>NC_045595.1:2459375-3838750 GCF_009762305.2 Zalophus californianus
ATTTTTGTTTCCTAGTTGGGGCGGGGAGGGAGGTCTTGCGGGGGCGTCTCTGTATAGCTACTCAAACCGTGAAAACCCACTTTGAAGCACAGAGTCAAGTTCGTTGGACGTCAGTGGGGCCTCTTGCCAAGTGAGGCACCAGAGAACTTAATAAGCTCAAGAAAAAAAAATTTGTAAAGAAAAAAAAAACAGCATTCCCTTTTGTTTCTACCAAAATGTGTTGACTGACCCAGAAAAAAAAAAACAAAAAACAACAAAAAAAAAAACAAAAAAAACCACATAGCAAAAAAAAAAAAAAAAAGGAAAAGAAAAAAAAAATCTTATGACCAACTTGTTTCGATATTCCAGAGTTTGATAATTGTTCCGAGACACTCTAGCGTGCCTGTGTCCCGTGCGTCTGCGTGTGCAAGCGCGTGCCCAGGGGCCACGAGGGGGCCTCGTCCGCATCCCCGGCACCTGCCAAGCCCCCGCCGGGCCTGCTTGGGAGTGCGTGGTGGCGTGCAGTGGCGTGTGTCCTTCTGGTCCATGTTTACCGGCTGTAAATACCATTTTTATACTCCACATCGAAGACCTACGTGATTTGTACGATGTACTTTATTTCTGCTACGAGTAATTTCATGAAGTTTCAACTTGCAAACCGACTTTTGGAGACAAACCGCCACACACACACACACACACACACACACACACACACACACACACACACACACAGAAAAGGAAAACGAGAAAGGCACTTAGAGGGAACTTTGGGTTGACTTGGTTTGAATTTCTGGCTGAAGAGATCCTTGTCACTGTGGCGTGTTCAGGTGAGAAGCTGCAAGCATCATCTTAATGTCCAAACGCCTCTCTTTGGTCTGGAGAAACTGAAAGTTTATTTAATAAAAGTTTTACTTGCTAAAGGACTGGGTCCTCCCTTATTTGCCCTCTCCTCGTCAATAAAGACCGAGCGCATCTGGCCCGAGTGGCCTGGGCAGGAGGAAAAACCCAGATTTCAAGTTAGGGGATGCAGGAGGAGATATTCTGAGAATACTCCCGTGACCAAGATTCCCTCTGATTCGTCCAGAAGTGGAGGAGATAGGACTCTTCCTTCTCCAGGAGAGCAGGTGCCTGTGATGGCGGATTCACACGCTCATTCAGTCTGCAGACACCTGCCGAACCCTTCTGTGCGCCCAGGTAGCCCTGGTCTCTGCCCCTCATGGAGGCGGCCCCACGGAGCAGAGAGACACTCTACAATATGCATTTTCTTTAAGTTGAGGTAGAATTCACATACCATAAAAGTCACCATTTTTACCATTTTAAAGTCTATAATCCAGTGACATTAAGCACATTCACAAGGTTGTGCAGAGACAGCGTGTGCCTAATTCCAGGACATTCTGACCCACAAAAGCAACCCCGTCCCCGTGAACAGTCGCTTCCCTCTCCTCAGCCCCCGGCCCCCACGAGCCCCTTTCCCCTCGGTGAATTAGCCTCTTCTGGACGTGTCACACACGTGGACTCACACCCCGTGTGGGGGGCAGCGCATGTGGGTGCCTCGCTCCAGCACCTCAGACAGAACAAGGCCAGTTGGGGTGGGAGCTGGAAAGCTGAGTCTGAGTCCACCTGGAAGGGTTTTCTGGGTGGAAGGAACAGCCTGGGCAAAGGCTCAGAGGCTGAGATGTGGAGGTTGGACGGTCAGCCAAGATGCAGCACTGGCTGGAGAGGCAGATGTAGAGGTGGGAGGGACTCAGCTACAGAGGGCCTCTGGTGATTAAGCAGCTACCAAGTGCTGGATTTCGTCCCCACCTTCCCAAGGCCCCAGTCAAGGAGGAAGGGGGGCAAAAAAACAAGTGCACAGCCCTGCAGGAAATAGTAATTCCAGAGGGTGCTACAAGTTGTAACTACAATGAGATGAACAAATCTGGGCTATTGTCTTGAGGGTAATGAGGAACCACAGAAGGGCTTGGAGCAGGGGAGAGGCATGATCCTACTTGGGTATGAGAAGGACACCAGGGTGACCTCCGTGCTGCTGCTGGGTTGCAGATCAGCACTCTGGAAGATAATGTGGCAGGACAATAGTCCTACCAAGCGTTTACTAAGCACTTATGATTTGCCAAACATTGTTTCAAGCCTGAGTCATACACAACAGTAGCCACTAACCGCACGTAGCTATTTACAGTTAAATCGATTTACGAAATTATAAATTCACTTGGCCAAATGAAGCCACATTTCAAGGGCTCAAGAGCTGCACGTCCATCACTGCATGAAGTTCTTGTGGACAGCATGGGGCTGAGCGTTTTCTATGACTTAACTCACGTAACCTGCCATCACCCTGTGATGGGTGTCCTGATGACAGCCCCATTCTAGGAGTTACTACCAAACTGAGGCCCAGAGAGAGTAAGTGGCTGCCAGAGGCAGCTCAGCAGGAAGGGAATCCTGGCCCTCTGCCTAGCTTTACCCACTTCCCTGCAGTACGTAGTGGCTAAAATTTAAATATATTAGATTGTAATTCAAGTTATTATTTGTAATACTCCAACTGAAGCTTTAAAATGTAATTCAAAGTTGTTGAGCATTTGGAATGTACATCCTTACAAGACAGCAGTTCTGGCTGGGTGTGTCCACGGAGTGAACAGGCATATGCTTGACACGGCCAAGCCCTGCTGTGATGTCAGTGTTCATCCGGGGGGATAAGCTAAGTGACAGGCAGGGTGTATCAGTTAGTTATTGCTGCATAACAAATACCACCCCCTGCAATTTAGCAGCTTAAAGCAACACGCGTTTATTTTCTCAGGGTTTCTGTGGTCAGCAATCCAGGAGCAGATGTAGCTGGGTGGTCCTGGCTTGGGGTCTCTCATGAGATTGTGGTCAGCACATAGGCCAGCCAGGGCTGCCTCATCTGAAGGTTGGACCGGGGCAGGAGGAGCTGTTCCTGCCAGCGCCCTCGCAGGGCTGCTGGTGGGAGGGAGGCCTCAGCTCCCCACCATGTGGGCCTCTCCATGGGGCTGCTCATGACCTGGCAGCTGGCTTCCCTGTGACCCAAAGGAGGAGTGGGGGAGGGACAGAGAGAGAGGGAGAGAGGATGCTGCCTTCTATGGTCTGTCTCCAGGCCACACACCATCACCTGTGCCTCATCCATGTGGCTGTCAGAGAACACAACCCTCTCCAGACCACATCACCTGATGAAAAGAGATTTGCAGAAAAGTACAGCAGGAAATATCGTGTGTGTGTGTGTAAAATATGCATTCTGTCCAGGGACGTGTGTATAAGGATGAGGAGGACTAGATGTGTATTCACCAGGATGTTGAAGGAGGGGAGGACGGACAGTTGAGACTCACCTGTGATCTTTATGGGGTGAATATATTCAAGCATTATTTAGGAAATTAAGAATTCATTTTAAATGCATCTTGTAAAGATGCAAGAATGGAAAAAGCAGGTATGGGAGGCATTTTGGGGAAAGTGCCAACATTTCACATGACTGCTCCGTGTGGCAAAGGCCAGCCACCAACGAGGAGCTGAGTCCTGCCAACAACCACACAAGTTTGGAAGTGGGTCTTTCCCCCGTCGAGCCTTCAGATGAGACCCTGCCCTGGCCAAGCCCTTGAGTGCAGCCCATGAGAGGCCAGGAAGCAGAGAACCTAGCTAAGCACCCTCAGATTCCTGACCCACAGAAACTCAGATAGTGAATGGTTTAAGCCACTAAGTTATAAGACTCCCAATCTTTTTTTTAATTCACTTTTTTAATTAATGTGACAGAGGGGGGGAATATGAACAGGGGAGAGAGGCAGAGGGAGAGGGAGAAGCAGACTCCTCACTGAGCCAGGAGCCTGATACAGGGCTCAATCCCAGGACACTGAGATCATGCCCTGAGCTGAAGGCAGACGCTTAACCATCTGAGCCACCCAGGTGTGGGCGGCTTAACCATCTTAACCACTCTTAACCATCTCAGCCACCCAAGACTCCCAGTCTTAAAGAGAACTTCGACATGGTTCAGATCCCCACAATTGTTTCCAAAGAACTGGACAAACTGATTCTCAAAGAACTGGATAAACTGATTCTCAAAGTCATGCAGATAATTGAATTGTAAGGGAAGCCAGACCAGAATGTGCCAAAACGAACGGCTGGTTATTGGGCACATGCTGCCTGCCGGGCACGGTTCCCTAAACCAGCATGCCATCGATGCCCGTGGGTTTTATCTACTTCCCTTTTCCCTGGAGCCTAGCCCAGGGTTTGAATCCCAGTTATGACACTTGTCAGGACAGTGGCCGATCCCTCGGCTCAGATCTCTCAGTGTCCCGCCTCTGCAAAATGAGGTTAATCGGGCACCCCGTTTTGAGGGTTGTTGTGGGAATGAACGAGTTAATATTTAGAAAGCCCAGCCCGGAGTAAGCGCTATGCAAGTGTCAAATCAATTCCTTTGAAAGTTTCCAAAGGCTTCATCCCAGGATACCAGCAGGGGGCAGCAGAGACCCACGCCTTCGTCCAGTATTGGCGTCACCATTTTGAAAAACCGCAAGCATTTATTGAGCACCCACTGTGTGCCCCGCACTGCTCTGGAGGCTGAGGGTGGTGGTGAAGAGAGACCCCTGGGCTCTCTGCTGGGACACAAAAGACACCCTGTCCAAATTTCTTAACCTGTCCCTTAAAGCCGTTGGGGTCAGCCCCACCTCCCGTCTGGCCTTGCTCCTTTGTAGGCTGAATGCGGTCCGGCCACCCGGCCTTCGCCCTCCTTCCGGTTCCGGGTCCTAAAATGCTGGATTGGGACGGAGGCACACGTGATCTTCTGAGCCCAGACAACAGCACTGGCCATCCTGGAGAGGGAGGTATTAGCCATGTCCTAGTGACGGAACAGGGGCCCTTCGGCTCAGAAGACGCAAGCAGGGTGCATGGTGATCAAACTAGGGTACCATGGGTTACGGTTAGGGTTAGGGTTAGGGGACGTGCACTCGCAGGCCCCACTCTGGATTCCCAGGACCTAATGAGCGGAGTCAAGGCCTGCTTGCCCTCGGGCCGCCTCTTTCTCTCTCCAAACTTCAGTTTCCTCATCTGTAAAATGGGATTCTTGATGGTATGCACCATCCAGGACTGTGGAGACCATCAGGGAGATTAATTAATGCACATAAATAACAGTCATCGTCATTTTCATGTAATATGACGAAGGCAAAATAGAACCATCTCCTCCCAAATCAGAAAAGCGAACTCTCAAGACATCACTACTACTGGATTCGGGCGTCGACAGCATTTGTTGAGCACCTGCTGTATGCTGCACACTGTATAGGTACTGGAGGCCCCACAGGACACAAAATGCACAAAATTCTCCGTGGGGGCTTCCAGCAAGGCGCCCCGCCCCCAGCTCCGCCTTCTCTCCGCCCCCTCTCTTTCCTGAGCCTACCAGAGTGAGGTGGAGGTGGGGGTGATCTACATATTCATGAGCTCACGAGCCAGTCCACAGCCGGAACTCGGGCCAGTCTTTAGAGCCTTAGTGAGAGATGCACTAAGTAATCCTTAAAGGGACTGTAACGGCATGTAGAGAAAGGAAGTCTGGAACTTAGAGTGACACATACCTGCCTCTCTTTGGAGGTCTATACAATGCAGGTTGGGGTGTGCCAGGCATAGAAACCGGCTCAGACCAATAGCAGCGAAGGAGCTTTGCCATCCTGGGTGAAGTCCAGGGATAGGTTTCGAGTTGTCAGTCCCTAGCCAGCACTTTACTCCAGCACCGGGTTTGCCGCGTTGCAGCTAGAACTTCAGCACCGGGGGTCGTGGACAGATCCAGGGCCTGGACGGAGGGTCCTGAGCCGGTGGGGAGACGGTGTGCGGCGCGTTCTGGGGACAGGATCCAGAAAGAACCCTAGGCCCTCAGCCAGCCCAACAGGAACAAGGGCCTACTCTTTCCCTGTCTGTCTGCCCCCCATCAAAGCCTCAAATGAGCCCAGCTCTTGATCCAAGAATCCACCTGCCATCGCCAAGCGGACGTTCCTCAGGACGAAGCTGTGCCTGGTCCAGAATCCCGCTCCTCCACGTCGTCCCCATCTCAGCACATGGCAGTGCCATCCTTCCAGGGGCTGGGGCCAAATATCTCTCAGGTTATCTTTGCCTTCTTTCCGGCTTGCTCTCTCCACGTCCAATCTATAAGCAAGTCCTGTCCCCGCTGCTTTCAAAATTCTGTATCAACCTGTCCACTTCTCGCCCCTTCTCTGCGTCCACTTGGTCCAGCCCCCATCATCTCCCGCCTGGACTAGCGCAGTCCCCTCCGCCCCAGACCCTGCTAATGCCCTTGCTCCCGACCCCCGGTCCGTCCTTCCCACGGCGGCCACCAGAGGGCGCCCGTGAACACCCGAGTCCGATCCCGCCCTCCTCTAACCACAGCCCACCAGGGCTCCCACCTCCCTGGGGTAAAAGTCCTCCCTGAGGCCCCCAAGACCCTGCAGGACCTGCCCCTGTCCCCTCCCACCCTCCTCTCCCCCTCACTCACTCTGTTCCAGCCCCATGGGCCTCCTCATTGTTTCTCCAACACTCCAGGCAGTTCCTGCCCCAGGACCTTTGCATAGGCTGTGTCCTCTACCTGGAACCCTCTTCCTCCAGATACCTGCCTGCAAATTATTCTCACCTTGTTCCACACACAGGGGTAGCCTTGGGGGAGTGAAGGTGGGAGAACTTAGCAGGGGCCTGACTAAAGGTGTCACAGTCTCTGGAGACCCAGTGATGATGTTGATCTTTACCTTGAAGGCAGTAAGGAGCCATAGGAGGATTTTACCTGAGGGAGAGGTGAGGCATGCACATCTGCGTTTTTACTTTATTTTTTTTTAAGATTTTATTTATTTATTTGCTAGATAGAGAGAGAGAGAGTGCAAGCAGGGGGAGCAGCAGGCAGAGGGAGAAGCAGGCTCCCCGCTGAGCAAGGAGCCCAATGTGGGGCTCGATCCCAGCACCCTGGAATCATGACCTGAGCCGAAGGCAGCCGCTTAACCCACTGAGCCACCCAGGCGTCCCTCGCATCTGCGTTTTTAAGTCTTTCCCTGGCTGCTGTGTGGAGAACACAGTGCGGGGAGAGCTAAGTAAAAAGAGGAGGCTCATGCTGGCTTCCAAGCAAGAAATGGTGTGGCTTAGATGAGGCCAGAGCTTCCCAGAATTCCCCTCATCAGAATTTGTCACCTTTGTCATTTGAATATGAATATATAGGGGCGCCTGGCTGGCAAAGTCAGTTGGGCCTCCGATTCTTGGTTTCAGCTCGGGTGGTGATCTCCTGGTCATGGGATCGAGTCCTGTGTTGGGCTGCATACTCAGCAGGGAGTCTGCTTGAGGATTCTCTCCCTCTGCCCCTCCCCCCACTTATGTGCACAGGCACACACTCTCTCAAATAAATAAATAAATCCTTTTAAAAATAAAAAATATGAGGGCGCCTGGGTGGCTCAGATGGTTAAGCGTCTGCCTTCGGCTCAGGTCATGATCCCAGGGTCCTGGGATCGAGTCCCTCATCAGGCTCCCTGCTCAGAAGGGAGTCTGCTTCTTCCTCTCCCTCCGCTGCTCCCCCTGCTTGTGCTCTTTCACTCTCTGTGTCAAATAAATAAAATCTTTAAAAATAATAAAAAATAAAATATGAATATATTTATTTTAATGTGTATTAATATTTAATTTATACATTAATGTAATTGGTTGTATATTAATATTTAATTATATGTTGATATATACATTAATCTAATGTTCATCTCCCCCAGCATACTGTGAGCTCCCTGAGGGCAGGATTGGGGTCTGCCTTAGTCTTGCTATGTTCCCCAGGGCTCAGTACCAGATCTAGCATACAGCAGGTGCTCAATAGAAGTCTGATGAATCAACATATGAATATCTTATGCCCAGAGCCCTGGCTAGGAGGTATCTGACATCGCATTGGCTCTCACAGCAAAGTTGCAAAGAAAACGTCATCGGGCCCATTTTACAGATGGGGAAATTAAGACTCAAGGAAGGGAAGGGGTTTGCCTAAGCAAATGCAAGCAGACACAAATGAGTCTTCTAGTGGTCTTGGAAGGTCTCATTCCACAGAAGGTGGCATTTCGGTGGGGCCTGGAAGGGTGAGGGTGAGGGTCAACGGCTGGAACAAGGGCCCCGGCTACAGGAAGGCATGAGCAACAGTTAAGCCATGTGGTTGCAAAGGATGAAATCAGCGGGCAACCCTACGGGAAGATCGTGTGGGGCTGAGAGTCAGGGAGGAGGTCCTGAGCTAAGAAGTCTGTCTCATGCAGAGAATAGCGCTGTGCACAGCTGATTTCATGGATACAACCCCCCTTGGATCACGCCATCCCTTGAGTGCCATAACCACAAGAGTATGGCAAAGATAACGGTGTCACTCCCATGGTTAGGTTACTTTCCTCCATCTTGTGATTTTTTCTCCAATTGTAGTAAAATGCAGGTAAAATAAAATTTATCATTTTAGCCATTTTTAGGCATACAGCTTAATGGCACTAAGCACAATCACACAATCTATAATATAAGCATTTAGTGCTATAATTTTTCATCTAAGTCATGTTTTAGCTGCATCTCATAAATTTTGATATGCCGTATTTTCATTTTCATTGAATTAGAGGTATTTTCTCATGTTTTATGCTTTCCTTTTTGATCTGGGTTATTAAGAAGTTGGTTGTTTAATTTCCAAATATTTGGAAATTTTTTTCATATATCTCTTTGATATTGATATATAGTTTAATTTTGTTATGGTCGAAGAACATAATTTGGGTGACTTGAATTCTCTTAAATTTATTAAGGTTCTTTTCACAGCCTATGGTCTCTCGTAGGGGGATACGGTCCCCCTATGAGAGGAGAATATGAATATAAAAGAATATGGCCTCTCGTGGGGGATGTTCCATGTGAACTTGAAAAGTTGTTGGATGGTGTGTTCTGTACGTGTCATTTCAAGCTGGTGGACAGTGTTATCGAGCTCTTCCAGAATCTTGCCGACCTCCTGTCTCCTCTTCCCATCAATTGCTAAGGGAATGGTGTGGAGGTCTCCAAATATAATTGTAGATTTGCCAACGTCTCCTTTAAGGTCTATCTGTTTTGATTTCTTATATTTTAACTGTCTGTTCTTAGATGGTTTGCTGATTGTATGTGCTTAGCTGAACACACATTCCGGATCAGCCAACTGAGCCCATCATCAGCATATGCACCTTGCCACAGTGTCTGCTTTGTTTTAGTTTAATGTATTCACTCCAGAATATTTTAACTTAGGCGTTTAATGTATCCACTCCAGAATATTTTAACTTAGTGTTCTCTTGTACGTTTTCTCCATCCTTTATCTGTCTTTATATTTAAAGTGAGTGTCTTGCTAATCATGAAATTTTTTTCAGCATTTGTTTGCTGAAAACCCTTCCTTTCGCCTTCATTTTCAAGTGATACTTTCATTGGGTATAAAATTCTGGGTTGACGGTCTTTTCCCATCCACAAGATAGCCCTCCATTGTCTTCTTGCCTGTACATTTTCAGATGAGAAGTCTGTGATGATTCTTTTTTTTTTTTTAAGATTTTATTTATTTATTTGACAGAGAGAGACACAGTGAGAGAGAGAACACAAGCAGAGGCAGTGAGAGAGGGAGAAGCAGGCTTCCCACTGAGCAGGGAGTCCGATGCAGGGCTCGATCCCAGGACCCTGGGACCATGACCTGAGCTGAAGGCAGACGCTTAACGACTGAGCCACCCAGGCGCCCCATTTGTGATGATTCTTAATGTCGGTCCTCTGTGCATAACACATCTCTTTGTCCTCAGCCCCCTTCAGAATTTTTCTCTGTATCTTTAACTCTATGCATTTTGAGTATGACGTATCCAAGTATGTGTTAGAGGGATATTCATTCTGTTTGGTATTTTCTAAGCTTTAGGATCTGTGATTTAATGTCTTTAATTTTTGAAAATTATTGGCCATTCTGTCTTAAGATATTCTTCTGCCTCTTTTTCTTCTTCTGGGATTCCAATGACACATGTGCTAGGTCATTTGATCCTGTCCCACAGCCCTTGGATGCTCCTAACCTGTCTGTGACACCTCTTTAATATTTGGTTATCTTTTTAACAAAGAGATAGCAGGCTTTAGGCTTGATCTCTGGTCAGAGGTGGGTAAGATTGAGGTGTCTAGTGCATTTATCTTTATAGCTGACCTTGACTCACGGCAGCCTGAGTAGTGAGTTATACTTTTCTCTTTAAATACATCTCAGTCTTGGGGCGCCTGGGTGGCTCAGTCGCTAAGCATCTGCCTTCGGCTCAGGTCATGGTCCCAGGGTCCTGGGATCCAGCCCCACGTCAGGCTCCTTGCTCCACGGGAAGCCTGCTTCTCCCTCTCCCACTCCCCCGGCTTGTGTTCCCTCTCTCGCTGTGTCTCTCTCTCTCTGCCAAACAAATAAATAAAGTCTTTAAAAATAAATAAATAAATAAATACATCTCAGTCTTTTTATATAGTTTAATTGAAAGAAAAATGTCTGCTAATATATGGACAAAATGGAGAGGCCGAGTGACAGAAGGTTGAATGGGGCTTCCCTAATCTAGCCTGCTCATTTGGCAGCTGGGGAAACTGAGGCACAGAGTGGGCAAAGATTTGTGGACCTGGGCCCTCTGCCCTTGGTATTGGAGAACAGGAAGTGGGGGAACTCACAAAGATCTGGGCCCTGGCCCAGCTCAGCTGCGACTGAGGCTTTGGGCTGGTCCTCAGGGGTCTCAATTTCCCTGAGTGGAAACTGTAGCTGACCAGCCAGGCCCCTGGGGCCAGGAGCGTAGGGTGTGTGACCCAGCAGCCCCACAGCCTGGCCCGTCAGATGGGGTATGGCTGGTCTCCCGGCCTTTCTTGTTCTGTCTTTGTGTTCATGTCTTTCTCTGTTTCAGTTTGTCTCTCTGTCTCTCCTTGTCTCTGTCTCTCCCCGTCCCCCACCTCTCCCTCTGTCTCTCTGTCTCTGTCTCTGTCTCTCCCTCCCTGCTTGTTTGAAGACTGCCTCCCACATCTGCCTTCCGCCAAGGCCCGGGCTCTGACCCGCCGTCTGAATGCCTTACTCCAACCGCACATCTGTGGGGTGATTGTCTCCTACAACCACAAGGTACTGAGGCAAATTATAGTTACGGGCGGGGGCCTCCATGTGGGCGAACCGCGTCCGCTGGGCTGGGCTGTGCTGGGTGAGGCAGCTGAGGCTGAGGCGTGGCCTCACTCAGGCCCTGAGAGTGGGTGCCCGGCCCCTTGCCCCTCCCCACCCCTTTTGCCAGACCTGCATCTTTTGTGGCAAGATGAAAATGCCTTTTGTGAAAGTCAGCAGGAAATGCCATTGTTGGCAAAACGCTGGCCCATTATTTATTCACTCACTCATCCATTCAACAAATATATTACTGAGCGTCCACTCTGTGCCAGGCACTGTTCCAGACACTGGGGCCAAAGCAGTGAATAAGATGGATGAAAAGTCTTTGCCCTCCTGGAGCTGAAACTCCGCCAGGGGACGCAGACAAGAAATAAATAATCATGATAAAGAACAACAAAGGCGGGAGGGGAGCAATTTTAAACAGGAGGGGGTCAGAGGGAGCCTCCCTTTGGAGTGGACATCTGAGTTGAGACCTGAAGGAGGTGAGGGAAGTCCGGGGGTGGAAACGCGGCCCTCCCACATCTCAGGGGTGAGTTCTACCTGCTGTGTGTCCCTAGGCTCCTGACCGGACTTTTCTGAGCCTCAGTTTCCCCATCTGTAAAAGAGAAACAATCGAAGTACTGACCTCCCGCGGCTCTTGGAAGCTTGGGTGTGATCAGGCACCTGGAGCATAGTAATGGTCAGTAAACAGGTCTCCTATTAATAACGAGGTTCGAGTAACTGGGTCTAACCCACATGCCCGCCCTCTGCCAGCAATTGCGAGCCCACTACACGCACAGCCCTGTGCTGCGTGACACGGGAGTCCCCGTGAGGGTTCAGCTCCTGGTCCTGTCTTCCGCGGGCCCCCAAGCTGGGCACAGATATTCTCAGTCCTGTGCTCGGGGCTGGGGCCTGGGACCTGTGGGTCACACGGGTGTCTTCTTGTCGAGGAAAACGTGGCCCTAATCAGGCCCCTCAGGGTGGGAGTTAAGAGTGTGTGACCCAGACTGTGGGCGGGGCGGGGCTATCTCTCTCTCTAATTCTCTCACTGACTCTCACTCTCTCTGTCTCTCCATCTCTGTCTCTCCCTTTGTCTCTGTATCTCTGTTTCTCTTTGTCTCTCTCTAACTCTCTCTTACCCTTAGGGGGAGGTGGGGAATGTCGGGCTGGGTTTTGAAGGATGCATAAGAGTCCCCAGGTAATAAAAGAATGAAGGATGTGCCAGGCAGAGGGAATGCAGGGAAGCCAGGCCCACTCCCCGGGGCCTTAAGTGGGGGACACTGGGAACCATGGTGGGTTGCAGGCAGGTGAGAGAACCAGTCAGAGCCCCATTTGAGGAAGAATGGTCCAGGTCGTTGGGGGACAGAGCAGAGAGGGTAAGCCTGGGCAGCCATGTTCCCCCCTGTGCCGCCCTGCGCGTGCAGCCCCTGCAGCTCCACAAACCTTGCCCTCTCTGCCAGTTCCTACTCAGCCAACTGCAAGGCCACGTGGAAACCCAAAGCCAAATGCTTTCCAGCCAGATGCCCTCCCGGCCATTCCAGAGCACGTGGGCAGCCCTCGCTGGGCAGTCCTTCCTGCTTCCAGCCCTCCTACTACCAGCGGGGGGCCAGGACAACTGACCCACACAGATCAGGGACCCTCTCATTGAGATTGCGCATACACTCGGCGCTCCATAAATGCACAGCAATGATTAGATTATGAAATGAAAAGACTCTCCCGGGCTTACCTCTCCTCAGAGGTTGGGAGAAGGAAGGAAAAACGGGAAATAAAATGACAGTAACAGCCCCTTCTATGGGCTTTGGTGTTTGTTTGGTCTCCGCCCCTCCCCCCCCCCCCCCCCCGCCCCCAACCTCAGCGATTCTCTGCCCTTTTCCAGACAGGGAGCCTGGACCCCAGAGACGGACAGCCACTTGTCTGAGAGCACCACAGCCGGAGACCGGCACCCATCTCCTCCTCCCCAGATCCAGGGCCCTTGCGTCCCACCCCTCTTCCCATTTCGCATCCAACCTCTCCAAACTCACCCTCCGCCGGCCCACGGCCTCAGGCCTCGGGCCTGTTCCCAGGGCGACTGGGATAGGGCGGTGGGTGGGCGGGAGGTGGCTAGGCCTAGGGCCTCAGGACCCCAACTCCCTCTGGCCCCAGGGGCCCCTCCCCGATGGAGCCGACGGGGAGGCAGAGAGGCGGGGGGCCGCCGGGGCGAGCCACACTCCTTCCGGGGGTGGGCGGGGGGATATTCCCAACCAGAGCCTCATTCACAAATCCACGCTCGGGCTGGTCGCCGCCGCACGCGCGCGCACACACACACACGCGCGCGCGCGGCCTGCGACGGCCTCCTGGGGCTGTGGGTGGCCCCTCGGCGGGGATGGCCCGGCGTGTCTCAGATTAGCGCGTCCGCACCCCTCCCGCCCTGCCCGGCGCTCCCCGCAGCCCGCGCGCCCCAGCTGAGCCGCCGCACCCTCTTCGACGCCCCCCCCCAGGAGGGCCCTGCGGGGGCCATGGGAGCCGGCTTCCCGGACCCGCACCCCCGGCGGCCGGCCCGGCCCGCGCTGCGCTCCGAGTGAGGCGCCCCGGCCGCCCGCGCCCCCAGCCGAGCATGGAGGTGCCCGGGCCCCCCGTGTCCAGCAAGCCGGGAGAGACCTCGGTCAAATGGCAGCTCTGCTACGACGTGACCGCCAAGATGTGGTGGATGGTGAGTGGGGCGCCCGGCGGCCGGCGGCCGGCAGGCGGGGGCGGCCAGGGGCCGGGGGCGCGCTCCGGCCTCTGGGGCTCGGGGACCCCTGGGCACCGGGGCCGGGGGCGAGGCAGGAGGAGCTGCGGCCGTGCCATCCTTCCGCGGCCCTTTGCAGAATGGGGAGAGGTGGTCACGAGGGGGGAAACCGAGGCCAGACAACGGAGAGGACAGCACGCCCGAGTCTCCCACCTGGAAGCGGGTCCGAGGCTGCCCGGAAGGCGCCCGTGTTGTGGCCCCGGAGGGCACCGCAGGCAGCGTCCTCTTGGCAGGTCGGCAGGGATTTAGCCAGAACGGAGACCTTGCGATGGCCTGGCCGCGAATCCCGTCGCCCCCGGAGGGCCTGTGGCGGGCAGTTCTGAGCACAGGGAGGGCTGGGGGGCTGGTGAACCCCCAGATGAGCTGGCCAGGGCTCTGCCCGTTTCTGTTGCCCCCTCACCCCAGGGAGGGAGTGGATGCCCTGCAGCCTCCACCCTTAAGACTGAGTACCCTTCCAGAAGCTTCCAGGGAGTGTGACCAAGGTCCCTGAGCTAAGATCCGGCAGATGGGGCAGGGTGGGTGGCAAAGGCTCGGGCTGGAAGTATCTGAGGCTCCCACTGGAGGCCAACACTCCATTGTCTGCCCCACTGTGACCCGTCCCTGCAACCCTCCGGAGCTGGCCCATTACCCATAGCCAGACTCTGAACGCTTCCCTCAACAAACAGTTCAAGGTCACCCAGACCTGGGTTTGGACCTGGGCATGCTATGTGGCCTTGGGTCGGTGGCTGACCCTCTCTGGCCCGCAGGTTCTCCCTCTGGGAAAATGACTTGGGGCCTGGATGTCTCAGGCCCTTCTGCCAGAGCTCTGCCGGCCCCTGAGGAGGTCGGGCATGGGGGTGGGGATGGCACCTCATAAACTGCCACGACCCCCGCGACCTGCTGCCCCTCGGGTTCATCTGACTTGGGTGGGTTGGGGGAGTGGGAGCTGTTTCCTCAATGTCAGAGTGTCGCCATCTTGGGATCCACGAGGACAGATTGTCCCCACGTTTCTGGGGAGGTTCATATGTGGGTTTCATGTTTCATTCCTCATTCGGCCAACATTTACCGAACACCTACTGTGTCTCCAGCCCTGTTCGCCTGCTGGGGACACGGCAGTGACTCGGACAAAGATCCCTGTCCTCTTAGGGCTGATGTTCCAGTGGAGGAGACAGAAAATAAAAATATCAGTGCACAAAGTAAGACAACCATGAATGTGGAGAGGGTTGTAAGGATCTAGAGAATTTGAATAAGACTGGGCAATCTAGGAGGGCTTCACTGAGGAGGTGACATCTGATCTGAGACCTGATGAGGTCTGAATGAGACAGAATTCATTAGAAGAGAAGGGGGAACAGCGTCCTAGGTAGCAGAACAGCCCATGCAAAGGCCCTGGGGCAGCACTGGGCCTGGCCTGTTGGAGGAACAGCGAGGAGGCCCATGTGGCTGG
This sequence comes from Zalophus californianus, assembly GCF_009762305.2. Classification (NCBI taxonomy): domain Eukaryota; kingdom Metazoa; phylum Chordata; class Mammalia; order Carnivora; family Otariidae; genus Zalophus; species Zalophus californianus. The sequence continues at coordinate 2,474,616 of NC_045595.1, forward strand.
AGCAGCGTGAACGAGCAGGAGAGAAGAAGGAGGGGAGGGCAGGTTGTGCAGGGCCCTGGGGGCCGCGGGGAGGACTTGGGCTTCCACCCTAGGGAGCTGGGTGCCCTGGAGGGCTGTGGGCAGAGGAGGCCTGTTTTACATTTTTTAAAGCTCCCTTGGGCTTCTGTGGGGAGAAGGGATCGTCCGGGGCTGACGTGGCAGCCCGAGGGGGAGCCTAGGGCGGCATCCAGGCCAGTGATGATGGGGGCCTGGGGGTGGGAGGGAGAATGGCGGGAACTTGACAGTCAACTTGAAAGCTCAGATAACGGAGGGACTTGCTCAAAGTCCCGCGGCAAGTGGAGGGCAGAGCCAGGAGGCAGAGAAGAGGCGTGTGGCTAGAGACCAGAGGGGAGGGTATCGAATCCCCATTGCCCATCTCCAGGGTCCGGGGAAAGTCATGCAGAATTGGCAGTACGAGACACATGTCTATGCAAACTTGAGGTCTTATCAATAGAGGTAGGAGACCCGATGCAGGGGAGGTTTGGACCCAGTAAAAAATGAGTCAGGGCAGGTATCAAACTGGGGCATATCTTGAAGAGGAAGAGGTGGGGGCTCATTGGCCTGCAGGGAAAGACTGAGACAGTCTTTGGGCTTTAGCCCAAACACAAGACACAAGACAACCAAAACATAAGACAACCGGGCAAATTCCGTCAAATTCGCCATGTTCTCCCTGATCTTCCTCTGGGCTCAGCCCCAAGCTGCGTCATCTGGGACCCCCCAAATGAGGTCAGCCCCAGCCCCACCCACGAGCAGCCCCCAAACAGAAGAGCTGAGACAGCCAAACCCCAGATGGGTCTGAGATCTGCAGGCTGGGCCGCCCTTGGGCACAGGAAGCCAAGGAGAGCCGGTGGGAGGGTCTGCGCGGCCCTGGAGGGCAGAGCTTGACATCTGCAGACCTCAGCTCCACTTCGGTAAAGACTTTCTCCTACCTGGGTGAAAGGTAATGAGGCATCCCAGACAGGAGGCAACCAAGCCCCAACTGGTGGGAATTCCATCCTCCGAAGCAGAGTGGACCAGACGGTTCTGAAGAGGTCCCTTTGTGCTCAGAACATCAGAGCCCCCAATGTGGCTGAGGGGCGCCAGGCAGCGTTCAAAATGTAGGACTGAGGGGTAGAGGGATTCCAGCCTCGGCCCCCAAGTCCCAGGGAGCCTCAATGTCTCCGGAGCCAGAAGAGGCCCAGTGCCCGGGCTCCAGAGACGCTCGGGGCCCTAGGAAACGTTTTCATTTTAACTTCTTGTGCAATCAGAGGGAAACAGTAAATATGATAATGACAACTATATAGTCATGGATCCAGCCTAGGTACGTAACAGTCATCTTTAATCATTTGATTTCCATGGAGGACTCAGAAGTGTGTCAGGCCCTCAAAGTCCTCACGAAGCCAAGTTCATCATGTCTCTGCTCATTTGGTCCAAGACCAATCCATGCCACCTCCCTGCCTCCGTGTCCTCTTCTGCAAAACGGGGCGGGCCGTGAAGAACAGAGCCTCCTCCCGACGAAGTTCTGCAGGAAATCCGGTCAGCTGATGGCCGGGGAGGTATCTTGCAAACTGTGAAGGGCTGTGCCCAGGGCCGGATCCTGGTGATATGCATGCAGCTACAGCAGGAGAGATTGTGGTCAGATTCCAAGAAGACTTCTGTAGCCTTGCTGCCCTTTTCAGTGAGTGTGTGCTCCAGCCACCGTGTGCCAGGACCCCCCAGCCCCCGCCCCCCGCCTGGGCTCTCAGTCCAGTACAGGGAACAGTAAGAGAGAAAAGGAATAAATGCATGAGACTATTTCAAATGGGGAGAAGGGCTGTAGGACTTCGGAAGGGGGTAACAGAAGCCGGGTGGGCAGGGCAGGCCTCTCTGAGGAGGTGACATTGCAGTCCGAGTGATCTCAATGGACCAAAGGTCTGGGGGCCCAAAGCTCAGCACGTGCAAAGGCCCTGGGGCAGGACCGAGTCTGGTGTGTTGGGGGGCGGGGATGGCGAGGAGGCCCGTGTGGCTGAAGCAGAGTGAAGAGGGGAGGCAAGGAGGGGTCAGGGTAGGTCGTGCAGGCCTTGTGGGCCTGGCGGAGGGGGAGCGGGGAGTCTGGGCTTTATTCAAAGGGCACTCGGGAGCCCTGGGAGGGCTCTAAGCAGGAGAGGGCCTCCCCCATCTGCCTGTCTGTGAGCGCTGCCGGCTACCTCCCCCGCCGTGTGCCCGGCGCTGGGGTGGGGGGTCGGGGGGTGCACAGCCCGCCCGGCCGCCGCCCACTCTGCCCACATCTGAGGCGCCGAGGAGCCGGACAGTCTGCTACAAACCACGGAATGTTTCCCGGAGCGCTGGGGCCGGGAATGTCGGCGGCGGGGCGGGGGGGGGGGGGGGGCGGGAAAGGGCGGGGAGCCACGGAGAGGAGAGTCGGGGAGACGCAGAAGGCAGGACTAGGGTGGAGGGCGGACCCCAGCATCGCCGGGCGCCGATGGTGAAGCTGTCATCCCCGACTGGGTACCACGATGCCTCTCGCTGTATAGATGGGGAAACTGAGGCACAGAGCCATGAAGGGACTCGTCCCCAGAGCTGAGGAGAGGCAGCGGTGGGACTCGAACCCAGACCACTGGGCTGCAGAGCCGGGGCTCCCTGGCCAGCCCCTAGTGCATGAGTCAGGGCAGGAGTGAGCAGACTGTGAGAGGGAGCGAAGGCAGCAACCACCAGCCAGCCTGGCCCGCAGTTCAGCCCGACATGAAGCTGAGAGCTGGGGGCACCCATCAGCCCCCATCCACCAGCACTTCTCCTACTGTCTAGAAGTCCTTCCTCGGATGCCACCTGGGCTCCCCTTGCTCCTTTCTTCTCCGGGGCAGACAAACGCAGCATTGAGACTCTCCCCTGGGGGCACCTGTGCCTGCCCCTCCCGGAGAGGGATAGAGCTGGGGCGCCGCTCATTCTAGAAGTCATCAGAGAAGGGAAAGCCGCAGCCCAGAGAGGGTCAGCACCTTCCCCAAGGTCACAGAACAACCCGCTGTAAACTCACAGCCCTGAACGGAGACCTCAGGATAACAGCCGTCCGGAGCCACGGCGAGCCTCCCACCGTCTCATTCAATCCTCCTGACAAGCCTATGAAGAAGGAACTGCTGTGATCACAATCTTATGGGCGGGGAAACTGAGGCTGGGAGCGGGGCAGTCACCATACGGGGTTGAGGAAAGTGACCAGGGTGCCGTGGTGGTTCAGAGCGAGCAGAGAGGTCAGCGTCTGGCTCTGCTGTCTGAGAATGGATGACCTGGGAGGCTGCATTGCCAGGTGGTGTGTGCTGCGCCCCAGCCCCCTGCTACGTGCTCGTGAGGTAGTGACGCGGTGCTCTTGTTCACCTTTGCGCTTCGTGGCCTTGCAAGCCTCCAAGGGCCTGAAGGGCAGAGCAAATGGCAAGGTGGAGGCACCTGGTCCTTTGATAGAAACTCACGGAGCAGAAAAGCGGCCCCTGGTCAGGGGGTCCCTGGAGAAGGTGGCATTGGGGGCTGGCCTGGAAGGATGCTAAGGCTTTCAACACAAAGAGATTGCAGGCAGGGCATTCCTGGCAAAAGGAACCGCTCAGACAAAGGTGTGGTGGTGGGAATGTGCTGGGGCTGACAGAGCTCAGCAGGGAGAAGGTGAGGTAGGGGTGAGAGGTGAGAGCAGTGCGGACCTCGAATGCTGAGTTGTGGAGTAGGGGCTTTCTTTCCAGGGCAGTAGGGAGCCACGGCAGGTGTCCGAGCAGGGAGCAACGTGGCCAGATCTAAGGCAGGTGTGGGGTTTGAAATGGGGACCAGGAGAGGATGGGAGCCATCATCTGGATAGGAGAAAGGAAGACCCGCGCCAAGGCCAGGACCATGGAACGGAGAGGGGAGAGACCCCAGGCGGGAGAATGCCCAGAACTTGGGAACCAACAGTCCATGGGGAGTGACAGGGAGGGAAGAGGCAAGGTCAATGCTCAGATTCCTACCCCAGGGACGGGGGCAAAGGTGGCATTGTCCATGAGATGGGCACACTAGGTTTGAAGAGGTCTAGGGCCCCTGGAGGATCCTGGGGGGCGGGGTATGTTGAGTGAGGTGTGGAGCAGTCTCCTGGGCCTTCACACGGTGCCTGGCCCATCTTTTGTGATCAATAATTCCTTGTCAATGGCGTGGAGGAAAGGAGGGATGATGGGTGGATGGATGGACGGATGGGTAGATGGATGGACAAATGTGTAGATAGAGGGATGGATAAATGGATGGATGGATGGATGGAAAAATGATGAGTAGGTGGATGGGTGGAGAGAGGGATGGTGGGTGGGTGGATGGGTTGTTGGAAGCTAGAGACAAATGGCTGTCCTGAGTGTATGGGCAAAGGGCTCAGCACAGCCCCCGGAAGCCCCCGGTTCAGGCAGGGGAGGGGAGCCTCAGGGTCCCAGAAACCATACCAGTTGCCCCCACAGTTGTCTCTGAGTGAGGCCCTCCCACCCAAGCCCTCTCCTCGGCCCTCACTCCCCATAATCGGCTTTGGGATTTGATGTTCCTCTCCACACACACACATGGCCCAGCTCTGGGGGGCCCACCGCAGGCAAATCAGTGGAAAATTAAAATAGTGCCTGTGTGCCGGTGATCGGCGGCCTCAGCTGGGCCACTTAATGAGCCCTTTCTGGGGATTGTTACCAGCTGGAGGTGGCTGGGGGAGGGGGTCAGCGCCAAGCCACCCAATCTGAAAGGGTGAGGGAGGGGTGGTCCCTGGAAAGAGCGCTGCTGGGGAGGGGGAAAAAGCCATAGGGTGGTTGTAGTTGAGGGGGGGGGTCGGGGAAAAACATGCCCCTGGGCTCTGGGGATGGACTGGGGATGGACTCCCCTAGGCCTCCGCATCCCTGTGGGTCCTCTCTCAGGATCTCTCCCTTGCAGTACCTCCTGCTGGCCAGCTCTTTCTCCCCCGTGTTGCCTGGGTAGCTCCAGCTCATCGTTTAGGTCTCAGGTCCATGTCACCACCTCCAGGAAGCCCTCCCAGACTAGGCCAACTCCTCCAGTCACTTATTCTATAATCTTATCTTCTGGATATGCAAGGGTTAAGAGCAAGAACTCCACTTTGCCACTCACCTGCTGTGTGTCCTTGGGCAAGTCACTTCCCTCTCTGTGCCTCATTCTCCTCACCTATAAGCCGGGATAATAATAATCCCTTCTTCATAAGGCTGTTGAAAGGATTAAGTGAGCTATTAAGAGCCAGCTGGTATGTGTTGAGCCTTTATTATGTGCCAGGCAAAGGACCGAGTCTGGTCACCAAACCCTTGCAATCCCATTTTAGGGGTGGGGTCGCTGAGGCCCCATACCATCACTGTGGGCCTGGACCAACACAATCTCTTCTGCTCTGGACGCCCCCACCTCGGGCTGTGGCTCTCTCTGGTCCCCACAGTCCCGCCTCCCCGCAGTGGCCAGCAGAGGGCGTCTGTGAGCACCGGAGTCAGGACTCCCCTCCTCTGCCCAAGGCCCTCCAGGGCTCGCACCTCACTCTGGGTAAAAGTCCACGTCTTCCCTGAGGCCCCCAAGGTCCTGCACGACCTACCCCGTCCCCTCCCTGCCCTCCCCTCCTCCCCATCACCTCTCGCGCACTCTGTTCCAGCCACACGGGCCTCCTCGCTGTTCCTCCAACAGTCCAGTCAGGTCCTGCCCCAGGGCCTTTGCACGGGCTGTGTCCTCTGTTTCATATCCCATTGTCCAAGTTGGTTTTGTATCGTTCCTCTGTTCTCAGATGGCACCTAGGAAACCCTCCCTTCTCAACTAAAGTAGGTCCTTCCGCTGTTCTGTCTCTGGCCCCTCCCCCATTATTCTCACTAATGCAGTAAGCACACGTTGAGATGATATCTGTGTATTTCTGTATCCCCCACTTGATTGCAAAACGGGAACAGGACTTCCGCCGTGTTCCTCTCTGGGTCCCTAGCACTCAGCACTGGGTGTGGCACACAGCAGGTGCTGAATAAATGTTTATTGGGTAAATGAATGAATGGATGAATAAATATCATACAAACAATATGGGACAAAACGGTTACTTGAGCTCCGATCTCTCCAAGCTCAGGACCTTCACTTCCCCCTGTCCTGGCTGACTTAATGATTCTTTTTAAATAGTATGTCATGGATTCCACTCTGGTTATTTTAACTTTCTGTTTTTAAGAATTGGTTATATATGGAATAAGGCAGATCCAAAGAACAGAAATAGACCCCAACACATTTGGGGGCTTTTCCAATTGGTGGAGAAATGACAGATTCTTCAGTATATTTTTAAGGAAAAAAAAAACCCATATGTTTTATTTTAGAATAATTTTGGATTTAGAGAAAAGTTGCAAAGGTATCATAGAGAGGTCCCACATACCCTCCGCCCTGATTCCCCTAGTGTGAACATCTTTCTTAATGGTATACTGTAGTTTACTGTCTGATACTGAATTATGAATCTTTTGCTCTGATTTTTCTGGCTCTGCCATTGGAGCTGTTTCACAGGGCTCCTGTGGGTAGGACAACTTTTTAGCCATTGGGGGGGAAAAAAACTTAAATTGCTTCCCTATATCATATCACCCACAATATGCATTACAAATGGGTCAAAGATTTAGCTATTTAGAAAATGAAAACATAAAATACTAGGAGAAAATATGGGAGAAACTGTTTATAGGAGCAGAGTGTGAAGGCCTTTCTAAGCAAGAACAAAGCCCCAGAGACCATGAAAGAAAGACTTAAAAGTTTCATTACAGAAAATCTAAAATTGTATGCCTGGCAACAAGTTCGGAAAACAAAAAACGTGAGAGAAATATTTGCAACATACTTGCAAAAGATTTTTACCGGACCACAAATATGTAAAGAGCGTCTACAAATCAATAAGATTAACAGAAAAAACATGCAAAGGACATGAACAGACCATTACAGAAAAGACTTACAATAGATAAAAATGAACAAAATCTATGAAAAGATGTTTAACTTTATTCATAGGAAGAGACATTCATGTTAAAACAACAATGGGGTATCTACCATTCAGATTGCCACGAAGAGTGAAAGTCTTCTTGTACACTAGCTGTATGGGCTTAGGGCACTGATTCTCAACCAGGAGTGATTTCAACCCCAGGGGATACTCGGCGATGTCTGGAGACATTTTTTATTGTTATAACTCAGGGGAGGAGACTACTGGCATCTAGTGGGAGAGGGTTAGGGATGATCCTCAACACACTAAGTTACACAGAAGGCCTCGCCCCCCGCAAAGAATGATCCAGCCCAAAATATCAATTAGAAAGCAAACTCTTTTCTGTACTATTTGTGAGAACATGTCTTTTAAAGGTAACTTGGTAACGTCTGCCAAAATGTTCAGTGCAACAAATGGGTAAACAAAATGTGGCCTATCCATACAATGGAATCCAGCCTTAAGAGGGAAGGGTCCCTGACACCTGCCACGACATGGAGGGACCCCGAGGACACTGTGCTCAGTGAGAGGAGCCAGACCCAGAAGGACACATCCCACAGAACCGCACTCCCTGGAGGTCCCCAGAGGAGTCCCGTCCACACAGACAGAGAGGAGAGGGTTGGAGCCAGAGCTGGGGCAGGGGGTGGAGAGTCCGTGCTTCGTGGGGACAGAGTCTCTGTGTGGGGAGATGGAACGTTCTGGAGACGGAGGGTGGGGGTGGTCTCAGGACAGTGTGAGTGTGCTTCATGCCGCTGAGCTGTGCACTTAAAAATGGTTAATATGGTAAATTATAGGCTATGTATATTTAACCACAATTTTTAAAAACTGCCGTGCATCCATGCAATGACCCACTGCAGCTTCGAACAAGGTCGAATTTTCGCTGCTTCGTGGGGCAATAACCTCGAAGCTAAGTAATGAAGGCTGCGGTGCTTATAGTCCCCACTAGAGGGCAGCACAGGACCGGGAGACCCGCCTTCGCGCTCGGCTCTGCCCTTTGCAATTTTCGTGGTTTTTCTTTCTCTTGTTCCTCCCTTGTTGTTGTTTTATTTACCTGTGTATCAGTACCTGCTTTTCCCTTTACCCCATTTTGATCCTTTAGCCCCGTTGCCTTCGCGGCACAGACAAACGTCTCCAGTGTCCAATGTGTCTTTTTTATTTCTATGTGTCCTTGAAAAATGCATTTTGGGGTTGTAGGTTACACATATGTGTAATTTGCTTCCGAAAGGGATACGTAAGTGAATGGGTGTGGCTACGTGCGAATAAAACTTTATTTGTAGGGGCGCCTGGGTGGCTCAGTCGGTTAAGCGTCTGCCTTCGGCTCGGGTCGTGATCCCAGGGTCCTGGGATCGAGCCCCGCATGGGGCTCCCTGCTCGGCGGGAAGCCTGCTGCTCCCTCTCCCGCTCCCCCTGCTCGTGTTCCCTCTCGCTGTCCTTCTCTCTGTCAAATAAATAAATAAAATCTTCAAAAAAAACTTTATTTATAAAAGCCAGGGGTGGGCTGTGTATGGGCCAGGGTTCTCCAGAGAAATGGGGACCAGTGGGGTGGGTGGGTGGGTGTGTGCATGTGTCACGTGGATGGATACATACAGACAGGCAGACATGGAGATATGGATATAAATAGACCGAGGTGTTTATTTTAAGAAATTGTCTCATGGGCTGCAGGGTCTGGCAAGTCCAAAATTTGTGGGACAGGCCAGCATGCTGAAAATTCAGGTAGGAATGGATGTTGTGGGCTCGAGATTGTAAATCAGCGATCACATCTACAAAACGGGTGCGCAGCACCAGCTGGACCGGCGTTTGCCCGCACGGGGGGCGGGAGTGGGAGGGGTTGGTCTTGTAAGGACCCTGAGAAAGGGTCTGCCCCGCCTTTCGGCTTGGTTTGTCCACCTTCCAGTCCCCCCTCCCTCATGGTGTTCCCCCCGTGTGCCTATCTCTGTCCACATTTGCCGTTGATGAAGACACCAGGCCTGTTGGACTGGGGGCCCTCCCGAGGGATCGAAGTTTTAGCTTGCTTACCTCTGTGAAGACCCTGTCTCCGTTAGGGCTCCAAAATAGGAGGGTTTTTTTGGGGGGGGGGACGCGATTCAACCCATCACACCCTGTTGTAAATGTAGACGGTTCACTCTGCTCCCTGTATAGTATTCCCTTGTGTGAAGGTACCTCCCCTTCTCGTCTGTTCTGATGGGGGCGCTCCGAGGCTGTTTCCGGGGCTGGGTTCTCAGCAGTGAAGCTGCCGTGAACGTTCGTATGTGCCCAGCCAGCTCGCTCCCTGCTCTGTTCGGAGTGCCCGTCATGGGACAGGAATCCTTCCCTTTACTGTCAAATCCACACACGTGCGCTGGAAGGTCTATTTAAGAAACCCCTTCTTGTCCCCAAGTCATGAAGCTCTCCCCCTCCAGTTCCTTCTATTCACTTCCCTGTGTAAGTCCTTATTCCAGGTGGGCCCCGCCTGGGGGGACATCAGTCAGGGGGCCAGGCTCCCTTACTCTGCAGGTGACAGGTGGGGAAACTGAGGCTCGGGGAAGGAGAGTGCTCCCAGAGCCGTGCTGGTGGAGGGGGGAGGGGAGAGGCAGCACCGGAAGCTGGGACAGGGTGGAGGGATTTCATCGGTTTGATGTCTCACCGTTAATCTTAAGCAGGAGTTGCAAACTCTTTCTGTAAAGGGCTAGACAGTCAATCATTTCGGCTTTGTGCGCTGGACGGTCTCTCCTGGGACGGCTCAGCTCTGCCGTGCCACACAAAGGCAGCCACAGATGACATGTAAACAAGTGGGTATGGCCGTGTACCGATAAAACTTTATTTGTGAAATCAAGGGGTAGGCCAGACTTGGCCCCTGGCCTACAGTGGGCTGACCACTAGTCTAAGTGTTTATTGAGCTCCTCCTGGGTACCGAGCCCTGTTCCAGGCACAGTAACCAAGACAGATGTGCACTGACACGTAAACAGGATAAATCAGACAAGCGGCCAGAGGGGAGAAGGGAGGGCGGGAGAGAATGTTCCTGAAAGATGGAAGAGGGCAGCATTGGGGAAGGTGTTCCAGGCAGAGGGCACAGCCTGTGCCAAGGTCCTAGGGCAGGACCGGGCCTGGCGTGTTGGAAGAGCAGCCGGGGGGCCCATGTGGCTGGAGCAGATGGAGCTACAGGGAGAGAGGGCAGGGATGGGGCAGGTCATGCAGGGCCTTGTGGGCCCCCGGAAAAGAAGACTTGATTTTATCTAAAGGGCAATGAGGAGCCATAGGAGTTTTAAGAGGCACATTTTAGGGATGGGATGGGGTGGGGGCAGGAGTGAAAGCCAGGAGACCAGGGAGGGGCTGGAGCAGCCTCCACGGGGCCAGCGACTGCAGCTTTCAGGCCCCCCCCCCCCCCGTAAAGTGAAACTCAGGGCACCCACGGGCTCACAGCAAAGCAAGAGGCCCAGGGATGCCCTCGGGCGCGGGTGTCCCAGTCGGATGCAGCTAAGCTCCGAGCTGAGCCAGAGGCAAGCTGTCCCCGCGCGTCTGCCAGCAGCCTGCGTGGGCCTGCACAGATGCCGAAGGGTGTGAGCCTCGGCCGCTGCCCCTTGGAGGAGACGGGGTTTGGGGCAGCGGCCTCTGCTGCCTACCACCGTTCCTGCTGTCTGGTTCTGTGCCGGCTGCGGGGAGGGCCCCAGAAGAAGCCGCCCCCCGCTTCCACGGCTGTCGGGGTCTGGAGACAGACGGGTAGGACCACATGGACTGTGGGGCGGAGTGCTGGAGGGAGAGGGGCAGCCCGTGGGACTGTCTGGGGCCAGGGAGCCTCTCCTGTACCCACCCTGCCCCCAAGGACGCCAGACACCTGCCGGGGCAGCAGTGGCCAGGCTAGACGTGGGGGCAGCGGGACTTCCGGCCACCCCCCGGCCCAGTCCGGCTCCTGTCGCTGGCAAAGCGGAGGCCGGGACCTTTCTCCCAGGTCCCGGAGCTGAGTAACGGCGACCGGAAGAATAAGTCCGCCTTCCGGTGGCTGCAGTGTGCCCTCGGGAAGGGGGGGCACAGGCTTGGTCCCCAGCCTGGCTGCTGGAGGCAGGGACCGTGGGACCGGGCTGAGGGCCCCCTTCCTTGCACATCTTCCGTCCCCTCTGCTGCACCACACAGCCGGCGCCCCGCGGCAGGGGGACCCTGCAGCAACGCCACTCACTGCCCGCAGTGGCAGTGGCCTGATGGGGGGTGCAGAAAGAGTCCCAGGCACCCCCGGCAGCCCCCGTGTTTCCTCCTGCCTTGCTCTCAGAGAGCCTGTGTCCCTGAGGAGGAAGTCAGCAACTCGGCCAGGAGCCTGGACATCAAGGGGCTCTGGGGTCCAACCTCAGTGCCGTTGCTTTTTTGCAGGGTGACCTTGAGCAGGTGACCCCCCCCCCCAGTTCCTGAGGCTTGGTTTTTCTCCTCTGAAAAATGGGAGCTATGAGACACCCCCTTCCTGGCTCTGTGAGGCTCTGGGACAATAGCGTGTCCCTGGGGCACAGCGTGGTCCTGAGTGGCTGTCCAACACACGTGAACGTTTCAGTCACCCGTCCCCAGACCCGGGCGGGGGCCTGGGTCCTATTCTGGACCCTGAAGGCCCCTGCCCTCACAGAGGGGACATCCCAGGGGGAGAGACAGATGAGCACGGAATGTCCAGGAGTGCTGAGCACCATGGGGCAGATGGGAACGATCTCACGTTTGCATCCTAGCGTCCACAGCCTTCCAAGGCATGTGATTATTTAGCGCTGTGTACCATGCTCCAGACGCGCCACCCTGCTAACCCATTTCCCAGAGGACAAAGTGAGGTCTCAGGTCTGGGCAAGGGCCCAAGCTGGTTGGGCCGGCAGGGCCTGGGAGCAGATCTGCCCGGTGGCATGCTCCCGGGTCCCCACCCCGCCTCACCAGGCCAAGCTGGTACCCTCCCAGCTGCACGCGGCCCTCCACCCTGAGCTTCCCCAAGCCAGGGTCAAGGTGGGTGGTGGCCAGGGCAGAGGCAGAGCGGGGTGCCAGCCACCCACCCCCAGGGTAGCCTAGGGAACACCAGCACCTAATCCTGGCTCAAGAGAACACGTTGTACTAGAGATTATATAAACCAGCCTCTCCTTTGTTTGTTTAATTCTTTCAGGCTCCCCCCCCCCCATCTGTCACTCTTCCACCGTCCTGTTAGCGGGGCTGGGGGTGGGGTACTTTGGGCTTGGCCTCTTCAAGGAGGAGGGTCTGCAGCCCAACCCACCCTTCCCCCTGTGCCCTGGCCATCCCATTCCCTCTCCATGAAGATCCAAGTGGGGTCCCTGGCCCCCCCAAGACCAGGTCCTGCTGCTGTGAGGGGCAGGCGCTGGGCAGACTGGTTGAGCGTGTCTGAGAGATGGGAGCATGAGGGCCCAGAGCAAGGGCACCGAGGTCAGGCTCTGGCCCTGCTCTGACCCTGGCCATGTCTCTGTGCCTCCGTTTCTCCCTCCTCCAGAAAATGGGGGTCCCAAAGGTCTCAACCTCCAGTCCCTGCTGCATGCAGGGAGCATGCAGGGCATACAGTAGGTGCTCACTTAGTGCTGGCTCTTCACTCTTATTGTGAACCCTGAGAAGTCTTGATGCTGCCCCCACCCACCCTCGGGGCCCCCGACCCTGGGGGCCCTCACTAAGACTCAGGGTTCCCATCTGTGGAATGGGGAGGCCAATACGAAGCTGCCGGAGTCTGAGCCTCAGGACGGTCCCGGCAGGGAGGTCTGGGTTCAGATCTCAGCTCCTTTACCAGCCGTGCCATCCTAGGCAGCCGGCCACTCGGTGTCACCCTCTGTAAAGTGGGGATCATGAGAGTAGCCTCTCCTCCTCTGGAGTCCCTGAGAAATTCACAGAAAGGGTTTAGAATGGGCTCTGGCAGACATGAGTGTCTACGTATATGCTAAGAGAAAGAAAGCTAGGACCAGTACCTAAGTAAATAAGTAGTCCAGGCCCATTGGACAGATGGGCAGAGGCTGGGGTTCGCATGGCCAGTCAAGGGCAGGGCTGGGAGTTGAGAAACTAAGTCAGCTGCCTTCACCCCTCTGCCCCCATGGTGCCCAGGGGAGGGATGGAGCGTGTCCAGCCCCAGCCGGCCAGATTCATACCCCCGCCAGGTGGCCCCAAGACGGGAACCATCCTGCTTTGACCCCGCATTTCCCGCCTCTGTCAGATGGGACCGGCTTAGGTGGCGATGTCAGGGTGCCCGCCTCCCCACCCTGCCGCCCCGCCCCTCAGCAACCCAGCAGCACAGCCGGAAATCACAGTGCCAACGACTCTCTCCCTGTGTAACCCACTTCCTGCCGTTACTGACCCACCTTGGGTGCCCGCCGCCCGTCCCCCACCCCCGCCCCTGTCCCGCAGTGGCAGAGGGGTCTAGTCCTTGACGCTGGGACTCCCACCCCAGGGGAGGCACCCGCCACCCCCCCCCCAGTGGCACAGCGACCCCGACGTGTCCGGGGGCTGGTCAGGCTCCCTTCTGCCACCTGGCTGGGCGATCACTCGCTTGCTGGCTGCCTTCTACTTGCAGCTGGAGGGTAAAGGGCAAAGGGCAAGGAGCCCCCTTTGCAGATGGAGAGAAGCAGAAATTGTCCCCCAGCTTGCAGAAGGGAAACAAACCTCCAACTCGGCAGGACCATTCAGAGCAACTGGTGGGGGCCGGGGCCCGCCCTCACGGTACGAGGAGGAGATCCCTGGCCCTGCCCAGGAAGGGAACGTGGAGGCCAGGAGGCCAGTCCTGCCAAGGGGGACAGCCGCAGTCTTCATGTGGCTGGGCCCATTTTGCAGATGGGGAAACAGGCACAGAGCAAGCGTGCTACCGGGGCGACCTGCCCCAAACCCACGCAGAGCTGGGGTTTGAACCTCCGGAGGTCTGACTCCTGGGGGCGTGGGGGGGCGGTCAGGGAGGGAGGCCTTGGTAGGCTCTGTGGGGCCAGAAACCACAATGGCGACCCCCAGCCCACGTTTTGGCCCAGAAGCAGATCATCTTCTCTCCCCTGAGGCGAGCTCTGCCAGCTTGTTAGCGAGTTCCTGTTGCACAGATGGGGAAACTGAGGCCAGGAACACAGAAGCCGCTCGCCCAAGTTCCCACACCACAGTGGGGATGCCTAATCTGGGCAGTAATAGGGGATGTGTAGGCAGGGTCCCCGGGCCCCGTATCTTTCAGCGGCTCCCACCTGTGAGGTCCTGGGCACACTTAGGCCTCAGTTTCTCCCTCTGAAGGAAGTGAGGCTGGAGAGGTGTGAGCGGGCCTCAGGAGGCTGGGCCCGGGGCGGGCGTGTGAGGGCAGGCTCTGCCCTGCCAGGCGGTGCCCGTGCCACACCCAAGTGCCCACACCCAGGTGTGAAGGGGCTGGGCGGAGGCCTTTCCCCGTCTCCTCCACGGAGGTCTGGGCTTGACTCTGGCCGCACACTCCTCGGCCTTGGAGCTGTCCCCGAGCAGGCCAAGCTGTCCCACCTCCGGACCTTTGCCAAAAGCCACACAGCAAGCAAGTGCAAAACCAGCTCAGCCAAGCTCCAAACTACAACATCTGGAGAATTCCAAAGAATTCAGGGCGCCAGCTCCTGGGCCAGCCAGGAGTCCCACCGCCCATGGGCGAGGGCCCACACCTGCCTGAGCCGCAATCTCCCTATTTCTTCCCACAAGTGGCATCACTCACACGCTCTTTGCTCTGCTCCACTTTCAAGGGTGTGAAAGGTGTCCAAAGGGGAAGAACAATTGGGTAGATTTCCTGCTCCACTGATCTCCAAACCCGGGAAGTGCTGCCAGGGTCTAGCTGTGGTCTGTCTTGCTGCCTGGAAGCCCTGGGCTCATCAACAGCAAGCAGTACATCCCCCCTTTGGGAAGGGAGGGGGGCTGGGGGCCCCAGCTCTGCAGAGACCCGGGCAGCAGTCCCTGGGTATCCCATCATGGTGCCCTGCAAGGCCCAGGTGCGGGCCAGAAGGGACCTGGGAACCCGCGTGTCGTAGAGGCCACGGAGCCCCAGAACAGATGCGTGCCTCTCTGGGCCTCAGTTCCCCATCTGCAAAATGGGGTCCACGCAGTAGAGCGTGCAAAGGATTTAGCGCAGGGTCTGGTGCCCAGCAGACTTCTGTCAATATTGGCTATTAATATTCCCGGTATGATACGAGTGAGTAAGTGAGTCTGTCTACACCGCTCAGTGCCACCCAAAGCATTCAACACCCACGAGAACCGAGGCTGACTAATGAGAGCAGCCGCTGGCCGTGGCCGCTGGGAGCGGGCCCCTGGGTGGGCGAACAGGCGGCACTCCCGGAGGCAAGCAATGGGGGCTGGACCACGGGAGCACCTACCTCATGCTCTTGTGCAACCCAGGGCATGGGGGGGTGGAGCAGGAGGGAGGACAGTGGCCACCAGGCAAGGGACCGAGCCCCAGGCAGGACCTGGCCTTGACGTGAGGGGCTCCGAAGTTGGCTTCGGGCTCAGTTTGCTCAACTGTGAAATGGGTCAGAAGTGGCTGCGTCCAAGGGTGTGAGATGAGCTCATGTGCAGACAGCACACAGTAGGTGCACAATAAATCGGTCATGTTTTCATTGTCTGCACCTCCCAGAGCTCTCATGACAGGAAACGCTCGTTCCCGGTTCACAGCAGTAACCAATACATGCTTGTTGAGCAAATAATCCGGCAGCGCCTTTCTTGCATGCACTGTTTCCCAGCTTCCAAAATGGCTAGGCCTCTCCTGCACGAGTTCCCCTGTTCTGCACTGCTGACACCCGGCAGGGTCAGGGTCGCTGCGGGGCGGACACAGGCACTGTGGTGGTGGTGGGGGGGGGGGGGGGAGGCAGCAGCATCCCTGGCCCCCTCCCACTCCCGTCCGGAGCACCCCTGTTGTGACAGCCACAGAGGGCCCAGGCCCCCCTGGGGGCAGTACCGCCCCCTCGGGAACCACTGCTCTACGGCCTCATTAGCACCCAGAGCAGCGGGGTAGGGCAGCCGGGCTCGGAGAGGGGCCCGCGCAGCCCCCGGGGTGGAGCCAGCCCCTGCTGCGGCTTCCGGCGTCCGCGCCGTGCGGGGCTCTGGGCGCACCTGGGGAGGGGCGGGCAGTCGGCACCCCGGCCATGCCTGGGTTCCAGGAACTGGCAGAAGGAGCCCAGGGCATGCCACAGTTGCAACATCGGAGGGCGGCATGCCTGCATGCCTGGGCAGGGCCGCCGCCTCGGCCCGCGGGCACCGCCAGGAAAGAAAAGGCAACTCAGAGCCGGGCACCAGGACAAACGGTGGAATCCCAGGCACGGGCCGGTAGGGGAGAGGCAGGGCCCAGGTGGATCCGGAGCCTGCCGCGTGGCCTACCGGGAGAAGCTGGGTACGGCCTGGCCAATGAGAAGGCCCCAGCGAGTCAGGCCACACCCCCGGGGAAGCCCATTGGCGCAGTGAAAGCGTTGGGGGTGGGTCCCTTAGGTCCCCCAAATCCAGCGGTCTCGGGCCCTTACAGCGGGCCTTCTGCTGGTGCTTCCTAATCTGGGGCCACTGAGCGCTGGCTTGAAAGAGCACTCCCAAACCTCATCTGTGCCCAGATATGTGTCCCTGGGGGTGTTACCACGTTCTCAGAGTCAGAATTATGCTTAAAAGTTCAGTAAGTCCTTCATACGCCGCATGTGAGGGAGAGCAGGTCCCGGCAGAGGGCACAGCACGCGCAAAGAGCCTGGGGCAGCCCTGGGCTGGGCGTGTTGGAGGAACAACCAGGCGGCCCCTGCGGCGGGAGCAGAGTGAACGAGGGCGGGAGAGAGAGGGGAGGACAGGGAGGGGGCGGGGCAGGTCCTCCTGCAGGGCCTGTTGGCAGAGTGGGGAGGACTTTACACGTGGAGGGCTTTAGACAGCGGGGAGATGTGATGTGCCACCCGGGGGCTGTGGGATTTGCGGCAAAGGCCTTGCTGCCTCTGGGCCATAATGTCCTTGTCCGTCAGATGGGGGAGTAATAATACCTACTTGGGGAGCTGATGTGAAGAAGGCACGTAGTAGGTGCGCGACCTTCGTCTGCTCTAGCCCTCATCGTCGCCCGCCTGGAACAGTGCAGTCCCCAGGCTCCCGGTCCCCAGGCTCCGGCCCTCGCGCCTCACAGCCTGTCCTCCCTGAAGCGGCCACCAGAGGGCGCCCGTGAGTCCCTGAGTCAGGTCCCGCCCTTCCCCGCCCACCTCCCCCCCCCACCCCGGGCTCCCACCCTCCTGGGGGTAAAAGCCCAAGTCCTCCCCGTGGCCCCCAAGGCCCTACACGACCTGCCCCCCTGTCCCTCTTTCCCCCTCACTCACTCTGTTCCAACCACATGGGCCTCCTGGCTGTTCCTCCAATGTGCCAGGCCCACCCGTACCCCAGGACCTTTGCATGGGCTGTTCCCCCTGAAACCTCTCCCCCCAGACATCCCCCTGCCTCCTCCTTCACCTCCCTCAGGTCTCAGCTCCTTCAAATTGCACCCCCAAGCCTGAGCCCCCACTTCCCCTCCCTCTCTCCCCCAGCATGGTTTTTCTGTACATTCATTCCACTTCAGCATCTTGCTCACCATCTGTCTCCCCCACTGGATCATCAGCCCCATGACAGCAGAAATTTTGACTTTTTGTTCCCTGCTGCATCCTCAGTGCCCAGAACAGCCCTTGGCACACAGCAAGTGCTCAACAAATGTCGATGAATGAACTCATGAAAGATGACTATAATTATCCTTATTCCCCCGCCACCTCAAGTTCCAGTGTCTGTCCTGCCCCACCCCCCAGCCCTAGGGGAACCCCAGGGGTTCATTGGGCTACAGGAGGGAGGAACAGGCATGGAAAGAGAACCAGGCGGGGGTCCCCCACCGTGCCTCGAGAGGCTGGACAGGGCCCCCATGTGCTGGCAAAAGAACAGCCCCCCCCCCCAGCACGCTTCGGCCGTCTTTATAGGTCCAAGGGATTTCTGTTTGAACTAGAGGTGGGGGAGTAACCAAGACGACACCCGGCTTGTGTTTGTGGAGAGGTTCTGTGGCCTGGCGAGCCTTGGCCAAGCAGTTGGCTGGGCCTTGGTTCTAGCCAGTGTCAGAAGTCATCCAGCCCAGTTCCTGGGGAACAGAGGAGATGGGTCCATGTGGGTGTGCGTAGACAAGTGTAGGGGTCCCGAAAGCCCACCCGGCCCAGAAGCCCAGCTCGGACCAAGGGGGTTAGGTGGCTGAGGCCTGGGCCAGCCCTCTCCTCCTCCACTTTGGACCCAGGGTTTGCCCCTTAGCTCCAGAATCTCTCCGCCAATGAAACCCCAGTGCTGAGGTTCTCAATGATGAACAGATGGTCTTAGGTCGGGAGCGGGGCGGGGGGGGGGGGGGGGGTTGGGGGGGTTGTGGAGCTGAGCCCTGGAGGGGGCCAGGGGTCCCTGGAGCAGCCCTACTGCCCTCCTGGGGGGAAACCGAGG
The DNA here is from genome assembly GCF_009762305.2 of Zalophus californianus. NCBI lineage: Eukaryota > Metazoa > Chordata > Mammalia > Carnivora > Otariidae > Zalophus > Zalophus californianus. The sequence continues at coordinate 2,492,896 of NC_045595.1, forward strand.
CAGGGAGCTCCTCCACGCCTCTGTGCCCAGGGTGGGGGGTACCATCTGCAGAGGGTCCCCTGGTTTGGCCACGTTGCACTTGGCAGAGGACAGCTTGGGGGAGGGCGGAGACCCGGGCCCTCTGCCAGGTCAGATTCCTCCCGGCAGCGGTTGGGGGGGGTGGGTAGGGAGAGGGTTTTTTTTTTTTTCCAACAGAATCAAAAGGAGGAGAGAGAGCTGTTGGCAGGAAGAAGGGGTTGGAACGAAGCCTAGGCTGGGCTCACCCTGAAAATCACACTCCTGGCCTTGCGCTTGGCGGCTGGGAGTGGGGGTGGCGGGCAGGGAGTTTGGAGGCTCTCATCATCCACCCGCACCCCTGCATTTTGCAGAAAAGGGGGCAGCCTCCTCAAAGGACAGCGCACATGGCCTTCAAGCCCCCCCCCCCCCCAGCCCCGCCGCCGCCCCCTCTCCCACTGGGTACTCAACAACTTAGCTGCCTCCACACCTTTGCATGAGCTGGTCCCTCTGCCTGGGATGCCCTTCCCGTCTGCCTCGGGGCCCCCTCCAGGCCCCCTTCGATCTGGCCTTCCATCCCCCCGGACCGCCAGGGCTGAGGGGTACCAGGTGCAAGCCTGAGGCCAAAAACCACAAATCAGTTGATACTGACCTTATCTTTATTTAAACGGGATTGTTTTGTTAGTTGTGGATTGTCTGCATTCATTTTGATTCTTGAAAAGATTGTGTTCAGAAAGCCATCTTGAGGACTGAGTTTTTGGTGCCCCCTCCCTGCAATGTTGCAGGCCCCCCTAAGTGCCTCACCCTCATTTCAGCTCTGAGGATCTAGCTTGTGCCAGGCCCAATCCAGGGTTTTGGGGAGGGTTAGAGCAAGGCCGAAAATCCGAGGATCTCAAGTCCAGCCCCCACCCCTGGAGACAGATACCAGAGAGGGGAGAGCCTTGAGAAGGGGGCACTGGGCGGTAGGGGTCGCAGGGGGCACACCTAAGCTGGTGGCCGGCTCCCTGCACCGAGAGCTTTGGCACCCAGCGTGCAGGGCAGTCCCAGCCCTCCCGAGGGAACAGGACCCCAGCAGACCTGGTCACACCAGCCTCCCCACCGTGTGACCCTGGGCAGGTCATTTCCTTCTCCCGGCCTGAGTGAGGCCTCTTCCACCAAACATGCTAATCAGGCCTCCCCTCCTGCCTCCGGGGCTGTTTGAGCACTAAATGGGATAATAGCCGGAAATGGCTGCCTACACAATGAAAGCTGTTATCAGGGCTCCTGGGCCACCTGTGGGCCTCAATTTCCTCATCTATAAAATGGGCATAATGATACCTGCTCTAGCTAACCTCCAAGGTTCCGGAGGATTCAAGGGGTGGGGGTGATGAGACTTTGCAGAGGGAACATCTGAGGGCTGAGAAAGTTCTGCAAAGGTGAGGACCCTGGCTTCTGTTGCAAAGTCTGCACACCCCTCCCCCCATTATAGTAACACCTCCTACAGCAACATTGACAAGGAGAAAGAATTTAGAAAAAAAAAAAATCATCTAACACCATTGTTGCAATTGTGATCTCTTTTCTCCTGGACTACTCCCCCCTCCACCTTTCTCTTTTCCTACTCTTTTACACAGCTAACCCCTGGAAGATAAGGACTGTCTGGGAGTTGGGCAGATGGCCCTTGGGAGCCACACAGCCCAGCTTTAAATCCCAGGCTTCCCACATATTGGCTGTGTGACCTTGGGCAATTCTCTCAACTTCTCTGTGTCTCAGTTTCCTCATCCGTACAATGAGAATGATGACAGTTATCTTTCCCATGGAGCAGTAGCGATGAGTTAATGCGGGGATCAGCAAACTACTTTCCAGGGGCCAGATATTTTTGCGTGCAACACAGGCTAAGAATTATTTTTGCATTCTTAAATGGTTCGAAGAAATCTAAAGAATAATATTTTGTGAAGGTTATGTGAAATTTATGCTTTGGTGTTCATAAAGTTTTATTGGTACACGGCCCATCTGTTGATATGCCATCCTGGTGGCTTTTGGCTTTCAAGCTACAAGGGCAAAGCTGAGTAGGTGCATCAGAGACCACGCGGTTGGCAAAGCTGAAAATATTTCATCTCTGGCTCTTTACGGAAGTGTTTGACCCCTGAGTAACTTTAAACAACAGTGCAGGGCACAAAATGAACTTGGTATACTTGTGCTCACTATTGTTATGAAATGTGTGGTTTGTACAAAAATCACATGGTCTTTTTCCCTCTTTAAAGTCACATCACCACCATTTTTCCCACACCACTGACCATTCTGGGAAGCCTGCCTGACTCCCCCGTCCTGTGACATTTCCTCTACCATCCCCTACCGCTGGGCACTCAGGTTACTCCCAGTTGCTAAGGTAGAGCCTCACACCTCCTCACACCTCCAGCTGGCTTTGTTTTCACACATCAGACTCTTCTCTATCCTTCTGCATGCCGGGTCCTGTTCTAGGCACTTGGCAAATAGGAACCTATTTAGTCCCTGCGTAATCCAGCCCCTGCTCAATTCCAACCGTCACCTTGCCCACTACCTCACCCCCCACTGCTGCTGCCACTTTACCCCTTCATCTGCTCCTCTGTTTGTTCAAGCTTAGCCACCCGAGGTGGGGCAGCGAGGACTCCCCAACCCTGCTGGTGGGTAGTACCACCACTTTGGAAAACAGTTTGGCAAGTTCTTAAAAAGCTAGACACATGCCTACCACCACGGGATCCAGCGTTCTACCCCTGGGTCTTCACCCAGGAGAAAGGAAAGCTTACGGCGGTGTGCACACTTCTGTATGAACACACTCAGCCTATGACCCATTCCACTCCCAGACATTCACCAGGAGGAATGAAAGGGAAGGCTCATAAGACATTGCACCCAGAAGTTCCAGCAGCTTTATTTGTAACATTCTGAGGAAACACCGCAGGTGAGCCAGATAAGCAAGCTGTGACCTGTCCGGACAGGGGACACTAGCCAACAATAAAAAGGCATGAGCTATTGGGATACGTGACAGATGGATGAACCTCAAAACAATTATGCTGAGAGAGAGAAGCCAGACACGTGGCCGCGCCCATGGGTTTACTTATTGTCCAGGACTGCTTCTGTGCTCCTGGGGCAGGGCTGAGGAGAGAGGAACTTTGGGTAATTAGTAACTCTCTGGGTCTCAGTTCCCACAACTGCAGAATGGGGTTAGGCATGGCTCCCGCCCCACGGGGGGTCGGGGGAGGGCCTGCTTGCCAGGCCCCGTGTGGCTCTGGCTAGGCTCTGCCATAAATGTTGGAAGGATGTCCTCATCATTCAGCGATTTGGGTTCCCCTCCGTGGCAAAGCATCTCGGACATCGGTTCACGCTGGAGCTGTGACTGAGCAACCCCGGGGGGGGTTATAATTATTTAATTAACATATTTAATATATACACATACATAATATACGAATATGCATTATATGATATATAACAATACATAATAGCTTTGAATGCATATACATTTTATATAAAACATGTTACATACATATATATGTATTATACATAACATATTTAAAGCATAGATGTTTTATTTATTTTTTTTTTAAGATTTTATTTATTAGAGAGTGAGAGAGAGAGAGAGAGAGAAACAGCACGAGAGGGGAGAGGGTCAGAGGGAGAAGCAGGCTCCCCGCCGAGCCGGGAGCCCGATGCGGGGCTCGATCCCAGGACTCCGGGATCATGACCCGAGCCGAAGGCAGTCGCCCAACCAACTGAGCCACCCAGGCGCCCCAGCATAGATGTTTTAAATACATTACATAAATAATAAACCCATGAAGACACGCATATTGTCATACACTTTATATACATGTATAATATATAATACATGTCAATACATTATATACACATATACATGTGTGATTTATTTTTTTCTTTCTTTTTTTTTTTTAGAGTGGGAGGTGGGGAGGGACAGAGGGAGAGGGAGAGAGAGAGAATCTTTTTTTTTTTTAAGATTTTATTTATTTATCTGACAGAGAGAGACACGGCGAGAGAGGGAACACAAGCAGGGGGAGTGGGAGAGGGAGAAGCAGGCTTCCTGCCGAGCAGGGAGCCCGATGCGGGGCTCGATCCCAGGACCCTGGGATCATGACCTGAGCCGAAGGCAGACGCCCAACGACTGAGCCACCCAGGCGCCCCGAGAGAGAGAGAATCTTAAGCGGGCTCCATGCTGGGGCTCAATCTCACAGCCCTGAGATCATGACCCGAGCTGAAATCAAGAGGCAGATGCTTAACTGACTGAGCCACCCAGGCATCCCTGTTGTTTGTTTTTAAAATGGGATTTTACAAGGCCTTTGGTCCCTCTGAGGCTTTCATTCATGCAACAGAGATTTATTGAGCACCTACTATGTCCCAGGAGCTGTTCTCAGTGTCAGGGAGAGCTAGGAGCTAACCCGAAGGACACCCCCTACCCCCGCCGCGTGGAGCTGACAGTTTCCTCTCACACGTCCTTCTGAGCTAGTGGTTCAGCATTTTGTTTGGGCTTCAGATGCCAGAATGAGTTCAGTCCCAGTCTGACTCACGACTTACTCTCCTCACAGTTCCATTTATCCGTAAATTTTAAAGTTTGCTAATAGAATAAATACCCACCAGCTCAACACCACCTGGATAAAGAGAAGTTTAGCAATAACCCCATCCTGCTGTCTGGGTTCTCGCTCTGAAAGTGACCACACTCTTCCATCTGGAACTCATCCTTTCCCCCTGCTTAAAAATAAGCATATCTCCAATTGTTAGGAATTGTCATTTCGTTTCAAGTACTCTAACTTCATAAGGAGGCTATCATGCTGTGTGGAACAGTAAGGGGGGCTCCCTGCCCAATGGATGTCCTGTTGCTCCACCCCTCTACACTGTTCACCTGTGGCTGAGGACACCGTCGGGCCACTGATGAATATGCCGGGAGGTGAATTTCCCACAATGCATCTCTCCACTCTCTCAGTGATGGGCATTTGGGTGGTTTCTGGGTTTTTGCCTTCTTCATGTTGGGGGGGGGGGCATGTTTCCCGGAAGCAACAAGCAGAGGTTTCTTGTGGATATGTATCCAGGAGAGGAAGGGCCCATACGTAGCCTATGGATGGCCAGTGTTGTGATGCACGTCAGTCTGTTTTCCAGAGTCGATGCTGTGTGGAAGTGCTCTGTGTACCCACAACCTTGTTGACATTTGGTATCGCTGGATATTTTTAATTTGTGGCCATGATAAGGGGGACACAGGGCCTTGTTATGGCCTGGCCATGCATTCAAAGAGGCTGGACATCTCATTATGCCCTTGTTGGCCACTCCTGTCTCATCATTCGTAGTATGCCTGTTGATGCTTTCTGCATGTTTTTCCTTTTGAGTAGTCGTCTTGTTCTTAATGGAACTTCATTCTTTTTAAAGGACTGTATCACATTTCATCAGAAGGCTACACCATGATTGGTGGCATGCATTCTCAACAGGGGCAGAAATTGGTCCTGGGGTGGGAGGGTGCATAAAATCTTATTCTTCTAATGTACAAAACACAGATATGCGTAAAGTATAAAGGCAAACATGCAGTATATATGTGGTGTACTGAGAGGTGATCAGGAAAGAAAAAGTCAAGAGGGAATATCATGAAAAAAGGGCTGAGAAACACGGTTTGGTAGCAATTGTCACAAGCATATGGTGAAGGACATCTTCGGGGGCATTCGTGTGTTAAGTTGGAGACAGACTCCCAGAAGCTGGACCATGAGGCCTGAACTTGTCTTAGGCCTCTGCCATGCATGCCAACCTGCTTTCCCAATTGATACACACATTCACCTCCAAGCAATTTATGAAAATGCCTGCTTCACCCTATCCTCACCAGCACTAGCTTTTATCAATGTAAAAATCTTTACCTACTTTGATGAGTGCCAGAGATGGTATTTTCTTACGGGTTGCTATCCTTTCTTTGGTCTTTGTAAGGTTGGACACTTTTCATACGTTTACTACTCAGTCTGCCTCCCAGGAATGTGATGGAGTAAAAGCAGGCCAGGCCAACACATCTGGAGGAAAGGGGTGGGGGGTCCTTGTTCTGCAGAGGCAGAAACTCAGGAAACAGGATTTGATGATTTGAGAGATGCTCAGCCTATTCAGATCACAAAAGAAGCTAAAATTATGAGGACGTTAGTCAGGAAAGCATCCTCCAGACCAGCTGGGTGACCTTGGGCACTTGTCTAAACCTCCCTGGGCCTCAGTTTCCCCACTCATGAAATGGGGATGGAGTTACTAACACCCACCTCATAGGGTTGCTGGGAAGGGTAACAGAGCTGCTCCCATAAAGCACTGTTCCTGCAGCCCAGGGGTGGCCTCTGGGAAAAGTGATGGTGGGGGCTGCTTCTGTGCCCCCCTGACTATCCTCTGGGCCCCAATCCCTGGGGTCTGGCAGCTATCAACCCATTCCCCCCACCCTTCCTCTCAGGTCCCTAAGAGGGAGGGGCAGAGGATTCAAACTGGGGATTAACAGAGGCAGATTAGGGATGGGGGGGTGGAAAGAGGGAGAGGGTGAGAGAGACAGAGGGTGGGGGAAGGGGTCTCTATCCACTTAACCCTTCCCTCCCCAGAGCCAGGGTAGCCACCCCACTTCCTCTGGCTTCACGTCTGTGAGAGGGAGGCCACCTGCAGAACCTTCCCCTCCCACCTGCGGAGAACCTGGAGAAGGCGTTAGGATTAGGTCCTCAAGCTTCCTACAGGCTGGTTGAAAGCGGGAAGATGAGGTCCCCTCTCTGGGCCTCAGTTTTCCCTTCTGAAAAACTGGGAGAGCGTGCAGAAGCGATGAGACCTCAGCTCTCAGAGCGGGTGCTCCGGGCCTGGTGGAGATCTGCTCCGTGTAGCCCAGACTTACTGAGCACCTACTATGTAGGCAGGGTTGCTGTCACATCCCATTTGTCTGAGATTTCCCAGCCTCTGGGATGCCCAGCCGCGCACACAGAACCGCAGAATCAACTTCCAGAAGCCCCCAGAATCAGCCATGGCTCCAGAAGGGCGGTCCAGGGCTTGATCCTCGTCCTGAGATGCCGCCGGCCCCCACCCTAAACCTTGGCGTCCTTCCTGGGGGAGCTGGGAACCACTTCTCCAAAAGGGTCCCTGAATCCTGGAGCCCCAGTGCGGGGAACTGGGGTCGCAGGCCGAGGGAAACCCAGACAGAAGGACGATAACAGAATCTCCTCCACCCACCCGGCTCGGGCAAGACCCCTCCCGTCGTCCCCCAGCTGCGCCAGACGCAGAGCCGGGGGGGGGGGGGGGGGGGGGGGCGGTGCCTGCGCTGCGGCTGCGGGAGGAGGGGGACTGCGGGAGAGCGCTCAGGGAAGGGGGGGGCGCTGCGGCACCGCGTCCCAGCTCACGGCTGCCCGCGCGGCAGGGGCGGGGGCCTGACCCTCCTCGGCCCCGCCCCTCCCCCCGCTGCCGAGGCGCCACCATTAATCCTGACCCGGGGAGGGGGCGCCCGCTCACCCCCAACCTGTGAAGCCGCCGCGCGCGCTCCCCGCCCCCCGCCCCGCTGGAGCCCCTGCGGGACCCCCAGGGGACCCCCGCCCCCCAGGTCTGTCGCCCTCGGTGTCCGAGTCTCTGTCTGTGTCCCCATCTGTCCCGTCTCCCCGCTATGCGTGCTTGTTGTGACTGCGTGTATCCGGGACACCTGCACTCACGGGCCCGGGTGGCGGGCGCGATCGCCTGGGGGAGGGGTCCTGGGGGTCGGTGTGCAGGTCAGTCCGAGGTCTGGAGTGTCTTTCTATGATTGTCAATCTGTGTGAGTGTCCAGGTGACACCCTGCAGGCTGTGAGTCTATGTATGTGACAGCGTGGAGCCGTGGTTGTCTGGGTGACACCCCACAGGCTGTGAATATGTGAGTCCCCGAGTGTCTGGATGACACCCGCAGGCTGTGTGAGTCTGTGTTCGTGGCATCCTGAAGGAGGTGTGCGTCCGAGACACCCCATCGGCCGTGAGCGTGGGTCCCCGTGTGTCTGGATGACACCGCAGGCTGTGTGTGTCTGTAACAAGCTGCAAGAGCGACTGTGTGGGTCTGCGCGCGTCGGTGTGCGTTGTGTGTCCGTGTCGGAGTCGAGGAGGCCCGGGCCGCCAGTGTCCCTGAGCCCTCTGCGTGTGTGTGTGTGTGTGTGTGTGTGTGTGTGTGTGAGTGTGTGAACGCGCGCGCGCCGCGGCGAAGGTGGATCCGCTTCCTCCGCAGCCAGCCCGACCTGGGCCCCACGACCCGCCGCGGCGGCCGCTTGCTCGGCCTCCCCTCGCGCGGGCCGGGCCGGGGATGGAGCCACAGCCGGAGCCGCCGCAGCCGGGGCCGGGGCGCGGAGCGGCCTGAGGCGCGGGCGGCGCGCGGGGCCGGGGGGAGGGCGGGCCGAGGGGAGGGTCCTGCGGGCCGGGGGGGCGGGCGCGGCGCGCCCCCTCCCTCGCGCGCTCGCTCCCTCCCCCGCGCGCCCTCCCTCGCCGCCTCCTCCCGCCGCCTCCGGCCCCCCCTCGCCGGGGACCGAGCGCGCTCGCTCCGGCGCCGGCCTCGCCTCCTCGCAGCAGCGCCATGGTACGTCGCCGCCCCCACTTTCGTTTTCGCCCGGGGAGTTTTTGGGGTGGTGCGTGGGCTCCCGGCGAAAGTTGCAAGGTCTGGGGGGGGCAGGGGGCGGGGGCCGCCCAGGGGAGGGGCTCGAGGCGGGGACCCCCCACACACCGCCCGCGGCTGCGGGACCCCCGCCCGCCGATCTCCTCCCCCCCCCCACGGCTGGGGGCGGAGCTGGCGCGCGGGGCTTAGCGGGGGACCCCAAGTGGGGGGCCCCTGGCGGGCGCCGCGGAGTTAACGGGGAGGGCGGGGCTCCCGGGAGAGGGTCCCCCCCAGACCCGGCTCCCGCCTCCTCCCTGGCCCGGCCGGAGGCGGGAGGGCGCGGCCCGGAGCGCACGACCCCCGAGCGCGCAGCCCGCGGGGGAGCGTGGGCCGAGGAGGGGGCGCCCGCCCGGGGCCGTGCGGGGCGGGGGTCGCGGCGGCCCCCGCGGGGTGCCCCGGCCCGGGCAAGCGCCGCGCGCCAGCTAGCGGAAAATGGCCGCTGCGGAGAGGGGCGGAGAGCGCGCAGCGGCCGCCGCCGGGCGCCTTGAACTTGGAGCCGGGCGGGCGGCTGCGCTCGGCGCCGCGCGGGGGCCGCCACCCCGCCTGCCCTTGCGATGCCTGAGGCCCGCCTCCGGGTCGACCCCGGCCCCTCCGCGGCGCGCGCCGGGTCCCAGCCGGGAGGGGTCACCGGGTCTCGGCCCGGCGCGCCCCAGGCCCGCTGGCGTCGGTGGCTGCACTTGAGGGTTCCGGTGTCCAGTCCGCGGGCGTCGGTGGCATCCGGCACTCGAGGGGTGCGTTTGGGGGCTTCTGTGCTCCCAAACGGGTCAGCACGGGAAGCCGGGGATGCGCCCGCGTGTCTGTACGGCTGGGTGGTCCCGTCTCTGGCCATGGGTCCGTGGGTCTCGAGGCGTCGAGTCCTCTCCTTTATGTGTCTGTGTGTGTCTGCACATCCACGTGGCTGTGTGTGTTTTGTTGCGTGTGTCTTAGAGCATTGTGCGGCTAAGGGACAGTGTCTGTGTCTGGGTAACCGTGCGTCCCTGTGGGAAGGTGTTGTGAAGCTCTACGGCGGGGTTGTGTGTCCCCGAGGGCCGTGATGTCCCTGGGTGACCCGTGGGGTGTCCCCATGTGAATGTGTGGCGGTTAGGGGGTTGCTGGTGAGTGGGGAACCGTGTCGTGTCCCTGTGTCCCAGGGGACAGTTGGGTGTCGCTGTGTGCGTGTGATTAGCGCAGAGGGACTACTCGTGGGGATGGGTTTACACTGTCCCTCAGCCCCCCCGCCCCGTTCCTTTTTTCCTGTAACCGGGGTTGCTGAGTGAGGGACGGATGTTTCCTCTACCATGCCAAAACTCTGTCCCCTCATCTCACCCCCCACACACTGTCCCCTCCATTTCCCTCCGACTCGGGGTACCCCATCCGCGAGGCCCCAGGTGGTCCTGGCTTGAGGATCGGGCGCGAGGTGGCGCCGGGACACGATCACACGGTGGCGGCGCCTTCTCCCGCCAGGGGCTGCGCGTGCGCGGGGACCTGCCCCAGAGGAAGGCGGGGCGGTGGGGGTCCCCCCACACCGCGGCGGAGGAGGTCCCGAGGGATGGCCGGTTACAGAAGCGCGCGGGCCAGGTCGGGCTCAGGAGGGTGGCCAAGGAAACCCCCTCACCCTCTCTATGCTGGGAGCCACCCCCTCAGTCCTGCCTCCCTGCACTTGCCCCCTACGAGGGGCGGGCACAAAGTGTTGTTTTCTCCCCTGCAGGGGAATCCCCGCTGCACCCCCACCCCCACACCAGGGCACTTTATATAATTTTCTAAATATAAAAGCACCAAGGCCAGGACGGCGTCTCTGCTTTTTTCTTTGAACGTGCATCCCATTTTGGGGGGCTGTTTGGGAAAGGGAAAAAGGCGTCCTACATGGACACAGGGATACCTTGGCACCCAACCCTCAGAGTCCCATAGTTTGGTAAACTTCCTACCCCCTGCCAGTCCTCACGCTCCCCTGCGCTCGCCCCCAGCGCTGAAACACAACACTCCCACCACACTCCTGTGGAGTGGGACACCTGGGCTGCCCTCCCCAGCGCAAGCCTCTCTCCTCGTCCCCCACCCCGTGCAGTGGCACACATCGGCGCAGGAACATTCACACCCATGACACAGGTGTACATAACGCCACGCACACAGAGGTGCCCACACAGCCACACGTGGACGGGCACCTGCACTTGTGAGAGTGGAGACGAGCCACCCCACCCACCCCCGCCTCCAGCCCCACCTGGAGAGCTCTGAGCCCGGCTCTGGGGGGGTGGGGGGGGGTGGGGGGGATGTCGATGGGACTGCCAGGGGGGAGGAGCGGGGATGTGGTTATTTCACATATGTGCCCCCAGGCCTGCGTGGGGATACTGGGAGGGGTTCTGCTTGTGGGTGGGGGTGATCGTAGGTGTGTATGGTTGTGTCTGGGTATGAGTGTGTGATTGTGAAGGAGTGTATGTGTGTTGTGGTCATGGCTGTGTGTGCACTTGAGCGGGTCTGTGAGTCCCTGGGTGCCCTTCTGTCGTGATGCTTGAGGCCAGGTGTGGGGGACGTCCGTGGTTGTGGGTGGGCCTGCGTTCAGGTGAATCTTTATGTGTTTGTGTCACTGGTGTGTGACTGTGTGTCTGTATTCGTGTGACGTGAGTATCTGTGTGGCATAGTGTAGATGTCTGCGTGTCCCTCTGTGGCACATTGTATGTGCTGCATGTCCCTGCCAGCCCTGTGTCCTGTCCTGCCTTTACTTATCAAGACCAAAGACCTCAGCGTCCCCTTCTAGAACCTGTTTCTCCTCTGTGAAATGGGAACACACAAGGGCTGAGGAGTGACGCTGTCCCAAGTGTGCATCCCCAAGGCCTGGCACGGTGCTGTGTCCTCTGTTCTCTGGGGGGGTGATCACTCTGGAGTTACTAGGTGGACACCTCTGGTCCCTGCCTGAGCTGCTCTGTGAAGGCCACGCACTTTTTAAAAAGTTTGTTTTTAATGAGACAAACCATTCGTGCACATCTAAAGAGTATACCAAAGTATCCCAAGTGAAAACCAACCTGCGCCATCACCCCTACCTGTGTGGGTCCCCACTCCGGGGGGTGCTCTGGTTTCATTCAGCTTTGTCCGAACCATTGCACATGTAACAGGTACATAGTCTTATAAAGGATGCTTGCACATTTTGTAAAAACAATCCCCAGTGAGATCTTGAGTCTACTTGCAGCATTTACAGTGAGTGGGGGTGGTCTCACCCAGGGACTCGTCTGCCCCAGGAGACACTGGGCCGTATCTGGGGACATCTGCGGTGGTCAGGGCTGGGGGTGCTCCAGCCAGGGTTGCTGCTCAGCACCCCTCCCCCACAGTGTTTAGGATGCCCCAAGCCCCAGCCGAGAATGATCCAGAGCACCCTCGGGTGAGAAGCCCTGGTTTCCAGCTTGTTTTCCCCCGCTGTGTGTCTCTCAGAGACATCTGCCGGTGGGAGCCCCTTGTTCTTTTATGGAGCTGCGTAGTATTCCAGCCTGTGCCCATGCTGGCGTTACTGATCTGGCCCTCCACAGAGGGACACAGTGGCCTGTTCCCAAATTGTCGCCATTACTGGTAGAGTAGTGGTCAACACGCTTGTGCATCTGGATCAGGGACAGTTAGAGAGAAGGCAGAATGAATGATAAGGAGAGTGCATTTTTAATTTTTTAACCAATGAGGTAAATTGTGCTCCAAAGTGCCCAGAGCTAAATCATGCCCCCCGGTCCCCTTCTGGACCCTTGCACAAGTAGGTCCAAATCCACCGATTGCTTTGTTCGGATAACTGCTCGGTGCAAGGCACTGTTCTGACCTCAGCCCAAATAGTCCCTTGTTCACCCATAATAACCCAGGGGGTGAAAACTACCTTCGCCCTTTTTCACCGAGGGGAGGCTGAGGCGCACAGGCGTGTAGCTGCTGCTGGAGGAGACGTAGACCAGGCTGCAAGCCTGAGCTAGAGCGGGCCAGCTGTGGACCTACTGTGTGCGCCGCAGGGCCCCTCCTACCCGAACTAGAATATATAGATTTGTAACAGTCCACTGGTGTTCGGGAATTTGCAGAAGGTTCTACTCTCTGCACTGTGCCCACAGTGGTCACACAGGTGACCTCAGGACTCCCATCTCCAGCCCTCCTCCATGCGTCCCAGCACTGTTGCCATTTTACAGATGTGGAGACTGAGGCTCTGAGAAGGGCAGTCTGTGCTCTCCAGACTTCACCTTGGAAGGGAGCTCAGGTGGCAGGCTGGGCGGGAATGAGGGGGCTGAGCTGGGAGAACCCTCTGCAGTCAAGTGTGACTTTTAAATGTCTGTGAATTTGGAATCTTGTGCTCTCTGTGTTCCTGGCCATTTAAAAATAATAAAATATTGCTTTATGTTATGTTGGCATTTGGATTCCTAGACACCTGACTTTCCCCATTCATCCTGGGGTTTTAAATGCACCCCCCCCACGGGGCCGCCTGACAGCCAAGGGGTTTTCAAACATTTGTGAAGTGCTCATGATGTGCTAAGCACTGTTTGTTTGAATAACCGACACCCACATGCAGTGGGGTCAGTGTGGCCCAGGGAATACGTGCTCCCGTAGGAGCCCTGCTCCCTCCTAGTCTAGCCCTGGGACCCTGAGCCTGTTCCCTCCCTGTAACACGGGAGAATAATAGGGTTCCTGGCACCTCCCATTACCCAAGTTGGCAAGAGGGTATCATCTGGCATCAGGACACCGGGAGAGACAAATCAAAATCATCAGGCTTTCTAAGAATGTCTCGGTGCACATTTGACCCAAGGTCAAGGCTCTGCTAAGTGTCATTATCCTTATGCCCATGGACCCCATGGGTGGGCACTGTTAGTGCACTTTACAGGGGACAACACCAAGGGGCAGAGGGACACATCGCCCTAGTCTGTGGGGTGGGAATGGGAGCTTCAGCAGTTGAAGCTGGGAGGATTCAGAGGGTGAAAGGGGAAGGGTTGAAGTCATGGTCATCAGGCATGCTGGGGGCACAGACTGGGGGAGGTCAGGTCTGTGCCCAGTGCCTCTAGAGGGAGAACAATGGAGCTTTAGAAAGGTGGGTTCTGGGGCCAGGTGGCCTGGCGCCAAGCCACTCACCGTGCCTCAGTTTCCAGATCCGTGAAATGGGCACACTCCTAGGCTCAGTAGGAATTACTGGACACCCAGAGAAGAGGCTGCAAGGGTTTATCTGGCCAGCCTGAGGTTCTGGACACATCCTCCTGGGATGTTGGGGTGACTAATGGGGGATGCCAAAGCAACCCCCCCACACACACCCAGTTCCCCTTTGGTGCTAACTGAAGGGGTGAGAGCAGATTCCTGGAGGCTCTCGGGTTAGTTGGGACCTTTGGGGCTGGTGGGGTGGAGGAGAGTGCACTTGGAGCCAGCCCCTGTGCCAGGGGGGAACTGCAGCCCCCTGTCTGGCTCTCGGGGGAGCAGGGGGAGAGGATGCTGTGGGACCCCCCCCCACTCCTGCCCTGCACCCCGGGTTGTACATCTTTAAGGGGAAAGACGCGCGCTGGCGCCGGCCTCTGCACACGTCACTTCTTCATTCTTTCCCTCCCCCCCCCCAACTTGGCTCTTTTCTCCAACTTCCCGGCCAGCGCGGGGAGGGGGGGGGTCCTAAAAATCCACCACCGGCCCCAAAGTGTCCAACAACAGCCCAGCACCCCCTCCCCACTTGACTCGGGTGGGCGGTCCTCGAGGACCCGTGGCGACCGGGCTCTGCGCGGCCGGTTGGTTCCTGTCCGGTGCCCGGGACCAGGGCGGCTTGTAATTCGTAATAATAGCTATGATGGGGGTTCATGGGGCATGGGGGGGGGAGCGGCTTTCCTTCTCCGCTCGCGCTCTTTTTTCCCTCGTTTCTTTGAAAGTTGGATGTTGAGAAGTGGGAGGTTCGGGTGGGAGGGGAGGGAAATTGGGGGGAGGAGGGGGGGAGGCTGCCAGAGGGAGGAGAGACAGAGACACGGAGAGACAGAGACGGAGGAGGAGAGAGGGAGGGGGGACAGGAAAGGAAGAGGGAGAGAGAGCGAGCGCGGGAGGGAGGGAGGAGGGAGACCGAGGGAGGAGGCGGCGAGGAGCGCGCCGGCCGCGGCCGCGGGGGGGGGTTTGGAAAAATGACTCAGTAAGTTCAGCGCGCCCGCTCCGGCCGGCCCTGCGCCTCCCGCCGCGCCCGGGATGTATTCGTCCCCGCTCTGCCTGACCCAGGTACGCCCCTCGCTCGGCCCGCGCCCCCCGCGCCCCCCGCCGCCGGGCCCCGGAGTCGGGAAGCCAGAGGAGGCGGGACGGGAAAGGCGCGCGTCCCTCCCGCCGCCCCGCCGGGGTGCCCCCGCCGCGGGCCAGGGGCCGGTGGGGGATGGGCTGGGCCGGGGACCCCCCCCCCGCCCCGACCCTCCCTCGGGACTCCCGCCCCGCCCTCGGCGCCCCGGCCTCTCCCCCCACGCGGACGCGGGACTCGGGGTGCAGGCTGGCGGGACGCTAGCCCCCACCCAACCCGGGAAGGTCTGGGGGCGCCCTCCCCGCGGAGCCGAAGGCAGGCCTCTGCGTGACCCCCCGCCCGGACCGGGCCTGCCTCTAGGAGGAATCGGAGGGTTCTGGCTGGGTCCCTCGGCACTGTGGAGGAGAGGATCCCTCGGATGTGCTCCCCAGACAGTGACCCCCCCCCGCCCCCAGCCAAGGTTGTGCCCCGCCACCCCAACCTCGGGACGCCTTTCCCCCCATTATTGGCCCACGTGTGCGTGGAGGGGGAGGGGGCGCGCGCAGTTGGAGGCGCCAGCAGTTGGGGGAGGGGGCGCGCTGACATCCCGGCTCGGTCTCCCGCTCCCCCCGCCCCCCCCCCCCCCCACCGATCTGATATTTTCGCCGCATCGATTCTGGATTGTTGCGCCGCCGCCGCCGCCGGGAGGAGCCGGGAGGCCGGGCGTTCCGGGGTCTGGCCCGGGCACTGCGGCGCTGCGGACGCCCTCGCCAGCCCGGCACCTGCCCCTGCCCCCCTCCCGTAGCCTCTCACCCCTGGCCAGGCTCCCAGACTGTTCGGGGCTGAGCCCTTGTGCAATGGGCAAGGGGATGTGTGGGGAGGGGGCGGCTGCCCCTGTCCCAGGCCGCACCCCGGGGACTTCTTTTCTCCTCCAGCTCCCTCTGGGACCCCCCCCCCCCCGCTGGTCTACTTCCAGCTCCCCCCATGTCCTCATGTGTCTTTAGGCCGGTGGGGTTGCGGCCTCAGTTTCTCCTGAGGACTAAGGCAGGCTCTGGAGAGAGGGGCAGTGTGGCCTCCAGATTGCAAAGTGCAGCACTCTGGGAGTCCAGCGGGAGCCCGGGTGTCCGGTCTCCCTCCTCTCTCCCTTATGGGGAGCACGTGGATGCCTAGCTTGGGTCCCAGGGGCCGCCAGTCTGTGTGGAGAGGGTCCACTATTCAGGATCTTGGGGTCCCCCTCATTCATGGTAGAATCTTTCTTGCTGCACTGGGGAGTTCCTGGCTCCCGCCAGAAAAGGAGAGGGTGGGTGCGAAGTGGGGGGGGGGGTCTCAGGGCTTGTCCTACCCATGATCCCCTAGTGACCTTGGGGAAGTCCCTGCTCCTGTCCAGGCCTCAGTTTCCCTTTCTGAACAACTTTGGGGACCCCCCCGGAAGTTGTCATTGCTGCCCCACCTCTGCATCCCAGCTGCCCTAAAGCTCCCCGGGTGCAAGTAGGGTTCTAGTGAGGGTTGCAGCGTGACCTTGGGCCTCCCAGTCTCTGGGCTTGCGGGGTGGCCTGGGTGGCTGTGGGCGCCCCCGCCCCCTCTGCCCTTCTTGCGCTTGCCAGCTCCCGAGAGCCACACAGGGGGGCTGAGCCAGGGAGGCTATTCCAGGGGAGGAGGTTGGAAGGCCGCCTTTTGTCACCGAGCCCTGGAATTCCCCCATCAGGACTCCTCGGGAGACAGGCCTTCATCCACGTTGCTGCCGAGAGGAGAGGCGGTGGCAGTGAGAACCCGAGCCCTGGTGTGAGCATGTGTGCTCATGGGGCCTGGCTCGGCCCTCCCCAGGAGCAGGGCAAGGATCAGCCAGGCGGGCTCCTGGTGGACAGTGAACGCTACCTGAGGTTGCTCGGGGCAAGCGACGGGGGTGGACAGGAGGCAGAGATAGGCAGAGAGAGCCCAAGAGCCCCCCTCCCAGGGCTAGGGTGAGGATGGAGTGGCCCAAATGCAGGGGGCTCCCCTCCCCTGCTCTGCTCCTGTGTCCCCCACCCAGGAGGGGAGCCCCAGGACCCCCTGGCAGGCTCCCCAAAGCCTGAGGGTGATCCCCCAGAGCTCCTTGCAGACCCAGCCTGGGCTGGGATCTCCGGCTGGGGGCCCCCCCGGGAGGACCCCGACTGCCCGCACAGGACCTGCACTCCTGGCGGGCTGGCTCAGTCTCTCTAAGCACGCCGCCACCCCGCGTCTCTGACCATCTCCATCTCCCTCTCCCCGTCTCTCTGTTTCTCCTCGATCTCTGGGTCTGTCTCTCCCTGTCTCTGCCTCCGTGTCTCTCTCCGTGCCTCCATCTGTCTCTGTGTGTCTCTCTCCCCCATTCCATCTCTCCCGTGTGTCTCCCCGTCTCTGGGCCTCCATCTCCCCCCTTTGCCCGACTAATTTTACAACCTGAGCCCATCCTAAAATAGCTCCCTTTTAGCTGATCCGACCCGGATCCTTGTCGGTGCCAGCGCCCCGGTGCCCCCGGCCCTGCCCGCCCCCGGGGGGGGGGGTGGTGGCGGCGGCGGCCCTGGAGGATTCTGGGAGCCCCGTCCCTGTTTCAGTGGTGACTCAAGCGCTTTTTCACTTTTACTCTTAAGAGGAACTGTGTGGAACAGCCGTTACTTCCATAAATCCTGGCGGCGGGAAGGCTGGCCTCCCCGCTCTGGCCCTGCTCCGGGCCTCCCTCCCTGCCTCCCTCCACCCGCCACACCGCCACGTTAGTTATTCCGGGTTTGGGGCCAAATCCCTCTTGGCTGCAGTGCCCAGGATTCCCCGGGGCCGAGGCTGCGGCCACGCCAGCCGCCAGGGCCCCTCCCTCATTCATTCATTCCTCCCTTCATTTCTGCCCCGCGCTCCCTCTCGGTGTGGCACCCCTCTTACAGCCCTTTCTCCAGTGGGGAGACCGAGGCTGCGAGGGTGGCCCTGACTTTTGATGGGTTTAGCAGGTACTTTTTTTAAATGCCTCGTAGGGGTGGGATGGGGGGGCAGGAGGTCGTGGGGTCTAGGCCTGACCTGGGCTTTGGGGGGCTGGGAGAGGGGCCAAGACCAGAGAGGGCCAGGGCCCGCCCTGGGTGGCACAGCATTATGGCGGGCAAGGCTGGCTTTGGGGCCGCTGCCCCCACTTGGCTGTTGAGGCAGGCCTGGGCAGGTGGGCGCTCCCTGTGTGCGCCCCCCACCCGTGGTGATGCCTCTGCTCGGCTCCTGCAAGAAGCACAGCCTGGCTCCAGGGCTCTCTCCCTCTCTCTGTCCCTGTGTCTCCCCCCCCTCCCTTCTCTGCGGAGGCAGGGGTGCCTCAGCGAGCGCCAGGGCCAGGCGCCTTGTAAATCACGAAGCTGGGATTCTGGCGAGTCAGCGTTCTCTCCCTCTCCCTCTCTCTCCTTCTCTCTCTCTCTGTCTCCCTCCCTCCCTTCTCTCCTTCTCTCTCTCCCTCTGTCTCTCTCACCCCCCCACCCCTCTCTCTCTCCTCCTCCCTCTCCCTGTCTCTCCCCCCCTCACCTCTGTCTCTGTCTCTCTCTCCTCCCTGTCTCACGCCAAATGGATGGGAAACACTCACCACGGCCGGGGTCCCCCTGCCCCACGCAGCCCTCACACACGAAGGCCCATGTCCACACCAACCCGCACACGCGTGTGCTGCCTGCTCCCGTCGGGGCATGTGGACCTGCGGTGCCCCGTGCAGGGGTGGGGGGGCTCCCCGGGGACTGAACCACACCCACGCACATGCACACACACGCACACACACGTGTGTGTTCACTGCCATCTCACCCACGGAGACACAGCCCTGCCCCGCCTCCGATGGGCCCTAATGGGGGTCCCGGAGGCAGAGACCGAGGCAGGGCGCCTCAGATCTGCATGCAGGTCTTGCTCAGGAGGCTCAGAACTGAGTTCTTGGCTTCCCGGCTGCGTGACGCCGGGCAGGGCACCTAACTCCTCCGTGCCCCCTTGTCCTCACTGTGAAATGCAGTCAACGGCAAATCTTCCGCTGCTCGCGCCACCCGAGGATTCGGGGAGGCAGGACCCCTGTGAGGTGCTCAGTGCAGGGCCTGGCACACAGTAGGCGCTTACAGATATCTGTTGCACAAAGGAATGAGTGGACGGTTCTGCCAGCCGAGAGAAGGAACTCTCTGAGCCTCCATCTCTGCCCACGTGAAATGTGGAGTACAATCATTCCTTCCTCCGAGGCTTCACCCTCAGCACAGTGCCTGGTATACAGTGGGTGCCAAATAAATGTGGCTGTGATTATGGTGGTCGCTAAACTAATAATTGGGTTAAATGTCTTGGAGGCATTTCCAACGTACCCTCCCCTTCATGCTGTCACTGTCTGCCCAGCAGGAGCCAGGCCCTGGGCTGGGTGATGGGAACAGCTGTGAGCCCTAAGGATTTGTCCAGGGTCTTCCTGAGTCTGGCCAAACCTGTGGGGGTGCCAGCATCCTCTGTCGCGTGGGGTGCTTGGATGGGTGTCACGTAGGCAGAGGATGGGATTGCTCCCCCAGGGATCTGGGTGCTGGGGGCACAGCAGTGAACAAGAAGGACCAAATCCGTGTCCTGGAGGGGCCGCAGTCCAGGGGCCGGGCCAGGCCAGGCTGCCGCTTTGGCTAAGAAGGAGGTGGCCCGTGACCTGGGACCGAGCAGGGGAAGGGAGTCACACGAGATTCTGAGAGAGCAGGTGGGGTACAGGATGGGCATCTCTGGGGAGTCCCAGCGACAGGGCCAGACCATGTGCTTGAAGGGCCCAGGAGCAGGGCTGAGGAGTCCGGAGGTCCACAGTCACAGGGATGCAGGTTCAAGCCCCAGCTTGGCTCCTTCCTGGCTGCATGACTTTGGGTGGGTGGCTTCGGTGCTCAGTGCCTCAGTCTCCCCCTCCAGAAACCAGGCGTGAGGATAGTCCCTATTTTGCAGAGTTGATAGCTCAGTAAATGCTCAGCCTCTGGTAGGTAGGACCCCGCGCCCTGTCTCTCTAATAACTCTCTCTCCCACACCCTGGCCCTCTGGCTCAGCCCCGTCATCGTCCTGGGACACAAAGGCACAGAGAAGGAAGGCAGGAGATCCAGGGTTCAGACTCCCCGGTCACTTTGATGGGAAGTTTTCACTCCCACTGCTCTGTGTACCCAGATTCCTCTCAGGGGCCCACAAGACCCTGCACAACCAGCCCCCAGCACCTCCCTGCCCTGCCCCCCTCCACTCTCCTTCTCATCCACTCTGTTTCAGCCACACCACCCTCTTCACTGTTCTCGCAAAACATGAGGCACGGTGCTGCCTCAGGGCCTTGGCACATGCTGTTTTTACTCTCTGGAAAGCTCCTACCCTGGCCCACCATTTTTTAGGCCTTTGTTCAAGTGTTCTCTCCTATGAAAGACCCTCCCTGACCACTACCAGCTAAAAAACAACCCTAAGGCATTCCCTGGCCCTCCCCAAACTCCTTTAAATTTCTTCAGAGCGCTTTATTCAAACTGACATTTTATTGCATATCTGTCGGCTTGTTTCACATCCATCCCTGCCCCAGATCAGGATCCAGGTGAGGACTGAGCCCGGGTCACCGCTGGGTCCACAGCACCGTGCACGGAGCTGGCACACAGTAGGCACTCAATAATTATTATGTTTGTCGAACAAGCAAATGCATCTCGCCCTCATTATGTGGGAGTTATGCCTAAGCTGTGATGCTCTGAGCTTGAGGGGAGGAATTACCTCAGGTTAGGGACACTGACTGGTGCCAGATGGACCTGGGTTTGAATATGGGCTCTGCTATTTGCCACTTAACCTGGCCTTAACCTAGAGGAAAAGACGTTGGAACCAGGGCTTTGAAGGGCACATAAGAGTTTGTGATACGAATTTAGGAGGTGGTAAGATAGTTCTCAGTAACGTTTGGTGAGTCACTGAGTAAATGAGGGAGAGAGAATCCTTCCTGGAAAACTTGTGGTTGTGAATAGGAGCTTTATGGTCCAGCCCATCCAGCAAGGGCTTGGACCCAGGTGTCCACCTCCCAGCTGCTGCTGCCCTTTTTGGCCAGGAAGTCCCAGTGAGCCAAGTGGCATTTCTGGGAACGGCCTGGCCTCGGTCCCCCTCCCCCCAGCATTGCCTCTCTGGTTACCAGGAACTGACAAAAACCCCCAACACCCCACAGCTGCCCTATCCCGTTCTGCCCGTTGTACAGAAATGAGAAACTGAGACCCAAAGCAGAGCAGTGATTTGTTCTGGGGTCAGACAGAGGGTGAAAATGGAGGCCCTTGTCATCCAACCTCATTCCCTTGCAGAGTCTGCTTGGCAAATGGGTGCTTTAGCCCTGGGCCTCAGATTTGGGGGGGGGAGGTAGCAATAGAGCCGGACTCCGAACCCCAGCTCGTGTGGTCCAGGCTAGGTCTGGGGGGATCCCTGAGGAGAGCAGGAAAGGCTGCCTGAAGGAGAAGGAACACTGGAGACAGGGCTTTGAGGGATGTGTAGGAGTTTGGGAGGATTCTCGGGATCTGGCTTGCCTTGACTGTCTCCTTTGCCTGGTCAGCCAGTGAGGGCATTGGGAGGCGCCCTGGGGAAGATGTCTTGGTTGTGGCAGGTCTCGTGGGACAAAGAGAGTGACAGACCTGCCTCTCACCTGGGCTGACCTCCCAGGGAGGACAAGGGAGGATAGGGCAGCAGGTCCATGACCCAGTTACAGACTGTTTGTCTTCCTTCCTCCCGGACCAGCTGGGGTCACTGGTGACGTGGGCTCCCGCCCCTGCCCGCCTCCCTGGCACCTTTCCTGAGAGTGGGCCCGGAGGGAGTAGGGCACAGAGAAGGGGTGGGGCCCAGAGCCAGGGGAGGGGTTCAGAGAGAAAAGGGTTCAAGGAGAGGAGTCTGGGGACCTGTCAGTCGGCCCCTGCTGGCTGACCATCCAGCTGCCCCTTCCCAGCTACCTCTTATCGCTGCCCCAGTAAAGCACCAGAACTTGGGTGGCAGCCATGGCCCAGCGTCAACACCATTGCCTTGGCCTCCTGCCACCTTGGCGTCCCCTCCATGGGGGGCAGCGACCTGTGCCTCTCTCGCTTCCCCACCCCCAGCCCCTCCGGCCAGGCAGCCCCGGCTCTGGTCCCAGCTCTGCTGACCGGCCGTGTGACCCTGGCTGAGTCACTCCCCTTCTCTGGGGCTGGCCTGTCAGGTGGCATTCAGGCACAGGAAAGCCCCGTGGAGGTTGGACAGGGACGGGCCACAGATGGGCCCCCCTCCATTCTCCCTTGGCCTCAGCAGGCCAGCCGGGGTTGGGGGAGTGGGCAGCGGAAGAGAGCCCTGAGGTCCAGTGCCTGCCACAGCTGTTGCGGTGACTCACACTTTGGGGGACATTGGAGTGGGGAGCTGGTCTGCCATACGCTGAGCCCCATCCCGCCCCACCCTGGTGAGGGCAGGAGGCTATTTTCAGAGCCTCAGTAATAGGTGAAATCTGAGGTCGTTCCCCTCCCCCACCCCGGCACCCCCCCACCCCCTCACCGCCACACACCCCGCCCCGGCCAGAGGTGCACAGAGCCCTAAGAGCATACGGGGTGGGGGTCCCTGTGAGTGTCCAGGCCTGGAGGTGGGACGGAGCTCAGCCCCATCCAGCCAGAAGGCAGACTGATAGCCCAGAGCGGCTGTTTCCCCCGAGACCCCAGGCTGTTCTGAGGAAGTGGCCGATGGCCTTCACAGGCCTCGGGGGCCTGGGCTTGGGGCCTCACACAGGCCCTGAGACCCCGTGGGACCCCCAGGTCGGGTCTCCGCCCCTGTCTGGGCCTTGGATCCCATCAAGCAGTGGGTCGCGGAGCCCTGGGCCTTCCCCTGCGTCCTGGGAGATTGTAAGCAACCGGAATAATTGTAACAATGTCAACAATAACACTAAGAGTCTAGGGCAGCCTTTCCAGAGCTGGGCAGGGAACCGGGCTCATACCCTGTGAAGAGCTAGCACTCCTGTTCTGGAAGCCCGCACGGCCCCGGCAGGAGCGGAGACGTGGGGCCCAAGGTTCCCTTTGTCTTCCTTTCTCCTGGAGGGTGAGAAACCAGGTCCCAGATGTTCTGCAGAGCTGGTTCCCCTTGATGAGAAGCGGAGAGATGAGACAGCCCTCCCACCCCCATAGGAGGGGGCAGGGGTCTCCCATGACACCGTGTTGCTCTCGGGGGGGCCCGGCCACGGCTGCTGCTGTTCTCATGGGGATAGGGCTATGTCCTTCATGACTCGGTCCCCTCCTCTTGGGGCCTCAGTTTCCTCATCTGTAAAATGGGTGTTGTGGCCTCCCAGCAACACCAGTTAGGCATGGATGGGGGGTGCGGGGGTTGAAGTCACAGGTCTGGCCAGGCCTCAGAGCCTCCCCAGGCCTCAGATTTTCCGTCTGAATGGGTATGTCGGGGGGCAGCCCCAGGGGCCCCTCTCCCCAGCTCTGAACCTCCCAAGGCCAACTCCCCTTCTCTCGTGTATTCTGATCTCTTGCCTTCTTGGGCCTCAGCTTTCTCAGCCCCTACAGTGGGTCTGCGCAGGAGCCTCTCCTTCCAGCAGCCTCTGACATCTAGGCTGCCCTAGTCCTGGCCCATGGACCTCTGCGGGGCCTTTCTGCACAGCTGGTCTATGGGAATGACCCCCTAGACCTCATTTTTTTAATTTGTGCCAAGGGCCAGTAGAGGCAGCCCTCAGACTGCTCCCCCCACAATCCGGTGTCAGCTTTCTTTGCTGATAGGGACACTCTCAGAGCCTGGTTTCTCCTGCAGCCATCCAGCAGCCTCTGTATGCTTGGCCCTGCTCTAGACATTGGAGTTCATACTTTATTTTTATTTTACTTTATTTATTTATTGGTCAGAGAGAGAGTAAGCGTGCACAAGCAGGGGGAGGGGCAGAGGGAGAAGCAGGCTCCCCGCTGAGCAGGGAACCCAACGCGGGGCTCGATCCCAGGACCCTGGGATCATGACCTGAGCCGAAGGCAGACGCTTAATCGCCGGAGCCACCCAGGCGCCCCTGGAGCTCATACTTTAGTGCAGGAGTTTGCTAACTACAGGCCTGGGGCCCAATGCCCGCCACCTGTTTTTGTAAATAAAGTTTTATCAGAACGCAGCCATGTCCATCATCTGTGTGTCATGTCTAGGGCTAGTTTGGCGATACGGCACTGAGTTGAGTAGCTGCAATGGAATGGAATACTCATCGTCTTCATTAAGAGGCTTTCAGACTGGGGTTTGCCGCTCCCCCCCCCCGTCCTACTAGACAGCAAATAGGGCCATAACATCCCCGTTCTCCTGACCTCACTTTTCCCCGTCTGTACAATGGGCTAGCCCCCATCAAGCACCTGGGCACCCTCAGCTTGGCCTGTCTGTACATTGGAGTTCAAGACAGCCCTCCATGAACCTCTGCCTTGGCCTGCGCCTCCCACGTAGTCCAAGCCCCAGGTTCCCCACTTTCCCCACTCGGGCAAGGAGTTCACGCCTCTCCCCCATACGCTTCGGTGTCCCCTCTGGCCTCGAGTTTTCCCTAGGAGGTGAGCAGGTCTGCAGTGCACCCCCTGCCCACAGGCGCCTGGCCCTCCCTGGGGGTCTTCCTGGGGCCCCCAGGCCTCAGTCTCCCGGGCTGGGCAGTGGGCCCACGGTCCCCAGCACCCCCTGACCTCTGGCCTCTCGCGCCTGCAGGATGAGTTCCACCCGTTCATCGAGGCGCTGCTGCCCCACGTGCGCGCCTTCGCCTACACCTGGTTCAACCTGCAGGCGCGGAAGCGCAAGTACTTCAAGAAGCACGAGAAGCGCATGTCGAAGGACGAGGAGCGCGCCGTGAAGGACGAGCTGCTGGGCGAGAAGGCCGAGGTGAAGCAGAAGTGGGCGTCCCGGCTGCTGGCCAAGCTGCGCAAAGACATCCGGCCCGAGTGCCGCGAGGACTTCGTGCTGGCCATCACCGGCAAGAAGGCGCCGGGCTGCGTGCTCTCCAACCCCGACCAAAAGGGCAAGATGCGCCGCATCGACTGCCTGCGCCAGGCCGACAAGGTGTGGCGGCTGGACCTGGTCATGGTCATCCTCTTCAAGGGCATCCCGCTGGAGAGCACCGACGGCGAGCGCCTGGTCAAGGCGGCGCAATGCGGTCACCCGGTGCTCTGCGTGCAGCCGCATCACATCGGCGTGGCGGTCAAGGAGCTCGACCTCTACCTGGCCTACTTCGTGCGCGAGCGAGGTGAGGCGGGCGGGCGCGCGCGCCCAGGGTCTCGGGGCTGGGGGGGGAGATGTGCGCGCGGGGGGGGGGGGGGCCCGTGGCGCGGGGGAGGCGGCCCACTCGCGCGTCCGGCTGGGGTGGTGGTTCAGGTGGGGACCGAGACGGGAGGCAGGTGCAGTGGGCGGGCTGAGGGGGCCTGCCGGCCTGCGCTGGAGCGGGACAGGCACCGGTGCTGTGAAGGTCTAAGGGGAAGAGGTAGGGTTCAAGGAGAGTCTGAACGGGGAGGCGGTGTGTCCAGGGGGTTGAAGGTAAGAGGCAGGCCCTTGAGATCTCCGGAGATGAGACCCTGTCCCAGGAGGCCCGAGGGGCAACATAAGGCCTTGTTGGGAATTAGGGGTGAGGACAGGACAGGGAGCAATGGCAGAGAGAGTCGTACCCCCCCCAGGAAAAGCTGAAAGAACCCTGGAGTTGGGTGCTGTGAATGCTAGTTGATCAACTCTCAGACCTTCAGCAGAGGCCTGACAGGTCCCACCTTTGTGCTGAGTGGGAAGCTGGGTGCTGTGTGACTTTGGCTAGGTTACCACCCTCTCTGGTCCCCTGTGTCCCTGGCTCTGGCTGTTCTAGCTGGGTGTTTGCTGGCTCCATGGTTAGTGCCCCACATGGAGGCCAGCAGGGTCTGTGAGGGTGGGGAAACCCGTGGCAGCCTCCTGGAGAAAGTGGTGCGGCAGAGCTGAGCTCTACGGGGTGGCTGGACAGTGCTGAGTGTGGGGTGTCCCAGAGGGTCGGCAGCCTGGGCAAAGATGTAGAGGCAGATGTGTGGCCCAGCCTCTGGATGTCAGCAGGGCTGGTGGCCCAGGGCCGGGCCTGGCTGGGAGGGCGGTGGGCCCTGCTGCTTCCTGGCTGTGTGTCCACCTTGGGCCTCCGTTTCCCCCGTCTGTCAAATGGAGGTTATCAGAGTCCCTAGCTGGATGAGGCCCCCGGGGGAGTCGCCAGATCATGCATGTAGCATGTGAACGCTGGTCTGCCACGTGGCAGGTGTCAGCTGGGAGTGTCTTAGTGTGGACAGAGTCAGGTGTGCTCATAGAACCCAATGGTCACGTGTCGCATACCCCACCAGCACCACCCCCCGCCGGGCTGAGTCTGGCGCACATGTGGGTACATACCTGGGGGCTGCATGAGTGTGTCCAGTGGGTACACCCAGGTTGCAAGCCCAGCCCCGGCAGATCCCACAGGTGCACACTACCAGAAACAGACGGAAGGAAGGCTGTGGGAGGGGCGGTGGGGGGGTGTCTAGCGGCGACAGACTCAGGGCTCACTGCCCAGAGGCCACGCGTAGCCCTGCCCTTTGCAGCCTGTGTGACTTTGGACACATCACGGTTCTGTTTCCTCCGTGAATGGGGGTAACCGCCGCACTTCTCCCAGTGATGGGGTAAGGATTAGATGAGGTTGTAGGGCTCCCAGTCTCCAGGGTGTGTGGGAGGGAGAGGTGGGCCGGTTTCCCCGTCTTGACCTTGGTTCCTTGACCTTGACCCTCTTCTGCCCCCACCCCCACCCATGAGTCACAAACCCACTGGGGCTGGGAGCAGAGCAGCCTTAGGGACCGAGGAGGCAGAGGGGTGGACAAGGTGACTGGCTGTCCCGGGCAGGGGGCAGGGGTGGCCTTGGGGGCTGCAGACGCATTACCATGCTGGTCCAGGCCTCTCCCACCACTTCCATCTTCTGAGCCTGGCCCTGCCCCCACCTCCTCCGCGCTGAGCTGATAAAATTTTGAAGCGAGTTTTCTGCCGGTGTCAGCACAATCTCCAGGCGCCTCCCCTCCCCCAGCCGGCCCCCTCCCCCCTCGGCTCAGCAGGCAGGCTGGGCCTCCAGGCTTCCCCAGACACCTTTGTGCCCCACTGCCATGCCTTTGCCAGCCAGTCTGATCGGCCTCCTCGCTCGCGGGCTGGGGAAGGTCAAAGCCGTGCCCGCCCCTGCTTTCAGCGGGCTCCATCATCCCCACGGGGAACCCCTGCTCAAACTGGCCCCGGCCGACCCAGCCGCAGCTGGGCTGGGCGTGAGGGGAGGGCCGATTCCAAGCCGACTCAGCTGCTGGCCAGCTGGGTGATCCGAGACAAGTCGCTGAACCTCTCTGTGCTTTCTTTCCTTGCCTTTAAAATGGGAAGCTCAAATGAGCTGCCTGGTTGGGTCCCCGTGGTGAGTGCTCAACAGACAACCCTCACGGGGGCATGAGGAAACACCAGGCTCGGGGCGAGGGCTCCTCGGGCCCCTGTTCTTACCCCCATCTCCCCCCCCCACCCCCGCTATCATCCTGATCACGGTTACCATTTGCCAATTCCATGCCTGTGCCTTGTTGCTCCCCATGCCAGGCAGGCCTTTCCCGTGTGGAAGACTCCTGCGTATGCTTCAGAACCCTAACTCCTAACTCCACTTGCTCTCTGCTGGGCATTTTTTCTTTCCCATTCTGTCCACAGCCCAGCAAGGCAGGAATCGCTGTTGTACTCATGTCACAGGTGAGGAACCAGGGCCGGCGAAGGAAACAGGGCCTGACTGCCCAAGGTCCCAGAGCCAAGGGAGGGCAGAGGGGGGGATGTGGGTGCAGGCAGCTGCTGTTGACGACAGCCCCCAGCCCTCCACCCCGGATGGTGGTGGAAGAGGGGGGAGGTGAATCGTGGGGTACAAAGTGGCAGCCCGGCAGCCTTGTTGGCACCTCGGGGCTGGGGCCGTGTTCTAGGCTCCCGTGGGCTGGGTTTGCCCTCCAGGACGCCCAGCCTCGTTCTGGGTCCCAGTGAAATCTCTGTTCTTGGTCAGGCAGGTGTCAGTCCGACAGCGGAGAGAGCTCGCCGCCCGCCACCCCCCTCCTTCTGTCTGTGGGTCCCAGGGCTGGAGGGGGTCGCGGCCTGGGCCGCAGCGCAGCACCCCCTTCAACCAGCGCTGCTGGGATTTGATGAGGAGGCTGGGGACGGAGCTCTAGGGATGTGCATGCAGGGTGGATGTTGGGGTGGGGCGCCCCCTCCAGCTGCAAGGCTAGCACCTCCGATGTCAGATGGGGAGACAGCTGGTGCATCAGATACGGCTCCTCAGAACAGACAGACAGCCGGAGACAGACGTGCATGGAAGCACCACACTCAGCCCTGCCCCGTCCTAGGACAGGCCTGGCAGCCCCTGGGGGAGCCGTCTCTCCTGGGGGTCAGGTGGACGGACAGAGGTGCTCCCAGCCCTCCATCCTCAGGTTTCTTTGGAGGGCTGGAGGCATGGGGATGAGATCTGAGAAGGCCCTTTCACCCCTGGGGCTGCCAGGCCGGTCAGAGCCTGGGGCGCCTCCTGGGGCTGACTTTGGCTGCCTCAGGCATCCATCTGGAGCCCTTAGGGCCCTGATTCCAGGGGCTGGCCTCAGTGTGTGCCCTGGGGGCAGCCTAGGGGCCAGCTGGAGGGGGGGACCATGATGAGGGGATGATGTGAGCTCTGCTTTGGGGCACAGGGGGCTGCCTGCTAAATGGGTGCAGTGGGTGGGGTGCAACTGAGTGGGGGTCCCAGAAACCGACAATTCACAGTTCAGTGAATAAGGACAGCGGCAGGAAAACAAAGCAGGGGCAGGGTGTGGAGAGGGGTGGGGAGGGGGGCGCCCCAGACTGAGGAGAGTGAGGAGGGAGGGAGGCCCCAAGGAGGTGGCTCTTGGGATGAGGCCTGAAGGAAGTGAGGGAGCCACAGAGGGATTTGCGGGAGTGCGGCAGGCATGGGGGCACAGCCAGTGCAAAGGCCCGGGGGCCGGCATGGCCCAGAGCCTGAGGAGCAGAGCAGGAAGGCCTCTGGGGACCTTCAGAGGGGGAGGCGAGGCCTGCCGCGTGGCTTCCCGGTGAGGGTGATGGGGAGGCCAGGAGCGGGCAAGCCCGGCCCTCCTCCACCTGCCTTGCATTTGGGAGGGAGCCTGGAAGAACCAGGGCCCAGAGAGGGAAGCCGCTGGCCCAGCCCTGAAGCCCAGCCAGGCCTCCCCACCCCCTCCGGCGGCCTGAGAAACCTGAGGCGCGGGCGGGCGCGGTGCCAGGGCTGGGCGGGGGAGGGGCTGCCAGGCCCGCCCGCTCCAGCAGCTGCCAGCCCGCCCCGAGCCGCCAGCCCAGATGGTGCCCATCTGCTGACGCTGCCGCGGGCCAGCCTCCCGTTCCCGCCTTGTGCGGTGCCAACCTCCCAGAATGGCGCTGTGGGCAGGGGCCGGCTTGGGAAGCTTGCAGCTGCTGGAGGGGCTCCCCAGGGTGCCCCAGGGAGGGTCCCCGAGCCCTGCTGGATGGAAGCGGGAAGCAAGCAATAGCAACATCAGCAGCAGCAAACACATATTGCGTGTGCCAGACACTGCGAGCCTGGTTCTGAGCTCATCCCACATTTTAGCTCATTTAATTCTCTCCACCATCCTGCGAGAGACAGACTGTTACCTTCTCCCATGCACGAGGTAAGGAAACAGGCCCAGAGACCGTCAGCCGCTTGCCCAAAGTCACATAGCCCCTGAGAGGCAGAGCAGAATTAGAACCCACAGGATCCTGAGTCCTCCAAACCCTGAAAGGAAAAAAAACCTGAAAAACACTTTGGAGGTTACCAGGTGACATCCACACCCTCCCAGTTGTGCTGCCGATTACAAAAAAAAAAAAAAAAAGTTGGTGCTGAATACACAGTGAATAAATGAAGGAATAGCGGTGAACTGTGTTGAAGAGCCCACCGTGACTAAGCCTGGGGGCCAGGGTCACCATCAAGCGCACCCTGGGTCCGGACGGCAGTTTGTGTCCATGCTTGCTCCAGGCCATGTGAGACGCATTCTCGTCTCCAGCCTTGGTTTTCCCATCTATAAATGGGGAGCATGAGAACTGCGTCCACCGCACTGAGGACCAGAGGCAGTGATCCTCAAAAAGCATACAGGAAGCACTAAATAAATGCTCGGTCCCTTCCCGGATCCTCTTCCCCAGCCCCAGGAGACAGTCAGTGGGGGGGGGGGGGAACCTCAGTTCTGCTCTGAGACCCTGGGCTTCATTCTTCCCACCCAGGGAGCCCACGGGGGCACCTGTGACCCAGGATGGGCTCTCCACTGGCAGCCGGCCGTGTCACCCACTCCAGGTGTCTGGGCGGTGGAGGGGTGAGGGGCTTCTGGCAGCCTGGGTTCCCCCGGGGCCGGGCAGCCAGGTGTACGGGCCGTCTGTCTGTGCAGGGAAGGTGGCTGCACAGGGGTGAGGCCCAGACGCCAGCTGACGGCGTATTTATAGCGATGGCAGGCCTCCAGGCTCATGGTCAGCAGCAAAGAGACACCCAACAGGTGAGGGTTCTGCTCACAGAGCAGGCCGGGAGCCCAAGGGGGGCGCTGGCAGTGCTGGGGCGCGGTCTGTAGCCAGACAACCCAGGTTCAAATCTTATGCCTCCTGTGTTGCATGGCCCTTGGGTAAGTGACGTCACTGCCTGCGCCTCAGTTTCCTTCCCTCTCGAATGGGCGTGATAAGAGCATCCTGTGCACACCTCACCAGGCCCTGTGGGGTTAAATTAGGGAATGCATGCAGAGTGCTAGAACATGGGGGTACACAGTAAGCACTCGAAAGTGATATGTTGCCTTAGGAAGGGACCCTGACACCTGCCACGACGTGGGCGGGCCCCGAGGACACCGGGCTCAGTGAGAGGAGCCAGACCCAGAAGGACACATCCCGCAGGAGGACCCCACTCCCAGGAGGTCCCCAGAGGAGTCCCGTCCACAGAGACAGAGAGGAGAGGGTGGGAGCCGGGGCTGGGGCAGGGGGTGGGGAATCCGCGCTTCGTGGGGACAGAGTCTCCCTGTGGGGAGATGGAAAGTTCTGGAGACGGAGGGTGGGGGTGGCTGCAGGACAGGGTGAGTGTGCTTCACGCCGCTGAGCTGTGTGCTTAGAGACGGTTATGATGGTGAATTTTATGCTGTGTATTTTACCCTCACGGAAGCAATTACTTGTTGCCGTTAATGATAACTAGTAACGTATTCTATATGTATCGTGTCACGATAAATAATTCATAAAAATATCAGCTATGGTGATATAATAACAGTGATTATTACCCTCAACGTGCTTGCGGTTCCCGTCCCAGCTCTGCCCTCTGGCCCGCTGGGCAGCCTTGGGCAAGTTAGTGCCCATCTTTCTACTTCTGTTTCTTCTGCAAAATGAGCGTAGGGAGTGTCTGGTGATGGAAACGGAAACGGCATCTTTGAGAAAGCAACCTTTTAGCACGTGCTGAGCGCTCAGAAGGGGGGAGCGCGTTTGTGAGTAAGTGCTCCCCTGGAGGCGGTGTTGCACCCCTGTAGCCCAGGCAGGGGTGAGGAGGCTCCAGAGGCCGCCCTGCGGAGTGCCCTGGTCCACACGTCCACCCGGCGGGGCAGGGCCCGGCTCCCCGAGGAGCCAGCATGTTGCACCTGTGGTGGCCATCCCCGGCATGGCGGGGCTGCACTTGCCACCTTGGCCCTCTGCCCAGTGAGCCCAGGGGAGGCTGAGGGCAGCTAGGGACATCTCTGGCATCCCCCCCCCCCCAGCCAGCTGCCAGGCCAGCCCCTCTTCCTCCAGCTGGGTGTGGGCAGGAAGTCACAGATGGTCAGAGTTGTGAAGGATGAGGGAGGGGGCATATGGGGACACGGCGTGTCTTGTCCAGATGGGGAAACCGAGGCCTGGGGGGGCATTGCCCTGGGCTGCCCTATAAGGGCCCTTCCTCTGGTCCATCCTGTCCCATCTTGTGCTCCAGGCTGACTTGGAGGGGTGTTGGGAGGCGGAAGTGGTGGGGGGAGGAACCTGGGGCTCAGGGAAAATGGCTTGCATGTGGGGAGGGGGGCTCTAGAATGCCAGAGCTGAGGTGGCTTCCAGACCCCCCAGGAGGCAAGTTCTGGAATTCCCAAGGCCTGAGTTCTAGAATCTTCAGAGCTGGGATCTTCACCATCCAGGCAGTTCTACAATTCTCCTAGGTTGGGGGCACCTGGGGGGGCTCAATGGGTTAAGCGTCCGACTCTTGATCTGCGCTCAGGTCTTGATCTCAGGGTCGTGAGTTCGAGCCCCTTATAGGGTTCCGCACTGAGTGTGGGGCCTGCTTAACAACAACAACAAAAATTCTCCTAAGCCAGCTTCAGAACAGCTCCATCCAGTAGAATACAGTGTGAGCCACATAAATAATTTCACTTTTTTTTTCCTGGTATCAACACTTAAAAGTATAAGTGTACAGCGGAAATTAGTTTTAACTACATATTCTGTTTGACCCGGGACATCCAAAATGTTGTCATTTTGACACATGATCAGTATGAACAAGTTATTGAGATGTTTGACGTTATTTTATTTGTTCTCAGTCTTTGGCATTCAGTGTGTGTGTTGCACTCACACCCCGATTCTGACCAGCCACGTGTCAGGGCTCAGAGCCACACATGGATCGGGCGGCTCCGCTCCAGAGCATCTGAAGTCTAGACAATTTCAAGGCCGATCTCAAATCTGCTCCCAGTTGGATAGATGAGAATGTAAGGAGGGATTCTAGAATTCCCCAGCTGGTTTCTTGAAAATCCAAGGAGTAGGTTCTAGAAGGTCTAACCATGGGGCTTTTGATTATAAAAAGGCAGAGTCTCTTCTTGTCAGCACTGCTGACATCGGGGCCGGACCAGTCTCTGTGGGGGCATCCGGGGCACTGTGGGGGCCAAGCAGCATCCCTGCCCCCACCCCCGTGATACCAGGAGCCCCCTCCCAGTTGTGACAACCACAGATATCTCCAGACATCACCAGATGTCCCTCACCAGGATCACCCCAGTTGAGAACCGCTGTGCTAAGGGAAGCCTTAGAATTCTTTGAGGTTGGGCTGTTTAATGACCCAGGAAATTAGTTCTAGAGCCTTGTCAGCAAGCTGGTCCCTTGATCTAGAATTCCTGAGGTGGGTTCCTAAGTGTCTAGAAGCAGAGTCCAGAATGTTTTATGTTGGGTTTTTGCTTACTAAGGGATGAGCTCCAAAATTCTGCGAGTTGGGTTCTAGAACACCCTGAAGGCGGGTTCTAGCATTCTTCGAGGGGAGTTTTTTTCAACATCTGGAAACAGATCTCACATATACCCAAGCTGGGTTCTCAAGAGTATGAGGATTCCCAAACTGTGAAACCTGTCAGCACTTCTCCAGTCAAGTATTGATTTCATCAAATACTCAAGAAACCCGTTAAGTATATTCTTGAGCACTGGGGGCAGCTTCCAGAATTCCTCACATTGGGCGTTTGCACACCCAAGGACAGGCTCTGGAATGTTCTTGAGCTGGGTTCTAGAACTCCCATGGATAGGTTCTAGAATTATCTGTGTCAGAGATCCGGAAAGCTCAGGTCAGTCGAGGAAGTCTGTCCTAAGACCAGGTGACTGAGCAGAATATTTCAGAAAAGATGCTTATGGAGGGGAAGGAGGCAGGTTTTAGTTTCTTTGAGGTTCCCTCCAGACTGGCGGAGGTAGGGGCTGCCTTCTTGGGGGCAGCCGACTGGATGGGGGCCCCAGTTGGGGGCGAGATGTTTGGGAGCATTTTGTGGGGGTATGTGACTTTGAAGAACCTAAAACCAGGTAGTCCCAGGAATAAGAATCGAGATTTCATTTGATCCCCAGTAGATGTCTGTTGCTTTTTGGATCTGGGGACATGGAACCCTGGGTGTGTTTCCGGAGGCTGTCATGGGGCCAGGGGACACCGGAGCAGCTCCTGCCCACAGCTGGAAGGGTGCTCAGTGGGTCCTCAGTTGAAGACAGTGGCTGTCCTTTGAGACTGTGACACCTGATGGGAGGCAGAGTTACATGCGAGTGTGTTGGCGCATTGGGGCACTTGTGGGCCTCCCAAGGGCTCACGAACTTACACTCGATCAGCAGATGTTCGGTTTTGTTGGCACTGTTGCATTTTAGCCTAATCCCACATTTAACAGTTGGGGAAACTGAGGCCCAGAGGTAAAACCACTGGCCTGAGGTCACATAGCTAAGAGGCAGAGGTCTGGTAGATCTGAGGGCCCACAATGGTCCCCTGGGAAGGGGCTGTTTGAGGTGTGACAGGGACCTCCCCAGAATGTCCCAGGATCCCCTCGTTGGGCTTACAGGACTTTGGTGCTAGTGAGTGGGCACCAGGTTCAGTGGGCTCAAGGAGCACCTTTGGGGGCTGCACCCTAGCTAGGGGTTGGGCTGGCCTCAAACTCTCAATTCAGGGGAACCAGGGAGGCAGGTGGTGCAGCCAAGAGGCCAGGTGTCTCTCTCTGGGTCTCTGTCTCTCCATCTCCGTTTCTCTGTCTCTCTCCTAGTGCCTGTTTCTGTCTCTGTCTCTGTCTCTGTCTCTGTCTCTCTGTCTCTGTCTCTGCTCGCCCCGAGTTTGTCCCTGCCTTTGCCAGTCTCCTCCCTGCCTCCCACCCAGGCCAGCCTGTGGGCTGCCCGGAGGTGGCAGCAGGAGCTGAATGGGCCCCTTGTTCCTGACCACACCCGCCCCTTGGGGTAACCCCGGGACAAGCCCTGGCAGCCGGCTGCCTTAAAGGGCCAGTGCCCAGAGAGAAGGGGAAGGAGAGGGGCCGCCTCCACTCCCGAGCCACACCCCTCCCAAAGATGGCAGAACTGATATGTGTGTATGTTGGGGGGGGTGCCATACCCAGACACCCCCGGGCTCCCGTAGTCAGACGGGGGGGGCACCGGGGGCTGGGGGGGCCTGCCTGGGGACAGAGACAGTGCATGCATGGTAGGGCTTGGGTTTGACCTCGGACAAATCCCAGCTCTCAGTGCCTCAGTTAGTTTCCCCATCTGTCTCTGGGGCTCCTCGCGTCCGCCTGGGGCTTGTCGGGCAGACAGAACAGTTACCTGGGCCAGAATGTGGTATACAGTCGGCACTCTTCCCGAGCTGGTGGGGCCGTCCTACAGCACCTGAGCCCCGGGCATTCCCCTCTCTCAGGGCCTGTGGCTTCAGGGTAGAGCAGGGCAGTGGCCGTGGGTACTGCCAAGAGGCAAGCCGGTTAATAGAATTAAAAGGCTTTTAGAGCTTGCCCAGTGCTGAGTTGGGCCCAGGGCTGCATTTATGGAGTACCAGCTGCACACCAGGCCCTGCTGAGAAAGGCCCCACCTGCAGCTCCGTTTTGCGGAGGAATTCGGAAGCTGAGGCCACACCATCCACATTTCACCGCAGGCCCGCCACGCCACCTCCGTCCTCCGCTCGGGGCTGGGAAGCGTTGGGCTGCTCACTGGCCCTCTCTGGGGCTCAGTCTCACCTTCAGAGCAATGGGAGCGGCCCTATGCCCACTTGCAGACTGGAAGCCTTTCGCTTGCCCACACAGAGGACACCGCGTCTGTGAGTCTGGGGCATCCCCAGGGGCCCTTGAACGGGGCTGCACTCGGTGGCCACTCTGGGTGGCCTCGGCGCTCCCGCACCCCAGGCCCGGCCCCACAGACGGCCCGGGACAGGTTGCTGCCGGATGGACAAGCCTGTTCCCTGCTTCCTTATGTAACCAGGTTATGCAAGGGCAGCTTACATAAGGGGAGGCCGGGCCAGCGCCCAGCTGGGGAGGGGGAAGCTCTTAAAGGGGCCAGTGTCCCCTGAGTCTCCCCTTCGGGGCTCCCCCGCACTAACCCACACGGGGGAGCTTTATCAACTGGCCAATTCCGGGCTCGTCACTGCCACCTTACCATCATTATTATTACTGCTGTTGATGTTGTTTACGCTCGACTCTCTTTCTTCCCAGCCGCAGCGGGTCAGCCGCTGGGGCACAAAGCCCTGGCTCGGCCTGCTCTGCCCCTGACGCTCGCTTAGCTCCTTCTCTCCCCGGGCCTCAGTTTCCCCACCTGTGAAATACGCTTGCCTCGTGGGGTTGCCCAGGGAGAAATGAGTTAAGACCTGAGAGAGGTCTAGGGCAGCATGGAGCACATACAAGCTCAGCGCTCAGCCAATAGAACCACTTTGTAGTCAGGAAGTATGATTCAGGGCTCGGTGTGGGCCAAGCACGGCTCTGGGTCCTGGGGGCACCGCAGGGAATGAGACAGAACTACAGCCCTTGTGGGGCTCACAGTCGCTGGGGGAGACAGACAAAGGGCAAGAATGAAATGTTGGTTTGGTGATGAGGACTATCAAAAAAATAAAGGCAAAAGAATAGAGATAGGGGACTATTTGCCGGGAGGGGGCCCTGTCTGAGCACCTGATATTTGAGCTGGGACCTGAGGGTTGAGGAGGAGCCAGCTGTGTGAACAAATGTATGGAGAGAATTGCAGGTGGGAGGAACAGCCTGTGCAAAGGTCCTGGGGTAGCATTGGGCCTGGCGGTTTTGAGAGCAGCGAGGAGGCCGGGGTGGCTGGAGCAGAGTGGGTGAAGGGGAGAGAAGGAGGAGGGGGTGGGGAGCGGACAGGGCAGGTGTGATGTGCAGGGCCTCGGGGGCTGCTGGGAAGACTTGGGCCTTTACCGCAAGGAGGTGGGAGTCCTGGAGGGCTCACAGGCACCCTCTGGCCACTGTGGGGAGCACGGGCGTTAGTGGGGAAGGGGGGTGGTGGGAGTTCAGGGACCCAGGCCACTGCATGGGTTTAGGAGAGGGATAATAGAGGCAGAGGCAGGAGGCCTATTCCTAGTTGGTTCCCTTGGTTGTCAGCCTGGGCTCAGTGGGGCCGTGCAAGTTGGTCACCTGGATCGTATGCCCCTTCTGAGACTGGCACTGGCCCTCCTGCCCCCTGCCTGCAGCCGGGCACCTGCCTGGGCATATGCGGGGGACTGAGGGTTGAGGTGAGGGCAGGGTGCCCCCGACACGCCCAGGGCCTCTCCTGGCATCGGGCACTGCTGTCATGCAACCTGGGTATGATCCCGGGAGGTCCACGGGGCTCCAGGGGGGCCGGGAGGGCTGCTGCCGGGTGCCCAACCCCAGCACAGCAGCATTTTGCCCATTTTCATCCCCATTCTCACCACGGGAGCTCAGGCCACACCTGCCCTGTTCGGTGCCTCAGTTTTTTCATCTGTGAAATGGGAGTGATAATCTGTAACTGTCGAGTGGGTTCAGTGAGCACCTAGCATACAGTAGGCACCTTTGCAGTGATCAGCAGCAATAAGGCAGGAGGACCAGAAGGGAGAGAGCCTGCCAGCATGGGAGGTGTGCAAGTGGAAACCCATAATACTCCCTGAGATGGGCCACCGGGTGGTTAACTCACTTGCCCTCTCTGAGGCTCTGAGGCCCTGTTTTCTTCCAGCGAAATGGGACCACACACGCAGAACCCCCAGTGCATGGCCAGATTCCAGCACAAAAAGGTGTTGAGGCTGATGTTATGCTGCCCCAGCCCCCGTGTGACAGCTGGAGAAACTGAAACCCAGAGTGAACAGGGGGCTAGCCTGGAGTCACATAGCCGATCG
Source organism: Zalophus californianus (assembly GCF_009762305.2). Lineage (NCBI taxonomy): Eukaryota > Metazoa > Chordata > Mammalia > Carnivora > Otariidae > Zalophus > Zalophus californianus. The sequence continues at coordinate 2,530,087 of NC_045595.1, forward strand.
GAGGCGGGGAGGGGAGGTCATCTCACCTTTCCCCAGGAAAAAGAAGACGCTTCTGGAACAGGTGGCCTGGCTCCAAGCCACTCACCGTGCCTCAGCTTCCAGATCTGTGAAATGGGCACACTCCTAGGCTCAGAAGAAATTACTGGGCTCCCAGGGAAGAGGCTGCAAGGGTTGATCTGGCCAACCTGAGGTTCTGGACACATTCTCCTGGGATGCTGGGGAGACTAATGGGGGATGCCAAAGCAACCCCCCCACACACACCCAGTTCCCCTTTGCTGCTAACTGAAGGGGTGAGAGCAGATTCCTGGCGGCTCCTGAATTAGCTCAGGTTTTCTAGCTGATGGAGGGGGAGCCATGTAACTAAGCCCCTGTGCCCCGGAACCTCAGCCCCTGCCTGGCCCTAGGGGGAGCTGACCTGGCCTCATCCACGCTGTGGAAAGACTGGAGCCAGACCGTCCCACCCACCTCAGACCTTGCCCATTGTGCCCCCGCCAGACCCAGACACGTTTAGGGAGGCAGCGGGTGGTGGGGCTAAGCCCCCCTGCTCAGGTTGGATGCTGGCTGTATACTTTCAGCTCAGCCCAGCTGCCTGACCTTCTCAGGCACCGTCAGCCCCTCTGTAAATCTGTATGTAGCTCCTGGCATTTAAGCACTCAACACATGGAAGTTGTGATGATTATTTTCATACACTAGTCTCACTCCCCACAAGCCCCTTCTGTGCCTGGCAAACTCCTACTCGCACATCAAGGCCCCAGCTCCAGTATCCTCTCCCCCCCTCCCAGGAAGCCTTCCTGGGCCCCCAGGACAGATTCCAGTTACTTCCTTGGGCTTCTCCAGCTGCAGGTCCCTCCCTCTGATACTCAGGACCAGGGACAGTTGGGGGACCTACTCAAGAGAGGATTTCTGCTGATCCCCAAAGGACCCAGGGGACTAGATGGGCAATGTTTGGGTGACCTTCCACACTCAGCCCTGGGCCTGCGGTCAGAAACCTCTTGTCTCACACTGATTGGGGTCTATATCACCCTCAATCCAGTCTTTCCCTCTGAATATCCCCCAGTTTCCCCAACATTCCTCCGATTCCTTTGACAAGCATTTATTCTGCACCTGCTGCATGCCAAGCCCCATCAGGATAATTCCAGTCATTGACACAACAAGTGTGTATTGGGTGTCTGCTGTGTACCAGCCCCTTCTGGAAGAATCATCACTTGTCTGCAAGCATTGATTGAGTGCCAACTACGTGTGAGCATTGAGTACCGACTGTGTACCAGGCTCCCGGAAGAGTGGTCTCAGGAAGGCCAGGGGAGTAGAAAAGTCTTCCCACTGACTCTCCCCTTTGCGCTTGGGCCCTCGAGTTTCCAACCTCCTCCAGCATTCGAGGCAGCGGGTTTAAAGTGTGGGCACTGGAACCAGGGTAACTGGGCGCCGATCTGCCTGTCCCCCTTACTGGTGGTGAGATTTGGGCCAAGCCTCTGCCCGTCTCTGGCCGTCAGTTTGCCCCTTTGTAAAAGGGAGTGCCCAACATCTGAGGTGTTTGCACCTCAACATTCACTTTGTACAGAAAAGGAAAGAGGCACGAAGAGGGCCTGCAACATTCGGGGCCTCCTGCCAACCCCCAGGCAAGGCTGGGATGGGACCCATTCTGCCGACCCCACTCCAAGGCCGGGGTGCTTTCCCCGGAGGCCCAGAGAGCGGCAGCGCTGGCCTGTGGCCACACAGCCCCGGACAGAACTCTGCCCCACTCCGGAGACCTCCCTCGGTGCCCGCCTCCCTTGGCAAGGCTGCCGGCCTCCGGCCTCCTGACTCCCCTGGGGGCTGCCGAGTCGGTGGTGCGGCCCAAGAAACATGCGAAGCAGGGTTGAGCTGGGAGGGGCCGTGGCTCCTCGGACGCCCCCCTGCCTGGCCCGGCGCGCCCCCCCCCCACCCCACCCCGCACCCATTTTTGGGAAGAGGGTGTTCTCTGGCGTTCCCGTCCGGCTCCGTCCACCATGCGGCCACAGATGGTGCTGGGGCCGGCCCGTCCCCTCCCGGGCCCGCACATGTGTGCTCAGCCCGGGCACATGTGGCCCCCGAGCTCCCCGCCCAGCTCGCCCCCCCGGGTCGTCCCCGCCCCCCCCCCACCCCCCCCCACCCCGCGGCCGCTGAAGCGGGCCTGCCAGGGAGGCGGGAGGAGGCCCTGGCTTGGCTGCTGGAGAAGCCAAGAATTTGCTCCAAATGTAAACAGCAAGTTATTTTAAGTCTGCCCCCCTCCCCGGGTGGCGTTGACACATTTGACATTGGAGGGGACCGGGGGGGGGGGGGGAGGCTGCGCGTGTGGGTATTTTTAACCTGTTTTTCACGGCCCCGGTGCCACCCGGAGTGCGGAGCGCCAGCGCCGGTGCGGGCCGCGGCCCCGTGTGCAGGGCCACCCGGCTGGCACGCGCGCCGCAGCCCTCGGAGGCCGCGAGGGGCCGGGCGGGGGGCGCTGGTGGCGGGGGGGGGGGGCCCTCGTGGCGGGGGGGGGCCCTCGCGGCCTCCCCCAGCCGCCCCAGCCGCCCCAGCCCCGTGCCAGCCCGCGCCTCCTGCGCGGACAAAATGGCCGCCGAGGCCGGCAGAAGCATCTGGAACCCGGGGGAGGGAGAGTGGAGAAAATGGCCGCCTGAGCAATGATGTCATAAGGTGGCGTGGCCGCCAGAAGCGTCCCGGGGTGGGACTAGTCCCGGCCTGCAGGTCTCCAGGGGGGCCCTCTGGCCTGCAGGGACCTCCCCGCCGGGTGCTCGGGCCAGGCGCCCCGAAACGGCCGGGCCAGAGCCCCCGTGGGGCGCCCTGGACTCCCCAAGAGCAGCCCAAGGCCTCGGGCTGGAGCAGCCGGTGGCGCTGGGGAGGCGGGGGGGGGGGGCGGTGGAGGGCCGCCACCCTGACCCACTGGCCCGAGGTGGCCACGGACGCCCAGCGGGGCCGGAGCCAGGCCACGGAGCAGGCCAGGCGGCGGGGGAGCTGGGCTGGGTGGGGAAGAAAACAGAAACTTTTCTTTGAAAGTGACTCCGAAGCGGGTTGGCTCGGGCCCAGGCAGCCGGCGGCCGCGGAGAGGAAGAGGGAAAGTGTGGTCCAGACTCGAGGAACACGCGGGTCAGGAAGCACAGGGCGAGGGAGGCCCCGGGTGGAGACCGGCGTCCAGGAGGTCACCCGGCGGGGCCCTCTCTTGCCTCTCGGGTCCCCTGCTTCTTGTCGGCCTTTCCCAGACCATTCCCCAGGGGCCGATGAGCGCATGCCTTGGACGGCCAGCATTGCACTTTTTTTCCTTTGATTTGTCCAAGAGGCCCTTGGAGAGGGGGTTTGGGATCCTCTGTACGGAGATGTGGGGGCTCAGAGAGGGAAAGTACTTCTGTGGAGGTCACACAGCTGGTCGTTGTCCTCGCCGTCGTTCCTGGGTTTGGGGGTCTGTGTTCCGCGCCCCTGGGGGCGCTGCAGGGGGAGCCCGGATTTGTGGGGGAGTTCCTAGCAGCTCAGGGCGGTCTGCTGTTGCTGCCACACTCCCAGTGAAGGCCAAGGTCGGTTTAGCCTGAAGCCCTCCTTCTGTGATTCGAGCCCCGGCCCTCCTTGGAATGCCAGGGACAAAACCCTTGACCGTGAACCTCGTGGGGCAGGACTTCGGGTCCGTTTTGTTCGTTGCTGTGTCCCCAGGGCCTAGAACAGGGTCTGGTACACAGTAGGTGCTCAATGAGTGCGTTGAATAAAAGAATCACAGTTTCGTCTTCTGCTTGGATTTGCGCAGACGCTAGTATGCGATGGGGGTGGAGGCTCAGGGACATGAAGCTGGTTGTCACATAACTGGACATACATGGGAGTCTGTTGTCACACTTCTTGGGAGGGACACAGAGAAGTGGGTTCCCGAACTTCTCCAACGTCAAGCCCAGATCCCGTGCCCTGGGGCTGTGGACACATAAACCACATTTGAGCAGAGACCTGAGTAAAGTGAGGGGATGAGCCAGGCAGCCATTTACAGGAAAGGCATTCCAGGTAGCTGGTACAGCCTATGCAAAGGCCCTGGGGCAGCACTGGGCCTGGTGTGTCGGAGGACCAGTGGGGAGGTGTGTGTGTGTGTGTGTGTCTCTGCAGCAGAGTGAATAAGGGGAGAGAAGGAGGAGGGGAGGGCAGGGCGTCCAGTTTAGGCAGGGTCTTGGGGGCCATGGGGAGGACTTTGGAATTTCATATATTTATGGACCCAGACTCAGTCCGGTGTGATGGGGGTTAGGGCACAGGTTTGGCCAAGGGGCCAAGGGAGAGGGTGTTCTGGAGAAGGAGATCTTAGAACTGGGCCTGGGAAGGTGGCTGGAGCTTGCCTGAGGGGGTGGGGGGCGGGGCAGGCGCATGGCAGCAACGAGGAGGACAAAGGCCAGGGTCGTGTGTACGGCATGGCCTTCCAGGACAGAGAAAGTTGAACCTGAGCTGGCTAATGTTTAAAAATGGCTGGTGACACTCGGGAGCTGGGAATTCCAGGGCCTGGCTTTGGTTTCCTCTCTCGCTGGCTGGTGTTGGGAGGCAGACGTGGCAGCCCGGCAAAGCCAGCTACATTTGGACGCCCGCTAAGGTTGGAACGTAAATCCGGCTCACTCGCTCCCCGGGCATCCCATGCCGGCCCAGCAGACATGCTGCAGGGCCCGGGCAGGAACCCCAGGCTCTCCCGTGTCCTGCCAGGTTTTAAAGAAGTGTCACTATGATTTCATCAGGTCCCGTCCTTTCTGCATCCCAACGAGAAATTAACGATGACCCCTCTGTCCGTTCGCAGGCCATCACCCTGGGCCGGGCTGGTAAGTCCCTGGGACACCTGCCCGTGCCACCTCCCTGGTCTCCCAGCCCCCAAGATTCTAGAATTCACCCAGCAGCCAGAGACTTTTTTTTTTTTTTAACGCGTGTGTGTTTTCTTGTGGTTAAAAAAACATATAATGTAAGATGTACCATCTTTTTTTTAAAATGTTTTTAATTTTATTATGTTATGTTAGTCACCATCTTAACCATCTCTAAGCACACAGCTCAGCGGCATGAAGCACACTCACACGGTCCTGCAGCCACCCCCACCTTCCGTCTCCAGAACGTTCCGTCTCCCCACACGGAGGCTCTGTCCCCACGGAGCACGGACTCCCCACCCCCTGCCCCAGCCCCGGCTCCCACCCTCTCCTGTCTGTCTGTCTGTGTGGACGGGACTCCTCTGGGGACCTCCTGGGAGTGGGGTCCTCCTGCGGGATGTGTCCTTCTGGGTCTGGCCTCTCTCACTGAGCCCGGTGTCCTCGGGGGTCCCTCCACGTCGTGGCAGGTGTCGGGGTCCCTTCCTTTCTAAGCCTGGATCTTGTTGCAGTGTGTGCACGGACCGCACCGTGTGTATCCTTCACACGCTGAGGGACACTGGGGTGGCGTCCGTCCGTGGTGGCCGTACCCACAGGGGTGCGAGTGTCTGTGGGGAGTCCGTGCTTTCACCTCTCTGGGGTAGATACGCAGGAGCGGAACTGCTGGGTCATGTGGGGACCCTGTGTTTAACTTTCCGGGGAAGCGGCCTCCTCGGCGGCCGCCCCGTCTCATGTTCCCCCCACCATGCGCCAGGCTTCCAGATTCTGTGCAGCCTCCTGGCCAGTGGTGCTGTTGAACCTACCAGAGCTGGAGTCATGTCACTGCACATGGTGCTCGAGAATCAGGCCTGAGCTTCTCACGGCAGCCACGTGGCCGGAGTGGCCCAGCTGTCTCCCCTTTGCTCACCAGGTTGGAGCCACATGGCCTGTCTCCGGTCCTCAGACATCCTTTGTTTATTCCTGCCCCAGGGCCTTGGCACTTGCTGTGCCTCTGCCCAGCTCCTAGGACCCCGTTGCTAAGGCCCCCTCAGAGAGGCCCCGCCTGACGTCTGTGTCGAAAGTCTCCCCCAGAGCCGCTCTTTGTCCTCTCACCCAGCTTTCTGGCCTCGCTGGAACGTAGAACCGTGCAAAATTATCTCCGTCTTCTTCTGTGTGTTCACTTCCTGTCTATCTCCCCCTCCCTTGGCACTCTGCCATCCCCCCCAATGCCTCGCGAGTAGTAGGTGATCACTAAACATCTGTGAGGTCAACGTCTGGTGGTGCGTTGGTCTCCCAGTTAAGAGCGGCGGAAGTTTGAGCCACCAGGATGGAGGGAGTTGTCTGGTGCAAAGGGGTGGGTGCTCCCTGGCGGGAAGGGCGGGACCGGAGGCCCGGCGGCGCCTTTGTCATGGGCTGGGACAGACCAAATTTGGGCTCATGGCCATGGACAGGAAAGAACAGTTTGTACACTCCGTCAGTGGGATCCAGTTTACATTTCTATTGTCACCACGATCATGTGCTTGTTTGAGCAAAAGGCTACAGGAGGTGGTGACGTCCTGGCTACACATGAACACCCCACGGACCTGGAAAGTCAGGACAACTGGGTCCGGGCCGGCGCAGGGAGTCACTTGCCATACACCTGTAGTCAACAGCCAGAGTGTTGCTTCTACGCACATGTGTGTGGTTAACTATGCTTCGTTCAGGTGCTAAGGAGCCTTGTGTGCCTCAAAGAGAAGGAAGCCTTTGAGGAAGGTCCCAGGATGATGGGAGAGTGTTGGCCACGTAGATGCTGAAGGAACAAGAGTTCCAGGCAGCGGGTGCAGCCTGTGCAAAGGTCCTGAGGGCAGTGGCTGCCTGGTGTATTGGAAGAGCAGCCAGAGGCCCGTGTGGCTGGAGCGGAGTGGGCGACAGGGGCGAGAAGGAGGAGGGGAGGGCGGGGAGGGGACGGGGCAGGTCTTGCAGGGCCTGGGGGGCTGCGGGAAAGGGGAGCCCTGGAGGGCAGTTGGCAGAGGAAGGACTAAATTCATTGAAATTCTTCTTTTTTTTTTCTCTCTCTCTCTAATAAGTTCATTTAAATTCTGGGTTTGGAAAAACGCTGTCACCAAAATGGTATTTATCCCCTTATCTGCGATGGGCCCTTCCTCTCCCAGAGCGCCTCAGATTTCAACCTCACACCCGTAAAGGAAGGCAACACTAGAGAATGTTCGCTTTACAGATGGGGAAACCGAGGCTCGGAGCGGGGAGACTTGACCAGTGCGAAGTCACACACCGGGCTGTGCCAGGGCCGGGACTCAGGGCCAGGGTCCACGGCGCGATCAGACGGGCACGGGAGCTGCCGGCCCTCCCTCAAGCCCTCAGTGTGTTTTAAAGGCTCTGCAAAGCCCACAGCTGCTCCCAGATGCCGAGAGGCCCGCACTTTTTGACCGTGACGCCCGCGCTCGGGCAGGTCTGGAACCGCAAGCACAGGTCACGGGCGGCCACGTCCTGCTTCAGTTTTTACCCAGGAGGCACGTCTGTGTGTTCCTCGTGTGGAGAATACCTTCTGAGCAGCACCGAGTGCCAAGTGGGAATGCCTGGTCCGAGGTGGGCTGCAGGAACGGCATGTTCAGGGCGTGGGGGCGGGGCGGAGGAGTCCACCAGGTCCCGAGGAAACTCAAAAGCAAGCAAACAGCGTTTTAAAGCTGGCAGTGGACGTGGTCTAAAATCCCACAAGATGTTCACTTATATATGTTTCTAAGAGAGGAGCAGATAAAACCGGTCAGCTTTCCTTGCTGTGTGGCCTTGGGTAACTTACTTACCCTCTCTGGGTAACTCCATCAAGGGCTGCTCCAGGGTGTCAGAGCAGATTGTCAGACGCATCGCCTGACATCTGGCGCGTGGGGTGCCGTCCGTGCAGGGCAGGTATCACTGGCCTGTACAGTAGGGTCGGGGGCTCTGCTGAGATGGGGTGTTTGTCGGCAGAGACGGAGCAGGGAGGCACAAAGGATTTCTGCTGCCTCTCACCATCCCCAGCACCACAGTTAATGGCACAAGGGGCCTTTGGCAGGGGCAGAGGAATAGGGGACCCCAGCCGGAGGGGCTTTAGCTGACTAGTCAGAGAACAGGGTCCAGACGCCGGACATCACCCCAAACTACCAAAAGAGGGATCCTGGACCCTGCTGGGCCTCACCTCTGTCAGCAGCACAGGAGTCGATGGGAAGCCTGATTCCAGGCCCATCGCCATTGGCTGAATATGCTGCTGCCTAGCTTGTGCCTCGGTTTCCCTATCTGGCAGATGGGGACGAGAATTGAATGTCCCTGCTGGGGGAGGTTTTTGGTTTGTTTGTTTTTTAAGTCGGGGTAAGCTTTTTAAGTAAGTTTTTAATTTTAATTCCAATCTAGTTAACATACTGTGTTGGATGAGTTTCAGGGGTACAATATATAGTGGTTCAGTGGTCCCAGACGTGACTCAGTGCTTGTCCTGATAAGTGTGCTCATTAATCCCCTTCACCTGTGTCCCCCACCCCCAGCCCCCTCCCCTCTGGTGACCACCTGTTCGTGCTCTATAGTCAAGAGTCTGTTTTCTGCCTTGTCTCTCTTTCCGCACCGCCCCCCCCCCGCTTGTTTATTTTATTCCTTCAATTCCACGAATAAGTGAGATCATATGATATTTGCCTTTCTCTGACTGACTTATTTCCCTCAGAGTGTTATACTCTCTAGCTCCATCCGTGTTGTCCTCCTGGGGGAGTTTTGAAGATTAAATAGGTCAGTGGAGGTGAAACTTGCGGACCAGTCTAGTCAAAGAAATGACTCACTAAGTATTAACTATTGGAATGGACCATTTCACGTGGAGGGGCCTTACCAACCCGCCCAGGAGCTCCAGCTTAAGCCCCGCACCCTCCAGGAGCTGCCACCCACGTCTCCCGGTGGTTTAGCCTCCCTTGCACTTGGCACAGCCTGAGGTTCTCCTCCTCATTTATTTGCTTACTTGGTCATCGCCTGTCGCTCCCCCATTAGAACGTGAGTGCCATGAGGGCAAGGCCTTTTGTCCATCTTGGTCACTGCTGGGTCCCCCAGGAGGTGCTCAGCAATCAGTTCCCTTCAAAAGGAAAGGAATAAGGGTAGTGCGGTTCGCATCCGATTTATGGATGAAGAAAAAGGATGCTCGGAGATGTCAAGAACTTGCCGGACGACATACAGCTGGAAGTCAGCCGACTTTCAGTAAAGGCCCAGATGGTCAATATTTAAGACCTGGCACGTCTCATACGGTTTCTGTCACATACTCTCCTTTCTCCTTTTACAGTCCTTTAAAAATTCACTAGGGTACAAAATGTACCCCCCCTTTTATTATTGCCTCACCAACAGATCCTTTATAGACATTTTTTTCTTTAATCCCTCTGCCCCGTGAAGTTTTAATATCACAGGTATATGTCTGTTTGTGTGCTGTATCTATATTGATGTTTTATACACGAAAGAGTAAAATCTTTAGATCCTCCATACCCTCCCCAAGAACCGGTTTCACCCCCACTGAAAGTGGGTGGGTCCAGACCAGGGTCTCCCCACTTGGCACTGCAGACGCTGGGCCGGGTCGCTCTCTGTGGGGGCGTCCTGGGCAGTGGGGGGGGGGGCGCTGAACAGCACCCGTGACCCCACCCACTCAGTGCCAGGAGCACCCCCCCGTCGTGACGACCTACAGACGTCCCCAGATATTGTCCTGAGGGGCAAGATCGCCCCAGTGACGTTACTCTGTGCTAGGCACGCAACTTCTTTGACTTGACGTCAGCTTTGGGATATAGACTTTCTGAGGTGGGCCTCAGTTTACCAAACTCATCAGTTGGGTTGGTTGAATCAGATGGTGCCATGAAGCTCTTCACGCAGTGAAACTTGGCAAATGAAAGCTGATGGCCTGGGGCCTGGGGCATCGTGGGGCATCGTGGGGCATTGGACATTAGCCATCCTTTAGGCATTATCCACTCTGGGTACATCTGTTCAGACCAGAGGAAGGTGCATTTTAGGGCTGGCTGTCTAAGGAGTTGGGAGGAGGAGGGGATTACCTGTGCCCATGCACTCCCAAGTTTTCATAGAAACATCCACAGGCCCTCAGCCCAGTGGAACTTTCTCTGCAGATGGTGATATTCGGCACCGTCCAATTCAGTCACCACCAGTCTTGTGGGCTCTTGAGGATTGAGAGATGACCAGTGCCACTGAAGTCCTGAGATTCTAACTTAATTTCAGTTTAGCGGATGTAAATTTCAAGTCACATGTGCCTAGTGGCTCCCATACTGGACAGCTCAAGAAGGCGGGAGTTTTCAGGAGCCAAGTGACAGGCAAATGGTCAGCAGATGGACGAGAAATATTCCAAAGCTGAGAGGTAATTAAAAATAAGATGGCATAATTAAAAGGAAGGACATCTCGACACCTGCCACAACGTGGAGGGACCCCGAGGACACTGCTCAGTGAGAGGAGCCAGACCCAGAAGGACACGTCCCGCAGGACCCCAGTCCCAGGAGGTCCCCAGAGGAGTCCCGTCCCCACAGGAGAGGGTGGGAGCCGGGGCTGGGGCAGGGGGTGGGGACAGAGTCTCTGTGTGGGGAGATGGAAAGTTCTGGAGACAGGGTGGGGGTGGTCTCAGGACCGGGTGAGTGTGCTTCATGCCGCTGAGCTGTGCACTCAGAAATGGTTAAATGGTAAAATTTATGCTATGTATATTTAAGCACAATTTAAAAACTAAATTTAAAAAAATTTAAGAGCATATAATTACAGCATCATTTTTTTTAGAAACTACACTTATTTAATTTAAAAAAGAAAAGCTTGGGGAGTATAGAAGAAGAAAAGGGGACTATATTTAAAAAAAGCTTCAGCCCAGTGAAGGGGGTCAGCAGAGAGCCACGGCTACCTTCGCACTCAGTGGTGAGAGACTGAGTGAGTTCCCCCCAAGATCAGAAGCAGGAAGGGACACTTGCTCTCAGCCCTTGTGTTCAGTATTGTGCTGGAGGTCCTCGCCAGAGCAATCAGGCAAGAAAAGGAAATCAGAGGCATACAGATGAGAAAGAAGGAATAAAGCTGCCCCTATTTGCAAAGTACGTGATGGCCTGCTAAGAAAGTTCCAAGGAATCTGTACAAACGTAAACATCTCCTAGAACTACTGAGTGAGTTCAGTGGGGTTGCAGAATACAAGACTGACACAAAAAACCCAGCCGCCGGCCGTTCTCCGTGCAAGCAACGGACAATTAGAGACCGAAGTTAAGAACACAATGTTGTTTTCAGCCGCTCCCCAAGCCTACCATTCTTTGAATGTTGGTACATGCCAACCCTTTTACACGTATTATTAGCTGCTTTGGTGCCCTATCAAAGCCGGGGGGTGGGTTTTTGCTATCTTCCCCGTTTTACTCTGAGGAAGCTGAGGCTCAGAGAGGTGGCATGGCCGCTGGCCAAGGTCACAGAGTGAATGAGCGAGGGGATAAGGGCCCCCAGCAGGAGCCAGGCTTAGCCCAGGGCCATCGCTCTCAGTGGGTGCAAAGTACCAGCACCCGGGACGGAAACAAGGGAAATCGCACGGATAGTAATAAAGTGCCCCCCTCCGATTGGTGAAGTGCTGATGGTGAGCCCCCCCCCCTGTGGGGCAGCGTGTCGCATCCGTTGTCACCTTTTCGGTTCAGAACTACCTCTGAGAGAGGTGCTGTCGTTGTGCCCGCTTCCCGGATGAGGAGAGTGAGGCACAGGGAGAGGTGAGGCCCGCAGCCCTGTCGCCCTGATTCCCGAGCGCCAGCACGCCGGCGGTGCCCGGGGGACACGCCCCCTTCCTGGGGCAGCACCCGCGGGCCAGCTAGGCACTGCCTCCTGCTGAGTCCGTGTGGGCGCCGGTTCCACGAGAGGGTCCTGTGCCCGAGGCCTGCAGCCCAACGGCCAGCTGCCCGGGCTGGGCTCTTCCCAACGCAGGGGCCACCCGTGCCCAGCCGCATGGTCATCCAAGCAGGAGCGGCCAGCGCCAAGGGGCCGCTGGCTGCCCAGCCCGGGAGCAGCCACAGGGCGTGGGGCCGAGCCGGGCACACTCCCCTCGGCTGCTGCCCAGCCGTGCCCAGCCCAGTCGGTCACGACTGGAGCTGCCCCCATCCACTCGTGCTGTGGGTGGGGAAACTGAGGCACGGGTCCTCGCTCTGGTGCTGTTTAGGGCATCCTCAATCTTGGCGGCCAGGAGGTGCTCAACACACAGTGTGTGCAAAGCCACAGGGCAAAGGGTGAGGGCTCGTGGCTGTTTTAGGAGGCATCAGCACATTACCTCCACAGCCTGCCGGGGTTGCTGAGGGCCCATCACCACCGAGGCTCCTGGAGCTGGGATGGGAACCCAGGCATCCGAGCCCAGAAGCCAGACGTGTCACGCACAGCCACGTGGTGGATGTCTGGGCGCTGGTGCAAACTAGCAGAAAATCACCCCCCTGAGGGAGGAGTGCAAGTGTGCCGTGGGGTGGGCCCTTCTTCATTGTTTCAGCCTCCGCTTTCCTTGTCTATAAGATAGATCCAATAACGATGCCAGATGTGTGGCTCTCTTAAGGATTTTAGGGAACGTCTCAAATGGGAACAACGAAGCGCCACATTGACGGTCATCTTCGGGATTTAAACATACATAACACCAACGATGATGATAACGTGAAGGACATCCCCATGTGTCCAGTTCTTGGTATCATCTCTTTACCACCCCTTGGTGGTGCTTGCACCCATTTGAAGGAGCGAACTGAGGCTCAGAACAGTTCAGCAACATGCCTGATGTCACACAGCGATTATGTCTGGCTTTGGGATGTGGCAGGTGGAAGGGGCTGATTCTCTTCCTTTGGCCTTTGATGGTGATTCGCACCACCTTGGTCTTTGACCTGAGAGACAGCTCAGGGCCAGGGGTTCCATCTGGCTGCGCTTGGCCATGGGCCCCCCCACCCGTGCATCGGACATGGAGGGGGTTGCGGGAGGGGGGTTGGCGCTACTCGCCATCCAGGACGCCAGAGCTGATAATGCTGAGCTCAGCGTCTGTCTGCTTCGCCCGTCTGCCAAGGAGCCTGATTATTTTTAGATAAGATGGAGAGGCGGGCGCCAGGGTGGGAGGGAGCCCCCAAGCCAGGCGGGTGGGTGGCAGTATAGAAGCTGCAGGGGGACGCCCCTCCGCCCCCTCCTGGGCGCCCTGCGTGACAACCCAAGACCAAGTGCTGGACCCCCAGGACTTTGAGGGCAGAGGCCGAGCGGAGGGGGCCTGAGGGCTCAAGGACTCGTCTCTTTGGCCCTCAGTTTCCCCATCTGTAAAATGGGCATAATGGTGGCTCCTGCCTCCCAGGGTTAAGGCAGGATGAATGAGTTACCCTCACGAGTTAGTAAGCAAGCTACCTTCATTTCATAGATGAGGAAACAGGCTCAGGGAGGGGAAGATCTCCAGCCTGCGACTGAGTCAGCCCCTGCACACAGGTTCTGCCACGTACGGGTCCTGCCAGATGCCCATGACCCTGTGGGGCAGCGGCCAAGGGAAGGGGCCAAGTGGAGACCCCGGGGCCTGGGCGCGTTGGGGGCTGCTTCTCCACGGCACTGCCCAGCCTGGCCCCAGCATGGGTGTCTCCTCTCCCCCTGGGGTGGGGTTCCCTGCAATGTCACCAGCCCCTCCTCCTTCCCTCTACAGATGCGGAGCAGAGCGGCAGTCCCCGGGCAGGGATGGGCTCCGACCAGGAGGACAGCAAGCCTATCACACTGGGTGAGTCTGGGGATGCTGAAGGAGGGGGGGACCCTGTGTGCTCTGCGTGGCCCTGTGTGGGCACCCCAGAGATTAGTGGATTCGTTCATCACAGCCATGCCATGAACAGGTGCTACTGTTATTCCATTGTGTAGATGAGAAAGCCGAGGCTCAGAGAGGTTAAGGGGCCTTCCCAGGGGCACCCAGGAAGCTGGGGTTGGAACCCACAACCCTCAGCTCCCAGCATCCGGGCACTGAAGTGCTCACCCCACAGGAGGGGCCCCAGGGGTCCCTGCAATGCCATGGGACATTCAGTGGATGAGCAGGGCAAGTCACTTCTACGTTGGTGGGAAGTGAGAGAGTCGGCCTCAGGCAAGGCTGGGAGCAGAGCCCCGGAGAACAGAAAGAATTCAGAAGCTGCAGAGGCCCTGCTTCTGCCCTGGTCTGCCCCCATAATCACCCTCCTGGACCAGAGCAGTTGCCTCCACCCTGGTCCCCTGGCTTCTGCCCTCACCCTCCCCAGTCTGTCCTCCCTAAAGTAGCCAGAGAGTGCCTGTGAGCACCTGAGTCAGGTCCTGCCTTCCTCTGCTCAGAGCCCTCCAGGGTTCCCACCTCCCTTGGGGTAAAAGTCCTCCTCTGACCCCCAAGGCCCTTCAGGATCTGTCCCTGTGCCTTCCCTGCCCTCCCCTCCACCCTGTCTCTCCCTCACTCTCTGCTCCAGCCACATGGGTTCCTAGCTGTTCCTCTAACAGTCCAGGCCCAGTCCCTGGCTCAGGGCCTTTGCATGTGCTTTGCTCTCTAGTTGGACAGCTGACTGCTCTCTCTCTCTCTCTCTCTCTCTCTCTCTCTCTCTCTCTCTCTTTGGGTCTCCCAGGTCTCAGCTCACATGCTTCCCTCCCAGAGAGATCTTCTGATCTCAAGCAGCCTTAGCCACTCTCAATGGCCACCTTCTGTTTTATTTCCTTCTGAGGAAGTTAGTGATTGCATATGCATTTGCTTAGTTGCTTAGCGACTGCACATGTGTTTATCTCTCCGAATGCAACGTCACCTCCTTGAGGGCAGAGGCTTTTGTCTGTCCTGATCACCATTGTGTCCTCAGTGCCTAGAATAGGAGCTGGTCCATAATAAGTGTTCAATAAATATTTGCAGAAAGCAAAAAAGGAGAGAGGGAGAGATGAAGCAGAGAGAAAAAGAGAAACTAGAGAGATGGTGTAGCAGGGGTGAGGAGGGAGGAGAGATGAAAAGGAAGGAAGGAAGAATGGAAGAAAAAGCAAGTGGGTGAGGACCTCCCCATAGGAAGGACCAGCACAGGGAGGCCGGACGATTCCAGGAGGTTCACGGGCCCTTAGGCTGCTCACCACTGGCCGTCTGTGACCCTGAGTCCTCCTTGGCCTCCTGTGATCTCCAGGCGCCTGCCTCCAAGCCAGATGTTCAAGGCAGGCGGGGGCAGCGGTGCTTGGCCTGGTCCCGTGGGGAGCTCCAGCGTCTGGCGGGGGGGAAAGCGCTTCCTCCCACCCGCCAGGGAGTCCCCTGGAGATGGAGCTGGGCGAGTGCTGCACAAACAGGAAACCCCGGTGAGGGGGAAGGCGGAGGGGCGTGCTGACACCAGCTGGCCATCCGGGTGGCAGGAAATGGCCATGGCCACTTCCCCTGGACACTGGGGGGCCATCACCCTGTCCTCCCAGGGATGTTGTGGCCCAGAGCCCCCCAGCATGGGGCTGGGCATATAATAATTGCACAACAAATGGTGTTCACAAAGCTCATAACCAGGGAGGCTGGAGTTTCTGGACTGGCCGGGCCTTGGCTCTCCCACAGCTGGGGAAACCGGGCACCAAGGTCAGCTCCCTGTGGCCCATGCTGCCCCCTGGGGGCCTGGCGAAGAACTGCTCTCGCCACCCCAAAGAGCCTCGCGCTGCCCACCTGCTGGTCCTGACCCTGCTCTGACAGCCCTCCCTGGCTCCTTTCACTCCAGCCCTGTTGGCCTCCAACCCCAGGGCCTTTGCATGGGCCACCAGTGGGAATATCGTGGCCCTCGGGGAGGCAGCAAAACACCACGTTTAAGATCACCCCAGTCACAGCAACCAACACTTGCTGTCCTTGCCATTTCCCAAATTTTAATGCATCCACTCCTCTTATCCACCCCTACCTGAAGGTCTTGGTAAAATGTCACCCACAGCAAGGCCTTCCGAGGGTCCTTTGTGTGAAGTAGGTTACCTTTCCCGCAGGCTCCCCTAACCCTGCCTGCCTACCACTGCCTGACACGTTGGCGCATTTGACTTCATGATTTTAAATATTTTTTATTGTGGTTAAATTCACAGAACATCAAATGTACAGTTAGTGGCATTAAGTACATTCATACTGTTGTGCAACCACCACCTCTATCCAGTTCCAGAACATTCCCTCTCCCCCAAAGGAAACCCCGTCCCCATCAGCCGTCACCCCCATCCCTGCCCCCAGCCCCCGGCCCCCACGCGCCCCCTTCCCGTCCGCGGATGAGCCCGTTCCGGACGTGTCACCCACGTGGACTCACACCCCGTGTGGCCTTCTGTGTCTGGTTCCTTCTCTGAGTGTCGTGGGCTCGGGGCCCGTCCCCGGGGCCGCGCGTGTGGGCATCTGGCTCCTGCTCGTGGCCACGGGACGCCTCCGTGCGTGGATGGACCGTGTTTTGTGTATCCGTTCATCTGCTGATGGGTTGTTTCCAGTTGGGGCTGTTGTAAATCACGCCCCTATGTGCGTTCATGTACAGGGTTTTGTGTCTTATTGATGTCACGTGTCCACTGCCCACAGTGGACAGTGAGTCCCAGGAGGGCAGCCGCTGTGTCTGCCTCATTCCCACAGTGTCTGCAGCGCCCAGCTCAGAACTGGACACTAGAGGCACTTGGTAAATGCTTGTTGAGTAAGTGAATCCTGCCCGTGTGGGCCTCTGGGGGCACAGGAGGCCAGCTCCCAGCTGTCTGAGGTCAGCCAGGGCCCCCGCCCTCTTGGAGCCAACCTGTTTCCAAATCCATAAAACGGGTCCCGGCCACCCCACGCCAGAGAGAAGGGTCCCTCTTCCTCTGACACTAGGAGGAGTGGTTCTGGGGACACTGGGGACTTTAACTGCTGCAGGGGGGCCCTCCATCCAGCCTGTGGTTCTGAGCCGCTGCTGTTGGCCAGGCTCTGGTCTGGGCACCAGGGACACTGGGATCTGGGCACACGGAACCCCATCATCACAGAGCTCCCAGTCTGGAGGGGGAAGGATAAGAAGCTGCAGCATTGCATGGTGTAAGGAGTGACGCAGGAAGCAAGCCAGCCCCTCCTGGGCAGTTGATTCATATCTCTCAGCTGCCCAGGTGACAGGGTACGTGGCCTCCGTTTCCGAGATTAGGGAGCAGGGAGGCTCAGGGATGGGAAGTGACTTGCCCAAGATCAGATCCGGGCAGCAGGGCCGCGATTTGAATCCGGGTGCGGCCTCTACCGCCGTCTTGCCACAGAGCTGCAGGGGGTGGACAGGGTGACCACTCCAGCCCCCGGAGTGTGGGTAGCCCAGGGTGTCGAAGAAGGAAACAGACCCAGTGAGCCCCATTTTCTCCCTGTTCCAGACACCACGGATTTCCAGGAGAGCTTCGTCACCTCCGGTGTGTTCAGTGTCACCGAGCTCATCCAAGTGTCCCGGAGTGAGTGTCCCCGCCCACCCTGTGCTGGGATCCAGTGAGGGGAGGGACTCCCACAGGGAAGGGGCAATGGAGAGGGAGAAGGGGCTTTGGGAGGGGAGGCTCTGAGAGGAAAAGGGTCTCAGGGAGAGGCGAGGAGCCCATCACCCTGCCCTGCTCCCCTCTGTCACCAAGCCAAGGTCCCCAGTTAGGGCGGCATCCAGGCCCTTCCTAGAACCAAGGGTCAGGGTACCATGCTCCTCCCCAGGAAACAGACTGCACACGGTGGATGGAGGGTGCTGGAAAACCTTCTGCCCGTGTCCCTTCCTGGGGCCTCCCGACCCCTCCAGGAGGAGACCCCAAAGGGCCCCACCCCCTCCTCTCTTTGCCTGCCGTTCCCTTACGTTCCTAATGGACCTGCTGGGGACCCATTCCCCTGACACCCCCAAGGGAATTCCACCCCAGGGAGGTGTGGGCACTGTCCGGCCTTCACCCTGACCGTCCCTCTGACCGTCACCCTCCCTGTCCACATCAGCAGAGCCTGGCCTCAGGGAGCACTTGCAAGCTTGGCCTCCGGCTTTGCCTCTGCCTCACAGTGTGAACCAGCTCTCTTGCGGGCTTTGGTCTTCTGATCCATAGAACAGGACAGTTTCAGCCAAATTAGGAACCAGGCCCATCAGGGAAGGGGTTCCCTTTCGGACCAGCCAGCCCCCAGATGGCTCTCCGCACCCTCCAGGGCACACTGCACCCCTGGACCTTGCGCCCTCTCTCACTCTGCTCGCTCCTGCCCTCTGCAGCCCCCGTGGTGACTGGAACAGGACCCAACTTCTCCCTGGGGGAGCTGCAGGGACACCTGGCCTACGACCTGAATCCGGCCAGCACAGGCATGAGAAGAACGCTACCCAGCACTTCCTCCAGCGGGTACGTGCCCCGGCCCCCGCCTCGGGGCCTTTTAACGACCCCTCCCCTACGTCCCTCTGGCCCCGGTGGTTCATTCCTCTCCCTGCAGTGCCTGCTTTCAAGGTCCACTTGATAAACTCCTACTGATCCTTCAAAACCCAGCCCCGAGCGCTGCTCTCCCCAGCCCTGGCACCCCAGTCAGAGTTCCCGCAGCCTTGAGTCCTGTGAGCCCAGCCCTGGAGAGTCCACGAGAAGGTGGACACCGGTTCTCGCTGCGATACGCTGTGTAACCTTGAGCTGGTCACACCGTGGTTGCTTGGGTTTCCCCATCTGTAAAATGGGGCCGTAGTCCTACCCGGGTGTTCGGAGGGTTACGGGAGGCCCCGTGATGAGCCAGGCCCATGGGGTTTTAGTCCGCAGCCCGCTAGCTGCCGCCTGCCCTCGGCTGAGCCCCTCGCCGCCTGCGGCCCCACGCGTCCCATCGGAGCAATGGGCAGGTTGAGACAGGCGTTCACGCCACCCGCTGAGAGCCCGCGGCTCCCGCCGCGTCTCGCGATAGCACCCTGCTCGCCCTGGCCTCTAGGGACCGGAAGTTACGCAGCCTGCCCCACACCCTCGAGTCTCCGTGGTAACCGGCCTGCGCTCTCCTTCCCTCACTCCTTAGGAGCAAGCGGCACAAATCGGGCTCGATGGAGGAAGACGTGGACACGAGCCCCGGCGGCGATTACTACACCTCGCCCAGCTCTCCCACGAGTAGCAGCCGCAACTGGACTGAAGACATGGAAGGAGGTGGGCCTGGCGGTGGGGGCGGAGCCGGCCTCCGGGTCGGGGTGGGGTTACCGCGGCTGGGACTACATATCCCGGTAGGCACTGCGCGGGCTCCCAGGGTGCGGGAACCTGGGGGTGGGGGCTGGAGCCGCGGAGCCTCCTGGGAATTGTAGTCGCGGGTCGGGGCGGGGGGGGGGGTTGTTCGTCGCTGCAAGTCCGGGCTCTCGTTTCCGAGCTTTTTGGTTCCGCTGAGGCCAGGGTGAGCGGAGACTGTCCCTCGTGCGACTTTCCTGCCCTCTGCCCGGTAAGGCCTCATCCCCGTGGGGTTCATCGCGGCCTTCCAGTATGGACTCGGTAGCGCTTCTGATCAGCAGGGCAGGGCGCTTCTTCCCGGGGTCGGCCTCAGACCCTTATCTAGAGGCTCTCGTGTTCTTAGGGGATTCTCATCCCCGCGGGGTCTTCGCGCGTGTGAGTCCAGTTCTCTCCGAGCCCCGTCGCTTTTCCCTCGGTGTCCTTTCCGGGGAGATCGTGTCCTCGCGCTCCTGTCTTCATTGGCCCTCCCCAGATCGGGGTCCTGTTCTGCAGGGGTGGCGTTTCCATCGGCGCCCTTCTGTGCAGCGCTCGCTCCCCACGGGCCTCCTCCAAAGATTCCCCCCGCCCCGTGGGGTCCCCGTCTCCACCGCGATTCCCCTCCGAGGCGTCCGAGGTTCTGCTCTGCAGCGGGTCGGCCTCGGGGACGCTCGCGAACTGGTGCGCAGGGCGGCCGACGCGCCTGCCTTACCCTGGGCACGGCGTCCCTGGCGACTCTTAGATCTTCAGCGGGAAGCATCACACTGTCCAGACCCTTAGCCCTTATCAGGGGTTCACCCCACGGATTAGCCAGGGGTTGCCGACCTGGACTCGGGTGCACCGGCCCGTACAGCCTCTGGGGAACCCACTTCTCTGAGCCTGTTTCTTCGTCTGTAAAATGGGGTTGTTAATACATGCACTGTTCCTCCGAGGTTGTTTTGGGGATTGAGTTAATGCATTCGGTGTCCCTAAAACAGACCTGGCACATAATACCCACCCAGTAAATCTTAGGAGTGGTTTGCTTGTGTCTTCCCCCTTTGTCCCTCCTCCCTGGCCCCCAAGGGCCAGCTTTCCTATGAAACTCTGTTCAGAGTGTCATACCTCCAGGATTCCTGGAAAGCAGTGTTAACATTTCAGTTAAGAGAGCAGGTTTAGACGGAAGAGAGACTGGGGTCTGAAATCCAGCCCTGCCACTGGCTCGCTGTGGGGGCTGTGTAACTGGGCAGGTGACTTGACTTCTCTGAGCCCCAGTTTCCTTATGTCCCAAATGGGGTTGATGAGCTAACTGTTCTCTCCTGGAGTTGGAAGGAGGAAAGAGTAGGATGTGCCTAAAGCAACTCTCTGGCACATGGTAAGTGCCCAGGAGGCAGTTCATTGTTTATGTCTTGATACAATTCCCATCTCTACGAGTCAGTCTCCAGCTCATCTGGTTGTACACGCGAGCCCCAAGGGTCCTCCCTCTTCCACTGCGGTGGCTCTCAGAGCTGGTACTTTGGGAGGATCTATTTATTATAGACCCTAATTTATGGGTCGCGGTGTCTCTGTGGCTCTCTCTGTGCATTCCCCGTTTCTGTCAGGTTTGCCTCTATAAAAATCCTGTATTTAATAAGCTTTAAGTTGATTGTGAGAAACAGAAAACCCAAAAGGACAGGACATTTCTCCCGAAAGTAAACATTCAGCCATCAGCAACCCTGGACATGGATGTTGTGCAGGACTTAGGCTCCTGCCTTATGCTCCAGTGAATATGGTTTTCTTTCCCACCTCGTGGTCCAGGACAACTGCTGGAGCTCCAGCCATCAGGTCTACTTTCCGGCCAGGAGGAAAGAAGGGTCAAGTATGAGCATGTCCTCGCTCTTTAAGAATAATTCTCAGAAGATGCACTTACCTCCTTTGCTGATCTCTATGCCCCTGAGTTGGTCCTATGGCCACACTCTGCCCCAAGGGACTCTGGGAAATGTCATCTTATTTTCGGCAAGTATGTGCCCGTCTCAAATTTAAGGGTTCTGCTACTAAGGAAGAAGGGTAGAGCAGATATTTGGAGACCGTTAACTTCTGCCCTGTCACTTACTGATTGAGAAGCCGAAAGCACTCCTCGTCGGCTCTGTGATTGACAAGACTATGTATAAGCTATACATTACCCCTAGAGGTGGAGGACAGCCTCTGTGATGTAGCCACAGCAGCCTTGAGAGGAAAAATTATAGTCTCAAGTCTATGGGTTAGAAAAAGAGAAGGGATGGACGTAAAAAACCTAGCTTTCAATGCAGGAAGCTCAAAAAGGAAAAAAAATTTTTTTTAAAGGAAGGAAATGTTCTCGAGGGTCACCGGACTGGAGCTGGGTCTGAACTTCCTGCCTTGAGCATGAAGTGGCAGCCGTGGGGGAGGGGGAGGAACCCACACCCGCTCCTGTTGTGTGCTGGGGAATCGCGGGGCGCAGGGGAATGTCAGAGGGCATCTGTCCCCTCTAGCCTCTGTTGGTTGCCTTGGGTGATGGCAAACTCGCTTCCTCCTGTGGGACCCTCGGTATAACCCCCCCAGCCCCGCTGTGACCCCTGCTGTGTGTCCTGTCTGGGCCCCGCAGGAGCTCCCAAGCCTAGTGGGAAGATGGATTCCTCTCTTCCCCCGCTTCTTCCTCTTCCTCCTCCTCCCCTCCCCCTTCTGCCCGCCCCTCCCCTTCTCCTCCTCTCTCTCCTCCCTCCTCCGCCTTCGCCCCTCCTCCCTCTCCTCCCCTCCCATCTCCTCCCCCCTCCCCCACTTTCTCCTCCTCCTGGCTTCCTCCAGCTTCCTGTCTAGACAGCCCCCAATTAGCTGCTCATTAAGGGGGCTAAGCTGATTAGAGCACTGTTCCCTTCCTCTGCTCTGGGCACAAGGGCAGCGCTCAGCTAACGGCCCCCCAACCCCAGCATCCCTTATGGGGCCAGGGGGGGGGGCGCCATGTCAGCCCCACCCAGGCAGCATCCGCGCAGCCACACCTCTCAGGCCTTTGCCCTCTCTGTGCCCAGGTAGGAGTGCCTTTTCTCCTCCTGGCCACCCCCTCCCAAGGCCTTCCCTGATTACCCACCCACGCGGGCCAGAAAGGGGCACCCTCTGCTCAGCTGCCAGACTGCTTGGTTCTTGCTGCTCCAGGGGCCCTCCAGCAGGGGGTGTAGGCCCCCCACACATGCAGTTAGGATCCAGGGTGAAGCAGGCAGCTCCCTTCTCTCCCTGTCACGTGTTGGGGGGCTTTGTCCACCTCTGTGGAACTCGGGGCGGCAGGAGGGGTGCAGAGCGTGGCTGGTGGAGGTGCAGTGGTTAGAGTCAGCCCCACCACTTCTCTGCTCCGTGGCCTCCAGCCGGTGACCTCCCATCAGGCACCAGTGTCCACATGTGGGGGTGACTCCTGTAAGTCTTGCACGGGGTAGCTGCGTGCCCTGCCCACGATCTTGCAGAGGGCCCTCACCTGGGCCGCTCTGCCCCCAGGGGACTCCAGTCAGGACATCCAGGTTGTCACCGCTCTGGGGAGGGGCTCCCAGCACCGCGGTGGTGGGGCCGGGGATGCTGCACACCCCCGCAGTGCCCCGCACGCCCCCGCGGAGAGTCACTGGGCCTCACGTCCCCTGCGTCACGCACGCTCACCAGATGATGGCTGGTCTTGGCAGAGCGGCGCACCCCCGCCCATCACTCCGCCTGCACACACCGCAGGGGGCCAGCCCGCACGCGCTGGGGCCCGGGGAGCCCTGGACGGTGGAGCTGGGATGGGCTTGTGTGTTGAGCAAGTGGATACACATGCAGGTGGGTCCACTTGGTGGAGGATGTGCTTAGACAGGTGCCAGACGGAGCGGGGGGGGGGGGGGCGGGGAACACGAAGGGGGGGCCGCAGGCTTGTGTGCTCAGTAAAGGCGGCCCTTCTCAGATGGGGCACAGACCTGGCGCCCGGATGGGAACACAGAGGTACACGTGTTGAGCAGCAGGATGCCTGCTCGGACCTAGGGGTGGAGGCCATACCAGCAGTGTCCTAACTGGACGGCAGCTACTCAGACAGGGGCATTGCAGGCAAGTCTGCTGAACCACTGAGGGATGCCCGGATGTGAGAATTCACACTCAGGGCCTCCGGTGGCCTGCCCAGCAGCACGGAGGGCTATTCTTTCTTGCAGGGCCTGGGGTCAGTCTCCCCCCTTCCTCCCGCCTGCCCTGGTTCCCCCAGGCCCCATCTCAGGAAGCTGTAGAAGGGCCTGTAGAGATGTGCTGGGGAGCAGGGTCCAGCCAGGCTCTTGCCATCCAGGACAGCCTGTTCTAGGAAATCCTCCTAAGTGAGCGCCTCCCGGCCCTAACCTCGTTCCCACCAGAGCCCCGCAGCAGCAGGGATCTCACACACACACACACACACACACACACACACACACACACACACACACACACACACACACACACACCAGCAGCAGGGATCACACACACACACACACACACCAGCAGCAGGGATCACACACACACACACACACACACCAGCAGCAGGGATCACACACACACACACACACACCAGAGCCCCGCAGCAGCAGGGATCACACACACACACACACACACACACACACACCAGGGCCCCGCAGCAGCAGGGATCACACACACACACACCAGCAGCAGGGATCACACACACACACACACACACACACACCAGCAGCAGGGATCTCACACACACACACACCAGCAGCAGGGATCACACACACACACACACACACCAGCAGCAGGGATCACACACACACACACGCACACACACCAGAGCCCCGCGGCAGCAGGGATCACACACACACACACACACACCAGGGCCCCGCAGCAGCAGGGATCACACACACACACACACACACACACACACCCCAGGGCCGGCTGCCTCCCCGCAGCAGCAGGGATCTCACACACACACACACACACACACACACACACACACACACACACCCCAGGGCCCCGCAGCAGCAGGGATCACACACACACACACACACACACACACACACCCCAGGGCCCCGCAGCAGCAGGGATCACACACACACACACACACACACACACACACACACACACACACACACCAGGGCCCCGCAGCAGCAGGGATCACACACACACACACACACACACACCCCAGGGCCGGCTGCCTCCCCGCAGCAGCAGGGATCTCACACACACACACACACACACACACACACACACACACACACACACACACACCCCAGGGCCCCGCAGCAGCAGGGATCACACACACACACACACACACACACACACACACACACACACACCCCAGGGCCCCGCAGCAGCAGGGATCACACACACACACACACACACACACACACACACACACACACACACACCCCAGGGCCCCGCAGCAGCAGGGATCACACACACACACACACACACACACACACACACACACACCCCAGGGCCCCGCAGCAGCAGGGATCACACACACACACACACACACACACACACACACACACACACACACACACACACACCCCAGGGCCCCGCAGCAGCAGGGATCACACACACACACACACACACACACACACACACACACACACACACACACACACACACACACACACACACACACACACACACACACACACACCCCAGGGCCGGCTGCCTCCCCTCTGTCCCATCAGCGCCTCCTGTTCCCTGGGAAAGCTTGGCTGCCAGGCCCAGGACCCACACCGCGTGTGTTCAGGGCTGGCGACCAGGGTTGTAACAGCAGAACCAGCTGACTGCCCTAATGGCCATGGGGGGCTGGTTCCCAGATCTGGTTCACCAAGGCCGGTGGAGGGACCACGGGAAGCAGGGCCCAGCGGTGTGGCTGAGGGAACATGCCCCCCCGTCACGGCGCACGCGCGACAGGAGACCCCAGAAACCATGACAGCAAGCCTCAGGAGGGAGCGGCTCTCACCAGGGCGACTCTGCCCAGGGACCTCTGTGGCTGTGGCTCGGGGGGCTCCTGGCATGGGGGTGGGGCATGGCAAGGATGCTGCTCGGCCTACAGCGTGCAGGATGCCCCCCCCTCCCCGGGGAATGACCCGCTCTGACGTCAGCAGTGCTGGGTGGGAGGGAAAGCACATCTCTCACCACGTCTGAATCCACTCTGAGTCTCAGTGGGTGTGTGTCACTCTAAATTATATTTTTAAAATAATTTCTAAGCATATCTATCTGCAGGCCCCATATCCCTGAGATTCTGGTCGCAGGGTTGGAGCCAGGCCCGGGAGTCTGCACTCGTCACCCTCTTCCCGCACATCTAGGGGACGGCAGGGGTGGGGGTGCTGGATGGAGGGTGCAGGGGGCTCACCTATTTCTGCAGGGCCCCCGTGTGCCCAACAGAGGCCTGGTCTGCCCCCGTCGGGACAATGGGGACACCTGTGCCACGGTCTCTGTGGAGTCTTTGCGGGCCTGATTTACACCAGTCGTTCATGGAGGGAGGTGCCGGGGGCTGAGCTGGAGGCTGTCGGGGTACCGGAGGGCCAGGGGTGCCCCAGGCAGCTGGGGAGGCGGTGAGGCCCCTCTGCTCGGGATTGCCGCAGGTCGGGCAGGTGCCGGGCCCTGACCTAGCAGCCATAGTGTTCTGTCTCGCTTCATCCTCACGATGGCCCCACAGGGAAGGTTCTGTTCCTCACCACAGTGAGGATGAGGTCTGCACACGCAGAGCCCCTCAGGGCCTTGTCTGTGTCCTGCCAGCTCACCTCTGCCTGATGGGGCTTTCAAAGGGACCCTGTGGCCTTCTCTCCAGAGCCTGGCAGCCCCGAGCGGACCTGTGTCTGGAAGGAGAGAAGGCGGGAGCCAGGCTGTGACGTCCAGGGGCCTCTGTGGGCACCATGCTCCTCGTTCCGTGGGCCACATGACCCTGTGCGGCCCCTCTCTGTGCTCAGAGCCCCGATTCTCTGTGCTCGGAGCCCCGGTGTGCGGCCCCACCATGGACAAGTGGGCTCCCAGGCCCTTGGCCCCGGGGTGCTGGAAGAAGGAAGGGCCAGGATCTGATGCCTGCAGCCCTGTGACCCTCTGGCTCCTCCCACGCAGGCATCTCGTCCCCGGTGAAGAAGACAGAGATGGACAAGTCCCCGTTCCACAGCCCGTCACCCCAGGACTCACCTCGCCTCTCCAGCTTCACCCAGCACCACCGGCCTGTCATTGCCGTGCACAGCGGTGAGCACGGGGGCCCCGGGCAGGGAGGGCGGCTGGGGGCTCTGAGCAGGCCCCCCTCAGCCAGGGATGTCCCACAGGCCATCTGACCATGAGTCCTGTCACCGCGGTCTCCCGGCCAGGTGAGAAAACCTGGAGGTGTCATGGTACAGAGCGCCTGGCCCTGACTCTGTCCCTTGGTGTCCCCTTCTGTACAGGAAGGAGGTACAGCCTGGGCTTGTCCCTCAACCTGCTCGCCTTATCTCACACTCAGCTCCTGCAGGGTTGGGAGGTCCCCGAAGGGGGTGGATACACACAAGGCCACCCGGCTGATACAGGGGCGCCACGTGAACAGGAGGGAGACCCACTCAAGCAGCCAGTGGGCATGCGCTGAGCTGGGCACAGTGCCCCTGGTTCTGTGTTTGCTCACCTGGCAGTTGGGGCTCATAAACGTTACCCCCCACCCCGGGACTGTGCTTAGGACCGAACGAGCTAAATCAAGGGCTTGAACATCTCCGGGGAGCCCGTTGTTACGATGATAACACTTTAGCTGCGCACAGGGGAGACACACGTACAGGGAGGCAGGTAAAAACCAGCTTCGTGCCGTGGTTTAGACCACGAGGCAGCGGCCCAGGCCCACAGCTGCCGCTGTAAGTAAGGTTCCACAGGTGCGTGGCCTCGCCCACCCGTTGACACGTCATCTGCGGCAGCTCTCGGGCTGCAGTGGGCAGGGTCCAGTAGCTATAGGAGAACCTAGGACCTGAGAAGCCAAAAGTACGTACTGTTTGGCCAGGAGCTGGAGAGAGGGCGGGGGGACTGAGCCGTAACAGAAGCAGGGCTGCCTTTGGGGTTGGTGGAAATGTTCTAGAATGACGGAGTGAATATACAAAAAGTCACTGGATTGTTTGGAGAGGAAAAAAAGCAAATACTACATGGGCACATTACTCACCTGTGAACAGGAGCGAGGCGCCCACACAGGGGCCAGACCCTGAGGCCACGACGCTCAGGGAGGGAACCAGACACGGAAGGCCACACGGGGTGTGAGTCCACGTGGGTGACACGTCCAGAACAGGCTCATCCACGGACGGGAAGGGGGCTCGTGGGGGCCCGGGGCTGGGGCGGGGGTGGGAGAGTAATGGCTGATGGGGGTGGGGCTGCTTTTCGGGATAATGGCAGTGTCCTAAAAGAAACCATCATGGTGGTTGCACAGAGAATATGCTAGAAACCAGTGAACCGTCTATGGAAAGAGCTAGCCGAGCCTTGGCTTGGGCTCTGGGCTGTGGGGCCAGACCTTCCCCTGGGTCTGCCACCTGCTTGCTGTGTGGTCTGGGGCAGGGGACATAACCTCAGAGAGCCATCATGTCATCCTGTTTCAAAACCAGACGAAACCGGGGCACCTGGGGAACTCCTTCGGTTCAGCATCCAGCTGTTGATCTCAGCTCAGGTCTTGATCTCAGGGTTGTGAGTTCAAGGCCCACATTCGGCTCCACGCTGGGTGTGGAGCCTACTTAAAAAAAAAAAAAAAAGGTGGAGGTGATAGCAGAACCCCATGGGCTTACGGTAGACGTTCTCAAACTTGGGCGTGTAAAGGGCTGGGTTTTGCTCTGTCATTGGGACCTGCACCCACAGACCCAGTCGCTGGGAGACCGCGCCCCCACCCAGAGCCTCCACTGACTACCCCTCCTGGTCTCTGCAGGGATCGCCCGGAGCCCTCACCCATCCTCGGCCCTACACTTCCCCACGACCTCCATCCTGCCCCAGACGGCCTCCACCTACTTCCCGCACACGGCCATCCGCTACCCACCTCACCTCAACCCCCAGGACCCGCTCAAAGATCTCGTGTCGCTGGCCTGTGACCCAGCCAGCCAGCAGCCTGGACCGGTGAGTTTGGGGGGCTTGGGCCTCCCCTCTGCCCCACAGGGCTGCCTGCCCACACATGGCTCCAGGGGACCTCCCCGGGGGGCCTGGCACATCACGCAGCCGTCCTGGGCAGCCCTCCGCCAGGCAGCCTCTGTTTGAAATGGTTTCGTGGACGGCAGGGCCGTGTTCCCTCGTCTGAAGTGCCCGGAGCTGGGCCAGATCAGAATGAAGGCTTTTCCGGGTGTTGGAATTGACAGCACACAGTTTACCCAGATTCACACATGGTCCTGTGGCCTCAGCACAGGCCCACCTTTGCCAAACCTCCACAAAAGCTTTCAGTGTTCAGAGCCTTTTGCATTTTGGAGCTGTGGGCGAGGTGGTGGACGAACTCGTCCTTGTAGTGGACAAGGGGAGTGTACAGCCCCCGTGGGTTCAGATGTTGTTCAGGGTGAGGTGGTGTCTCGTGGAAGGAGCAGACGGGTAAAGAGTGGCTTAAGGAGGAGACGCAGGGTCCCGGGATGCTTCTGGAGGCCTGTGGGGTCAGGCGAGGGGGCGGCAGCGGCACCCACCAAACTCGCCTGGTCACGCCAAGCCTGGCCCTCCCCCGGCAGGGCCGCCGACGGCCGCCCGAGGCAGAGGGGGCGCCCGCCGCCTTAACCACCTGTCTCTCTGTTCCTCCCAGTTAAATGGAAGTGGTCAGCTCAAAATGTCCAGTCACTGCCTTTCTGCTCAGATGCTGGCACCCCCGCCCCCTGGGCTGCCGCGGCTGGCGCTCCCCCCTGCCACCAAACCCACCTCCGAGGGAGGAAGCACGTCGCCGACCTCGCCCTGTAAGCACTCGGGAAGCGGTGCCCGTGGCAGGGCGGGCGTCCCTGAGGGGCCCCCTCCCCTCCCCTCCCCGACTGCTGGGGTCAGGGGCTCGGGCCCGGCCTGCTGGGTCCCGGTGAGTTTGGTGGGTCCCCAGGTAGAGGCCCGGGGGGCCACGTGGGGCCAAGGCAGCCTTAGGGAGTGGCAGGAGAGGGCCAGGGGGGTGTCTGGGGTCCCTGCGCGCCCGCTCCTGGCCTCTCAGCCCTCCGTGCGATGAGCAGGTGGCGGTAGGTGAAGATCTCAAACCGGTGGCCCTGGGGGCAGACGGAGCCCTCAGGTATCTTTTGTTGATGGAAAATGATAATTTCTTGTTGTCTTAAGAGTCAGGACAGTTCACAGGAGAATGTCAGAGTTCTGGTCTCTTGGCAAAAAAGAAGGCAGCCACCGTGGGCCCTGTTCCTACTGGTGACCCAGGCTGGGCCACGCCTTTAGATGGGACAGTCACCACCTGCCCAGCTGACCCTAGACGGCCTTGAGTTGATTGCCTTGCCTTCTAGAACTTTCCACCCTCTGGATGTCGTTCCAGATGACCACTCGCTGGCCCCTCATGCTTCCCCCAGTCCTGGGGTCCACCCCCATCAGTGGTGGCTCTGTACCCAGCCTCTCCCTGGACCCCAGTGCAGGCTTGGGTGGGCCGTCCACCCTCCTCCAGGCTGCCTCACTCTGGGCCGCCGGCCTCGGCATCCCCCGAGGCCATCTCAGTCTGAGCAGATGATCTCAGAGACCCCAGACCTCTCAGTCTGCCCCTCACACTCTGAGCGTCTGTGTCACCGCACCTGAGCGGGGGGGCCAGCAGCTCGCCCCCTTCCCCGCAGCTCTGCCCCCCCTGCCCATCCAGGGCCGGCCAGGACCCAGGGCAGCTGTATGAGCAGACAGGCTTTCTCTGAATGCCAGAGGCAGTGCGGGGCGCTGCGTTTGAATCCTGTCTCTGCGGCTCACTGCCCGTGGGTCTTCACGGAAATGTCCTTGCTCTCTGAGCCTCCCGTTTTCTCAGCCATAAAATGGGACAGAGCGCTAAGTCTAGGGTGGTGGGGAGCGAGGGGAGGAGCTAGATCGGGGAGAACATTAAACTCCATGCCAGGCACAGAGTAGACAGTAAATATTAAATAGGCTGGGCAGAGTACTCCCTGCTCCGCCCACTCTCTCGTCTGTAAAATGGGAGTAATCCTCACGTTTGCTAGGTGGGGGCCTCTGCAGGTCCACGGGCCCAGGAATTCCCTCTGCTCCTGCACCCGGTTTTAACGGCCTGTGCAGCCTGCCCCCCTCCTCCCGCCAGGGCCCCCGACTCCCGCGCCCCCCCCCCTTACCCCAGCCTGGCTGATCCCACGCAGGGACGCAGGGACCCTCCCGCCACCCCGGGCACAGCCTGGCTGAGGCCCCCAAGCTCCCCGGCAGCCATGGGCTGCGAATTATTCACTTGCCAACAAAACGTAACTGGTGGGATGAAAATCTAACTCTTAATGTAAACATAAACATAAATGTGTGCATGCATGCGTGTGTGTGTGCGTGTGTCTGCAAACACCCGGCCTTCCCTGCACAGTGTCCAAGAGGAAGATTAATAAATAAAGCGCCCTCCATAATTCATGGCGCCACGCACGGGATGCAGGCCGCGGGAGCGGCTGGAGCAGGCAGCGAAGCACCCTGAATAATTCACAGGCGGTTTCTGATGATGAATCTTTCATCTTGTGCCTTCCGTCTCAGCAGATGCCCCGCCTGTGTGACCCCAGGGCCCGACACTGTGGGCTTCCCGGGGTGCCCGGATCGGCTGGGGAGGGCAGCAAGCTTGGAGGCGCCGGGTGCTGGGTGCAAAGGCCCGGCTGTGTGACCCTGGGCAGCGGCCACCCTCTCTGGGTGCTCCCGCACAGCCCCCTTCGCTAACGGGCTCTCGGTCTCTCTCCTCCCCGCAGCCTACTCTACGCCCGGCACGTCCCCTGCAAACCGTTCCTTTGTGGGATTAGGACCAAGGGATCCAGCGGGCATTTATCAGGCACAGGTAGGGGCCGAGAGGCCGGCTGGTGGGGGGCAGGGAGGGGCAGGGCAGAGGGCCCCGCCTGGGTGCGCAGGGAGAGGCCGGCCTGCTGGTCCCATGCCATCCCTCCAGCTGCACCCCTGGCACGGTGGCCCCTGTGCATGGCAGGGGGGCCGGCTCCCCGTACCCTTCCAGGGCCTCGAGCCCGTGCCCGGGGACGTGGTACGGCCCCCAACCCCGCTTGCCACTTCCCAGCGGGAGACGCTCACGACAGAGCTGCTGCGAGGCCGGGGCTGTTACCACCCCAGGCCCATTTGTACAGATGGGAAGACTGAGGCCCACAGAGGCGAGGGGATTTGCCCAGGATCACACAGCACGTCAGCCCAAGCTTATGACCCCCAGCCTTTGTCCCCTTCCATGCTGCTGGCCAGAGGGAGCACGAAAAAGGGAGACAGAGGGTGGCCGTGGACTCTCGGACTCCAGCGGCAGCTGGGGAAATGGAGGCAGCCCATGGCCGGGGGTGGGGCCTCCCAGCAGAGCCCGTGCACCCCCACCCCAGGCTGCAGTCCGAGATGTGGAGAGGGGAGCTGCGGAGGCGGAGTCGGCATAACTGTGGCCAAGGGTGCACCAGGGCCAGGCGAGGGGGAGGGGCCGGGGACCAGACCAGGAGGCTCAGAGAGGAGGAGCGAGTTGCCTGAGGCTGCACAGCAGTGGAGGGCAGAGCCCTGATGGGTCCAGAACTAAGACTCGTGGCTCTCAGCCTCCCAAGCAGGGCTGGGGTCTGAGTCTGTGCTGCATGCTGGCTGGGAGTGTGTTGGCAGGTGGGGGCTGGATTTGGGAGCCCCCGCTCCCCAGTATGTGTTGGGGAGGGGGTTATAGGATGTCAAACAGCCCAAAGGCAGTGCCAGGCACTGCAGGCTCTCCAGTGCCCAGATGTGCAGAGAGAGAAGCCCGGGGCTCCCCAGCATCTCCAGATCGCCAGAGCCACAGAGCATGGGCATTTGTGGGACCCGGGGCCACAAGTGGTCCCTCCAGTAGCTGGGGGAGGGTTTCCTGCAGCAGGGCGTGGGCAGGGATTGAGGAGGAGCCAGAGAGGTGGCTGCGTCCCCCCCATCCTCAGCTAAGACCAGAATCAGCTGGGGACCGTCCTGGGCAGACCTGGTTGCTGCTGGCTCGCAGGGGCCACGGGGAGGCCGTTGCTCTCCCTCCCTGCCCGGGCCTCGGCAGTGAGTCCTGGGGCCAGGAGGCCAGGGCTCACGCCTGGCACTGCTTTACCCACTCTGAACCTCCATCTCGTCTTCTGGCCTCACACACCTCCCAGGGGGAGCATTCCTTCAGGGACCAGTTTTATCTAGAAAGGGCACCCAAAGGCAAAGAGACTGCCCCGCATACCCTCGCAAACCCCAAATATTAAGCGTTCTGCCTTGCGAAGCTCCAGCCAGGATCCAGACAGGAATCGCTTGGTCAGGGTGCCCAGCAAGCTGGGGCAACTCCAGGACTCCCCTCTTTGGGTTTTGGGTACCCCATGGCCACCCTCTGTCAGTCCCAGCGTGGACACTCCTACTCCCCAGTGCTCTGAAGCCTTGCGTCTCCTCTCCCGCCCCTACCCCATATCCCCCCGCCTCCCGCACAGGGGGAGGCTGGGAATGTCCTAACTGCTTCAGAAACCAAAGGTAATACACAGTGACCAGTAGGAGGCCTTGCCTGCTTAACTCTTCTCCGGGCCCCCAGCCCCCTGCCTCACCTCTGCATTATCAACCTCTACATGGGGGTCCCTCCCCCCAGCAGACGTCCTGAAAGAGGAAGGGGGCCGAGGCAGGCCTGGGCGTACTTTGGTTCTACGTGCTTCTCATGGCCCCCTCTTGGCCAGTGGGCCCCAGCTGGTGTGGAGGAACCTTGGGGAGGGGGCACCCAACCCCCTGCCTGGGTAGGAAGGGGTTGGGGCTGGTACAAAGGCTGGCCAGCAGAGGAGCAGGCCAGGGGTGCCCAGGCAGGGGGCTTGGCACTGACAGAGGCTGGAGAAACAGTTGAATGTGGGCTTTGTCCTGGGGGCCATGGGGAGCCATGGAAGGGTTTTGAGTGAGGGGGAGAGGGGTACAGCCAGACCCGGGAGTGAGAAAGAGCTTTCTGGGGCTGGTGTTGCTGGGGCACGTGGGACATGGAAGGGAGATGCCAGGTTGGTGAGAGGCTCCCAAGGGGGCCTGGGCTGTGGGAGAGGGGAGACCCCAATCTGGGTGAATAGGGAGGGCAGCTCTGGGGGAGCCCCTGGCAGCGCTGCCGTCAGTGGGACGGTTGGCCCCAGTTCCCTAGTGGGTCAGGCGCCCCCTCGCTGCTCCCTGCAGACCCTGCTCCCCCCCTCCTGGAGCCCCCATGTGAAGGGCTCAGAGCTTAGAGGCCTCTCGCGTGTCACCCAGTCAGCACTTGGCCTTCCCCTGCGTTATTCCTGGGAGGTTTGCTTTCCTCTGGCCCCCCAGTTCCACCCCCACAGCCGACAGCAGCTTCTTCCCCTCCCCACACCTTCCATCTTCTGTCTTCCTCTCCCCCACATCAGCGCCCCTCCCCAGCCAGTATCCCCTCCCCCGTCAGCATCCCCTCCCCCAGCAGTGCCCCTCCCCCCGGGTGCCCCCGACCCTGGTCAGTTCAGCTGATCTCCCCCTGGTCAGTTACCGACTTTCTTCGTCTCCCCCATCAATCCCCCCGAGTCCTGAGCCATCCATCACTTTGGTCCCCAGAGTGGGGAGCCGTGGGCCCATACACCTCTGCTCCCTCTCCGATGTGATGGAATCCCACCCCCCACCGCCGTTGAGCGTTCTGTACCAGGCTCCCTTCTGCCCAGAAACACATGACACCCATCCAGCAGATGAGTAAGCCAAGGTCCAGAGGGGCTAAGCCACATGCCCGAGCCACACTGATGGCTCCAGCCAGGCCAGGGGGAGTCCAGAGCTGGGACCTCACCGCCCCGCCTCCAGCACCCCCAGCAGCCTCCCCCTCAGCTGAAGGGGAGGGTGTTAAGTTACTGGGACCAGAGGCCTGTGAGGGAGGAAGGAGGAAGGGCTGAGGGGAGGCCACCATGGGGGAGGGTCACGCCCAGAGTCTGTCTGGTTGCCAGCAGAAACCAGACATGAGGTAATGGCCAAGATGAACTTGAACTTGGCTGGAGGTGGGGGCTGGGAGCCAGGGCGCCAGTTCATTGGGATGGCCCACGGGGCAGCCTGGTTGGAGGGGCACAATTGATTTACAGCAGGGGTGAGGGACAGCGCCGCCCCAGCCTCAGTCAGGGGGCGTCCCCAGGCCGGCCCCGTGCAGGTGGATTGGACGCATGTCCAGGGAAAGGGCGTGTACAGCGGCTTCCCTGTGGAGACCCAGGCTGGAGCTGTCCCTGAGCCTGAGCCCCAGGCCCCCTATGGGAAGTGGAGGTTGTGACCCCTCAAGGGACAGGCTAGAGGTCAGACCTGGGCAGGGGCCAAGCAAGGGCTGGAACGAGGCAGGCCCGAGTTGGAATTCCACTCTGGCCCCCTGTGCTGATGGTCTTAGGCAAATTCCTTGACTTCTCTGAGCCCATATTTTCTTCGTTTTGAAACAGGGTAGTGGGGGGCATAGTCCCTCCTTCATGTGGAATCGTGGGGCGGGGGCGGGGATCCTTAAATGGGAAAACATTTGTTTAAAAAACGAAAGCAAACAGCCCTGGTCGCCGTGCTTGAACAAGGTGGCACTTCATAACGACTCCGCCTGTGGAGGCAAGCCCGGGGTAGAGCCACATCCTCTCCATCCTTGTAGACTCAGGGCACCGAGGCGCAGAGATCTGGTTGTAAACAAACACTCCAGGATGCTCGGATAGATTTAAAGTCCAGATAAACAAGAGATAAAAAGAAGTTTGAAAAAATTGTCTCAGCATACGTATATAACCAGAAGTTGCACAGCGTACGGGTTTCCCTGTGGTTTCTCCAGAATTCAGTTGTCCCCAGGCACCCTGCGTTTCATCCAGCAGCCTTGTCCAGGGTCCTCTAGGTTATGACACGTCTGGGACGGGGACAGGGGCCCCGAGGAGGCGGGTGCGGGCAGTGGCCAGTACAGTCGATGGTGGAGCCTGACCCCCGTTTCTCTCTCTCTCTCTCTCTCTCCTCCCCCTCTCTCCGTGTGTCCCTCTCGGGTACCCAGTCCTGGTATCTGGGATAAGAAAGATTTCTTCCCACGCCCTGCTCCTTCGTCGCGGGAATCCCAGGGGGCCGCACTGTCGGCCCCTGGCCCACGTTTTCAGTGGAAAGTTAGAGCGAGCAAGAACACCCCGCCGACTCCCAGCCTGGCCGAAAAGACAGAACAGACATATATACACAGGAGGGAAACAAGCAAAAAGAAAAAAAAAGGCAAAAAAAAAAGACAAACGGAAAAAAAAACCATAAAAATAAACCCACCCATCCAAGAAGACAAAAGGTAAAGACAGCAGCCCCTCAAAACTCTCGGGACGCCGCGGCCGGACCGGAGGGCCAGGCCCTGCCGCCGCTCGGACGCAGCCTGCGCAGGGCACCCTCCGCAGGGACTCATCTCTGGCTGCTGGTCTCCAAGGGCAGGCGCCCGCTCCCCGCCTCCGCCCAGGACCAGGTGAGCGCGGACCGGTGCCCCTGCCCAGGCCCCACGGGGCGGGACACCCGGCAAGGCCACCTCTCCCCGTGCCCCCACTGCCGGGATGTCAGCCAGGCCTCCGCCACCGTGTCTGCCGAGTGGGGAGGTGGGCGCTATGGGGGTGCTGGGGCGGGGGGGGGGCCGGCAAGGACGCCAGCAGCGGGCAGTGGAGGCCCAGGTGGGCAGGGAAGCGACAAGGGCAGAAGAGGGTTGTGGGGAGACCCTGGGTGTCGCCAGGGGACTGGGATGCGTGGCAGAAACTTTGTCAGGAGCGTCCTGCTGCCGTGGGACCTCCGCCTGCCCCACGGTGTGCGTGCGTGCTCGGCCGGGCTTGCTCGGGACTTGGTCTTGCAGCCCCGTGCCTGCCCTGTTTGGGAGGAGAAGTCTCTATGCAATTGACCCCAGCTCCACCCCGCAGCATAGGAGGCCACCCCACCCCGCACCCCACTGGCCCTGCTCCACACCCCCCAGGGGAGGGACCCACGTTGCACACACTGTAAGAAATGCACTTTCCGAGGAAGGGGCTGGGGGGGAGTGGAGAGACTCAGAGCTCCCCAGGAGGGGACACCCTGTCTGGAGCCTCCATCCACCCAAGCCCTGGGAGGGGAGGACCCCCCGCTTAGCCCACGGAGGGGGGAGGTGAGAGCGAGTGGTTTAAGTGCCTGATTCCCACCACCCGCCCCCCTTTGTCCCGCTGGAATGGGAAGTGGCCGCGGGCCCCTTCCATTCCCTCCCCAACCCGGCCACCTCCAGTCGCTGACCCTCATTACTGTGCTCCCCTCAGAGCTGGAGAGATGGGACCCCCCTACAGTTGGCCCAAGGGGCAGAGCTGGGCATCCCTCAAGCCCTGCTGCGCTCGGGCACGGGGGTGGGGTCTGGGGAAGCCAGCAGGCCCTCCCTCGCCTCCTCTGCCAGTGCCTTACATCCTGGAGCGACACCCCCTCCCTGGTGCCTCCCAGCCCAAAGGGGGGCCACGGTTTGCACTTTCATCTTCCCCCGCCGAAGTGGGGCACAGCCGGGCAGGTGCATCACAGCTGGGCCCCCACAAGGAAAGAAGGCCGGGCAACTGCAGTCCGTACAAGCCTGGATGGGGTTGGAGGGTTCTGGCTGGGGGAGGGTGGGGTCAGCGCCTGGGGGGGGGTCCCCTGTCGCCATGTGGGGGATCTCCCATCTGCTAAACGTTTTCCGTTGAGCCGCTCCAAAAACACTAAGCTGGGGACACCGGGTGCCCCCCAACCCCGGCTCCCTGGCCCCATCCCCACCCCCACCCCAGGATGGCCATCTTGGGTGGGGGGCCTGGGAGGGGGGGAATCCCCTCCCATCCCATCCATCTGAGTCCCAGCCGGCCTTCTCCATGCCTGGCCCTGGGGAAGACCTTCCCCACCAAGAGCCCCCACCCCCTGGCCAAAGCCATCACCCTGGGCTGGGCCTCCGCCTCATCTGCTCCCAAACCTGGCCCTCCTGGCCCTCTCCTGGTACCCCAGGCCTGGCCAGCCTCCTCCCACCTCCCCAGAAACTGGACTTTCCTCCCAAACCATCCCAAGGGGCTTGGCAAACTCAACCATAAGAGAAAGACCCTTCCCCACCAACCCCCCTCCCATTGTCCAGAGGCATTCAAAAACCCTTGGTCCGTCCGTCTGTCCCCAGGGCCCCCTCCACTGGGTGGCTGTTGGGGACCAAAGCATGGGCCACTCTCCGGGAGGGCAGGAGGGGGTGGGTCGTGCAGTTGGGGTATCCGGAAGCTTCTCAGCCGGGAACCTTAGGGTGCGGGCAGGCGGGGTAGAGGAGGGGCACCTGGCGGCCCCCAGCTACCTAACTTTGCATGGTGCTTAGTCGGGGATTCCTGTGACCTGGCTCCTGATGTCAGCTCGCCGCAGCTGATACTGCATGGCAAATTATACCTGGCTCTATCTCCCTCCCCTAGCCCACCCCCAGCCCTCCGACACTACCCGCTCCTCTTTAAAAAAAAAAAAAAAAAAAAAAAAAAAAAAGATACAAAAAAAACCTTAAAAAAACTCCATGTTTCCTAATTTGCACGAAATTTTCTACCACATGATGTGCCTTGCCTTCCGAAAATAAGTATTACCTTTAAACAATATCAGCGCACACAGCTGCATGCACTGCTCGTGTAGTTAAAAAAAAAAAAACAAAAAGACAAAACAATGACATGAAATAAAAAATAAAAATTGAAGAGGGATGTATTTCTATTTGTAAAAAAATAAAAAATAAAAAAATAAGAATTAAAAAAAAAAAAGGAAAATCCCGTGCTTAGAAAAGCAGTCCACAGAACAATCGCCCCATGGTCTGCCCCCCACCCCCAGCTCTGTCTCCACAGCTCTGCTGCAGTGGGGGTGCGCCCTGGTGCTCTGCCATCCCCAGCCCCACCCCTGGGCTCCAGAGGAGTCCCTTCCGAGGCCCCCGCCCACAGCAGGGGACAGACCTCAGGGGTGAGCCCTGGCCCCACGGGGTGGCCATCCTGCCTCCAGCCAGACTCCCCCATGCCACCTTTCCTGCAGGCTGACGTCCCCCTGGCTCAGGGTCACATTGCTGCCCCCCAGGCTCCCCTCCTTTCCCCAGACCCCCCTTCCTTCTTGCCAAAGGACTCGCCGGGCACCCCCCCTCCTTGGAGACCCGCCTGGGGCGGCGCTCCCCTCCTGCCCCCAGCACCCACTTCTGTCTTCCAGCTGTGACTGGGGGGGGTTATCTGGGATGAAACAGCAAACAGAAGCCAAACCCAATATATGCAATATCTGTCTGTCTGTCCCTATAGACCTAGCTCAGCCACCGCAGGCCCAGCCAGGGGCCCGCAGGCGCAGGGTTTGGCCCCTGGGCAGGGGCCTCCGTCCGGTGGCTGCCCCCAAACTGTTGTCTTGTCCTCGATTTCACGCTCGTCCTCTTAACCTTTTGCTTCCTTTCTGTTTTTTCCTTTCTTTGTTGTTGGGTTTTTTTTTTTTTTTTTCTTTTCCAATTTCCTTTGCTTTTTACTCGACCAAAGCTGAGACAGTAGCAGCCGGTTAGTGGGGTGTCCGAGGGCTGGGTCCATCCAGCTCCTGCTCCCCACGCATCTCCTGTGGGGACACGGCGGGCAGATGGTCGCCCCCCAGAGCAGGGAGGGGCCCCGCGGGCAGCCTGGCTTCCATCCACCAGCACACATTCCCATGTCTTCTTTTAAAAAAGAGGTCTCCGCAAGCCCCGGGGGACAGATCCCGCTCTCAGCGCCCGCCCCTAAGAACTGTCCTTTGGTCCGAGAGCTCAAGGTCCTGCATGTCATGTTTCATGCGGCAGATTTCTGGGTTTTATTCTCTTCCCCCCAGAATTGGGGAGCAGACACCCAGGGAGGGGGGAGCATCCCGCCCGGGACCCCTCCCCAAGGACTTCGTGGGGACCACGTTGTCCCTCCGCAGCCCACCCCCAGCTGTGTGCCCCGCTGAGTAGGTGGTGCCGCCCTGGGCCTGTGTGCCCCCCCCCCCGCCCCCCAGGAAAGGCTGCAGGCAGAATAAGGCGGAAACACCAGGACCCAGACCCCTTTCCCCCTTCCCCAGCTCTGCAGTTTGGGTTGGTGCTCCAGGCACGGGGCAGGGCGCACAGGGCGCTGTGTTGTTTTTTACATGTGTGAGACTAACATGTTCTCAAACCCCATCCCCTCCCACGCCTGCTGCCCCCCACCACCCACGGGAGGCCCCCCACCCACCTGACCCTGGGGTCCAGCTCTGCTGTGGAACAGAACAGAGAGGCCTCCCAGATATATGCAAGTTGTCCTCACGCCTCTCTGGGATGAGAGCATGCGATCCTGACCAGAGTGGAAAAGGAGGTGTGGAGGGGCGGGAAGACCCGGCCCTGTCTGACTGAGGAGAAGGGGGTCAGGGGGCCCCCAGGCCCGGGTCCGCCACCCGGGCTCCTGCCGAGTTCTGAACCCAGACCCCGGCCCCCCCACCCTGAGCTAGACAATCAGACCCAAGAGGAACCCCGAAGGAGACGTGGGGGGCTGTCTGCACCCCCCAGGCAGCAGACAATTCCAGCCTCAGCCCCACACACCGTCGTCTCTGCTCTGGAACCCTCTATCTGTCCCCGGGGCCGGCAGCCAGTTAGGCGGGAGCCTGGCGCTAGGAGCAGCTCCGCGCTCCGCGATGTCGCTCGCGGGCCCTCTCCCCACTCTGGCTTCTCCCGCGGTACTTTGAGCTCCAGTGCAGGGCTATACTATACACACACACACATATGTATAAATATATGTAATTTTGGAGTTTTTTCTCATAATACAGGTTATACAGGGGCTACTTTTTGTTTTGACCCGGATTCCCTGAGACCCTGGTTTCTACTTTTCTTTGCGGAGGGTGTTGGTAGAGAGGTTCCAGAGATCCGTCCTCACATCCAGCTTCCTCCGCACGCCCCCGTATTTCCCCGTTTCTGCCCCTCCGGGCACGTGAGAGTCCCACCTCTGAACTGACCCGGCCTCCCCCGTCGGGCCGTCCCCGCGCTGGCACCCCCCCCCCGCCCCCGCATCCCCCAGGCGAGGCAGGGAGCCAGACCCAAAGCCGTACCAGTGGGACTTGTTGCCAGCGATACCAAAACAAGACTTTTCCCAAGCAGTGCCTCACTTGTCTGCTGGTGTGGCTTTGGGGTTCTCTTCCCCTGTTCCCCAGGGCCCCCCCCCAGGCCTCTGGAAGGAGGAGGTGGGATCCAACAGGAGTCAGGGCCAGACAGGAAGGAAGTCACGCACCCCCGAGCTACTGCCCTCCCCACAGCCCTCCATTCACACCTCCTGGCTAGAAGGGGACCCCCGGGAAGGGGGCGGGAGCTGTCCCAGCCCCCTCCCGTGGGAACCCCCAAAATCTACTCCCCAAATGCATCAACGCCCCATCCTCCCGTCTTGGGTCCCAGCCAGGCCTCCAAAACCAAAGTCCCTTCAGATTCGGGGGTCCTGGCCTCTGCCCCCAGCTTCCTGCCCTCCCACCCCCCAGGACCCCACATGGGGGAAGACGAGAGAGTCTGGGGGACAGAGCGCACAGCGCAGGGGGGAAGGACAGAGACCCACCTGACTGAGTTTCCTTTCTCTCAACTTTTCTTTCCTTCCTTCCTTCCTTTCGCTCTTTGAAAAACTTTTTGGTGGTGTTGCTCTTCGTTTTCATTCTTTTCCCTCCCAAGATATTTTTTGAGGTTCCCCCCCATTTTGTATTTTACTGATATTACCAGGATAGTTTACTCTGTCTCTCGCTTCCTGCTTGCCACACACACCGGATCTCACACACACACACACACACACACACACACACACACACACACACACACACACACACACACACACACACACACACACCCCATGCTCGTGAACCCAGGTCAGGAGAAGGTCCGAGCTGGGTCTGCTGCCCACCGCCCCCTTCCCCTCCGGGCCGGGGGCTGGGGGGACGCCTGGCAGACCAGCCGGACCCCTCCCTTGCCCGGCTCGCCCGCCTGCCCCCCTCACAGCATACTCTGGTCATAACCTTGTATATTACGCAGTCATTTCGGTTTTTGCAGACGCGCCTACCTAAGTACCATTTACAGAAAGTGACTCTGGCTGTTACTATTTTGTTTGTTTGTTTCCCTATGCAAAAAAAAAAAAAAAAGAAGGGGGGTTCCATAAAAGATTCAATAAAAAGCAAAAAAAAAAAAAAAGACAAAAGAAGGAAGAAAAAAATGTATAAAATAAACAAGCTATGCTTCAACTCTCACTGACTGTCCTGGGTCCTCCTTTCTGTGCTGTGTGGGTTGTTCGGTGCCAGAGTGAAGGGAAGGGGCTGAGACCTTTGTGTCCATCCAGTGGCCCCCAGGGACCCTCCACAGTGCCCGGGGATGTTTGTTGACACGGGTGCTCCTGGTATTGAGGACTGGGGCCAGGGGTGCTGTGCAGCCCCCCACGGCACCCAGGGCGCCCCTGCAGAGAGCGATCTGGCCCCATGTCTGTGTCCGCAGAGCCCATGGGAGGGACCTGCTTTACACACTGACTTTGGTGAGCTCTGGGTCCAGGTCCTTCCTGCAATGCCCCCGGTGCTCCAGTGGTCCCCCCGCCCCTACGAGGGGCCATTTCACAGCCCTGAACCTTGGCCCCTGCTATTCTGCTGCTCATCACTGCCTCCCCACTCTACGCAGACCCTTCAGCTCCCACAACGACACCCTCTTCCTCCAGGAGGCCGGCCCACCTTTCCGCAGTCTAGCTTCCTCCCCGACCAGCCTCAGATCTCCCCAGGGTCTTCAATCAACAAACTCCAGGGGCATCTATGGAGCACCTGCTCTGTGCCAAGAAATTCTGCCTCCCCCCCTCCCCCCCCCGGCTCCCAAGGACAGAACCTGGCACACAGTCAGTGCTCCATACATGTACAGAGTGCTTTCCCTCTTTTTGCACCTGGCAAACTCCCATTCATTCAGCAAAGATTTCCTGAGCATCTGCTGAGTACCAAGTACTGGGGACACAGCAGGGAACAAAACGCCCAAAATAACCTGCCTTCATAGCCCTTACAGTTCCAAGTTGGGAAGATGCATGGTAAACAATAAAAATAAGTAAAATACATATCAGAGGAGGTAAGTGCCAAAGAAGTAAAGCAAAGTAAGGGATAGGAGAGGGGGTCTCACATGAGGTAACATTTAAACAGAGACGAGTAGAATGAGGGAAACAGCCTCCTGGAGATCTGACAGATGAGTGTTTCAGGCAGAGGGCACAGACTGTGCAAAGGCCCTGGGGTAGGACCCTGCCTGGCAAGTTGGACGAACGGCCAGGAGGCCCATGTGACTGGAGCAGAGTAAGGCACCAGGGGAGGAGGACCCGACAGGGAGGGGATGGGGCAGGTCCTGCAGGGTCTTGTGGGCCTTGGGGAGGACCTGGACTTTTACCCCAGGGAGGTGGGAGCCCTGGAGTGCTGCGGGCAAAGGACGGCAGGACCTGACTTCATTATGACAACCTCTCATCCCGGAGGCCTTCCCCACCTGCCTGGGCAAAGCCCCTGTTCAGCCTCCCAGCTCCCGGCCCCCCATCGGTCCCGCCGCAGCCCTGATCCGTCAGGCCGGTCCTGTCCAGTTCCTCCTCCAACCCCGGCAGCCAGGGGGGCTTCTCAGAGGCTGGGGTCAGAGAGGAGGGAGGCTTACAGCGCAGGAGCATCGCCCGTGTGAGGGGCAGTCACTTCCCTGCCTTGGGGGGGGTGGGGGGTGGGGCTGGGATCGGCGAGTCCTGGCCCATCATTCTACCCCCATTCCAAGTCCCCCAGAGACCTCCAAGGAACACCAGGATGGGCAAGCAAAGCTCTCTACTGCACAGGCTCCTCCCACACTGCAACGGACCCACCCAGGAGGGACGATTATGTCCCTTTTTACTGACGGGATTACCAAGGCAGAGAGACAAGACGCTCAGAGGGACCCAGGCACAGTGCCCTACGCTGCACACAGATGCACTGCCTCACGCCGCCGCCCGGACAGGAACAGACGACAATCGTCGGGGGAGGGGGTCCTGGGCCCCCCAGATCCCGCGCGTTCCCTTCCCACGCCCCATCCCCAGCAGGGCTGGGTGCTTCCGCCCTCAGCAGCGCGGTTCTGGCGCCCCCTTGTGGACGGGACGAGGATCTGGACCCAGAAGCCGGGTCTTGGGGGGAAGGGCCCCCAACCACCTGCGCCCCAATCCCCGCCGTCCAGCCCCTTCCCGCAGCGGGAAAGGGGGCGATAGCAGGAGCTTCTTCTGCGGGGTGAAGGTTCAGCCTGTTGTGGGGGCTCAGATGCGGTAAG
Organism: Zalophus californianus; assembly: GCF_009762305.2. NCBI lineage: Eukaryota > Metazoa > Chordata > Mammalia > Carnivora > Otariidae > Zalophus > Zalophus californianus. The sequence goes on from NC_045595.1 coordinate 2,573,122, forward strand.
GGCTCAGGTGGGATGGGGGTTCAACCAGGGGTCGGGAATTCAGCCACGGTTGAGGGGTTCAGTCAGGGTTAGGGGTCAGTCAGGGCTAAGGGGCTCAACCAGGGGTGGGGGGCCTCGGCCGGGGTAGGGGGTCAGTCAGGGCTGGGGGGCTCAGCCGGTGTGGGGGGTAAGCCCGGGTCGGGGTGGGCAGCAGTCTGGCCCTCGATCTCAAGGTAAGCCTCCGTGTTTTTCAGACATTGGCCCCTGAAGTGTTGCAGTTCTTGGCTTTGGGGGGCCGTCCCAACACTGCAGGCTGTTTGCCATCCCTGGGCCCCCAACTCAATGCCCTAAAAGGGGGGGCAGGCTTGTGACAGCCACAAAACTCCCCCCACAATTTCCAGACGCCCCTAGGGGAGAAGTCTCGCCCCGCGGAAAGGGAGGAGTCACACAGCCCCGCCCTTCTCCCCTCCCCCCCCCCCCCCCCCCGCGACCGCAGCGCCGCCCCATGCCCGGACCCTCCGGACCCTCCGGACCCCCCATCCGAACCCACGGACCAGAGGCAGAGGACGCGGGGGCGCCAGAGGCGCAGTCTGAACACGCACACTGTGCCCTTCTAGATCCCCCAGGCCTGGGGAGGGGGCGGTGCTCGCATGCACTGGGCCCCAGCCACACCGTTTCAGCATAACAAAAAGCTGACATTTATTAGACACCGTTTGGGTTCCGGGGGTTCTGTGCTCGGGATTTTTGTGGACAGTATTTCATTTAATCCTCATGACAACTTAGAAAGGATCAAGTTACTGTCCTCCCCCTTTTACAGGACAAGACACTTAGGCACAGAGAGGTTAAGTTACATGCTTAGGGCCACACAGCATGGACGCTTGGAGTTCAAGCCTTCTCTGCAGCCGCCCGCAGGAGTGCAGCACGGTCAGAGGGGGTGAGGACGCCGTCTCCTCCCACCCTCAGCACCCGCACCCAGGCACAGCTAGCAGACAGTGACTAGAAAACCAGCGCGCGGTCGGAGGGCCCTTGGCTCCCAGGAAACGGCCACGTGCTGCCCGCCCCCCGAAGTTCAGGCCCAGGAGCAACAAAACAAAAGCAAGACAGCCCGAGGGCTGGACCTGCTCTGGGGCCCGGAAAACACTGCAGGGCCTTTGCACGGCTTGCCCCCACCAGATCTCTTCCGGGCTCAAAGGGGGAGGGGGTGCTTGGGAAGGGGGTGCAAAAATGCCCAGGTAAACGCAAAGGGGGTTACTTGGGGTAGGGCCTGAGCGCTCCTCTTTCAGGGACACTTCACCTGAACCCCACATGGAATAATTTTGCTGGCCCCAGGACCAGGTCTTTGCTTGTAGGGTGCAGAGCAGGCATTGGGCGTCCCCGGGAGGCCTGCCTGGAGGAGGCAGGTGGGACGACTTCATTCAGAGGAGCTCGCCACTCTTTCGTGGTCTGGAGGCCCCTCTTTCTCATCCAGCTCCAGCCCCCCATTGCCCTCTGTTTCTTTCTCCTCCTCTCCCATGGTCACCTCTTCCTTCTCTTTCTTGCTGTGGAGACAAGAAGTGTCCAGAAAACCTCACTTAATAAGGAGTTACAGTGTCCAGGCCTCTTGCGACCCCCCCAGAACCTCTGAGTGCTGCATTCTCGTCGTTCCCATTGTGCGGGAGCCGTGCTGAGGCTCAGACAGGTTGGGACACCTGCCCTGTTTGAACAAGAAGGAAGTGCGGGGAGCTCACGCGGGAGCTACGGGAGCCCGCACCCACCTCCTCACATCTGGCCTTCCCGGCTTCCCGGGGGAACTGTGTGCGAGGGAACAGGCGGCCAGGTGGGGAGATGGATCGATTGATGGGCGGCTCGGCGAACGAGCGGATGGACGGCCGGATGAACAGGTGGACATGCGGGCGCGGTGGGGGCAAGGTGGACAGAGGCGCAGACAGCGGGATGGACGGACGGAGGGAGGGAGGGCTAAGTGCGTGGGGCTTGAGGGGAGGTGACAAGGCCGTTAGGGATCCCACCTGAAACGCACCTGAGTGCTGGGGTCTCGGGAAACCACCTCGTTTTTCACGTAGGGAGTCAGGAGGGAAGTCAGTGAGGTCATAGGAGGCCCCACTGGGTCTGAATCAAAGAATTGCCCCCTGGCCCTGCCTCCTCCAAGGCTCGGAGAGGAGAGGGAAGGGGAGGGGCTCTGAGCCCCAGCGGGTTAGCAGGGGAGGGACTCACACAGGAGGGGGGCCCACCTGTCGCGGGACTGGCTGCACCAGACGGCGTAGACCATGATGAGGACGAAGATGAGGAAGAGGGCGGCCAGCACGGCCCCAAGCCCCACCAGCCACAGCTTCCTCTGGGCCGCTGCGGGCAGGGTGCGGCGGGGTCAGCGGCTGGGCCGCCAGCTGGGGGCTCCCTTCCCACCTCCTCTCCCTCCCGAGGCCTTACAGGGTTGGGCCTGAACCGGCCGCGGGACCAGACACGCCAGAAGGGAGACTGGGCCAGCAGTCATCCGGAATCTGTCCATCCTTGTCCGTCTGTCCTGGCCTCTTTCCGGCGGGGCCTGGGGTGCCACCCCATTAGAGGAGGAAGTGGCCCGCCCCGGACACCCCAGGGCAGGGTGTGGCCAGGGCCACAGGAAGTGGGGGGGTGGGGCCCCCCTTCCCTGGATTCTGGGTATGCCGGGGAGGGGTCCGGCGTCCCAAGCATCCCAGCACCCTGTCTCCCAGAGGTCCACCCTGGCCTCCTCACTCCCCACAGCCAGAGCCATGGGAGAGGCTCGGGAAAGGTGGGGAACGCGTTTCCTGAGCACCTACTATGCGTCAGGCCTTGCCATGGTTCTTAAGCCCCAGCGCCTGCTTCAAGCCTCCTAACTCTTGTCCTCAGGTTGCAGATGAGGGGCTACCTCCCCGGGGGCCGCACAGCATTCCAGAGGGACGCCATTCTCCCAGCTAGGAACCACAGCCAGGAACGGACACCTGGCGCTCCAACCCTCTCCCATCCTAGGACATTAACCTCCAAATCTGACCTTAGCCAGAGCCTACAAACTCCCTCATCGTTCGGGCAGCCTGGGCTTCATCCCAGCTCTGACAAGAGCAACCCTCGACACCTGGCCAGTGGCATCTTTCTCTTGACGCCTCAGTATTTTCAGCTGGAAAATGGGACTAACTGCGTACTAATGGAGACTGAGGATTAAGATGCTGGGCGCTCCCTGGGAGCATCTATGAGGGCATGTAGTACCTTGATTTTATTTGTTTATGTTTTTTCCACCCCCCTGGTGGACTACCCTGGAAGTGTTCTAGCAGCCTTGGGGGTTACATCCTACACCCAACAACCCCAGCGACCTGCCCCAGAACCCAGCCCGAATGCCAGCTTTTATCAAGGTCCTTATTAAGAAATGGTTAATATCCAGGGCAAGGTCCAGGGCCCGGAAAAAGTGAGGTGAAAGGAGTGGCTGGAAACTGGGAGGAGAAAGTGCTTGTCCCTTCCCAGGGGGGCGCCGAGCCCCGGGGCACACGGCCTCCCTGGACACAGTTCCCGGGAATGGAGTCATGTGAGCCCAGACCAGGGGTGGGGTAGCAAGGATTTCCCAGGATACGGCACTCTCGGGGCTCAAAGTCCAAGGCTCAGGGCAGCAAAATCAAGATTGCAGGGAGAGGGCTGAGTGTGCCCAGGGCATCTGGGCACGGTGCAGCCTGCTCTACCACACCTGCACAGGCAGTGACCCCAACCCCAAAAGCTGCCTCCCCCAGGGGGAAACTGAGTCCCAAGAGACAACAGGAGCCCTTCTGAAGGGCTCTTATCAATTTAATGCAGGTCTCGAAAAGGCAGCCCCTGCCCCAAGTTGGTCCCCAGGCTGAGTGGGATGGGACGGGGGGGGGGGGGGGGCGGGGCGGGGCGGAGGTTCTGGCCAACAGATATCAGGGAGAGGGAAAAGAAATCAGGCGGTGGGTAGAAGTAGGTGGAGCCATGAGATGGTGAGGGCTGGGGGGTTTCTCCACAACCAAGAATGCGCTCCTAGTGCAAGAAGAATCACTAGGCAGTCAAGTCAGGAAGGAGGGTGCATAAAGCCCACGGACGCAGCACACAGAGCACACTTGCCCCACTCCCTGTGGGGCGGGGCAAGTCCACACCTCTTCGTGCGGTATTCTCAGCTCTGCACGGAGTTATTATGGTGGCTTCACGTCCAGATCATCGCTTACACGATGTGAAAGGGGCATCTCTGGGCGGCTGCCTGGAGGAAGTCGGTGTCGAGTCTTCACATGGCTGTGTTCATGACTTTCCCTTTACCTCTGGACTCCTCTTTCTCCTCCAGCTCCAGCCCCAAGTTTCTCTCTCCTTCTTCCTCAGCCTTCTTGCCCTTCTTGCCCTTTATGTCCCCTTCCCTCTTCCTCTTGCCTTCTTCACTGTAGGGATACAAAGGGCCCAGACCACAGTGAGAAACAGCCACTCTCATTAAATTGACACGTACCTGTGCCAGGTGTTCTACACCTTTGTTGAATTCTTCAAAACACTCCTCATGAGGAAGCCTTGCTATTTCCATTTCACAAAGGCAGACACTAAGACTCAACCATCCCATGGATGGACAGGTGGATGGAGAATGGATGGATGGATGATGGATGGATGGATGGATGGATGGATGGATGGATGGATGGATGAAGGCATGAACAAGGCAGGGAGAAAACTACCAACATGGGTGGGGTCGAGAACTTCCAGCACATCCCAGCAGTGGGAATCACATTTCACTGGAGCTGCACTGGGTCTTAGACAAAGCAGACAATCGGGCCTACACCTCTCCCTCACGTACATCTTGTTGGGCTTGGCTGAGAATCTTCCAGGCAGGCTGGCCTCCTCCCATCTTCTGCATTCTTGTTCCCATCCCCCAAATTTTGCCCAACTTGGGATATCGCACTGAAAGGGTCCCCAGCCCTGCCACCTCCCTGAGCCTTCCACCAGAAGCATGTCCAGAACCAGTCGGGACCACAGAAGACACGGAGTCCAGGAGAGTCACCCACACCCGATCACATGCCCGTGCAGAGACACCTACCCAATCCCACACCACGGTCTTGTTCAACGGACCTACTGTGTGCGCCAGGCCCCGTGCTGAGCACCGGGAACACAGCCAGGACTAAAGCTAACTTCTCTTGTCTATTGGAAGCTACCAGCTAGCGTGGAGAAAGGGGTAAGTGACTAAGATAATTTCAGCTGGTGGTTAAGTGCAAAGAAGAATGCACAGCTGGGGGACACAGAGTGTCAGGAAGGCTGGTGGTCAGGGTGGGCTTCTGTGAGGAGGAAATATCTGAGCTGGGACTGAAGGAGGAGCCGGCCAGAAGATACAGGAAAGGGAGTTCCAATCAGAGAGAACAGTATGGGCAAGGCCCCGGGGCAGAAATGTGCTTGAAGAGTTGAAGAGCAGACAGGGGTCATCAGAGCACACCCATCCCTCCCACCCCCAGAGGGGGCTCCCACAAGCCCCCTGACCCCGCACACACCCACACGTGCTCACACGAGCAGTACCTCGGGTCCTGATGCGGGTTGGACTCCATTCTGAATGCGGACTCCTCGTCCTCAGCTCTGCGGGAGAAATAGAGGTAGAGGGGTGAAGGTGGATGAAGGGCAGGCGGTAGCCTTCACAGTCTCCCCTGGCTGGGGCTCACGAACTGCACCAAGCCAGGCAGATGGGCGGCATGGTTGTCCTGGACTGAGAGGCTGTGAGGTGGGGGTGGGGGAGGTCTGAGCTGGAACAGGGAAATGGGGAGACGGGGTGGGGGGGGAAGGACCAGAGAGAGTCAGGAAGCGGGAGGGGTGCCCAACCCTTTGGGGAGAAGGGGAGGACAGGGACAGCGGCTGTGGGGAGTGGGGAGAGGGGCTCCCACCTCGCTTTGGAGCACCAGATGCGGTTGACCAGCATGAGGATGAAGACAATAAACAGGAATCCCACGACGGCAGCCAGGCCCACCAGCCAGGGCTTCGGGCGATTCTGCGAGGCTGTCCGAAGGTGGGGCAGGTGGGACTGGGAGATGGGGCAGGGCCGGGGCCTGCCCCCGAAAGGGAAGAGGGGAAGGCTGCTGGGGGGTGCTCAAGCCAATGGGGTCTTAGAAAGGGGCCGGGTGTCAGAGACCAGTTCTAGAGAAGGGGAGGGGGCTGGGAGCATCTCAGGGATGGGGAGAGAGGCCCAGAGGGAGTGTGGGGGCTGGGGGGGGCTCCAGGAAGGGCCTGGCCCCATTGCTCCTCTGCCTGCCCCCTCCTTTCAGAGGTCTCAGTTCCTCATCATGAAAAATGGGGAGATGGTGAGCCTATGAATGAGCCCCTCCCACGACCCCTCCCCCCGCTTCCACCCCGCCCCCCCAGGTCCAGGTCGGAGCCCTACCCCGTTGAGCCTCTGCAGGTGACAGGAGCAGGGCGCTGAGCAGGAGAAGGGTCTCCAGGGTCTCCATGGTCATGGAAGAGCCAGCAGCGGTGCACAGTCAAGGTTAGCTGGGTGAGGCCCTGCCCAGCCCCTGATATAGTGGCAGGCGGGCCTAGGGGCGGGGCTGGTCCAGACCCGGAGATCAGACTCTGGACCTGGTATAACAATTAACACGGGGAGTCCAGCCCCCCCACCCCGTGCCCTACCCCAGGACCCAGCCTCCAGGTGCCCCAGGCTCCGTGCCGCAGCGGCCAGGCCAAGATGGGCCTGGGCTCAGGGCTGCCAGGCATCACTGTGTCTCCTTCTCTGAACACCCCACAGAATGTTTCTGTCTCCATTTTCAGAGAAGCCCAAGGAGGCCAGGAGCACACAGGTCACGCAGAAAGAGCTGGAGCCGGGATCTGAACCCAGATCTCCCCCACCACCGGCTTAAACGGCCTCATCCTGGCTCCCAGATCCCTGGGGACCCACAGCCAATACGGGGATGAGCACAGGGACAAGAAGTGACGGGCCACATGGCCCACTATCCACGCCCTGATGGCTGGAGAACGGGACGCCCAGGTAGCGGATGACTCAGGCTGCAGGCTCTCCTGTCCATCAACCTTGGTCCCTGGCTGATTAGATAGGGAGCCCTGCCCAGGAGAAGGAGCACCTTCCCCCAGCTGCCACTGGACAGCCACGGCCCAGGCATGTGGCAGGAAGCCCCGACCGGGGGGCGGGGGGCTCTGCAGGGCCCTTGGGGGCTGGGGGTGGGTACCAGTGTCACTGCACACACCTTTAAGGAGCACCCATGCATACCTGGGGCCCCCTGCCTCCCTGAGGTCTATCATCACTGCGCAAGGGGCCATCCAGTAGAGTGATGGAGCTCAGGCACCTGCTCAGAGCAAGCCCATCTCAACCACCCGAGTGGTGCCTGCGAAGCTCCGACCGTGTGCCCTGTCTGTGCCAAGGTCAGGAGGGAGGGACGAAGCCTCAGACGCTGTCCTCCGGGACTTCTCAGGTTAGCTGGGAAGTCAGGACCCCCAGAAACCAACAGATCTGGCGGACAGAGCAGCAGAGCTGGGGAGGAGGTGGGAGGTGGGGCTGGAGCAGATTCGGGAGAGCAGGGCCAGAACCCTGCCTTGGGGATTCTGAGTTCGAAGGCAGGTCACGGAACTGGCCTCTTTCTGCAAAAAGTTCTCTCTGCTCCAAACAAGTCATTTCTGGGCTTTGTGCCTCCATGTTCCCATGTGTTAAATGGGGGTGAAAAGTCCTGGCCTGTGAGGATTAAATGAAGTAATACGTGGAAAAGGCTCACTGAGCACAACAGCAGGGACATACTAAGCACTCAGTAAGGGTTAGCCACCATTGTTAGTCTTTGAAAAATTCTTCTTGGTGGAGGTTGGGCAGAATCAGGCTCTGGGGCTATGGGGGGAGCAGGAGTGTGGAAAGTGCCAGTGACCAACCACTGGAACCTGTCAGCCAAGAAAGAGAACATTCTCTGCCAAGACGGGGCAGATCAGTGGAGCAATGGATCCAGCGGGCACAAGTCCACTCTACACAACTGCAAAGGGGTTCAAACCCAGGTCCTGGGCCAGAGGGCAGGGCCTGGCTCAGTCCAGCCTCCAGAAGGAGCTTCGAGCAGGTGGGTCCTTGAAGGCAATGGAAGGGCGGCGGGGAGCCGGGGCGGGGGCTTCTGCAGTGGCTGCGTCGCCACCCCCACCAGGGTCCTCATCACCCCGCCAGGCCCGGGCCAGCTGCAGGTCCAGCTCTTCCAGATCCTCGCCCTCCAGGCTTGAGCACAGTTCCCGAGGGGCGTCTTCCTGCTCTGGCTTCGGGCCGAAGGCCCAGTCTGCAGTAGGACACTGGTGAGGAGCCTCCCGGGGCCTCATCCACCCTCTGTCCCCTCCCTGGCTGCGAGAGGCCCTTGCATCCCGCCCCTCCCCCTCCACACCCCCCCCCCCCCCCCGCCCGCCGCTGCCCCGGAGTGGCCCAGCACTGCCCCAAGCAGGGCTCGTGGCGGGTCGCAGCTCACCAGCCAGGTCATGGGCGAGGTCCTTGATGAGATGCCCCACAATGGCATAGGCCACGGCCACCACCAGGAGCGCCGCCAGCAGCAGGTACAGCGCATACCTGGGCAGGCGGATGGCATCCAGAGGTGGTGGGCGGTACTCCTCATACAGCGGTGGGGCCGGGCTCCAGCCCTCCATCCCCTGCTCGACTGCCAGCCCCGGCATGATGGCCACCTGGAGCAAGAGAGGCCCGGAGGTGACCTGCGTGGCGGAAGTATTTAGGGGCTTTGGGTAAGAGGATTGGGGCTCCTCCAAGGCCACCATCTGCCTGGATTAATCACTTCCGCCCAGCGGCCCCCCTCCCTCATTCAGCTCCGGCCGACATGGCTGGTACTCTGTACGTCCTTCCCCCGCCTCAGGGCCTTTGCTCCAGCTGCTCCCTCTTCTGGGAACATCCCTGCCTTCATGGAGCTGACATTCAAGATAGGGGGATACACTGAGAAAAACATAACCTTGAGTAAGTGATGTATTGAGTTAGAAAGTGAAGGGTGGCATTGGGGTGGCTCAGTCGGTTGAGCATCTGACTCTTGATTCCAGCTCAGGTCATGATCACGGGTCGTGGGGTAGATAGAGTCTGAAGTCGGGTTCTGTGCTCAGCAGGGAGTCTACTTCTCTCCCTCTCCCTCTCTCCCTCTTACGCATGTGTGTGTGCAGGTATGTGCACGCGCACTCTCTTTCTCTCTAACATAAATAAATAAAATCTAAAAAGAAAAAAAAGAGCGGTATTGGGGTGGAGGTACCATGGTTGGGACTACTAAGAGGGGAGTTAAAGCTTAAAATAGGGTAGCCAAGGCCATATGAAGATGCATGTGAGCAGACCCAGAGGAGGAAGAGAAGCAGGTACGGGAGTACCAGGGGGGAAGCGCAGTCCAGACAGAGGGCACAGCACGTGCAAAGGCCCTGGGGAAGGACCGGGCCTGGCGTGTTGGAGAAGAGCAAGGAGGCCTGTGTACCTGGAGCAGAGTGAGGAACGAGGTGATAGGGAGGAGGGAAGGATAGGGAGGGCGCCCCCCCTACCCCTTGGGGGTCAGGGGAGAATTTGATCTTTCACCCTGAGGGAGGTGGGAGCCCTGGAGGGCTGTGGGCAGAGGAGGGCGGGGCCTGGCTCAGTTGCCCACAGGTGGCCTCTGGTGGCCGCTGCGGGGAGGACAGCCGCCAGGAAGGCAGGCTGAAAGGGACTGCGGTGGTCCGGGTGAAAGATAAGGGGGGCTGGAACCCCCCGGAGGCAGAAGAGGGGCTGCACGTCACCGTTTTTTCCAATATTTTTTTCCTTGCCTTTACAGATACCGTTGCAACCAACTCTCCACATTCCAAAGGTAAAACACTTCTCATGTGTGTTTCCCTGGTTAGAACACTTCAGGCTTCTCCCTGCGTCAGAGTAAACCCAAGTCCTTCTTGTGTCTGGGCGGCTCGCCCGCAACCATCCCCGCGGCTCCTTCCCGTACCTGCCAGGTGTTTGCTCGGACGTCACCACCTGAGCCTCTGCCCACTCCTCCTAGGACTTCGCACCGCCCTTGAACTATACTGCTTAACCGGTGTCACCAGCTATCACGTATTTTACTTATTTATTTCCTGTCTGTCTCCCTCAGGCAACCAGGCTGTGAGGTTTTCGAGGGCAAGGATCGCAGGTTGTCTTGTCCTCGGCCCCCATCGACTATGTGTTAAGGGAACGACGCGTCAACGACTCGATCGGGTCTGAAGAAAGGACTTAGACCCCTCCCTTCCCCAGCTCGAGTCCAGCCCCCTGACGCCATTGGCCACGCCCCCGGACTTGACCACGCCCCAGGAGCACGGCGCCTGCTCCGTCGCTACCCGGACCCCGGCTCCGGCCAGCCTCGGCGCAAACCATTTCCACTTATCGAACTGGGTGGGGAAGCCGGAGAGAATGTCTTCCGCGGAAAGAGTGGACGTTGCCCTTCCCTTCCCTGAGGGACGTCCTTAGACCCCATCTTCTGCGTGAATGTGAGCTGTGGCACCGATGCCGACTCGTGCTTCCAGACCTCTCTCCTGCCGCGGACACTGTGACTGGAACCCCCCCCAGCGCCGCGTTGGTGCCTTCCGGCCCGGTCACGTGGGCGAGAAGATGGCCGCCCCCAGAGAGGGCCGCGAGCGTCCGGGCCGGTGAGGCGCCGGTGGCCGCTGTGGGAGCGCGGGGCATCGGCGGCCTCGTCTTCCCGGAGCTCGTTTGGGCGTTTCGGCTGCAGGTAGCACGGTGCGTGGCCCGGGCCTGGCGGGCGGGCACGGCGGGAAACGCCTCGTGGGAGGTCCCGTCTCTCGGATTCGTCAGTCGGGGGTCGAGGGGCCTCCTCCCGAGGGGTTTCGCGTCCCGGCGAGCCCTTTCCCCAGGTTCCGGGGACCCTGTCGCCGGGAACTGGATTCCCAGGTTGTGGGACCCGGGGAGCCAGCGCGTGTGGGGGAGGGGGTCCCATATTGGGCGATCCCTTTCTCGAGTTTCGGGAGAACCAACGGTAGGAGGGATCCAGTACTTAGGGGCCCGCGTAGACAGATCTTGAGGCTTCCGGTTCTTCGGGTTCTCTTCCAACGGGTGGGGTCTTGCGCGCAGCCCCGAGGGAATCCCGTGTTGGGAAGATCCCTTTCCGGGGGAGAGTTGGTTACCAGAGGTGTTTTTGTTGGGAATTCTTGGTTTAGATAGATCTCGGGTGGGGGCGAGAGGTCGAGGAGCCCGGTCTCCTCTTTCTCGGTCCCTTACTAGTTCATCAAGAGGATTTCACAGGGGTGAGCAGATTCCCAGATTCTGCTTTGGTTGGGGGCTGATCCCCTCAACCCCACGCCCACACCCTTGCCCTGCTTCCCGCTGAAGAATGGGTTGAAGGTATGAGCCGGGGGCTTGCAGGAGGCTCGGTTGCTCCCTCTTGAGTACAGAGAGGTGGGTTTGGGGCTCCCTGCAGGAATATTTCATACCAGCTCTGGTTTGTCAAGTGCGTATAAGGTGCTCCATGAAGACGCCATCTTCTTCTTCTTCTTCTTCTTCTTTTTTTTTTAAGATTTTATTTTTAAGTAATCTCTACGCCCAGTGTGGGGCTCGAACTAACAACCTTGAGATCAAGAGTAGAACGCTCCACTGATTGAGCCAGCCAGGCGCCCCTCCATGAGCACACCTTTATTCGCAGTAACTGTGAGGTTCACGTGCCCCTTTTACCCATTTTAGGAATAATACGGATTTACACTGTGTATGAAGAGCTTAGTATCGTGGTTGGTGTGCAGTGGGTGCTCAAATACGGATTGGGCACCTCCTGCCATGGTGACAAATCCCATGCTAGGCCTTTGGGGACCCAGCAGTGAACAAAGTAATATAGATACCTGTGTGTATGTGTGTGTGTGTGTGTGTGTAATAGATTTCTCTTTATTTTTTTATTTTTTTAAAAGATTTTATTTATTTATTTGAGAGAGAGAGAATGAGAGATAAAGAGCACGAGAGGGAAGAGGGTCAGAGGGAGAAGCAGACTCCCCGCTGAGCAGGGAGCCCGATGCGGGACTCGATCCCGGGACTCCAGGATCATGACCTGAGCCGAAGGCAGTCGCTTAACCAACTGAGCCACCCAGGCGCCCTCTCTTTATTTTTTAAAAAGATTTTATTTATTTGACAGAAGGAGAGAGAATGCACGTGCACGAGCAGGGGGAGCGGGAGAGGGAGAAACAGGCTCCCCACTGAGCAGGGACCCCCCCTGATGCGGGACTCGATCCCAGACCCTGGGATCAAGACCTGAGCTGAAGGCAGAAACTTAACTGAGCCACTCAGGCGCCCCCAGATTTCTTTTTATTTATATGTGTATATATATATATACACACACATATATATACATATATATATATGAAGTCTGTCCTCCCGGCCCTTACTTTCTATAGTAAGAAACTGATCAGTGAAATATACTGGACACTAGGTGCTGTTAGATGCTGCGTGGATCACTGAAGCCGCCACAATGGGAGTGCAGGGCACGGAGGGTTTGCATGGCTACATCCGGGTGCTCAGAGAGTTCCTGCCTGCACACTGAGTATCTGAACAGAGACTAGAAGGAAACCTGACTTGTGAGCTATTAATAGTTTTATTCCAAATGCAGAAACCAAGCCCAGAGACTTTTGCCCCAGTTCAAGTCTTGCCCTGGAGATCAGCAGCGTATTTTCTCCTCATGCTCCTCTCCCGTAGCTGGAGCTGCCTTGTTGGCCAGATTTCCCCTCATTCCCAGGAATTTAAGGACTCTGGGGATGAGTAGGCGATGAAGGGCCTTCTCCGGGTGTCTTGAGGACGACCCTGCAGAGCCGGGAGTCAGGACTCCTGGGTCCTGTTTGCCCTTGACTTGCTGTGTGAGCCCACACAAGTTACTGCTCATCTCTGTAGCAGAGTCAGAGCTCAGGGCCCCTAACACCTTGCCAGCTCCCTCACTCCTGGCTTCTGTGGTTTCTGGTTCTCCCTCCCTTGGTGGTCACCCCTACTCAGGCAGCTGCACCTCCCTCATGAAGCCCAGTCAGCCCTGCTGACACTGCAGCACGCCACAGCACGCTTTATGAAGCGTCCGCCAGGTCTTCATTGGTCCAGAGGATAGAGATGGTGCCCCACCTCCCAGCCTAGGCTGTGTCATTTTGTGTCAGTCCATCCACTCAACACAGCATTTGTGGTTTAGAGCTTGACTCTGGAGCCCAGCTCGCTGGATTTATAACTCCTCACGCTGTTCGTAAGCAAGTTATTAACCTCTCTGTGTGTCTGCTTTCTCGCCTGTAAAAAGGTGACAAGCCTGGTGCCCATCTTATATGTTTATGGGGAAAAGTAAATGAGTCCGTGAGGGTGAGGGGCTTAGCAGAGGGGCCTGGCACCTCTGTAAATGTCAGCTGCTGTTACTGGTAGGGCTGTTTTCACTGAAGGCTTACGGACTGCTGGGAGTATAGTGGTGACTAAGATAGACTCGGTCCCTGCCTTCAGAGTTCTGATGAGAGATAAGACCGACCATACGCAGCTACAGTGGTAAACGTCCTATATATCTCGTGGTGGTAAGTGCTTTGAAGAAAAGTAGAACAAGGGAAAAGAGTAACAATGACAACTGTGATCAGGGAAGGGTTCCCTGAGAAGGTGACATTTGAGACCCAAGCAAGTGAGAGGGTGAGCATGGGAGGCATTTGGGGAAGAGTGTTTCTGAGGAAGAGAACGACCCATGCAAAGGTCCTGGGGTAGGACTGGGCCTGGTGTGTTGGAGGAAGAGCCAGGAGGCCCGTGTGGCTGAAGCAGAGTGAGCGAGGGGTAGGGGGGTAGGAGGGGAGGGCTGGTGGGGGGGGGGGTGGCAGGTCACACAGAGCCTTTGGGACTGTGAGGGAGTTTGGAATAATGAGGTGCCATAGGACAACTAGGCAGGGGTCCGGTTTACATGCTGAAAGGATTTGCGCCTCAACTACCTGTCCTGTAACAAATCACCCCACACTTAGCAGCTTTGAAGGCAGCGAACGCTGTGTCCCACAGTTTGGGTGGACCGGGGATCTGGGCCTTGTAGCTAGGTGCTTCCGGCTCTGATCTCTCGTGAGGTCGCAGTGGGGACATCGGCCGGGGCTGCTTCAGCTGAAGGCTGGACCGGGGCTGGAGGAGCTGCTCTCAGCTTTCTGCTCGCACTGCTTCTCCTCACTCGTAAATGAACAAATCCATGAGTGGATGGAAAACACCTCTCGCCTGGGCTCTCGGTTTTCTGCCTGTAGGTTCTTGTGCCCGGGAGGCCCTGGTTTCGGTGCAGGTGGGGCTGCGGAAGGCCTGGGCCCGTGGGCAGGAGGCAGCCGGCGACACCATGGTGACAGAGCAGGAGGTGGAGGCAATCGGGCAGACACTGGTGGACCCCCAGCAGCCCCTGCAGGCCCGCTTCCGGGCGCTCTTCACCCTCCGCGGGCTCGGTGGTCCTGGAGCCATCACCTGGATCAGCCGGGCCTTTGACGACGACTCTGCCCTGCTCAAGCACGAGTTGGCTTACTGCCTGGGCCAGATGCAGGACTCCCGGGCCATTCCCGTGCTGCTGGACGTGCTGCGTGACACCCGCCAGGAGCCCATGGTGCGCCACGAGGCGGGTGAGTGGCGGGGGAGGGGACGTCTGACCTCCACACACACTCCCCCCCATCCCTTCTGCCTCACGTGCCCCCTTTCCCTCCCGCGTGTTCTAGCAGGGCTTGGCAGGCTTTCCCTATAAAGGGCAGGTGGTAAAATGTTCAGCCCCGTGGGCCAGACAGTCCCTATTGCCAAGACGCAACTCTGCCCTCGTGATTAAAAGCCGCGGTAAACTACCCTCCGCAGAGAGGCATGGCCACGTGCCGGTGGGACTTTATGGGCGCTCAGATTTGAGTTCTACATTAAGTTTCACACATCGGGAAATATCATCCGTTGGGTTTTTTTGAAGGTTTTATTTTTAAGTCATCTCTTCACCCAACGTGGGGCTGGAACTCAGGGCCCCAAGATCAAGAGTCACGTGCTCTACCGACTGAGCCAGCCAAGTGCCCCTAAAAAAAAGACATTTAAAAACATAAAAACCGGGCACCTGGGTGGCTCAGTCAGTGAAGCATCTGCCTTCAGCTCAGGTTATGATCCCAGGGTCCTGGGATCGAGCCCCGTGTGGGGCTCTCTGCTCGGTGGGGAGCCTGCTTCTCCCTCTCCTGCTGCAGCTCCCCCTGCTTGTGCACACTCGCTCTCTCTGTCAAACAAATAAAATCTTTAAAAAGAAAAAAATAAATAAAAAGTTAGAAACCATCTTTTGCTAATATAAAATCAGGTGGCGAGCTCGCCAGCCCCTGATATCGGTTTCATTTGTTCGTGTTATTCACTGGGCCAGTGTTTATTGAGCACCTGCTGTGTACCGGGCCCTGTTATCTCGAGGGACACTGGAAACGAGGGAGATGAGTACGTTTCGTGGCAAGCCGGTGCTGTTGAGGCTGTCTCTGTAACCAGTGAGCTGCTTTGCAGATGAGGGCAGGGCAGGGCTCTGTTTCCATCTTACTCGTTTTAGGCATTTCCCCTATTCCCCGAAGTAGTGTCCAGCTCTGCTGAGCCGCCCCCTCTCCCCAGGCTGCCCCAGGTAACTCTCAGTGTGCCAGTCACTGTTTTTGTTGGAGCTCTCCTCACCAAGAATGTTCTCCTCCAAACCTCACCTTTCCCGTGAGTTCTGCTATTTTGAGTGTGTGGTATCGCAGAACACCTTGTCGGGTGATGGTGGAAACACATAAATGCTAAGGAAGAAATAAAGCAGGGAGTAGAATGAGGGTGTCAGAGGTGTTACTTTTTTAATCAGTGGACAGAGATCTGAATGAAGGCAGGCAGTTATCTGGAGAAAGGTGTTTCAGGCAGAGGATGCAGCCTGTGCAGACGTCTTGACACCATACCCTGTCTGCTCCTTGGAGGAGTGGCAAGGAGGCCCCTGTGGCTGGGAGCAGAGGGAGTGACGGGGAGAGAGGGAGGAGGGAAGGGCAAGGGGCAGGGCCTGGGGGGCCTCAGGGAGGACTTGGGCTTTTACCCTGAGGGAGGTGGGAGCCCTGGACGGCTGCGGGCAAGGAGGGCAGACCTGACCCGGAATCAGTTCCATTAGGATGCTCTTGATTGTGGGCAGCAGCGTGTTCCACCCACTTGCAAAGCAGGGGAGGGATTGAGTGTGGCGTAAGTGTTTGCTGGCCGTGGGTCTCTTCCCACTCCGTGCCAGTATGGGCCCATGGGGGCTCATGGGGACCTACAGGGAGACGGTCAGGCTCCCCCACCAAGCCCCGCCTTGCTCTGCTGACCTTCCTCTCTCACACTGCCGCGTAAAACCTCCTCTGGGGCTCACCCCGACGAGCTCTACTCACCCGGGTGTTCTTGGGGCTCCATGTTAACCGATGTCTCAGAGTTGTCATGACGTGCTTGTCAGTGTCTCCCCACCTAGACCACGAGCACAGGGGGCATGGGCCCAGGGGTGGGAGTGGGGGGTCCCAGCCCAGTTTCACGCTCCAGCTCCAATCCACGGGTCACAGATACAAGCAGAGCCGTGGCAGGGGTGGGGGGGAGCACAAAGGAGGTGGTGTTGCTGGTTGTACCCCCCACCCCCCGCGGTATCCGCGACGTTTCTTAACCAACCGTGAGCTGTCTGTGTGGTTCTTCTCAGGCGAGGCCCTGGGGGCCATCGGGAACCCAGACGTCCTGGAAGTCCTGAAGCAGTACTCCAACGACCCTGTCATCGAGGTGCCGTGGCCTGATCCCTTCCTCCCGCCCCCACCTGGACCAGCCTCCCCCTGTGTCTGGTTGCCAGGGCGACCGCTTGGCCAGGGTCCTGGGAGAGAGGGCAGCAGCCAGGGTGGTCCCAGGCCATGGCCCCGTTCGGCAAAACCAAACTGGCTCCCACACTAAACCCTGCCTGGCCGACGCGCCTTGCCTCTCCCCTCCCGCCCTGTCCAGTCCTTGCGCCAGGATCCCGCTGAGCCCCCCACTGTGTCCACCTCCGCTGCCCCGGCCTGCCTGGCCTCTCCCAGGTCTCCCCCCTGCCTGCCTTTCTTCCTTCTTCAGGGAACAGCTTTACGGAGATGTAATTCACGTACCATAAAGTTCACCCTTTGAAAGGGTACACATCAGTGTTTCTAGAGCATCCACAGAGGTGTGCGACCATCTCCTGATTCCAGAACATTCCGTCGCCCCCAAAGAAGCCCCGCCCCATCAGCAGTCACCCCCCCCCCAAGCCCCCGGCCCCCACAAGCCCCCTTCCCGTCTGTGGATGAACCTATTCTGGACGTGTCACCCACGTGGACTCACACCCCGTGTGGCCTCCTGTGTCTGGTTCCCTCCCTGGGCGTCGTGGGCTCGGGGTCCGTCCCCGGGGCAGCGCGTGTGGGCGCCTCGCTCCTGCTTGCAGCTGATATTCCCGTGTGTGGTGGCCCACATCTTGTCCACTCACCCACTGATGGACATTTGGGGTGTTCCCACTTTTTGGCCACCTGAACTGTGCTGCCGTGAGCGTGCATGTGCGGGTTTCTGGGTGGACGCGTGTGTGTGTCTCACCTGCTGCTGCTCACCTCCCAGAACTCAGTCCCAGCCTCCTCTCGGCAGCGGGGGTGAGTGCAGAACGGAGGTCTGCTAACCTCTTTCAGACCTAAAGCATTCGTGTTTCCTAATGACCTTGAGGACAGAACCCCCCGTTCTTAGTGCAGCTCTCCGGGCTGAACAGTCAGGCCTGGCCTCGCCCTCTGCACGGCCCCGCATGAGGGGCTCTGCACCGGCCACTTGCACCCGGCTCCCTGCTGCACCTGCTGCAGGCCTCTGCTCCGCTCCCACATCACCTCCGTGTGGAGCCGCCCCGGCCCTCCGTCCTGTCGCTCCCTCCTCGCACGAGCCCCTGCCGCTTTCTCTCCGTCTAGAATGACTAGAGCCCCCGAGGGTGGGGAGGGGGGTCTGTCGTGTCCACCGTCTTGTGCTCAGCGGCCACCCGGGCACCCCTGTCCCCGCAGGTGGCCGAGACGTGCCAGCTGGCTGCCCAGCGGCTCGAGTGGCTGCAGCAGCACCGCGGGGAGCCGGCGGTGGCCGGGCCCTACCTGTCCGTGGACCCTGCTCCCCCAGCCGAAGAGCGTGACGTGGGGCGGCTGCGGGGGGTCCTGCTGGACGAAGCCCAGCCACTCTTTGACCGCTATCGAGCCATGTTCGCCCTGCGGGATGCCGGCGGCAAAGAGGCTGCGTTGGCGCTGGCCGAGGGTGAGTTGGGGCCGGGAGGTGGGGAGTCCCGGTCAGGGCGCCTGGGTGAGGCTCAGGAGCTGCGCCTGTGAGAGGGAGCAACAGAGTGACCCGGGGAGCGCACGTCCTGGGCCCGGCGCCCGGCACTTCCTCCCCGGCTTTACAAGAGGTGGGCGGGCACCCTTCCTGCCAGTTCCCCGGGGGGAAGCCGAGGCCAGAAAGCCAGAGGGTTGCCTGAGCAGACAGTGGTTGGCGAGCAGCGGAGGTGGGATCTGGTCTGCGGCAGTGTGGCTCCGGCACCCTTAGCCCCTTTCTGTTATCGTGACTTGAGTCGCTCTCCTCCCAGCTCCCCAGGCTGCTCTGCAGGCCTCTCCCCGGGCAGTCCGTGGTCCCCTGCACCCCTGTGCCCGGGGCGTGCCCGCAGAGGGTTTGGAGCCCTCTCTGCACTCCCAGAACTGCCTGTCTGGCAGGGAGATGCCTGGTCATCGCCTGGACCCTGGGCCACAGGGTGGGAGTCCCAGGTGGTGCCGGGCAGGAGCACAGCGGGGCTGGCTGGTGCTTGGGAGCAGGGGCTGCAGTCAGGCAGGTGGCCTCGAGCCCTGGCTCGGCCTCAAGGGCCTCTGGTCTTGGGCAGTCATCCCGCCCCTCCCAGCGGGGGCTCCCCATCAGTGTAAAGCGTGACCTGTCTGTGGAGTCCCGGGGGGAGGGTGCTCATGACTGTCCCCTCATTAAACAAGCGATAGCGTAACACAGAGGCCCAAGGAGAGGTGGGCACAGCTGGAAGGAGACCCTGGGCCCGGGAAGGCCACACCTGCCCCGTCTGGCCTTGCAGAGGGCAGCGCTGTGTTCCCAGTGCCTGTTGGCGGGGAGCTCATTACCAGCCCATGCTCCAGCTTCTCCTGCCCCTCTGGCTGCAGGTCCCTCCCTTTGAGCAGCACTGACCCCCGGGGCTGGGGCGGGGTGCCCTGGAAACGGGGAGCCCCCTTTCCACCTGCTCCTTCCTGTGCTCCGGCACTCAGCCCCGAGTTCCCCGCCTGCCCCGATGGCACCGCCCAGCCAGTGACCACCCTTGCCCTCCTGCCCGCAGGCCTGCACTGTGGCAGCGCCCTCTTCCGCCACGAGATCGGCTACGTCCTGGGCCAGCTGCAGCACGAGGCGGCCGTGCCCCAGCTGGCAGCGACCCTGGCCCAGCGGGCCGAGAACCCCATGGTGCGGCACGAGTGCGCTGAGGCCCTGGGAGCCATCGCCCGGCCCGCCTGCCTGGCCGCCCTGCGGGCCCATGCGGCCGACCCCGAGCGCGTGGTGCGGGAGAGCTGTGAGGTGGCCCTGGACATGTATGAGCACGAGACCGGGCTGGCCTTCCAGTACGCCGATGGGCTGGAGCAGCTACGCGCGCCCCCCTCCTAGAGCCGCCTGCCCGCCTGCCTGCCCTGCAGGACTCGGCATGAGCTGCGTATAAACCGAGCTTGTGCGGATTGGGTCTGGCTTCCCCGTCCCCCCAGGGCTGTCTGCTTGGCCTGATCTGGCTGCTTTTGCATCCTGACTCCCCCAGGGCCAGGCTGAGGTGTCCTGTGTCCCCCACGGGGGGCCTGGCGCAGGGCTGCAGCACCTGGGTTTCTGGTCACGGGGGTGGGATGTTGGCACGGGAACGGGGGTCTAAGGGTGCAGGCCAGGGCTATGCTCAGGGAAGTTGGGGTTGCCTTGACCCTGCCTCTTGAACCAGGGGCGCCCGGAAAGGCGCTGTGGGCAAACCCAAGCCCCTTGGGCCTAGCCAGGGGCTGGGGCTCCCAAGGGCTGCCCCTGGGGCCTCCGACTCCCTAGCCCCGGACTAGGCTGGGTGGGAGGGTTGTTAGAGGCTTGGGGGCTGGGGAGGGACAAGCAGACCCTGGGGTCCAAATGGACTATTAAATTATTTTTGCCAAGCCATGACTCTCAGAGTATGTTGTGGGCTCTGCAGGGCTGCTCTCAAGGAACATCTCAGGGAGGGGGCCGGGGTGTTTGAAGAGCTCCAGGCCCATGCCCTGGTTTCATCTCCAGCCAGCCCACTCCCAGCCTGGATTCCCCACACCCTCATTCTCACCCAGTCCCTATTGGGGTTTAGTGGTATGGCTAGGAGCCCAGGCTATGGGTTCCCGTCCCAGCGACCCGCCTCATTCTCCGCGTGCAGCCTTCAACACCCTGTTTTACGACCATAAAATAGGCATAACCATAGCACCCAATCTCACGTGGGACACATTCCACCTGCTGCTGTCTGCCGGCCCACAACATCCCTGACCGGTCACATGAGGGCATCGGTGCCCAGAGTGGGGGTCCTTGGGTGCTGTGACTGTGAGCTGGTTCTGCCACGCTGAAGCCTTCTCCTCCTGGCCCTTCTGACGCCAGGCACGCGAGGTCTCCACCCTAAGCAAGTCATCTCTCCGTGGGCATCCTACAGTTCGATTCAGTTTTGATGCTCACCGCCCGAGTTCACACAGACCCCCTGGGGTCCCCTCCTCTCTGGTAATGGTTTGCTCGCATAGCTCCCAGAGCTCAGGAAAGCACTTGACTTGCCCGTTTCTTACAAAGGATGTCACGAGTGACTGGATGAGGGGTCCCGGGTGCAGGGGCTTCTTCCTGTGGAGTTTGGGGCACAACCCCTCTGCCACAGGGATGCGTTCACCCGCCCTGGAGCTTTCTGAGTCCCTTGGTTAGGGATTTTGTGGAGCCTCCGTGTGCAGGCCAGGTTGGTTCAATAGGTGGCCAACGGTGATTCTCCCCCAGGGCCGAGGGTGTGGCTGAAAGTCCCTCCTTCCTCAGCCCCCAGCCCCATCCTGAAGCCACCTGTGAGCCCGCAGTCCCAGGCCTTGTTGGTGAGCCCAAGTGTGGTGGGAAGGCCTTCCTTTTCCTCTGGCCCTTGCCTCTCAGGAAGTTACAGGCTTTTTAAATTTTACTTGGTTAAGATGTATTATTTTAGAGAGAGAGCGGGGGGAGGCGTCCCAAACATAGTGTGTTCTTAGGAGTTCTTAGAGAGTCCCAGTCAGGCTCCGTGCTAGGTGCGTAGCCTGACGCAGGGCTCCATCCCACCCCGAGATCACGACCTGAGCTGAAACCAAGAGTCGGTCGCCCAACCAGCTGAGCCACCAGGCTCCCCAGGAAGTTACAGACTTTTAGAAGGGGCGGGGGCCTGGGGCCCGGGACACACATTCCCTATTACCTCAGCGTCACGGGCACCTCGTCCACTGGCCCACCAGCCACCCTCCCTGCTCTCCTCGGAGTCACCTGTCCCCAGCAGCAGAGACCGTGGGAATTCCTTAAAAACAAGCCTTCCTGACCTCACAGCATCCCCAGGTCCTGTCTCCTGCCCACTTTGTGCTTCTCTCTCCAGCAAGAGCCCCAGGAAGAGCCAAACCCCGACTGCCTCCCTCGGCTCGCCTTTTCCCTCCTACCGGCACCCGCCAGGCTCTGCCCTCCTGTTCCCAGACCTGCCCTAGTCTGTCCCCCTCCCCTCGGGCGGTGTCTCCCTGGCCCGGCCCCCTCCTTCTCCTGGGAACTCCTCAGGGACCCGGCTCCCCTCCCACCTCTCACCGCTCCCCCGGTGCCCAGGCTGGGTCCTCGGGCCTCTTCCCTCCCCAGCCGCTCCCCTCCCGGCAGCCTCGTCCACTCTCCCCCCGCCCCCCGTCTATGGCAGGACGATGCCCACAGTCCTGTCTCCAGCTTGGGCCTCCGCTGAGCTCCAGACTCGGGGTCCGGCTGCCCCGTTACGTCTCCGCTTAGATACTGGTGAGGCGTCCCAAACATAGTGTGTTCTTAGGATCCCTCACGTTACCGCCCAAAGCTGCTCCTCCCACAGGAAGTGGGAACTATCATTCCAGGGGCTCAGCCTAAAAACATCGCGTTTGAATCAGTTTAAAATCCAGATCGCTTATTTGCCCCCAGCCACCACCATCGCCTGCCTGGACCTGCCCAATCCCCTCTGCCCCGCCCCCGGCCCCCACCTCCCTTCCCCGCAGTCCGTCCTCCCCGCAGCGGCCACCGGAGGGCGCGGGTGAGCACCGGAGCCAGGTCCCTCCCTCCCTGGGGGAAAAGCCCAAGTCCTCCCCAAGGCCCACAAGGCCCTGCACGACCCGCCCCTGCCCTGCCCCTCTCTGTCGCCCATTCTGCTCCAGCCAATCAGGCCTCCTCAATGTTCTTCCAACAGGTCAGGCCCAATCCTGCCCCAGGACTTTTGCATGCGCTGTTTACCTGGAACCTTTTTCCTTCCCGGTATGTTTACTCCCTCAATGAAACATTTGCTCCTTTGCTCAAACACCACCTCCTCGCCGAGGCTTGCCAGAGCGCTTGGCATTGACATCATGACCTCCTCATGTTCCTTTATCCTGTTTCCTGCTTTCTTTTTCTCCATAGCATCTATAGTTTCCTGCACACTTAATTCGTTTATTGCCTGTTTTCTCCACTAGAATAAGCACCATGTGAGCAGGGGTTTTGTCTGCTTTGTTGTCCATGACATGACAGCGGTGTGGTGGTAAAGGAGCAATCTGGAAAATAAAAATAAAGCCCTAGTCCGTAGTGTCTGCCAGTTCCCATAGTTTAAATCTTCCCACAATGGGGCGCCTGGGTGGCTCAGTCATTAAGCAGCTGCCTTCGGCTCAGGTCATGATCCCAGGGTCCTGGGATGGAGCCCCACATCGGGGTCCCTGTTCAGCGGGGAGTCTGCTTCTCCCTCTGCTGCTCCCCACCGCTCATGCTCTGTCAAATAAATAAAATCTTAAAATAAGTAAATAAATCTTCCCACCATGGTCCACTCGTGCAGTTGCTGACCATGACTTCTGTAGTCAGTACTCACGGGCTCCCGCACATCGCTAAGTGGATCCCTAGCACCGAGACATGCCAGGTAAATATTTGAGGGATGCCTGTCCGCAGGGGCACTGCTTAAACAGTGGTGCATTTATACACTAACAATCAGACCCTCAGAAGGATGGGAAGACCTTCCTGTGTTACAGGAAAGCAGTCCAAGATTGACCTCCAAAACTCGAAGCAGGCGAAGCCGGCCCGTGCAATCTCATTTGCATCAATGGAGTTATGTATGTAAATTACACATGGGTGACTTTTAAAAAAAATATCCAAACATTTACCCAAAGTACTTTCAATCTTATACCTCCCTGTGCTACTTGGAATGTTTTGCCGTGGTATTTACTTTGACATTTGTTCGGGACGGTGACAGTGGCCCCTTCAGAGGGAGGAAACAGCCTGCACAAGGCAGCTGCTTTACCCGGGGACAAAATTCGCCTGGCCACTCCGGTTCTCCTCTTGGCTTTCTCTTGCTTCCTGGGCCAGGC
Organism: Zalophus californianus; assembly: GCF_009762305.2. Classification (NCBI taxonomy): domain Eukaryota; kingdom Metazoa; phylum Chordata; class Mammalia; order Carnivora; family Otariidae; genus Zalophus; species Zalophus californianus. The sequence goes on from NC_045595.1 coordinate 2,596,516, forward strand.
AGAAAGCATAAGGCACTGAGGCAGGTGCACCTGCGTGGCCGGATGTTCCCGTTCTTAAGGGAGGACAGACAGCAATTGATTTGACGTACCAGCTCTCATAAGAGATGTGCGCGGGGCGCCTGGGTGGCTCAGTCGGTCGAGTGTCTGCCTTTGGCTCGGGTCATGGTCTCGGAGTCCAGAAATTGAGCCCAGTGTCTGGCTCCCTGTTCAGCAGAGAGTCTGCTTCTCCCTCTCCATCTGCCCCTCCCCCGCCCTTCATGTGCGCATGTGCTTTCTCTCAAGAAGATAAAATTAAAAAAAAATAAATGTGGGCAATTAAAAACATAAAAATGCCATGCATAACAAAGAAGTCACTTAACAGACCAACTATTGGTTTAAACATTCAGGTGTTCATTTCACAAATATTTATTGAACACCTACTGCGTGGCAGGCGGTCCCGGGCACAGAGGGCATAGAACGAGATAGTCTCTGGTCTCCTGGAGCTGACGTCCTTTTTTTTTTTTTAAGTGATCTCCACACCCAACGTGGGGCTTGAACTCACAACACCGAGCTCAAGGGTCACCTGCTCTACCGACTGAGCCAGCCAGGCGCTCCCTGATATTATTTTTTTATTGTCTTCCTATGTGTTCGAGAGCTGACTCTGGATTGACTTTGCGGTAACCTTGACTGGCCAGCAAGGACACCATCTCGACCGTGTTTTGTGGCTCAGGCTAATACTCACGCAGGACCTCCCCAGGGGCCAGGCACTGTGGTGACTCTGGAAGGCTTCCAGGCAGAGTGCCAGGTATGATTGGCCCCCAGGATGTGCTGGGGGTAAGGAGATAGACCCAAGGGTGCAGGAAGCAGATATGGGAAGCCACACCCAAAAGCAAGACCTGTATACGTCAGGAAACTTGGAATCTTGAACCTACAGACCTGCGACAGACTGATAGGAGGACAGACATCTGTGCTAAACGCAGACATCACGCCTTTCGTTCTGCGGCTCTTTTACACCTGAGCAAGTCCAAGCTCAAAGTGTCAGCAGCACCCTGCTCCCTCTAAGCCCTCTGGAGAAGGATCCTCCCTGTCTCCTCCAGCTTCTGGTGTTGCCGGCAATCCTCCGCCTTCCTTGGCTTGTGGACACCTCTCTCCAGTGTCTGCCTCGTCCCCACATGGCCTTCCCCTCTTTCTCTGTCTGTGTCCAGATTCCCCTCTTATAAGCACACTGCCCACTGGATGCGGGGCCCACCCCTACTCTGGTATAACCTCGTCCTAACTTGCTGACTGTAGAGACCCTATTTCCAAATAAGGGTCCATCCCCAGGTACTGGGGGATGCCTTTTTCGGGGATGCAATGAAACCCATAGCCCTTTGTTATACTTCCGATGTCAGGCTGGGGGTCGGCCTGGCCCCTGCCCCAAGCCAGGCTGAGTGAGAGAATTCATCTGGGCTCCTGCTCTGCCTCTTCTCACTGCCCAGGACAGACCTCAGGAGCGACTTACAGAATGTTTGCCAGGCTCTGTCACCCCTCTGGACTTCTAGTTTGTCAAAAATAGGAACCTCTGCTTAAAAAAAAAAAAAAATTGGGAGCGCCTGGATGGCTCAGTTGGTTAAGTGTCTGCCTTTGGCTCAGGTCATGATCCTGGGGTCCTGGAATCGAGTCCCACATCGGGCTCCCTGCTCAGTGGGGAGCCTGCTTCTCCCTCTGCCCCTCCCCTTGCTTGTGCATGCACTGTCTAAAATAAATAAAAATAAATAAGTGGAACCAGAGAGAGGAAAGTGTTTGTTAAGCGGTGTCGCAGGTGAGCCCCAAATTGAAGGGGATGCCAAAAACCTCAGCACATAAATCAGTAATATTTTCATGCATTTTTTTTCTTTTGAAAAATCGACATGGGAGCTTCTGGGTGGCTCAGTCGTTAAGTGTCTGCCTTCCGCTCAGGTCATGATCCCAGGGTCCTGGGATCGAGCCCCGCATCTGGCTCCCTGCTCGGCGGGAAGCCTGCTTCTCCCTCTCCCACTCCCCCTGCTTGGGTTCCCTCTCTCGCTGTGTCTCTGTCAAATTAAAAAAAAAAAAAAATCTTAAAAAAAAATCTTAAAAAAAAAAAGTGGCCAGTGTAGCTACAGAATCGATTATTTTTATTTTTATATATTTTTTAAGATTTTTAAAAATTTGACAGAGAGAGACACAGCGAGAGAGGGAACACAAGCAGGGGGAGTGGGAGAGGGAGAAGCAGGCTTCCCGCCGAGCAGGGAGCCAGATGCGGGGCTCGATCCCAGGACCCTGGGATCATGACCTGAGCGGAAGGCAGATGCTTAATGATTGAGCCACCCAGGCGCCCCTAATTTTTAAAATTTAATTTAAATAGAGGTGGAAAAAGATGATATTTGATTCAGTTATTGGAAACGTTTTAAGCATGCTTGGAAAACCTGCGGTACGTGAATCTACTTGTCCCACTGTCAATTTTATAAATTATAGAGATCAAGTATTTCCAATGAAAATTAGCCCCCATACAGAGATGGGCCGTAAGCAGATACACACTGGGTTTTAAGACATTAAGAGGAAAGGAACAGCAAATATCTCATTGATAATTGATTTTGATAAAACATTGAAATGTAAATATTTTTGACGTGTTAATTCAACAAATTAATTACAGTGGTTTCTTGGTATTTTATAAGTGTGGCTACAAGAAAATTTAAAATTACTTATGGTGGCTCGTGTTCTGTGTCTATCAGATGACACTGCTCTAGATCCTATGGTGCTTTCCGGAGCTCACTGAAATCAGATAAAGGTGCACTGCATAACATGTATCATTCCATGGTATATTCTTTTCCTTCAAACCTTTGCCCAAATGTCCCTGATCGACTGTGTTTGAGACTCTAATCCCTCACCCCATCTTTCCTTCTTTTATTACTCTCCATGCTTCAGCTCCAGGCAGACTGGATTTTTTTTTTTATGACCGTTTTTACTGAGATACAATTTACATACTCTAAAATCCACTCAAAGGGTATAATTCACTGGGTTTTAGTGTGTTCAGAGCTATGCAACCATCATGACATCAATTTTAGAACACTCCATCACCCCAGCAAGAAAGTGCCTAGCAGTCACTCCCTATGCCTTTTCCTCCCTCACCCCCAACCTCCCGGCAGCCACCAACTTACTCTCTGTCTTTACAGATTTGCCCGGACATTGTGGACATTTCAAATAAGCGGGGAAATACAGTACAACACAACGGCCTTTTGTGTCCGGCCTCTGTCACGGGGCATCGTGTTTGCCAGGTTCATCCACGCGGCAGAGCGTTCAGCGCATCACTCCTTTCTCCCGCCACGCGACATGCCACGACACGGATATACCGCCTTTTGTCCACCCAACCATCCGTTATAGACACCCGGGTTGTTCGTACTTTTTGGTTATTGTGAATAACTGTCTGAACATCCGTGTAAAAATGTTTATGAGGACACGACTTCAATTCTCCTGGGTAGATGGATATAGCGAGGAGAGGAATCGCTAGGTCTTCGGTAGTCCAGCGGGTAACTCTCCGAGGAGCTGCCCGGCCGTCCTCCACGGTGGCGGCCCCATTCTCCACCCCACCAGCAACGTAGGGGGGCTCAGTTGCTCCGCATCTTCGCCAGCACTTTCCTGGTTTCGCTTCCCGTTCTGTTCTTTTCTCGTAGCCGCCCTGGCAGGAGCGAAGTGGGAGCTCACTGGTTGTGACTTGCATTTCCCTGATGAGTAACGGTGGCGAGCGACTTTTCGTGAGCTTCTTGGCCAGTCATCTCTTTTCTTTTGGAAAATGTCTGTCTGGATCCTCTGCCCATTTAGGGGGTGGGGGGTGGGCAGAGACGATTAGGATTTGGGCCCTACTTCCAGGGCCTGGACGAGCCCTGCGTAGGAGCGCAGTAAATGCTGGCCGACTGAACGAATGCGCTGCCGCAGGCAGTGGGGTCGGCCCGGCCCAGACATGCACCTGTTGTCGAGCTTCTCTGCGCTTATCACGCAGTGCGCCTGCCCTCACGGGGCGTGGGTCTGTCTGCCCTTGAGTGCCCGGCCCTGCGACTGTCCCCTGAGAACCGCGTCCTAACTGAGCAGAGCCATTCCCGCAGATCCCACGCAACTGGGCTCCCCTGGGCCGGGGAGATCCGGCCGGCCTCGGTCGCCCATGGCAACGCGTGGCGCCGCGCTTCCTGTATTGATTCGAATCACCAGCTACGTCACGTCCTCCCGAGATGCCCGACGTGCGCCGGCGCAGTCGTGCAGGGTGGGCGGGTCGGGGCGCGGCCCCGGCGAGAGGCCCGGGCGCGAGGGGGCGTGGCGGGGCGTGGCGGCCGCACGCAGCGCGCCGGCGCGGGGGCGTGGCCGGGCGCGGGAGCGCGCGCGGCGGAGGAGGGCTCCGGGAGGCCGCGGAACAGCGACCGCCGCCATATTAAGGAGCACGGAGCCCGGGGTCCCGTTGGCGGCGGCCGCGGCAGGACCAGTGGAGCTGCGGCCGGCGGCGGCCGGCGCGGCGCGGCGCCGGGAGAGGCGGGGTCGGCGGAGCCAGCGGGCGACCGGAGCGAGCCAGGTGAGGCGGCCGGGGTGTGGGGACCCGCCCCCCGGGCCCGAGCCGCGACCCTCCCCCCCCCCCGAGCCGGGCAGGGCCCGACGGCGGCGCGGGCCTCCCCCGGGCCTCCCCCCACTCCGCCCCGACACCGAGCCAGCGGCCCCCACACTCGGGCCCTCCGGGAGCCGGCCAGCCCCCCGTGCCGAGCTAGGCCCGGGGTGACCTCCGCATCTCACTCCCGTCTTCACCCCCCAAACCCGGCCCTGCATGAGCGCCCCAGCCCGAGCCACCTGCAGCCCGAGCACTCCCCCCGCAGCTAGGTCCGAGGTCCGCTTATAAACGGGGCCGAGCTGTCCCCCAGAACGGCTCTTCCATCTCTGGCCTCTCGAACCCGCCTCTTCCAAATTGGGACCATCCCAGCTCAGGCCCTGCCCGGATCGAGACTGCCCCCCCCCCCCCCACGGCTGTCACGACACAGCCAGGCTCGAACCAGGCCCCCTTCCCCCGCTTTGTGGCCCCTGAAACAAGTAGAAGGAGGTGTGGAGACCTTGTCCGTGTGGGCGCCCCTCGGGGTTCCTGGCACCCAGAAGCACTTAGGTATTGCCATTTGAGTGCATCAGTGACCCCTTTGCTCCCAACCCCACTGCCATCTGCACCCCCAGCCTCCCAGCTTGACCCTTTCCAGCTGCCATCCAGCCCTGTGTCAAGCTCTCCATGTGGGCCCTGACCCCACCAAAATCTGAGACGACCTGTCCCTGCCCCGCTACCCTCCTATCCTGGACCATCCTGCCTTTTCCTGTAAGCACCCGCCCGACATCCGGGAGCCCCCAGGTGTGGAATGCTTCTTCCCGTCACAGCCATGTTCCCCCACTAAAAACTGCAGACCCCCACCCATTGGTCCTGCACTGTCTAGACCTGCCCCCAACCCAAAGCCGGAGACCCTCCGCTGCGCAGCTGTCTAGCCTAGACCTGTTTCATTTTTCCCTGTTCTTTCCCCCTGGAAATCCTCCGCTCATTCAGGGACCTGTCATGCTAGGAACTAGGCCCCCACCCCCACCCCACTCCAGTTCACAGAGTGATGACCTCATTGCCTCCCTCTGGCGAGGCTACACCGCGCACCCTCCATCCCTCCCCCCCCCAACTTCTTACTATACTTTAGATGGGGAGGATTTATCAAAAGAAAAACAATCCATCTCAACATGCACAGCTGTTCCCCTTACTCCAGATTGGGGACAGGTGAGAAGGTCTTTGAAATGAAGGAGGTTGGGTGGTCTCTCCTGGAGGGGGGAGGGGATTTGCACACTAGAGGCTGATGAGATCTCCTGGGGACAGCCCCCAGAGTGGTGCATTGTCCCCTAGAACACATCCTGGGCTGTTCTTGCAGAATTTCTCATGGGCCATTTTGGCCTTTGAGGTCATGGGCCCTTCTGTTTCAACAGAAACTACTAGACTGGCATGCCTTCTAAGCCCCAGAGTGCAAGCAGGTGTGCTGGCTGTTAAAGGCCACTTTCCAAGTGAACAAGGTTCCACTGCTCCAAGAGGGTTTTGTTGAGGATTGTGGGCTCTCCCCCTCTGAAAACCAGGCTTCTGGCCCTTGGACAGCTCTTGGTTCAAAGGACAGTTGCTTTGCTGGGTGGTGGGCAGTGTCCAGGGAGCTAGCTGTGCTGGCCATTTGGGCCCCGTGACTGTTTCCCCGGGGAAATCTCAGACACCCCACCCCCCCCCCCCCCGCCGTGGCCCAGCCGGTGGCAGTGGCTGTTTGGGGCTACGGGAGAAGTGCCTGGAAGCAAATGGGGAGGCGATGAGTCTTCAGAAGCCAGTCTGCCTCCATTCTCACACGAGGCCCTCTCAGCAGGAAATCTCCCAGTGCTGTTTGTTGGGGCCTCTGGCCTGGCGGATTTGGGGACCAGAGTGGGGTTGATCGTGGGGACCTTTTGCTTGGTAGCACTGAGCAGCAGGGTGAGGATCCCAAATGGTTCTGTTTGGAAGGCCGATCCTGGAGACTCATGTCAGGTGTCAGGATCGAGGGACTTGGTCTTTTAGGAACCAGCGAAATGGCACTACCGTTGTAATTCTCTTCGAGAGCAGAGGTTCTCCACTGGAGACATTGGTGCTGTCTGGGGGTGTCTGTGGTGATCACGACTGGGGGTGCTCCTGGCATCGAGTGGGTGGGGTCAGGGATGCTGCTGTCCCACCCCTCCGCCCAGTGCAAATATCAGCAGTGCCACGGGGGGGGACCTGGGACTGGAGTTCAGTCCAAGAGCCCTGTGAGGGCAGGGACTCTGCGCCCCGTAAGACTGGAGCTCAGGAACCCTGGCTTGAGTGAGTGCTAAAGGGTGGGGACAGCCAGAGGGTAGGGTACATTTGGCCCATTCTGGGAGTTGGCACAGGGAGCTGATGGCCTTCAGAGCTGGGGAGGGAATAGTAGGCCGCCCCTCTTCTGCCTAGCAGCTTCCCGCCGTCCAGTTTCTGATCCATCACAGGCCCCAGCAGCCTCCCCCTTGTCAGGTCCACTCGTTACTGCTCTGGCCACCTCTCACTCCACCTGCCCAAGATTTGGTGCATGCGGAGTGGCTGCAGGCGGTGGGCAGTTGGAGCCAGGCGCATCCTGCAGCTCCTTCCTTCTGTCCGGCACTGCGACTCGCACACAATCAGAGCTCCTTCTCGTGTGGCATTGACGTTCTGGACAGGGGACATTCGTGCCCCCAACCGCCATGCATCCTTGTGTCCTTGGCAAGTGACTGCTTTCTCCTACTGTGGCTTCCTTGCCTGAGATTGGGACAGGAGCACACGGCTCGGCCCCGCAGCCTCGAGTGGCTTAGTCCTCGACCCCCGAAACTGGACTGTGGACTCCACTCTCTTCCTGGCTTCCTGCACCTTCCGTCAGCGAGCAGCCTCCTTCCCTGGCTCTCCTTTTCGTTATTTGCTGAATTTTTGTTTTTAACAGATCTATTCAGATAGAATTCCCATGCCATGTGATTTAGTGATTTAAAGTACACAGTTCAGTGGTTTCCAGCTTTTGCATCTATTACCTTAACTCCAGAACATTCTCGTCCAAACAAACCTCCTCCCCTTTACCCATCAGTCCTCTGCCCTCCCCAGCCCCGGCAACCACTGCCCCATTTTCTGTCAGGATGAGCCTGTTCTGGACGTGTCACCCACGTGGACTCACACCCCGTGTGCCTTCTGTGTCTCGTTCTCTCCCTGAGAGTCGTGGGCTCGGGGTCCGTCCCTGGGGCCACGCGTGTGGGCACCTGGCCCATCCGAGGCCGAGGGATGTGCCTGCGTGTTGGGTGGACACTTGGACTGTGTCCACCTTTTGCCTGTTGGGACTAGAGCCACTGCAAACAGTGGTGTGCGGGTTCCTGTGTGGTGACCCTTGTTTTTGATCTGAACTCAGATGCGTCTCTGCTATCTGCACACTTTCTTGGCGGGCACACTTCACTTCCTGTCCTCGTTTGCTGCTGCGGCCCGAGGCTGGCTCCAGAACTCCAGGCCCACGGGGCCAGTGCCAGTCGTCATCTGGGTGTCCTGCAGGCACCTGGCTTGAGGTAGCCCAGAAGAGGTCACTCTTTCCGTGAACCTTTCCCGCGCCCGGCCTCTCATGGGGCCCCTCCTCTCTGGACCAGCCCGCTGTGCTGGGCAGGCATGGGCCTGCTCCCCGGTGCTCTGCCCGGTCTGCGCGTGATGCCACCTCCAGTGCACAGAGGCACAGCTCCTGCCACTCCCCGCTCCCTGTCCTGTCCCACCCCCCTGCCACTAGCCCTAGGACACCGCCCGGGAGACTGCTCTTCTGGCTTTACTTTTCCCTCTTCCTGCCCCCAGCACGGCCTCACCCAGCCTCCCTGAACCTCTGCGCAGTTCTCTAGGGCAGCAACCGCTCCTTCCAGATCCCCATGCCTTTTTGCACATGCTCTGTCCAGAGAAAGGAACCACCGGTTTGTGCGGGATGTGTCAGGCTGTATTTGCACAGTGCCCTACAATAAGGAGGAGTAAGCAGAGGCGGGCTGGGTTGAAGGTGGCATCGAGGGAGGATGAGGGAGCAAGGGCAGGGGCAGACTGCTGCTTGGAGCTTGTCTGGCTACACTTACGGAAAGCTGAACAGTAAGAGAAAGGTTAGCGCTGGTCTCTTGAGCCTGAGGGAAACCACTCTCCCCCCTGAGGATTCCTGTAAACCAGGGGTTCTCCACTGGGGGCAATGTCTGGGGATATTTGTGGTTGTCACAGTGGGGGTGTTCTGGCATGGAGTGGGTGGGGGCCAGGGATGCTGTTCAGCCCCCTGCCATGCCCGTGACGGTCCCCCACAGAGAATGACGTGGTCCCACTGTCACCAGTGCCGGCAGATGGGGTTGCGTGTCCTTGCCCTAAATGTACTAGGTTTTAGGGTTTTCCTTCTGCCCCTACCTGGGACCCAGAGGTGGGATCCATGGCGAGACATACTGAGGAAGCACTTTCTGATGCTCAGGGCTGCCTGTGAGGGGGTGAGCCCCCTGTCCCTGCAGGTGTGTAAGCAGATGCCATTGTGAGGGGGCTCACTCCGAACCCCTTTAAGGCCCGTCCAGCCTTGAGATCTGGCTCTCTGACATAAACCACAGCTGTAAACATGTACGTGAGCATAAATCGTTTGGGTGCTGTTGCCAAGTCATCCTTCCTTTGTGTAGGGGTTTGCGTGCTCGACCCTAATGGCCTCGTGGGCTGGGTGTCTCACCCCGTCACACTTAGAATGGGTGTCTTGCAGCGCTGAGGGGTAGGAGGCGAGCGGCTTCACCTTGCGCGCGTTTCTGGGGCTTTGTGCAGCAGTGCCTGCCTGGGGAGCCACAGTGTCTCTCGAGCCGTTGTCACAGGCTAGAAAGTGAGAGCCTTTGGTCCAGAAAGCCATGTCCTCTAGACTGCCAGCCCGGGGCAGGGGCAGGACGCCTTGATGAGCCCCAGGGCCTGTCTGCACAGAGCGAGTGCAGGGAGTCAGCCTTAGCTGAGTGACTGCATGCATGCTGGAACGTGCTCCTTGGGGGCCCCCACCTCCGGGCCTCCCCAGAACTAAGTTGACCCTCATGCTGATTCACATCGGCCGTCTCCCTGTCCTGTGTCAGGCGCGGTCCTTTTTGATTGCAGCTCTTTTGGGCCTTGTCTTTTGCTGTAGGGAGAGGCAACGGACCACTAGCTCGTCGGGTTCCCTCGCTGGGTGGGGCCTCCCTGTTCAGAAGTCCCTTTCGGAGCCCAGGAGCCTAAGTTCTAGTCGATGTCTGGAGACCACGGCCAGGCCTCCCACCACCAGCCCCACGTCTTTTACTGACTGCAGCCTTCCCTCCTCTGGGGGGGGAGGTGCGCGCTGCAGTGAGGGAGGAGAAGGGGCCCCACCTGGCCACCCAGCCTCCCGCTGTGGCCGGCAGGGCACCTCCCCTGCCACACAGCCCACACACGCTGCGGATGGAGGAGCAGGAAGCAGGCCCATCTGGAGGCTGTTGTGCACCTGTCCCTGAGCCCGGGGGATCAGCCACCACTTCCTAGCATCTCCTTTGGGTCAGGCCCTCTGCTAGCTGCTTCACAGAAGTCCCGCCCACTTTTGTAGCAACGTAGGTGGCGTTCTCCCGTTAACCCAGGTCAGAGAGAAGTTGCTTGCCCAGAGCTACTGGGCCAGTAGGAATGGAGGCTGGGACTCAAAGCCAGGTGTGTCCTTCTCTGGAGCCAGCCCCGCACCCCCCCCCCCTCGTTCTCTGACAGACCTCTCTAGGACTGCATGGTGATTGGGTTGACTGTGGTGGTGGGGGAAGGAGCTGTGAGGGCTGGTTCCAAGCCTGCCTGAGCTGAGGCAGAAGCAGCAAAGCCAGAGGCTCCCACGTGAGTGGGACATTGGACAACTCCCCCTTCTTCTAGTTGGGTCTTTCTCATGTGGTACTTCCCCAGCCTTTTAGAGAAAGGCTGAGAAGAATACGACCAACCGCTGGGCGCCCGGCAGGATGCTGTCGTCTTCCCAGGAGGAAAGGGCTGCTAGTCAGGTAGTCTGGGAGCGCCAGGAGCTATCCTGGGGTCTCCTGCAGCCTCCGCCTATGGATCTCTCCCACGGGTGCATGCGTCTCTGCAGACTTCAGGGGCCCCGTGAAGGGCTGTGCCCCTTGGTGACAGTTCCCAGGGAGCCCCCAGCCATTTACCAGCATAGTCCTAATTGGTGGATGGTTCCTGCGAGAACCAGCCAGCAGATACTCACACGTGATGTGACGCCCCACTCCAGAGCAGGCCTTCGCTCCGATGCTGGGCCTGGGGACCCTCCCACCTGGGGGAGCGTCATGATCTGAGCAGCCGTGGGCCGGAGGGTGAGCGTGGGCACTGGGGCTGCATTTCCTGGGGAGGATCCCAGCAGGTTCCTCGTTTGTGAAAGGGAGGTAGCATCGCACCTGGGGGCAAAGTTAAGTACAAGACCTGGAGCTACACTGGTCCGCTGCTGTCATTGTCCCATGGGGCCAGGAGCAGTATCCTGCTCACCTGGGACCCTGGGCCCACACGGGATGGGAGCAGGTGCCACCTGACCTCTACCTGTTAGCGGGTATGGCTTCCCCCACAGAAGCTGGAGTTACCCTCACTCAGGACAGTTTTGCTGGGGGACGCTGGGCGGTGCCAAGGACATCTGTGGTCGTCACAATGGGGAGACCCTCCCGTGTAAATCATTTCGTAGGTAGCCACATCCAGACCGGCATTGCCCTCAAAACACCGAGTCACGAAAGCCCTGTTGTGGGGGATGTCTCATTCCTTTGGCTTTTGCTGAAGAGCCTTACAACATCTAAACCAGGAGGGACCGGTTTTTCTAGATGAGCAGGACCTTGAAGGACTTTAAATTTGGTGAGCACTTCTGGAAGCAGAGTGCTCCGTCTTGGGGGCCCCGGGGCCCAGCATGAACTTGGGAGGAGATGTGGGTGCACTGGGCTGCCCCCAGGCCTGGAGGGGAGACTGTTGCATCTCCATGCCACCGCCCTTGCTGTGCCCCCTGCGGCCGCCCCCCACTCCAGGAGGCTGGGAGACATTTGGAGGTGCTGCGTGCTGTGTCCTCGGTCCTTGCTCACACCAGGCCCAGCCCACGTGTTTCATCGTCTCCCTCATCTGCTAGCCTTCCTGGCCTGGTCCCAGAGTGTCTCTGTCCTTCAGCACTGTGAACATTCTGGCCGGACCACTCTCTGCAGGGGTGGGGGAAGATGCTGAGCAGCAGCCCCGGCCCCCACCCCTCAATGCCAGGAGCACCCCAGTCGTGACAACCACACAAGTCCCCAGACACCGCCCCATGTCCCCTGGGGGGCAGGATGGCCCCCAGCGAGAACCACTGGGTCCTACCTAGAGTGGGCCGTCTCTGCTGAGTGCTCGGTGGGTGGAAACCATGTGAGCAGCACACCCAGGGCTGGTTGGGTGAGGCCAGGGGCTAGTGGGGAGCTGCAGAGAAGGCTGGGCCCCGCTCCCTGACTGCTGGTGGGGATCGGCTTGCTCTCAGAGAGCTCTGGGCCCAGGGTGAGTGAGGAGCGAAGCACGGCCAGTGCACGGGAGGGCAGCCCTGGGTGCTTGGGCGACCCCTGACCCGTGCAGACCCTAGCTTTCGCTGTGAGGGAACCTCACTGTTGTCCTGTGAGGTGACGGGGGTGCTGCCTGTCTCCCAGAAGAGCGGGCTTGGAGGTTGGAAGCTTGTCTGAGACGGTGGGCTGAGGTGGGTCTCTTGGCTCTTCATCCTGGGGGCCACGTTGGGGGGAAGAGGAGACCCCCTTCTTAAGGGTTGGCTGGGTGGGTGGGCAAGTCCCCCAGGGACAGTACCCAGTGGAGGGGACAGTGGCAGCGAGTGGCCAAGGGCTCTGGCCCCCGTTCACCTGACTTGGACACCAGCCTCCCTGGTCAGCTGGGTGAGCTCGGGGCGCTCGCTGCTGCCTTCCCGGCTCTGTCTCGGCCTGTGGACGGTCCGTGCCCCAGACTGCTCGCTAACGGAAGAGTCGGCACAGGCTCTCAGATATTTTATTAGGAAGTTCTCAAGTGTGCGGTGAAGGCGACCGAATGTTGGGTGCCCTGCCAGCTGTGCTCCAGCCCTGGGCCGGGGCCTCAGAGCCCCAGAAGTGCACACGGACGCGCCCAGGGAAGCAAGGCTCCTTGCTGTCCTGTCCCGCACCCTCAGTTCCTCTCCCCTGAGCTGACCTGTGCTCCTGGGTTCTTCCCCCGCCCTCCGGAAGTAGCTTGTTGGCCCGGAGCTGCGCTCACGTGCGTGGGGCTCGCTGACCCCCCCCACCCCCCCCGCTGCCCTGTGCCCTGGTGGGGACAGGAGCCTCACGCCACCGCGTCAGCCCTCGCCTCCTGTTCCCACACGCAGCCTGCAGACCGCGTCCTTGCCCACATGGTATCGCACACAACTATTACGGGCGGATTCTTGGAAGTAGAGATACCGCATCAGAAAGGATGTGCGTTTTAAATTTGGAAAGCAACTGCCAAATTGCCTTCCTTGGAAGTCGGGTCTCAGCTCCTGCCAAGGAGCGCGCGTGCCTGCCTTCTGCATTGGCATGGGCGGCCGGGCTGTGTCAGCTGCCTGGAAGCTCGGGGCTGGGGACCTGCCACCTTCCGGCTGCCGGCCACGGTGCGCGTTGCTCTCAGGAGCGCCATGCACACACCCTTCACCGCTTCGGTATCTCCCAAGGCTGGCAGGTATTTTTCCCGCTTGTGTCGTCTTTTTAAATAAAACCGTTTGTGGCTTGTCTTGTCTTGTGGACGCTTTTCGTTTCTCCTGGGCCTTGCCGTCCATGTGACAGATCAGCCCTGCCGGCCTCACAGGGAGTCACCTGGGGACACAAGCATGGTGGCCTGGCTCTGTGAATGGGGGGCTCTGTTTTCCACTGGAAGCGAACTCACCTGGGTTGAGAGGTTTAGGCCCCCGTAGCCCACAGTATGACCATTCCCGGTGCTGAAACCCCTTGTTCCCCACCCCCCCAGCAGAGCCCCACCAGCCCTGAGCAGCCCTACTGGGGGAGAGCAGGGGAGGGGCATCCACTGAGCATATGGACTGAGCATGGCCTTCACCTGACTCCCCTCAGGGTTCAGTGCCTGGTGGGTGGCGGACAAGGCTCCAGCCAGGGCCGGCCAGGGTTGACTCCACACACGGTTGGCAGAGGGACGTTAGTGGTTCTCTGGCCCTTGTTTCCTTGTCTGCAAGGTGGAGGGGGCAGCTGACTGGCCCAACTCTGGCAGAGTACCCACTGATGGTAGAACTGACCAGAACGAAGCCATATGTCCCTTCTTCTTCCCTGCCAAAAATCCCACTGGGGATTCTCGGTCCTCGAAGTGGACGCTGGCCTCCTGGAGCTCAGCCCCGGTTTGCATGGGGCCCAGGCTCACCCTTGGGAAACACCGTGTCTTCTGAACGGGCATTTCCAGCCTGGACAGAAACTCATGGCCGTGCCGCCCCAGGCGTGGTCCCTGTGGTGAGGATACACATTGGGGTTTGTCCTGGGGCAGGCCAGTAGGTGGACTTGGAACTGGACAGGAAGGAGAGGCTGGGGAAGGAGCCTCACCCCCAGAGAAGTGAGGGAGGCTTGAGGGTCACAGCCACCCCCTACTTCTGGACTCCACTCTGTGACAAATGGGCTGAACCGGTCTGGGGACCTCTGCCGGGGCACACAGGGTACATGCAAGGTGGGGGGTGATGGCCAAGAACGGGGTTGCTGCTCCCACATCTGCTCCCCAGATGGAGGGCCTCAACCCCACTTCACTCACAAAGCAGGAGGCCCGCTGTGTGGTCCCGTGGGGACAACGGGGCTGGGGGAGCTCAGAAGAACCCCAGGCCCAGTGGAGGGAGGCCCCTGGGGGCAGGTGGGCACGGATCTCAGGCCTGTGGGCAAGAGCCCCTGTCCGTGCCCCCATGTGACCCTGAGGTGTTGCTGCCCCTGGCTCAGCCGTCATGTGTTTATGTGCATGTGAGGCCACGCACTGGTAGCGCCCACTAATGTGGCGCGTGGTGTGGGACACAGTGGTGACTAGAGGCCGTGCTCATGTTCTTGTGAGCCTAATGCACCTGGCTTGGCTTTGGCCGAGTGTCCGGCTTTGGGCTGGACCACACCAGGCCAGCCCTCCATGTCCCCTCGTCGCAGGTGAGGGTCAGGAACTCGGCAGGCTCGGGCGCCTGGGTGGCTCAGATGGTTAAGCGTCTGCCTTTGGCTCAGGTCATGATCCCAGGGTCCTGGGATCAAGTCCCGCATCGGGCTCCCTGCTCCGCGGGAAGCCTGCTTCTCCCTCGGCCCCCCCCCCCCCCCCGGTCTCTCATGAATAAATAAATAAAATCTTAAAAAAAAAAAAAATCGGCAGGCTCACGCTGGTCCTTCAGCCACGTGCTGTACCTGGTCTCTCCACCGCAGGCCCGGGAACCCATCAGGCCATTTGGGGGTGTTGAAAGTAGGACTTAGGCGGGTTGGCCTGAATATCTCCTCGTGCCCACAGCTGGAGAGGTGTGAGTGGTGGTCCCCCAGGTCTGCTCCCTCCCAGGTGACACAAAGCCAGTACTTTCCTTGGGAGTCTTTGTTTGAAGAGTTTACTTATTTGAGAGAGAGCACAAGCAGAGGGAGAGGGTGGAAGGAGAGAGAGAAGCAGACTTCTCGCTGAGCAAGGAGCCCGCTGCGGGGCTCGATCTGGTGACCCCAGGATCGTGACCTGAGCCGAAGGCAGACGCTTAACTGAGCCACCCAGGCGTCCTCAGTGTCTTTGTTTGAAAGGGCAAACGTTCTCTCTGGTCTCCTCTCTGTCTCTGTGCCCGGGACCCCCTGGGGAGCCCCTACAAAGTAGGATCGCACGGGGTGTGTCCTGCGTCTGGCTTCTCACCGAGCGCGGTGTCTTCCAGGTGCATCCACGTTGGAGCAGGTGTCAGAATATCTTTTCTTTTTAAGGCTGAATCACATTTCAGCGTGCGTGGATGGACTGCGCACTGTGTTTATCCTTCATCTGTGGAGACACCTGGGAGTCTCTGGCTTTTCGGCTGTTACGAATAACACCAGTCAGGACACGAGAGCACTAGTCCCGGTGCGGGTCTGCCCTCCTTTCTCCAGGGCATGTACCTAGAAGTGGACTTCCTGGGTCACGTGGCTGTGCGTGCACGCGTGCGTGCGAGTGTGTGGCAAGGAGCTCACGGGGATGGGGCGGGGAGTCGGTGCTTCATGGGGACAGAGTCTCAGTTTGGGAGGATGAGAAAGTTCTGGAGCCGGATGCTTTGGGTGTTCGCAGAACAGTGTGAGTGGGCTTCATGCGGCTGAGCTGAGCTGTGCACTGAAAATGGTTACAACGCTACGGTTTCTGTTCCGTGTCTCTTACTGTAATTTTTTTTTTTTTTTAAGCCAAGCGTTGACTTCTCCGGGGTGCTACACTTCAGAATTCATAAACTTTTAATTTTTGGCCAGCTTTTGCTGTTCAGTTTGTTGATATTTTCCTGTCCCGGCCCCAGGTTCCAGCCCGAGTAGCAGAGGGACGGTGACTATGAGCGCGCGGGGGGTCTGGGGTGAGAGCAGGTGCGCCTTGGGAAGCTGCAGTCCTCTGAGCACGCCCTGTGCCGGGCTCTGTCCCCCGAATTCTTGCTTCAGCCTCCAGAGGCTCTGCGGTACCCCCAAGGGGAAGCACGGCTGCAGACGTTTCCCGTTGGTTTCTGCAAGTAACCACTGGCTGTGGGCCTGGTGTCAGCCCTGCGGTGAAGAGCATCATTCTCTCCGAGGTGGCCGCTCGCTCCCCTCGTGCCGGACAGTGCTCAGCCCTTTCTTGCTGCACGTGCTCCTCCTCGTAGAACATTCTTCTGCTGCCTCCCCTCTTCTCACTCTTAGAGAAGCCTTCTGAGCTGGGTAGAGCACAGTGGGGGGTGCTGTTGAACCCCACCCGCTTGCACACACGGGGCTGCAGGGTGAGGACTGTGGCCCCGTTCTTGCTCTAGGACGCAGGCTTCCCTGCTCGGAGGAACCCATGCTGGGACCACTTCAGCCCTTGTTCAGCCCCTTTCTCCAATCTCAGGGCTGGATGTGGTTTGGGGGGCAGTTTGTAGCCTCAGGATCTGAAGCAGGAAGGCAACGTGATGGGGTGCATGGGTTGGAGGGGTGGTCCCAGGGTGAGCCTCATGGCCCAGGAATAAATGAGAGACTTGCACTAACCAGGACAAAGGCCAGGGCTCCCCCTGGCCTCCCCGTCACATCCCGCTGTGGCTTCCCTCACCCTGGTTCCTGGGAGGGACGTCCTTGGTGGAGGGCCTGGCCATCACCATGGAGTTCCCTGTGGTCACCAGGCAGTGGAGGGGGCTGCTGCCTACTGGTGCTGACCTCTCCTGCCCTTCCTGCCCCAGGCTGACCTTGGCCGGCTGACGTTGGCCGGCGGGCTGGGCCTGCCCTGCGTCGCCATGGACCAGGACTATGAGCGGCGCCTCCTCCGGCAGATCGTTGTTCAGAACGAGAACACGATGCCCTGCGTGAGTACCTGGCACCCCACCCCCACTGGCACCGTCCTGGCTCCATGCGGGGGGCTGGGGTGGGGACTGCAGTGAGCCCCTGGGCTTCACCCTTCAGAGGATGGGGTGCAGGGCAGGAGAGAGGCACAGCTACATGCCAGGGAGTCCCCTCCTCAGGCTTTCTGTGTGCCTCCTGCTGCGGGAGCCCACATGGGCCGTCAGCTTCCAGACCCCTGTTCCCGTGGGGCCGCACTCAGGACTGAGGAGGGGGGCAGGGGAGGTGAGCTGCTCTCAGTTTCCAGAGAGGGAGGTGAAGGGCCCAATGTGTCCGAGCTGGGGTTCAGAGCCGTGGGGCTGGCCTCACCGGGCAGAGGTGTGATGGTGGCATGAGGTGGCCCGGTCCTTATCTGCTGGGAGCCAGCAGCGTTTGGGGGTGCCTCTTTCCTGTACGCCACCCCCTTCAGCCATGCTGCCTGTGTCACGGGCTCCTGACTGGTCACAGGCTGTGCTTGCTACTCTGCTCCACGCTCTCTGAGCTCTGCGCTGGGCAGTCAAGGCCTCCGCCCGTGGTGTCTCAGGGCCACACTCCTTCTGGGGGGCCCTTTGGGGGAGCCCCTCCTGCCTGCCCCCGCTCCTGGTGTGGCCGGCAGCCCTTGGTTTCAGAGCCACCACCCTGTGTCTGCCTTGTCTTCGTGTCCCCTTCTCTGTGCGTGTCGGCGTCTCTGACTCTTAGAAGGACACGGGGCGTGGATTTGGGGCCCGTCTCGCTCCAGCGTGGCCTCATCTTATCTGGAGGACACCTGCAGAGACTCTGTGTCTGAATGAGGTCACATCCCAGGCGCCTGGGGGTTAGAACTCCAACATGGCTTTTTGGAAGACACAAGTCAACCCACTGCAGATCCCTTATAGAAAAAGGGGCATTTCTGGGACAGTCGAGGGGGGTGGGCTGGTTGACCAGGAACCGTGCCCCCGCGTCCACTCCCCGGGTCTGGTGAGTGACTCGCAGTTGCGCGGGACTCTATCCTTGCCTGACGGAGATGGGGCTGAGGGGGTGGCAGCTCTCCGTGCACAGGGACCAGGGTCTTCGGTCTGTACTGTGCCTTCTGTTGCTCGCCAGTGTCCGGCCCCCCGGAGCAGGGAGGCCACACCGAGCACGTGGCCCACTCACCGTCTCACCTCTGCCACCCGGATTTCTAAACTTGATCCCCTGGGTCAGCGGCCAGAGACCGAGTGCAGGGAGGCAGGCCAGGCCTGGCCTCAGGGTCTGAGAGGCGACACTGGCCTCGGCCCTGCACACTGAGGGCTCCGCGGCACCAGCCCAGCCCCTCTGTCCTTGCAGGTGGCAGAGATGCGGCGAACCCTGACGCCCGCCAACTCTCCCGTGTCCTCCCCCAGCAAGCATGGAGACCGCTTCATCCCCTCCAGAGCTGGGGCCAACTGGAGCGTGAATTTCCACAGGATCAATGTGAGGGGCTGCCCAGAGGGCGGCGGGGCCGGGCCGGGGCTGGGGGGCCAGGAGCTAGCTCCAGCTGGCCCTGCCTCCTTTGCCCCCCTTTCCCACAGGAGAATGAGAAGTCTCCCAGCCAAAACCGGAAAGCCAAGGACGCCACCTCAGACAACGGCAAAGGTCAGGAGCCAGCCCCCGCCCCCCGCCGCGCCCCGGCCCCCTGCCCCTCCCTGGCCTCACGGAGCCCCCTGCCTGCAGACGGCCTGGCCTACTCCGCCTTGCTGAAGAACGAGCTGCTGGGAGCCGGCATCGAGAAGGTGCAGGACCCGCAGACAGAGGACCGCAGGCTGCAGCCTTCCACACCTGAGAAGAAGGGCCTGTTCACGGTGAGCCGCCCAGCTTGGCTCCCCACTTGCTCTCCCGCGCTCACCTGGGAGCCGCCCAACCCCACGCCCCGGACCAAGGCTTTGCTCTCCTGCTGCCACGAAGGCAGCGCTGGGCCAGGGGCCAAGTACACGGTCCTGAGCCTTGGGGCAGCCCCCGTGCAGTGTGGGAAGGAGCCTGGTTTGGGTCTCCCGAGAGATGGCTGAGGGGGCTGGTGGCTGTGGGGGGCAGCGGGGGGGCCGACACGGGTGAGTCACCGTCCAGACGACGCCTCAGGCCCGAGGCCTGGTTTGCTTCTCTGAATCCTCACCAGAGCTCATCCCGGGTTCGGTGCGCACCCTGCATTCCTGCCCGGCCTCCGGCAGCGCGGGGGCACCAGGGCTCCGGGCGGGAGGTCCCTGAGCTCGGGCTGAGGCTCCGCTCAGCGGGTGCCCCCCTCCCCCCGCCTCCAGTATTCCCTCAGCGCCAAGCGCTCCAGCCCTGACGACGGCAACGACGTGTCTCCCTACTCCTTGTCCCCAGTCAGCAACAAAAGGTGAGTCTGAGCCGGTGGGGGCTGGGACAGGGCAGGGCGGGCAGCCAGGGGGTGCTTGGGAGCCAAGATTGGTCCGAGAACTGTGCTCCCGGGGTGCGGGGCTGGCTCAGGGGGCCTCCCTGGGGACACACTGCAGGCTCAGTGGCCTTGGGCCCAGACAGGGGAGTCAGGGATGGCTCCCTAGAGGAGGTGCCGGGCAGAGGGCATTGTGTGGCTGTCCGAGCTCAGGGAGGTTGGTGGCCACTGAGTCACCCATACATGGCTTTGGGAATCACGTGGGTGACAAGGTGGGGCAGGATGAGCAGGAGACCCCAACGGGGGGAGCCTAGGGCTCCTAGGGCTGCAGAGGAGGAGAGGAGCTCACGAGCTGGGCTCTCCCTCCCTGCAGTCAGAAGCTACTGCGGTCGCCACGGAAACCTACCCGCAAGATCTCCAAGATCCCCTTCAAGGTCCTGGACGCACCAGAGCTGCAGGACGACTTCTACCTGAACCTAGTGGACTGGTCATCCCTCAACGTGCTTAGCGTGGGGCTGGGGACCTGCGTGTACCTGTGGAGCGCCTGCACCAGCCAGGTGACGCCCCGGAGCGAGTGTGCGCTGGGGGGTTGGGGGGAGCGGGCAGGACTGAGCCGGTCCCCAGGGTCCAGGGCAGCACCAGCCGCGTGCCCCCAGGGCCTACCTCTCCCTGCGGGGGGCCGCAACCTCCCCCATTCCTCCGTGTTAGCAGAAGAGGGATGGGGTCTAGGCCCAGCGCAGCCTGGGGACCGCCGTGAGGACCGTGTCCTTGGTGGTGGTCCTCACACCTGCCTTAGCAGTGAATCTCTTGGAGTAGCTGCTGGGGTCCGGGGTACTGCAGGGCAGGAACCCACTGCTGTTTGAGGTGGGCTGGTTGTTTTCGGGAATAAAATCAAATGCAGGTGCGTTCCAAAGGGGACTGAAGCTGCCTCAGAGAAGGGGCCACCCCTCAGCACATGGCAGCCTGTGGCCTCCTCCTGCAGGATGGTGCCCTGGTCACCCCCCCCCCCCAGGCTCTGTGCAGTCTGTCGTCCCCATGCTGTTGTGTACCCCCCCCGCCCCGCGTGCAGCCTCCTGAGCACCCTGGCACATTGCCCCAGGTCTCAGCACTGACACCAGTGCGCACGGGCCTGAGGTGTTCCCGAGCGCGTGAACTTGTGGTTGTGGGGCGGATGGAGGCATGAACAGATGGGGAGGGCCTCGGAGGCCCGCCGGGCAGCACGTGGCTCACACCGCCCGCTTCCCGTCTTCCCAGGTGACCCGGCTCTGTGACCTCTCGGTGGAAGGGGACTCGGTGACGTCTGTGGGCTGGTCTGAACGGGTCAGTACCCCCCAGCTGGGCAGGGCTGGCACGGGGGACATCTGACCTGGTCTCACTGGTGGGGGCCCTGCCCAGTGCTGAGGGGGCTTCAGACCCCAGCCTGGAGGTCACTCGTCTAAGCTGCGGGAGTGGCCTCGGCCCCCCTGCCTGTCCCCAGCCTGGGTTACGGTGATGGGGCTCCTCTCCAGACACCCTGGGCCAGACTTGGTCCCCTGCGGACTGGCCCCCGCCCAACGTGGGGAAGCACACAGATGTTCAGTGTGTCAGCTGGAATGTTTGTGTGACCCGTCTTCCCAGAGGGTTCCAAGATGGGGTATCCTCTTGGCCCAAAGGAACTCACAGAGAGGTGGCCCCAAGGCCCTGCAGCGAGGAGGGAGAGGAGAGCCAGGGTGGCCAGTCAGGGAGAGGGCCCTGCGCCTGCGCCTGATGCGCACTCCCTCCCTGTGTGATCGGTTCCAGGGCAACCTGGTGGCTGTGGGCACGCACAAGGGCTTTGTGCAGATCTGGGATGCGGCTGCGGGGAAGAAGCTGTCCATGCTGGAAGGCCACACGGCACGCGTCGGTGAGGAGCCACCCGGGCCCCGGGGGCAGGTGTGCTCTCTAAGGGGGGGTGGCCGGGACTCAGCCTCCCTTGCTCTCTGCCCGGCCTCCAGGGGCGCTGGCCTGGAACGCTGACCAGCTCTCATCTGGGAGCCGGGACCGCATGATCCTGCAGAGGGACATCCGGACCCCGCCCCTGCAGTCTGAGCGGCGGCTGCAGGGCCACCGGCAGGAGGTGTGTGGGCTCAAGTGGTCCACAGACCACCAGCTCCTCGCCTCGGGGGGCAACGACAACAAGGTAGGCGCCCCGGGGCCCCCGCCACCCCGGCCTCGGGCCGTCCCTCCCGCCGCAGGGCAAGGGCAGTGCGGGTGTTGTCCGGGGCGGGGGGCACTGTGAGGGGCTCGGGGAGCCTCACGGTCGCTGCCCCCGCAGCTGCTGGTCTGGAACCACTCAAGCCTGAGCCCTGTGCAGCAGTACACAGAGCATCTGGCGGCCGTGAAGGCCATCGCCTGGTCCCCACACCAGCACGGGCTGCTGGCGTCCGGTGGCGGCACGGCGGACCGCTGCATCCGCTTCTGGAACACGCTCACAGGGCAGCCGCTGCAGTGCATCGACACGGGCTCCCAGGTGTGCAACCTTGCCTGGTCCAAGCACGCCAACGAACTGGTGAGTGCGGGGCTGGGCAGGGCCTGCGGGGCCAGTGTGCGTGCCTACCGCTCCGTTGCTAGAAAGCCTTCAGGGTCCCTCGGTGAGGAGCTGGGGGCAGACAAGCCCGGCTGTTGCAGGCAGGAGGTGGTGGGAGCACCAGACAGGTTCGCAGGGAGCGAGGGCGGTCACCTGTGGCCTCCGTGCCTTGCCCAGCGAGCCCAAGATGGTTCCTGGGTGGGTGCAGCGGACCACTTGCGTCTGAGCCCCAGGGCCATGGAAGGGGGGCCTGAGTTCTGACAGCGCCCTCTCCACCCCCCAGGTGAGCACGCACGGCTATTCGCAGAACCAGATCTTGGTCTGGAAGTACCCGTCCCTGACCCAGGTGGCAAAGCTGACCGGGCACTCCTACAGGGTCTTGTACCTGGTGAGTCTGCCCCGCCCGGCGTCTAGAAGAACACCACTGTCCTTTGCCCCTGTGTGCAGCCCCTGCCTCCGTGTCCCCCTGCCCGGGCAGCCTCCAGGCCTGGACAGCAGGATGGGCTCCTGTCTGCACGGTCAGGTTGTCCCACAACCCGGAGTCTGCTCTCCCAAATCCCTGCCCTTCCCCCACTCTTCTGTGTGTTTTTGAACATGCACAGGAAGAAACCTCCGTAGATAACCCAGGTCTGAGCACTCGGCTGATCTCTGAACGTTTCACCAGACCGTGAAACGTTTTGTGCTTAAAACGTACTTATCATTTGTTCGATTTTGCAGAACAGACTATCTCTTCTTGCAGTGGGTGGGGGGCGGCCTTGTGTTTTTACCAGGGTGCTCTAACCGCGGCTCTGTTACGTGGCCTCGGTGGGGCCTGTCCCCTGCCCCTGGCTGCATTCCAGCAGCTCTGTCAGAGTAGGGCTGCCTGCAGGGCATAAGGCCAAGGAGGGGGTCTGTCTCCTCCCTTCCGCAGGCCATGTCCCCTGATGGAGAGGCCATAGTCACTGGTGCTGGGGACGAAACGCTGAGGTTCTGGAATGTCTTTAGCAAAACCCGTTCGACAAAGGTAAAGTGGGTCGGTATCAGAGCCAGATGTTCCCCCACGCGCGTCCCCTCAGCCTATCCTGGGGGCTCCCCTCCCCCAGTCACCCAACCGGCCCATTTATCCTGGTGGCTCTAGTCTCCCCGGGAGTCTCCTCTGGGACGCCCACGTCCCCTCTCTCTCTCTGCTCCCGCGTCGCCGCACAGCTCCAGCCCCGTGGCACAAGGCACTCAGAGCCTGGCTCCCCTCCACCCCTCGGGGTGCTGGGGAAGGTGCCCACAGGCTCCCCTGGCCCGAAGCCTCGCATGCCCTCCAGGCGGAAGTTCCTTCCCCGGCGCCCTGACGGCCTGACCGAGCGGCCCGCGGTTACCGGGAGGTCGCCCAGGGGCTGCAGGCTCAGCGGTCCCTCCTGTGTGCCCTGCAGGAGTCCGTGTCAGTCCTCAACCTCTTCACCAGGATCCGGTAAAGCCTCGGGCCTCACCGTCCGGGTCGGAAGAGTCCCACCTCTCATCGGCGTGCATGGACCCTCCCCTCCCCAGCACATGGTCCCTAGAGGAGACAGCCGGGGCGGGTGGGGAGTTGGGCCTGGAGAGACCCTGAAGATTCTCATTAAAGCCTGATTGCGAACCCTGGCAGCCGGTGTTTGGGGCGGGGACATGGCTGGGCCCCAGCAGGAGATGGGGCCCCAGCAGGGACCATCTGTCTGGCTGCTCTGCTCGGAGCACGATGGACGCCTCCTGGGACCCAGCCTGCTTCTGTCTGCGTCCGCCGCTGCATCGTCGGGGCTGCATGCTCTTCCCAGAAGCACGTGCTCACTGCCACCACCGCATCACCACTCACGCCTACGGGACAGACAGCTGGACGCCAGGCCGGTCAGATGGGGCTGGGCAGACGGCTGAGGTCAGCCCATGGATCAGAGGGACAGAGCCACCTGACAGGTTTCTCTGCGGCCAGTCCTGCCGCCCTTTCCCTGGCAGCCATGCCACTGACTTTCTCGGGGGCACGGCGCCACGTCAGGAGCGGGCCCCGGGCAGTGTCCAGGCCGAAGGAGGTCATCTTGAGATGGACTTGTTGTCTGAGGAAAATGAGACAGGCCCACTCGCTGTGTTGTGCTTACCCTGACCCTGCACTGTCCTTGTTACTAACGGGGGTCACGGCCCTGTTTTATCCCCAAGCAGGACTCGGGTGCTTGTGGCCTGCTGGGCAGCTGGTCAGGGTGACCCAAGGGCAGAATCGACCCTAAGGGCTGGGTCCTGTGGGCATCTGGCCCCTCCTCCCCGGCCCCTTCCCCTACCCCAGGCCGCCCCATTGGGTCCTGTCCATCCGTGACATTGCCGTGGGGCAGCCAAGGGAGGAGGCACCCGTAGGTCCCTCCAGAAACTTCCTGAGCTTCCCCCAACCCACTCTGCTCTGTCCCCAGCTGCACGTGAGCCCATCCCCTCCTGCTTCATCTCCAGACCCGGAGACGAAAAGGGAGGGAGGGAGGGAGGGCCTGCATGTGGCCAGGGGCCTGAGTAGGAGTCCTCCCCCTCCTGCTCCCCTCCTGGATCCCGGGGTGCTGATGGAGTGGACAGGGTGGGGCAGGCCTGGGCTGGGGGGCGTCCAGCAGAGCCCCTCCAGGTCCCAGTGGCCTTGTGTGTGCACGTGTATATACGTACTTGTGACTTTCTTTGGGTTTGTTTGTGTTCTTGTAGATTGGTCCCAGAAAAGTTTCAGGCTGGTGGGAAAGGAGCAATGGCTCACCCACTACCCATTTGGGGGGGGGGGGGGGCAGCGCTTACCGCTCCCGATCAGCTGAACCTGCCTGAGCCAGGGGGAGCGGTGGGAGCCCGCCTCCCCAGCCCCAGGCCCCGCATCTGCCTGCCGCGGGGACAGACGAGGGACAGTGTACATAGACGTGTGTATTTTGATTGGTCAAGTTATTTTTGTTTGAGTGTTTTTTTAAGAAAGCACTCCTGACTCGGCCACGTGCTCGCCTTGTGCAGCTGCCGGAGCCCAGGAGCTGGCTGTGCCTGTGGGACTGTGCCCCCCAGCCTGTCGGACCCACGCCTGGGAGTTGGGACAGCGAGGTGGGGGTCTGCGTGGGGCTAACTGCACGGACAGGGGACGGAGGGGCGCCTGGTGCAGAGCGAGCCTTGTTTCTTGTGAAATGCGTCGTCGTCATTAAACCAGCTGTGGGTTCATGCACTGCTAGGGCTGGCTGTCCATCTGTCTGGCCCCCAGCTGGGGTGTCTAGATGTCGCACACGGGGGCAGGCGGCTCGTCCTGGCTGAGCTGGTCGTGGAGAAGACTCGGGCAGTCTACAAGAGTTGCCAGTGACCCCGAGTTCAGGGTCCCCTGGGGCCGAGGACGGGGACGTGGCCAGTGCTTGTGGCGCAGCTGGGGTGCGGCTGCTGCGGGGAAGAGGACCCCCCCGGTTGCCATCTGGAAGGGGGACGGTGGGGCAAGAGTGGCAGTCTGTGCAGCAGGCTGGTCATGGCAGGGTGGGGGGGGCCGGGGGCGGAGG
The DNA here is from genome assembly GCF_009762305.2 of Zalophus californianus. Classification (NCBI taxonomy): domain Eukaryota; kingdom Metazoa; phylum Chordata; class Mammalia; order Carnivora; family Otariidae; genus Zalophus; species Zalophus californianus. Next base: position 2,621,864 of record NC_045595.1, read on the forward strand.
AGCAGATGAGGACGGGGGGGGGGCACAGCAGCTCTCAGGTGGGGCAGGCCCTGCTGCCACCTCCACCTGACAGGCGGGGAAACTGAGGCCAGTGGGTGACCTCGCTGGCCCAGCATCTCAGGGGAGGCTGGGGGGGGCAGGCAAGAGTTGTTTCTGTTGATCCTTGAATGTAGCTTTTGCGGGAAAGGGAAAGCGGTTTAGTAGTAGTGGGGCGTGCGGCACAGGCCAGGGGCAGGGGCCCGTGGGAGGCAGGGAGGCCGCAGGGGAGGACGTGGGGGGGGCGGCAGGAGCGGGGCCTGAGGACGCCGTGAGGACCATAGAAGAGGGGGATTTGGAGGTGATCAAGGGGAGCAGAGGGTCTTGGGGCCGGAGAGGAAAGCCAGCCCAGGCCAGAGGAGTGGTGACTCTAGCAGGACCCGGCAGGTCAGGGGGCCCCAGGGGTTCCTGAGAAGAGGGGTGAGCCCCCCTACAGCGAGCAGCTGCCCACGGCTGGCCAGCACCCAGGCTCTTCCCTGCAGGTGAGGAGCCCTGTCCGGGGCAGTGGGGACCAGAGACACCAGACGCCGCGCCTGCCCTCATGGGCCCCGTCTGTGGTGGACAGTGAGAAGCACGTGTGGCTGCGACAGGGGGCAGGAGGCCCTGGGGAAGGGCACCTTTGAATCCAGAGATTGAGCTGTGTGATCAGGGGCCCGGAGAGCAGGGAGCAGGGGTGGCGCTGCGGACCGAGGGCTCAATCCCTGCGGAGGCTCTGGAGCCGCACAGGGGAGGGGACAGGGCAGGGGCTGCAGGGACCTGGGCTTCTACCCCGAGGCGGCGGGAGCCCTGGGTGTGCACCGAGAGGGAAGGGAGGAGACTGCCGTGAGACCCAGCAGCAGGGCCGGGCACAGAGCCAGAAGGAGGCGCGGCCCAGGCAGCCAGGAGCAGGTGCAAGTGAGGGGCAGGCATATTTCCAGTTCTTGTTACGTTTTTCGTTACTGTGGTAAAATATGCATTGCCATTTACCATCTTAAAGGATGTAATTCAGTGATTTTTGGTACATTCGTGAGGTTGTGCTGCTGTCTCTAGCTCCAGAACATTCTGTAACCCCGTCCCCATCAGCTGTCACTCCCCCCACCACCCACGAGCCCCCTTCCCGTCCGTGGATGTGCCTGTTCTGGATGTTTCACATAAATGGACTCACACCCCGTGTGGCCTTCTGTGTCTGGTTCCCTCCCTGAGCGTCGTGGGCTCGGGGTCCGTCCCCGGGGCAGCGCGTGGGGGACCGTGGTCCGTGTGTCCTCAGCGCACTTGCGGGCTGTGGACCGAGCTGCTGTGCATGCATGCCTGCAGGTCTTGCTCTGAGTGTATCTCAGAAGCAGAAGAGGGACAGTGTTGGGGGTGAGGAGGGAGGGCTGGGAATGTGGGGGGTCCCAGCTGGCGCTCCTGGAAGGGTGCGCCGGACGGCACGGCCCAGAGAGCCCGTGGGGTGGTTCTGAGAGGCCCAGAGAGGAGGAGGTGGGAGCCCCAGGTCGGGCCCAGGGAGCCCGGGGCTCACGGCCACCGCCTCACTCGTGCCTCCCCCCGCCTGGCCCTGCCATCCTGCCGCCCTCTGCTGGGGGAGGGAGGGAGCTGTCTGGATGGGGGCCAGCGCTGGCCAGTACCGTTGCCAGGACACCAGGGGTGGCCTTTGTCGCTGTCAACAATGGCCCCACAGGCCTTCCAGGCATGAGCCCCTGGGGATCCAGAGGCAGACATGCAGACCCTGCGGCGGGAGGCTGCCCGGCCCTACGTCCCCCGGGGGACCCTTGAAGCAGATTTCCCAGCACCTCTGTACAGGTGAGTGCCCGCCACGGCCCCATGCGCCACCTCGGCGTTTCAGGCCTGATGGCATTTGGTTTGGCTTCTCTTGTGTGTCATTTACTCTTCAGTCAAGGCATGTTGGTGCTGTACCCTCACCCCATCCTAACCTGGCTGCACCCCGCATCTCCTGCCCCACCTGCACCTTCGTACTCCCCTCCCCACCTGTGGCCAGAGCAGGGTGCGCGTGGGCACCGCAGGTCAGGGTTCCGCTGTGGGCATGGGCACGGCCCGCAGAACTGACCAGGTGTCTCCAGGAGTCCTCTGCAGCTCCCCTCACAGAACCACCAGGCTGGGGTGCTGGGGCCTGAAACCACGAAGATTTACTCTCTCCCGGGTCTGGAAGCCCCAAGTCAGAGATCAAGGGGTCGTCAGGGCTGGTTCCTTCTGGGGCCTAAGGGAGCAGGGTCTCCCCGTTCTAGTGCGTTTCTGGCAGTCCTCGGTGCCCTCTAAGGACACATCACCCCGATCTGTGCCCCGGCATCACATAGCCTTCTCTGTCCAGGCTCCCCCTTCCAGAGACACCAGGCACTGCACGAGGGCCAGCCCAGCCCCAGAGGCCTGCAGCTTAGCAACTGTTGTCTGCTGAGACTGTTTCCCAGTGGGGTTCTGAGATACCAGGTGGGCATGGATTTTGGGGGGCCCTTTCACTGCAGCGGACTGGGGAAATACACTGTAATGGGGGACTGTGCAGATGTAGGAAGACAGGTGCCTTTGGGCCGCCCCACTGCACGTCTGTGCTGAAGGGGGACGTGCAGCACACGCTGGAAACCCGGGTGCAGGGGCCGGCGGCCGTGGCTCACATGGACTGTTTCCTCAGGCTGTTTCAAGGGGCAGGAACTCTCTGGATTGTGGACCAAGCAAGCATTCGTTTGGGGTTTTTTTCCAGCTCTTAGGTGCTGCTCTTCATTTGTTAAACTGACATTTGACCGAGAGAGACCTACTTCTCATCGTTACGTTAGACCATAGTCATTGTGTTTTACAAATCCTGTGCACGTTACAGTTCAGAAGTGTTTGTTTCACAAGGGCGGGGTACCCAAGATGATCGTGAAGTTCCCCTTTGAGCGCATGGCAAACTCAGTGTGTGTCGGGTTCCCAAGACTGATGTCCCAGAACCTTCCAGGCTCACCCACCCTCAAGAAGACCTGTGGGTTTCCAGTTTTCCATGATCTCTGGGCTGTGCAGGGCGCAGGTGAAAGAGCCTGTGGTCAACAGCGCCCCAACCACCGGGGCGAAGCGCCTGCTCGTCTTCTCGGGCAGTGCTGCTACTACCAGGCCTTCTGGAAGGAACGGCCATTTGAAGTTTCTGCCCAAGCAAGTTTCCCTGCAGCTTTAGCAGCTTTGGGGGTTTCTTCCACTTTGGGGTTTTTTATCCTGCTTTTATTTTTAATGGTACCACATAGAGATTCAGTTTTTAAGATTTTATTTTTGAGTCGTCTCCACACCCAACATGGGGCTCAAACTCAACCCCGAGATCGAGTCACATGCTGCCCCGACTGCGCCACCAGGCGCCCCTCGACCTTGATTGTTGGTAGCGTACTTCCATCTCTGCACTGCAGCCCCGCTCCTTACACCGTCCCCTGCTGCCCCAGGGCCTTTGTACACCCACCTGCACTGGGCTGCAGCTGCCTCCTTAGGGAAGCTGTCCTAATGTCCAGCCTAGGACGGGGTCTGGCAGCAGAGGCCTCCTGGCACAGGCGCCCCCCTGCCACCCCTTGTCCCTGGGGGGACGGGCCGGAAGTGCTGACACAGTGGACGTTTTAATGAGGGTCCCCGGGGGGTTAGAGGGGCGGGGACTACAGGGCTTAGCACCCCTCCCTCCTCTGCCGGGCGGGGCCGGGGGTGCGCATGCCGGCAATGCAGGGCAGAGGGTGAGAAGGCCCATTTGAGGCAGGGGTGGGCCCCAGACTCAGCCTCTGTCTCCTGCCCTCACCCCCTCAGCGATGACTACCTGTCCGTGGAGGGGCCCCGCTGGACACCGGCCATCAGGCAGGCAGTGCGCTGGAAGTACGCCCCCATGGGGCGCGATGCAGCCAGTCAGCTGTGGTACACCGGCCTGACCAACTCCGAGTCCCGGGAAGCCCGGTGCAGGCTCCCGCGGGCCCTGGACAGCCCGTACCGCCAGGCCTATGCGCAATGGCATGGATGTCACGGTCACCGGGAGCAAAGCATGCCCTTGGGTGAGTGCTCAGCCTGGCCTGCCCCAAGGGGGGGGGCAAGGACCACAGATGACTTCCTACCCGGTAGCCCCCAACAGCCTACACCCAGCGCCTCCGGGAGACCGCCTGGTCCGACCCTGCCCTCCCCGCCCAGTACAGGGCCCCCAGGACGTGGTGGACAGACAGACCCATCCGGGGCAAGGAATACGGTGAGCAGGGCGGGGGTGGGAGGCGATCGGGGGAGCAAGGCCACCTCGGCTGCGGTTCAAACTGCGCGGGGACAGGCGGTGACCTGGGTCCCGGCCCCCCACAGTGGTCAACAGGCCCCAACACTGGGCGGAGTCACCGCGGCAGGGCTCCGACTACGTGCCGTTCCTGTCGGTTCCCCAGCGCCCCCGCTACACCGCGCAGAACTATAGGCAATGGGACCTGGAGCCTTACTGTCCCTCCACCAACCAGCGGCCGCCATCCATCTACACGCCCATCCACTGATAAAGTTCATGCTGCCTGACACCACCCGCTGCAGGGACGCCACCCCCGTGCATCCGTCCACCTCTGGGGACCCCGGGGACCTTGGGTGATCCAGCGGCCAGATCAAGGGAGCCCCCCCCCCCCCACCAACCAAGACGCCAGTGACCAAAACTGGGCCAGAGGCAGACAGACGCAGGGCATACCAGCCGCCCTCTCCTCACTCTGGGCTCTGGGCACACAGCTGAGACCACAGCCCTCACCCACGGGTGGCTCTTTATTCGTGTCCAGCAGTGGCCTGGGCACAGAGCACGGGACTTGCTCCTCCCTACCCCTGCCTGAGGCTCCTGTCAGGCTCACTGACCACGTCATGGTCGAGGGACCTGGTGGCACGCAGGAAACTGCACCCAAGCCTGGGGTGAGGGGTGAGCCGGGCGCACCCCTGGATCCCAGAGGGCTGAGCTCCGTGTCTGGGATCCTGACTGTCCTGCCCCCACAGCCAGCAAGGATGGGGGGGTAGGGATGGGAGGTGGGGGCGGCACGGAGGGAGGGCTGCTCCTGGCCTCAGCTGGGCCTGGAATGTACAGAGTTCATGTGCACAGGACGGCAACCGTGGCGCCTGTGGAATCAGGGCTGGGCTCCAGGGTCCCCTGCAGGAGAAAGGGGTGGGGTGGAATCAGTGTGGGGGGGGGCTGCCCCGGACCCAGCCCTCCAGCCCCTGGCCCGCGGGGGTGGGGCGCGGCTGGGACTCACAACTCCGCAGGCGAATGGGCCAGATGAGGAGACTGCAGAGACAGAGGGTGGCGGCCACGCCCACACCGCCAGTGGCGGCCACCATCACCCAGCGGTAGAAGCCCGTGCAGGCCCTGCAGCAAATCTCCAAGCTAGGGGGGGGGCAGAAGCAGGTGAGTTGCCATCTGTCAGGTCCCTGCAGCCTGGACCTCCTGCTCAGCTGTTGGGTAGCCAGAACCAGGGGGTCACCCTCAACCACCCACACCCTCCTCCCACATCTGCCCCATCCCCTCCCTGCCCTTACTCTGCTCCAACCGCACGGGCCTCCCCCTGTTCCTCCAACATGCCAAGCCCAGTCCTACCACAGGACCTTCGCACTGGTGGTTCCTCCCCATTTGCCTGGAACTCCCTAACAGGTCTCCAGTCCCATGTTACCTCCTCAAGGAAGCCCTCCCTGACCTCTTGCCCCAGACAGGTCTCCATGAGTGCTGTTTTCTACACCCCCTTGCCACTGGTTTGGATGACACAGTTCTGTGCTTATTAAAGGGGCCGGTATTGCCCCCAAGTCAGTGAGGACAGAGGAACAGGCTTTTGTTCCCAGATCCCAGGCTTCTACAAGTCTCCACCGAGTGGTCTAGAACCATCTGGATCCGGAACCCTGGGTTCTGAGGGTCCGAACACAGATTCTGGCTTTGCCCTGGCCCTGCCCACTCCTACTTCCCCAGTATGTCCGGACGCTGTGTCCCCAGCGCACAACAGCCCGCCAAGTGCCACAGGTCAGGAACAAGCGGGTCTCCCCAGTGTGCGGGCCGCACCCGTGTGCTGGCCTTCATCCAGGCTGAACCCCCAGACCTGGGGCAGTGCCTGGCACTCAGCACACACAGCACGTTCTTACTAAACGAGTAAATGAACAAAGAGCACTCACGAGCAGGGATACAGGCTCTGGATGGCCATGACTGCCAGCCCATTGGCCACTTTATCCGAGAAGCTCATGGCCCCGTACACGAAGGCTCCGCTGTGCTGGGTACACGAGCAGGGAAGTCAGCCCCCGCAGCCCAGCCGCGGCCCCCAGCCCCCGCCCCGCCCCTCCCTCAGCCTCACCGTGTGGGGGCCGATGAGGTCGGCCGTCATGGCCAGCGAGGTGACGAGGATGGTGGCGCAGCCCGTGCCCAGCAGCACAGCCGCCGCATACACGGCCATGCCCAGCCCGTCTGCCAGTGCCACCCAGGCGGCGAAGGCCAGGATCACCAGGAGGCCCACAAAGTAGGTCAGCTGCGGGGGAGCCGGCCAGCATCAGCGCCACCTCACTGCGTGGCGCCTGCCCTCCCTGGTCTTCAGCCGGCCGTACCCCATGCCCGGCCGCAGCAGGGAGGGGGTCCAGCTGGACCCTCCCTGCGGCACCCCGAGCTCGGACCTCAGAGGGTTCTGGGGCCAGGGGCACTAAGCGCGCCAAGCCAGCCCCGGGCAGCTGTGTGGAGACGGAGCTGGCTGCAGCCAGACGCAGATCCATTAAAATCAAACACAGTGACGTGTCGAGTTCCTTAGTTGCACCGGCCAGAGTTCCAGGGCTGCGGGCCACCGCCGGCCACGGCCCCAGGCAGCACGGAGTCCTAGAGCGCTGTAGCCCTGAGCCACGCAGAAGCCAGCCCCGGGGCTGCCACGGGCTGGACGCCGCGGTCCGGAGCCACCGGTTCTCGGGGTCCCGGGCGTCCTCAGCTGTGGGGGCCCCCACCCCCAACCCCCCGCCCATCCTGCCCCCTTACATTCCTCCCGATGCACTTGTTGACTGGCTTCATGAGGAAGGAGGAGCAGAAACCGCTGAGGTACATCACCAGCGGGATGGTGGCGATGAACTTCTGTTGGGGCAGAGTGGATGTGGGCACGGGGGGCACAGGGGCCCCGGGGCCGCGCCCCCTGCGCCATCCGTGCCCCCCCCCCCACAGCTCACCTTGGGCAGGTTGAGGGAGTAGGTGAGATACATGGCTATGTACGTCTGGGACAGGTTCACAATGAGCCTCGTGCTCATGTACAGCAAGCCCACCTGTGGGCAGGCAAACCAAAGGCTCGGGTCGGGGGGCTGTGGGGGGGGTGCCTACGTGAGCCGCTCGTGGTGACTGGCCGCCAGGCTGGTGGGGCGGGGAGCAGTGACGGAGGGAGGGCGGCAAAGAAACTGTGTCCCCCCCACCCCATGTCCGCCATCCCTGCCCAGAGCCCTGCACCCCCCCAGCCCTGTGCCCCGCCCCCCCCCCCGGGCAGTGCACCTGATAGAAGGCCGGCTCTCGGAGCCAGTGCTTCCAGAGCAGCAGGGGCCGGGCGGTGGCGGGGGCCAGCAGCGGGCTGTGCTCGTCCGGCTCCTCCGCCCGAGGCCGGCGCCCTTCCCTGGTGCCCAGATGGAACAGCAGCGAAGAGACGGCTCCAACTCCCACCACCAGCAGGGAGAGGTTCTGGAGGCCAGGCAGGAGAGAGGGGTCAGCGGCCACGCTCTCAGCCCGGGCCCTGGGTTTGGGGCCACCGGGGTGTCCCAGCCAGGCCCCGCTCACCTGGAACACCAGCACGTCTTGGATGCCCAGCTGGTCAGTGACCCTGCGGGACCCCCCCAAGCTCGGGGAGCCCTGCAGGTGGAGCAGCACCCAGGCGGCACCGTACACGGTGATGCTGGCCACCACGGTGAAGGCGTACCTGGCGGGGGCAGGGCGGGCTTCAGCGCGGGGCCCAGGAAAGCACACGGCCACCGGCCACGCTGCCAAAGCCACTTCAGGCCTCCAGGGAATCTCTGGCTGGGGGGGGCGTTCGGCCGCCCAACACTGGGTGGCCACAGCAGAGCCCTTGCCGCCCGTTATGTGATGACTGACGGCCAACCCCACGACTACACCCTGACATCCCAGCTGCCGGGGCCGGGGGTACAGAGACTCCGGGAAGACCTGAGACGCTCGGAAGCCAGGATTGGGGATTCTTGGTTCCCAGATCCTGGGCCTTGACGGGGCCAGGGCTCCGTGGTCCGGAAGCATCCGGGGCCCCTCCTGCTTGTAGCCCCGGAGCGGTGCCCCTCCAGGGGCTGGGGGTGCGGGGGCAGAGCCTCTGGATCGCACATGAGGACTCAGTTTCCCTTTCTGAGAGTGGGACCAATAGCCAGAGATCAAAGTGAAGAGGCCACAAGGCTGGCAGGGAAGTGCCTGCCGGTAGAAGATGCCCCAGAGCCTGGTCTCACAAGCCACCCGCCAGCTGGGGCCCTCAGGGGCCTGGGCATTGGGCAACCCCTGTCACTGGGGCCAGCCACGCCCGAATGCGGAACCCAAAGGCAGGGTGGGGAGGAAGCCAGGCTGGGCTGCACTGAAGATGCTTCCACGACAGCAAGAGGCGTGTACACCTCGCGGGCGCCCTCCCGTGGGCCAGCCCTTCCCCGAGCTCCAGCCACGCTGGCCCCGCCGCCTGTTCCAGGCCTTCCTCCTGGAGCTCGAGCCCCCGCCCTCTTCCGGGCACACACTGTCCCACCGGGACGCACGCTGCCCAGACCCTCTCAAGGACACGTGACAAATCTCGGGATGGCCAGGAGGATTAGACAGTAACTGGCGTGTAGGGCCTAGAAATGTGCCTGCACACAGCAAGCACTCCATAAATGCTCCTAGTATCATCCTATCCAGCAGAACCTCTGTCAATACCCCAAGCAAGTCAACAGGCCAAGTGCTGGCTGCATCCTGCAGGCAGGATTCTAAGATGGCCCTGGTCCCACCCCGTCTTGTCCCTCCCGTGGGCGAGGGGACCTACGAACACGGGATGTCACCCCCTTGTTGAGGCAACATTTTGTGGTGAAGGTAAAGGGCTTCTGCAGCTAGAATTAAGGGAGATTATCCTGGGCGGCCCAGACCTAATCAGGAAATCCTTAGAAAAACCTAAGCTGAGACCCCTGCCCTAACCAGTACCCTGACGGGAGACCACGGAGCAGAAAATACAGCTAAGTGGTGGGGCGCCTGGCTGGCTCAGTTGGTCGAGCATCCAACTCCTGGTTTCCGCTCAGGTCATGACCTCAGGGTCGCAAGATCGAGACCCGTGTGAGGCTCCACGCTGAGTGGAGTCTGAGATTCTCCCTCTCCCTCTGCCTCTCCCCCCACTCTCAAATATTTAAAAAAAAAAAAGAAGAAAATACAGCTAAGCAGAGCCAGACCCCACCCCACAGGAACCGTGAGCTGATAGGTGCGTGCTGTCTGAAGCTGCTAGCTTGTGGCCGTTAACGCGGCAACGGCCGACTAATACGGTTTTAGAGGCGCGTGAGCGGGGACCCGCTGTCCCAGAGCCGCACAGCCAAGCAGCGCCCGAACGCAGAAGGGCCCCCGCCTCCCGGCCTGGCCCGCTGTGCACGCGCGGAGGCCGGACCTGAGGGCCGTGAGCTCCACCTTCTCGTGGTCATTGGTGGCGAGCTCGGGGATGAGGCTGAGGTGGGCGATCTGCGCCGCCGCCCAGCCGAACTGGAAGATCACGATGAAGGGCGCGTAGTAGAGGAGGGCGGCCCATTCGGGCGTGGCTGCCCCGCAGCCCAGGCACGGGCTGAAGATGAAGGGGAAGGACAGCAGGACACAGATGGTACCTGTGGGTGAGCAGACACGGGGGAGGTCACACCGCGGGGCCTTCCCACACCAGCCCCGGGCTCCCAGGGCCTGGCCGGGTGGGGACCCTTCCGCAGTCACAGTTGGGGTGGGGGGTCCGCGGCCCAAGGCTTTCCTGGGGAGTAGGTCCTGTGACAAATGGGGAAACCGATGGGCGCCTGGGTGGCTCAGTTGGTGAAGCGACTGCCTTCGGCTCAGGTCATGATCCTGGAGTCCTGGGATCGAGTCCCGCATCGGGCTCCCTGCTCGGCGGGGGGTCTGCTTCTCCCTCTGACCCTCTTCCCTCTCACGCTCTCTCTCTCTCATTCTCTCTCTCTCCAATAAATAAATAAAATCTTAAAAAAAATGGGGAAACCGAGGCAGGGAGCCCTGGGGTCCCCGAGGTCATGCAGCCCAAGAGGACAGCAGGGCTCCACCTGTCAGTTCAGGTTATGTGCCCCCAGTGTCTGACGGGGAAACAGACACACAACGGGCTGTTGTGTTCCCAAGGTCATGTGCTGCAAGGACAAGAGCAGGGCCAGGACCTACGGCCACGTGATAAGACAGGACAAGAATGGGGCTTCCCCCCTGCTAGCCTCGGGCTCCCCAGGGGTGCTCCCTTGGTGACAGGTGGGGAAACAGAAGCACAGAGCACCTGCGGGGTCCCCTGGAGCACTGCCCGCCACAGACACGCTTGCTTTCCCGCCTCCTGGCAGGGCTTCCCCCCCAGCTCCTGCCAAGCGTCCCACCGCGCGCCCAGCAGTCAGGAGGCCAGGTGATGCTGGGCGAAGCTACAGTGGACCCTGCCCTCCCCGAGCCCCGGTGTCCCTATCAGCTCATGAGGGGGTCTTTTCTTTACCTGATACCTCAGAAGAAGCCCAAGTCCACGGGGGCAGCCAACAGGCCCTGCAGGACCTGCCCCCCCCACCACCTTTGCTCCAGCCACACAGGAGGCCTCCTAGCCTCAGCACACCAGGCTCGGTCCTGCCCCAGGGCCTTTGCACCAGCTGTGCCCACTGTTCCCCTCACATCCTTTTGTGCCTCAGGACTAAACTCAAATGCCACCTCCTCAACAAAGCTCTCCCTGACCACTGCAGTCCCCAGCAGTCCCCTCCCTGTGCTGACACTTCCCTGACCACCACAGTCCCCAGCAGTCCCCTCCCTGCGCTGACACAGTCCATCTGAACACGGCTTTCCTCTCACATGCCTTAGCCCACACAGGGATTCTTTTGTCTCGGCTTGTTTCCTGTCTGCCTCCCCCAGCGGAGACCGGGCTCTGGGAGAGTGGGCAATAGGTCTCTTGAGGTCACTTCTGGAGCCCTGGCCACCAGCACGGAGCCTGGCACATATCTTTTGGGTGAGTGAATAATTATACTAATGTTGTCCACTTACAGCCCCAAGAAGTGGGTGTCCCTATTCTCCCCACTTTCCAGATGAAGACAGGTTCAGTGTGTGAGCCGCTGGGCCCTGAGCCATGCTCCTTCCCTCTGCCAGGACAGGCCCAGCTCAGCACCCTCCCCTGCTGGGCCTGGCAGCTGGCCTTCCCCTCTCCCTCCAGGCTCAGGACCTCATGCCGTAGGCCCTGGGGCTGCCTCCACATCCTGGGATGGGGAAATGAAAGCAAAGGCACCCTTCCTTGCTATTTTCTCTGGAACTGGGGCCTGGGAGGGGCAACCTAAGCTCATGCCTGGGGGCCCCAGGGGCCGCCTCAGGGCCAGGCACAAACTATGTAGACTCTGGTCAGAAGAATGTGCTGCCCTGGCCAGAATCTACCCTGAAGCTGGCCAGGCCAGGTTAACCATTGCCTGGATGAGGCTGCCTGGCCGGGGGACTTCGGGCAAGTGACTTTCCCTCCCTGGGCCACAGTTTCCAGAAAGTACAGACATTGAGGGGCGCCTGGGTGGCTCAGTCATTATGCGTCTGCCTTTGGCTCGGGTCATGATCTCAGGGTCCTGGGATCAAGCCCCACATCGGGCTCCCTGCTTGGCAGGGAGCCTGCTTCTCCCTCTCCCACTCCCCCTGCTTGTGTTCCCTCTCTCGCTGTGTCTCTCTCTCTGTCAAATAAATAAATAAAATCTTTAAAAAAAAAAAAAAAAGTACAGACATTGAAAATACCCAGCTCCCAAAGTCAGCATGAGAACCAGGAGTTAACGTATGAAAGTGGGAGCTCCTGTGGCTCTCAGCCACTTCCTGCCTCAGCAGCTTCAAAGCTGTGCTGTGTCACCCTTGCACAGCTCTTTCAGTGGGTTGGAAGCCCCCTCCCACACACTCCTATTCATCCCTCAAATCCCCAAAGCTTCAGAGCTCCGCTTCTCCCTTATGAAACCCAGTTCACCCACATGCCCCAGCCTGGATCCCACGGGAAAAATCCATGTGTGGCTGTAAGGGTCCTCTCTGGGCTAGAAGGGTCCTCTCTGGGCTAGAGCAGGGGAGCCCAGGGGGCCTGCTAAGGGGAAAAGTGAACCCACCACCCATAGGCTCAGAGGCAAAAATAAAGAGAAGTGGGCACTGTTTCCAAGGTGATTCACGCAAGCCAACTTATCAGGCCAAGAGGGGCTGCCCCAGTTTCTTCTCTCCACAGATCCTCCTGGATCTCCCCACATGCTCACCCTGAGGCAGAAAAGGGGTGCAGGTGGAGGCCTTGAGGTCCCCCAGGCCTGTTTTACATAAACACAAAGCCTTCAGTTCTTTATTTACAAAGGTGCCTAACCCCTGCCTCTGCCGGGGGAACTCAGATTCTTTCCTACGGGGTCAGGTGGACCCTCCCACCTACGAGAGGGGCACACAGTCAGGCCTGGGGGCACATGCAGTGTCCACTGCTCAGCTACGTTCCCACAGCTGGCTCCGTCTCCTCAGGGGTGTCTCCCTTGCCCGCCCCAGAGAAAAGACTCCCCACCTCTGTCACCTATCAGGCCTAGGAGCTGTCTTGTGTGTTTGTGCATGAGTTTATCTATTATGAACAAAACTGCATTGAAGACTAGGCTCAGCTCTGCAAGCAATCCCAACGTTGGCCCAAAGACGGGTACCTCTCGCATCTGTTTTTCAGACAAGGTGATCACCAGTCTGTCGGAGTCTCCTGTCTCCCCCTGCTTCCCTCCCTGGCTGCTATGGTCTCAAGTGACCCAAGAGCAGCCTGGGTGTCCTCAGTGCCTAAGAAACCTGACATCCGGCCACTTGGGCCACTTGGAGATCTGCTGCACCCTGCAAAAACAGCACTCGCCAGGGCCCAGGGTGAATCCTTGCCTCCCTGGCCACTGCTCCCAAGGGCAAGGAGGGCAGTGGTCAGCCCCTCCTATCTTCTAGAAAGCTGCCACCCAGAATTCACAGGACTGGGCAGGATTCCTATGCCTGTCTCCTGAAATGCCCAGCGGAGCCCAGATGCCAGGATGCAGCAGGCACCTCTGCCAGGGAAAGAACAGCAGAGAAAGCGGCTGGGGCTAATCTCATGGTCCAGGATCCAGGGCAGCAGAGAAGGGATGCTGGGAGGCAGGCCTTATCAAATGTGTGCACTGGGCAGGACACCCCAGCTCCTGGGGGACCTGCCTCCTCCCCTCACCAACAGAGGTGTTCTGACAACTCCCCCAGGACCCACGTTGACCCTGTTGGGCCCGCAGACCCCATCCTCCTCAGCCAGACACACGCAGGCCCCTGCCTCTTCGGTCTTATTTGGTCCCCAAGTCTTGGCTCCCCAGCGCAGCACCCCTAAACCTCCCGAGCACCAGGTTCCCCATGATGGGGCAGAGGATGGGCAGGAGTGCGCTGGAGAAATGGGACAGACTGACAGAGGGGGCTCCAGGCAGCCTGACCCTCACTCGGACAGAGTTGTCACCCAGACAGACAAATGGAAAAGTCAAGCCGGACCAGGCCGGCTGACAGAGGTGGCACCAGGCAGTCAGACCCAATCTAGAGAGGGTTCAGGGTGCCCATGGGGGTCAGACAGAAAGACAAAGGGAAGTGCCACTGGAAGGTCACATGAGTGGTCAGGTGGCAGAAGTACAGAGCAGTTAAGCAGACAAATGGAGGAGGTCAAGGATGGGGCAATAGAAAGGTACTAAGCAGCCGGACAGAGGAGGTTCAGGACGTAAGTAGGGCAGGCAGGCAGGCAGGCAGAGCCGGGAGCCCAAGGCAGGCGGCGGGCTAGGAGAGGTCAGGCCCCGGGGCGGGCAGGCAGCGGGGGGAGGCTCAGGCCCCGGGACGGGCAGGCAGAGGGGGGAGGCTCAGGCCCCGGGACGGGCAGGCAGAGGGGGGAGGCTCAGGCCCCGGGACGGGCAGGCAGAGGGGGGAGGCTCAGGCCCCGGGGCGGGCAGGCAGACGGGGGAGGCTCAGGCCCCGGGGCAGGCAGGCAGAGGGGGGAGGCTCAGGCCCCGGGGCAGGCAGGCAGAGGGGGGAGGCTCAGGCCCCGGGGCAGGCAGGCTAGCAGCGGAGGGAGGCTCAGGCCCCGGGGCAGGCAGGCAGAAGGGGAAGGCCCCGGGGCAGGCAGTCAGAAGGCGGGAGGCTCAAGCCAGGGGGGGGACAGGCTCGGCCGCGACTTACCGACCAGGTGCCAGGCCTTTCGGGGGCCGCAGCGGACGCAGTGGCCGGCGGCGCGGTCGGCCTCGTAGCCCACGAGGGGCGTGCACAGCCCGTCGGCCACCTGGCCGAGCAGCAGCAGCAGGCCGGCGCCGCGCGAGCTGTAGGCGCGCACCGAGTGCAGGTAGAGCAGCAGGTAGGTGAACCACATGGACGCGCACAGGTCGTTGAGGAAGTGGCCCACCGCGTAGCTCAGCCGCGCGGCCACCGACAGTGGCCGCGGCGGCGCCCCCGCTCCGGCCGCCGGGGGCCCCGGGCCCATGGCCGCGCTCCGTACCCGGGCCGGCCCGACGCAACCCCCGCGCGCGAGCCGTCAGCGCCCGGCCCCCCCCGCCCCGCGCCACCGCCCAAGCCCGCCCGGCCGAGCGCGCCTGCAGCCGCAGGGCCCCGAACCCCGGATTAAGGCCCGCGTGGGGCGGGACGGGGAATGCTGGCGGCCGCCTCCACCAATCGGGGCCGCGCGCCGGGGCCCGAGAGCCACTAACCAGAGGGGGGCGTGGCCTCGGGGCCAGTCCGGCCCCCACGCCCTGCGCCGACGGGGTGGGACGGTCCTAGCGCCCGACGGCTCACCTTGGCGTTAGCGGGACCCTCACCGGTTGGGGGGGCGACGCAAGGGGCGCCCACACCCAGACTCCTGCCTTCAGGGCCGCGCCACCCTAGCCTGCCCGCAGCTTTACGAGGCCTAATGTGTGGGCGGGGGAGGACGGGGTGGGCTGGGGGCGTGGGGGATGGGGGAGAATTCTGAGCCTGAGCTCGCCACTCCTCGGGGTCCCGTAACTTCCCAACTTGCCGGCCCGGAAAGACCCAGTCGCACGCAGAGAGGACGCATTAGTTCTAATTAATTAGTTATTAAGGATAATAATGGGGGTAATCATCATAACACCAGCTGGCATTTAATGAGCGCTGACTCTGCCAAATGCCCCACGTGGGTTTTCTCACCCAAGCCGGGAGGGAAGCGGGGCGAGTGGCTCCCATTTCACACGCGATAAAACAGGCCCGGAGAGCGGGGAGGGCGTGCTCGGGGACGCAGTGAGTCAGGTGCATGCGACACCACCCAAGGCCTGCGCTCAGAACCCCTCCCCACTCTCCTCCAACGGTCCTCCCACGACGGGGTCACCACACAAGCGGTTTCAAGTTCCCCCAAGCTTTGCGTGCAATTTCTCCACCCCCCCCGCGCCTCCTCCAGCAGCGGTTAGACACCTGCGCTCTGGAGCCAGAAACCTGGGGTCTAAATCCAGCCCCACTCCCTGCTAACTGTTCCGGCTGGGACAAGTCCTTTAACTCTGTGGGGTTTCAGTCTTCCCAGATCTAGAATGGGTATAATGTACACTAAAAGTCATACAGGGGCGCCAGGCTGGCTCAGCCCATAGAGGGTGCGATTCTTGATCTCAGGGTCTTGAGTTCCAGCCCCACGTTGGGTGAGAGATTCCTTTAAAAATAAAATAAAATAAAATCTTGTATAATCGTTAGCTCTTAAGAGTCTCAGCCAGAAAGTTTTCTCATCACCCTCTCCTCCCCTGCCGGTCATACAGTACTCTGGGCTGCCCCCGTCATAACCCTGATATCTGCTCTCCCCCCGACCCCAGCTATTAACTGTATCCCCCACTGAACTCTGATCCTCATGAAGGCGGGGACGGGGTAGCTGCCTACGCCTGGCACATAGGAGCTCAGGAAATATCCGTCCAGTGACTGCAGGGTGGGCACGGAGGCGGAGATTCAAAAGCGCAGACAGAAACTGGGAGACAGGAACCCACTAACAAACCAGAGGCTCAGGCACCCCAAGGGGGTCCTAGCCCAGAACTTCACACTGATGCAGACCACCCACCCCAATACCCACTTTTTTTTTAATGGAAAAGAGCCTGAAAAATGGGTGTGGGTGGGGTGATGGGGACTCGAGATAACCTAGCGTGGGAGCCGGGAGAGAAGGGGTCACCGCTTTGGAGGAGATGAGAGACAAGAAGCTCAATTCTTTCCTCCCCCGGGAGGGCCGGGCATGCTCCTTCCGTTGCTCCAGGAGAACGAACGTGATTTAAAGAAATTCTTGCCCCAGCCTTACACGACGTTTCAAAATACTTGCCTAAGTTTCTCTAACATTTTTTTTAAAGTTCTTCTTTATTGGGGCGCCTGGGTGGCTCAAACGGTGAAGCGTCTGCCTTCGGGTCAGGTCAGGATCCCGGGGTCCTGGGATTGAGCCCCACGTCGGGCTCCCTGCTCCGCGGGAGCCTGCTTCTCCCTCTGCCTGCGGCTTCCCCTGCCTGTACACGCTCTCTGTGTCAAAAATAAATAAAATCTTTTTTTTAAGTTCTTATTTATTGATTTAAGTCATCTCTACCCCCAAGGTTGGGCTTGAACTCACGACCCTGAGATCAAGAGTCACACGCTCCACGTCTGAGTCAGCCGGGCTCCCCTCACCTAAGCTTTGTATTTACATTTCTCATCTCCTTTCATCCCACATCCCTAGGGGATCTTACACTACTTCTTGCCCATTTTACAGAGAAAACAGGCTTTTACAGAAGTCCCTTGCCAGAGGGCACACATCTAACAAGAGGCAGATTCAGGATCCACACTGGGCTCCCCGCGTGATCTGCAGCATCTTTGAGTTCTTTATTCTCGGACAGGGGAGGGCCCACCTGAAGAGAAAAGGTGCCCGGTGTTTACTCTTACCAGCCCCCCGTGTGGGTCAGGAACCCACAGGGAGCATCCCTCGAGCAGACCCAGCACGGGGAGCGGGGGCGTTTGGCAGAAACACCAGCATATCTCTGGGTTTTCCTGCGGGTGGTAGCCAGCAAATATTCCCTGGCCTGGACGCTGGGGGGGCGGCCGGGGGGGGGGGCAGGAGGAAGACAAGAACAAGGCGGACCCTGGCAGGGAGCTGCCCCTGCGCTGTGTCCTTCCCTCCTTCCTTCCTGGACTCACTCATTCAGCGGATCTGGCCTCATGCTGAACAGTGCAGGAGCCCCAAAGCTTCTGAAGCCCCTCGTCTGAAGCAGGGGCAGAGCCAGCCCCTCTGTTGTCGGTGCTGGTGCTGGAGGGGTCAGACATGGGAGGGCCGACTGAATGGCAGGCAGCGTCTGGACGTGACCTCCGGATCCCTGGGGAGCCATGGGAGGGTTTTGAGAGGAGCTGGGAGAGTCAGACAAAAAGATGGATGGGGGTAGGGATGGGGGCCGTCTATTCTGAAGCAGGCATTGGCTGCAGGGGTTGGGAACCTAGTGCAGAGCACACATGCCCCTATAAGAGCCCGTGTGAGATTTGTGGGCGAAGATCAGAGAAGGTCCTGCCCGGAGGGAGGATGTGAGAAAGGAGGGATGAAAGCCCTGCCCTTGGGATAGGACAGAGACAGGCTTGGGGTCCAGCGAGATCCGAGCCTCTGATGTCCCAAGAGCGTCCCAGCTGCCCCCCACCCCCTGCTGGAGATCGGATGCCCTGGTGGCCCCCAGTCCAGCTGCAGGTAGGAAGGGAGGGTTCACTTTGATCTCCTCCCCAGGGGCTCTGGATGATTAGGAGTGGGGGAGGGGGAGAAGTGGGGGAGGGGGAGGAGAGGCGGGGTGGATGGAAGGGGAGGGAGGATTCCTAGAAACTGGGAAACAACCAGGAACTTCCTTAGATCCCAGGGTGGCTGTGGGGGGCCCACAGCCAAGATCAAACCAGGCAGTCTCAGGCCAGCCCCCAAGCCTCAGTTTCCCTTTCTGTGAAGTGGGTGTGACAGCAGCACTGCTGAATAGGGTCACAGGGTGGCCTAAGGGAGATGAGGCAGGTGAGGATTGAGCCTGCACAGGGACCAGATCATTCGCTGTGGTGGGGGGCTGTCCTGTGTGCATCGCAGCACCCCTGGCCTCCACTCAGAAGCCAGGGGCACCCCCCCCCCGCCGCAAGTCGTCACAACCAAACACGTTTCTGGGCATGGTCCAGTGTCCCCTGAACTACCCTGGGTGGCAGCCACAGTACTAGAAAATTCTCTGTAACAGGGTCTGCAGCTTCCCGGACCAAACCAGCTACCGCTTCCAGTGACATTGACCCCAGTTCTAAGGGAGGCCGTGAATTAAGCTCATTAAACCCTCGCAACAACCTCCTGAAGGCGGACATAGGCATCGTCCCACTTTGTGGAGCGGCAGACTGAGGCACAGACAGTTTCTGTAAATTGCTCAAGTCACACATGTAGGGCTTGGGGCCACCTCCCTGACCTTCTGCAGGTCCCACAGCAGTGGGGGTGCCTCCTCCTCAGGGGCCTGAGGCCCCCGCCCCCACACCCCTTCTTTCGGGCAGCTGTGACCACTGCATTTGTGTGTGTCTTCTGCTTCACGTTGTGTCCCCTCCCCTCCCTCCAACTAGGTGACAGTCCTAAACCCCAGGACCTTGGAATGCAACCTTATTTGGAAATAGGGTCATTGCAGAGGTGGTGAGTTAAGATGTCACGCTGGAGCAGTCCCCTGTGGACCCAATAAAAAAGGAAAGCTGGACGGACACACACGGAGAAGCCAAGGGATGATGAAGGCAGAGAGATCGGGGTGACGCTTGGACAAGCCAAGGAACACCCAGCATGGCCGGCGACCCCCAGGAGCTGGGAGAGCCTGGCGCTGATTCTCCCTCAGGACCACGGAAGGAACCAGCTCTGATCGAGTCCTTGTTGTTGGACTTCTAAGCCCCAGAACTGGGGCGCAAGACACTTCTGTTGTTTTAGGCCCGGGCTTTGTGGTGCTTTGTTTGAGCAGCTCTAGCGGCTAATGCAGTGCGTGCACGTGCATGCGCGTGCGCGTAGGAAAAGTTTTAGTAAGAAGTGTTAACAAGCTGGTGATGGGGAATATGGTGTGAGGACCGTGGCCTTACCTACACTAATTTTGTACAAATGAAATGAATTTGCACAATATTTGCAAAATAACATTCATTTCAAAAACAGAAGTTTAAGCCATCCTTAATGGATCTCGTATTTCTGGGACTGCAAACTGGGACTCCGTACCAGGCTTCCTACTGTACAAATTTCCAAGTGAGGCACAGAAATGAATGCAGAGAAACTAAAATGAAATTTATGACTTTAGACAGCTGTGGTTACTGGCTTTACTGAGGGCTAGGTATTTTTTTAAAAGATTTTATTGATTTATTTGAGAGAGAGAGAGAGAAATCATGCGATTGGGGAGAGGAGCAGAGGGAGAGGGAAAGGGAGAATCCCAAGCAGACTCCATGCTGAGTGCAGAGCCCTTTGCGGGGCTCAATATCATGACCCTGAGATCATGACCCTGAGATCATGACCGAAGCTGAAACCACGAATTGGACACATAACCGAGCCCCCCAGGCGCCCTTACTGAGGGCTAGGTATTGAGAGAACTTTATGTTGCTAAGAAAAAACAAGGGATGCCTGGCTGGTTCAGTCAGTGGAGCTGGTGACTCTTGATCTTGGGGTCATGAGTTCAAGCCCCACTGTGGGTGTGGAGCCTAATTGGAAAAAAAAAAAAAAGATAATTTCGGGGCAGAAAGGATCTGCTGTCAAATAAATGCACGAAGGATGTAAAGTCAAATAATATAAATGCTGCTTCTGTATGTTGCTTGTTTGGGGGTGTGGGTGTGTATGGACTCCGCATGAACTGGACGGAAGACACTTTTATTCTTTCTAGAGAATATCCATGCCGCAAGGTATTTTTCTTGATGCCAAAGAGCGGCAAACTGCTTTCAAAATCAGCCCCAGGGGCGCCTGGGTAGCTCATTCGGTTAAGTATGGGACTCTTGGTTTTGGCTCAGGTCATAATCTTGGGGCCCTGGGATCCAGCCCCGCTTCCGGCTCCCCGCCCTGTGCGGAGTCTGTTAGAGATTGTCTCCCTCTCCCTCTGCTCCTCCCTGCTCGGGCTCTCGCTCTCTCTCTAAAGGATATAAATAAAGTATTTTTAAAGAAGTCAACCTCAAAACAGTTCCTCTCTTTTTGATGTACAGGAAGATTCCTGAATTCCTTGTGTGGTTCCTTAGGAGGGGGGAGGACAGTTTCTAGCGCAACACCTTGTCAATCAAGCCAAAGAGGCGGGGGGTTGGAGGGCGGGGCTTCCCCATCTTCCCGCTTGTACTTCTTACCTAAAGATTTTATTTATTTATTTGACAGAGAGACAGGGAACACAAGCAGGGGGAGTGGGAGAGGGAGAAGCAGGCTTCCCGCGGGGCAGGGAGCCCGATGCGGGGCTCGATCCCTGAGCCGAAGGCAGACGCTTAACGACTGAGCCACCCAGGCGCCCCACCTATACTATTTTTAACAGATCAGACAAAGGCAAGGGTGGTATGTCCCATGAAGCAACAGATCAGGATCTGGAATCTGGGTCTGTCATGATTCCAAGGCACGCTCATCTTACTCAGCCCTGGGCTGCCTCTTAGGGGAACAGATTTATTGAAATTTAATTCACATACAATGCACCCATCTAAAGTGTGCAATTCTGAGGGTTGTTTTTTTTTTTAAGATTTTATTTATTTATTTGAGAGACAGAGAGAAAGAAAACAAGCTGGGGGGAGGGGCAGAGGGAGGGGGAAAAACAGACTCCCCGCTGAGCAAGGAGCCCTATGCAGAACTCGATCCCAGGACCCTGGGATCATGACCTGAGCGGAAGGCAGAGGCTTCACCGACTGAGCCGCCCAGGCGCCCCTGAGGTTTTCAGTATATTTACAGTTATGCAACCATCACTGCAGTCTAGGTTTAGAACATTTTGATCACTCAAACTCCGTGCCCATGAGCAGTGTCTCCCCATTCCCCGTCTCCACTAATTCCCCAGCCGCAGGCAACCACTAACTTTCTGTCTCTATGGATATATATGCCTGTTCAGGACATTTCATATGAATGGAGCCACACACTTGTAGTCTTTTGTGACTGGCATTTTTCACTGAGCATCATGTTTTCAAGGTTCACCCCTGTTGTAGCATGAATCAGCAATTTATTCCTTTTTTTTTAAGTTTATCTTTTTTTTAAGATTTATTTATTTATTTTGAGAGAGTGAGAATGAGAGAGAGAGAGAGAGAGAGTACATGAGAGGGGGGAGGGTCAGAGGGAGAAGCATGCTCCTCGCCGAGCAGGGAGCCCGATGTGGGACTCGATCCCGGGACTCCAGGATCATGACCTGAGCCGAAGGCAGTCGCTTAACCAACTGAGCCACCCAGGCGCCCTTTTTAAGTTTATCCTTAATCATCTCTATACCTAACGTGGGGCTCGAAATCACGGCCCAGAGATCAAGTCACAGGCTATTCTGACTGAGCCAGCCAGGCGCCCCTAATTTATTCTTTTTGATGGCCACTAATATTCTATTAGATGAATGGACCACATTTTGTCTATCTGTTAATCAACAGATGGGCATTTGGGTTGCTTCTACTTATTGGCCATTGTGAATCGTGCTGCTGTAAACGTTCATGTGCAAGTTCCTGTGTGGACATGTGTTGTTGATTCTCTTGGGTCTCTCTCTAGGAGTGGGATTTCTGGATCGCATGGTAATTTCATGTTTAATGTTTTGAGGAACTGCTTGGCTGTTTTCCAAAGCACTTGCCTCTGAGAAATTTACTGTACGCACTCATTTGCTTATTCAACAGATAGGGATTGAGCAGCTCCTAGAGGTACTGTTCTAGGTGCTTTAAAGTGATGGGGCGCCTGGGTGGCTCAGGCAGTGAGGCGTCTGCCTTCGGCTCAGGTCATGATCCCAGGGTCCTGGGATCGAGCCCCGCATTAGGCTCCCTGCTCGGCAGAAGCCTGCTTCTCCCTCTCCCACTCCCCCTGCTTGTGTTCCCTCTCTCCCTGTGTCTCTCTCTGTCAAATAAATAAATAAAATCTTTTTAAAAAGTATTAAAAACCAGAGGCCCATCAAAGAGCCATTTAGGCCACGTCACCAAAGTGGAGCTTAATACCAACCTAACTGCAGCTTCAACCTCCCCCAGAAAGGTCTTTTTTTTTTTAAAGATTTTATTTATTTATTCGACAGAGAGAGTGAGAGAGAGTACAAGCAGGGGGGAGTAGTAGAGGGACAGAGAGAGAGAGAGAGAGAGAAGCAGGCTTCCCGCTGAGCAGGGAACCTGACGCGGCGCTCGATCCCAGGACCCTGAGATCATGACCTGAGCCGAAGGCAGACACTTAACCATCTGAGCCACCCAGGCGCCCCTCCCCCAGAAATGTCTTAATGGGTCAGTCAGGAACTTTCCCTCTCTGCCCCAAAGGAAAATGAGAGAATGTGCATAATAAGACCTCTTCCTCTTCCCCCTGCTAAGGGAAAGTGACCTTGCAAGGAGGCCCAATCCTTTCTCTTCTATTGGTAAGAACATCCTTGCCCCTTCTGGCTTCCTATATAACCTTCCAATTTGTAGGATTCTTTGGAGCTCCCCTCTACTTGCTAGATGGGATGCTGCCCCATCCATGAATCCCTTAACAAACCCCATTAGATCTTCAAATTTATTCCATTAAAATTTTGTTCTTTAGGGGTGCCTGGCTGGCTCAGTCATAGAGCATGTGACTCTTGATCTCAGGGTGGTGAGTTCAAGCCCCACACTGGGAGTAGAGATTACTTAAATAAATAAAACTTAAAACAAAAAAAAAATTTTTTTTTTTGTTCTTTAACAGAGGAAACTAACATATGGAGAAAAAATAAGACAGGATGTATGGGGGAAACCTCATTGAGAAGGTGACATGTGAGCAAAGACCTGAAGGAGATCAAGCAGTGAGCCAGCAGATAATCGGGAGGAAAGGGCACGCCAGGTGAAAAGGCCGGGGGGAGGGGTAAGTGAAACGGACGTATTTGTATTTGAGGAACGTCAAGGAAGCAGAGAAGGGAGATGGCAGTGTGGTGATGTGGGCCCGTTGTTTGGGGTCTAATACGACATCGTGAGCATTCAGTGACCACAACTGTCACCGTGAGAGTAGGGGAGGTCCCAGCTCAGGCCATAAGACCACGCTGCCGCATGGGGGTGGGGGGCAAATCCCAGAGCAGAGCCTCCTGCCCCTCCATCTTCACGAGGTCCTTGTAGGCTTCCTGTCTCAGTTCCTCTTTCCAAATGCTTTCAGCCCAGTTCTGGACCTCAGCTTCGCAGCATCCCAGCCTTCTGGTCCTAAACATCGTGCAAGGTCCCCATTGCACAGTAGGGAAAGCTGAGCCCCCAGGGGGAGAGCAGCTACTGCCGGCTCACTGCAGGACTCGGCACAGCGGGAGGCCGGGGGCCCTAAGTTCAGTGAATGGATGGCTAACTCCCCCGCCAAGTTTGCAAGAGGCTAAGACAGGTCCCACCTTGTCCTGGGGCGGGAGGCGAAGACACTGCGGGGAAGGACCTTAACCCCCTTTCCTAGCAACCGGCCGCCGTCTCCATGGCAACTAGGGAGGGGCCTGATCTGGCCCTGCAGCTCCCGGGATCCCGCAGGGGCGGGCGGTCTCGCCTTCACCCGGAGAGGAGGAGTCCGAGCCGCGCCTACTGGCCCTTTAAGGGACTCCGCCCGGCAAGGCCTCAAAGCACGCTGATTGGCCCCGAGAGCGGCCGAGCGCAGCCGAACTTGACGCACCCGCCCGCCGCCTTCCCTATCCACCTCCCACGCGGCCCCGGTTGCCCCAGCCAATCGCCGACCGGCGCGCCAACCTTCATCTGCATGGTCACGCCCCAGGGAAAGACTGCACCCAATCCGACAGCTCGCGGAGGCCGTATTAGCATGCCGGGGGCGGGGCGAGAGGCAGGGGCGGGCTCGGGGCGGTTGGTTGGAGCGTCGCAGCAGCGGAGAGGTCCGGGAAAGTTTCTTTGGAGGTGAAAACAGCCGCGGAACTCGGGGCCCTGCGAGGGGGTGGGGGCGCGGGGGTCCTGGGGCAGGGGAGGGGCCCCTCCCGGACCGGGGGAGTGTGGGCCCGGCCCTTCCGGGGGGCGATCGCCCAACAAAGGATCCCTGGGGCGCCCGCCCTCGAGGGCCTCCCCGCCCCTGGATCCGGCCCCCCCAAACACCCTGGGCCCGGCGTTCCGGGGCTCCCCCGCCGGGCCACCCCGTCGGCGGCTCGGGCGCCCCTCACTCGGCCACGCGTCTGCCTTCCAGGTGGGGCCGGGAGCGGCCATGTCCCACGGCTCCAAGCAGCCCGGCGCGTCCGCCGCGTGAGTGAGACATCCCCTCCCCCAGCCCACTCGGGGCTGCAGCCCAGCTCCCGCTCGCCCCGTCGGAGCTCCTCGCCCCTCGCCCCTCAGGGTCTTGACTCCCCCCACACAGCCGGGGCAGGACCTCCCCCTTGCGTCCCCACCGGCCTCTTCCTCCCCAACTCCCCGGCCCAGTTCCTCCCAGGGGTCCCTACCGGCCCCCCGAGTGCTCCTTCCCCGTCCCGTGGATAATGACCCCCGCAGACCCCTGCCCCCAGGACTCAGGCCCCCTCCGTGCCGGCTCCGCGGTCGGGGATGGAGGTGAGGATGGGGGTGACCCTGGCGTCCTGTGGCTCCAGGCCGGCGGGTGGCAAGGCTCCGGGACAGCATGGGGGCTTCGTGGTGGCTGTCAAGCAAGAGCGCGGCGAGGGCCCCCGGGCCGGCGAGAAGGGGTCCCACGAGGAGGAGGTGAGTCCCGAGTCCCTGCGCTGTGGTGGGGGAGGCTCTGGGGCTCGCCCATAGCCTGGAAGCTCCACCCCGGGCTGGATTTGAATTCGCTGTGGCTCCGCCCACAGTCCCGATTTTCCTCCCGAAGCTGAGGCCCCGCCCCGTGCCACATGCCACGCCCCCAGGAGATCCACTGCCTCTAAACCAGGTCCCACCCATCGCCCAATACCAGCTCCGCCCACTGCCCTGTGGGAGGCACCTTCCCGCCGTCCAGTGGGCCTTTCCTCCAGCATAGAAGCCACGCCCATGCCAGAGACCACGCCCACAAGCCCGCCCCATCCCAGATGCCAAGTGCTCGGGACCTCCGAACCCCGCCCTCTCCCAATCCCGTCCCTTGACCAGGCCGTACCTACCGGCCTTCCAGGCCCCGTCTCCTGGATCGGCCCCGTCCATCCCTCTAGCCCTGCCCCAGCCCTCCAGGCCCCTCCCAACGGCGCGTACGGTTTCACAGCCCGTGAAGAAGCGTGGCTGGCCCAAGGGCAAGAAGCGGAAGAAGATCCTACCAAATGGGCCCAAGGCACCGGTCACGGGCTACGTGCGCTTCCTGAACGAGCGGCGTGAGCAGATTCGCACGCGCCACCCAGACCTGCCCTTTCCCGAGATCACCAAGATGCTGGGTGCCGAGTGGAGCAAGCTGCAGCCGGCGGAGAAGCAGGTGTGGACGGAGGGGGCTGGCCCGGGCCCACTGACCTTGCCCCGACCCACTCGGACACCGCCCTGCAGCCACATCCCCCAAAGGACAGAATGTGGAGGGTCCTTGCTTCCGCCTGGAGAACTGATCACCCATGAGCTCTCCCCAGCAGGCTGAAGCGAGGGGAGGGTAGCAATAGGCAAGAATCGACGCAACACTTAATAACCAACATGGATAGGTGTAAAGATGTAGGGGTGGGGGCTGGATTTTTATGTGATACCTTCCGATTTTCAAATCCTGGTAATTAAAATTGCAAAAATATCAAGGAAACGAAACACACCACTAGTTTGCGCCCTCTAAGTGGTATTTCAACAAGCGAAATGGGTGCGGGAAGGCAGCCCATAAGGGCGGAGTTGGGCGGGGGGGGGGGGGGGGTTGGGGGAGTGCCCTAAGCAGCAGGCCGAGGAGGCGGGTTTTGTCTCCAAGGCCAGTAGGGAGCTACGGGAAGGTGGGGGCATGGTGAGCTGAGTGATGGAGATGGGGTGTTGGCCCGGGAGGCCTGCCGCCCCTGCCCCTGGGCTGGGCCAAGCCTTCCGCTGCCCCCACCAGCGGTACCTGGATGAGGCCGAGCGGGAGAAGCAGCAGTACATGAAGGAGTTGCGCGCCTACCAGCAGTCAGAAGCCTACAAGATGTGCACGGAGAAGATCCAGGAAAAGAAGATCAAGAAAGGTGGGAAGGGACCCAGCCCCCAGGCAGCTGGGTGCGGGCTCTGAGACAGCTGACCCTGGGCAGACCACCCGCCGTCCTCCATGGGACTCCCGGTCCCATGAAGACGAGAGACACCTAAGCAGGCAGCTGTGAGTGGACGGGCCTGAGCAGTGCTGACCGTGGGGGCACACAGACACTGGGGGGCCTAGGCAGGAGCCTGCCCCAGGATGAGCAGGGCTAACTAGCGGGGGAAGGGTATGCGAGGCGGGGCGGAGGGGGGCGGCACTCGCAAAGCAATGTGTGGGCTCGGAGGAGACCTGCCAGGCTGACCCTGCCCTCCTTCCTCCCCCACCAGAAGACTCGGGCTCTGGGCTCATGAATACCCTCTTGAATGGGCACAAGGTAAGTACTCCTGCTCCAAGGACCACGGCTGGGCAAGAAAGGTCTGGAGGTCTTTGAGCCCTGGGTGAACCAGACCAACTCTCGTGGGAGGGAGTGCAGAGTGGGGCAGCCACATCGTGGGAATGCTGGTAAAAGGACTTCGACCCAGATGGCCAGAGGAGTCCCTCCCAAGCTTGAGGGACGTCCCAGAGGGGTTTTGGCTGCCCCCCCCCAAAATTCATCTTGTCCCAGGGTGGGGACTGTGATGGCTTCTCCACCTTTGACGTCCCCATCTTCACTGAAGAGTTCTTGGACCAAAACAAAGGTGAGCACTGACCAGGGGTCCTTGGGGAAGTGGGTGTTGGGAGAGTGTGTGGGCCAAAAGGGTGCCAAAGCCGGGGGAGGTGGCGGGTGGGGGGAACTGACCACCCACTCGAAAAAGCAGAGGCGCCCACCTCCCCCGCCCCCCCCCCGAAGCCGAGGTGTGGGGCTGGAGGCAGAGCAGTGACAGCCGGCCTGGGGGTCGGGGTGGCGGGGGGACACAGCTAAGGCAGAGGCCCAGCAGAGGGCAGGGAGGAAGGAAGCGCCAGGCTCTGATCCGGCTCCCCCACGCCGCAGCGCGGGAGGCAGAGCTGCGACGCCTGCGCAAGATGAACGTGGCCTTCGAGGAGCAGAACGCCGTGCTGCAGAGGCACACGCAGAGCATGAGCAGCGCGCGGGAGCGCCTGGAACAGGAGCTGGCGCTGGAGGAGCGGCGGACGCTGGCGCTGCAGCAACAGCTCCAGGCCGTGCGCCAGGCGCTCACCGCCAGCTTCGCCTCGCTACCGGTGCCGGGTACGGAGGCCCCGCCCCCGCCCCGCCCCACACCCTGTCTCTGGCGAGCTCCGCCCCGCCGGCTCCACCTCCTGGCCCCGCCCCCAGCTGCTTCGAGCCTGGACCCCCTACCGCCTTGAGCCCCGCCCCCGGCCGTGCGACTGCTGCTCCGAATGACTCCTCCCCATCGTGAGCAGGGCACGCGCCCGCCCTCGCTGACCCTGCCCGCGCCGGCCCTGCCCGTGACCCCACCACCCCCCTGGCCTTTTGCGCTCTGGCCTCAGCTGACTTTGGCTACTTACTCCTCCCCAATTTGTAAACCGCCCTCCCCCCCACCCACGGCCTCGCCCTCAACACTTTCCGTCTAATGCCTCCCGCCCACAGCTGACCTTGACTTTTCCGGCTCTAGACGTCCTGATCCCCCACCCGACCCCACCGACGCGCCGCGCCTCTGGCCCCCTCCCCGGGACCCTGCCCTTGAAGACCCCCCCCCCCCGCCCTCTGACCTCTGCTCCTGTGGGGCCCCAGCTGCGTCGACTCCCCCGCTGGGCTTCGGTGACCGGTCCCTGTCCTCTCCAGGCACGGGCGAGACGCCCACTCTCGGCACCCTGGACTTCTACATGGCTCGGCTGCACGGCGCCATCGAGCGCGACCCCGCCCAGCACGAGAAGCTCATCGTCCGCATCAAGGAGATCCTGGCCCAGGTCGCCAGGTGTGTGCCGGGGCGGGTCGCCCCCGGGCTCCGCTCGGCCCGGATGGGGCCGCCCCGGGCGGGCGTTGGGGGAGCTGCCTGGGGCTAGACCTGCCTTGGGCCCCGCGGAAATGAGTGGATTTCGGCCTCCGACGGGGGTCCCAGAGTCTGGGCGCTGCCGGGTGGGATCCGGCTGCGGGATCTTACTCCGAGGCCACCGTCCACAGGGGATCTACCAGGTGGGGCTTATTTGATGCAGGCGCCCAGTGGCCGGACCGCTGGGGGGCGCCAATCAGATCGGGGACTTTATGAATGCTGCTGGGCGGGATATGCCAATCCCTCTTGGCCGGCGGGATCCACTGGGGGGACTAGAACTTCCCCGCAGCTGCTCGTGGGTTTTTCTGGGTGGCTTCCAGCCGTCCTGGTTAGGTGGGATGGACTCCTGGCCCCCACCGTGGCATCTGTTTGGAAGAACTGAGGGTTGGTGACCCCCATCCTGGGGGTCAGGGCTGATAAATGATGGGGGTTCCCCATCACGAGTCCCCCCCTTCTCTCCTGTCACAGTGAGCACCTATGAGGGTGTCCGCCGCCCCACGGATCCAGAGAAGACCAAGCTTTGGTCATGGCCCCTTCACCCCATGGAGGAGGATTGGGGGTTCACCTTTTGGGGCCATGCCCAATCCTGCACCTTGGGGGCTCCAGCCCCCCTAAAATTAAATTGCTACAGCATCCCTCTATCTTTCAATTCCCCCAGCACCCTGAACCCAGAAAAATCACCTGCTGTACATGACACGCCTAGAACCCAGAGCCCCAAGGCCCAGCAAGGCCCGCTCCCCTTGCACATCACACTACAGGGACATGGGAGCAGCACAGGGGCTGCGGAACCCAGGACACAAGGGGACCCACAGCCACTGGCACGCCCAGGGTGGGGAGGGTTGTACCTGCTACACCGGATCTCGAGGACCGGCCCAGGGACAAGGTAGAAAACCCCACACCCGACCTGCTGGGACCCCCAGCAGGTGCTCACCACAGGTGACCCCCCACCCCCACCCCAGGCAGGCACGCTGCAGGGACATGCTCTCATACCCGGGGTGGGACCCTCTGCTTGTGGCCCTCAGATTCCTGCACCCCAGAATTGGGGGGGCTGGTACTGACCCACCCCTCCCTCATCCAGATGAGGGACCCTTGCGGAGGCAGCCTCTACCTTTGCTCAATCTGGACTTTTTAAGTAAAAAAAGTGGAATTTGAATTTCCAAGCTTGTGAATGTTTTTTTGGGGGGGGTGGGAGGTGGGCTAGAAGATGTGCCCAGGGCCCCCAAGATGCCCCTGCTGGGTGTCCCAGGCCTGCCCTCCCCCAGGCCCCGGCCCCCACGAGCCCTCTTCCCGACCGTGGATGAGCCTGTTCTGGACGTGTCACCCACGTGGACTCACACCCCGTGTGGCCTTCTGTGTCTGGTTCCCTCCCTGAGCGTCGTGGGCTCGGGGTCCGTCCCCGGGGCAACACGTGTGGGCCCCTCCCTCTTTTTTGTGACCAAATAATATTCCAATATGTGGACGGACCACATTTTGTTTATCCCTTCACCCGTTGATGGACATTTCAGTCGTTTACACCTTTCGGCTCCTGTGAGTCCTGCTGTGTATAATGTGTGTACAGGTGTTTGAACACCTGCTTTCACTTCTGCAAGCTATCTCCCAGGAATGGGCTTGCTGGTCCTAGGGGGATTCTGCGCTTGCCTTACTGAGGAATCCGCTCTGAGACTTTTTGTGTAATGCAATATTTAAGACATCTTAAAATTTGGGGAGAATAATTGGACAAATGCCTGTATCGAGTTGAATCATGTCCCCTCAAAAGATACGCTGAAGCCCAAAACCCCAGTCCTCAGAATGTGACCTTATTTGGAAATAGGGTCATTGCAGATATAATTAGTTAGGATGAGGTCATCCCAGAGTAGGGTGGGCCCCTGATCCAATATGACTGGTGTCCTTATAAGAAGATGAAGATTCGGACACAGAGGAGACAGCCATGTGACCACAGAGGCAGAAATGGGAACAGTGCAAGCGGCCAGAAAGCACAGAGGAGTGCCAGCCACCACCGGAAGCTAGGACAGGCAGGGAGGGGCTCTACCGAGGTCTCAGAGGGAGCCTCAGAGGGAGCGGTGTCTTGCTGACAAGCTGACGTCATACTTAGGGCCCCCCCCCAACAGAGAGAGAGTAAATCCCTGTTGTTTTACGCCCCCCAGCTCGTGGGGCTTTGTTATGGCTGCCCCGGGAGACGAACACAACCAGATACTGTCACCTCCCCACCCCAGGTCCCTTGTCTCCCCGCCCCAGCACAGGTACCCCCATCCCAAATTTGGAGTTTATCAGGCGAGTCTTTATCTACTTTAGCACATATGTCTAACTAGAAGAGTACCGTTTTGACAGGGTTTGGTTTTCTCGTTCAGTTCTTAAAGGTTTTTAAAGTGTACAGTTCTGTGGTTTCTAGTATATTTACAAACTTGTGCAACCATCAGCACGATCTAATTCCAGAACATTCCCGTCACCCCAAAGAGAAGCCTTGTACCCCTTAGCAGTCACCGCCCCTCCCGCCTCCTTCAGCCCCTGACAGAAACAAACCCACTTCCCGTCCGCGGATGAGTCTGTTCTGGACGTGTCACCCACATGGATTCACACCCCGTGTGGCCTTCTGTGTCTGGTTCCCTCCCTGAGTGTCGTGTGTTCAAGGCTTATCCATGTCATATAATATGTGTCATGTTTTGCAGGCTTTTAAACTTGACACAACAGGGCGCCTGGGTGGCTCAGTTGGTTAAGCGACCGCCTTCGGCTCAGGTCATGATCCTGGAGTCCCGGGATCGAGTCCCGCATCGGGCTCCCCGCTCAGCGAGGAACCTGCTTCTCCCTCTGGCCCTCCCTCCTCTCATGTGCTCTCTCTCTCTCATTCTCACTCTCTCAAAATAAATAAATAAATCTTAAAAAAAATATTAAACTTGACACAACATTTTCTTACAGTGTCCAAAGTTTTCTGCAACTTGCCTTTTTCCATTAAGGCTTGGTTTCTGAGACTCTCCCAAGGTGGAGGCCCCTCTTTTGCACCACTATGTGGCATTCCATTGCCGTATTATAAGAGCCGAAATTCTTGTTGTTGGATGCCTCTGTGCTGTGGTCCCAGGGGATTCTTACAGATGCTTCCTGGTGCCCACAGCCTCCTTCCCTTCTTCTTCATCTGTAACCTGGGGGTCCATTCATTTCCTCACCAAAGATTGCCTGAGTGCCTGCTGTCTGCCAGGCATGGGGCACCGGGACACGGCAGGGGGAAAACAGACCAGAGCCCCTGCCCCCCTGCAGCTGACATTCTAGTGGTGAGGACAGCCAGGATACAAGACGAGGAAGTAAACAGCTGATCTAGCGGGTAGTGCTTGACACCAGGGAGAAAAATCTGGGAAAAGAGTTTGAGAGGTGGAAGGAGGAGGCAACATTTGAGCAAGTAGCTGAGGGAGGTGAGGGAGGGAACCAGGTGGATGACTGGGAGATGGCGTTCAGGCGGAAAGAACAGCAGGTGCAAAGGCCCTGGGGCAGGACCCAGCCTGGCATTAGAGAAAAGGCAAAGAGGCCAGCATGGCAGGAGTAGCAGGAGCGAGGGGGAGATGGGGAGGAGGGGAGGGGGCAGGGGGGACCGGGCAGGTCGTGCAGGGCCTGGTGGGCCTCAGGGAAGCCTGATGGGCCTCGGGGAGGCCTTGGGCTTTTACCTGCCCGGGGAGGACTGAGCACTGGAAGGATGTGTCAAAGAAGGGACAGGGTATGGCTGAGGTTATCCCAGGGTACGTGTCCTGCCCCCTTCTAGGGTTGTTGCAACGATTAAATGAGCGCGCCTAGCAGAGGGTGAGCGCTCCTCACGCTCAGCTGGTTATGTCCTCATTGGTGATCCCTGTTTTCCCCCAGTCTGCGCCTCAGGCCCCCGGAGGACTGCCCGGGGTCCGCCAGGAGCGCGCAGCTGGCCCTGGCAGGGCCTGGACACCTGGGGCCGGACCCCCCTCCGCAGCCCGCGGTGTCGCCTTCCCGGGCGGCTCGGGTTCCCGGATCCCCTTACCCCAGCGGCTCGGCTGTCGCGCCCTGGGCCGGGGGAGGGGAGGCTGCAGGAAGCGGCGGATCCGGCGGCGACGGCGGTGGCGGTGGCCGGGGTGGCCCAGCTCCTCTCCGGCCATGGAGAGCGCCGCGGCCCCAGAGACCCAGGATGCCGAGGCCCCGCGCCCGTCCGCGCCCCCGCCCTCGCCCGCGGAGCCCCCAGCCGCGCCCCGCGCCCGTCCGCGCCTGGTCTTTCGCACGCAGCTGGCGCACGGCAGCCCCACGGGCAAGATCGAGGGCTTCACCAACGTCCGCGAGCTCTACGCCAAGATCGCCGAGGCCTTCGGGATCGCGCCCACAGAGGTGAGGACCCCCGCACCCCCGCTCCACCCCTCCAGGCGCCAGAGGCCCACCCATCTGACCCGGGGATAGGGGTGGAGCCTGGAACCCGGGACTGGGGGCCCCGGATCCCCCCATCCTCGGATGGAGGGGATCCGATCACCAGATGTCAGAGACACACCTCTCAGATCCTGGGGTGCCCATGCCCCAGAGAACCTCTTCGCACGCCCTGCGCAAAAGGGGAGCCCGAGTTAGGGTGAGGGGATCCTTAGATTGTCCAGGAACCCACTGCGCTGAATCAGCTAACAGTGGATCCCAGCCCTCGGGTAAGCGCCCCTGTGGTTCCTGGGCGCGGTTGGGGGCTGGGGTTCCAGGCAGCCCCCTTCCAGGTGCGAAGTCGGAGGCCCGGGGTGGGGGGGGGGGGCGGGGGTCAGGGCCTGGACTGCTGGGCTGTACGACTCATAGCCCCCAGGGGGCGCCAGCAGATTCAGAATCGACTGAAAAAGTTGCTCTGGGATGTCGGGGCACCAACGGGTTAAAACTGAAAGTCTTAGGGGTGAGGGAGGGGGCTCTTCCTGCCCACAGCCCCCTTATTACCCTGCTCCCCATCCTGAGGGTCTCAGACTCCTTCTTGTAGCCCACCCCATTCTGAGGGTCCCACGCCCCGCCTTTTCCGGTGGACTGGAATCCTGGTGGCTGGGTAACCAGGCCAGTTTCATGCCTCCTTGTGCCTCAGTTTCCCTCTCAGGCTCCTGAACCCATCACCCTGGTTGTTCTGCACAGACAGAGGGCGATGAGCGCTGTCATTAATTCTGCACTCCCCCTCCCCTTGGGACAGATCTTATTCTGTACCCTAAACAGCCACAAAGTGGACATGCAGAAACTCCTGGGCGGCCAGATAGGGTTGGAGGACTTTATCTTTGCCCACGTGCGTGGCGAGACCAAGGAGGTGGAGGTCACTAAGACCGAAGATGCCCTGGGACTGACCATCACGGACAATGGGGCCGGCTACGCCTTCATCAAGGTGCCCCCGGAGGGCGGGTGACTACCTGCGTGCTCGGGGACCTGGGATGAGCCACTGCCCCTCTCTGGTTAACCTGGGCTCTGGGAAGCTGAGGAGGGTGTCTGGGGTGGCCTCGTGAGTGACTCTGGGTCCCTGCAGAGGATCAAGGAGGGCAGCATCATCAACCGGATCCAGGCTGTGTGCGTGGGCGACAGCATTGAGGCCATCAACGACCACTCCATCGTGGGCTGCCGCCACTACGAGGTAGCCAAGATGCTCCGGGAGCTGCCCAAGTCCCAGCCCTTCACTCTGCGCCTGGTGCAGCCCAAGAGAGCCTTCGGTGAGGGCCACCTGGGGCCCAGGGGGCCAGTGGGGTGGTGGTGAGGAGCTCTTCCAGAAGCGGGTTCTCTGGATGCCCAGAGAAGACGGTGGAGGATGGGAGCGGGGGTGGGGCTTGGGACAGGATGGAGGGTTCTAGATGCCTCTGGTGACATGACAGGGGGCTTCTGGCACTGTGTCAGGAATGGGTAGGTAGTTTCGAGGTTGTTCGAGTCAATCCAGGGATGGGGGCAGGGGAGTTTGGAAAGCTGGGGATAGGCTGAGGCCGTGTCTGGACCTATTTTGTAACCTGGCTAGGAGCTTTTAAAGTCCTGCTTTTAGGCTATGATTTTAGAGAATGTTTTTCCAAGTGAGTTCTAGAATGGTGCTTTAAAAGAAAAAACATTTTATTTATTTGAGAGAGAGAGAGAGAGAGAGAGAATGAGGGGTGGGGAGTGGCAGAGGGAGAAGCAGACTCCCCGCTGAGCCGGGAGCCCGATGCGGGGCTTGATCCCGGGACCCTGAGATCATGACCTGAGCCCAAGGCAGACGCCTAACGACTGAGCCACCCAGGCGCCCCTAGAATGGTGCTTTTCAAAGAGAAGTCTGTGACCTGTCCATGCATGAGACAAGAGACTTGCTCTCGAAGACGGTTTCTCCACCTCAGCAGTAGTGGTATCTGGGCCAGCTCATCTCTGCCATGGGGACCATCCTGTGCACCATAGGAGGCTGAGCAGCGCCCCTGGCTTTGACCCAGCAGATGCCAATGGCAACTGTCAGGTCGTAACAACCAAACTGTCTCCAGATATCATCAATGTCACCTGGGGGCAAAATCACCCGCCCCTGCCCCGGGGGTTGAGAACCTCTGCGTTAGAATGTAGACCATCCTGTTTAGCAGCAGGTAGTTTTTTTACAGCACAACTTTCTCAAAGAAGGAACCAGCCTGTCACTTTCCCCTTTCCAGCACCACCCTCTTATTTAATTATGGACTGGCCCTTTGAGTAGCGCTGTTCTCCAGCAAGAGGTTCTAGAAACTCCCGGGCACGTCTGGAGGGAGGTCCCAGGGAGAATGGGACAGGGTGGGGTTCCAGATCTGCCCGTTAGCAGAGCAACGGGGGAGGACAGCCCCCGTAGGACTGAATTCTAGACAAAGTCTTTTCTAGATTGACCCTCTGGCTACAGGAGGATCTCAAGCAGTCCCTTCTAGAGGGAGTCATTTTAAAAACAGGAGGGACAGGGGTGTCTGGCCGGCTCAGTCTTTTAAGCGTCTGCCTTCGGCTCAGGTCATGGTCCCAGGGTCCTGGGATCGAGCCCCGCATCGGGCTCCCTGCTCAGCGGGAAGGCTGCTTCTCCCTCTCCCGCTCCCCCTGCTTGTGTTCCCTCTCTCGCTGTGTCTCCCTGTCAAATAAATAAATAAAATCTTCAAAAAAAAAAAAAAAAAAAACAGGAGGGACGGGGTCGTCTGGCCCGCTCAGCCAGGGGAGCACATGAACTCTTGATTTCATGGTCGTGAATTCGAGCCCCATGCTGGGAGTAGAGATTATTTAAAAAACATTTAAAAATAAAAATAAATAAAAAAGAGGAGGGTGATTTGGGGGGATTCTCAAGCTGGGTCTCTGAAGATTCACCCATGGACATAAGGGGGTTTTGAAGGATAAGAAGGTTCTAGAAAGGCTCAGCTGGTAAGCTCAGGCTTACACAGATGTGGATCCGCCCAGAACACATGCCCCTCCCCTGCTCTGTCCCCTCCAGATATGATCGGCCAGAGGAGCAGGGGCAGCAAATGCCCCATGGAAGCGAAAGTGACCAGTGGGAGGGAGACCCTGCGTCTTCGTTCTGGGGGAGCTGCGTCACTGGAGGAAGTGGTGAGTGAAGGGGAAGGGAGACCCTGAGTCTTTGTTCTGGGGGGGCTGCCTCAGTGGAGGAGGTGGTGAGTGAAGGGGAAGGGAGTCTTCAGGGGCTCTTGTACCAAGCATTCAGCTGACTCAGTGGGACCTTGGGTAAGACAAGACACTCTCCTTCGTCCAGCCTGCTCCCCTACCCGCAAAATGGGTCCTCGATGCAAGGCAGGACGGGAGTGCTGGCACAGAGTGCTGACTCCCCCCTCTGCTCTCGCCGCAGGGGCGGGGCCTGCGGAGGGGCTGGGCTGGAGGGATCCCAGGCTTCTGACCCTCTGCTGTTCCCCTCCCCCCCCCGCCCCCACCAGCCCAGCGAATTTGAGGAGGAGGCATCACGGAGGGTGGATGACCTGCTGGAGAGTTACATGGGCATTCGGGACCCAGAGCTGGGTAAGGGGCCAGGGTAAGCCAGGTGGACCCTGGGGGGAGGACAGCCCACAGGGAGGAGTCAGAGGCCCCAGGGGGAAGTTGAGGCCCAAGGAGCACCCTCACCAGCCTTCCCTCCTGCTTGGCCTGCAGCATCCACCATGGTGGACACCTCCAAGAAGACGCTGAGCGTCCAGGAATTTGCACACCGTTTAGATTCCGTCTTGGGCGAGTTCGCCTTCCCGGACGAGTTTGTGGTGGAGGTGTGGGCCGCCATAGGCGAGGCCAGGGAGGCCTGTGGCTAGTCTGCGCTGGGGCCAAGCGCAGCCCCAGCCCAGAGCCCAGCCCCCTGCCCCAGCCCTCTTGGCCAGTTCCCGAAGCCCACCTCTGCACCAGAGCCCAGCCCAGATCTGAGACCCAGCCTCGCTCTAGAGCCCAGGCCAGCTCTGGGACCGAGTTTACCTCTAGAACCCCTACCAGTTCTGAGACCAAGCCCAGCTCTGAGGTCAAGTCTTGCTCTAGAACCAAGCTCAGTTCTGAGACTAAGCCTAGCTCTGAGACCAAGCCCTGTTCTAGACCCCAGGCCAACCCTGAGACAAAGTTCATCGCTAGAATGCAATTTAGTTCTGAGACCCAACCCAGCTCCAAAACCCAGCCCTTTCCTAGAACCCAAGACAGCTCTGAAGCTAAACCAAGCTCCAAAATCAAGTTAAGGTCAGAATCCCAGATAAGTTTTAAGACACAGCCTAGCTCTGAGATCAATCCCAGTTCTGGAAGCCAGCCCAGATCTATGACCAAGCCCTTCCATAAAACTCAGTCTGATGCTGGAACTCAAGACAACCCCATGACTCAGCCGTATCTAGACAGCCGGTCTAGCTCAGGAACTCCCATTAATTCTGGAGCCCAGTTCAGACTCCAGAAACAGTCCAGCAACAGTAGCCACACCAGTTCAGGATTGGAAGATGGCTCCCAAACCCAACCCTGCTCACGAGCCCAGATGCATGCTGCAGCTCAGTCCAGACCCAGATCCCAGCCCTGCTCTAAAACCCAACTGCACTCAAGTACCCACCCCCATCCTGGGGCCTGGTCCGCTTCCAGTGATGAGTCCAGCTTAGAGACTGAGTCCAGTTCTAGACCCCACCCTAGTGCTATAACCAGGCCCATCTCCAGAATTCAGACAAGCTCTGGAACCCCATCCATTTCTGAGGCAAGGCCTGCCTCCAGAGCTCAGCCTGATGCCGAGCCCCGCTCTCACTGCGGAACGCAGACCAGCTCTAGAATGCCATCTAACTCTGGGACCCAGAACAATTTTAAGACCTGGGCAATTTCCAGAGCTCAGTCCAGCTCAGGCGCTCCACCCAGCTGCAGAACTCAGCTCAATTCTGAAGCACAGACTGGGTCTGAAATCCCTTCCAGCTCCCAAACACAGTCAGTTGCTGAGACCCCACTGAGTTCCAGAATCCAGCTAAACTCTGTAATCCAGTCTAGCCTTGGGACCCAGACCAATGCAGCAACAGATGTAATCTCCACAAATCTGTCTAGCTCTGAAAGCAGGCCCAGCTCCAGGACCCAGACTTGTTCAGGAGCTCAATCAACTTCTGGGACTCAGCTCATCTCGGAAACCCTACCAAGTTCTAGATACCAGCTCCAGGCCACAGCCCAAGGCAGCTCTGGTATTGAGCCGGACTTTGGGAAGCAGACCAGCTCTGGAACTCATCCAAGCTCTGGAGCCCAGTTAAGTTCAAGAATTCACTCCGTCTCTGGAACCCAGCCCAGCTCCACGATTCACTCCAGCCCTGAGACACAGGCCAACTTGGAAACCCAGAGTGATTCCAGAACCCAGCCTGGCTCTAGAACCCTGATCAGTTCTGGAACGCAACTCAGACCTGAGACCCAGCCCACCTCAGAGACTGAGCCCAGTGCAAGAATTCAGCCCACCTCCAGGATTCAGCTCAGCCCTGTGACCCAGCCCAAGCCTGGAACCCAGAGCAGTTCAAGAACTCAGCCCAGCTCTGAAACTTACCTTAGTTCCAGAACCCAGCCTGTTTCTGGAACCCAGTCCAGCTCTAGAACCCAGACCAGTTCTGGAACCCAGCTCAGCTCCAAGACCCAGCCCAGCTCTGGGACCCAGAGCAGTGTAAGAATTCAACCCAGCTCCGGAGCCCAGCTTAGCTCCAGAACTCGGTCTAGCCCTGAGACCTGGCTCAACTCTGAGACCCAGCTCAGTCGCAGGATTCAGTTCAGCTCTGAGACACAGCCCATCACTGGAAGCCAGCCCAGTTCAAGAATGCAGCCCAGCTCTGGAACTCACCTCGGCTCTAGAATCCAGCCTCTTTCTGGAACTCAACCCAGCTCCAGAACCCAGACTAGTTCTGGAACCCAGCTTAGCTCCAAGACCCCGCCCAGCTCTGGGACCCAGAGCAGTGTAAGAATTCAAACCACCTCTGGAGCCCCACTTAGCTCGAGAACCCAGTTTACTTCTGAGACCTGCCTCAGCTCTGAGATGCAGCTCAGCTCTGAAACCCAACCCAGTTCCAGAACCCTGATCAGTTCTGGAATGGAGCTCAGCTCTGGAGCCCAGCCCACCTCAGAGACCCAGAGCAGTGCAAGAATTCAAACCACCTCTGGAGCCCCGCTTAGCTCGAGAACCC
Source organism: Zalophus californianus (assembly GCF_009762305.2). NCBI lineage: Eukaryota > Metazoa > Chordata > Mammalia > Carnivora > Otariidae > Zalophus > Zalophus californianus. Next base: position 2,660,624 of record NC_045595.1, read on the forward strand.
AGTTTACTTCTGAGACCTGCCTCAGCTCTGAGATGCAGCTCAGCTCTGAAACCCAACCCAGTTCCAGAACCCTGATCAGTTCTGGAATGGAGCTCAGCTCTGGAGCCCAGCCCACCTCAGAGACCCAGCCCAGTGCAAGAATTCAGCCCAGCTCTGGAGCCCAGCTCAGCTCCAGAACCCAGCCTAGCTCTAGGATTCAGCTCAGCCCTGAGACCCCGCCCAAGTCTGGAACCCAGAGCAGGTCAAGAACTCAGCCCAGCTCTGGAACTTACCTTAGTTCCAGAACCCAGCCTGTTTCTGGAACCCAGTCCAGCTCCAGAACCCAGACCAGCTCAAAGATCCAGCTCAGCTCTAGAAATGGACTCCACCTACAGATCGCTCGCCTTGACCCTAGAACCGAGGCTGATCTCACTCCCCCAGCCCAACATCAGCCCCTAGGCCCACCACGCAGAGCCCCGACTCTGGCCCCTAGCACAGTGTCTCAGCCACGGCCCCAGCCCCATGATCTGGTACATGGAACGCAGGCCAACATTGTCCTGGGCCGAAGCTCACCAACTTCCCACCTGGCCCCACAGCCACAGACCCCGTCAGCCCCTCAGAAACCAGTCCTCTTCCCCAAGCCCCAGTTAGGACCCCAGAAGTCCACCCCACCCACCATATCTGTCATCTCTAGTTCTGCCCCCAGGGTGGCCCTCCTGCATTCCCAGACCCCTGAATCCCTAGCCCAGAGGCCTGTTCCCTCCCACACGCTCAAGGAGTCAGGGCCTGCTCCTTGGGGGTCAGAGCCCCTCCCCTACCAAGGGGAGCTGTAGCTTGAGGGTGACACAGTTTTGGCTTCCATGATCCCCCCATCCTGTCTCTGGCCCCTCCCAGCCTGGGTCCCCTGGAAGCAGCAGGTGACCTCATTCCCCCAGCAGGTAGGGGTGGGGAGAGTAGGGACAGTGGAAACAGGGGCTCTATTTTCACTTGGGCCTGGCTCTGGGAGGTGTAAGCAGATCCTAGGTCTGTGGAGTGGAAAGCTGGGTGTGTGTGTGGGGGGGGCATGTGGGCAGGAGGTGGAGAAATGGGGGGCAGGAGGCAATCTTGTCCTCATGTACCTTGAGGGCTCATGGGGAATAAAGGCACCTCTCCCTGCAGCTGGGTGTGTCATTTCTGGGGGAGTTCGTGGGAAGGCAGAGGAAGGGGCAGGCATGAGGGTTTAGGGGGCACACATGACCACACCGATGCTTCCTAAGCGGCTGCTGTGTGCCAAGCCCTTTACTAAGTGTTACGGGCGCTCTGCAAAGGCTCAATCACCTGTCCCCTCAACTGATGTTTATTGAGCACCTACTATGGGCCAGGTGCTGTTTGTTCAAGGTGCTGGGAGTCCGAAGTGTTGAGTGAAAGAAACAGGTACCCCCAGGGGCGCCTGGGTGGCTCAGTCATTGGGCTGAGTCATTGGGCCTTCAGCTCAGGTCATGATCCCGGGGTCCTGGGATCGAGCCCCACATCGGGCTCCCTGCTCAGCGGGAAGCCTGCTTCTCCCTCTCCCACTCCCCCTGCTCGTGTTCCTGGTTTCGCTGTGTCTCTCTCTGTCAAATAAATAAATAAAATCTTTTAAAAAAAACACAAAAAACAGGTCCCCCCTCTGCCCCGCCCCCACCCCCACCCCCCAGCTCTGCTCCGGCTGCCGGCCGTGGGCACGCCGTGGAACAGTGATCTGATGCGCCAACTTTAAAGATTGATGACTTCCAGACTCAAAGGAAAGTAAGGCTGGGGGGGCCAAGATATATTTTGGCAAGAGAGGGGGTGTGTCACCTGTGCACATTCAGTATTTCCTAAGCAGAGCCTTCTCGGGTTGGGGTACCCAAGGGGATCAACTGTACCCCAGGAAGCAGGTCAAAGTCAGGGTTTGGAGTCCCCCATTCCCAGAGGATTTCTGGAAGGGGAGGCTTGCAAGTCTCGTTTCCTCACACACCCCCTAACATGCCTGCCCACCCTTCCTGGGGCGGGGAGGGGGATGGGGAAGAGTTGGGGAGTCCCCAACGCTGATGGAGGACAGCCCACGATCCTGCCATTCGAAGGCTTGGTCCTTCTGATACTCCCAGCTCCTGGAACCCCAGGACAGGCAGCTGTGACCGTCAGGGAGGCGGGAGATCTCAGGAGGGACGCGCTGGCTGGGGGGGTTTCCGTGCGGCTGCCCCCTCAGGCTCTACTGCACCGTGCGTCTCTGGGTGAGCTGCGGCTGCAGGGACAGCGACCTGGGCCGGGTGCTGAGGCGAGGGTGGAGGCGCCGGATCACGGCCCGGCGGAACAGGATGTACACCCAGGGGTCGAGGATCTGGTTCCAGGTGGCCACGCGCAGGTAAATGAGCAGCTGCTGCTCAGTGGCTTGGGACAGCTGCCCCGTGGGGCTCATGGCGGGAGGGCTGCGCAGCACTGTTTGAGCGATGAAGACCTGCCGGGGGGTCAGAGCAGTTAGCTGGGGCCCCGCAGCCCCTGCGACACCCCCCCGCTGCCGAGATCGGGGGGGGGGGGGACTTCTCTCACTGCCTTGCTGTGTGACCTGGGGAGGGCTGCCCAGCCTCTCTGAGCTTCAGTTGATATGGCTGGAAAAGAGCGCACTTTTCCTGCCCATGTCCCGGGGGCAAGTAAACACGGTGGGAAAGAAGACTCGCAGGTGTGGGCAGGTGAGTCACTGACTGCCCACGTTATTATCCTCTTAAACACGTTACCGTTTATAAACATTCTATGATATAAAACTATACTATTCAATTGCACACTAAATATTTAATTTTTATGTTCTATGTTTTATTTTATTTATTTTTTAAAAAAGATTTTATTTATTTTTTCATGAGAGAGAGAGGCAGAGGGAGAGACAGGGTCCCCTCGGAGCAGGAAGCCCGATGCGGGACTTGATCCCAGGACCCCAGGATCATGACCTGAGCTGAAAGCAGATGGCCAACCAACTCAGCCACCCAGGTGCCCTATATGTTTTATTTTAAATAATTTTATATTATATTAAAACGTATATTTTATACAATTTTATGACACGGTTTTATATTAAATAATTCTGTATTACATTTGTATATTGAATTATTTAAATATTTTTATTACTATTGAAATTTATGTTTAGTATGGCATGTCATGTGATTTACAAATACGTAAGAAATTAATTATCTAATAATATATTGTTAATTATCATTATCGTAATATATTGGAGTTATATTTTATATAGTATTTAAAATTATATAATATTACCGTTATAACTATAACTGTATAATTTATATAATTAAATATAAATTATAATACAATAAGAATGTGATAGTTATAATGTATATTTTATAACTATAATTAAAAATTTATATTGTCAAGTATAATTATAATTCATATTGTGTTAAAGTATTATATTAAAATAAATGATTATGGTGAAATATTCATGGTGGGGCCCCTGCTGGCTCAATCGGTGGACTGTGCAATTCTTGATCTTGGGGTTGTGAGTTCAAACCCCACGTTGGGCGTAGAGATTACTTAAAAATAAGATCTTTTTAGGGGCGCCTGGGTGGCTCAGTCAGTTAAGCGTCTGCCTTTGGCTCAGGTCATGATCCCAGAGTCCTGGGATCAAGTCCCGCATCAGGCTCCCTGCTCAGCGAAGAGCCTGCTTCTCCCTCTGCCTGCTGTGCCTCCTGCTTGTGCTCTCTTTCTCTCTCTGTGTCAAATAAATAAATGAAATCTTTAAAAAAAAAAAAGATCTTAAAAAAATTATATTACTGTCTCCTGAGCACCTACTGCGTGCTGGGCAAAGCTGGGGACACTGCACCAGCCACAACAGACCAGGTCTTTCTGGCACAGGCTTGCAGCCCCGTCAGCATGGTGGCCAGGCAGTCCCAGTGTGGCGGTGGGGGTGACAGAGCCATGACGGGGAGAGCGAGGCAGGCCCCGTGGGAGGTAGAGTGGGCGCCGGAGCTGACCTGGGGGCAGAAGCCGCTTGGCACACAGGGGTTCCGCAGGCGAGTTTGAAGGCAGTGTCTGTGGGCCTATCTTCTGGGGCCATGGGGAGCCAGGGGAGGCTTTAGGGCAGGGGCTGGCTGTGGGCCAAATCTGGCCTTCCACCTCTTTCTGTTTTGTTTGCTTTGTTTTTTCGTTTGGCTTTATTGTTTTGTTAAGAATGTTTTTACCGGTGCCAATAGTGGGAGAAAAACTAGGAAGGGGGGCATTTGTGACAGGTGAAAATGACACGGGATTCAAATCCCAGGGTCCACACACGGAGTCCTACGGACACACAGCCACGCCCATTTGTCTCCGGTGGCTGCTCTCCCGCCCCGATGGGACAGCAGAGCTGAGTGTCTGTGACAGAGGCCACGTTTAAAATATTTACCATATGGCCCTTTATGGAAAAGTTTGCCCACAAAGGAGACTCAGTTTTTTTAACGATTCAACGTTTCTACCTAAGGGAAGGGACGCCTTCTCCCTTATGCCTAGTGAGTAAACTCCTATTCATGCTTCAGAGCCCCAGCTCTAATGGTTCGGAGAAGGACAGAGCCCATTCTGGGCGTCCCTGGGGGGGGTGGGGCAGGGAGGAGAGCAAGGCGCAGCAGCGTGGATGAGTCTGCTGGAGGTCAGGGTCCTTGTGAGGTGACAGGCGTGCGCATCTCCAGGGGAGGGGAGCAGAGAGCCAGCAAGGAGTCGGTGCCTGGGGTGGGTCCCAGCTGCTGGCACCGATGGGTTCCCACGGGGGCCGCAGCCGCAGAATGCTGCTCTGGCTAGCAAATGTGCTCTTGTCCTGCCCTTGGGGTTTCCTTCCCAGGCCTGTTCTCATGGATCTGAGGGTATTTACATATTGACTTACTATTATTAGTACCCTTAATAGTCACTGGGCAGCACCTGAGTCAGGTCCCACCCTCCTCTGCCCACCGTCCTCCAGGGCTCCCACCTCCCGGGTGGAAAAGCCCACATCCTCCCTGCGGTCCCCTAGGCCCTGCACGACCTATCCCCTCCCCGCCCTCCCCTCCTCCCTCTCTCTCCCTCACCCACTCTGCTCCTTCTCATTGATCTTCCAATATGCCAGGCAGGGTCCTGCCCCAGGGCCTTTGCATGTGCTGTGCCCTCTTCCTGGAACGCTTCCACCCCAGATCTCCACACACAGTTCACTTCCTCACCTCCGCCGTGTCTTTGCTCAAATGTCATCTTCACCGAGAAGTCCCTGACCACGATCTGCCCCAGTCTCTTAGGACGCCCGGAATGAGCCCTGCTCTGCTCTGAACCATCGGAGCTGGGGCTCTGAAGCATGGGTAGGAGTTCCACCTCTAGATAAAACCCAGGAAGGCATCCTAGGTAGAATCTCCCTGAATCGTGAAATGACTCTTAGGGCCCCTTTGGTGGCACACATTTTCTTCAAGGGCCGTGCAGCCTCAAAACGACAAGGAAGCACATGGGTGTGGCTGTGTTCTAACAGGACTTTATTTCTGGATGCGGAAATCTGAATTCCATGTCATTGTCACGTGTCACAAAATATCAAAATATGATGCTTCTTTGCACTTTTTCTCTGACCACTTAACGTTTGTAAAAAATTCTTAGCAAAACAAAAAACCCAGAGCAAAAGCAAAAAAACAAATTTGTGATCTCTCCTTTTGCAGGTTTTTTTTTTTTAAGATTTTATTTTTAAGTCATTTCTACACCCAACGGGGGGGCTCGAACTCATAACCCCGAGTTGAAGAGTCGCATGCTCCACCGACTGAACCCACTTGGCACCTCTGCCCATTTGGTTATTGTTCTAGTTCTTTTCACTTCCTACTGACTACCGCTTTCCACATCCATAGGCTATGTTTATGGTCTGCCTTCCCCACTGGCAAGAGCTCCTGGAAAGATCTCTGTCACTTCTGTTCTGGGCTGTGTCCTCAGTGTCTAGACCAGAGCCTGGAACATAGGAGTCACTCATGAAATGTTTGTGGAAGGAGCAGATGATTAATGAGTTCACCATCACTCGGAAGGGCAGACTTCTAATCCCCATGATCAGACACCAAGGCTGGAGGAGGGAAGCCCAGAGCCAGTCATGCAGCAAAGTCCTTGCTGGACATGGGCTGGAAACCGAGTGTCTGACTTCAGACTCCAGACATGTCCTGATCGAATCAGAAATGGAAAAATAGCCACCCCAAATGGCTAACTACACTGATCAGTGGAAGGACTTCAGCCAAGCTCCCCTGACTCGGAAAATCTGGGCAGAGCTGGGTTTCAGCCTAGAACTAGGCACAAAGTAGACTCAGGAAATGTTTGATGATTCAGTGATACTACCTAGAATGCCTTCCTTGGTTTTGTTTCATAGGTAAACTCCTATGTATCCTTCAAAACCCCAGCCCCAATGCCCCTTCTCTGGAAGACTTTCTCTGATACCCCACAGAACCTTGGAGCCCCTCCCCGGGCATCCCAGTCCTGCCCCCCAGGTTGGAGGTCATCTGTGTCTTGTTCACGAGCTCCTCAAGGAAGGACACTCGAACACTGGGGTCTGTGTCCATGTTTTCTTGGGTAGATGAAAACCCGAGGATTTAAATCCCTTGTGGAGGGGCACCTGGGTGGCTCCGTCGGTTAAGCACCTGCCTTCGGCTCAGGTCATGATCTCAGGGTCCTGGGATCGAGCCCCGCATCAGGCTCCCTGCTCAGCGGGGAGCCTGCTTCTCCCTCTGCCTCTGTCCCTCCCCCTCCCCCTGCTCATGCTTGTGCTCTCTCTCTTTCAAGTAAGTAAAATCTTTAAAAATAAATAAATAAACCCACTGTGGATGAGCTGGAGCCTAGTCACGGAGGGTGGCAGGAGCCCTGAGCAGAGCCCCCACTTGCTACTCACCAGCAGCGGCATCCAGCAGATGCTGGCCACCACCATGATGCCCATGAGCTGAGCCATCATCTCGACCTCGCAGTCCCGCGGGCGCTGCTGGGCGGCTTCCTGCCCGTGGTAGACGTGGCAGAGAGTGGCCACGCTGATCGTGTTGAGCAGGAAGGACAGCCCGACCGAGAAGCTGCCGAGGAGCGTGAACAGCAGGCCGAAGGCCACATCCCCGGGCTGGGCGCCGAGAGTGAGGAAGCACCAGGAGCCGGGGTACTGCACTGTGTAGCGGCCCACACCCAGCAGGGGCAGCAGGCCCAGCGCCAGCGCCAAAGCCCACACCAGCCCCACCGTGGCCCAGGCCCGGCGCTGCGAGGCCACCGTGGGGCGCGAGAAAGGCCGGGTGATGCCCAGGTAGCGCTCCGAGGCCATGGCTGCCCCCAGCAACAGCGGGCAGAGGCCGAAAAAGACCATGATGACGCCCATGAACTGGCAGAGGCGGCAGCTGGGGTCCACCGCGTGCCAGTCGAAGAGGATGGCATGCTGGGACACCACAATCACGCCGGTGACCAGCAGGCCCATGAAGTCGGTGAGCACCAGGCCGCAGAGGAAGGTGAGGAAGGAGGACCGGGCGTGCGAACTGCCCTGCCGCGCACCCGCCAGCACGCTCAGGGCCAGCAGGTTGGACGCCAGGCCCACCAGGCAGAAGGAGGCGGCGAACCAGGGAGAGGCGATCAGGCGCCGCTCTTCCAGCGTGATGTTGGTTGGCCGGAAACAGGGCCCCAGAGAAGTGCCGTTGGGCCACATGGCGCCGGAGTGGGGAGGGGAGGGTCACCACCCCATCGGGCCGGGGCTGCAGCTGGGGAGAACTGGCGCTGGCTCAGGCACACCTGGGGGGGCAGAGAGAAGATTTGCTGGTAATTCATTGTGATTTTCATCGGAGTGGGCCTGGCGAACTCCTACACCATCTTCAACGGCCCAGTTCAAATATCCCCTCTTTGAAGAAGCCTGTCCTGACTCATCTCACTCCGCGCTCAGTATTACTACTTCTACTGCCTCCAGCTCTGTCCTGCCCCGGACTCAGTGACCCACAAGGGTGAGGATTTGCGCTGTCTGCTCCGCGGCCCCTGGACAATACCAGGGATCTTTTCCGGGTCACCGAGAAGAGCCCAGAAACTCTGGGCTGGAACCACGGTCCTGGCGCCCCCTGCGTGACCCCAGGCAAATGATTTCTTCTCTCTGGGCTCCATGGCCCCGCTTGTCACCCGGCTGAGCCCTTGGACGACTGCAGAGTCCAGGACAGATTTCAGCCGCTGGGAGACGGGATGCGTCCAAGGTGAGGAGGGCGGCGGGCGGGCGGCCAGAGGTCACGGGCTCTCACACCAGCTCTGAGGTCAGCCTCCGGGTCCCGAGTGCGCCGCGTAGACGCGGGAGGCCCGACACCTTCGGCCTTTTTGGAAGACGCTGCCTTTTGCCCGTGTTGGGGTCGTGCGGGTTCTTTTTGCCCCCCCCGTTTTCGTGGCATTGTTTTTATAATGAGAAATAAACCCAGAAATCTGGTTCCATTCTGGGAACAACAACAACATAAAAAACCTCAACTCATTTGGAGCGACAGACTCCCCCGGGACGAGCTATAAATGGCAGCAAGAGAGACCTGTTACCCTGCGGGGCTGCGGGAGGACACTGGAGACACGGGGACCCAGCTGCCGCGAGTGTGGACAGACAGACCCGTTGTGGGGGTGTCACGTAGAAATAAAAGCAGAGACCATTCAGAGAACAGCTCCCAGTGCCCGAGAAGGACACACCAGAGAGGCCATCAGGGGGTGGGCTGGGGCCTAGCTGCTGGGTCCCTGGCCTCCTGCCCTGCGTCCACACCGCAGGTCTCCCTGTGTGGCCAGCGAGGCTGCGCCGAGGGGGAGGGCAGAGCGGGCACAGGTAGGCGGGCGCGGGCAGGACACAGGTGCCGGGCACTTAGAGCTCAGAAAGCTCCTACTACGGCCCCCATTTTGCAGAGGGGGAAGACGGAGGCACCAGAGAGGTTACGTCTCTGGTCCAAGTCCCACATCCTGACCTGAGCTGATCTGATATGTAAATCCAGGCCTTGTGGGGAAGCGTGTGCAAATGATTCATAGGCCTGCTAGTCAGAGGGAGGATGGGGGCCGTGGGTGTGAAGGGTCGCCATCACTGGAATTTTCTCTAAGGGACAGAATTTTCTAAAAAGCGGGTCTGGCCCGGTTTGAATCCGGGCTTTGCCACGAACCCTCTCACTGACCCTGCTGTGAGCTCCAGTTTCCCTTCCTGCACAATGGCGCGGATGACGGGACTGAGCCGAGCTGAGGACAGGGCTTAGCCCTCCGTGGGCGCTCCTGTCGTGCCGGCCCTCGCGCCCCGTCTTGCTAACCGGTGCCTGGCCTGGCCCCTTTGCTCAGCGACTCCTTATCGCTCCTCATAAATTATCCAGCCCCTGACAACCACACTGAGCTTTGCTCCCAGGCCGAGAGCCAAGGCCACGGCCACTTGGGCGGGGTGGGGCCTGGAGTGGGAAAATGAGGCCCGGAGAGAGGCAGGGGGCTGCGTGGGGTCCACGGTGACCTCAGTCTTACCCTCCACTGCAGAGCAGCGGCATGCTCTGTGCCGTCATAGATTTGGCCTGCATTGGGATTCCTCTTAGGCCTGGGCACTCTCTCCCTCGAGAGCTGGTATGCACTGTTTCTGAAACTTTCTGGGGACTTGGGCTGTGCCTGGGCCACTGCCCCGACCTCAGCCTGGAGCGACCACCAGCTCCTCCTAGGGCTCACAGCCCCAACCCTGTGTGGGCGCTCATGCACTTCTCATTCGCCTGGGGCCACACACTCTGAGCCCACCTCACGCCTCCCCTGTCTGGGAACAAACCTGTGACCCAGAGCCCTTGGCCCCAGGGGAGGCTGGAAACTTGCATGACTCCCTCTGGCCACGGCCCTGTGGTTTCCAGTCCCACCCCCACCCCACCCCCACCCCACCCCCAGGTTCAGGTGAGAGCGGCCGTCTCAAGTTCCCTGGCACACGGGCCAGGCCTGTAGGCGCCCCTGGCAAGGCCTCCTATCCCCTCCCAAATTAGCTGGGAGGGATGGCAGGGCCCTCACCCTGCCAGGGACTGTCAAACATAGTGCGAGGTCCAGAATCAGCCCTGTGTGGCCCGCGGAGGGGAAATCCATCTCCCTCTCTGTGCCTCATGGGAGGCACGGACCCCAGATTCCCACCCCAGATTTGCCGGACAAACCCAGGCTTCCGTGGCTCAAGAGCAGGGAGGTTTGGGCTTTGAGGGACCAGGGCTCTGGAATTCCAATGAGCTCCTGGTTCTGGAACCCAGGAGGCCTCGAGTCCAGAATTCCAAGGAGCCGAGGTTCCAGAACTTTGATGGGAACCGTGGCTGAGTCCTGGGATCCAGCACCTGGGTCTCAGCTCCCGGCTCCTTCCTGGAGGACGTGTAACACTCAGTTCTCGTCAGCCCTTCTGGGTGAGGCTGGGCCATGGGGGGCTCCATCCTGCCTCAGAGGCACAGACACAGGCTGGGCCCTCCCAGGCCCAGCCCCCTGTGGAATGTGATCTCTGGTTCCCAAGCGCCAGGCCCCTCCTCTGCCTGTTGGTCACCACTGGCCCCGCTCTCCTCCTGCTCTGGGGAGCCAGCCATCTCTCAACACGTCCATCTCCCTCTCAACACTCCATGCCCTGGCTTGTGAGGCCGCCTGTCTCCACGCCCACCCAAACTCCCCGCAGGGGCGATGCTGACTTCCCACAAGCTCGGACTGGAGCCCCTGATCTGCCACCGCCAAGCTGCGGGCCAACACCGCTGAGCCTCCGTGTCCCCCACTCTGCGAAATGCAGAAAATGGGGATACTAAGTCGCCTGCTGGCATTCTGGCTGGCCTCCCCAGGCCTGACCTGCTCCCACTGAGCCTCTGCCTCTGCGGTGTCCCCCGGCTCCTGGTGTGCTCCAGGCTTATCTCCTGGCTGGCCGTGTGCATGGGGCGGGGGGGGGGGGGCAGCCCCGCGGCGGCCCTCCAGCACATCTGCCGAGTCCTGTGAACACTAGCCAAGTGACCGCCGCCGCCCTTTAGTGAGAAGCTGCAGGGGCCAGGCCAGCCCGTGCCTGATGCGGCCTCACAGGCCCACGGCGCAGGTCCACGGCGGAGGCCCAGAGAAACCCACGGAGACGCACACATAGGGGCAGGGCCCCTGTCAGTCCCCAGGTCTGCCTCTGCCTCCCCTCACCAGCCCACAAGGCTTAATTTCCGGGAACTTTTCCTGTTTGTGACACCGACCTGGCCCCCCACCTCAGAGGGTACAGAGTGGGGCCTCCACAGTCAGCCCAACTAGGTCTGAGCCCCGCCTCGGCCCTGACTCAGGGGACCCCTGTGAGCCCCTGTTTCCTTATCGGTACAATGGGTGCCCTCAGGGCTCACCACTCTGCTGGCAGAGGGGCTGCACAGGAGGGCGAGTGTGGGGTGAGGGACAGGCCCCGCGGGCCTTTGGCCGTGGTTATGGATGGACAGCGAGTTAGATCGTACGGATGTGTGCTGAGACCCACCATTGCATATGCGCGCGCGCGCGCACACACACACACACACACACACACACACACACACACACACACACAAAGTGCACGCGCACACTTGCTCACAGCCACACCCAGCGCCTTGCACCCTTCCTGCCACATCAAAGGACCTAAGCAGCCCAGCGCCCAGCCAGGGAAACACCCCACACAGTACATCCTCAGCCACACTGGGACGGCCGGGGGGCGGACAGCGGGGGGCCCAACCGCCCCCTGCGGACACAGACCCGCTCTCGCCGACACCCGGGACACCCAGCACCTGGCCGCTGGACCGGCCCGGGGGGACACACCCACAGCAGGGCGGGCCACCGCTGGACACACCCTGCCCGCTCTCACGCCCCGCCCCTAACCTGGGGGCCCAGCCTCACCTGGACACGATGATGACCGGTGCGACGCGCTGGGGCCGCCCCTGTCACGGAGCCCCGCGGGCGGGTGGGCGGGTGGGCGCCGGGCCCAGGCCCGGGAGGACGGAGCGGGGAGCGGGGTGGTCCGGCCTCCCGGGGCCCCTGGGGAAACCGAGTCACAACCAGGGGCGGGCCGCCCAGAGGACCCCGGCGCTGCCACGTCCTCAGAGGGAACAGACGGAGGGCACGGCAGCTCTGGACGCCGGGGTGCGCGAGGTGCTCCGGGGTTGGAGGAGGGGCGACGAGCCCTCGCGGCCCGGAAGGGGGGGTCCGCGGGGGCTAAAAATAGCCTCGGCCGGGGGCTCCGCTCCGCAGCCCGCGCCCTGTCTGTCCTTGCCTCTCTGTCTCTCCGTCCGTCTCTACGGGCCCCTCCCCCTGCACTGGCCACGCCCCTCTGGCCCGGCCTGGTTGATGGGGGTCAGTGGGTGTCCCCCAGCCCGCCTGAGAATCCGCGCAGCCGCCTGGGGGAGGGGTGGGCGCTTCCGCCTGGGCTCAGGGACAGGGATGCTGGTGGCCGGCGCCCACTCGGGAGCCTTCGGCCCCGGACCCGCCTGAGCCGTGACCCCTGTTTGCGCTCCCGCCGACCAGCCCCGCAGTATTCACCATCTGGGCAGCACCCAAGGCCGGCAGGGGCGGGGCAGAGCCCGCGGGCGGAATCAGCCCCCTAGGCGCCCAGACCCCCACCCAAGGGGCCCAGGGCTCCAAGCTGGTGAACCTGGTGGGCTGGGGCCTGGCACACAATTAGGTACCTAATCAATGCAGGGTCTGTTTAGAGGGGAGGGGCGCCAACGCTCTCAGGGAGCAGCTTTGTGGGCATCCTGCTTGAGACAGGCTTTCCCAGAGCAGGTCCGGTCCGGTCCGGTCCGTGGACGGTGGTGGAGGATCTGGCATTCCCGGGGGAGGGTCCTGTGAGGACAAAGGCTTGGAGATGGCAGTGGCGCTGGAGAAGGCAAGCCCCTACAGAGCCCCCTGCAGGGGGGTGAGGAGGCGGGTCCCCCATCCCCCTCCATCCCTAACCCCTGTGACGGAGGGAGAAGGAAGCCCAGGCCCAGGGAGGGAGTGAGGGTGAGCCCAGGGTACTGGGTGCAGGGCTTGGCCAAGGGCTCCCAGGCAGGGCCGGCATTCTTGAAGACCCCCAGACCCAGGGCTCTGGGCCGGGGTCTCATCAGCCACAAAAGCAGAGAGGGACCAGGCTGGGCGCCGCTGGAGCAAAAGCCCCCGGAGGCTGCACTGCGCTGGAGCAAAGTGAGGTTGGGCCTCAGGTGGGCGAACGGGGTCCACAGGCCTGAGATCAGCCTCTGAAGCCACGTGGAGGGCAGGATTTTGGCGTGAAGGGGTGACCCTGGGCCTCACTGGCCCTAAGTTAGGGTCTGCCGTGGGCCAGGACTAGCTGGTTTGGCCTTGACCCTGCCCCACCCAGTCCTCGGGGGCCTGGGAAGGACATAGGAGCTCTGGCTCTGAGTGGGGAGGACGTGCTTCTGCCCTCCCCTGCCCTGCGTGTCCTAATACCCCTTTTCTGGCTCCCCACACTGCCATCCTTCCGGCCTCCTCCGGGCCTTAGCACCCACCCTGTGTCCTTCTAGGCAGCCCCTCCCCTGTCCTATCCCATTGTCTGAGGCGCTGAGGATCCGGCGGTTAACCCTAATTTCTCCTCCTTGGTAAGGGGTCTCCCCAACTCTTACGCATCTGGCAGAGCCCTGGCTCTAAGGCCCCCTCCTTTGTAAAGCCGTGCTCTCCCAGGCAGTCTTGCTACCCCCAACCCTCTTCAAGAGCAATTCTGTGTCCTAGCCCATGTGCTGGGACAATTCTGCATCAGATCTGCCCTTGAGGATGCCTTCCCGCTGGAGAAAGACAGAGCGGGACAGAGCCCAGCCCCCTGCAGTCAGCCTGGGACCAGAGGAAGTGACAGGGCTTAGGGCGGCCCAGAGGTGAGCCGGGAAGGCATCCTGAGGGAAGAAGGTATGAGAACTGGGGCTTTGTAGGATGAATAGGAGTCCCCTGGGTCAGAGAGAGACGGTCGTGGCAGAAATTACATTTAAAACTTTGGGGAGGAGAGGGAGCGTGAGGCTTTGGGAAACTGCAAGGCAGGCAGATGTGGTGGAAAGAGGATGTGGAGCTGGGGCTACAGATGTGGGGGGGACTTGAGGGACACTGCTCCCTTCCCACTTCCTCTGCCCAAGATAACAAGGACAGTGGCCTTTCTGGGAAACGGCCACAGCAGGCATCAGAGAGGGGCACTCGACCTGCATGGAGTCTGGGCAGCACCGCAACTCTGCAAGGCCGTGGGGGGCGGGGAAGATGGGGAGACCGAGAGGCGCCTGGCCGGCTCAGTCGGTAGAGCACACAACTCTCGACCTCAGGGTTGTGACTTCCAGCCCCACATTAGCTGTGGATGTAACTTAAAAACATAAAATCTTTAAAAATAAAAAGGGGGGGGGGAAACTGAGGTCCAGAGGGAGGAAATGAGGCATCCAAGGCCACGTGTGGGTGGGATTTTGCACCCAGCTCTGGCTTCCACCACCTATGGGCCTCCCTCCCCACCCCCGCCCAGCTCCATCAGCCAGGGAGGCCAGGGAGGCCGGATGGTGGGAACAGAGGCCAGGCTCAGGATGCGCCCCCCGGGGCTGGTTTCCGGTAGGGGCCAGGCGGGGAGGATCTATTCTTAGCCTCCACAGCCAAAGCAGGAAAAGGGTGGGGGGGGGGGTTGGGGGCAGCTTAAGGCACTGGGTGGGCCCTGGGCCAGGGTGGGGACCAAGGGGCGGCTGGCTGGCTGTGGTGCCTCCAGTCGGCCTGAAGGGTCCCCCTGACGCCCAGCTCACAGCCCTGTCCAGATCATCCACCCTCTGCGGCTCCCCAGCATCCTGGGAAGAGCCCAACTGCTGGGCTTGCAGTCACCCTGCTGGGCCCCTGCCCCGGGAGCACCTGCTGCCTCGCCCTCTGCCCAGCAGCCGTGCTGCCTAGCCCAGTCCGGCTCCTGCGCCCATCTCTGGAAAACCTTCCGTGTGACTTCAGGGGGACCCTAGCCCCTAGCCCCAAAGCCTCCCCCTGCTGCAGCCTGACCGCTTGGGTCTGGGGGTGTCTGGGCCCAGCCCTCCTCCCTCCAGAGTGGGCCTCCTGGCTTAAACATGCGCCCGGAAAGTCACTTTGTTTCCCCTCCTGGTGCAGCTGTCTCCCTTGGGGTCCACACCCTGCTAGGACTGCTGAGGAGATGGAGGAATTGGGACTCTCCTGGGAGCAGGTGGAGAAACTGAGGCTGGGACAATGGGCGGTGACCTGGGAGGTGGGATTCTCCCAGCTGGAGAATTTAACCCTGAGCACTTTCTAGGCTTGAAGATGTGGGTTTCTGCAAACCTCAGTACCCACAAAGGGACATAGACGCTGTTGCGTAGAGCTGGATGCTGCGTGGACACACAGCCGTGCTGGGACGCCAAGGCAGCGCTTTACCCAGCCTGTGACCAAGCGGCAGGCTAGGGCCGACATGCCTCCTGGGTGTGCCCCAGACTCAGCCCTGCGCCCAGGGGCCTGCCCCGTGTGCAGGATAGTGGAGCGGGCCAAGAATCACCGGGTACCAACTGCTTAGATACATGCAAGATAGGAAGGTCGCCCTGGCAGTCGGTGATGAACTAGTGATGTCTGTCAGGGGTGGTGAAGGGGCCGGATGTGCTCCGTGTGCCGCCCGGCATGCACCAGGCTGGTGTGGGTGGGCCAGCTTATGTCCCCGGCTCAGGGCTCCGAGGCCCCTTGACCAGACCCACCTCCCTGCTGAGTGGCCCAGCCCTGTTGCCGTGTGCTTGTGTGAGGTGGGGCAGGATGGAGGAGAGGCCTGGGCTATGCCAGGTGCTCCTGGGAGAGTATTAAGACAGGGTTGGGGCGACCAGTGGCCTGGGGACGGTCAGTCCTGGCCATGGACGCTGGGCCGGATGGTCCTCGGTCATGAGGGCAGCCTGGGCACTGTGGGGGGCCGAGCAGCATCCGCGCCCCCCTCCCGGCCTGGAGACCCTCCACCCCTGCCCCCAGCGTGACGACCACAGACCGCCATCCCCTGCCCTGGGAGAGCAGCTCCTCACCTCCCAGCGTCCACGCTCAAGCTGGTCAGGCGCTCCGGGGGGAGGTGAAGCCATGGGTGGGCCAAGACAAGGACACCTGTGGACGTCGGGAAGCTTCCTGAGGGGCCACCACTATTCTTAAGGGCTGTCACTAAAGGTCTTCTCACCCTGGTTGTAACGTGTGTGCTCTGCCCACGGAAGATGGAAACAACGCGACCGCCTGTGGCGGCGAGGCCTGGGGCCCCAGACCGTGCGGCATTTCTGAAACTCTAGAAATATTCTAAAATAAAGTGTTTATTTAAAAAAAATGCAACTTCATGAGTAGACCAATTAAACGAAAATAAGATATTTCACCCCACCTAAAAAAAAGTCATTTTAGAGAAACAACCTAAAACGCTTCCAGACGGAACAGGGAGCGTGCGTACGGCCGTCGGGAGAAGCCGGCGCCGGGGGTCATCCCCCTTCAGGCTGGAAACGTGTCTGGAACAAGGTGTCGGAAGCAACGTTTCTGGGGCAGCGTGTGAGTGGGTGGTGGCCGCACCTGTCAGCCCCGCAGCCAAGCTCGGCCACACACAGGGACGCAAGGGCAGCTCCGGGCTGGCTGGGAGGCGGTCTCCAGGAATGCAGCTGTCCCAACATGCGGGGGCACCCGGGTCAGGTGGGGGTGCCTGTGAACGTCTCTGTGGCCTCCGGCTGCTGGACCCGATGGCAGAGGGGTCTTCCATGCCCACCCGGCGGGCAGAGGCTGACCCACAGCACCAGGCCAGCCTGGGCAAGGGCCAGCGGTGGGGGTCCTGCAGCTGCCCTGGACTCGGGTCCCTGCGCCTCAAAAGCCTGGCACGCCGTCCCGTCAGCGCTACGGGGCAGGTTCCCCAGTGACCCCCCTCCCCCCAGTTCCCAACAGGGAAAGTGGGTCCGGGCGAGGGGAAGGCCAGGGGAGGCCACCGCAGGGGGGGGGGGGGGCAGGTGGCCCCGGGGGGGGGCAGGGCCCGGCCGTCACCGGCGGTAGCGGTAGCGCTTGAAGTGGAACCAGAGCTGGAAGATGCCGTTGGCAAACTGGCAGCGGAAGCCGTGGCGGTGCGAGTACTCCCACTCGCGGTTGACGATCTTGAAGGCAATGTCCTCGTAGGGCGGCCCGGCGTGGAAGCGCAGGGTGGCGAAGTCCTTGTTGTCAGCGCACGCCTCCAGGAAGTACTCGGGCGTGGAGCGCTTGTCGATGAGGTCGGGGTAGAAGATGTTGAACTTGTAGCCCTGCACGATCTTAGGCGGCGGGTTGTCAAAGTCGTAGTGCGTCTGGTTATACTTGTTCCACTCGAAGCCCGTGTGCACGCGGTTGAAGAAGCGCGGCTTGCGCGGCCGGTACTTGTCGGCCCACAGGTAGGCCTTGCCCGTCAGTGGCATCTCCACGCTGAACTGTGCCTCATCCTGGCCCATGCCCTCCTTGGCCCGCCGGAAGAAGATGTCCTCCGCGCTCTCGCTGGCGTCACCTGCAGGCGGGGCTGCGTGAGCCGGCGCAGCGGCCCTGGGCCTCGGCTCCCCGCCTCACCACACCGAGCTGCCCCCCACCCCCCAAGCGGGGCACACCGCCCCCCCCCCGCCTGTCCCCGCTTCCAGGGGCAGATGGAGAGGTGGGCCCGGTCCCAACGCAGCCCGCCCCGACCCGGTGCTGGCCAGCTCCAAGCGTTCCCCTGGGTGGGCACCAAAGAGCCCGTGTCCCCCCGCGAGCAGCCAGAGGGCCTGGTGGTCAGAGACCTGTGGGTGGCCCCCAGCAGGGCCCCTCGGGAGGCCGGAGCAGGTCCCCACGCCCCGCACCTGTGACCTGGAGCTGCTGCCGCGACAGCTGCAGGCGCTGCAGGTCCTCATCGGGCTCCAGCACGTGGGCGTCCAGCGGCAGCTCGTGCGCCGTGAGCAGCCGGGGGCTGTACTTGCCGGCGTCATAGTCGTCCAGGCTCTGCTGGATCAGGTCCTCCTCCATGAGCACGGCCTCCCCGTCCGCCTCGCCCTCCGCGGGCGCCGCCCCTTCTGCCTCAGGCTCCCCGGAGCCGCCCTCCGACGAGGGCCCGGGTGGGGTGGGCACTGGGTCCTCGGGTTCCAGGCTGAGGAGGGGAGCGGGATGGACTGGGCCAGGGCGGCAGCAGTGGGGTGGGGTGTGGGATTGGGGGGTGGGGTGGGAGGGTGGCCCGGGACCCCTAGGAGGTCCCTGGCTGAGGGGTGGGGAGGGGGACGGGAGGCGGCCTACCTGTGGCCAGGGGATGGGGGCTCCTGCTTGAGGATGGGAAACAGAGGCTCACTCTCCACGCCCTGCTCCTGCTTCAGCTTGTACAGCTTCTGCCGCAGCACGTCCTGGTGACGCTCCCGGAGCCTGGAACGGGGGCTGGAGGTCACCCTGCCCTCCCCCCAAGCCCTCGTCCTGACCCCTGTTCTTGGCGAGAGTCCTGGGAGAGCAGCAAGGAGCCCCTGTGGAGGACCGGGGCGGGGGGGTGTTGCCCGGGGCCCTGCAGAGGCCTACGGCTGCGGGGGCTGGGGGGGGGGGTGCCGAGGGCCAGGCTTCAGCACCGAGAAACATGGGACTCGGTCACACACCCTGCCAGGAGCAGCACTCCACGGTTGGGAAGGTTGGTCCCCATACTGGGGACTCGTGTGCCATGGGAGCCCCCAAGCTGGGCTGACCAGGACGCAGGACGCCAGCAGGAGAAAATAAACTTAGAGACAGCTCTGCACAGTTCGCGGCAGACAGGCGTTGCGTTTACAGGGTGCGGCCAAACACGCTGAGAATTTGTACACAGAGGATGTGGGATGGGAGGGAGGCGGGCGGGCTCAGGGCCCGCCGTGATGCCTGCTGACCCACCAGAGGCCCTGCCCGCTGCCCAGGACCCCGACTCCAAGGGGCAGAGGCTCCCCGAGGTCACACAGGAGCCGGCTCCCGTGTCCTGCAGAGGCCGGGGGCAGGGCTGACCTGGCGCGTGCCATGTGGGCGCGGAGCTGCTGCAGGAGGCTCTCCCAGTAGCCCATGTCCAGGTTGGGGCCCCCAGCCCGGATTTTGCCCTCGATGCCCTGGAAGATGACCTGCAGCTGGCTGTACGTCTTGCCCTTGAAGACCGACTGCACGTCAGAGCTGACTGAGGCGTTGACCCCCTCTCGCCGCTCACCTGCAGGGGACGGGCCACTCAGCACGGGGCCAGGATGCTGACCCTTCCCTTTGCCCACACTGCCCCTCCTCTGGTCCTGGGGTCTTGCCTCCTCCCGGCCTCCGGTTCACCCCTGCCTCTGGCTGGGTCCTAACACACATGAGGGAGCACCAGGCCACAGACCCTAGTTGGGATGGTTCTGACTCTGGGCCGGGGGGAGCCGGGTGGGTGTTTTCCAGCCTCTCCCCCGTCTGACCCTTGGGCCAAGTCTGAGCACCTCAGCCTGGCATGCCCGGCCTGCCACCCCCACCGCATCGGAAGAGCAAGGAGGGATCGCCGGACAGCCAGACTCTCAGGAATCCAGATCCTGCTCTGCCAATCTTGGCTGTGTGACCGTGGGTAAGCGGTTCACCGTTTCTGGGCCTGGCTCCTCCCCCAGTAAGGAGAGCTGCTCGTTTCCCAGGCTTTGCAGAGTCCTGACACTGCCCCGAGGCAAGTGTGTCCCCGTCCTGCATCCATCACGAGCTGGGGGCCCAGGGCCACGTCCCTCCCCGATAGACTGAGAGGCCCCTGAGGGCGGGGCTGGGTGCCGCCTGGCGTGACCTGCTCTGGCTCACCAGCTCCCTTTCCACTCGTCAGAGACACCAAGCCCTGCCACGGGGCCTGTGCACACGTGTTGCTTTCCACTGGCAACATGATCTTTGTCCATCTGCTTCCCAGATTGCTCCCTTTGGCCTGATTTGTGGCTTCCCCTGGGCGGAGACCTTGTGGGGCTTCTGAATGCTGCCTCCCTGGCACAGTGCTAGGCCCATGGGAGCTTGGTGAGAAGCTGCTGCTGAATGCAGGGATGCACGGGTGGCACGCACGTCCTGTTCCAGAAAACTGGCTCCGGCAGCCCTCCCGCTGGACACAGGGTTGCAGCTGGTCAGTTAGGGTCACGAAGGGTCGCTCTAGCCAACCAACGTGGGGACCCTGGAATCAGCACCTAGAGACTCAGCCCCTCTGCCAGACAGCTGAGCATCCCAGGCAGCCCTAGACTCAGACTGGCTGAATCTGTGACGAGCACAGAAACATTATGGGACCAAAACCGAATTCGGTGACTACTCCCCCCCCGCCCCGCCTGTGGGGCCGCATCCCGCGTTCACGGACACACAACTCACGACCCACACAGCCAGCACCCGCCGGCGTGGCTCCACCCGAGCCACACTCTGCTACACGGTTTGAATAAAGTCACGTCCCAGGTCCAGAACACACAGGGCCCAGCTGGATCCCGGTGGGGGCTGGGGCGGCTCTGCCGAGCTGCTGGGAGCACTCCTTGGGACAGTGCTCAGGAGAGAGGGCAGCACCATGGGGAGGACCCACAGGGAATGGTAGTGGGGGGGGCCACCGCGGACGCCCACTCTTATCGTACAGTTACAAGTTCCCAGTTACCGACAAGAGAAAAACCAAAAAAAGCCCCAACTGAATTTGTAAAGACAACACACGGTGCTTTTCAGGTCTCCTGGAACAACAGAGCCGAGCCCTCTTGGAAATCATGGCAAAAAGAGGTGCCGGAGAGCAAGCTCATCTATGAGGGCAGCCAGCGCCAGCTGGGGTCCCTGCCGTAACCAGTGAGGAGGGAAAGAGGAAGCGGGGCCTCTGCCATCACCGGGAGAAGGGAAGCGGCCGCAGAAGGGGGCGACCAGCAAGGAGCCCACCAAGGGGGCAGCTGGCAAGAGAGGCAGAGGGGCGCTGTGCAAAGGGGGGCGCACAGCGGGACGGCCCTCACGCTTCCCCAGACGGTGCGTCGGGGTCGTCGGCGTCTGCAGGAGAACGCCCTGCCCCCGCAGTTCTATCCCCAGCACTGTGGCCACGAGCCAGAGAGGAGGCAAAGCACATTTCCTGAAGCGCATGACGTCCCAGAACTTCCTGCTTTTCGCCAGAAATTACTGGAGAATGTGTCCCACCAACACGAGGGCACAAAACACAAGAAAGGGAGACGTGGGGTCACAGAAAGAGGGGCTCCAACACCGCAGAGCAAAGGGAAGCCCCGTGAGGTGGGGGACAAGGCGGACAGAGGGCATGGCGACAGGAGAAAGCGGCCCGAGGCGATGCTCCGACGGGCCCGGCCAGCTCGGCCGGGGGGCTGGAGGCCTGTGGTCGGCGGCGGCCCCGCGCGCTACGACCCTTGGTCACACAGGCCTGCGCGGTTTCCGGGGCACAACCACCACCTACTCGTCTCTTCTCCTCTGACGCTCCTGGAGGTGTCCTGTCATCCCCAGGGGACAAAAGGGGAAACCAGGCTCCCAGGAGGTCACCGAGCTGCCTGGTGGCCTGGATCTGCACCAGGGCCACACCTGCCCCGGTCAGTGCTCCTCCGACTAGAGTTCTATACCCAGCCCACTGCCACCGAAGGAGATACCTCCTCACGCGTATCTCAGAGCAAAGAATTTCCTTTTCTTTCTCCCGAACTTACTAAGGGACACGCCCCGCCAAGATGAGGACACAGGACAACAATCACCACTTACAAAGATGACGAAAGACACTCCTCCTTTTCCTAAGAGGAAACCAGCCCCCCCACCCCGTGTGAGTAAGACAGGCTTGGAGGAGGGGGAGGGCGCGTATCCTTGGCCATCACCACGCCTAAGAGAAGCAGGGCCTAGGACAGGGCCCACACGAGGCCCAAAGAAGCCGGGCGCTGTCTGAGCGGTGGCCTCAGGGGGTGGAGGGGTGGGAATGCAATTGGTTCTAAACCTCTAGAACAGTGGTTCTCACCCAGGGCGATTCTGCCCCCAGGCGACACAAGGTGCTGCCTGGGGACACCTGCGGCTGTCAGGACTGAGGGTGCTCCAGACACGGAGTGGGTGCGGGCCCAGTAACTGCAGTGCTGAGCACGAGAAACTGAGCTCCAGAGCTCATTCCCCCAGAGGTTATGCGTGTGTGTGGCCACCTCCAAGGAAAGAAAGTGAATTGAAAAAGAACATCAGGTTGGACAGACTGGGGCTCCAGGGGGTTCCCAGACAAGCAGAGCCGAGTCCCCAGTCCTGCTGTCGCTCAAACACACCAAGCCGCCAGCAAAAACCTGAAACCCAAACAGACAAGGCCCCACCGGCACTACTCCCAGGAAAGCAGAGCGTGGCTGAACAAGCGTTTAAAGGA
Source organism: Zalophus californianus (assembly GCF_009762305.2). Taxonomy (NCBI): domain Eukaryota; kingdom Metazoa; phylum Chordata; class Mammalia; order Carnivora; family Otariidae; genus Zalophus; species Zalophus californianus. The sequence goes on from NC_045595.1 coordinate 2,682,726, forward strand.
AGCTGGTGGGCAGGCACACTGCTGGGCTCTGAGCCCTGACCCATTCAGGGTCTGGAGCACTTGCTGCTGCCCCCTGGTGGCTCCCGGAGAGGCCTCCAGAGGGCCATGGTGACCCCAGATGGGGAAACTGAGGCAGGCAGCAAGCCCGAGGTTCTGTGGGGAGCCACCCGGAACAAGGCGGCTCCTAGCAGACCCAGCCACGTGCCCCCAAGAGCACACTGGGTACTTTCTGGCTACCCTGGCCCCAGCCGTGGGTTACCTGGGCCCTTGCCCGAGGCCTCCAGCTTGCGGAGCTTGGCGATCTCATCCTCCGTGATGGTGGTCATGTCCCGCCAGAAGTCCGCGTTCTTTCCCTGCTCCAGCTCCATGTATACCTGGAGGAGGGAAGTGCAGAGGGGTGAGCGTAGCAAAGGGATGTCCCGGGCGCCCAGATGCAAGCGGTGGGGCCGGGCGGTACCTGGATGTCCTCCAGCAGGTCCTCCATGTCAGCTACAGTGAGGCCGTTGAGGAAGGTATACGGTTCGTGCATCTCGACGGCCAGGTCATCGTCCTCAGCGCTGATGTACTTGGCCAGCAGGTCGATGGGCTTGGCTCGCCCGTCCCGGATGCGGATCTTGGAGCTGCCAGAGAGCAGGGAAGCAGTGTCAGAGCCCAGGATGTGCCCCCCTCCCCTCCTGAAGACCATGCCCTGGAGGAGTGACCTGTGTGGGAGCCAGGGGAAGAGTCTGGCCTGCAGCGGGTGGTGGTCAAAGAAGTCTTCCTGGAAGAGGAGTACCAGGCACAGGAACAAGACAGGTGAAAGACACAGGCCTGGACACAGGCAAGCATGGCATCTGAAGAGCAGCAGGTGGGAGTGGAGCGGGGTGGGGGGACACAGTGGGGCAGAGAAGACCCCCTCCTCCCAGTGGATGGGCTGCTGGGGTGGAAGATCAGAAGCCTCAGAGCTGCACCCGTGGGGACAGGTGTCAAGAGGCTGACGTTGGTCCAACCCAAGGGAGCCCTGCAACCAGGTAGGTCTGAGCCCTTGGGGGCGGGTGTAGCCAGCAGGCAGCAGGGCAGATGGGGCCAGGAGCGGGTTCCCGGGGCACGCACGCCAGACCCTGGGCTCAGATGCCTGCTGTTGTGGCCTCAGGCGCTCAATGGGTCCTTGTCTGTGACTGGGCCTGATGAACAGATACTCCTGGGGGCTGGGGGGTGGAGAGGGATGACCATACCAGCCTGGGGTCTAGCACCCTGCTCGCTCATGTAGCAGCACTACGTGGAGCAAGGACCATTCAGATGTCTCCCTGGCACGGGACTCAATGGTGGAGACAGGCTCAAGGAAGGAAGTGAACAGGAAGTGGCGCACACAGCAGGGGTTAGCACCAGAAGGGGGGTCAGGGAGGGACTCCCTGAGGAGGTGATAGGTGGAAACCTGAAGGGCAAGGGGCACCAGCCAGGGCAGAAGGCTCCAGGCAGTGGAAAGAGCATGTGAAAAGGCCCTGGGGCAGGCAGGGGTCCATGTGTTTGGGCCCGGAGGAGGGCAGCAGGTGGCGGAGGCGGCGCCGCGTCTGCGGCCCACGTACCGCAGCTTGGCCTGCTGCAGGTGGAAGTTGTCCTCCTGTTCCTCCCATGTCTTGAAGTGCTCCGCCTCCTTCTCCCGCTGCAGCATCTCCAGCTCCTGCTCCCGCATGGCTTTCTCCCGCTCCCGCTCCAGCCGCAGCTGCTTCACCTGGGGGCGCAGGGGGCCGACGGGGAGTACAGGCGGCCCATAACAGCCAGATGGGGGTCTCGTGGAGCCTGCCCTGTACTCTCTTAGGCCATGGGGCGCCCTGGGGTCAGGGGTGGGATATAACCCAGGCCTGCCCCCAGCCCACCAGCCCTGGACTTGGACTGGTCAGGGAAGCCCAAGGCCTCGGACAGACCCTAGGACAGAGGGGCATTCTTTCTGCTCGAAACACAGCAGCCTGTAGCAGCCAGGGTCATTCTGGTCACCTTGAAGGAAGCGTCTGAGACTGTCTGACCCAGAGGTCAGCAGAACTGAGAGGTGGAGGGAGACAGCTTGCTGGAGGCACTGCCCGAACCCCTGCATCCAGCTGTGCCTGAAGCCAGTTCCCCTGGACTTTCTGTGTAAGCCAATCGGGTCTCCCTTGACATAAGCCAGGGTGAGCCTTTAGGCCCTCACAAGGGAAGGCCTCTTGACCCCATGTAGGCAGGCCAGGGGCAACCCCACCTTCTGCAGCTCCAGGCGATTGTCCTCTTGGATTCTCTTGTTCCGCTCCTTCAGCTCCTTCTCCTCCAGGTGGCTGATCCCCTTCTTTTCCAGGGCCTGGAAGGGCCAAGCACACACCCACTGAGCAGAGATGCTCCCTCCCACCTTCCCAGGCACCACCTGCCAAGGGTGTTCCAGGCACCCCTCCGCAAGTTTCAGATCGAGATCCACCAGGCTGAGCGGTGTTTTTGAAGACAAGACCACGAGACCGAAAGAAACGACCTGCCCACGGCCACACCTCACTGACTTCCACTGAAGACGCAGCCCCCTCAGCATTCCCAGACCTAATGTGATAGAATGCAATGCTCTGGACCAGCCTCCGGCGTGGGTGAGATGTACGCTCACGTGCAGAGGGGAGGCAGCCACCCCCCCACGGGAGCACCTCTCGTGGCACCCACTGCCCTGGTTTACACAGAAGCCTCACTGGGCCAGCTCTGTGGGGTTTAAGCCCTCAGATGCCCACTGGTCAGAGATGCCCACTGCCTGTGGGCAGAGGCAGGACAGCGATGGAAGAAGAGACAGACTCAGAAAGCACACTTGCCCGGGGTCGCTATGAGGGGAACAACGGTCCCGACGCTCACAGACCCCTGGAGCACCCCACGACACAGCGAACGTGGTTCTTCCCCGTGTCCTCACCCGAGGAGGGTGCTCGAGGTACGGGGCTGGAGACCCCTCAAGCCCTCCAATATCCCCTTACAGTCGCTGCCTGAGCCGGGCGCTAAGCCTGCACTTCTGACGAGCGCTCCCCCGGCTGCGAGGGCTGTGCACGGATTCTCCCAGTGCCCAGAAGAACGTGCGCCTCCGGTAGGACACAGGACTGCCCGGCTTGGGGCCACCCCTGGACGCCCGGGCTGCTCCTTGGCCTCCCCTGCCTCAGCCTGGGCTGCCACCACACATATTAAGAGTGCCGGTACTTGTCACCTACGGCCACACAGAACAGCAACTGAGAGCACAGACGAGGAGCCCAGCAGCCCTGGTTCCAATCACAGCTCTGCCATTCCCGAGCGGGGAGACCTTGGGTGAGCAACTCAGCAGCCCGAGCTGACAAGGCTGCGTTAGGGAGAGTCAACGGGCGGAGAGCACTCTGAACAACGCCCAGCATGGAGCACGGTAGCAGTCTGTGTTATGACTGTCCATGCTGCCAGCCAGCGGCCCTGGGACAAGGAGACAGACACGCAATGCTGCCCAGACTGCGGGCCTGTCCAGAGAGGCTTCAGAGGCTGAGCTGGGGTCGAGCCGCCAAGTGATTATCACCGGAGGGGCTGATGAAGCCCTCCCGTGGGGCAAATTCCCCAAAGCCAGTGTGCGCTCCAAGAAAGACTTGCTGGGGAAATGCCCAAGCTCATGTGTGTACCAACCACCCTGAACTTGTTCATTCAACACTTACCGAGTGCCGACCGTGCGCCAGGCTCTGGGGGCAGAGTTTGCCCCGTGGAGCTCAGTCTGGCAGGAATCGCACATTATGAATCAGAGCCTCTGTTTAGAGGTACACTTTGCAACAAGACCTTTCTGGACCTGCTTGTTTCAAACAGCACTCCGATGCCGGCCTGCCCTCTCTCCTCTGTGCACTTGGCTAATCGACTTATTTACAGTCTCTCCCCCAGGAGGCTGCCGGCTCCACAGGGGTCTTTGTCTCTCTAGCTCACTGACGCACGCCTGGCCCGCATGGCCCCCAGCACCAGCAGGTACACGGAACAGGTGAGTCAGTGAAGTGCTAGGAAAGGAGATGCAGCGCCAGGACCCATGGGACTACGGGGTGCCAACAAGGCTCTTAGGAGAGGGACCGGGTCAGCTGCGACCTGAAGGCACGAGACAGCAGCAGCCGTGGAAAGAGGTGGGGAGGGTTCCAGGCGGAGGAATGGTGAGTACCAAGGTGCCGTGGGCCGGTGTGTTCTAGACAGAGGCCTGGAGTGCACGTGGTGAGTGGCAGACGCCACGGCATCTGACTGTGCCCGCCTGCTCCCGCCGCCGCAGGCCACCTGCCTCCCCGCAACAGGCGGGGGCTGCGTTACGGTTAAACCGTGTCCTCCGACAAAATACGTCACCCTCCCAACCCTGGAAGCTGGGAAGGGGGTTTTACATGGAAACAGGGTCTCTGCAGATGTAATGGGTTAAGACGAGCTCACGTGGGGTGAGGCTGGGCTCTGAACCAATGACCGGTGTCCCTACAAGACAGAAGGGGGACACACAGGAAAGATGGCCACGTGAAGGTGGCGACAGAGGCAGGGGCTGGGGTGATGCGGCCAAGGGCTGAGGGGGCCCCAGCGGCCACCAGAAGCTGCAGGAGGTGGGAGGGCACTCTCCTCTAGAGCCTCCTGAGGGAGCGGGACTCTGTCGACATCTGACCTCCAAAACCGGGCGACAAAATCTGTGGCTTTAAGTCCTGTGCGTGAGGCCGCCACTGGCCGGGTACGTGATCCGTGCGTGAGCCGTCGGCACCGAGACGACTGAGCACCTGTCTCGGGCATGTGACGCAGAGAACCCGCTCTCCAGTCACGCTGGAGCTTGGCCCGGTGTTTCGGGCAGAGCACCTGAAATTTTACATGGCAGGAACGTTTACGCAGTACAAGCCACCACGCACCAGGGTGCATGCACGTGCGCACGTCTAAAATAAACTCTCAGCAGCAAAGCACCACCTGGGAACGCGTGCTGTGCGTGCTCAATCACGTCTCTTGAAGCAGATGTCGTAACAGGCACGTAAAACAAAACCACGAGAAAGGCAGGAAGAATCTGCCAAGGACGCGCGCCACGTGCCGAGGGCGGCAACAGACTCACCTTGTTCCAGATGAAGGTGCCCAGGAGGTTGTTGTCCCCGAAGGGGTTGTCGGTGTTGGTGTAGCCCATGTACTCCTCCCCCCAGCCCATCTTCTCCCGCTTCTTCCGCTCCTTGGCCTCCTTCTTGGCCAGCCGCCGGGCCCGCTTCTCCTCGGGGGTCTCGAAGGCCTTCATCAGCTCCTCCTGCTGCTTCCGCTCCTCCCGCAGCCGCAGCCGCTCCTGCAAGCTCTGCTGTTGGCTCAGGGCTGCCGCCGCCTCCCGAGGGCTCTGGGAGCGGTCTGGGGAGGCAGAGCTGGAAGCCGAGGAGCCCGGGGACCAAGAGCGTGTCCGCTGCCGGCGGGCCCATCGGCCCCGCTGCCGCTCCTCCTCCGAGTCGGACTGAGAGGACTGGTCCTGTGAGCGCCAGCGTGGTGGCAGCGGGCTCGGGCTCTGCCTCCTTCGCCGCTGCCACCTTTCTTCCTCCGAATCTGACCTGTGGAGGGAATCACAAAGGTCTGCTTACTGCCTGCCAGTCAGTCCTTTGTGTGACAGATGTTTCCTGAGTACCTGCTGTGCAGGGCACTGTTCCGGGTTCTGGGGATATGGCAGTGACCAGCAGTGATACTTACAGCCCCTGCCTTTGGGAGGCTCACATCAACAAATAAACATGCAGCATGACGCTACATAGTGCTAGAAATCAAAAAGAAGAGTGACCTAGCATGAGAAGATGGAGATCTGAGGAGGCAACTCTGGAGGAAGTGGGGGAGGATGCTACAGGGAGGGAGTAATCCATGAAGAGGGCATAGCAAGAGCAAAGGCCCTGGGGCAGGAATTTACCTGGCATGTTCAAGAAGCAGCAGGAGGCCCATGTGGCCGGAAAAGTGTGAACAAGGGGGAGTGAGGGAAGGAGCGAGGGCAGGGCGGCAGGCTGGGTCCTGATGGTGCAGGAACTGTAAGTGTAGAAACCAGAGGACCTGATCTGTCCAAGGTAACAAGAGGGAGCTTATAGGAGAAGGTGCTGTTTAAACTGGTCCCACAGGATGGGCAAGAGGGAACCGGAGTAAGATTGGCAGGACTGAAAACCAGGCAAAAACACTGTGATCAGGGAATGGAATGCACGAGCTGCAGGGATAGATTCGTTAATGGTCAGGGGCCTTTGAACGCATAGAGGAACAACCAAGTCTTTTTATTCTGTTAAATGTTCCACCCATTAAGCTCACGTCAAAAAGTCTACACCACGAAAACCAATTATTTTGGAGTGTCTGTATGCAGACTACACGTTTAACCAAGTTTTCACTAACAGTGCCAATTCAAATTACTCATCTGGGATGGCCGATTATCGTAATTCAAATATAGGGAACAGCAGGTATACAAGATGCACCAATGACAACAGTAAAACGTGCTGCTGTACATGAACCATTGCGGAAAACAGCAACACCGGGGGCTCACACCCGAGCCAGCAAACTTTCTCTGTAAAGAGCCAGACGGTCGAGGACACAAGTCTGCCATTCCGCTGTTGCAGAGCATAAGCGGCTCTGGACAGACAAGAATGAATGGGCATGGCTGGGTCCCAATAAGCTTTTACTTCCGCACACCAAAACTTGAACGTATTCGAGTATCTCATAATATCTTCACGTGTCCTGAAATACTATTCCTTTTCTGAATTTTCCCCTCACCAACTAAAAATGTAAAAACCAGGGGCGCCTGGTGGCTCAATCATTAGGTGTCTGCTTTGGGCTCAGGTCATGATCTCAGGGTCCTGGGACCAAGTCCCGCATCGGGGGGAGGGGGGGGCGCGTCCTTGCTCAGCGGGAAGCCTGCTTCTGCCCCTTCCCACTGCTTGTGCACGCGCACCGGTGTGCTCTCTCATAAACGAATGAAATCTTTAAAAAAACATTAAAAACCATTCTTGGCTTCCAGGCTGCAGGCTGCCAAGCCCTGGTTAAACCATGTCTGCGTTATTCCTGTTCTGCTTCTTATAACTTCTTGAAAGTCCTGGGTTGCAATGACCTTAAGAGACTCAAAAACAAAAACCACTTTTTCAAATGTAGAGAGCAATGAGCCACGTCCGACTACAGCCACCGTGGCTGCGGTGTGAACAAGCCAACAGGATGGGAGACAAGGCATGCTGGGAGAGGCCCCAGGGAAGTCGTGAGTACACAGAGGAGCAAACTTGGACCACAGTGGGGCAGGGACTGGACTGAGGGTCACAGCCAGTTAGGGGCTGAGTCAGCACTGGGACCTAGGTCTGAAAGTCAGTCCCTGGCACTGTCTGCTCCCTTTGTGCTGGAGCAGACTCAAGCTAAGCCTGGACAGGTGTCCCATTTCCAAAAGGACACGACTGTGGGCCGCAGGGAAGCTGAGACCCAGGTCCTAGGAGTCAACCCAGGCCTGCCGCCTGCCACCTGTCACCCACAGTTCTTTCCTCTGACACCCACTTCCAATAGCAGGTGCTGTCACCCCTACTTAGGAAATCCCTCTCAAATCCTTCCCCACTGTGCCTCCCACTGCCTCCCTCTCTGAAAGCCACCACCATCTGTTGCCTAGACAACCGTACCATCCTCCTCCTCCCTGTTGTCACTCCTGCCAACCTCCTCAGTCCCTTTCCCACGCGAAAACCGGAGGAAGTTCCACAAAGTAAGCCAGACTACATCACTCAAAATCCTCCCATGGCTTCCTACTTCCCTCCGAATAGCGGCCAAACCCTTCACCACGGTACACAAAACTGCACGATCCGGTCTCTTATCGCCCCGACCTCCTCTCCCACTTCCCCTCTGCCCCGCCTCGCTCACTGCGCTCCTTTACTGTCCCTCCAACCGCCAGGTGCCCTGCCTGGAGCGCCTCTCTCTTTCCTTTCGCTTCCTAACTGCGACTCGCACTCGGACGTCCCCTTCTCCCGGAAGCCCTCTCTGACTAATTCGAGGATCTCTGGCTCCCCGAGGGCAGGAGCCGGATCCCCAGCGCCGTTCACGCAGCGACCCCACCTGCGCTCCCGGCTCTGCCGCCTCCGCCTGCGCCGTACTTCGTCGTCCCGGCGCCGGCGGTTTCGCCGCCCATGGCTCCCGCTCCGACTTCGACTCCGACTACCGCTCCGTTGCCTGCGGCCCCTGCGACCAGCCGACCGCGAGCGCGAGCGTGTATCCCGACCCATCAGCTGAGACCGTGGCGGCAGGGCTGACACAAATATCCGGGGCCTGCGCCGGGGGCCTTCCTCCTCTGCGGCGCGCGCCGGGCTGCCCCGTCCGCGCCTGAGCCGGGGGAAGGAAACCCATCTCGCTGCCCCATCCCGCAGGGGGTCCGACGCCCCGTAACCTCTCCACTGACCTCAAACGTGGCCCGTATGACAGACTCCGGCCAGGCTTTCGTCTCCAGGGTTGGGGGCTCGGCCTTTGGGCAGTGCTAGGGACAGCTCTATGTGGGTCCTCTCGCCTTGGTGGGGGAGCCTAGGGACTGTGGGCGGAGCAAGAACGAACCAGGAACAGCAAGTGGGGCGGAGCCTGGGGAGGCGGGACCCAGGGGAAGTGGAGCCGGAGTGGGTGGGGCCCAGAGGGCGGGAACAGGAAGAGGCGGGGCCAAAGGGAGGCGAGCCGCGCGGGCGAGGTCTTTGGGCCGGTGCGGGCGCGGGAACTGCGAGATCAGACTCAGAGATAGACAATCGCTTTATTAAAGTCCCCCCACCCCCAGCCCCAGCGAGGCAACATGGAGCTGGGATCTGAACTGGGTCGTGCAGCTTTGTTCTGTGGGTGCTGGGGAGTCACGGGAGGGTTTTGAGCGGGGAGAGGGGCGAGCGCGCTGGTTCTTAGGTGGAGTCCCTGCTGGGCTGGTGGCCAAGAAGGACTACAGCAGGTAGGGCTGGAAGACCCCGAAGTCTCTGCTCCAAGCTCCCCCAGCCCACCCCAGAGGATGGTACTTCATGTTCTAGTTTAAGCTCTTCCAAAAGTTCACCTTAACATACAACTTCACGACCTCATCCTGAATGCTAGCTTTGTACGCTCTGCTTGGTGCCAAGGCACAGGGTGGGGCTAGTGGCACGGAGGAATTTCCGAAGACCATCTCCCATCACCCTTGATAACAAGCCAGCTCATCAGCGGATGTGGATAAAACGTGAGGGAGCTGGCCCTGTGACTGTCAAAACGCAGATATATCTTTGAAAGTATGTGCATATTCATCTTTGGATGGGATGGTAAGCACATTCCAGATCATCTCATCTGCGCGTCTATAAATGAGCTGTGCGGTTCTGCATCATGATGAAACCGGGTTTCCAAGGGCCTGCTTATGGGGATGGGATCTTACTTCCAAAGCAGCTTCTCTCCAGTTGGGAATCCTGGAGAAACGTTCTCCTCTTAAAAGGGGTCCATGCATTACCCAATTTGAGCAACTCTGGCAGAACCAATATAAACTTTGGGGAGTGTGTGTTCTTTTGAACTGGGCGGCACTGTCAGAAATTTTTTTAAGTTTTCTGAACTCAACTGGAACCCGAAGGAGGCCACGGCTATTAAGGCATTGGGTCCTGTTGTTATTTTAAAAATACGACCAAGGTTTCTTTTTGCCCTCGTTCAAAGTCAGTCCTTAAATTCCCAAGCAGACCCCGGGAATGCACAGAGGCAAAGAGAAAGAGGGCTGATGCTTATTACCCGATTTTATTAGAGAGAACCCTTCAACATAAAAAGAAGGAGGGGTGGCGGGAAGGGGGGTCCGAGGCTGCATATGTTACTCGGGGCCAGCAGGTCTGCACAGTTACAGAGGTGCCCACGGCTCTGGGTTTGAGAGAGACGGCATTCTGTGCCCAATGAGGCCGCGCTCTGGATTGTCACACACCAGACCATGGGGGCTGAGCACATGGAACCCCCCGAGAGAATTAAGACACACAAGGTTTGCAGTTTCATTGTTTTGAAATCAATTCGACCATAAAAACGACATGGGGGTGGGGTGTGGGGGACAGGCGATGCAACTGAGCCACCAGAGAAGAGGCGGTGGAAGGCGCTGGCCCACGGTACGGACCGAGGGGCTGCAGCGACAGTACCATGGCAAGGGACCCCACCAGAAGGGGAGTATTGCACTGAGCCAAGTGGTGGAGGGAGGGGTGCGGGGAGGTTGGAGGAGGGAGGCTAGCAGGGGCTCTCGGGAAGCTGCACCTTGTCAGTCTCGGGAAATGTCTTTCGTTTTCACAGCTCAGCCAACCGGACAGTGCCCAGGCTCTCGGCTCTCAGCGGCCACAGCCATCAGAGATGAGCCACAAGGGAGACAAGGTGTCGCCACGAAGGAATTTCGATTTCTATGCCGGGGGTCGGCGACAGCTGGGTGGGTCCAGGGCCTTCCTCTGGGGGTGGGGGAGCCTGGGAAAGGCCACGAATTTGCTACACATTATAAATAAAGTCTTGCCTTCCCGCCCCTGGCCCCCCAAATAATAAGCAAACAACTCCCATCGGCACAGTCTGCAGACCACGTTAGCATCCACGTGACAGTTCTCTGAAGGGACAAAGAATGCAAACACCACAAAACAGGTCTCCAAAGAGGTCTCAGCGACCTAACACAAAAATAGAAACATCATGATATCCAGGAGGCTTGCAAATTTCTCTTGCAAGTCAGCATCCAAGCGATGCCTTTGTTCCATGATTCACTCAGGAAAGCCCGAGGGGACCAGCAGAGCTCCCCTCCTTGCTCCTAAAGCTCCAAGTGGCTGAGGATGCCCTGGACACGGGGCACACTGCTCCAGGACTGTGCGTGCTGCTCTGGTCATCCCCACAGAACTCACAACGTGCCTGAACATCCGGCCTTTGGGGCCTGGGCAGGGACTCCAATGCCGGCTTTTGGGTGACACAGTCGTCCCTGTTAGTCTTCAAGGCCCGAGATGTACCTCCAGGCCTCTGCTTGCTCACCTCCTCGGCAGGAAGGGGTAGGGACGGACTGGCAACCCATGGCATGCAGCCAGGGCACCTGCAGACAGATGCCCATCTGAAATCCAGGTGAGGACACCTCCTGCCGTCTGGACAAAGCCCCCTAGGGCAACAAGGAGAGGGCATCATTTTGCTTCTGATCTGGGACACCCACAGGCTTGTTCTGATGGATCCTCTCAGGGCTGCCTTCCCCAGGCTGCATGCTGGCGCGTCCCTGGCCGTCCTGGACAGAAGGCAGCCAGTCCAACAGGCTCCCTCCAGGCGCACAAAGCGAGCCGTGCGAGGGGAGATGACAGCAGGTGAGGGACCCAGACAAGGGACTCAGAAAATCAAACTCCTGGATCAGTGGGTTCTCCGCCAGGAAGGCAAGGGCTGGGAGAAATTCTTCCAGGTGTAGCTTCTGCTCCAAGCCAGCTCCTAGCTCCTCCCAAGCAAGCAAGCCAGTGGGGAGCAGGGGGCGGGGGGCGGGGGGCAGAGCGGGCTGGGGAAAACCATCCCCACTGTTCCACCTCTCAAGAGGTGGGAGGGCATTTCTGTGGGGGCAGGACAGACCCCACCATGCCAGCGGCTCCCATAGTCCCCTCTGGATCCAGTGGGGTCTCTGAGCCCGGGGGGAGCTGCTCCTGAAGATGACAAACCCCCCAAAGTTTATTGTGTTTTTCACGAAGAACTTTGTCTCCTATCCTTTAAGTTGTTTACACGTCACCACCTCAAAAGAAAAAGAAAGCCCTTCCCGGTCCTGGAGGAGGATCTCTTACTGGACAGCAGAGCAACTTGACCATGAGAGGGCCCCTGCTCCAGGACCCGCTCTCTGGAAGTCCCACGGCCTGAGGGCCCAGCGCGGCTCCCTTCACGTAGGCCTTAGGCCCTCTCTGCGAGATACCGAGCAGGCCGCATGGGGAGGACAGAGAGGCCCACAGTCCTGAGCTCCATGGAGAGGGGTGGCCTCCTAGCCATTCCTGCTCCCGAGTCACCTGGCAGGTGAGGTGGTGGAAACATGGAGGGGGGGGTGGAGAGCCGCCCCCAGACCACTGGTCAGCCACCTCCAAGGGCGGATGTCCAGTGCCTGAGCCCAGAGTGCCTGCGGGCGCGGGGGCACCCCATCCAAGTGGAGAGCAGGAGAACCTCGGAGTGTGGATCTCAGCTCCGGGCACAGATCCCCGGAGCCAACAGGCCTTATTCCCTCAGGGAGACACATGCAAGCACAGCAAAGAACTACAAAGTGCAGTGGAGTGGACTTTCTTCCTTTTTCCCACACGTTTTTTTTTTTTTTTTAATCTTTTTCTAAAAAAGCACACCTGTGCTGCCGTCTTTGTGCAAAGAGTAAAGACCCAAAATAAATACGTGATCGGACACTCAGGGAGGTTCACAGTCATAGGTAGTTGACAGGAGCGGCGGCGGCCGGCGGCGGAGGCGGGTCCGGCGGGCGGGCAGTGCCTCCGCGAAGCGGCCAGGGCGGCGGCGGCGGCGGGCGCTCGGCTCCAGGGCGGTGAGTGCATAGAAATTACTGCGGAAGGCAAGGGGGCGGGTGAGGGCAGCGGTGGGGCCGGGCGGCACCCCCACCTGCGGGGTCTCCCGGGCGGGGCCCGGCCCCACCAATGCCCCGCCCCCGCCCGCCCCCGGCCTCCGTCTCCCCGGCCGGTCCCTGGGCAGGTGGGGCGGTGCGCGCGGTCCGAAGCCCCGGCCCAGGGCGTGGCAAGCCGCGGGCGCACTTACTGTGTCGCTCTCGCCGTCGGAGGCTGGGTGGGCGTGCGCGCTATAGTGAAGCGGGGAGTACACCCAGCTCCTCTCATCGGTGGGCTGGGCGGGCGGGTGCACGTGCAGGAAGGGCGCAGAAGAGCAGGGGTGCGAGGAGGCGCGAGAGAGGCGAGAGGAGGAAGGAAGAAACAGAAATAAAGGAGGCGGACCCCAACGCGGACGACGAGTAGGCGGCTCAGCCCCCGCGGCCCTCCCCATGACGGGCCCTACCCCAACCTGGACGGCTCTGGGGCCGGCGGGGCGGAGCGGCGGCAGCGCGCGGGGTAGGCGGCAGGAAGCGGGGCGCGGAGTGCAAGGCGGGGCCTGGGACAGCGGAGCGGGAGGGGGCGGGGCGGGGGCGGGGTTTGCTTGCTGTCCCCTCCCCTCCTGCTCCGCCCTCTTGGTCGTCCCTCCTGCTCGGGCCTCCCGGGGCGCCCGGCAGCACCCCAGCCTCAGGTCCTGCCTGCTGTGTGGCCACCGGCGCCGCCAGCCGGGGCGGGGCCCTGAGGACCCTCCACTGGGAGTCCTGGGTGATGAGTGCCGTGGGGCGCGCAGGGTGGAGCCCATTTCCTCGTGCCCAAACGCACAGATCGGCCAGGGGAGACAAAGGCCCCGGGCACCCGGAGAGCAAACAACAGAGGCCCAGCCGGAGGGTGGGCTGCTTTTCCTCCAGGGGTGTCAGGGAAAGTGTTCCCCATTCTGGGTCAGACTCGGGGAGGGGGGCCGCATGTTCTTCCAGCACCCACACCAGTCCCTCCTGAGTCTGTTCCCCCGCAGCCCCCTTCTCCTCTTTCTTCTTCCTCTTTCCTGCGCACCCCCACCTCCCAGTCTTCAGCGCTTGTGGACCGACCCCGTTGCCTGGCCTCTGCTCGGAGCACGGGGCCTGAGCAGGCACCTGCCCTGGCTAAACCCACGGAGGCCACAACCCAACGAGCCCCCAGACCTGCCCCTCCTCGGTCAGGTCTCTACAACCAGCCTCGCCTCTGCAGGGGTGCCTTCTTCAGAGCCTGGTGAAGGACAAGCGCCAGCATGTGGCCTCTGTGCTCTCCGGGTGAATGCAGGCCCCCCTGCCCTCGCTGCCCCTTGGGGCCCCCATTGCCTCTCCCCACCTCTGTGCCCACTCCTCCCTGCCCCTCCTACAGCTCTCGCTGCAGAACCTGCCCTCACGGGCCACACCGTGGCACCCGCAGGAGGCACTTGGCCCACCGGGCACCATGGGCAGCTCATTCTTGTCTGAGCACCTGGCCCAGGGCCACACACGCCTTGAAGATCATCCTCAGCAGATGAACTGGTATAATGGCGCATAGGCCCTGCTCACTGCTTAGTGGTCACAGCGCACAAAAACCCCAGCCTGCCCAGAAGTCCGGGGGCAGGGTCTGTCTGGGGCTGCTCGTGCCCAGTGTCCAACACAGGGCAGCTACATCAATGTTCAGAGCCAGGGGACAAGAACGTGGGACAAGAAGGTCTCCACCTGAACTCTGCAAAGAGCTGGTCCCGGCGGACGGAGGGATCACGGGCAGCAGGACCCAGACCCCGTGATGACCCCACTAAAGTGGGGCCAAGGACACATCCTCCCCAGCACTGCAGGCGCTAGGCTCTGCTCCCACTCACCCAGCCTTCATACTTGCTGCTCCCTCTGCTCCTATGTGCCCCCCACCAGCTTCCGCTGTGCCCTCCACGAAGCCCACCCTTCCTTCTCCCAAATCCCCACACCCTGGGGTCAACCCCTCTGCAGGCAGCGTTTGCAAATTGTTCCCCCCGGTGGGCGGCCCTCAGGGCCTGCTGTGCGTCCTCAGCTCTTGGATCATTTTAGGGGTGTGGCGTCCCTGTCTCAGCAGGACACAGCATGGTGGGAATGTCTGGGGAAGTGGATTTCATTTCTTGGGTTTGCTCGGCAGAGCTGGACACCCAGTGACGCTCAGAGGCATTTGGGGCTGGGGGTGTGAGCCTCCGAGGGGCCTCATCTTGAGAACAGAAACTCCTGCTTCAGGATTTCAACCTGTTCTGCCTGCTTGAGCGCTGTGTGGCTCTGGGCAGGTTACTTGGCCTCTCTAGGCCCCTCATCTATTGCTCGTGAGGAGAGTAATAGGTCCTGAGAATACTACTGTTACATGATATCCACAGAGCGTCCCAAACACAATAGATAGATGAGCATCTACTAGACACGGGGGCTGCTTGGGAATTTGGACCCCGATTTTACCTAAACCATGCCCTCTTGTGGGCTTTCTGGGGAGCCGAGACCTTGGTTTCTCAACTGTGAAGTGGGTATGGAAATACATCTCCTCCCTCCTGCAGTTAAGAGCCTGGCTTTGCTGACCCACATGACTGCCCTGCTTCTGCAGGGCAGATGCCCCTGGGGGAGCCATCGGCAGCCAGGTCTGAATACAGGACAAGTGTCCACCGACTTGTCCCTGACTCAGGCAGGCTGGGGAGAGGGGCAGAGGCAGCCAGGGGCCAGGGTCAGATGCAGACCCCACCACTGCAGCCAAGTCCCGTTAGCCCTGGCTGTGAGCCTGCAGGCCTAGCAATGCTCACCTCAGAGGGACCTAAGTGACATCGCTGGGGGACACACGACCGGCCTCAGTCGTAGTGATTCTTTCCCCAAGTCCCTTCTCAGGGGACGAGGGGCAGCCAGGACCTGTGGCTCCCTGCTGCCCAGGGTGGTGGACCGGGGGCTGGGCTCCCTGGACGCCTGCTGTGGTCACTTACAGTCCCTGAGGAGCTCAGCGTCACGGCCCGCAGTCGGCGATGCCGGGGAGAGTAAATCCAGTACCTCCCATCGGTGAACTGGGCGGGCCGGGCGGGCGGGGAGGAAGCAAACAGAGCACAGGATGAGGCGACAGGAATCTGGCGGGCGGTCAGGCAGGGAGGGCGCTGGGCAGGGGCAGGAAAGCCGATGGCCAAGCGGGAGGTGAGTTTCAGAGCGGTGGGGGCCCCTGTGGTCGCTACGTTCTCCGCTGCCCGCAGGGCCTGGCCGCCCACTCAGGTGTCAGGACCCAGACGCACACACAGGACACGGCCCCCTGGGGCCGCCTCACACGCTGAGCCACAGGGTGGGACACAAACCAAGCACCCAGGGACGGGGAGCTGACGGCGAGTGTGGGGACACACACACAGTGCATGCGCCTGTCACTTCTCCAAGCCAGACAGAGGCCCCAAGACAGAGAGCAGGGTGGTGCTATATAAGGCAGTCATGGCCGCGGGCCCCCAGCTCACTGGCCACGGGGGCAGAGACAGGACTGAAAGCCTGGAAGGACAGGCAGTCCCCTTCATTGCATAAGGCCCTTTGACCACCGAAGAGGGCTGCCCGAGGAAGGCAGCCTCAGGACCCACTGTCAGGGGTGGGGGGCGGTCACTGGACTGGACTCTGAAGGCTCCCTGGCCACCCCGCGTCCACCTCACCCAGGCTCCCGGTCCAGCTGATGTGTCTGCCTATGGGAGATGCAAAGGGGTAGGTGACCCCCTGCTCTGGAAGAGAGGTCCTGGGTCCCTGGAGCAGGGCCCCTTCCTGCTCCAACAGACCCCGCCCCATCAGGGAGCAGCCATGAGTCCTCGGCCAGTGAGGAGGGCAGCATGAAGCACACAATCCCCTGGCCTTCTTGAGAACAGAACCCACCTAGCTGCGCCCGCCACCCAGCGGGAGAAGATCCACACAGTTTGCAGCCCTCAGTGGCTGGCCCCGGGTCTGCCCAGGACCGAAGGGGGCCCAGTGGGGCTCAGAGCTTAAGGACTCCAGATGTTTCCTAGGGAGACGCAGTGGCATGGCTAGGACCTGGGCCTTGCCCAGTGGCCTGGTGGTGGTCACAAGGCCTGGGGAGGAGGGACGGGGCAGTTCCCTAGCCTTGGAGTGGCCTGGCCTGGACAGCGAGGGGCAGGGCGCTCCCACGCCATGGGAGCGTGTGAGTGTGAATGCGTGTGAGGGCACACTGGTCATGCAAGAGTATATGGATGTGAGTGTTGACCAGTGAGAGCACTGTGTCCACATGAGTGCCCCGTGAGTGTGCGTGGGTGTGTGTGCACGGCAGTGTGTGTCTGGTCGAGGACCAGGAGACAGAAGGAGCCGCAGGGGACTTACAAAGTAGATGTCCGTGGCAGGTGTGTCCTCCTCATCCGAGGCCTGGCTGGCGGGCTCCGAGGCCTGGCTGGTGGTTTCTGCTTCAGCAGCGGCAGCAGCTGGGCAAGCCTCCACCCTGGGGACACGCCGACACGGGAGTCCTGAGGTGGGGCTCTGGACAGCACCTGTGGCCCCAGCCCCAGCCCCAGCTCGCCTCCCCATCCTCTCATCAGGAGGTCATCACAGAGACAAAAGACTCAGGAAGCCGAATAAAACAAACCCCCCACCCCCAAATACCTCTGAGGCAAGGGCGAGGAGGATTTGCCCACCCACTAACAGGTGAGTCCCTACCCACCCCTGCTCAAGCGCACACACGGGTGGGCAGGTACGCCTCACCACTCACGCCCTGGGTGACCCTGAAGTCCTTTCCCATCGTTAAGCCTCAGTATCCTCATCTGTAAAGTAGGGACACCTGGCACCCACCCCCATGTTGGGGCCAGAACCTCTGTAATCTTCACTGAGTACTTACTATGTGCCAGGCCCTTTCAGGAGCCTGGCATGAATTCACCCAGCAACTCTCCCCGAGGGCGGGGGCTGCTGCTGTCCTGAGTTACAGACGGGAAACAGGCTCCAGATGGAAGGTGAGGCGAGGCCTAGGCCTAGGCCTCAGTTGGTGGCCGGGTGATTGGGGTACAATTTCCATCTCGTGAGCAAAATGCCCAGCTCCGAAATGGGGGGCACCTGTAACCACAGAGAGCTGGCTCTCCAGCAGCGTGGGAGGGTGGGCTGTTTTGGGGACAAAGGCTGAAAGGTGTGTCACACTGCACGTCCATCTGCATATCTGTGACATAATTCTTGACGGCCAAGTGCAGGCTGGGGGTGTGTGTGTTACCGCTAAGTAAGGTGTCTTGAGATAGAAGAGAAATTTTAAAAGCATGTAAAGCACAAATCCCAAGGCAAGCAAGAAAAATTTGATAACAATGCAAACACAGAACCAAACAGACCAAATGGGACCAACAAGTAAGGATGTAAAGCAACGGATCAATACACTGGACACGGCCAGGTCCGAACGTTCCATCCCTCAACAGGGAACACAGGTTTCTCCCACACGCCCACTGACATTAAAAAATGAATTTTGGGGTGCCTGGGTGGCTCAGTTGGTTAAGTACCGCGAACCCAGGGTCCTATGATTGAGCCCCACATCGGGCTCCCTGCTCAGTGGGGAGCCTGCTTCTCCCTCTGCCTCTGTCCCTCCCCCAGCTTGTTCTCTCTTCTCTAATAAATAAAATCTTTAAAAAACCTGAATTTTGTATTTGACCGTGAAGGCTTTGATCCGTTTTTAAAATATACATCCATTTTTAGGGGTGCCTGGGTGGCTCAGTCGTTAAGCGTCTGCCTTCGACTCAGGTCATGATCTCAGGGTCCTGGGATCAAGCCCCGCGTTGGGCTCCCTGCTCAGCGGGAAGCCTGCTTCTCCCTCTCCCACTCCCCCTGCTTGTGTTCCCTCTCTCACTGTGTCTCTGTCAAGTAAATAAGTAAAATCTTAAAAAAAAATAAAATATACATCCACTTTTAAAAGCCACTTTCTTGAACCTGTAACTGAATTAAAATAGACATAAGTACTAAACACCTAAACAGGTTTTCAAATCCTGGGAAGTTGAGAGACACTTGTAAATAAACCCTAGAGCAGGGTCTCTCCCCCGTGGCACCATGGCGGGTGAACCAGACAGTTCTCTGAGGGGGTCCCGGGTGCTGGTGGGAGCGCGTCACTGGCCCCATGCCCTCGGCACCAGGAGCCCCGGGGTCACAAGCACAGGTGTCCCCAGACCCCGCCCTGTGTCCCCGGTGGCTGAAGGCCACTGCCCTCTATCAAAGAGCCAGTAGAAAAGACCCGCCTCCCACTGAACCCACGGAACACGGCAGGAGTGCAGTGCCAAGAACAGCAGCTGCAGAAAAAAAGGAGCCCAAACATTCGACCTCCGCCAGAAAGGGAGGACCGTACACGGAGACAAACCAGAAGTTGGAAGGAAGGCATTAAGGAAGAGTGGAAGTGAATGACACAGGAACACAACACTGCTGGGAAAGGGGACTGCGTCCAGAGGTGGCTCCCAGGGGGACCGGAAAGCCCCCTCCCGCAAGCCGGGGGCTCCGGGCCACGGTGGGTGAGAACGCCAGGATTGACACCTCACTTGCAGCTCTGCCGGAGATCAGAGGCCCTGATGAGGCAGCAGTCCCAGCCCCCAGCGGCCCCTGCGCAGACTGCCTGGTTCCCACGCCCGGCATCCCCCCCTTTCCAGTGGGAGGCCCCATTCCCAGCCTCCCCTCACCACCCCCCTCCCTGCCCAGAACGTGGACTACATTCCCCAGCCTGCCTTGCTGCCAGCTAGCCACGTGACCATGCTCAGCCAATGAGATCAGAGCAGACGCACGTGTGCGAGTCTGGCAATAGGACACTCACCCCGCGTCCTCCTCCTTGGGGACCACGATCTCTACGCTGCACGCGGGCTCCACCTGCACCGTGATCTGCTGCAGGTCCTCCTCCGCATGCGTCTCCTCCTGGGGCCTGGAGGCAGTGGGAAGCTGCACCTCACTCTCTCCTCACCCTAACTCTGCCCCCCAGGGGCGCCAGCCAAGCTCCAGGCCAGCGCGGATCTCCAGCCCTGCTGGGAGCCTCCATGGGGTGCTCTCTCTGGGTGCCATCTGACCGGTGCCCTGAGCTGGCCCAGCTCACTCCTGGTCCCTCGGGCGGTCATGCCCACCTGGGGTCTGCAAGGGGGCAAAGGTTGGCCACCTGGGGCCATCCTGTGACTCTGGTACCAGCAGGGGCATCTGTGAATGGTGGCCTGGATCCTGCCCACCCTCCCGGGGGGTAGCTGAGCACTGGCCTGGGGCCTGGCCTCGGGGTGGGGTGGTTCCAGGGGTTTCAAAGGTCCAGGCCCCTGCTGTCGGTGTGTCAGAACATTCTGGTGGCCCAGCATGCAGACTCTGGATGGCAGCACTAGAGAGCAGAAAGGCCGCCGAGGTGGGAGCAGGCAGCAGGACAGAGGGAAGTGCATTCTGCCCAATGTGTTTTCTGTGGTGAGGTTTTGTTCTTTTTCAAATGGCAGGAATAACTGCCCCAATACTAAGGGAAGCAACAAGGCCTATTCACTGTGGTCGAGTTGGCAACAACCGAAGAGCCCCGAGGGCAGGCTACATTCTGTCAGACGGAAGGAAGCCCGCAGGCGCTCCACCTGCTCACAGATGACCTGTATCTGCTGAGTGCGCCAAGCAAGGGGCACCGAGCTAGGCTGGTGGCAAGACAAAAGGCAGAAACAGGCCCGTAGGTTTGTTTTCTTGTATATTCATAAAATATTTGTAGAAAGAGAAAAAAAAACCCGTCCCGGGGTTGCTCCCAGGGAGGGGAAGAGGCATGCGGCAGGGGGAGGTGTCTCACTATATTCTCTTTTGTACCTCTTAGAATAAAAATACTTAATAAAAAGAAAAAAGGATCAGCACGCAGGTGGAGGGGGCTTCTGCCCACCCCCACCCCCCCGGGTATGTGTGTGGAGATGAGTACAAAGTGACTCAAGATTCTGTGCAGTTCGAGAGCCTAACTTAAATCTGTGCCCAGGAAAAGTGGTCAGAGAGGCAGAGCTCTGGGTGGGAAAGCGCAGGAGGTGCAAGGGGGGAGGGGGAAGGGCGGGGCAGAGAGGCGGAGCTCTGGGTGGGAAAGCGTAGGAGGTGCAAGGGGGGAGGGGGAGGGGGGAGGGGGGAGGGGGGAGGGCGGGGCCTTGCGGGGAGCCCGGAGGGCGGGGCGGCTGGGGGGGGAAGCCGGGGTCTCAGCTCACCGGCCATCCTGTCCCGAAGACTGTGTGCGCCGCCTGCAGAGAGACCAAGCAGGTAGGTTGGGGAGGGGGGAGTGGGAGGCCGCCTGCCCCGCCCTTGCTGCGGATGTGCCCCCCGCCCCCACCTCACGGAAAGAGACAGCCTAGGCCCCTCACCGGTACCGCGGCTGCTCGGACGTCTCCGAGGGCGATCGCTCCGGGATGGAGAGAGACGTGGAGGACAGGGTAGTAGCGATGGAGGCGGTGGTGGCCTCCTCAAAAGATGGCGGCGTGCAGGGCAGGAGGTCGGGCCGACCTGTGGGGAGAGGGCTGTGGGCACCTGCGGCAGCCCTTCCAGGCCTCTGGCTCCACCTGCAGCTTGGCTCACCTTCAGCAATCCAGGCCCCGGCCCCACCTGCCACCCAACACTCCATTCTGCTCGGCAGCTTTAAGAGGGCAAATACTTTCGAATTTACCCTCTGCACAAAGGCTTCCAATAGCCACCTACTCTCAAACCGCAATCCAAACCCTCCTCAGGCGCACAGGTCCTGTCAACCCGCCCGCTTCTTCTCTCTCCCCCACCTCCCTGACTTTGCTCCAACCACACAGGCCTCCTGCTGTCCCTCCAACATACCAGGCCCTGTACTGCCCCAGGGCCTTTGCACCTGCAGTTTTTCCCTTCCTGGATGCTATTCCCCCCTCCCCAGCCCCTCCCTGCCTGTAATCTTTGACTCTTTAACCTTGGGAACCGGGAGGGACCTTCCAAAACATCATGCCCAACCCCATCAAGTGCTTCCTTCCTCTAGGTCTCTGGACATCTGGTGATGGGTGGGTCACCTCTTCGGGTGGCACCTTCTCTGTTCAGCTCTCCCTATTACAGCCCCAGCTGCTCCCCGCCCCCCCCAGATGGCTGCAGACCTTGGGCTGAGATGCGGGGGGTGACTGTGACCCAGGCCCCTCTCACCCAGGTCACTAGCTTCAGGAAACCCTTCCTCACACTGGGTTGCTCCCTGTATGCCCTCCCCTCTCAGCTCCCCAGGGACATCGCCTTTCCCCAGCAGCCCCCTTCTCTCTCCCGTCACCAAAGCACTGCCCGCTCACCTTCATCCTCCAGTGTGGGGTAGCTGCGGGCCCCCCGGAGGTCATATTGTGCGTCCTCCCGCTCACTGGGGATCTGGCTGGCTGAGAAGGCAGCTGTGGGCCCCAGGGGCTTGACGGCCAGCAAGGCACCACGGCCCTTCTTGGACGGCGAGGATTTCAGGGCTGTGGAGAGAGGTAGACTGGCGCTTGGGGCAGCCTGGGGGCCCCGTGGCAGCACCGAGGCAGGGCCCCACCAGCCCCTAATCCCTCCTTTGCATGATAGCCTGGTTGGCCCCCCTTGATGCCTGCCACCTGCACACACGGCCCCCGTCGCCTGGCCTCCAGCCCGGCCCTCAAGCCTGGGCAAGAAGCAATATTCTTTGCAGAGAAAACCCTGTCCTGCTTTCTACCCAGCTCTGCCTCCAGAGGTCCCAGGCTCCCAGCCCCCTTGGTTCCAGCCCACCTTGGCCATGTCCTCCACTTTCAGACAAGGAACCGGAGGCCTTGGGCCATGTGGGGCTCAGCACAAAGGGCCTGGCTCCAATCCAGGATGAGGGGCCTGGGAAATGCGGGTCAGCCCCTCTGAGCCCTAGCATCCTCATCTGCAGCAACAGGGTCAGACAAGGCGGGTGACCCCGTGACGCCCTCTGCACCCGGCCTACCCTGTCAGTGACCATCACCACGTTCTCCCTGCTCTTCCTGTGAACTCTGCCCCCATGATGGCCAGCACAACACCCAGCACACAGGAGGTGCTCAATTCACCTTGTGAGCAGCCCTCCGGTCCCTGGAGGCTGGCATCCCCTCTGGACCAGTGAGAATGATGCCCTGGGAAAAGTTCTAAGAAGCGGTATGCTGATAAAGATGAACAACCCGCTCTCAAGAGACAACGGCCAGAATTGTGGCGTTTGCCAATTTCCACAACGTAAATAATCCCACTGCCATCGATTTCAAGCTACTGGCTCGATGTCAGGGAATGTGGAGTCGCGCTGGCTCCACGAGCCGGCTCCGGGTGACCGGGGCTGGGTTGCCGCCCACACAGGCCTGGCCCAGGCTGGGAGACCACGTCGCACGCTGGGCAGTAGGCCTGCCTGCCCCTGCTGCCTCTGTGGACCCACTTCCTGCAGTGTGGAGCCCGGAAAATAAGGTGCACACTGAGACCATTCCCACCAATGACACTAAACACCTACTGCGTGCTGGGCCCCAGGCTAGACGCTGGGGACAGAGTGACCAAGCACGCTGCCTGCTGGACGCACAGGGAACAGGGTGCAGGTGGCAGACAAACACATGGGGAGAAAGACCCTTCCAGGCAGCATGTAGGATCCTGGCCTGGAGTGTGCACCAGGGTCTGGGACTTGAGGCCCAGCACAGACAGGGGACCTCCTGAGGCCACCCATGGGGCACGGGCCGCCTCTGTTTGTCCTGTGCCCTCCCTGACAATGCGCGGTCTGGCTGATGCCCGGCTGCCTCCGTGTCCGCCAAGGCCGTGTTTCATTGGTGAGGACACGAGGCTGCAGGTGGCCCCCCTTGAGGACAGACACTCTTGTGTGTGTAAACACACCTTGCCCTCACAGCTCTGTACAGATGGGAAAACTGAGGCATGGAGCAGGGCGACCCCACTTGAGGTCACACAGGCAGGACGCAATGGAGCCTGAACTCAAGCTCAGACGGTGCGCTTCAGGCCCCGTGCTGGGCCCCAGGAGGGTAGCGTCCTGACTCCCCTGTTGTCTGGACCAAGTTCCTGACTGAGGCCCACGGATGGCCATGTGGCAGGAGGAGGGGCTCTGGGTTTACCCCGCTCTTGGCGACCCCGCCTCCCCGCTCAGCACCCCCGGCGTCCTCCTGCCCAGAGGGCCTGGGAAGCTCACAGGAATTCTTCCGGAAGACCGTGTTGCTCATGAACTTGAAGAAGCGCTCCGCGTAGAAGCTGGGCCGGTGGACAGAGACTGTGTCCTGGGGAGAGAAGTGGGGCCCGTGGGCAACAGGGGCTGAGTGCCGCCGCGCCACCAGTGCTCCCCATGTCCCGCAGGCCAGCCCGGGCCACACGGTGGCAGCGGGACAGGGAGATGGGTCCACGGCACGGGGCTGGCAGGAAGGACATAACTGGTGGGGAGGGGCCCGGGAGGGACATTTTTTCATTATAAACCCATCTGTATTTTTAATCCTTTGAACCGCGTGAATCAAACAGCAATTCAAAGAAGTAAACGAATAAATATCATAATAAGGAAACCCGAAGAATTATCTAAAGCAGGGGTCAGCAAAGGACGGCTGCACGCCTGTATTGTAAGTAATGTTTGGTGGCACCCAGCTACACCTGCTCTGGGGACAAGTGGCAGCTGGTGTTAACTTGGAGCCAGGCAGATGTGACTGTCGCGGCGCTCACCGGATGGTGACCCTGGGCAACACACGGCCTCTCTCAGAGCTGTTTCCTCATCTGTGCGACAGGGAGGCTGGACGGGGCTACGCTCGCCGTCCGTACAGGAGGGTGCCCAGCACACTTGGTGCTCCTGCAATGTTGGGTCCCTTAAGGCAGGGACTCCTTGCTACTCCCCACGGTCCAGGGGCCTCGCCTTCTATGGCACAGTCTCCCCTCGGCACGGCGGACACCATCCTGGGCACTGGGAGGCTGAGCAGCATCCCTCCCCCACCCCTTCAATGCCAGGAGCTCCCCCAGGGGTGATGACCACAGACGTCCCCAGACATGGCCCGGGTCCTCCGCCTGCTGCAATATAACAGAACCCATAGGGACACACAGCCCCCAGAATGCAAACTACATTTCCCATCCTTGCTGCAACAAGGCGTGACCACAGGACCATGTTCTGGCCCAGGGCAAGGGAGCCAAGGTAGGGACAGAGTTTCTGCCCTCTCCTCTGTCCAGAGTGCTGTGCGGGGCCAGCCACCTGGGCTAGGGGCCGAGGGCCACGCCCAGAAGAACCTGGGCTTCTACCCCACGGGCCACCCTACCTGCCCCGGACTGCTCATGCCTGTATGGTTACTTTGATCAACATCTGGACCCCCAGGAGCTGAGCCAAAGCTTACTTTGGAGATTACAAGTGGCCTCACCAGGACTGGGCAACTCTCCCGTCTGCCATGGCTTTCTAACACCACGAAAGGGCTTCCTGCTGACTGGCTGCCCCCTGGACCTTCTTGGTGCACTTTCTGGAAGCTTCCATCTGAACCCTCCAAACACTCTCTGAGGGGTGTCAGAGGCTCTTACAGACTATGTGAACACAGAGCGCCCTTAGCACTTTAATTAAGAATTGGTCTGAAGGGGGCCATGGGAGGAGAGGTGTGCATCTGAGGCCCCAGCCAGCTCATCAGCACAGCTGGACCAGGGCTGCCTCGGGCCCCCAGGTGGGCTCTGTTTGCTCCCCAGCAGTTGGTCCTCACAGTCTTCTATATTTGGAAATAATATATTTGGCAGCATTGACAGGAAAAAGCACATTCCAAGTTATTCTCAAGCAGTGGAGACTTTTGGAGCAGGCCACACCCCTCGTGGCAATGGGTCAGTGCTGTGCAGCTGGACCCATATGAGCCCCTCCCTATCGCAGCACATTTCCAGAGTTTTCTTTGCCTAGTTGGCCCCTGACTTTCCTGGTCAGGCTGTCCTTGGGCATCCTTCCAACTCAGCTTGGGGGTCCTCTCCTCCAAGAAGCCTTTCTGTACCCCTCACCAGTAGAGATCAGACCCCTCACTAGAGAGCCTACAGCCAGCTGCCTGTGCTTTCCCGTCTTGACCCCGACCCCTTGGCCTGTGACTGCCGGGTCACAGGGCTGTCCTCCTTGGATGGTGACTCCAGGAAGGAGGGAACACGTCTTCTGTCATGGCCCCGGGAGATCATTACATTTGTAGACTAATGAACAAATGAATGCTGCTCACCCCGTCATGGACGAGAGCCTTCCAAGTATGTTCCAACTTCTTGATGAACCTGCAGAGAGAAGAAAGAACTGAACACCTGCCAAACTTTCGGGTCCAGGGGACACTGGGCCATGTCTGGGGACATCTGTGGTCATCACGACTGGGGGTGCTCCTGGCACCAAGTGGGTAGGGAGCCCCGGCCTAGAGGAACTGAGGCTACCTGCTGCACCAGCCAGAAGCCACCTCCCTCTTCCTGTCCCCTCTGCCCTCTACCCGGCCTGCTGGCAGCTCCTATCACGGCTACTCTTGGAGAGGAAGTGAAAAGGCCGCGGTGCTTGACCCCTGTGGGGGCTCACGGCCAGCACCCCCCCAGAGTACATCCTTCCCGTCCTCATGGCCTAGGCTGAGCCCTGGTCCCCTCAGCTGGAATTAGTGCCTGGCACTGTGGCTCTAACTAGGCCCTTGCGCACCTGGGCTGGGGACAATGGTGCCTCCTCCAGGCAGACTTCCTGGACAGCCCCTAGTCCGCAGTGGGGGAGGGTCCTCTCCTCAGCACACACCCCCTTATGACACCCCCAGCCCCAGGATGAGCTTGTCGTTGCCTGATACGTGCTGGCCCACCCTCCTTGCCTCGGCTCAGAGCCTCTGCAGAAACCCTGGTTTGCTGCTTCAAAAGCTTCTTAGTCCTGCTTTAAATCAAGAGGGATACCCCTACGGCAGAAGTTTGCCCTCAGGTAGGAAAACAGGCTGCAAATATTAGTGTTTGATGAGCAGGAGCTGAGTTTCGTATTTGGGAAAGAAAGACGCAAGGAAGAAATCACCCAGTGCCCAGTGGGCTTCCTGAGAGAGTAGACAGGAAGTGGGGACCCCCGTGCCCATAATGCCCCCTCCGTCCTGTCCGGGTCGTGCATAAGGAACATACAGTACCCTCATAAAAAACACTAACGATTAAGACACACTCACTGTTGAAACCTCATAAAGGACAAGCACGGGTAACAGGGTTGCCGACACCCCAGCTCTAAGCTGCGGGTAAGGCCTGAGTATCTGTTCCTTGGGCTCTGCCACGCTTGAGACCACACAACATGTGGCTCCAGCCATGAGCGTTTATTCCTGCCCACCGGGTGAGCTGTCCAGGGATGTTGTGCCTCCCGGCCATGGGGCGCTTCCGTCTTGCTCTGTTTAGCCCAGTGCTTGGCACACAGTAGGTGCTCAACAGACAGAGCTGGACAGAAGATGAGCTGGCGACACCCCACCCACCCCCAGGCCCTATGCCAGCCTCAGCCTCTGTCTGACGGGAGCTCTCACCATGTTCCTAGCACAAATCCTGATGAAGGTGGCATCACCAGGCTGGGGACCAAATGCCTCCCTTTAGGGCCAGGCGGCCAGTTGGGAGCCTTCGGTGGGGGGGGGGGGGCAGGGGAGCTGGGACTAAGGAAGTCTTGACAGCAGAGGGCACACTGCTGCCGTGAGCAAGGGGGTGCATCTGGGGAGGGGGGAGGCGGGGGGGGGGGAGATGAGGGGAGGGGAGGAGAGGGAGGCGGGGCGGGCTCCCACCTGTAGGACTGCAGAATATCAATGATGCCGATATGCAGCAGCAGACGCTCCCCTCGGCCATTCACGGCAGGAATCCCGCCCATCCTGGCGAGAGAGGGGGCGAGGGCCTTCAGCACCCCACCGAGCAGCTTCCCACCGGACTCGCCCTGCCAGGAGCCCCCTGCTGGGGAGACTGAAGGAGCCACAGCCCATATGCTCCCTGCAGGTGGCGGCACGGCTGGGACTGGGCCGCTCTCCACTCCTCTTGGACACTCCACTCGAAGCTGGAGGTGGCCGAAGGGCCCAGCACCCACATGCCCATGTGCACACGCACGCCCATGCACACCCATGCACACGCTCAGTCCAGGCAGGGCCACCAGAGCTTCTGGGTGCCATCTGGGAAGTTAGTGGCTTCACTCAGTCCCAGGCCCACCCGTGCCCGGCCCAGCGCGGTTAGTGAGGTCTCACAAGGCAGCGACTGTCCTCAGGTCACCAACGACCCCAGATCCGCCAGGCCCAGGCCCCCGCAGGCTCTGCTTATGGCACTCACGGCACTCAGGTGCTGAGCTCACCTGTGCACCCCGCCATCCCCTGCCAGGCCCTGCGCAGACCCTACAAACACCAAGACGGTGGGAGGTCGGGCCAGCCGCGCCAGGCCTTTGTGGCTCCCCCGCCTGCCTGGTGGGGGCCGGGGCTGCTCCTTCCCTGGCCCCCGCAGCTGCTGGCCTTGTGTGGTGGCCAGGCCAGGGGCAAGTCTCGGCCTCACCAGCTGGCCGTGCACCCAGAACAGCTGCTTCCATCGCTGAGCCCCGTTTCCCCAGCGGATGAGGGGAGGTCATGCCCCCCCTCCTCCAGCCCCCCCTCCCCCCCACCGCCGCCGTACTGCTTCCCAACAGCTCAGTGTATGGTGACGAGAAGTCAATCTCGACACAGTTCCCACCGGACTGCCTTCCACAAGCACTGGACGATGTCCGGGGACGTCTGTGGTCCTCATGACTGGGGGCGCTCCTGGCATCGAGTGGGTGGGGGCCAGGGATGCTGCTCGGCCCCCCAGGGCCCAGGACGCCCCCACAGAGAACAACCTGGCCCGGTGTCCGCAGTGCAGGGAGGGTGGGAGGGGGCGCCCCATGAGTCTGTCTCCCCACCAAACTTCGAGTCCCTGTGGCAGGATCGGGTCAGCCGGGGTCTCTGAGCCTAGGACCTTCTCCTCCATCACAGCAGCCTGTTCTCCTGGGGGCTCTGGGCCCAGCACCCTCGTTCCCAGCACCACCACCTTCTTCAACACCTTTCCAGCTTTGCTGCGGATGGTGGTGCCTGAACCCGTTTAGGGCTCCAGTGGGAGAAGGGAACACCTGTGTTTCCCACATGGATGGCCAACGGCCTCAATCCGCTGGCAGATTAATCCAGAAGGCCCTGGTCATCACACACGAGCCGGGTATCTGTGTGTCCACCCATGTGACCCTCGTGGGGTCTGGTGGGTGGGCGCCACTGCTCTAACGCAAACCAGGAACCGGCTGCAGATGGTCTCCTGCCCTCCTGGCCAAACCCCCTACCCCCGCCTGCCTCACACCTAGCAAGGGGTGCAGGCGGACAAGCTGGAAGCCCCCCTGGCCCCGCGCCACCTACGTGTCGTCCGACTCGATGGCCTCCCCACGTGCGGCCCCGCCCTGGATGGACTCCATGGCCGTGGAGTAGAGCGCCTTCTGACCTAGCGGCCGCTTCTCGTCCGCGGTGCTCTGGGCGCCCTCGGCCTGCCGCTCGCGCTCCTGCTGG
Organism: Zalophus californianus; assembly: GCF_009762305.2. Classification (NCBI taxonomy): domain Eukaryota; kingdom Metazoa; phylum Chordata; class Mammalia; order Carnivora; family Otariidae; genus Zalophus; species Zalophus californianus. The sequence continues at coordinate 2,711,466 of NC_045595.1, forward strand.
TCGATGTTGTGCACGCCCAGGAGCAGGCTGTAGTCCATGATCTTGAAGCTTTCCAGCACCTGCCGGAGGTGGGGCCAAGAGATCACGCGCTCCGTCCCCCTCCTCAAACCCGGCCTGGTGCGCCCCCAAGCTGCGTCTGGGTCTGTGCCCACTTAGTCCCCACAGCCCCACAGGGGCCTGTCCTCACCCCCGTCTCACACGTGGTCAGGAGACCAAGGGGCCGGGGCTGGGACAGGGGGTTTCCTTCCTCCCAACAGAGCTCCTGCCTGCCTGGCGACAGCTGGGGAGCCCAGGACCCCTCCTGGCCCCAAGGGCTCTGACACCTGGGCTCAGGGAAGCAGATCTTGAGAGGTCTGGGGGAGGCCTGGGAGCCAGGCTGGGTGGGCCGAGGGACCAGAGGATGGAGCAGAGAGCTCTGGAAGGCCCGGGATGCTCCTCATCTCCAGAGGAGCAGGCACGATACCCCCCAGGCTGCTGGGGTGGGGGAAACCACAAGGACACGCCTACAAGATGGGCCGTGGATCTGGGCTCACGTGGCGCTCGCTTCCTCCAGCGTCCCCGTGTTGCAGAGGGGACGACAGAGGCTCAGAGGGACGAGGGCCCCCGGGCCCTCCTGTGCACGGGGGTCGCGTGGGCACCACGGCCTCACCAGGCAGTCCCGCTGCAGCGTCTTGACGAGCGCAGAGAAGGTGTCTGCGTCGAGCAGAAGCCCCTCGGGCATGTCCTGGATGAAGTCCAGGTCCTTGTAGGTGGGGATGCTCTTCTCCTTCTCCTTCTTGCTGGCCCGCCGCTTGTACGTAGAGCCCTTGAGGTCGAACTTGAGGTGCATCTTGACGACGCGTGGCAGGATGTTGTTCATGACCACCACGCGGATGTTCTTGCCGCCCGACTGCACGCAGTACAGCCCGTAGAACTTGGGCAGCAGCGTCCTCGGGTTCTGGTTGAGGTTCTGGGTGGCAGGGGAGGGGACAGGGTCAGAGGAGAGTGGCTGCTGCGGCCACCATGCTCCGCCCAGGAGCCGCCCTCGGGAAGCCCTCCCTGACCACCTCCCTCCCGGGCCAGCCCTCACTCTGCCCTCCCAGCATCCTGATGTGAGCCGGGATCTGTCTCCCCTGAGACGAGATGCTCCAGGAGGGTCCACGGCGAGGTGTCAGGGCCAGACCAGCTGTCCACTTGCCTGCCCTGGGGTGACATGGGGGCCCAGCCTCCGGACACCGTCCAGGGCAAGGATCAGCAAACTCTGGCTGGAAGGCCAAGTGCAACCACTTGCTCGTTTTCACACAGCCGGCCGCAAACTAAAAACGGCTTTACGTTATGAAAACGAGGGAAGAAACAGAAAACTAGCATCTCATGACACGTGAGGATTCCGTGAAGTTCACATTTCAGTGTCAGCAAGTGAAGGGTCCCTGGCGCTGGGCCACGCCTGCCCGCTCCCTCGAGGCCCGCGGGGGCCTTCCTGCTGCAACAGCGGGGCTGAGCTAGGCAGGGAGAGGCTGCTGACCACCGACCCAGGGGAGCCGAGGGCCCACCCAAGCATCATGGGATACGGATGAGACACCCCAAGTGCAGATGGGTCACAGTCCGTGCAGAGCTGCCCAGAAAGGCCCCGCCCCACCCCCGCCAGGTGCCAGGTCGGGCTCAGCAGGGCAGGTGGGCACTCGGGTGGAGCCCACCCCCATCAGTGCCAGCAGCAGGACCCTGGTCGGCTGGGGAACGGAAGTCTGAGGCTCCCGCGTCCACCTTCGCCCAGGAGTCTGTCGTGCCCTTTCTGGTGGTGAGTCACATGGGGAACGGGAAGAGCCCCGCGCCAGCTGGTGGCCCGGCCCCCCTCCCCCATGCCTGAGTCACCAGCTACCGAGACACGAGCCCACAAGACACGGTTTCTGGGATCCATGACTCAGAGGTGTCGGCGGGGGCAGGGATGGGCAGTGAGGGTGGAGAGGGTGCCCAGCCCCCCGGGCCCCCATGCCCCACCCCGCCCGGAGAAGGCCACTTGGGCCTGGATAGCCATTCCTGCCTGCCATAGGCAGGGGGCACCGCGTGAGGGGCACCCTGAGGGTGAGGCTCACTGACCCAGCAAGGCTCTCCGGGGCCTGCCCGAGGCAGGGTGGTGCCCCGGGGGCTCCTGCCCCACGAGCAGAGCCCCGGAAGGGGAGGAGCTGGGGGTAGGGAGGGCTGCGAACCCCGGAAGGGGAGGGGCGCTGCAGGGAAGGGCCCCTCACCATGTAGTAGCCGGGCAGCAGCTTCTGCAGGAACTCGGCCTCCTTGTGCATCACCGTCTTGATGATGAACTCGTCGTCACTGGTGACGTAGAACAGGGAGCCGCTGGCGCCAGGGTTGGACAGCTCAATCAGTGGCTCGTTGCACAGCGAGTACTGGGGGGGGCAGTGAGTGGGCAGGTGGGTCGCTGACACCCCACGGGCCCAGCGGCTAGTGGGCAACTCTGGAACAGGTCACTGTCAGCGTCCTTTTACAGATGAAGAAACAGGCTCAGAGAGGGAGACTGCTATGCCCGAGGCCACACAGCGCAGATTCGAACCCAGGCTAACCAGCAGCCTGGGTGCTGATCTCCTAGGGCCCAGTCCCTCTCCTGTTAGTAGGACTCCCAGCTGTGTTGAGGGGCTGACACATCTGGCCACTGCTCCCTTCCCAACCCCACCCCCCGGCAGCTAGGTGAGGTCACAACAGTCAACTCTGGCTTACGAGCCATCTGTAGAAGCTTCTGTCTCCCTAAATGAGTGACAAAAGCTGGTGCACCTCGAGTTTGTGCCCTTCTCTCCATCCCATGTCTTTCCACCCGGAATGATGATGTGAGAGCTGGAACCCCAGTCACTATGCTGGACCAGAAGGTGACCTTTAGTACGGAGGCCACGCACCAGAACAGCAGAGAGAGGGGGACCTGTTTCTCGGGGGAGCAGCCCCCACCCTGGTGCCTGGCACCCCCACCTCTCTTCCCACTGACCTCTGCTTCACCTCCGTGCTTGCTACCCAGCAGCCCCACACGCCCTCCCCACCGGACAGACGGAACCTTCTGTGGATGCAAGGATTTCTAAGGGTTTTGTTCATGCAGGGTCCCCAGCACCTCGGACAGTGCCCAGCCTAGCGAGGAAAGCTAGGCCCTGCAGGCAGCTCTCCCTGGGCCTTTTCAGCTAGCGAGTCAGTGAAGTGCTTTTCAGGACTAAGGCTGTCTGCGTTGGATTTCTGTCCCTTGCAGCCCCCGGAGTCCTGACTGAGTGCTGGCACTGGTATACAGCGTGGATGAGGCCACAGCATGTCCCCCACTGGGCTGACGGTGCCAGCCCGCCACACGGTAACTGCTGAGCAAATGTTTGCTGAATGACGCTGTGGGTTGCTGAAGTGTAACACGGGGGCCGGCAGATGGCAGGGGAGGGGGGAACACAGGTGAGGAGCAGGGACGCCCCCTCTCCTGTGGGTGCCACGAGTGCTGCCCACCCACAGCCACGAGCCACCAATACCCACGGAAACACAGAGGCCCACGCCCAGGCTGCCCGTGGTCTCCCTCACCTCCCACCCGCTCCTAGGACAGCAGCGAGGGGCGGGCAGGGACCCTGTGGGGGCCAGTGTCCACGGCCTCCGGAGCCCACGGCTACCCCACAGGCACTACAGCAGCCGACCCCAGCTAGCAGGAGAGCGGAAGAGCGCTGAGAGAAACGAGCAGTGGACGGGGAGTGTGTGGCTTTGTACAAAAGAAGTCTATGAGCACAGAATGTTCCAGAACCACATGGCTAACAGCAGCTGCCCTCACGTATGGGGTCAGGCCTCATGGGGCCCGGGCTGCTGAGGGAGAAGCAGTGACATACACGGACCTCCCGGCCGGGTGACCAGCCATTGGGGTGGGGTCACGGGCAGACGACCCCAGGTGTGCCCCCTTCTCCCTCAGAGCCAGGGGGGCACCTGTGGCCTGAGGTCAACTGACTGCAGCCCCCACCCTACCCGTGCCCCCCCCCGGACACCCCCAATGCCGAGCTGAGGCTAACACAGGACAGCCCAGGGCCCTCACAAACAGGGACAGTGGGCGCACCCCCACAAAACTCAGGACCAGGGAAGTCTTTGGAGGCAAAGGTGGTGCCTGTGGCCCCCCAGGGACCCCTGGGGAAGAAAGAGGAAGCCTGAGGGGGCAGAGCTGACAAGTGGGGACAATCCAGCCGCGTCTGAGTTCCCCAGCCCTGCCGCGGGAGGGCCTCTTGGTTCCAGGGGGCCTCGTCACCCTGTCACGACATCAGGGAGGGTCTTAAGAAGACAGAGAACATCTGCTGAGCACCCACTCGAGGCCGAGACAGGAACTTGGCCTTCTCCGTGTGTCCACTCTGGGGCCAGCACACGCCAGCTAACGGGCCCTGAGGCCACATCTCCACTGCTATGGCTAATGCCCCAGGCCTCCGCTCTACCCACGAGACCTAAAATCGAGGTCACCCCGGGGTCGTTTCCACTCTAGAACCATCAGGCTGTCCTCGCTCCGATAAGGTTGCAGGACCCCTGGGCAGGTCAGAGGCGGACGCCGTGAAGCCCGCCACAGATGCTGTGGTCAGAGGACCCGGCCTTGGCCTTGGCAAGGGGCACCCGGACAGCTGGAGAACCCCTGGCCGGAGCGAGAGCTACTTCCCTGTGGAAGGACACGGCCGTGGCTGAGAGCACAGGGTTCCGTGGACCAAGTGGGTGCGCGCAGCAGGACCTCCCAGCACACAGGGAAACGAGTCACCGCGGGTGAGAATCAGCAGGACCTCGGCCCCAGGGACGGCCGACGGTGGCGGGGTCAGGTGGAATAGATCCGATGGCTGTGGACGTGCCTCGTGCAAGGGCTAAGGCTTCCGGAATACAGTCGCCAAACAGCCACCAGACCACCCGGAAATGCAGACTGATCCCCATCTGCCCGCGCGCTGTAACTTCCAGGAGCCCCGCTCATGCGTTGTGAGATCAGAGGCTAGGCCTAGGTTTTGATTTTTCTGATTTGAGAGACTAAGACTCCACCAGAACTGGAGGGAACGTGCTGAGCTGGTCCCCACGACCCACCTCCCCTCGAATGGAGGCAGGTGACAGGACAGCTCTCTCGTTCACGCTCCAAGGAAGAGGCCCCGACCCCCAGGCAAGGAACAGGGTCCCGCCAATGACATGGGCTCGGAAGCTGACCGTCCCCTGGGCTGGTCCCCCTGAGGCTCCGGCCCCAGCCCACCCTCCACCACAACGCTGGGCAAAGAAGCTGGCCGAGTGGCCCCCGAATTCCCGACCCACAGAAACCACGAGGTAGCAGACACACGTGTCTCTGGCAACTTGACCCACGGCACTAGCTGACTGACTACGGCTCTTACCAAGTAATCATCCGGTCGGATCCCGAAGAGCTCCCGGAAGTAGCGGAAGGCGACGGGGGCGTAGGTCTTGAACCTGAAGTCCTGGAAGTGGTGGGCGGGGGTGAGGTTGCTGCCTTCGCTGTGGAGCAAGGAGGGAGGGAGGCAGGTGAGGGACGGCGACTCTGTGGGCACCCCTCCCACTCCCTGCAGCCCCCAGCGGCACAACCCGCCCAGGGCAGCGCCCAGCGGCTGAGCCCCCAGGCCTTCCCTCGGTGGACAACCCCGGGGCTCCCCGGGGCCAAGGGCGTGGCCAGTCTCGGGCGTGTCCCAACGTCCACCCCGCCCCTCTGGCAGCTAGGTGTGGTCACGTGACTGCTCAGCCAATGAGCCAGGGGAGAGCAGAAGCAACGCACGGCACTTCCAGGTCCTGCCCTTACGGGTCCCCTGCTCCCTTTCTCCCTTCCGTCCTGCGGATAGAACGCAGACGAGAGGGCAGGATCCCAGGCAGCCACCTGACGGCACTGGCTGGACGAGCTGCACATGAGGATGGCGGAGCCACTAGAAGGAACACGGGACCTCAACACTGGGGAGCTGCCTCACTGGACTGCCAGGCAGTGTTCTTCACGTGAGAGAAAAAGAAACTACGTTTTCTTTTCCTGTTTTCTTAAAATTGCTGTTATACGGGCACCTGGGTGGCTCAGTTGGTTAAGCGACTGCCTTCGGCTCAGGTCATGATCCTGGAGTCCCAGGATCGAGTCCCGCATCGGGCTCCCTGCTCAGCGGGGAGTCTGCTTCTCCCTCTGACCTTCTTCCCTCTCATGCTCTCTCTCTACCATTCTCTCTCTCTCTCTCAATAAATAAATAAAAAAATCTTAAAAAAAAAATTGCTGTTATACTACATATCTCTGATTCGGCAAAGAACTAATAGCCTGACTGATACGGGGCAAGACCTCCAAGCCAAGGTGGCAGGAGAGGCCTGTGCTATCTCCAGCCGAGAAGGGAACTCAGAGAACAGCAAGGCTGTCGGGCACCCCAACAGCGGCTCCATGGCGCAGGGCCTGGGCCTACCTGGGGAAGAAGATGCTCTCCACGACGTAGAAGTCTTGCATGAGCACGTCACGCTCTGGCTTGGAGCTCAGATTGCCCACAGTGTAGCCGATGCCCAGCTGAATGGCCCCCTTCAGGGTGGAGGAGGTGGTCTGCAGGAAAACCCAGCCGCATCAAGACCCTTGGCCCCCAGGGTGATAGGTAAAAGGAGAAGCCCCCCAGGGCAGGAGGTCGGGGCACATGTCTAGCCTGCAGCTTGACTCTGGAACCCGTCAACATCACAGGGCCCCGGGGCGCCTGCCCAGTACTTGTCACAGACCTGCTGGCCTCTGGCTCGTCACTGAGTTCACACAACCACACAGCAAGGAGGTGGCCAGGTTGAGACTCCAATACCACCTCATGCAGTCCCCAGGCCTGTTTTCCATCAAGGTTCTCGAAGGTTCCAACTTCTCAAAACTGTCCCGACTCAGCTGGGGTCTGTCTACTGTCAGGATTTTCTTTTGCGGGGGGGGGGGGGGGGGGGGGGGAACACTACATAAATTTGCATAATGACACCCGAACTTCATTTCTGTAATCCCAGGTTCCTTCTACCCACTCTCCTGGTGATTTGCATTGTCACGCTGGGTGGGCGACACCGCTGCTCCGTGCCTCAGTTTCCCTACCCATAGTTGGGCATGGAGATGGCGGTACCCGCCATCCTGGGGCTGCCAGGCATCATATGGCCTAAACCGCCTGGGCTGAAGCCTGCCCCCGCTTAGGAAGGAGAGGATGGGAGTGACAGCAGATGGGGACGGGGTGTAATCCTGGGCTCATGGACATATTCTAAAACTGACCGTGGGGACAGCTGGACCACTGTGAACACGCTGGGAACCACCTAACTTGGAAAGGGTGAATTACACGGGGCACCCATGACCCCTCAGCCAGCTGCTACGTTAGGAAGTCTCCCCGCGCACCGCCTGGCCTGGCCTCGTTCGGGCTTCCCATCAGCTCAGCCCTGCTTTCCAAGGGAAGGAAGGAGAACTGCATCTCCCTGTTCCTCCCAGGAGCCAGCAAGGCTGGAGGAGCCGGGGCTCGGCCAGGGGTGCCGGGGACTCCTGTGATGTCCGCGACAGGCATCTAGGACCTCGCTGGGACCGGGGGCCTGTGTGGAGGGGCCTGTCCCGAGAGCATCTGCCTCCAGCCAACCACAGGCACAGAGCATGCCCGAGCCTGTGGGGGCCCGGGATGGCTGGGAGCCCCACCCCAGCCAGCTAAGGGCAGAGGAGAACCTTCTTGTAGGTGGTTTCGCCAGAGGCGTCCACGCCCCGATGACCCAACTTCTTCCCGTGGCCAGGACCCGGTTGTCCAGTCATCAACGGGGCCTGCAGAGAAGGAAGCAGGAAGCACTGAAAATCAGCAAGGAGGCGCCGCTGGCCCGGAGTTTTCTAGAAATCCTGACCAGATGGGCTGAGTCAGTGTCCTGACAAGGCACGTGGGGCAGTGGCGGGCTCCAGGGTAGAGCAGGTGGCCTGTCACCCGCAGGGGCCACACGGTCCAACCTTGCACATCCAGAAGGGCCCAGACCCGGACCGGGACTTCCGGCTCCTTGAGGAAAGCGGGGAGGTCAGCACCCACAGCCCTCCTGCGTGCATGGGGAGCAGGACACCAGTCTCGGGGCTCCCCTGGCACAGCTGACACTGGGCCGGGTCATTCCCTATGGCTCCCACCCCTCGGCGCAGGCTTCCCGTCACGACAACCACAGATGTCCCCAGACATCACACAGTGTCCCCTCGGGCGGAGTCGCCCAGCTGAGACCCCTGGGCTGGAATGACTGTGAACTGAGGGGAGAGGTCCCCCTGGCCTGGGTCCTCTATGGGGACAGCCACGGCAGGCGTGACAAACTTGTGTGGGGAGAGTGGCGGAAGGGGCCCCGGCTTGAGGCCCAGGCCGGCCAGCAGAGAGAGCTGGGGCCCCTCCCAGGACTGGACCGTCACTGACATTCAAGCATCTCCCACACACCTGCCACCATCCAGAGCCGCGCAGCCCTTCCGGCCTCTAGCTGAGGGTGCTCAGACCCGTGCGGCCTCACTGCCCCACTTAGGGGTCCAGGCAGCCCTCCAATGCCCCACCGGCCTTCGCCCCTCAGCTTGGCTGCTGTGCGTTCTGCACACTGGTCACCAGGGGGCGGGCTCTCCCCAGCAATCAGAAGGCACCACCCCTGCTCCGCACCCCTGGCTGACTCCCCACTGCCCTGTGGCTGGACACCCTCCAGGAAAGCCCTCCCCACAAGGACCCCACATGGTGGTGGCATCCAGGGAACATGGATGCCTGGGGCCAGGCGGCCAGCGCAGGCACAGGGACGCCACACCTGGGCTGCTCCTGGAACGCGGGGCTCACAGACACGCTCCCACAGGCTCCTTTCAGGACCAGGGACAGTGCTGACCCCCACCTGCGCTACCAGAGCGAGCAGGAGGGGAGCCCCCCCCCCCCCAGGGAAAGCTCTCTGGAACACGACGGGCAGACACGGGTAGACGTGTGGGGACCCGGGGGGCTACACGGAAGGTGCTACTCATCACGCACTGGGCACGGCCCCACGGCAGCATCTGACCCGGTCCTCCTCCCGGGAACTCCCCAGGGGCCCACACTTGCCCAGCTCCCGTCCCGCCCCTCCAGCCCTTCCGTCTCCTGTCCCTCGCCGTCCAGGCCGGGTCCTCGCCCTGCCCACCCCACCCGCTCCCCTCCCTGAAACTCAAGACGCTGGCAGGACTGAGGGAGGGGCCCAGGGAGGCGCAGCGAGCTGCCCACAGCCACAGGACACTCACCTCCGTCGGGACCATCTTCTTCTGGGCCAAGCCTGCAGGAGAGAAGGAGAGGCTTCAGCCTGGAGATGGGGGCAGCCCACCCTGCCTTCGCTGCACGCAGGTGCCTGTGACCTCACTCAGCTCCCTGCGCCCCTACGGAGGGACTCGAGGACCCGGGGTGGGAAGTGGGCAAGGATGCTGACCCACCACTGACCCCAAAGACGTCAGGTCCCCAGCGGCAAATGACTGGCTGAATTGACAAAGTGCTGTCTACACCCGCGGGAGGGAGCAGGGCTTAACCAGCAGATGCTCAGGCCAAGGGGAAGTCAGGCAACCCACGGGGTCAGTGGGAAGGGGCCCAGTGCCTGGGGCTGGAGCCACGACTCCCTGGCTCCTGCCCACACAGTCTCCGGGGAGAGCTGCTCACCATGGAAAGAGGCTCACAGGGAGGGAGGCAGCAGGTAGTTTTTGTCTCTCAGGACCCTTCCCTCCAATCCCAGCTCCCCATGAGAAGGCCAAACACTGACCTCTCTGAGCCTTAGCATCCTCACCCGGAACGCAGGCTTCTGCTGAGGATTATCTGTCCAATGAGTGTGGACCGCAGATATGCCCTGCCCCCTGCGGATGACGGGCTATGCAGGGGGTGGGCAAGTCACGGCCCCCGAGGAGGGGGTGACCCTGGGTTCCCGGGGGCCCGGCGTCCTCACAAGAGGGAGGCAGAGGGTGGGAGTCCCAGAGATGGGCGGACCCCGCGCTGCTGGCGGTGAGGATGGAGGGGGGCTGCGGGCCAGGAAGAGGCCGGAGCTGGGTCTCCCGGGGGCCCCGGGGGGACCAGCCCTGCCTGCCCCGGGGTTTTAGCCCAGTGAGACCCATTTTAGGCTTGTGACGGCCAGAGCGTGCTAACAAACGTGTATGGTGTTAGGCGGAGCTGTGCTGCTGTGTCGCAAGCTCATACACTGGGGGTCTCGTGTCAGGCTGGCGGGAAGACAGGGGAGACCAGGGCAGACACGGCCCTCACCCTCAAGGGCTCACAGTCGGGGTTGGGGCCAGAGAAGGGCCTGCACAGGGGAGTGGGAGCCAGGAGGATGACCTGGGGGGAGGGGTCAGGAGGTGGGACCCAGGGAGGTGGGAGCCCCGGAGGGCTGCGTGCAGAGGAGGGCCGACCTGACTCGACTGCTCACAGGCGCCCTCTGGTGGCCGCTGCGGGGAGGACGGACGGGGGAGCGGCAGTGAAGGCGGCGGCCTGGGACGAGCGTGGAGGGGGCTGTTCTGGCGGTTCTGGTCCCGGCGGGAGATGATGGGCTGGACCAGGCGGAGGCAGAGGAGGGAGAAGGGTGGGCAGATTCCGGACAGGTCTGACACTACGACAGGGGACTAGGGCAGCTAGAGGACGAAGGGAGTCAAGAATGACTAAGGATCCTGACCGGAGCAGTTATACAGAGCACAGAGTGGCCTCGGCCGAGATGAGCGACCAGGCAGGAGCCGGTGTGGGGGCAGTCGGGTGCAGCGTGGTCGAGCTGAGTGTCAGACGCCCGGGAGCCCCCCGCAAAGAGACCCCCGAGTCTGGAGCTCAGGGGAGGGCCCGGCTGGAGACAGGACTGTGGGTGCCATCCTGCCATAGACGGGGGGCGGGGGGGGTGTGGTGGACGAGGCTGCCCGGGAGGGGAGCGGCTGGGGAGGGAAGAGGCCCGAGGACCCGGCCTGGGCACCGGGGGAGGCACCACGGAGCTGGGGGAGCAGGAGTCCCAGGTGAGGGGTCCGGGGTCAGTCTCAGCCCAGCAGAGGAGGGACCTGCTCCACTTCTAACACCAGATAGGGCCAGAGGCTGGGGACTGGGGAGGGACTGCTAATGGGAATGGGGTTTCCTTTAGGGAGATGAGAATGTTCTAGAATCAGTGTGGTCCTGTGCACCACACTGTGAATACATGAAACACTGAACTGTAAGCTTAGAAGTGTGAATTATGGTGTATGAATTGTACTTATGGAAAAAACGAACCCAAGAGGACTGTGAACCGTGGGTAAGCCTGGCGTCGGCGGGTGGGGGATGGGTGTCCTCTGTCAGCCGTAACCACCACTGCCCTGTGCCTCAGCCAGATGCCGGCGATGGTCCAGGCAGAGAAACACGCTGGGTGGGTGACTGCCTGATGCCAGGGCCACGGCCGCGGGGCCCACCAGAGGACACCCCAGCCGGAGGTCAGAGCCCACACGGGTCACTTACCCAAGGCCCTAGGCGCCCACCCACAGATGGGTGTGGGTGTGGGACTTCCCAACCTGGGCGCCCTGGTGTCAGGGATGAACCTGGGCCCATCCTGAGGCTTAGCCTGAGGCGACCAGGTAGCAGAAGACGCTAGGAAGCTGACATAACATTTGTTGGTTTTACGTCTGGGGTGTGGGGGGGGGGGGAAGAGAAGGAAAGAAGCCGGCAGTAGACAGAACATTCTAGACTTGGCTTGGGGGCCCCGGGCATCCCTCTTCCTGGCCAGCCTGGGGCCACTGGGCCCGAAGCTCACCCAGCCGTGCCTACCCGTGGCCTCTGCAGCTCCCAGCCCTTCACCCTGGGGCTCTCTGCCCGAGCAGCCCCAGCCCCGAGGTCCAGGCCTCCCCCCACAAACAGTTCCACCTGCTTCCCAGGTCTCCCAGCTTGTCGGGGGCCGCCTCGCGGCTCCCAGCCCCACTCACCCTGCGTGCTCGGGCCACACCAACAGCAGCATCTGATATGGTCCTGCCCGGGTCTGCCCTGCCCTGGGACCCCTCAAGTCACCTGCTCCGTGCCCAGGGTCCCTGCAACAGCCACACCACTCCTGCCCGACTCACACGCTGGCTAATAAAAGGGAGAGACGCATCCTCCCGCCTGGAATGTCCTGGGCTCCGTGCCAGGGAGGCTGCAGCACGATGCCCGTGAGCGACCCCCTTGCTCCCTCAAACACCGTGGCCCTGGGCCCTCGGGGGCCTTCGTGCATCTTCAGAGGCTGGTGGCTGCTCAGGGCGGGTGGGCTGTGGAGGTCCCATGGCCCTGCCCTATGCTCCCATCAGCCAGGCCAGGCCCAAGGAGGCCACGCCATGACGAGCTCCTCCCAGCCCAAGATGTGACCCATTCTCTTCTGAATGAGCCACCCCATTTTTGAGGAAATTAAGTTTTAAAAATAGCCTGGGGAGGGAGAGAGTGTGCCACACTGGGCCAAGACCCGCCCTGGGCAGGGCACAGCTGTGCCAGCCGCTGGGCGGAAGGCACGGGGCGGCCAGGGCCCAGACCGTTCTGGGGGAGGGGGCCATCCCCTGCCTCCCCTGCTCCCTAACCTCTGAGCTAGCCCCTGCGGCCCGCCACTGTGTGACCTCAGGCAAGTCCCTCCACCTCTCTGAGCAGCTTTCCTCTGGTCTCTCTGTGCCCCTGTGGGTGACCAAAGCTAGGGCTCCAGAGCTGGGCCCCCTCCCTAGCCCACCACCCCGCGCCACCATCGGACTGCTGCCCCACCCTGCAGACCCTGTCCTGCCCCTCCAGGCGACAATGACACCAACATCTGTCCTACCCACGGGAGAGGGGCCTCCTCCCTCAGGGCTGGACCTGCCCTTAGCAGGCACCTACCAACGTTTGTTGACTGACTGATGGATGGATAGACAGACACCCTTTCCTCTCCCCTGTGCACGCATGTGAGCTTCAGCAGGAGCTGCTCCTCCACGTTTGTTTGATGTGGAAACTGAGGGAGGACGGGGCTCAGGAAGGACTGTGGGGACCCAGGGAGGGGCCGGTAAGGCCCCTCTGTCTTTCAGCAGAATCAGCCACCTGTACCTTTACAATCCATCCAAAATCTGCCCACCGCCCCCAACCTGGACCAGCACAGTCCCCTCCACCCTGGTCCCCAGTCCTGACCTCACCCCCAGTCCGTTCTTCTTCCCGCAGCGGCCACCAGAGGGCGCCCATGATGACCCCAGTCAGGTCCCGCCCTGCTCCGCCCATAGCCCTCCAGGACTCCCTCCTCCCTGGGGGAAAAGCCCAAGTCCTCCCTGAGGTCCCCAAGCCCTGCAGGACCTGCCCCTGTCCCCTCCCTGCCCTCCCTCTCCCCCACTCTGCTCCAGCCACACAGGCCTCCTCGCTGTTCCTCCAACATGCCAAGCAGGGCCCTGCCCCAGGACCTTTGCACAGGTTGCCCCCCCCCCCCCGAAACACCACTCCCGAGACACTTGCAGGGTTTGCTAACTTAATTCATCCAAGACCTGACTCAAAGGTCACCCCCTCTGAGGTGTCCTCCAACCACTTCGCCCAAAACAGCCCCTCTGAGGTCACTCTCCTCACCTCCTTGGCCTTCTGGGTCTTCCAGGCACTCGGCAGCACCCGGTGCCTCCATGTTATGTCTCCCCCACTACCGGGAGAGCAGGTCTGCTCAGTCACCCCGTGACAGACACCTTCAGAGCTCTCTGCATACAGAGACTCCCCACCGGACACAAGGGGCATGAGGCCTGTCAGCTCCGTGCAGGGTGGGGCCCCTGCCCAGAGCAGGACTGCCTAGTGCCCAGGAAGGGTGCCGGCTCCCCGTGACTCAGAGCCAACGAGAAAGCACAAGGCCATGGCAGACAGGGCCAGCAGCCCCGAGAAGCCAGGAAGTGGTGCTGAGGCCCAGCCGCACACACTTCCCTGATTAGCTGGAATGATCGGGCTGCCCTGGGCCTCCCGCAGCATAGGCCTCTGCAGCAGAGCCCTGCGGGCAGCCTGCGGAGACGCTGGGAACCCCTGAGGGGCAATGCCAACCCTCAGCCCCGGTCAGCCTTGGCCCGCCAGGACGCGCAGGAGCCACACTTGCAAATCCTCTCTCCAAACAGGAAGAAAGGCTCCCGTGGCTGAGTGAAGACGGCCGGTTCTCTGCAGCCACGTGATGCTCTGAGCAGCAGAGTGCCGCCAGAGGAACCGCAGGGCGCAGGCAAGGCTGGCGGCCTCCGATTCCGCCCTCCGGGAACCCTGAGCCCCGGGGCTCCGGAGACAGGCGGGCAGCCCCCAGCTGAGGTGCAGGACCAGGGTGCAGGAGCCTCTTGGGTTTCATGCCGCCTGCTGACCACGGCTGTGTGACCCCAGGCGAGGCCACAGAAGGACTGCCAGCCGAAGTCGAGCCAGGGGCAGAATCACAAGCAAACACGCAGCTGTTTTCTCAAGCACTAAGCCCTGGGGTGGTCTGTTAGGCAGCTACAGCTGACGGAAGCAAGTACCGCACCGACGTGTGGAGAGCGTTTCTAAAAGGAATGTAAGGATCTATTACCAGGGACTTCTTCGGGGACAGAGGAAGGAAATGGAGCTTTGACTCCTCTGTTCACCTCAAATTCCTTACTTTCAAAAAAGCACTAAATATATTCAAAGGCTGGATTATTCAGTCATACAAATAATGAGGTGCAGACACATGCTGCCCCGGGAACTGACCCCGAGCCCACGACGCTCAGGGAGGGAACCAGACACAGAAGGCCACGTGGGGTGTGAGTCCACGTGGGTGACACGTCCGGAACAGGCTCATCCGCGGACGGGAAGGGGGCTCGTGGGGGCTGGGGGCTGGGGGGATGGGGAGTGACCGCTGATGGGGACGGGGTTTCCTTTGGGGTGATATTCTCCAACTAGACAGTGGTGATGGTGGCACAACATAGCGAATGTAGTAAAACCCACGGAATCGTGTACTTTAAGAGGGTGAATTTTTTTTTTTAAGATTTATTTACTTTAGACAGAGAGAGAAAGAGCAAGAGAGCGCATGAACTGGGGGAGGGGCAGAGGGAGAGAGAATCCCAAGTGGACTCTCTGCTGAGCACGGAGCCCCACGTGGGGCTCGATCCCACGTCCCTGAGATCTTGACCTGAGCCAAATCAAGAGTCGGAACGCTCAACCGACTGAGCCACCCAGGCACCCCCAAGAGAGTGAATTTTATGGTATGTAAACACACCTCAAAAACAAATCCCTTTAGCTGCAAAACCACTGCCCAACGATGCGCACCATCCAGAACGTTCTCCAGGCTCCACTCCTTCTGGCAGGCAGTGCTGCGAAGTGACAGTACAAGAGGCCCAGGTCACGCCATCCCCCACACGGAGGCCAGAGGGGCCAGGCACCACCGGACTTAACTATCTCATTCTGCGACCACCATTCTACAGGCAGCGAAACGGGGTTGAAGATACTCACCCAGGTCGAAAGTGAAAAAAACCCTATGATCACATCTCAGAATCCAGAAAGGCATTCGACAAAATTCAACACAAATTTCATGCCTGAAAACTATTAGAAACTAGAGAAACAAACAGAAATGGGCTGATGGGGGAGAAGAACTGCTTTGCTTGAAGACAGAATAAAGCGAAAAGCCACGGCAAACACGCGATGCTCCCCCCAAGAGGAGTGCAGCCGAGAGCCACCACTGCCGTGGGGATGCCGGCCAGTGCAGTAAGACAAGAAAAGAGAAGGAACGGAAGTTGGAAAGAAAGACAACATTTTAGAAAACCCGGGAGAACCAACTTGCCAACTGTTAGAACTAACCAGAGCAGAGCAGGTGGCCGGTGACTTACCCGAGGTCATGCGGCACGAGTGCTGAGGCTGAATTTGGGAGTTTCTGCCCTTTGCACCCACCCCCTGCTCTTTATGTGGCTGCCTCTCCCTAGTTTCATGCTTGGATTAATTTTTATCTGTCAAATGTCGATGGCCCTTTCCAATTAACAGACGCTGGGAAGATCCCCTGTCCTCCAGGGGCACTAAATCCCCAGAGTGGGGAGGGGATGTGGGGGGACAGGTGGATGGAGGGAGGTAAGGGGGGGATGCATGAAGTAAGCACAGCAAAATGTCAACGGTAGGATCCAAGTGGTATGGAGTGAGCGCCCCCACTGCCCCATTCTTTCAACTTTTCTGTACGGCTGAAAATTTTCTTTATCTGCAAACTTTTCCCTCCAGGTTAAAGGTGAATTTTGACTTCAGCTGCCAGGTGTTTTCAAGCTTAGGAGAAACGCGTTTTCTGAGTGGCTTCTGCCCGAGGAATGTGAGTGATCACACGGGAAACAGCAGACATTACGGAGCACCAGTGTGCAAGGCAGTGTGCCATGGGGTTCACGCACATTCACTCAGCATACCTTCCAGAAGGCACGTTCCCACCTCAGGGCCTTGGCATTCACCGTGCCCTGTGCCTGGAATGCACTCTCCCTCCATCTCCCCGTGGCAGGCTGCTTTCCTCCATCACTCAGGTCTCGGCTTGAATGTCACCTCCTAGGGGGACTGTCCCTTCCCACCCCTAACCTCCTCCCAACCTCTACCATGCCTGTTTTATTTGTTCATGACACACGTCACTGTCTAAAGCTAACTGCTTTACCGCCTTGCTCCTTACCAGCAGAGCAGAGACCAGGACTGTCTTGCTGCTTCCCCACGGCCTGGCCCAGTCCTGGCACGCGGTCCGAGCGCAGCCACCACAGGTCGAATGGAGCGGTGGGCATGGATTTGGGGAAGACCCCGGAGGGCTGACAGCCAGGACAGGGAGATACCCAGCTGCAAGGGGGGAGGGCTGGGGAGGACACGAAGCTGGGGGCCTGGTCAGGCCCACAGTGGGCCCATCACCGAGACAGGGGCCACAGAGGAGGGTCACTCGGATGTGGCCAGGTGCCCAGGGCAGGGCACACACACAGGATGATGCACGGAGGTGGCAGGTGCAGAGAACAGTGCCCCGCACATAGTAGGTGCTCAGTCCACGTCTCTGTCAAGGACTGGAGACGCCGGGGGAAACGCTGCCCCTGTCCAAAGCAGGGCTGGGCTAGCCCCCGGCCCCCTGCCCCCACGGGCACGAGGGAAACCCAACCCGGCTCTGACCCCACACTCGGAGGAGAACACTCCCCGTGGCTCTGGGCAACCACGCAGGGCCCCGGCAGCAGCAGGACTCCGGCAACAGCCTAGAACTTCAAAACAGAGGGCAAGCCTCAAACCAAGGCTTTGGGATTCGCAAAGCTGTTTTCTTCCTCTTGGATAGTTTTTCCCTCTCATGGGTTTGCATTTTTCACTCTGAGCCCCCTGGAACAGGGAATGGTGTCAGGGAAGGAATTACAAATTTTCCCTAACAACCAATTTCCCAAAGAATATTCTGTTCCTTCCCTCCCTCCCTCGCTCATTCCTGTGAGCATTGAGCATTTCCTGCTTGCTGGGCCCCGCTGTGGGGATGAAATGCTACGGAGGGTCTGGCATTGTCTAAACATGATGCTTAGTAACAAGATTTTAAGCACCCAGAAAAGCACAACATAACATAAAAGACACCAGCAGGTTAAGTAGATCTTTTCTCGTTTACCCCTTCAGTCAGGGGTCAGCAAATACCCCGGAGGCAGGGACAGTGACCTGGGTGGAGGGGAGTGACATAAAGGTGGCTCTCACCCAGGGCAGCCCTGCCCCATCTGGGGACATCTGTGGTTGTCACACTTGGGGGGCTCCTGGCATGGAGGGGGTGGGGTCCAGGATGCTGCTCAGCCCCCCAGAGTGCTCAGGACGCCCCCACAGAATGACCTGGCCCTGTGTCCACAGTGCCCAGGACGGACTCCGGAGCCGCTGCGGGGGTGTGCGGCGGGGGCACGGACTCCGGAGCCGCTGCGGGGGTGTGTGGGATGACAGGGGGCGGGTAGGATGTGGGTGTCAGTATTCTCTAGGTATTTAAAACATCCTAGGATAAAAAACATATCTAACTGTAGTATCCTGTCTACTTTTGCTTTTGCTTGCAGTTCCCCATAGCAAAGAGCTAGAGCACACACATTCCCAGGGCTGGGCTGGCATCCTGAAAGCCACATCCAACCTCTTAACACTCACGGAAGGCAACGGTCACTGGACCCACTGTACAGCTGGGGAGACTGAGGCTCAGAGGTCTGGCCCAGTTCTAGGCAGCAGAGCTGCAGGGGGTCCCAGGGACCCCACAGACTCACTCCGCCCACAAGGGCTGGCTCCCAGGTTGGCTCAAGGCAGCCCAAGCTGACCTGTCCTCATGAGCAACCGGAAACTTCCTCGCTAAGCCCTTCTGCGGCTTTCCCGGACCCTCCAGGCCGAGCTGCTGCTCCCGACGGTGCTCCCAAGCACCCGGCCCGGTGTCCTGCAGCCATCTGGTCACCTGTGTGGCCACCACCACCCTGTGTACTGGGCCCAGCATGAGAGCTCCATACCGCTCCCCCTGCATTTGCTGACTTTCCGCTCCGCCTCACTGGCCCAGGCACAGCCGCTCCTGATCATGCGCCCTCCAAGCCGGCCACCTCTGCCAAGCTCGTGGCATGCAGTGCACGCTCTGCGCGGGGTCACCCACACCATCACAGGGGCACACAGAGACTGCTCCTCTTTCATGGATTCAGACACTGGGGCCCCAGACCCAGCACTCAAGCGGTCACCCGCCAGTGCCCACCCCCCACCCCAGCCTGTTGGGTCCTCCGCTGCTCAGGTTCCTTCACACCCCGGACCCTGGGCCATGCACGCCGGCACATCTCCTTCCCACCTCCTCTCTGCTCAGTGGATGCCTTCCCCGTGCCCATCCTGGGACCCAGGGATTCCACGTCTAGCCTCTCCTGGCAGCTCCCTCTGGAACCCATGCCACGCCACCTTCAGGGCCCTCCTGGCTCCACTGAGAGCTCTGGAGAACAGGCCACTTCCTCGTCTCCCTCAGTGACCCCCATACCAGCTCCCAGGCACAGAGCCGACCTCAGTGTGCATGGCGGAGTGAGAAACCCTGAAGGGCTGCGTGGAGGTGGCTGCGGGTAAGCACCGCCGGGAGCCTCAGGGGAAGAGCATGGGGAAAGGAGCTCTCACATGTTCCCTGAGCTGAACATCTGATGAAGGGCTGAATGCCCAGCAAGGCCATGAGCTTCCCACCGGGCCTGTCCTGGGCAATGCTTCTCATCTCTCTTCTTCAGAGAGGGAAACTGAGCCTCAAAGAAGTGGAATTAGGATGTTTTACGTTCAGACAGCAGCCTAACTCACACCGCTGGAAGAACAAAGGTGTGTGTGGAGAGGAATTTTTTTTTAAGATTTTATTTATTCATTTGAGACAGAGAAATACAGAGAGTGAGTGAGCGAGAGCGCTCGTGACCAGGGGGAGGGGCAGAGGCAGAGGCAGCGGGAGAAGCAGGCTAGGCTCCCCGCGGAGCAGGGAGCCCGATGCCGGGCTCTATCCCAGGGTTCTGGGACCAGGACCTGAGCTAAGGCAGACGCTTGAATGACTGAGCCACCCAGGCGCCTGGAGGAATATTTTTTTTTTAAGATTTTATTTATTTATTTAAAAAAAAAAAGATTTTATTTATTAACTGTGGAAAGCAAGAGTGAGCTGAAGGGGAGGGGCAGAGGCAGAGGGAGAAGCAGACTCCCCGCTGAGCGTGGAGCCTGACACAGGGCTCGATCTGAAACCCAGAGATCACGACCTGAGCCAAAACCAAGAGTTGGACGCTTGACTGAGCCACCCAGGCACCTCTCCCCCTTTAAAAGATTTTATTTGAGAGAGAGAATATAACTCAGGCCAGCCAACTGTGCCCTGCACACCAACCCCACAGTCTGTTTTATAAATAAAGTTTTATTGACACACAGCCATGCCCACTCACGTATGAATCTCTACCATGGCTTCTGCACTACAATGGGCAGAACTGAACACTTAGAACAGAGACCATCCGGCCCTTCACAGAAAGCTTGCCAAGCCCTGACCTAACGGAAGAGGTGTGATGAGCTTCAAGTCTGGCTGCACCTGGAGGCCACCTGTCAGTGCTGCTGTCCTCCCAGCACACCCTGCCCCCCTCCCCCCCGCAGGTGCCTGATTGTCCCCTGTAAAGTCCCAGGGCAGGGCGCAGGTCCGGAGCCTGAGGCCTGGGTCCCCACCCAGCCCTGGAGCCACAGCACTCTGCCTAGGTGTGGGGGATGGGGGCTCCTCAAGGGGACACCAGGTGGCCAACGCTGGACACGCAACCGCAGACCTCCACGGGGGAAGGGGCCTGTGGACGAGCCAGATCTGGGGACAGGGGGCAGGAGCACAGGAGCCCAGCGCCAGCAGGCGCCCGATGGAAGACCCCGCGCCATCTCAGGCCCAACGTGTGAGGCTTCTTGCCCAGTTTTCTTCCCCAGGCATATTTTTACTCCCCGGAAGCCAGGGCTGGGCTGCAACACTGCACTTGAATTCTACAATATGCCAGGAGCCACCGAGGCAAGCCAGGGCTGCTCAGCTGGAGGCCCCCCTTGGCCTGGGGCTCGTCACTCATGCAGGTGTCTGCCCGTCAGGCTCTAGGCGAACAGGAGGAACCTGGGGCTGGGCGTTCTCTCAACATGGCAATAACTTCCCAGTGGGGGCCAGTCTCCCCAGCAGGGCGGGTCTACACTTCCAGAATCCTAGGGCCTGGATCTGTTTTACATGGAGGCTGAGTGGGGCAGGGCCAGTAAGCTGGCGGAGAGCCAGGCTGGAACCAGGGCCCTGACGCCCGCTGGGCTCTGGGATTACCACGGGGGCCCCTGCACCTTGACGGTCCCTTGGCATCAGGCATGGGCTGGCTGCTCAGCTCAAGCTCTTGCTCGTGCCGCGTGCCACCCTGTGGGGAGAGGACCACAACTGCCCCATTCTGCAGATGAGAGAGGGAGGCTCCGAAGCCAAGCGAGCTGCCCGCTGGGGTGGCCAGCCTCCAGAATGGGCTCCGGTGGGCCCAGCCCCCTGGTATCCACATGCTTCTGTAGCAGCTGTGGGTGTGACCGACAGGGTACGGCTGAAGTGAGAGCATGTGAGTCCCGACACAGGTCAGACACTGCCGGGTTCCCTTGCTCTTGGATTGCTCTCTGGGGGACAAGTGGTCACCATGCTGTGAGGACATGTAAATGGCCTGGGAAACCGAGGCCAACTGCTACCAGCCACATGAGGGAGCAGCTCAGGAGCAGCTCCTCCAGCCCGGGTCGAGCCTTCAGATGAGGCAGGAGGCTTGCCTGCACCCTGATCTGAGACCCCGTGCTGAAGCCACCCAGCTCAGCCACCCCCGGGTTCTGGACACACAGACACCGTGATCTGAGACCCCGCGCCACAACGCCCCAGCTCGGCCACCCCCGGGTTCCGGACACACAGACACCGTGAGATGGTAGATGTGTGCCACTGTCTAAAGCCACTACATTTTGGGGTAATTTATTTCACAGCAATAGCTACGTGATACGCTTGGGGTTTCCACATGGCCCCTGGGCTCAGATGAGGACAGTGGTGTGGGGGATGTCTACACAGAAGGCCTCCCTGCCTTCCCCTCCACCTTTTCTGCCCTTACTCACTGCGCTCCTGCCACACGGCTTCCTCACTGTTCTTCACATGTGCCAGGCACAGTCCTGCCCCAGGGCCTTTGCACACACTTCTCTGATTAGGATGCTCTTCCCCATTTCACCATTCAGGCCTGGATCAAAAGTCTCCTCAGAGAGACCCTCCCTGCACGCCTGGCTGAGATGGCTCCCTAACCCATTCTCCAACCCCCTACCATAATTCCTACCCCTGCTCAGTTCAAACCTTCTCTTTATGACTTTGGTCCTCCAGGGGCTGCTCTCTTAGAGGCCAGGAGCCTCCTGAGGCAGGAGTCACGTCTTGCTTCACTGCTACGGCTCAGGGAGGCCTGTGCCGGGCACGGGGCAGGGCCACCAGCACCTGCTCCCTTCTCCCTGGTGGTGACAACGGGAGTCACGACAAGGTCTGGGGCCCAGGGCACTAAGGGCTTGGCTCAGGAGGCAAATGGGGGAGCAGGAGCCTCCGGGCACAGCCTGCTTTTTGTCTCTAACCACTGAGCCACCAACTCTGACGCTCCAGTCAGCTCCCGCGACCGGCTAGAAAAGTAACAGGAACGTGGACACAGTGACAAAGAGCTGACTTCTGCTGAATGTGGGGCCAGCCCCATCTGGTGCACCTACATGTGATTCATCAAACCCTCCCTACAGCCCTCTGAGGTTGGTACTATGGCTACCTACATTTAGCCGAGGCTCTGAGAGGCCAGCCAGGTCACTGGCCTGAGGTTACCCAGGAAAAAGTGGGAATGGATGAATGTGATTCCAGGCAGTCAGGCTCCAGCCTGAGCCACAAGCACAAGGAGGGAAGGAGATGGGGAAGAACCAGCCATGCTAGAGCCAGCAGAGCCTCCCAGGCAGGAGGAGCCAGTGCAAAGGTCCTGGGGCAGGACTGTGCCTGCAGAGTTGGGGAATCAGCACAGAGGCCCCAGTGGCTGGAACAGAGTAAGAAGAGATGAGGACAGGGATGGAACAGGCCTTGCTGCCACTGTCACTGTGAGGACCCACGTGTGGCCGGTTAAGATGAGGGTCTGTCTCCAGCCACTCCCAGACTGGGGGCTTCCTGGAGGCAAGCCCAGGATGCACCTTGGCCCCTGCTATGACTGGAGGCCAGGCCAGGGCTGGAGTCTGATCCATTTGCTGAATGAATATCCCCCCCACCCGTGCAGCTCAGGAGAGCGGGACAGGGTGGGAATCCTTGACCCCCGGGTGCTGGCCTCTTCCCGTGCCCCTTCGGGGCTCCCCTGGCGACGGGCTTCCCCCAGGCCTGGCAGACAGTAAGTGCTCAATTACGAGCTGATGATGAGCAAGAGGAATGAGTGACTAGCATGTGCACAGTGGAATATTATACGGGTTTGAAAGAACATGGTGGCTCTGAGCTACACTGATAGGAACTAAGAGCCAAGCCAAACTGAATATGTTAAAGTGTAAAATGCAGAACAGGGTTAGAAGATTCACATTTCCTCCTTTCTTTTTTTTAAAGATTTATTTATTTATTTTAAAGAGAAAGAAAGAATGCAGGGGGAGGGGCAGAAGGAGAGAAAGAACCTCAAGCCAACTCCCCGCTGAGCACGGAGGGCTTGAATCTCACGACCCTGAACCCAAGATCATGACCTGAGCCGAAACCGAGTCAGATGCTGAACCAGCTGAACCACCCAGGTGCCCCTCACATTTCCCCATTTCAAAACTGACTACAAAGCCACAGGAACCAAGACAGTGTGATCCTGCCACATAAAGACAAACAAAGACATCAGGGAGTGGTCCAGAATACATCAGTGAGAACCCAGAAGTAGACGTACATGTCCACAGTCCATGGATTTCAACAAAGTTGCCAAGACCACTCCAAGGGGAGAGAACAGTCTCAGCAAACAGCGCTGGGGCAACTGGATTTCCACGCGTGGGGAATGAAGTTGGAATCTATCTCAGACCATACACAGAAGTGACTCAAAACGCAGGAGAAATCTAAACCAACGTAACAGATGCAACAATAAAGCTCTCAGAAGAAAATAGGCCTAAGTCTCTATCACGATGGGTCAGGCCCATCACACGGGTCAGTTGCATGTGACAACTGAAGCACCAACAACCGAGGGAAAATAAACTGAACTTCCTCAAGATTAAAGACGTTTGGGGAGCCTGGCTGGCTCAGTTGGTGGAGCAAGCAACTCTTGATCTTGGAGTCGTGAATTCAAGCCCCACGCTGGGCATGGGGCCTACTTTAAAAATAAATAAGATATGTATTTTTTAATGTTTGCACGTCAAAGGACACCACCAAGAAAGTGAAGAGAGAACCTACAGCATGGGAGAGAATATTTGCAAATCACAGATCTGAGAAGGGAATAGTATCTAGAATACATAAAGAACACTTACAATTCAATAAAAAGAAAAATAACTCAAATGAGAAATGAGCAAAGGGTCTGAACATGACATGTCTTCACAGAAGATGTACAAACAGCCAACAAGCCCACGAAAAGACGCTCCACATCACTAATCGTCAGGGAAACACCGATCAAAACCGCAGTGAAAGCACTTCATGCCCACCGGGACAGCCAGAGTCAAAGAGACACACAGGGGCAAGTAATGTCCAGGATGGAGGGTAATCAGAGCCCCCAAGCACGGCTGGTGGGAATGGAAAGTGGGGCAGCTGCTGCGGATAAGGCTGGCAGTTCTTCAAAAGGTTAAATTTAAGAGTCTCCACACAACCCGGCACTTCCACTCCTGGGTGTCCACCCAAGAGAAATGACAACACCCGTCCACACAAAAACCTGCCCGCACATGTTCATGGACACACTATCCGTAACAGACAAAAAGTGGAAACAACCCAGGGTCCATCAACAGACGAACGGAGACACAAAATACGCTCTATCCATATTACAGAATGTCGCTCAGCCAGGAAGAAGAGCGAGGTGCCCACACGAACTACCACATGGGCAGACCCAGTGAGGGAAGTGAAGGGCGAAGGCACTCTAAGGGGGAGAGAGCACATGCAAAGGTCCTGTGGGAACGGGACGGGATGGCTTTGTGGAACAGCGAAGAAAGGGTCTGGTGTGGCTGGAGGGGAAGGTGCACCTGGGGGTGCCGAGAATGGAGGCAGCGGGCAGTCTCCGGGGGCAGAGCCCCGACCAGCAGCCTACCCTTCCTCCCCTATCCTGAGATCTGTCCTGCTCCCCCCACCTCAACCTCACTGCACAAAGCAAATGCGTTTCCAGAGTGGTAAACAGGAAGCCTTGCAAAGGGTGGGGGGAGGGTGGCCATTAATCCAGAACTCAGCAGGCCTTAGGCCAGTGGACAGTTTTCTAAAGCCCCAGCATTCAAGAAAAAGAGAAAGGAGATTCCAGAACTTTCACCACCCTCGCCACAAACACGGTTACACACACGTCCGTGCCAGACGCAGGCCTCCCACCAAAGTCCAGGGCCTGAGGCTGGAGAGCACCAGGTGGGCTTCCTGAAGGTGCAGGCAGAGGGCTGGCACTGAAGGGACTGGAGCAGGGGGTGGCTCACTCACAACGGCTCAGGCGGAAGGCCTCAGGTGGTGGGGCTGGGTCCACAGAGTGCACGTCTGCCTGGGAGGAAGTCTTGTCTAATTGGGGCCCCGGGAGACCTGCTGCCCCAGGTCTGAGTGTGATCCCGGACTGAATCCCAGCGACGGGACAAAGACTGCCATCCAGGACAATTTTGGATTAACTGATAAAACGTGAATCCTGACTGTGGACCGGATTTAAACTTCTTAAACTTGATCCCCACACTTAGCGAAGAGAATATCCTTGCTTATAGGATACATAGTTGCTCCTTATTTGCAGATCCCGAACCTGCAAATTTACCCACTGGCCGTTTGCAGCCCCAAATCAATACTCCTGAGCCTTTCGCGGTCACCCATAGACACACCAGGGGAGTGAAAAATCTGTCACCTCCCACCCATGTGTCCAGCAGAGGTCACTCTGCCTTCAGGTCTCTCTTTTCTTGTATTACAGACAAGGGCCCTTTCCATGGCCTACTGAGGGACACGTTTTAAATGTCTGTGCTTTCTGTCGGTGATTTTCAGTGTTCACAGCAGCCCCCGAGGGTAGAGCTGCTGTGGTCTGGGGCTCCTGAGCCGAGAAGGCTGTGCGTGACGCGCCTCAGAAAACACACGTGTTAGACCAGCTTCCGCCAGCTGCCCTGAGTTCAGTGTTAGTGAATCAACAATACATAGTTTACAAAGAGTCTAAGCAGAAACACACACACGTGACACAAGCTCCATGTTGAAAATGTCGTGACCAGAGGCTCACCGGGACCTAACTCTGTGTTCCTGCAGAAGCCCTGCTTCAGTATTCGCGAACTCCGTGTTCGCGGAGACTTCACGGGACAGAACTGCTGGGAATGATGGGGAACCGGCTACACCCACGTATTAGGACAGAGGGGCAACACGTCTGCAGCTGGCTTGCAATGACCCGCAGCACCTCTCTCTCCCTCTCTCTTTCTCTCTCTCTCTCTCACACACACACGCAAGCACACGATAATACATGTTCAGTAAAAACATAACATAATGTGGTGAAGTGTCTGTGAGCAGCTGCTGAATCTCGGCTAAGGGCGGAATGCTGCAGTGAATGCCTGCAACTTTTCCCACAGGCTTGAAAATTTTCAAAATAAGATGTTAAAAAAGAAAAGGTAGGTATGAACACAGAAAACCACCTGGAATGGTGGTTTCTGCTCCTAGAAACAGAGAGCAGGAAACAGAAATCTTCCCTTCCTCCTGACCACAGGTCTGATTGTTGTTCTTTTAAAGGAAACATGTTATTACTTGTAGTTACAGACTTGCCTGCTGCAAGAATCAGGCAGATGAGTGGCACAGAACAGAAAGTCCAGAAATAGACCAGCCACGTGCAGGAATCTGGTATGTGATAAAGGTGGCATCTCAAATCGGGGAGGAAAGCAGATTATCCAGAAAGTGGAGTTGGGACAACCCTGAGCCACCTGGAAAAACATGGAACAGTAAACTCTCTTAACACCTTGTGTGAGGATAAATTCCAAATATAGCGAGACTTTAAAGGCTTTTTTTTTTTTAAGTGGAACTACAGAGGTACTAGAAAAATTATAACCTCAGAACAGGGAACACTTGGGGCGCCTGGGTGGCTCAGTTGGTTAAGCAACTGCCTTTGGCTCAGGTCATGATCCTGGAGTCCTGGGATCGAGTCCCGCATCGGGCTCCCTGCTCGGCGGGGAGTCTGCTTCTTGCTTCTCCCTCTGACCCTCTTCCCTCTCGTGCTCTCTATCTCTCATTCTCTCTCTCTCAAATAAATAAATAAAATCTTAAAAAAAAAAAAAGAGGGCGCCTGGGTGGCTCAGTTGGTTGGGCGACTGCCTTCGGCTCAGGTCATGATCCTGGAGTCCCGGGATCGAGTCCCACATCGGGCTCCCTGCTCGGCGGGGAGTCTGCTTCTCCCTCTGACCCTCCCCCCTCTCATGCTCTCTCTCTCTCTCTCATTCTCTCTCTCAAATAAATAAGTAAATGAAATCTTCAAAAACAAAACAAAACAAAAAAAACCAAAACCTTAACTGTAAAAAAAAAAAAGAAAGAAAGAACAGGGAACACTTTTCCATCCATGACACCAAACTGAGAAACCATAAAAGGAGAGACTGATAAATTTGACCACATAAATACAAAGATACCTGCCTGGCGTTAATTACCGTTGTAAGAGAAGATAGGAAAAGACTACTCAGGCTGTGTCATGAACTAAAAACAAAAATAAAAACCTTTCATGATATATAAAGAGCTTCCACAAATCAATAAGAAAAAGACCTGAGAGACCAAATGGATATGGGAAAGATACAACTATCTGGTTCCCAGAAAATAAAGAGAGTTCTGAGATGTGAATTATTAAATGTGGGAATGGGGGTGAGCAATGAGAAGGGGACTGACTAGCCCAAGCGCACCTTGGGGTGTCCTTCATACACAAACGCCCGAACTGCACCCCACTTCCTTAAACCTTCAACGGCAACCCCACGCATCCAGAATAGAGGCCAAGAAATGTGTGCATGGTGCACGCACGAGACAGAAAGCAATTGTGACAAAATGTTGGGGGTTCCTTTTTCCAACCGAAGCCAAAATGCCTTCACACTGGCTCGAGCACGTGGGGCCCCTCGGGCTGGACCCCAAGCCTTCCAGGGTGGCTTGGTGGAGGAGCGGGTGCGGGGCCCTGTGGCTAATCCCCCACGTCTCTAATCCCCACACGTGAGCAGTCCAGCTGGCAGCGGCAGGCAATCCCCAGTGGGGTCTCAGCCGGCCTTGTCACGAGTGGTGACACGAGGCTCTGTCACAGTGGCGGGCGGTGTGGGCAGAAAGGCCTGGGGGCCTGAGACCCGCGGAGCCAGTGTCGCGGAGCGGTCACTCAGGGAGCACCACCCTGGGGCCGCAGGCCTCCCCCTGCTCCTGTCACCTGAATTCTTGGGACCCCGCTGCCCTCACCCTGAGAGCAGCCGAGATGGGGAGCAGGAACTTCACCTGCTCAGAGGCACAGTGTCTGTGGCCAAGGCAGGGTCAGCCCTGGGTCAAGACCCGGCCTGCCCCTCCCACATCAGCATGAGCCTGCTGGAACTTGCTCCTTCCCGGGCCCTCCCCACCGCCCCCCCCCCACCAGCTCCAGGGCACAGGCCAACCCCTCCGGGGTTCCGCGGCTCCCTCACCCCCCTCAACCCCCACAGCCTCCATTCAGGCCCCCAGCCTGGCTCAGCACAGCTCACCTGCCACCTGCCGCGGGAAGCTCCTTCCCCACCAACCGGCCAGAGTGCTGGGCCAGGGCCCCCCTGCCACAGCCCCGCATGACTGGCCCTGCCTGTTTCAGGGTCCCCCAAAACACGGACTTTGTTTCCTTGGATCAAATGAATCAAGCTTGTTCCTACCTCAGGGCCTTTGCACAGGCTAATCCCCCTGCCTGGCACACTCAACCCATGGCTGCATTCCTCACTCAGGCCACTCCTCCCTGACCACCCCAGCTGCAGCTGGTCCTGCACCGGATCACCACGACTGTCCCTTTCCCCACTACGTGCTCACCACTGACCGGCACACTCTCATCAGGGAATGGCAAACATTTTCCGTAAAGCACAAGACCGTGAGTATTTCTGACTCTGCAGACCATAAGGTCTACAAGCAAAAATCGTCACAGACAACATGTGAGTGGGTGGATGTGGCAGTGTGGGAATAAAACTTCATTGACAGAAACTGGGGACGGACGGGCCTTGGCCCTAGAGGTCCAGGCTGCTGACCCCTGATCCTATCCGTTTACTTGTTCGCCATGAAAGCTGCGAGGGAGTTGCCCAGGTCACTGCATCTAGAACCCCCTCTGGTCCACGGCAGGTGCCTGATCAAGGTTTAATGAGCACTGTTCAAGGACAAAGTAAGAAGCACCCGCGTGTCCTTGTGTACCCGGAAGTCTGACAGCAGACCCGTAATTGTTCCAGGTTCTGCACCGAAGCAGCAGACCACATGTGGCCCCCTGGAATTCACCTGTCCCCCCGAGGAGGGAAACTCCCAGTGCCCACACAGAGCTGGCTACCTGCCAGGGGCGCTTCTCAGGGCATGCAAGTCTGTCTACTTGATGCAGCCGCATGAGACAGGTACACTCATCACACCCATCTCACAGATGGAGACCCTGAGGCGGCATGTCCCCCTAGCTGGCCAAGGATGCACCTGGGATGTGAACCGAGCAGGCTAGCTCCCAAGGCCTCTCCGTGGAGGGGACTGAACTGTCAGAGGTAAAAGTGTCACACTGCCAAGAAGCATCCAGGGCAGAATTCCAACTGGGAGATTTCTGTCTCCAAGGGACACAGCTGACAGGCAACAAGGGGGTGAGGGACCACTAGGCCACAACTACTGAGGAGGCCTCCGATGACAATGCCCCACCCCAGCCCTGTGGGCCCCTGCTGTTTTTCAAGCGCACCAGGTCTTTGCCTGGGCTGCACCATCTTCCTTTCTACCCTTCAGGCCTCCCGCAACGTTGGGGGAGGCCTCACTGGGAAGGAGATATTTGAGCAAAAACTTGAAAGAGCTAAGGAAGCAAACAACACAGATATGAAGGATGAACGTTCTAGACAGAGAGCACATGTGCAATGGCCCTGGGGCAGGACCACGCCTGGTGGGTGGGAGGAACAGCAAAGGAGGCTGTGTGGCCAGAGCAGAGTGGGCGAGGGGGAAAGAGGGCGAAGGGGAGGGCAGGTCCTCCAGGGAGGTGGGTGCCCCGGAGGGCTATGGGCAGAGAAGGGCGGGACCTAAGTCAGTTTTTAATGGGAGCCTTCTGGAATGAGCTGTAGGGAGCAAGGAAGAGACGGGGTACCAGGCCAGTGATGGATGATGGGGTTAGACCAGGTGGGGCAGAGAATACGGAAGAAGCAGGCAGACTCTGGGTCCATTCTGAAGACAAAACCAGCATAATCTGCCACCAGATTAGATGTGGGAGGGGGCTGGGGGGTGCTGGGAATGAAGCCAACTGTTCTGTGATATCATTCAAGTCGGAAGGGCAGGAGGGAAATGGCTCAGAAAACCAGACCACAGCTCAGGCCAAAAGCCCAGAGGCAGACCACAGGTCCCAACAGTTGGCCCCGTGAATGCATCCAAGCCCCCAAAAGCCAGCAGAGAACCCCATCCGGCCCTTCCTGGACCAGGCGTCGGGAGCAAAGAGCAGGGCATTTAAAGTAACCAGATTCTAAACACCAAGAGACCATTTCACCTCCATCAGACCAGCCAAGGAGGCTGGTAACATTCGGAGCTGGCAACACTGTGGCGAGGGTCCCTCTCGGCCCCTGCCAGACCTTTCTGGAAAGCCAGTAGGCATCAGATAACAATTTTCAAGCAGCTCACCACGGCCCAGCCATTCCAAAGCAGAGACTTCAACTGCTAGAAGTTAAAGCACCACAGTTAGGGGCCATGTTCAAGGATGTTTACCATAGCATCGCTGGTCACAGCAAAAGGTGGACTCCAGAAGCAGCCAGAATGGTCCTCAGCAGGAGGCTGGTTGAACTAGTAATGGCTGGTGCCTAAAACGGGCTGTCTTTCCTCAAGCACTCTCAACATGCTGACGCACACTAACTCAGGTGAAGCTCATCGTGGCCAGCCCCAAGCAGGTATACAAATCACCCCATTTTACAGATGGGGCTACAGAGGCTCAGAAAAGTCAAGGCATTTGCCCTTCAAAGTCTCACAGCAACTGAGTGGAACCCAGGCAGTATAACTGGGCTTCGTCCCCTCTTCACCATGGTCCCATATTCTCTCTCTCTGAAGAAAGTAATTGATACCCACAGGGGACTGGGAAGTTCAGATTATTGCAGATAAAAAGCAACCCAAATTAAGGGATAACAGATAGAGTGAGACCAAAGGTTCTCACCTAGGGTGACTGTGTCTCCAGGGGACCCTGGAGATGTCTGGGGAGATTTATGATTCATCACAACTCAGGGGCGGTGCTCCTGGCACTGAATGGCCGGGGCCAGGGATGCTGCTCAGCCCCCTCCAGTGCCCAGGAAGCTACCTCCAAAACAGAATTTTCCAGCCCAAAAAGTCAATAGTGCCGAGGCGGAGAGCCCCTGGTGTGGCATGGAACCATCTTGGCGAAAAATAAGCAGACGTGTTTATGGATTTCTACATTTCTATGAGCAGCAGGAAAAGCCTGGACGGTTTTCACCCAAACTTAGGATTTATATCAGGAGAAAGGAGTTTGGAAAGGGAGCAGCAGCTCTTAATTTTAGAGTGAGTGAGAGAAAAGATTTGCCAGGGGAGTCAGATTTCTGTGGATTTTGGTGACAGGCAGTCAGGGCTGGCCCCTTATCTTCCAGGTCCCTGTGCTTAGACCCAGCCGCTGCTGGGCCTGGGATCTTATCTGCCCCCATCTGGCTCACTGAGCCCCTAATAACATAAATGTTTGCTATGCGGCTTTCTTGTGGTCACTGAGCCTTGGGCTGTTTGGTCTCTGACCAGCCCCGGTTGGAGGGCTGATGGTGGAGGTCAGGGGTCTGATAAAGGAGCATGGCTGGGTCCCGGAACCACGTCTAGGGCTAGCCGGGCCAGGGCACCAATCCCTGGCCAAGAACAAGGGCGAGGCAACCGGATGGTCGAAGGAAGCAGGGCATCTACCGAGCGCTTCCAGATGGCAGTAGGGACAGAAGCGGCGGGAGCCTTCCAGAGCCCAGGGCGTGGGGCGGCAGGGGGGAAGCTCGCTGGCTCCAGGGCTCTCTCTCCAGACATTTCGCCCAACCCCACCCCCCCCTCAGCCACACAGCATATCCCGCCTGCCAAGGAAGCTTCAGGAGGCCTGGGGGAGAAGGAGGACGATGCCCGTGTGGGTGTCTGCAGGGCCTCTGCTAGCGGGGGCTGCCTGATGGGAGCAGAGGATCCTGCAGATCCGGAAACTTCTGTTTGGAAGCTTGAGAATGTGACCCAGAAGGAAGCGTGGAGGAGAAGATTCCTCTGGGCAGCGGCCCAGCTCTGCTGCTGCCCATGGCACAGCCGGCCGGGAGCCCGCCGGGAGCTGGGCCGGGCCACCTCGCTCCGCACACCTGCTGTTCTGGAGGGCGAGGGCGGAAACAGTGCCCTACACACCAACAGCGGCCCTCCAGCGTCCAGGGAGAAGGCTGGGGGAGGGAGTGCCTCTTTTTCCCCCACCTGCCTGCAAAGAGAGCCCTGGCCCTGAAAGCACGGCGAGATGTCATGTCCTCAATCCCCTCCCGTCATAACGAGGTAAACTGAGGCCCAGAAAGACAATGAATGGCCAGTGCACTAGAAGCCGGGTGCGGTGACTCCCACGGAGAGAGATGGGACAGTCAGGAGGCTGGCCCAGATGGCCTCAAAGACCCCCAGCCCCCCACCCTGGCAACTCCTGCCCTTCACCCCCCAGATGTGCCCACAGGGGGGATCCCAGAAGCTGACCCCAGCAAGGTGGCCGGCGCAGGAAGGCGGGGGCACATCTGGGACAGCGTCACCTCCCCTGCCATGCCCATCTCGGAAGCATGGCCCCTCACCAGAACAGGGCTGCTGCACCGTCCCACACACGGAGAGCGGCTCCCCCGCCCCCACCAACAGGCCTGGGTGGGATGCCGTCCCCAGACGCCCTCGGCCGGAGGCAGCGCGCCCACCCACCGCGTGGCCTCACCTCCCCCCGCCCCGCCCGAGGGTGAGGACCCGCGTTCCCCGCACGCCTCCGAAGGGGGCTGCTCACCCCGCGTCCTCCCAGAACCGGGCCCCGCGCGCGCCCCCGGAACCCCCGGGCAGGGCGGCGCCCCCGCGAGCCCCCCGCCCGGTGTGTCCCATCCCCCCCCCCCGCGAGCGCCCCCGATTGGAACGTTCCGGCCTCCCCGCGGCGGGTCCCGGCGCCCCTCCGGCGCTCGGGCGGCTCCACTGGGCCGCGGCGGGGGGAGGCCGGGCGGGCCCACTCGGGGAGAGGGGTGGGAGGGAGGTCCGGCACCGTTACCTGCCGCCGCCCCGCTCTCCGCGGCCCAGGCCGCCTCCGAGGTCACGGCCCCCGCCTCGGCGCTCTCCGCCTCGTCCGGCACCTCCAGCTCCATGGCCGCGCGCGCGGACCGGCTGGCGGGCGGGCGGCCGGAGGCTGCACCCGAGCTGCGGCCGCCGCCGCCGAACAACAACCGCCGCCGGCTGGAGGGCGGAGGGAGGGGGCCGGGCCCGGGGCGCGGGGGGCGGGCCCGGAGGCGGGGCCAGCATGCGCCAGCGCGCTGCGCGCGCGCGCCGCCGGCCGGGGCTCGGGGCTGGGCCTGCGTGCGTCCCCGCGTCTCGAGCGCCCCCACGCGCCCAGGGGGTGGAAGGGCGGCGCCATGCGCGTCGTCTAATCCTATTGCTAGAATATTGTCACACGTCATAAATCCAAGCGCTGTCTACAGTTAATCAGCTACTTAACATCATATTGCAGATGACACTGACTTATGATATGTGCTTTGTCATACGTAGTAGTTATAATGACGTAATAAGTGATGTAATAAGTCAAAATAAATTTGATTTGTATTAATATGCACAGTATATAAAATATGTGTTATTAAGATATAGGCATACAGGGCGCCTGGGTGGCTCAGTTGGTTAAGCCACTGCCTTCGGCTCAGGTCATGATCCTGGAGTCCCAGGATCGAGTCCCGCAGCGGGCTCCCTGCTCGGCAGGGAGTCTGCTTCTCCCTCTGACCCTCCCCCCTCTCATGTGCGCTCTCTCTCTCTCTCTCTCTCTCTCTCTCTCTCTCATTCTCTCTGTCTCAAATAAATAAATAAAATCTTTAAAAAAAAAGATATAGGCATACTAATATCATTGCTAGAAAAAGTATGGTACTATTATAATAGAGATAATGGTATATAATGTGCGAGTGTCATATATAATATATAACACCATGTATAATACAACGATAAGTTACAAGTAACAATGTAATTAAAATGTCAGTCTAGTGCAAAAGCCTCTGCAAGCAATCTCTCCATAAGTCATGGATCTATTTCTTGTTTGCTTTTTTTTTTACTACTAATACTTTCCCAGTACCTAATATAGAACATAACACCTAGAAGAAAATAAATATTTGATAGTATTGATCAACCAGATGGGGACTATTATCATTTCCGTTTTACACACAAAGAAAACAGGATCTCAGAACGTTGAAGTCACTTACTGCAAATCACAAAGAATCATGCTGCGAATCAGTGTATTTACATACAGTGTTAAGAATAACTGTGTTCATATTGTCATTAAAGTTGAATGGTGAATTTATTAATGATATGGCTAGGTGGTTACTAATTCTGAGATCATGATTCAGGGGGTAATAAATGTTGGTATTATATTTGTTTTGTTCATGACTAACGATTTCTGCTGGGGGGCGAGTGGAGGAGTCTGGGTACCCACGTGGTGAGGGACAGACCTAGGATATTTTCACCCAGGCCTGTCTGACTCGGAGACATGGCCCCTCATCACTGTCTGGGGTGCTGGCAAAGTAGGTGGGAGACTGGGCTCTGGGGTGCCTGGGAATGGGATGATGGGGAATCAGGAAGATGGAGCAGGTCACAGCCACACCCAGAGGCTAGAAACATGTTTCTGAAATGTTTTCCGTCAAAACAAGGGGACAAATCAAGAAAGGGAAGGTTGGAGAACAGGACTCAGGATGTGGCAAAAGGAATCCCCAGCTTCTGTCAGAAGAGAACCAACCCAGAGTGGAGTCCAAAGTCTTAAGGGAATCAAAGGTTGAAGGATAAACACAGTGTGGTCCATCCACACATTGCAATGTTACTCCGCCTCGGGAAGGAAGGGGCCCTGACACCTGCCACGACGTGGACAGGCCCCGAGGACACTGGGCTCAGCGAGAGGAGCCAGACCCAGAAGGACACATCCCGCAGGACCCCACTCCCAGGAGGTCCCCAGAGGAGTCCCGTCCCCACAGACAGAGAGGAGAGGGTGGGAGCCGGGGCTGGGGCAGGGGGTGGGGAGTCTGTGCTTCGTGGGGACCGAGTCTCAGTTTGGGGAGATGGAACGTTCTGGAGACGGAGGGTGGGGGTGGTCGCAGGACGGTGTGAGTGTGCTTCACGCCGCTGAGCTGTGCACGTAGAGATGGTGAGAGTGGTAAATTTTATGTTGTGTGCGTTTTACCACCATTTAAAACAACAATAACAAAAAGCCTCCAGGAAGAGCCCTTTGGACACATGCCATGGATAGATCTCCTGAATCATCTTGAATCTGTTTTTTTTTTTTTTAAGATTTTATTTTTTTAAGTAATTGCTACACCCAACATGGGGCTCAAACTCACAATCCCGAGATCAAGAGTCGCACGCTCCACTGACTGAGCCAGCTGGGCGCGCCTCATTTTAAATCCATTTTGAGAAAAATTAGAGGGACGGTTCTCAAAGCGTGGTCGTTGCAGCAGCAGCAGAAGCTTCACTGAGCAGCTTGTTAGAAATGCAGATTCTCGGGCAGCCTCAGACTTCCTGTAGCAAACACTCCATGGGCGGGATCTATAATCTGTAATTTCAAGGAACACCCCCCACCAGGCACCCTACTCCGGGCGGTTCAGATGCCTGAATATGACAACCATTGACTCCAACTGGAGAAGGCCTGGGGGCTGGGCCAATGATAAGGATCATGAAAAGGAGCCAAATTAAAAAAAAGAAAATCAACTTTCAGGTTGATTCTGAATGTCTCCTGGAGGGAAGTCAATACTAAGACTGAAAAAAACAAAAAGCGGCAAAGCAGGTCTTACTTAGACATGCGGAAGTGAATGTCAAAATAATCAGGTAAAAGACGCTAAAGAGGGGTGCCTGGGTGGCTCAGTTGGTTGAGCGACTGCCTTCAGCTCGGGTCATGATCCTGGAGTCCTGGGATCGAGTCCCACATCAGGGGGGGGGGGGTCCCTGCTCAGCGGGGAGTCTGCTTCTCCCTCTGACCCTCTTCCCTCTCGTGCTCTCTATCTCTCATTCTCTCTCTCTCAAATAAATAAATTCTTTAAAAAAAAAAAGGACGCTAAAGAGGGGGTGCCTCTGGGAAGGGAGAAATTGTGGGGTGGCAATGGCACTGCTGATTTTAGCAAACCTAAATGACAACTTGACCCTTTAGAGTGCGCGCATTATTGGGGAAAACAACCCCAAACTGGTGTTGTGGGAGGCAGGAAAGCTTGGGCAGGGAATGGAGAGGAGGGGCAGGGATCCAGGCCGGTCGCAGGGTGCGGTTGCATCTTCTGATTCTCCTACTTCATCCTCGCAGGTTCCTGCTCCTGGGTTCCCATTTTGCAGGCTGGGAAACTGAGGCTCACCTGCTGGGGCAGGTTACCTGGTTTCTGGTGCACCCCCCCACACCGGCTGTTACCATTAGTGGCAGGTGCTGCAGGTAGGGACTCATGCATCCCTCCATTCCCCTCCTCATCATTCATTCATTCATTCATTTATTCATTCATGCCACAAATATTTATTGAGCACCTACTGTGTACCAGGTACTGTTCCAGGCCGCAGGGACACAGGAATGAGCAAGACAAAAATCCCTAACCTCAGTGAGGCGCCACTCTAGAAAAGACAGATAAACAGGCACAAGACACAAGGCAGTTTCAGGTGCTAATAAATACTTTGAAAACAACACAGATGCGATACAACTATGAAGACATGATCGATAAAGGTGGGCTTCACAGATTCATACATTAGTATGCATTAAGCGCCTGCCCCTCGTTGTCCAATAGAACTATCATGCAAGCCAATTAAAATTTAAAACTTAAAATGTCATTTTAAATTTCCTAGTGACCACATTTTGAAGGGTGAAAAATGAACAGGTAAGATTAATTCTAACAATATATGTCGTCTAACCCAAAACATCCGAAATACGATCATTTCAACATTAAATCAATATTAAAAAATAACCAGTTATTTTACGTTCTTCTTTGCATGCTGAGCCTTCCAAACCTGATATGTGGGGTTTTTTTAAGTTTATTTATCTATTTATTTGAGAGAGCGAGAATGAGAGAGTATACATGAGAGGGGGGAGGGTCAGAGGGAGAAGCAGACTCCCTGCCGAGCAGGGAGCCTGATGCGGGACTCGATCCCAGGACCCCAGGATCATGACCCGAGCCGAAGGCAGTTGCTTAACCAACTGAGCCACCCAGGCGCCCCAACCTGACATGTGTCTTACACCTACCCACACCCTAGTCTTTCCGAGCTGTGGATGGAGAGTGGCTAGAGGGTGTGGACCTACTGTGTACCCAGCATGGTTCTATAAGCACTTTCCAGACATCCATTCATTTATCCAACTTCTGAAACAGTCCTAGGAAGCTGGGGCTGGTGTTTTTGACATTTTTCAGCTGAGGAAACTGAAGAGACTCAGTGGCATGCCCAAAGCTGCCCAGCAGGGAAATGGCTGAACGCTCCTAGCATAGGAATCCAAGCAGGTGAGTTGGTGGCCAAGGAGCAGAATTTGGGCTCAGATCTGTCCGGTGGGAAGGAGCCAGCTCTGCGGTAATCTGTGGGATGGCACGCCTGCTGGAAGGGCTTGTCTGCCCCAGATTCAAGGAGGCCCGTGAGAAGGGGAGCCAAGAGGGGTTTGCTTTCCCGAGGACCCGCCTGTATGTTCCAGTCCCCGCGCTGAGGCCAGGGGCTCGTGGGCAGCGGCGTGAGCAGGGCGAGCACTCAGCGGCCCTGGCCTCTGGGCGAGCAGGGGTTAAGGCCAGCTGCTCCCACGTGAGAGCACCTTGCGACAAAGCCACACACCCAACCAGCTGCTGGTCTCTCCCTGGCCTTCTGCACCTCCTCCTGCTGGTTCCACCTGACTCGGGACAGAACTGCTGCCTCCACGAGGGAGGTAAAGTTGGGGAACCAAGTGGGGAGGACAGAGCTCAGACCTCAGGGCCCCTCCCCACCCCCATGCCAGGCGGGCACCCAAGCCCCGGCTCCTGCCGCCTGCCCAGAGGCCACCCCGCCTCCTAGACAGGTAAGCCCCCCCGCCCCCGCCCTGCTCTGCGCAGACTGAGCTCCCTGGCCACTGGGTCCTGGGACCCCCATCACCTCCCCTCTACTGCCCGGACAGCAGGAAACTGACACTCCTGCGTGGGCATTTGACATAGTTTCTAAGGGATTATCTGGCTGGCAGTTATCACCCCCTGGCAACCTGCCCAGGACGCCAGAGCCAGAGACTTAAAAGGATCATTGTTGGCCCAGGTGGTGCCAGGGAGGCAGAGGAGGCCCCGGCTGG
This sequence comes from Zalophus californianus, assembly GCF_009762305.2. Lineage (NCBI taxonomy): Eukaryota > Metazoa > Chordata > Mammalia > Carnivora > Otariidae > Zalophus > Zalophus californianus. Next base: position 2,749,486 of record NC_045595.1, read on the forward strand.
TCTCTGATCCCCCAAAACCGAGCAGGGGAGGCCTGGGTAGGGAGGTGACAGGCTAGGGAGCTCCCCCTGGAGCCCCTGAAGAGATTCCCAAAGTTTCCAGGCAGTGGCCCCCACCTCCCGCCGGCTGCCGGGACCTGCAGGGGGCCGGGGAGGGGTCCCGCTGGGCTTATCTCACTTATTCCTTCTCTGGGCAAACCTTGCCAATGGAGAAAAGTAAGAAGGGGGGGCGGTGGGCAGAGCCTCCTGTGGGCAAGGTGCTGGATGGTCCCCAAGGCAAAGGAAACCCAGAACCTGCAGAGGACAGGCTGGGGTGGGAAGAGTTTTTTACCGGGTCATTTGCTCCCCAAAGTGCAAGACAAAGAGAGCTTCCTGGCCAGCCAGGTGTCCGATTGCACCTCAAGTCTGTTTGTCTGGGACAGAGGGGGCCCAGAGGGGAGGCACATGAGTCTCAGGGTATATAGCTGGTCTGGAATTGGGGGTCACTCCCAGGGAGTGGAGAGACTTCAAACCTGGAGTCTGTAGGGTTGGAAGGGGATATATCTTGTCTGTCGGGTCCCACCTGCCTGGGATTTGGAGAGAAAACCCACAGAGTGAGATAGATCTAGGCGCCAGCCACTTTGCCTATCAAAACCTCAATTTTCCACTCTGTAAAATGGGTACAATTAGAGTCAGCATGACCCAGGGCGGCTGAGAGCAGCAAAGGAGGGTGCGAGTAATCGAATCTCAGTCATGGGGCGTTGGGGTAAATGGTCCCACCCCAAACTAGAACTCAGAATGACAAGCTGGTTGCAATGTCCCATCCGCCTTCCTGTTAGACAGAAGTTGCACTCGGGCTCAGAGAGGGGCAGCTACGTGCCCAGAGCTGCACAGTAAAGTAGGGATGTCAGGCAGATAGGAGAGCAGGAGGTCTGGGGACTGCCCCTCCCACCCCCACCCAACACTCCGGGCTCAGCATCTTGTAAAAGTCCTTCCTCCATGGTGCAGGGCTTCCGCATGTCCCCGAGTTCTGGCGAAAGTCCGCTGAGGCCAGTTTGGGTTCCTGTTCTTCCTCCTCAGCCTGGCCTTGTGCCAGACGTGCAGTGTTTGCTCAGGGAGGAGCCTGACACCCTTTGGAATGGGCTGAGCTTAGCGGCAGACGCCGCTGGGAGGAGGGGCTGCCCAGCGAGTGAACTTGAATTAAGGAGTGCCTACTGTGTGCTGGGTGCCTTTCCGGGCCCTGGTGATTCAGCAGGGAACCGGACCAACGAAGATCCCTGCTCCTGTGGGCTTGTGTTTTGCTAGAGGAAGACATTCAAGAAACAGGAGATATAAAAAGGAAGGAAATTGTACCCGGGGTTAAAGACTGGTCAGTCTCACAGCGGGGGAAAATGTGGAAGAGCAACAGGGACAGGAGTGAAATGGGCAAAGAGGTATTTTACAACCTTCAGTAGAAAGATCAGGGCAGCCTTGCTGAGAAGGTGACATCTGAGGAGACATGAAGGAAGTGACTATTTGGGGAATGAGCATTCCAGGCTGACGGCGCAGCCTGTACAAAGGTCCTGGGGCAGGACTGGGCCTGGCGTGTTGGAGGAACAGCCAGGAGGCCCGTGTGGCTGGAGCAGAGTGGGAGAGGGGGAGAGAGGGAGGAGGGGAGGACAGGGAGGGGACGGGGGCAGGTCCTGCAGGGCCTTGGGGCCACACGAAGGATTTGGCTTTGACCCAGGGAGGTGGGTGCCGTGAAGGGCTGTGGGCAGAGGAGGGCGGGACCTGACTCGGGTGCTCACGGGCGCCCTCTCGTGGCTGCTGTGGGGAGGACAGACTGTGGGGGTGAGGGCAGGAGCCCGGGGACCAGGGAGACCAACCAAGGAGGCCCGGCAAGTGTGGCTTTAGATCAAATATTTTATTTTGAATCATCTAAAATTGACGTTAAAGTTGTAGATACAATTCAGAGAATCCTCATATGATCCTCACGGGGTCTTCTCCGACATTAACATTTTCCCCAACCGCGGTGTATTGTCAGGACCGATACCAACACCCTCCGTCACCATGAGCTGAGCTGCAGACTATATTCAGAGCCTACGAATCGCCTTTTCTGCCCGTGGCCCCATCTAGGACTGCACAGCCCATTCAGTTGTCAGGTCTCCTCTGCTTCCTCCGGGCTGTGACCTTGTTCCTTGACCTTCACCGCCTGGAGGAGATGGTCTGGTCAGGGCTTTTGCAGAAAGCGCCTTGTTTTGCGTTTGTCTGATGCCTTCCTCATGACTGGATGGGGAGGGGAGAGGGTAGTAGGGGCAGATTCAGGTGTGGCAGGCGCCTAGCATGCACAGGAGGGTGGAGGGATGTCCCAGGGCAACACTGGGGGGGTCCCGGGGCATCTTAAGGAGAGCACTGTGGTGTAGGGGGGAAGGAAGTTGAGGCGGGGCACGTAGACTCTTCTAGAAGCTTGCAGTGTGGGCTGCAGCTGTAGGGGGACTCGCAGAAGGTACCCCCACCATCAGACGGGAGGAAGCCGGAGCTCTGGAAGGGAGCTCTGCTGCAGGGGAAGAGCAGAGCCCTCCCTCTTCCTGCCTCAGTTTCCTCATTTGTATAAGATGGGGACCTGGTTCCAACTTCGGAGCAGTATCACGGGGAGGCTTCAAAAGTAGAAGCAGCAGCGTGACGTGGAGCAGGTGCATGGAAGGTTGGCCTGGGCGCTCCTTTTGCTTCCTTTCCTTCTCCACTCCAGGGCAGGAGGGAGTCAAGGCCCCAGTGGGGAAAAATGAGGGTGATTTTATGGTGTTCCCAAGGCCGGAGGGGGTCCCCACGAGGCTGTTTATATCAAGGTTCTGTCTTTCTGTGCAACAGCTGGAGGGTAGGACTGAGACCCCTGCCACCTTTGCTCACAGTCCCTGTTACCAGCCTGGCCTCCGCACCTGTACCCCAGGCCAGCTCCCCTCACTGGGCCCTCATTAAAGCTCCCCCACAACCTCCACGTTGCCAATCCTTATGTGTTCTGTGGCTAGTCCCGCCGCACCCGGAATGTGTCCTCCCAGGGCACACAGCACCGGTCTTTCTCCTCTGTTCAGAATCTTAGGTGGCTCCCCAGGAGCTATTTATTCATTCATTAAGCACTCACTGCACACCAAGCACTGTTCTAGGTGCTTGGGATACCATCGGTGCTTGGGTAGAGCTTACAGACCAGCAGGGAGAAGAGATCTTCCAAAAATAGTCCCATAAATAAAGGTGCAGTTAATAAGCTACGACCTGGGGCCCCTGGGTGGCTCAGTTGATTAAGCGTCTGCTTCGGCTCAGGTCATGATCCCGGGATCCTGGGACTGAGACCTGCATCGGGCTCCCCGCTTGGAGGGGAGCCTGCTTCTCCCTCTCCCTCTCCCTGCTACTTTGCCTGCTTGTGAGCTCTCTCTCTGTGTCAAATAAATAAATAAATCTTAAAAAAAAAAATAAGCTGCGACCCCAGCTCAAGAACATTCAATAACTCCTTAGCATTTGTATAGTGATTGAATATCTGATCAATGCCAGGCTTTGGGGTACCCTCTAAAACTATCTGTGTTTCTTGCCTCTGAACTATTTCACAGCCCTGTAAATTAGATGAAACCGGTAGCATGGCAAATGATTCCGGTCCATAGAAATGCAAATGAATTTTGTCCTACAGAGACTGTTGGTTATTGCCCTGTGGTTATTGTCCAGCTTACTGTCTATCTGTAAATTCATGTCAGCATTCTTGATGTATGTGTAGGCGCGTGTGTGCGTGTGTGCGTGTGCGCACATGCGTGTGTGCACGCACGCATGAACTGTCTGCAGTTTGGTTCATGGTGACATAGGATGTTGGTGTCTTAGTTCTGACAATATACCGCAGTTGTGGAAAATGTTAGTGTTGGAGGAGACCAGGTGAGGGTCACGTGGGGACTCTGAATTGTATCTACAACTTTTCTGTCAATTTTAAATGATTCCAAAATGAAATGTTTGTTTGTTTGTTTGTTTTAAAGCCAGACCTTGCAGGGCCTCCAGGTCTGACCTCCCTGGTCCCCCTGCTCCTGCCTTAACCCCCCCACCGTCGTCCTTCCCTCAGTGGCCACCAGGGGGCGCCTGCGAACACCCAAATCAGGGTTCCCCTCTGCCCACCTCCCTGGGGATAAAAGCCCAAGTTCTCCCCTCAGCCCCCCAACCCCTCGTTCCTCTTCCTGCCCTTCCCTCCTCCCTCTCTCCCCCTCGCCCACTCTGCTCCAGTCACATAGGCCTCCTAGCTGTTCCTCCAACATGCCAGGCCTGGTCCTGCCCCAGGGCCTTTGCACAGGCTGTGCCCGCTGCCCGGAACACCTAGATCTCTCCATGGCTCCTCCCTCATCTCCTTTAGGTCTAATTGTTCCTTGGCTTGGATCCCTCTCACCTAGGTCACTCCTACTAAACTCAGTTCTTATTTTGAATGCCATTCCTCAGGGAAACCCTCCCTGAGCCCCTAGCCCCTGTGGTGTCTCCCTGCCAATGCTCTCAGAAGCCTAGGTAGTACTTTTTCTTTATGTTATGTGACGATTCGATTACTGTCTGGCTCTCCTAGGTCTGTCTCATCAGTCCTGGGTATACACAGGGCCCCAAGCCCCCTACGTGAGCCCCCACCCCCACGCTCTCACCCCTCCTGTGGCCACCACTCTCGGGGGCCTCAGTCCAGCCCCAGCTCTCTCTCTGGGCCTCAGTTTCCCCCTAGGCACTCAGAAAGGCGGAGCAGAGTCATCTCAGGGGTACTTCTGGGACCCCACCTTCCCCATTCCCTCATGCCATGCCCGCGCTTCTCCCTCCTGGTTGAATTTGGCACTGAAATTTCAGATCAGAAGTTAGTTCCGCCGGGTTCCTGCTTAGGTACTTGGTGCATAGTAGGGGCTTGAGACATTTTTGTTGCGTTAATGGCCGAATAAAAACAATGAGTGCATGAATGAAGTAGACTGACCGAAAGCAGATTTTTATTTCCTTAAAGTGATCTGGCTGGGGGGTGGCTGGAATAGTGGGCTTAAAGCCAGCTCCTCTGGCCTATGGGGCAGCACTGGCCACACCCTTTTTCAAAACCCTGCATTTGCTGGCTGGGTTGGTGGAGCCTGGGACTCTTGATCTTGGGGTCATGGGTTCAGGCCCCACCTTGGGTGTGGAGCTTACTTTAAAAAATAAAACAACCTGCATTTGAGCACAGGATTGTCTGATGGGTACTAGGGAGCCATTGAGAGTTCTTGAGTAGGGCATGAATACATGGGAGCAGCATGTTGGGTGGCTGGAAGAAGACCATGTGTCTTGGGGTGGTTGCCCCCCTTCTGAGAGTGGCCTAGAGTGGGGTTTCTCTACCTCAGTGCTATTAATATCCTCAGCCAGGTCATTCCTTGTGGGGAACAGTCCTGGGTGCTGTGGAGTGATGAGCAGCACCCCTGGTTTCCACCTACTTGACACCAGGAGCACCAGTCTGTTTTGACAAAACAAAATGTCTCCAGGCATCTCCAAGCGGCCCTCACGGGCAAATTCCCCTACAGTGAGAAACACTCGTATAAAGTGAGGGGTGTGGGGTCAAACAGAGCCAAATCGGGGTCCAAACCCTGCTCTTGCCAGTCAGGCTTGCCCCTCAACCCAGCTGCCAAACGGACACGTGGATTTCATTATGTGTAACTGCAGCGAAGCAAACACTCAATAAACGTGAGCCAGGAGCCTCATTACCACAAATTCAACCCATTTAGTCCACAGACAATAGTGTTGAGGTCTGTGGTAGAGCAGGAGCTCAGGATGTTCCCCACATATGGGCCACTCCCGAGTACTCACAGCCACGAACACCCACAATGCATGTCAGTGGGGAGCTTATTTATGTTTTCCTATGACTCATTAAAACAAATACACAGCTATTAAAAAAAAAAAAAGTTTGACCTTTTCCACCTAAAATCGTTTTGTATACCACCTGCTGGTGGCCAAAGATCACATTGGGAAAAAGCTGAGCTCCCCCCTCCAGCCCTGAGGTTTTGAGTCGGTCCTCAGAGGGGTTTCTGCAAAGGCTTACTGTCTTGGGGACCTTTGGAGATGCTTGAGGGGCCCATGCTGGCTGACTGGGCTCTGCGGACTTGTGTTTTTGGGAGAACTGCAGTGGGGAGGGGTAAGAAGTCAATTTGGGGGGGGGGCTCAAAGATTTTTATTATATTGTCTGCTTGTTCACTTGGCAAACTCTTACCCAAACTTCAAAACCCTAGCTGCAATGCTCCCTCTTCCAGGAAGCATTTCCTGATCCCCCAGTTTCCTCGTTTCTTGTCTACCTTTCTGTGCCACAGCCTGGGTGGGATTCCTCTTTGCCAGAATTGAGTGCATGAGGCCAGGAAGGGGTGTCTATGCCTAGATTTGCCCTTTCAACCTTGGCATGAGGTGCCGCTCAGGAGCAGTTGGGCGTCAGGGTCTATATAGCAGTAAGGAATGTGTGGGTGTAGCCAGGGTCAGCCCCGACCATCCAGGTGATTCCTCCCTCACTCAACCCCCACCCCCAGCCCCAAGGAAAGGTCTTCCTGCCCTGGTCCCGTCATTCCCAGATCTCACCTTCTGAGGCTCAGGAGGAAGCCTGACCTTTGCTCTCAGGAGCCTGAAGAATTTCCTCCGGCCAGCCCCGCCCTCCTCAGCTGGGGGCCCAGCCCCGCGCGCGGGGTGCGAAGACCAAGCTCTCAGCAGCTCGCACCTGCGTGCATCAAAAGTCCGTGCCTCAGACCTCACCGGGCCTCAGTTTCCCTTCTATGTAACGGGGGTAAACATCCCGGAGGTGGGGTGCCCCGAGAAAGGCTAGCGTTCTGTTCTGGAGGTCTCTGGCACTCACCCTGCTCCTGTTGCAATAGATGTCCCAACTGAACCTCGAAAGGGGCCCGGTCCACGGACGTTGAATCTCAGGCTCCGTTCGGACACGCAGCCGGAATTCCTCCCGGGTCTTCACTGCAGCCTTGTCTGGCCGGTCTCCCTCCCCGACGGCCGGCAAGGGCTCAGCTGGGTGGAAAACCCGGCCTGGTATTCCCGCCCCGGCGCCTGGATCCTGCGACTGGGGGCGAAGGCGGCCTCCGCGGCGTCCCGAAGGCGTGTCGGGGCGGAGGCGGGGCCGGTAGGGGACACGGAGGAGGAAGGGGGGCAGGTGCAGCCGGGAGCCGCGGAGCGGCCTGGAGGAGGGCGAGAGCCGGGCGCTCTGTCTGCCGCCAGCATCCTCAGCCTCCTCCCTCACCCCAAGGTGGGAAACGATTGACCCTTTTCAGGCCCCCCAGGGGCAGGGACGCTGGAGAGCCCAGGGGGTGGACCATGGCGGTGAGATTCCAGGCGAGTAGCCCGCAGAGGGCGGGAGGGGGAGGGGATCTAGCTGCAGTGGGGCTTGCGACCTCGACCCAGGACCCCAGATCACCCCAGATTACAAATGGGGAAATTGAGGCCCAGAGGAGTAGGGTAGCTAGCCTGAGGCTGCGCAGCGAGGGGCGTTCGCGCCCGCTGGTCTCCCAAAACTGTCTCTGGGGTCTTTTTCTGCCCCAAGGTCTGCCTCCGTTACCCGGTAGACCTGGGTTCAAATCCTGGCTTTTCTGTATAACTTCGGGCCAGTGAATCAAGGCCTCTCCGTACCTCGCCTATAAAATTGGTGATCTTCATTTTAAAGAAGGGTGTAGGGAGGATTCTAAGAGGAAAATGTGTCTTTAAGCGCTCGGCACGTATTAGGTGCCCTGTAAAGATGTTTACGCCGGGCTCCCAGGGTGTTCCGCCGAATTAAGCTTGAGTAACCGTGGAACGGCAGCAGTGACTTCTTTTGTGGGCTGGGGTGGCTTCGGCGAACCCGACGAGGCTGCTGGAGAAGGAACCACCATGTATTGGGCGCCTACTGTATACAAGGGCAGCAGAGATAGGGGTCGAGAGGCCGTTTTACGCAAGAGCAAACCTGCTGGGAGGGAGGGCATCTCCGTGTCTCTATTTGGGGGGACCTTACCCTCCAGGCATGGAGCTTGAGCTGACTCACAATTGCCGATAGTGCCGGGCGGAGGGGCGGGGTGGTGGTGGTGGTAAACTGAGGCCGTAGGGGGAATGTGGCTCCCCCCCAGACCACACTGCCAAGAGCCCTAAGGCCGGGCAGTCCAGGTTCCCGCCAGCTTTCTTCCTGGCTGCGGGGACAGCTTCCAGAATTCCCTCCCCCAAGTGGCCTATTTGTGGCCCCCTTTCCCGCCTCCCCCTGCGCCTTTGTTCCCAGCGGTGGGGGCGGGGAGGGGGAGAGAGGACTGCAGTCCCCGAGCCTAGTGTCTGGGGTTGTGTGACTGGGTACCACCTGACCTGCCCCCTCTGGGCGACTCCTCTCCTCGTTGTTTGTCACCGGCCTGGGGCTCCAGGTGGGGAAGCAGGTGCAGGCCCCGCCCCCTCAGAGCTCACCTGGTTGGGCCGCTGGCTGAGGGCTCTAGCAATTCTGGACACACCGGTTGATTTCCTGGCTGAATATACTTTTTATGTCACCATTCACCTGTTCCCCAAACTGTCTCCCTGCTGGTCCTGTGGGGACTATGCGGGGGTCCCAGGGCCCCCAGCCCTGCCCAGCAGCAGGCCCCAGACTAGAGGGGTGTATGGGAGACATCCCAGATTCCAATAATTAGGGATGTGAGATGTGTGTATGGGGCCACTGAAGACTCATTTCCTGGAGGAAGAGACAGTGGCACTGGGGCTGTGAAGGATGAATAGGAGTTTGCCCAGAGAGTACATACAGCAGGTACTAAGGCTTGGAGTGGAGGCTAATCGCAGGGCCTGGGAGGTGCCAGTGGCCATCACTAGAGCTCAAAGAGACAGCCTCACCCAGCCTTCACAGCCCGGGAGGAAAGACCAGAAATTTGCAAACTGGTGATTACACAGGATATTTTAAGATGGTATGAAGGCCACGAGAAAACACAATAAAACACGGAAGAGTGATAGGGAGCCAGGGAAATTTGGCTAGCCAAGGTGGGCTCCCTGAGGAGGCAGCTTTTGAGCTGAGAACCCTAGTGGCAAGGGCTAGCTGTGCACAAATCCTGGGAGTGTGTGTTAGGCACAGGGGAAATCTGTGGAGGTGAGCTGGGCTGCGGGGCCAGTGGGGTGAGGCTCAGCCCCTCTGGGTTTTAGTCAAGGCCTCTGACAGCTGAGGAGGTGAACCTACGAACCGCAAGGCCGGACAAGCCTGGGGCACCTGCTCCTGTCCCCCTGGGGGCCCTTGTTCCCTGGGGACCCTTGTTCCCTAGGGCTGTTTCTTAAAATAAGGCCAGGAAATCAAAATTCTGGAGGCCATTTCCCGATTCAAAGCGTAAAATTAAAGCCAAGTAAAAAGACTCTGTTTTGAAAAATGAGTTTCAGAAGAAAACAAAACAAGAATTAAGCAGAAGGGTGCTGTGGCCTTGCAGTGAGGAGCGAGGGTGTGGGACGGGCTGCCTGTGTCCCCCGTTTGCTGTGTGACCTCAGACAAGGTATTGGACCTCTCCGGGCCTTCCTTTCTCCTCCCTTAAGGTAGGAGTAATAGTGGTGCCACATCCGAGGGCCCCCCAGGATTGAACGAGCGGGTGTGCGGAAAGCACTCGGCCGCCAGCTACGGAACGGTGTTTTCTTATCCATGTGCAAAGGAGGAAAGTCTGTATTCTCCCCTCTCAGGACAGCTGCCGCGTCTCTGGAAGCTTCTCTGCCCAGGCTCCCTCTGCCTTTGGCGCGTGGCTCCTCCTTGCCCGCTCCGGCACCTCAACCCTGAAAGACCGGGCAGCGGGGATGGGGGCAACCCATTTTACAGGAGGGGAAGCTGAGGCTGGGAGAGGCACCTGCACCGCCAGTCAAGGGGTTTGAGTCTCGGTTGTGAGACTTGTCCTCTCAGCTCCCTGGTAACTGCGGAGCCCGGAGAGCCCGGGAGGCCCCGCCCCGGGCTTGGTTCCTCTCTTCCCCCGCCCTCCTCCCGACTCCTGCTGCCAGGAATGCTGCTCTCCCGGGAACCATTAAGAAGAGGCACTGGGGCTGCCGGCGCAGGGTTTTCTGCCGGGGGAATCACCCACCTGCGGTGGCTGGGGAGGGGGCGTCCTTTCTACCAGGCCCCCCAGGGAAATAGGGCCACTGAGTTTTGGGGGGGTGGGCTCCTCGTCTCTGCCTTCCCTCTAGCAGGGTGGGTGTCCCGGAGTGCGGCCTTGCACGTGCATCTGTAGCGTGGGCCTGAAAATAATCTGGTATTTCCACATTCCCCAGCCGCCACCTCCATCAGTGCTGTTGGCTTGGCAGGTGACTTTGCCTCTCTGTGCCTCAGTTTCCTCCTCTGTGACATGGGGATAATAGAATCTCCCTTCAATGAGTGGATTAAATGAGATAGTACATGGAAAGTGCTCGGCGCAAGGGAAGCCCTTCCTTCCTTCCTTCCTTCCTTCCTTCTTCCTTCCTTCCTTCCCTCCTTCCATAAACAGCTGTTGAATCCCTGCTATGAATCAGGACTCCACTGCGAACGAGACAAACAAAAATCTCTGCCTTCCAGATCTGATTTTCCCTCCCCCCAGTCTTGACACACCCCCCCCCCAGGCTTGACCTCCTCAGGCATGGATCCCTTGAGGCACTGATCCCCCCCCATCCCCCCCAGGCACTTGCCTTTTCTCTGCTCTTACCAGTTTGGTTCACTTAACCCAGGGTCTCAGCTTTGGCATATGAACATTTGGGCCCAGATTGTACTCTGTGTGGGGCTGCCCTGCTCTGTGGGGGGTTGAGCAGCACCCCTGGCCCCCACTTACCCGGTGCCAGGAGGACTCCCAGTTGTGATGACTACAGATGCCTCCAGATGTTGCCAAATGTCCTCTGGGGGGCAGAGTGGTCCCTAACTGAGAACCCCTGACATAAATCCACTTTGCCGATACAAAAGCTGAGGTCTCCAGAGAGGTAGCCACTTGCCCACAGGCTTGGACCATGGGAGTGTCAGAGCCGGGCTCCTCACCCAGGGCAGGGGACCCCTGAGTGCTCCAGTGGACCTGCCATGGCCTCACGCCCACCTTCCATTCCCTCCTGTCAGGTGTTGGACATGGAGGAGCTGACCATTTGGGAACAGCACACGGCCACGCTCTGCAAGGTGAGGCCTCCCTCTCCCCGCGTGGTTGCCAACAAGAATGTCTTCTTGATCCTGGGCTGCTCGACAGGATGGGAGAGCCTTTGTCCCCATGGGAAGCAGAAGCTCATCCTATGTCTCATCCTCTCCTAGGACCCCCGGCGAGGCTTCGGCATTGCAATCTCTGGGGGCCGAGACCGGCCCAGTGGATCCGTGGTTGTGTCTGATGTGGTACCCGGGGGACCAGCGGAGGGCAGACTGCTGTGCGTATCAAGGCAGCAGGGTTGCTGGCCAAGAGGAGGGACCTGTGCGGGCCAAAGCTAGGAGCCAGGAAAGTGCCTGGCGCCTTCCAGCTCTGCCAACACAGGGCTTGGAGCTGGTAGCAGGATGGCGTTGGCGATGTGGCCCTCCCTCTCCCCAAGGCACTCTCTGGTCCTCCGATGTAGGTCTCGGGGTCATAGTGGCCCCACGGCATTCCTGGAATGGAAAAACTGGGAAACCTGTTTTGGCTGGAGGGAAGGAAACCCAGTGGTCTGAGCCCTTGGGGGCAGGAGGCTCCTGGGAGTTATGTTGGGGGGAAATGGTTCTGGGCCCTGAGTGGCTGACGGGTGATCTGGCTCAGCCTGGAATCAAGGAACAGCTTCAGAGAGAGAGAGATGTTGAAACCCAGATGGGGAAAGAGGGGGAGAATAGCAGAAAGAGGGGATGGACAGAAGAAATGAGGAGTATGGAGACACCCGTTATAACCACAGCTTCTGTTCTGTGGTTGCATTTTATTAGTACGGTAGCATCCATGATAGGCCCCCATTTTACAGATGAGGAAACTGAGGCCCAGAAGGATAAATGTCTTTGTGAGACATGGGACACCAGTGAATTAGAACCAGGCCTTGTAGAACTGGGGGTGCCCGCCCCAAAGTGCAAGGTGAGGCCTCCTCCCTGAGACCCAGCCTCCTCCCTCAGGACAGGGGACCACATTGTCATGGTGAATGGGGTCTCCATGGAGAGTGTCACCTCCACCTTTGCCATTCAGATACTCAAGACCTGCACCAAGCTGGCCAACATTGTGAGTGGGGGTCGGGTGGGAGGGGCAGCCCCTGGTACAGGGGGCACCTCTGCCCCCCCCAGCCCCCCGCTGAGCCCCACCTGGTCCTGCAGCTCATGGGGCAGTCTGAGCATAAGCGTCTACGAGCAAGTGGAATCTTGTCCCCATTTCACAGCTTGGACGCTGAGGCCCAGAGAGGGGCCAGGGTCCCCCAGGACGACCCAGTGGATGGGGCAGAGCCTTGAGCCGGCCCTCCCTTTCCTCCCCTAACAGACGGTGAAGCGTCCGCGGAAAATCCAGCTGCCTGCCACCAAGGCCAGCCCCTCCGGCCGGGGACATCGGGACTCCGACGAGGCCGACCATGGCCAGGGCTACGAAGGCGACACATCCAGTGGCTCTGGCCGCTCCTGGGGCGAGCGCTCACGCCGGCCGAGGGCGGGCCGCCGGAGCCGGGCCGGCAGCCATGGGCGCAGGAGCCCCCCCGGTGGTAACTCTGAGGCCAACGGGCTGGCCCTGGTGTCTGGCTTTAAGCGGCTGCCACAGCAGGATGTGCAGATGAGGCCCGTGAAGTCCATGCTGGTGCGGAGGCGAGAGGGCGAAGGTGAGCCAGCGGCTGGGGTGTGCTGTTGGCGGTGGGGCCCAGGGTTCCCGCAGAGGGGGGTCGCCACTGCCCTGACCCCCGTCCCGTGTGGCGGGTGGTCAGCAGAATAAAGGCCCCCATGGATGTCCCCGTCCTGGCCCCTCCGGACCTGGGACGTGTCCCCTCACGTGGCAGAGGGGACCTTGTCCCGGCTCCCGGGGTGAGGGTGACCCTGGGTTCCCGGGGGGCCCGGCGTCCTCACGAGGCCCTCACGAGGGGGAGGCAGAGGGTGGGAGTCCCAGAGATGGGCAGACCCTGCGCTGGTGGCGGTGAGGATGGAGGGGGGCTGCGGGCCGGGAAAAGGCCAGAGCCGGGTCTCCCTGGGGCCCCCGGGGGGACCAGCCCTGCCCACGCCGGGGTTTTGGGACTTCCGAGCCCGGAACTATGAGATTCCAAATTGGTATTGTTTAAAAGCCACTAAGTTTGTGACAATTTCAAGCAGCCCCAGGAAACTCACCCACTGTGACATCTATAGAGTGTCATGATACTGGCATTTCCTTCATGACCCCAACAGCAGGGATGTGACCTCTGACCCCATCTCGAGTCAATGGCAGCACTGTGACCTTAGAATTCTAAACATGATGTGACAAATGGCACTGGACATCTGTCCCCACCTTGGAATTTTATTTACCATTATTGTTTTTTAAGATTTTATTTATTTATTTGAGAGGGAGGGAGAGAGAGAGAGAGCACAAGAGCAGGCAGAGGGAGAAGCAGGCTCCCTGCTGAGCAGGGAGCCCGATGGGGGACTCGATCCCATGATGCCGGGATCACAATCTGAGCCAAAGGCAGACACTTAACCGACTGAGCCACCCAGGCGCCCCCCACCTTGGGATTTTAATAGCAAGAGTCACGCCCTGAACACTGATGGTGATGTCATTAAGAGCACCCATGTGGTGATGTGAGCAGGGCGCTGGGGACGGGGACCAGGGCTCTGTTCCTTCCCAGGCCCCTGCCCATGACCTTCTGTGCTAACATCACACGTCCTGGGTCCTGGGTCCTGTCAGAACAGCCCCAGGGTGGCAGGGAGGGAGCCGGGCCTGAGCTCTCCCTGCGGGATGGCGGCCCAGAAGGCAGGCAGGAGGGTCGAGGGCAGGTGGGAAGTCTGAGCTTGAGAGGAGCCCACAGCCCAGGCCCTGCCTCAGTTTCCCTCCGCCCCCCACAGAGTTCGGGGTCACCCTGGGCAGTCAGATCTTCATCAAGCACATCACCGATTCGGGCCTGGCCGCCAGGAACCGTGGGCTGCAGGAAGGAGACCTCATCCTACAGGTGAGCCCAGGCTTCCTGTCGGGGGCTAGACCGGGCGACCCTGCCACCAGCAAGGTCCGCAGAGCTGGCTGGAACCATCGGCCTGCTGGGTGTTGCCTGTTTCCCAGAGGTTAGAGAGGACAACGCAGGATCCCCCCTGCCCCCAGCCTCTGCTCTAACACTCCAAATGTCGGGTTCTAGTATCCCCAGAATCACACGGGGGCGCTGGCCCACGGTGCTCATTCCACAACTTGCCCTAGCTGGTCGGGGCTGATGGTCCAGAGGCCAGGCTTAGAGGCGCGGCTCTGTCTTGGAGCTGGTTTCTTTCCAGACTCCTCTCCTGAAAATCAGTTTCTAGTGATTCCTAGTGTTTGATTTCCAAACCATTTCCAGTTGATCGCTTTGAGAGCCTCTTCAGAGTTATCTGTTTCCAGTGACCCCGAGGAATTGTCTGTTTCTAGTGGTCTGGGGCAGACACTAGAAACAGGTAGCTCAGTGGGGGGGGGGGGGGCGGGGGGGAATGACAAACTCACAATCCCCAGGGTAAATGAAAACAGACGCACCTGCCGGGAAACGTTAGAAAGGGATTCCCGGAGCGCCCAGAGAGGACATTAAATTCTTCCCCAAATTATGTTTCTGACGCACCTCTAAATGTCTGTTTCTAGTACCTCCTACAGATCGTCTGCTTCTGGTATTTTGGGCTATCCACTCCCTGTTCCTTACTTAGACTTGTTTCTAATGTTTGTTCCTAGTGTCTCCCGAGAAATTCCCCTTCTAGGGAGATGGGGCCTCAACCTGCTTCTCATTTTCCCCTAGTGCTCACCCCACCCCTTAGGAAATTGGCCAATTCTGGAATTCTTGCAGGAGTCACTTCTGGGCATGGTCTCCTCAGAGCGGGAGGAATCCAGTTGTATTATTTCCTCTTGAGAATGGCTGTCTTTATGAATTCTCGGGGACTGTGTGCTTTCTAGTCCCCCCCCACCACCAAGCTATCTATTTCTGGTATCCCCGATCTTGCATTAACTCACTTCCTGTCTTCCTTCCTGGCCCCTTTTAGATTAACGGTGTGTCCAGCAAGAATCTGTCTCTGAGTGACACACGGCGACTGATCGAGAAGTCAGAAGGGAAGCTGACCCTGCTGGTGCTCAGGGACCGCGGGCAGTTCCTGGTGAACATCCCACCAGCTGTCAGTGACAGCGACAGTTCCCTCCTGGATGGTGAGGGGCCAGAAGGCAGGCCCTGGGGGCTGAACGGAGGGCGGCGGGGAGGGGGCAGAGAGTGCCAGGCAGAGCCTGGTGGGGGTTGGCGAGGCTCCGAGAGGGACAGAAACTTGCCCAAGGCCACACAGTAAGTCAGGGCTGGAGGCCCTGGCTGAGCCTGACTCGGTCTAGGCCCCTTTGCTGCGAGCGGCCTTGATGTTTCCCTCTGTGAAGTGGGTCCAGTTTGGAAGGTGTGGGCAGGAGGCCTGAGGGGACATGCTTTCCCCTGCAGACATCTCGGACCTCGGCTCAGAGCTGTCTCAGGCGCTGCCCTCGCACGT
This sequence comes from Zalophus californianus, assembly GCF_009762305.2. Classification (NCBI taxonomy): domain Eukaryota; kingdom Metazoa; phylum Chordata; class Mammalia; order Carnivora; family Otariidae; genus Zalophus; species Zalophus californianus. The sequence continues at coordinate 2,764,976 of NC_045595.1, forward strand.
CCCACCGCCACCCCAGCACGTGCAACACAGTTTGGACGCCAGCCAAACCAACTCCTCCGAGTACGTACCCCCATTGGCCAGAATGGTCCAGCAGGAGGGGAACATGGACATATCTTTTCCACCTGGTGGTCTGCCTGGAAGAGGCGTCTCCCGTCCACCCATAGTCCTCCCTGCCCCCAGGACTGGCTCTGGGTTCTTGGTCCTGGGAAAACCTGATATGGATCAACTTTAAAGCAGAAGGAACTGAATATTCCGACACATCCCAGAAGACTTCAAAGTGCATAAGGCGCCTATTAGGGATTTTCTCTTGGGGGGTACAACAGCCATGGGTGCTTGTTCCTTATGATGATGACAGATGGGGACAGGAGGCAATGACCTTGCATGGGTGTCCTCTGGCGGCGGGGGCTCAGGACGGCAGATGAGGGCGCCGGCAGGGCCGGCTCTCCCTGGAGGCTCGCAGGTGGGGCTCTCTCCTAGCTTCCAGGAGCTTCCGGTAGCCCCTGGCAGTCCTGGGCTCGTAGGTGTCCACCTCCTCTCTGTGCGTGTCTGTCTCTGTGTCCAAATGTCCCCATTTTATAAGGATAGCAGTCACAAGGGATCGGGGCCTGCCCTGTTAACCGTCACATGCTGAGATGGGTGGTCAGGGCTTCAACAGATGAATTTTGAGGGGACACAACTCAGTGCCTAAAAACCTAAGTGCCCAACGCGTGGGGATTAGATAACGAGCACCCTACTCAGGCGTCCTGCACCTGTGAGGTAGGGGGTCTCTCAGTTATCTGTGGCTGTATAACAAAGTACCCTAAAACCCAGCAGCTCCAAACACCAGTAAATGTCCGGGGAGTCCGGAGCTGGGGCGGCTTAGTGGGGCGCTTCTGATGCGCGATCTCAACAGGTTACAGCCGAGGCGCCGTCGAGGGCTGTAGGATTTGGGGGTGGGTGACCCACTCCCGAGCTGGCTCACATGGCTGATTTAGCCATCCCCAGAGAGGGCAGTGGCCCCCTGGTCGCACAGCTAGGAGGGAGCAGAACCCGGAGTTGAACCTGGGTGCAGAGAAGTTAGAATTCCAACAGTCACGCTCAGCATCCATCCTACTTCACCCCAAGTCTGTTCCCCTCCAGGGAGAGCCCCCCACTTCGGCGGGAAAATTCGGTGGATTCCAGAACCGTCTCGGAACCAGGTGAGCAGGCGGCGGAAGGGTGGTGACTCTTGAGCATCCCTCTGGTTTTTCTGATCCCAGCCAGTGAGGCTGTGCCAGGCAGGGCTACAGAGGCTGTTATGGGCCTAAGAGGTCAGGGACAGCTCCCTGGGGAGGATGGGGGGCTGGGTGACAGCACCGTGGGGGCAGGGAGGCCATCAGGCAGCGGTGTGGCGGCTGGACCAGTCCACGGGCTTGGGAAAGAGACTGCTGTTCCCTTTCAGACTCCCCGAGGCAAAGCAGCTATGACATCTACAGGGTGTCCAGCAGCCAGAGCCTGGAGGACCGTGGGTATGTCCCCCAGAAAGACAGCCCGCCGGCCCGAGGCCCGCACATCCCGGGGCCGCCTCCCTAGCACACAGTCCTGCCTTCCGGCACCGGCGTGTTGATGCGGCTGCCATGCGGGGCTCTTTGGGAAACTGAGGCCCGGAGGGGGTGGGGGCTCTCCCGGGGACGCCCAGCACGCCCCCTCCCCGCCCCCTCCGGCCTGACCCCGCCTCTGCCTCGCCTCCCAGGTACAGCCCCGACTCCAGGGTGGTCCGCTTCCCCAAGGGCACCACCATCGGGCTGCGGCTGGCCGGTGGCAACGACGTGGGCATCTTTGTGTCGGGGGTGCAGCAGGGCAGCCCGGCCGACGGGCAGGGCATCCAGGAGGGAGATCAGATTCTGCAGGTGACCTGGGGCAGCGGGCGGTGGGTGTGGTACCCGAGTCTTCCCTGCCCACGTGTCCTCCCCTGTGCCCACCCCTGTGCCCACCCCGAGGGCTGGCCACACCCCCCACGGGCATTTGCACATTTCAACGCCTCTCCCTGCCTGCGTCATGACCTTGTTGGCTGGATCACGACCTTGCTGACTGGGGCGTGGCTTGTCTGGGTCACGACCTTGTCCACGTCACGTCCTGGTTATCGGTGTCACGACCTCATTGTCCAAATGATGACCTTGTCCAGGATGCGTGCTTGTTATCAGTGTCAGCATCGTAATCTTGTCGCTCGGGTCCCGGCTGCGCCCACTGTGTCCTGACCGCGCCCTCTGGGCCACGGCCTCGGCCGGGTCGTGCCTTCCTGGCGAGTCTCGCCTCCCTCCACAACCGTCACCTCCTTACACTTACACTCCTTGTACAATCTTACCCCCGTTCAGTGTCCTCCCTGTTCCGACCCCCTCGCCCCTGCAAGCACGGCGCCATGTCTCGTCCCCGCCACCCTCCTCCCGGGGCTGCGCCCCATCTCGTGCCCCCTTCCTGGCAGGTGAATGATGTGCCATTCCGGAACCTGACGCGGGAGGAGGCTGTGCAGTTCCTGCTGGGGCTGCCGCCGGGCGAGGACGTGGAGCTGGTAACACAGCGGAAGCAGGACAGTGAGTGTGTGTGGCCAGGAGGGCCGGGGCCCGGCGGCGGTGGCCTGGGCGCTCACGGAGCCTCCCCTGTCCGCAGTCTTCCGGAAAATGGTGCAGTCCCACGTGGGCGACTCCTTCTACATCCGCACACACTTCGAGCTGGAGGCCAGCCCGCCATCGGGCCTGGGCTTCACCCGCGGAGACGTCTTCCATGTGCTGGACACACTGTGCCCCGGCCCCGGGCAGAGCCGCACCCGCGGGGGCCACTGGCTGGCCGTGCGCATGGGCCGCGACCTCCGGGAGCAGGAGCGGGGCATCATCCCCAACCAGAGCAGGTGGGCCCCCCCCTTGGCCGCAGCTTCCCTGCCGGACATGGGCATAGCCTCGCTGCCCACTGTCTCTGGGCTGCTCTTCTGCCGCCCTTGGTGATCAGTCCCCTGCCTTCTCCCCAGGGCGGAGCAGCTGGCCAGTCTGGAGGAGGCCCAGCGTGCCGTGGGGGCCGGGCCGGGTGCCTCGGCGGGCTCCAGCGCGCGGGCCGAGTTCTGGCGGCTGAGGGGCCTTCGGCGCGGGGCCAAGAAGACCACCCATCGGAGCCGCGAAGACCTGTCCGCTCTGACCAGGCAGGGTCACTACCCGCCATATGAACGCGTGGTGCTTCGAGAAGGTGAGTCCCTGGGGTGGGGGTGGGGGGCTGGGGGGGGCTCATAAGATTGTTGGAAGTTCTGGGCCAAGTGTTCAGCCACGTCAGCCTTCAGAAGCCCCCATCCTCACCTCTCTACTCCCACCAAAAATACCCATGTTGGGTTATTGTAGGGTGCCGAAGTAAGGAAACAGGAAAGGGCTTCTTTCCTTAAAAATTAATTTCTATTTCAATTGAAATATGCAAACGACATATATAATCTCGAAAAAGAAATGGTTAAAGATAATTTAAATAATTTATCTTGTTAATGTAGCCAAAGTATTATTTTAATAGATAATCCAATTATAAGTTGTCAGTGAGATATTCCACATCCTTTTTTGTGTGTGCACTGTGTTCAAAATCTGGTGTGTATTTTGCACTCAAAGTGCATCTTAGTTCAGACGAGCCACATTTTTTTTTTTTTAAGATTTTATTTACGTATTTGACACAGAGAGAGAGAGTGGGAGAGAGCAAGCACAAGCCGGGGGGGGGGGGTGGGCGGCAGGCAGAGGGACAGAGAGAAGCAGACTCCCCACTGAGGAGGGAGCCCGAGTCCCAGGACCCCGAGATCATGACCTGAGCCAGAGGCAGCCACTTAACTGACGGAGCCACCCAGGCGCCGTCGAGCCACATTTTAACTGCTCCATCGCCCCACGTGGCACCAGACAGCACAGAGAGGGGAGGCTGTACATTCAGTGGGTGCTGCTGGTGCTAAACAGACACCCTTTAAAATACACCCATACTGTGAACAGGCGTTAGACCTAAACCCGCACACGGGTGTTCACAGCATTGTGATTCACAACAGCCAAAATGTGGAAACAACCCAAATGCTCATCAACAGATGAGGAGACATAACACAGTGTGTCCCTCCACGCACGGGAGCGTCCCTAGGCCACAGATGGGAGCGAGGCGCCCACACGCGCTGCCCCGGGGACGGACCCCGAGCCCACGACGCTCAGGGAGGGAACCAGACACGGAAGGCCACACGGGGTGTGCGTCCACGTGGGTGACACGTCCAGAACGGGCTCATCTGCGGACGGGAAGGGGGCTCGTGGGGGCCGGGGGAGGGGACTAGGGCGTGACTTCTGATGGGGACAAATTTCTTTTCAGGGTGATGAGAATATCCTGAAACTAGGGGTGGTGGCTGCACAGCTCTGTGAATGTACTAAATGCCACTGAGTTGTACCCCTTAAAATATACAGTAAAATAGTAAATTTTGTTATGTATTGTTTTAACAATTAATTTTAAAAAGCTAAAAATCTTAAGAAATTAATCCAATATTTAGAAATACACACAAAAGCAGCACATAGATCATAGATCCTCTGAGCACTGGGCTGGCGGGGAGACAGCCCCATCCAGATTACAGGAAGGGAAGCAAGCCCTCGCCCACGGCCTCGGGGGAGAAAGAATTGCAGCAGGTGCAGAGGCCTTTAAAAAAAAAAAAACAAAAAAACCTGCCGGAAGGATGGGAACGGGCTGAGCTGTTCAGGAGAGGAGAAACACTTATTTTTTATTTTTTGAGAAAGACTTAAAAATAAAAGGCCGCCAACTTAATTTTGACCGAAGAATGTTTAGAATAGGGCGCCTGGGTGGCTCAGTTGGTGAAGCGACTGCCTTCGGCTCGGGTCATGATCCTGGAGTCCCGGGATCGAGTCCCACATCGGGCTCCCTGCTCGGCAGGGAGTCTGCTTCTCCCTCTGACCCTCTTCCCTCTCGTGCTCTCTCTCTCTCTCTCTCTCTCTCATTCTCTCTCTCTCAAATAAATAAATAAATCTTTAAAAAAAAAAGAATGTTTAGAATATCTGAATGTATGGAGCTTTTGAGAGAGAGAGGCCTGGAGTTCAGGGGAGGAGAACAAGAGCAGATACCCCCTTTCCTCCTGCCCTCTGTGCCCATTTCCTCAGGGCTAAAATGGTGTATCCATCCAACACTAAACTGTTTTAGTCTTTGTGGGCCAGGTAGTTCCTTTCAGAACGACTCAGCTCTGTGGGAAGGCAGCCAGAGACAGTACGTAAAAGAGTGGATGGGACTGTGTTCCAATAAAACTTTATTTATAAAACAGGCAGTGGGCCGGATGTGGCCCCCGGGTTGTAGTTTGCTGACCACCGAGTTGGCTAGGTTCAGTGGCTCTAACAGACTCCATGTGACACCTGCAGACACAGACAAGATGCCTTTTTTAAGTAACAGCCAGGGGTGGTCCCCTCCCATCTTGTTTTTCTGCCTTACTATGGTCCAAGATGGTGCACCCACACCCACATTCCAGCCAGGGGCAAGGGGCAAGAAGGTGAAGAGCGCTCCTACCTTTCCTGGGAGGATACAAGCTGAACTGTGCCTATCGACGCTGCTTGTACCCTATTGGCCAGGACTAGTCACATGGCTGTCCTTGCCTGCAGGGGACGCTGGGAGACGTAGTCTTTAGCTGGGTGGCCGTGGGCCTGGTTAGAGCTAGCAGTCTTTGCTGCAAATGGGACCTTGATTGTTGCCGTTTCTCTGCCCCTCAGCCAGCTTCAAGCGCCCGGTGGTGATCCTGGGGCCCGTGGCAGACATTGCGATGCAGAAGTTGACTGCTGAGATGCCTGACCAGTTCGAAATCGCAGGTGAGAACCCAGGTCTTTGTTTGCGGTGTGTGTGGGGGGGTCATTTGACAACCCTTTCCCCACCTCTGGGACCAAAGCAGCTTGATGACCAGGCTGCCGCTGCTGCTGTTTATGAGAAGAGTTAGAACAGCCCGTGGAAACATGAGGCACATGAGTCACCAGCACCCCTCTAATGCCGGGGGCCAGATGTCCTGAATCAGTCTTGGCACTCTTAGTGTGGATGGAGCCTCAGAATCCTTCTTAACACAGCTCGCCAGGCAGCCAACGTGCTACCCGTTCCTTCGTTTGTTGAAGAGATATTTATTGAGCTACAGACACAGCATTGAACAAGATGATTGCCCTGAGGAGACCCCAAATTAGCCACTACAGAAACAAGCTGGAGTAGGGGGTCAGCAAATGAAAGCTCCCGGGCCAAATGTGGCCCATCAGCTAAGTTTTTATACAGCCTGCTAACTAAGAATGATATTTACACTTTTTAAAAAAGATTTATTTATTTGTAGAGAGAGAGAGAGCGTGTGTGTGCACACGCGAGAGTGGGGAGGGGCAGAGGGCGAGAGAGAAAATCCTCCAGCAGACTCCCCGCTGAGCGCAGAGCCCCATGCAGGGCTCGATCTCACAACCCCCAGATCACAACCTGAGCCAAAATCACAAGTCGGACACTTAACCCACTGAGCCACACAGGCACCCCATAGGTACACGTTTTAAATGGTTGAAGAGAGGTTAAAAGAAAATGCTGTGTGACACGTGAAAATGATAATGAACTTCCAATCTCGGCATCTACAAATAAAGTTTTATTGGGATACAGCCACACCCACTGATTTACATATTGCCTGTAGCTGCTTTCCAGCAGAGGGCACTATTTGCAGAGCAGATGCACTTAATAAAGCCTCAGCTCAAAGCCCTGTGGGGTCGAGATCTTGGTTAGGAGCCCCCAGAGGAGGGTGGAGGGGCTTTTGGAGGTACAACATCTCATCTAGCTGCTGGAGGATCCTCTGGGTGGGCATCTGTCAGCTCAAGGCAGTGCCAGGGAGTCCAGTGGGTCAGTGTCCCTAAATTCCTTCCTATTCCGTGTGGCTGGGTGACCCTGAGCTGGCCGCTTGCCCTCTCTGAGACATCCCTTCCTTGCCTCTCAAATGGGGTTTCTTGTGCTCGGCGGGAGGGATGAGTGAGGGAAGGCGGCAGATGTGTCCTGCACGGCGGCTCGCGGCTGGGGCTCCCAGGCACGGTGTTCGTGCCCGTGTAAGTTGTGAGTGTTTCAGGAGGTGAGGCTCTTTGTCCGTCTGGCCTTCTCACTGCCCCGGGGGGCTCAGCAGCTTTCCGGAGGCTTTTCCAAGAGCACCCTGGGATGCAGGGCCTGTGGGACAGGAACTTGGCGGGAGGAGGCCCCTGGGTGTGGTTCAGAGGGCCATAGTGTCAAACGACGCGAACAGAACAGAGCTGGTGTCCGTGAGGATGTGGGAATCGGAGCCCTCCTGCATGGCCGGGGGAATAGAGGGGGGTGGCCGCTGGGGAGGACAGTTGGCAGCTCCTCAGAAAGTTAAACACAGAGTCACCGTCTGACCCAGCCAGCGAGTCCATGTCTGGATCTACACCCAAGAGAAGTAAAGGCCAGGGCTCACCCTGGCACCTGCACGCCCACGTTCCCAGCAGCATCGTCCACAGCGGCCAAACTGTGGACACGACCCAAGGCCGGTGAATACACACAGTGTGGTCCATCCACACGCTGGAACACGCTCCAGCCTTAGAAAGGAAGGGACCCTGACACCTGCCAAGACTCAGAGGGACCCTGAGGACACTGCACTCGGTGAGAGGAGCCAGACCCAGAAGGACACATCCCGCAGGACCCCACTCCCAGGAGGTCCCCAGAGGAGTCCCGTCCACAGAGACAGAGAGGAGAGGGTGGGAGCGGGGGCTGGGGCAGGGGGTGGGGACAGAGTCTCCATGTGGGGAGACGGAACGTTCTGGAGACAGAGGCTGGGGGTGCTGCAGGACCGTGTGAGTGTGCTTCACGCCGCTGAGCTGTGCACTTAGAGACGGTTGAGGTGGTACCTTTTATGTTATGCGTGTTTTATAACAATAAAAAAACAGGTAAGGTTGTGTTCCCCCCGTTCCTTTTAGGCGCCCCCCTCCCCGGGCAGGGCGGGTCTCCTTCAGCTGCCTGGCTATACTAGAGGGCTTCCTGGAGGAAGCAGTGCTCTATCAAGTCCTAGAGGACAGATGGGGGATGGGAGAGCAGCTTCCTTTGACACAGTCTGAGCAAAGGCCTCGAGCTGGGGTCAAGTGTGGGAGAGCCAGTGTCTGGAACACAGACTCCAAATGAGGCTCCTCACCCTGCCCCGTGTTGGCTCTGTGACCCTGAGCCAGTGACCTCATGTCCCTGAGGCGGTCTCCCATCTGCCTGATGGGTCAGTAGCAGTGTAGGCCATGGTCAGCAGGGAGACTGAGTGCAGCGAGTGTCAGGCACATGGCTAAGGGGGCTGCTGCTGTTGTTAGGATTGCTCGCAGGGCGATGCGGAGCCATGGTGGGTTCTTGAGCAGGGGAGGGGCAGGGAGGCTTGAATTTGAGTGGCCAGGGGAATGCCCTTCTGAAGCTGCCGGGTTCTCTCTCCCCTCCACAGACAGTGTGTTGAGGATGGATAGCCCCTCCAAGATCATCAAGCTGGACACCGTGCGCGTGATCGCGGAGAAAGTAAGCAGGGCCCTGCTGTGGGTCCTGTTTCAAGGGTGGGGAAACCAAGGCCCAGGTCTCCGACCTGTTCTGGCTCCATGCTGAGCAGCAGGGACTCCCACGGCGCCCCTCGGGGAGGTGCTGTGACGTGGGGGCTCGGGAGGGACACAGCGGCGAGCCCTGGGCTATCCCAGCCTCCCCCCCACCCCCACCCCTCCGACATGCTGGCCTGTGTTGCGAGGCTGGGGCCCACCTTGACCTTGGCCCTTCACCTGCATCTCTGATCAGCTGATCTTTCTCCTGCCTCTTGACCCGTCTCCTGCTCTGTCTCTGCGGTCTGTCCCCCGCCCCCCCCCCCCGCACTCCCCCTCCCACCGTCTCCACTGCGGGCTGGGCCCAGAACAAGCACGCGCTCTTGGACGTGACGCCGTCAGCGATCGAACGCCTCAACTACGTGCAGTACTACCCCATCGTGGTCTTCTGCGCCCCCGAGAGCCGCCCGGCCCTCAAGGCCCTACGCCAGTGGCTGGCGCCCGCCTCCCGCCACAGCACCCGCCGCCTCTACACGCAAGCGCAGAAGCTACGGAAGCACAGCGAACACCTCTTCACGGGTGGGCTGGGAGCTGGGGATCCAGGGCAGGCGATGGGGCCTGGACCCGAGTCTCTCCGCCGCGCTGATTCCCCCTCCCCACAGCCACCATTCCCCTGCATGGCACAAGTGACAGTTGGTACGAGGAGCTCAAGGCCATCATCCGCGAGCAGCAGACCCGGCCCATCTGGACGGCCGAGGACCAGGTACCGGGTCAGGGCTGGGGGCGTGTCCGCGGTCAAGATTTGGCCTGAGGTCAGGGTCTTGACCTGTTTGGGGACTGAGGTCAAAGGCTGGTGTCCTCAGTCGGGGGTCCGGTCTGAGATCAGGGAGGGCCTGGCTTGGTGTGTGTGTGGGGGGGTCTTGGCTCAGCTTGGCCCCCCCGCCCCACAGCTGGACAACTCCTCCGAGGACAACCTGGAGCTCCCTCACCACGGCCTGGCCGACAGCTCTGCAGATCTGAGCTGTGACAGCCGGGTCAACAGTGACTACGAGACAGATGGCGAGGGCTACACAGACGGCGAGGGCGGGCCCCACATGGACGTGGACGAGGGTCCCCCGGTGCCAGCTCTGGCCCGGTCCTCGGAGCCCGTGCTCGTGGATGAGCCCCAGAGCCCACGGGATCACGGGAGAGCCTCCGGTCCCCGAGGGGCCCAGGTGAGCAGGGCACGGGGGTGGCCCTGGCAAGGGTCTCGGGATGCAGCTGAGACACACGGTGCGGGAGCCTGTTTCCCCCTAGGATATCAACAAACAGAAGCTTCTCTGCTGAGATCAGTATCTCAGACCCAGACCTAGGCTATTTGAATGCGTCACTGAACAACTTAAAACAAATGTTTCCACCGCTGTGTTTCCTTATGGAATAGTTACATCTTGACGTCACAAGGTGGTTGTTTAAACTCAGTGCGCTTACCCAAGTCCCAGCCCATACGACTTGGGTGTTTACCAAAAACAAATATTTATATAGTATTTATTCTTTGTGAGGCTGCCTCAGCCCCCACAGTGCCTTTCTATAAATTTGACAAAGGTACCCCTTCCTCCAGGCTCTTTAGTTAAATGTGAAAATGTACAAATCTATGATGTGCTCCCAGGAGTTGTGCAGTACCCGACCTGCTCAACTGTCCATGGCAGCTTGCTTATGGGGCAGGCACTATCCTGAGCACTTTCCATATATGAACTTATTTATGAACTCCTAACAGCCCTCAGGAATTTTGCAGATGGGAAACCCAACTCCTCCTTTGCTGACAGGCTAGGGGATCTCAGCCAAGGCCTTCCCCCCATCCCAGCGTATCTTTTCACTGAAAATTAGAGACGAGCTGCAGACCTGTGTGGGGCTAGGAGAGAGCCTGTGGGCAGCACTGCCTGGGCCAAGGTGGGGAGTTGGGACAGGGGTGCTCTGCATCCCAGTTTATCTTACTTTGGGGGAAGTGCTGACCTCCGTTCCCCCCCTCCTAGGTAGACAGCCACCCCCACCACAGTCAGTGGCGACAGGACAGCGTGCGGTAAGAGCCCCCGTACTCCAGACTGGAGCCCCTCAGAACTTTTCCTGGGACTCAGGCTCAGGGGATGAAGGGATCCAGAACCAAGCTATGTCTAAATGTGCTCCCATCCTTCTGGGCGAGATGAAAGCAGAGGGGCCAGTCCCACCCCACATAGTCAGGGCCCGCTTCCTCAGAGGACTGGGAAAGCTTCCGGAAGGACAGGACATGAGATGGGGCTTTGAAGGATGTGTAGGAGTTTGTTCATGAGGCCTGACCCCTAAACGAGCAGTCCTGCTCATCTCTGTCCACACCCATTGTGCCTAGCAGAGTCAGCCTCAGGTAAGGGTAGCTCAAGCCTCCCCACCGCCCACAGCCTCTCCTCTGTTTCCTGATCCCCAGGACCTACGGGCGGGAGGCCCTGAGGAAGAAGTTTACACGAGCTCGAGATGTGGAGTCCTCTGACGACGGCTATGACTGGGGTCCGGCTACTGACCTGTGACCCCTCCCAGGTGGCCGGCTGACCCATATTCCTTTCTCTCCACCGGCGCTGGGACTCGATTTCCCATTCAGAACCTAGAACCCGCTTCCTTCTGCCAGTCTTTAATAAATAGAGTATTTTCACAACACTGGCTTCTGGAGATTTCTGGGAAGGACACAGAGTGAGAGTCAGTCCTGTCTCTCCTCTCTCAACCCCACAGACCTCGATCCAAGATCTTGCCCATTTTTTTTAAGCATTTAATGTTTTACATCAGAAAATAACACGGCGCCCAGAAGCCTTGGAGGCCCCACAGACGGGCTCCCAGGGCTTCTGGGGCTAAGGCACAGCAGGGGGAGGGACGGGGGCGCTGGTGGCTGGTCACAGGTACACGGGCTGCTCCTGGCCGGTGAGCAGGCGGTAGGTGGCGGCCGGCATCATTTTGATGTGGACCTGGGGGGCCAGAGAGAAGGCCAGCGGCTCAGGGGGGGGCCTGCACTGGCCGGAGGGGCGCCCCCCTGGACCCGCCCGCTGCCCACACACCTCCGTGTGGGCCTCGGTGAGCAGCTCGATGATGCGGGCGTGCGGCGTGGCCACCACGCTGTGCCCGTTGATCTCGATGATGCGGTGCCCCACACGCACGCCCCCGCGCTCTGCGATTCCGCCCCGGAGGAGACTGCAGACCTGGAGGGGACAGGGAGGGGCCGCGGCCGCTCAGGCAGCCGCGCTCGGGGGCCACCAGCCCCCCCCCCCCCGCCTCCCCCGTCCTGGGGCTGGGGTCTCACGATGCCGTCCTCCACGCAGAAGCCCAGCTGTTCACGGGTGTGGGGCCGGCGGATGATGGCTGTGGTGACCGGCGGGCAGTGGATGATGCTGAGGGTCACCAAGGTCTGTGACCTCACCTCCTGTGTAGGACATGGGCTGTTGGCCTAGCAGGGCCTCTCGGTACACTGCAGCCCCCTGGGGCCTCAGTTTACCCACTCGTGAAATGGAGCTTCAGAGTCAAGGCTCTTGATTCTAGAAGACCCCTTGAGAAGCAGCTAAGAACACAGACTCAAGCTGGGCGGCCTCAGGTCGGAGCGGTGACCTCTCCCCTCCCTATCTGTGGCCTCAGTTTCCCTGTCGAGAGCACATTGCTAGCAGCGTCTGCCACGCTCAAACATAACATGCTGCGTGGACCGTGTCGGGCTTGCCCTTCTGACCTGGCCAGGTCCTTCCCCGCTCTGAGCCTCAGTTTCCCCAGCCGGCAACAAGGGTCAAGACTCAAGAACACACTGGCTGCCTCGGGGCAGAGAGGAAGGCTCCCGACGCTGCAGCTAGACCGCCTGGGTTCGAATCTTGCCTTCACCCCATCAAGGCCCCCCCCGGACCAGCAGCGTCCCCTCTCCAAGGCTCTGTCTCCTTGAGCACACGGGGGCGGGTAGGACTTCATGCTCTACCTTGCCCCTTCTGGACCGCGCCAGGGAAGGGCCCCCGGCCACCCTGCAGGGGACTCACGCGGACGGCGGCCTGGCAGGCGGCCAGGGGCAGCCCCACCAGGCTGGTCCCATTGATGGCAGTGAGGCGGTCCCCGATGCTGAGGGCCCCCGAGCGCTCGGCGGGCCCCCCGTGCAGCAGGTTGGCGATGACAGCCGTGGGCAGCAGGGAGCCCCAGCCCGACTCCACCAGGGCCACGCCCAGGCCCTCGCCCCGGCGCTTCTCGATGCACACCTGGGAGGGGGACACGAGGTGGGAGGCATGAGGGCTGCTCTGTTGGGGGGCTGGCGGGGGCCCACCGGCCTGCTTGCTCACCTCCCTGCAGTTCTCGCTGTTGGAGAAATGGTCGAGGTCCCCATTGTGGAGGTGGCCGGGGCCCGCGGCGCCCTGGCTCTGCTGGGCACCCACCTGGTTGGGGTCGATGCCACTTTCCCGAAGGAACTGGCTGTAGGCCACGGTGAAGGCCTGGCCGATGGCCTGAGCGATGAGCTGGGCCTGCAGGCCGATGGGCAGCATCTCTCGGGGGGGTGTCCCACCCACCTCCTTCAGGTCCCCCAAACCCTCTGGCGTCCCCAGAGCCGAGCCCTCCCACCCCCACAGGGAGGCAGCATTCCCAAGAGACAGCACAATGCCCTGTGGCTTCGGGGACTGTGGAAACCAGCCCCTGTCTTGGGGAATTTATGGGGGGGCGAGGGGAGGGGAGGGAGACAGGCCCGGAGCGGGGAGGTTCAGGGGTCGGCTGCCAGTCTCCAAGGCTTACGGGAAGGACCAGGGGCTTCGGGGGTGGGGAGGGGGACAGCGGCCCGCGCCGAGGACCAATGGAAGGATGCTGCAGTGACAGTGTGGCCAGGCGGGCTCTGGCATAGGGTGGGGCCGGCCCGGGTCCCCCTCTCCCCCAGGACGCCCAGAGCAGGGCTGCTCACGTCCTCGGAGTGGAAGACGTGGCACAGTATCTTGTAGAGCCTATGGCTGTGGGCCTGGGATGCCGGCCGCCGGGCCAGCCGCCGCCGGGCCATGAGCACCAGCACACTGCCGATGTCAGCAATGTAGGAGATGGTCTGCAGGGCGTGGTCCATCATGGCCTCCTGGAGGGGGGGGGGGGAGACCAAGCGTGGGCGGGCTGTGCGGGCGCTCGGCGGGGCCCCCACACCCCGGAGGCCGGGCCTGGCTCCGTACCTGGGAGTCGGCCGTCAGAACCTTGACCCTCTTGGTGGACACAAAGAGGTCCACTTCCGTCATGGGCTGGGTCTCCCCGTCAGGGGCCTGTGGGGGTGGGTGGGAGGTGGAGGCCCGCGAAGACCCAGCCTCTGCCGCGCTGGGCTCCAGGGGCCTTGGAGGACCTGGCCGGCAGCCCACCCGCCCACCCGCCCACTGGCCGCAGGGAACCCCAGCTGCGCAGCCCTGGCTTCACCTTGACACGGTCCATCGCCTCCCGGGCCTGGGCCATGCGTGTGCTGGGAGGTGGGTTCCGCTCGGACACCAGCTGGGTGGAGCCCAAGTATTTGGCCCCAAATATGACACCGTCTAGGAGGTCTTCATGGTCACAGGGACCAGGTACTAAAAGCAACAGTGGAGAAGGGTCAGCCCCTGTGAGCCCTGAGCCACGCACGTCCAACCCCACGGGCTCTGCCCTGGGTCTTGGCTCCCTCAGTGGTCTGGAAGCACGGTGTTCTACCCCATGGCTTAGCACTCTTGAGACATACACATCCGCCTACTGTTCCAGAACCATCCCATTAGCAGGAGCCACAGACATCCAGAGCCTCTTGTCGGTCTAGAGCCAGCTGGACTCTGTCCACGGCTCACGGACTCCAGGGCAGAGGACCCAGTTTCAGGAGCCCTCTGAGAGTCTAGAACCACAGCAGGATCCAAAAACCGCTCTAGCCCTCAGGCACCTCCACCTTGTGTTTCTAGAATTCTGTCATCAGGCTAGAACCAGGCAGTCTCTTTTCTAAAACCAGCAACATTACAAAACCAGTCACCTGTACTCAGTGGTTCTGGAATTCCCCGAATCAATCTGAAGCCATTTAGCTTTGCCCACTGTTCTAGATTTCTCCCTTGTCAGCCCAGGACCGGAGACAACTCTACTCCATAGTTGTAGAACTGCCCAGAGTAGGAAGAGACAACGTCCCACATGTCTAAAAACTCTCACACCGTCCAGAACCCCAAATGGCTTCCATTTGTGGTTCTAGAGCTCCCTGACAGCTCTCAAACCATAGAATTCTGCAGGGGTTCTAGAAATCAGCACCCCTCCAGAACCACATTTTCCCACTCCGTGATTCTGTAACTTCTTAATCATGATGGCATTGGGTAGCTCTTCCTATGGTTCTAGAACATCCTCAAATAGTCGGGACAGCTCAGCTGTCCCCAGTGAGTCCAAGAATGATCTGAGTAGTCCAGAAATGAACAACTCTGCACATAGTTCTAGAATTCCACCAACTTAGCCCAGAACCACACAAAACTCTGCCGTCGAGCTCCGTTAATTCCCTGAGCAATCTAGAACCAGCCAGTTCTCCCAGTTCTAGAATGTCTTAACAAGGAGTGGTTGCTTTTTTGGGTTAGAACTGCAGGTGCAGGCCCCAGCTCTGGATGACTCGAAGTGAATTTAAAGTACAGCCCGTTCTGCCCATTATCTTTCGTGATCTAAGATTCTGGAACAACAGAACTCCACTCTGGGGTTCTAGAACTGCACCATCCAATATGCTAGCAGCCAGGCACGTGTGGGGATTGGGCACCTGAAATGTGGCAACTGAAAATGCACACTGGATTTTAAAAAATTTAGTATGAAAAAAAGGTAAAATAATTATAAGATATTAATTATACATGGAAACACCTTAAATAGATTGAATTAATTAAAATGTTAATTACTTTTTCCTGGTTTTTTTTTTTAAGTTTTTGTTTTCTAAGTAATCTCTACACCCAAAATGGGGCTCGAAATCATGACCCCAAGATCAAGAGTCACACATCCTCTGACCGAGCCAGTCAGGCGCCCCTATGTTTATTTTTTTAAAGCAGATAACTAGGAAATTAAAAGTTACACACAGGGGTGCCTGGCTGGTTCAGTTGTTTGAACATCTGACTCCTGATTTCGGCTCAGGTCATGATCTCAGGGTCATGGGATCCAGCCCTGTGTCAAGCTCTGCACTCAGCAGAGAGGCTGCTTAGGATTTTCTTTTTTTCTTTTTTAAGATTTTATTTGTGTATTTGAGAGAGAGAGTGAGCACAAGCAGGGGGAGCGACAGAGGGGGAGGGAGAAGCAGGGAGCCCAACGTGGGGCTCGATCCCAAGCCAAGGGCAGATGCTTAACAGACTGAGCCACCCAGGTGCCCTGCTTGGGATTTTTCTCTCTCCCTCTCCCTCTGCCCCTCCCCCTGCTAGCATGCACACACTCTCTTTCAAAATAAAATCTTTTTTAAAAAAAGTTACACATCACTCACATTATGATTCTATTGTATAGCACGACTCTAGAACTTTCTGATTACTCCGGAATCAGACAGCCCTGCCCACGGTGCTAGAACACCCCGAGCTAGAATGGTATATGCTCTATTCACCCCATGATTATGAAACCCCCCAGTCTAGACAGCTCTGTTCACCATTCTAGAACACTATCAGCCCAAGTTCTTTTAATCTAGAACCAAGGCCAAATTCTGGAACTCCCAAGGTGAGTCATGGCTCCACCCATGATTCCAGCACCTTCTTGGAACTGTAAGTCCAAACCAGCTTCACCTTCCCACAACCATAAAACTTGCTCTTTGACTTACAGCCTCAGGTAGTTTGGGGGGTTAATCCTAGAACATTCTAGGTGCCCAGAACTGGTTCTTTCCATGCTTTCAGGGCAGAAATTGAGAAACTTTTTTTTTTTTTTTTAAAGCAGGCTCCACACCCAGCCTGGAGCCCAACGTGGGGCTTGAACTCACAGCCCCAAGATCAAGACCTGAGCTGAGCTCAAGAGTTGGACACTTAAGTGACTGAGCCATCCAGGCATCCCAAGATTGACAAACTTTTTATGCAGGGGCCCAACAGTAAATACGTTTGTCTTTGTGGGCCAGATGGTCTGCGCTGCAACTATTCAACCTGGCCGTTGTAACATGAAAACCACAGTAGACAATACGTAAATGAATGGGCATGACGGTGTCTCAATAAAACTTTATTTGTGGACACTGAAATTTGAGTTGCACATTATTTTCATGCATCAAGAAATACTATTCTGTTTTTTTCCAACCACGTAAAAACATAAAACCCACTGGTAGCTCACAAGACATGCCAGAACAGGCGGGTTGGATTTGATCGCAGATGGTAATTTGCCAAGCCCTGCTCTAGAACCATGCTACAAATGCCACACATGCCCTTCCATCCCCTATTCATTCTAGAACATTCTCACCACTCTCTCCCCACTCCCAGACCATCTGGAATCTACTCAACCAACCTCCGAGCCTCTCTAGAAACAACTCCTTCCTGGCAAACTTTGTACCATTTTGGGAGGAGCCTGATTGGGGCGATTCTGAAATTTCTAAGTCCCTGGGGGCCAGGGTGGGCAGGACACTCACCCTCCTGGAGGGCAGGGTATGTCACCAGGGTCTTGGGGTTCTGGAAGAAGACAGAAGAGGGGCAGGACTGAGTCCCCTGGCTTGGTTTCTGGCAGCAGAGGCGGCCTGGGGGGCGGGACAGGCTCTACCTGGGTATCGGCAGGCGGTTCTTCAGGAGCAACCAGAGGTACCGTCTCCAGCCACGGTTCCGGGGAGCTGCTTGAGCTCCTGCTGCCGCCATGCTCGGCAGAAGCTCCCTCCACCCATTCCGGGGCACTGGTATCTCCGTCTGGGTCCTCAGGGGGCTGCAGCGGGCGAGGGGCAGGGTCCGGAGGCTCCTTGGGACAAGACTGGGAAGGAGGGCATTCCTGGCAGTGCAAAAGGCTCAGCAGGTCGTCTCGGCCGGCCTCGGCAGACAAGAGCCCATGGGCATCAGCAACGTCCTGGGAGGCCAGGCCGTGGCCCGTGGCCACGTGCAAGGGGCAGGGAGGTCCATCCGGGGACAAGCCCACCAGATCACCAGGCAGAGCCTCAAACTGTTGCACCAGGTCCTCAATACTTGGCCCATCGAGTTCCATCTGACTCAGGCTGCCGGAGCGTCCCGGCACCCGGTCCCACTGGCAGTTGGGGGTGAGGTCCTGGGAGGGTGAAATTGTGTCCCTGGGCTCCTCCAAGTCCATTGCTGGAGGGCCTGAGGGAGATTGGGAAGTTGTCAGGAATTCCATGCCTGGACCCCAGGCTCAGGCCAACATCTGAAAGAGAGATTCAAAGATAAGATTTCCTGAGTGCCAACGTGGTGCCAAGCTCTAGGTGGGCGCCGTTCATGTAGAACACAGAATTTAATCCCCACCATACCCTGCAAGGAAGGGTCTGCTATGATCTCCAATTGATAGAAGAGGAAATCCAGATGCAGAACAGGCAGTTGTAAGACAGTGGCTTCATAGGCTCCGAACCCCGGAGTACTCCCCTGTTACCTGTCAGCCCAGGCCTCTCCCCACCCGGGGACCCTGCTCCTCCAGACTTGGTTCTTCCAGGTCTCCTCCCACCGCGACGTGTAACCCAGGCTGGAGACACTGCCTGACTATACAGACCCGGTAGGTGCAGGTCCCCGAGACCTCGGACTCAGGACCCCAGACTTAATACTAGAGATCCAAGACGCCAGAAAGCAGAGCCTACTCTCAAAACTTCCAACGCCACGCTCAAGATCAACCCCGGACTCTGACCCGGACCTCAGAACCCAGCCTGAAGACGTAACTTCACCTAAAGCTACGAGTTAAGACCCCGGTCCTCTCACAGACCCCCCGCCTCAAGACTTCAGACCCCCTTCTTCAGCCGCCAGCTCCAGACCCCGCTCTGCCCCCGCCGGGACACTCACTTTCCAAACCGAGGTGGCCTCAGACCGCGAGACCCCCCCAGAACCCCACGCCCCCAGCCGGACAGTCCTCCACTGGCCGCGGATCGCCGATTCCCGGCAGCGGCGCCGGCAGGTCTGTCCGCGCAGCGCTCGGACCCACTGGGCTTGCGCACGTTTGCGGGACCTGCTGGGAAATGTAGTTCTCCCCGCTAGCCTCGCCGCGCGGGAGCGCTAGGTGCCGGAATCAAGGGTTCGAATCCCGGGCCGCAGTTTACACAGAGTGGGAGTCCCGGCTGGCCTCTGGACCTGTTTCCTCAATTACAAATTGGGGTTAGTGATCACAGCCTGCCATCTACGGCTGTGGGCATGATTCCAATGGATGGCAGATGGATGGGAAGAAATGGGACTGGGAAATATTAAAGTGAGTCAACTCGAGAGACACCGGAAGCAGCGCAGGGACCCTATTGTAGACGGACTTCCGGTTTCGCTCACAGTAAGGGGGCGGAATGGCAAGTCCTGGCCTAACTTTTCATCCCTGAGCTTCGCTTCCGTAATTAAACTGGGGATAATAATAGTACCTACCTCCTACTTGTGAGGACTAAATGAGATCGAGCCGGCTACGGATTTAGCAAAAGGGCTGGGATATAATGAGTCTATTAGGTATTACCTAATTACTTTCAGGCTTTCGTTAATTGCTCATTGGATAGAATCAGGAATGCATACGGCGTGGTCTTAAAATAAGTGCTAACTGAAGAAGGGCAATAAGTAAATGAAATATCTTTAAAGTCCCCTCTTAACAGTAACAGGATATCTATAAAATTTTGAAGGTGGGCGCCTGGGTGGCTCAGTCGGTTAAGCGATTGCCCTCGGCTCCGGTCATGGTCCTGGAGTCCTGGGGTCGAGTCCCGCGTCGGGCTCCCTGCTCAGCGGGGAGTCTGCTTCTCCCTCTGACCCTCCCCCCTCTCTTGTTCTCTCTCTCAAATAAATAAATAAAAATCTTAAAAAAGAAAAAAGTTTTTAAGAAGATACCCGGAACGCCTAAGAGTGGAATACATTTCCCAGAAATCTCTAGGAGCCTACAACTCCCAAGCACCCCCTTGGCCGCTGTCGTCTCCCGGAAAAGGGCACGTGCCGGCAGTCTGCGTACGTCATGGCGGCCAGACGTCTCTTTGGGACTACGTGGGCCTGGACCGGCTGGCGGGCCCGGGAGCTCCCGGTCCCTGCCGAGCCTGGAAGACTCCTGGTGCGGGGTTATGCCAAGAGACCGGGTGAGCTGGGTTAGGAGGGACCCAGAGGGGAGAGGTTTGGGACATTGGGGAGTTAGTAGTGCGCAGGCGCTGGCTTGGGGAGGCGCTTCCTAGAATCAGTGCGCAAGCGCAAAGAGGCAGGCGCCGAGCTATACGCGCAGGCGCAGTTTGAGGTACCTGGGCTGTGATTGGACTCAGTGCCCCAGGTGCGGGGTGTCTTTCTTGCCGGGGGGGTGGGGGGGGGGGTTTGTCCTGAAGTTGGGTCCCAGTCCTGCCTGTGCCTTTAAAGGCACTGTGTGATTTTGAGCAAGTCGCCACCGGAACTTTGAGGACGCAGTGGGGCCCATCTGAGTATTAGCCACTGAAGCAAAGGCAAAATCACCCGGGTGTAGCCTGGCCTGACCTCCTTTGTTGGAAGGAGGGAATTGACAAAATGTTGGGCCTTCAAGACGCATACCAGCTCTTTTTCCGTGAGATAAACAGAATTGGAAAGCAGTGGCCTGGTCACTGTAAGCGTCAGTGTTTAATGCAGAATCCGCGTCCCACTTAAAATCGTCTTGGGTGCAGCACACTGTCTAGTCAGGGGCCCGGGGGGGGGGGGGCGCGACCAGGAGAAAGGGGTCAGAAGGGAAGGCCAGCCTCCCCAGGACGCAGCTGGCAGAAATGACTCTCTCCCACCCCCCAGTTATGAAGGGGGGCAAAGGCGGCAAAGGTGGAGTGGCCAGTGAGGCCCTGAAGGACCCAGACGTGTGCACGGACCCCGTCCGACTCACCACACATGCCATGGGCGTCAACATCTACAAGGAGGGCCAGGACGTGGTCCTGAAGCCAGACGCGGAGTACCCCGAGTGGTGAGTGAGCCAGGCTGGAGAGCCCCGAGAGCGCGTGCCAGGGCAAGGTCTCAGATCTGAGGTTTCCGTAGGGCCTCCCTGGGGAGGGGAGGCACGTGACGCAAGATCTGAGTGGGTGGAAGGAGCTTTAAAGGTAGAGGGAAGAGTCTGTGCAAAGGCCCCGGGGCAGGACTTTACCTGGTTTGTTAGCAGAACAGCAGGAAGTGAAGGTGGAGAGCAGAGGGAGATGGGGCAGGGAGGTGACGGATCTCGGCCTTTGCAGGGCCAGGGGGGATACAGGGAAGATTTTGCTCTTGGCCCCAGGACCAGTAGCAGGACATTGAAGCCATTGACCTGCGCTGATCCTTAAAGCTTAGGAAAGCTTCCGAAAGGTTGAATGGGTGGGTGGGGAGGTGTTCCCGGCAGATGGCACAGACAGTGGCCAGGAGGCAGCACAAGACTTGGTGTGTGCCCACCTCCAGTTCCAGCACCACTGGGATGGGGCAGCTTTTCCACAGCCAGGAACCCAGCTCGGGGTGGGAGGGTGGGCCCCGGGATCATGCCGGCCAGCCTGCTGCTGCCTCTGCCCACGGTTCCTGGGGTGGGGGACCTCTGGGGGTCTGCCCTGCCTCCCTGACTTCTGCCCACGCCACGGCAGGCTGTTCCAGATGAACGTGGGCCCCCCCCAAGAAGCTAGAAGAGCTGGACCCCGAGACCCGGGAGTACTGGCGGCTGCTGCGAAAACACAACATCTGGCGTCACAACCGTCTGAGCAAGAACCAGAAGTTCTAGCGGGGAGGGGCCGGCCGCCTGGAGCCACCAGGGACCTCACCAGGCCCCGAAGGAGGACCCCCGCGGCACAGCACATCTTCTCCACCCAGCCCCCATGGAAGACTTCATTTTCCTGGAGAAAACAGGGTTTTCTGAGAACAGAGGAGACCCCTGACCTGGTGCCTGTTTGGTCCCCACGGCGAGGCTGGGTCAGGGCCCTGGGGGACCGTCCCTGGCAGGCCCTGGCTGCTGTCTGGGGCTGGCAGGCAGGCAGGGGGCTGCCTCAGGCCCATGGCTCCAGGGGGAGGTTTTTCTAGCCACGCCATCTCAGTCACAAGGGACTCAAACCCGTTCCGAACTACCCGAACACGAGAGAGAGACGGAAGCGTCCAGGGCGGGCTCTGCCTTCAGGCGCGCTGGGCTCGGGCTTTGGTATCCAGGTGATGGCTCTCTCTGGCTCTGGGTCCTCGTAGCTCCGGTGGGTAGTTCTCCTGGAAAGGGGTGGCCCCAGGACTCCTGGCTGACGCCCCCTACCCAGTTTAGCAAGCCCAGCCAGAGGGAAGGGACTTCCTTTTCCTTCCTGCCAAGGTCATGTGTTCTCTGCATTGGCCAGTTGGGCCCCGGGACCTAGGCCTATCCACCGTCCTCCTGTCACCCCTCTAGTGCCCAGGGCTCAACCGCCCCCCTGCCCACCCCAGCAGGAAATGCATCCGGGAGTCTTGCATTTGGCACCAGGAACCTGACCCACAGCCTGAGTGAGAATCAGCTCCTAGCAGCCCTAGCTTCTGCCCTGCCTGGCTAGGGGAAGGGTCCCGGGGCCCTGGGGTGAGGCCTGAGAGGGTATGCGGTTGCAGGGGGGGGAGCGGCGGGATGCGGGCACCACCTGGGGGGCTGGACCGGGGGCCCTGCAGGCTCCTCTGTGCTGTCTGGTCTGGCGGCGTGGGCGGGGCTGGGGACTAATTCTGCCCCGTCCCAGGGAACCGAGAGCCCTCATCCTCTTAGGAGGACTCTGCCAAGCGGATTACCTGCCCTCCCTGGTGGCCCGCCCAGAGCAGGTCCCAACCCTCCCGTGGATCCCCGCGGCTCTCAGGGTACACACAGAGTTGTCATGGCCACAAGGCCTGGCCAGACCTGCCTCCTGTCACCTCCCTGTTGGTACCTCGCTCACTCCACTTCAGCCCCAGGGGCCACCTGGTGGTTCCTCCCACACACCAGGCTGGTCCCTGCCTCAGGGCCTTTGAACATGCCATTCCCTCTGCATGGGTGGCTCTTCCCCAAGGTGTTCCCATGGCTCGCTCTTTTACCTCCTCCAGTTCTCTGATGTCACCTCCAAGAGGCCCCTGAGCACCCTGTTGCACTGTAATCCTGCCACACACTCAGGATTGCTTCTTGGGGTTTTATTTTCTCTCAGCACTTAAAATCAGCTGGTGTTTTGTGTACGTATGTATTTATTTAACTGTGCTTCTTGTCTTCCTCCCACTGGAGTGGCGGCTCCATCAGGGCAGGGATTTTTGTCTGTTCACCATCACATCCGCATTACATGATGGATGGTTGGATGATGGGTGGGTGGGTAGATGGATGGTGCGTGGGTGGGCGGGCAGGCGATTGCCCCAGCTGCCACAAGGTAAAGAAAACACGGCCATGGGACTCTCGTATGAGATGCCAAGTGAACCGAGAAGAGCAGACCAGCTTGAACCCCAGTGGTGTGCACCGGTGTGAGGAGCCAGAAGTGAGCCTATGGTCACTTCATGGACAGAGCTCAAAGGCAGGGTGCTGGTCACTTGCAACTTCTGCCCTTGAGCCCCTCCCCTCCTGTCCTGACCCAGGCTGCCCTGTCCTACGGGGAGGTCCCCTGTCGTGCTGACACTGGGCCCGCCCCAAGCCTGGTCACACCCTGTTCCTTGCCCTTGATGGCCTCCTCGTCCTCGAGTCCAGCTGAGTTCTGGGAAGGGTGGTCATCAAGGGGTAAAGCGATTGGGCCCAGGACAGGCACACAGGAGCGCGCAGTGAAAGGGAATTTCTCCGAGAGCTGGGGCTCGGCTGTGAAGGACGAGGTGCAGGCGGGGCACCTGGGCGCCGTCAGAGTGGCTTGTGATGGCAGCCTTACTGTTCCAGAGCCTCCCCATCCACCGCACGCCCGTCTGGCGGATGGGGGGGGGGGGGGGGCGAGGCCCCAGGCCAGGCCATCTCCTTCCTGAGACAGTGCCGGTCTCCTTGCAGGGCAGGCTGAGGAGGTGGTGGAGGGGACCGACGTGGGTGGCCACGGACAGGCCGAGATGAGAGGGCTAGCTGGCCTCCAGACTCAGGCCGGTGGCCAGGCCCTGTCCAGAGCCTGCGCGTGCTCCTTGGCCAGCAGCCGCAGGGATGCCTCCTCCAGGGTGAAGCCCTCCGTGAAGGCCGGACCAAAGGCATGGGGCCCGAAGGATGCCTGCAGCCCGGGCCCCGGCCCCAGGAGGCGCGGGAGGCCTGGCACGGCCGGGGGCCCGGGGCCCAGCCAGGGCTCCAGGGGCAGTGGCATGGCTGGCGGGCGGGCAAACGGCAGTGCCGGGGCCTCGGGGAGCCTTGGGGCTGCCCCAGCCCCGGAGCCTGACTCCAGACGCTCCTGGCGGCGCCACTTGGCCCGGCGGTTCTGGAACCACACCTGGAGGTAGTGAGAGGGGTGCTCCTGGTTCAGGGTCCGTGGGGAGGAGCCAGCCCACTCTTCCCCACCCCACTGCGTCCTTTGGGGCTCCCAGCTTTGCAGGGTTCTGCCTGCTGTCCGGCCTGACTCCCTCCTGCTGCAGGGCCAACGTCGTGTTATCTACCTCGAGCGAAGGATTCCTCTCAGGGCCCCCATCAGGTCAGCCCCAAGTCTCCTGAAGCTAAGCTCTCCTCACCACTCCGCCCAGCCCCTCAGGCTCCGCGGCCTCTCTTGGCCCTGGGCACCGGGTCCGAGCCACTCGGAGATCTTTCTCAGCCACACTCTGCCTCCCCGTCCACCCGCTTTGCACCGGCTGGAAACGCCTCCAGTGTAACCCCTCCACTGCTCAGTGCACACTCCTGGATGCTTAGAGATCACCTGGCTCCTTTCTTTCTCTTACTTTCTCTCTCTTTTTAAGACTTTAAGTAATCTCTACACCCAACATGGGGCTCGAACTGACAACCTTGAGGTCAAGAGTCGCACGCTCTACCAGCTGAGCCAGCCGGACGCCCCCACCCTTTCTGCTTTCTAACTGGAAAACTTTTACTCAACCGCCAAGGTCCCGGTCCCACACCCCCTCCTCTGGGAAGCCTTCCCAGCTTGGAGACCTGCTGCCTACACACCGGGAGGGTCCCTCCCTGGGCTGTGGGGTGCCCTCACCTGCACGCGCACCTCAGGCAGGTGCACCTTGGCCGCCAGCTCCTCGCGGCTGTAAACGTCCGGGTAGTGGGAGGCCTCGAACGCCCTCTCCAGCTGGTGCAGCTGGTACGTGGTGAAGGTCGTGCGGTTCCTCCGGTGCTTCTTCTTGGGGGCTTCCTCGCCCGGGCCCGGCCCCCCACCCTCTGCTGCCGGCCCCTCGCCGGGGCTCAGGAACATGGCTTCTCCGCACCCCCACCTGGCCGGGCGGCAGCAGGACGGGAGGCTGTGAGACGGCAGCAGGGACGGCCAGCTGGGGAGGGCAGGGGAGCCCCCAGCCCCTGCCGGGCCCGGGCTGAGATGCGCCGGGGAGCCGCGCTGGGGCCTGCATTCACTCGGCCTCCCTGCCTCCCGGTCCACCGAGGGATGCTCGCGCTCTCCGTGCGTCTCCTCTTCTCTCTGTGTGTCTGTCCCTCCACCTCTATGCCCACTCTCCCGCTCGAGCTCTCCCTGACGGCCTCCATCGGCCTGCAGCTCAGCTTTGGTCTGTCCGTCCATCTCTCTGTGTGCCCGGGACCCCCAGGAAGGCAGGAGGCTGGGACACTGCCCCCATAGTCCTGCCCCCCATCCTGGGGGGCTCTCTGCACCCCCAACTCCCACCAGGGCCCACCTGTGCCCACCTGCCCAGTACTCACCGCCCCCAGCAGCCCCTCGACAGCCCCAGTATCCACGCAGCTCTGGCCCCAGCGGGCCTAGCACCCCGTCTGCCGCTGGCCTGGCCCTGCCAGAACCAAGCGGGGAGCGGGTTGGGGTCTGGCGAGGTGAAGATTAGAGCGAGGTGATTACTGGAGGCGGCCCCTCCCGCCCGGGCGCTGGCTGCAGAGGGCGGGCATGGGGGAGGACAGCTGGGGCTCCGGAGGGGTGTGACCGTCGGCCTGGGTCCACCTCCCCTCGCAGTAGGACACCAACAAGGGCCTCCCCCTCTCTGGGCCTCAGTTTCCCTAGCTGTAGAAGGGTGACGCCAGGACCTACCTGATGGGGCTCTCATGGGGCAAGGAGGAGATGAAAGTAGAGCATTGCACAGCGACTGGCATACAGTAGGTGCTCAGTGAATGTCCACTGCTACTGTTTTTATCAGCTGGGGCTAGAAAAAGTTCCTCGTAGACACACAGGTGGTGACAGGGGTGGGGGAAGCCGAGGTCCTGACAGGTGAAGGCAGTTCCAGTCGCCTCCCCCAGACACTGAGCTGACCGGGGAGTAGGGGGCCTTTTCGCTGGGTTTTGAGGAATGGATAGAAGTTCACTCTTCATTCATTCAATGAACGTTATTGAGCACTTGCTGTATACCAGGTACTGTTCACAGAGGTGAACAAAACAGACACAAATCTTGGAGCTGACATGCTAGGAGGGGAGATAGACAATCAGCAGATAAGACATAGAGGGTGTCGGGTGGTCATAAGGCTAATGAGAAAACTCAAGCGGGGGGGTGGGGAAGAGGGTGGGTTGCTCTTTTAGAGAAAGTTCTCAGAATGGGGGATGGAGGGCAAGGCTAAGACCCTGGACACAGCCATGTATGAAGGGGAGGGTGCTCGGGAATCGCGGGAGGTTGTGGAGCAGGGGCGGGGACATAGTCAGATGGCATTTTGGAGGAATATCTCCTGTGGGCAAGATGGGAGGCCGGGAGGAGGCTAGAGCCCTGATCAGGGCCAGGGCTGTGGGATGGACATGGGGGGAGAGGGGGACAGAGGAACAATCCTCGGGGAGGAAGTCTGGGGGAAGAGGGAGGAACCGGCCATACCCAGGCCCCCGTTTTGGGGACAGGTCGATGACAAGATTGTCCCAGAGGCAGTGGCCCGAGAGCCAGAGCAGGTTCCAGGGGAAGCCCCTGAGGCGGTTTGCCCACCCCCGCCCCCACCCAAAGAGCCCGGGGCCCAAGAGGAGGGGAGTCTGGGGGTGGGGGGGGGCAAGGGGAGGCCAAGAAAATGTCTGATGGATTTAGTGACACAGAGGACAGGAGGGAGGTCCAGGCCTGTGTATGGACCGGGGAGCAGGTGGGAGGCACCTGCCGGAATGTTGGCTTTGTAGGGAGGGGCCCGCTTGTGCAACCCCCTCCCCAGCGAAGGGGGGCGAGGCCCTGGAGGGGGGTCCAACTACGCGCACTAACGGCCTTGGATGAGGAACCAGCTGTGCTTCCTGCTGAGGGCCGGGAGGGGGGGGGTCAGGGGCTCAGCGCCCAGGGCTGGGGGGAGCCGGGCAAGGAGGCCCCAGCCACCCTGAGCCCAGGTGCTTCCCGAGGCTCCCTGGGACCCTCCAAGCCCAGCTGCCCTGTCTGTGAGGTGGGCTCGGGGCTCTGGGGCCGGGGTACGAGGCCTGCAATATGGGGCGGGGAGGTGGTGGTCTCTAAGTCCCTAATTGCTTCATTACTAAAGAGCTGCTCTGTTCTCAGGCCCCAATTAGCTAATTGGCCCCGGGTGGGTTAAGAGGCTGCAGGAGGGATCTGGGCGTTAGGCACAGAGGCTTTGGTGGCTTAGCGGATGCAGCTGATTCGGGTGCAGACGCTGTGTCAGCTTAGAGAACAGGATTAAGGGCGGGGTGGGGTGGGGCTACGTGTCCCCTCCAGCTGGATTAGGTGGGGGTCAGGCCACTCTCGGCCCGACGGGTCCCCCATCCTTCATTTCTCCCCCAGGAAGAATCCCGAAGCCCCTTCAGCTGCCGGTGGGGAAACTGAGACCAGAGGGTGGGCAGGGCTTCGGGGGCAGGGCACCACAGGAGGTCAGTGTGACCTTGGGAAAGCCCCCCCACCCCCCGCTGAGGCTGTGCTCAGGCGGGGGTGGGCCAGCCAAAGGGGGCGGGTGTGCTATGGTCTGGTGTCCCCTCCCCAGCCCCAGTTTGGGGGTTCCTGGGGAGAGGGCCACCCCCGCCTGGCCAGAGACCCCCTCCAGGCATCCTAGAAGCTGGCTGGCTGGAAACATCAGTTGAGAGGGGGCGACTGTCAGACACAGCAGTAACTGAGCACCAGCTGTGTGCGCTGAGCCCTTCGCTGGTGTGGGCCTTCAATCCCCAACCCCACCCCGAAAAGACGCCTGATTGTAGAGGAGGCTGCTGGAGCCCAGGTGGGGGGGGACCAACTCCCCAGTTCACCAGATGCACTAACGTTTAGCACTAATGTCCCTCCATCCTAGAAATGCTCTCAGTTCGGGCTGGTTGGTCACCACAGGTCAGGGCCACAAAGCTCAGAACTTGGGGGTGCGAGCCTGGGCCCCAGCCCGTGTGGGTGTGGACAAGAGAGGCAGGGCCAGCACTTCTCAGCCAGTCTCCGCCTGAGTCGCTGGGTCAGTCTGGTGGCTGGACTGGACCCTCCCCGGGCTCCCGCACATCCACCCTGAGGGGCAAGGCTGGGGCAGAGGGGGTGGCGGCGTGGAACTTGGGCCTCCGTGGCCACTGGCACCCTCCCGCGGTCCTCTGAGCCTGGGACCCCAAGGGTTGAATACGGCAGCCGTGGGGGTACCACAGCGGGAGCCATGGATGATAGTAAGTAGGTCCGTGGGGGTGGCTGTGATCCTGGGGGTTCTCCTCACTCCATCCCTGGGGACCCGTGTCCCCACGGCGGCTACAGGATCCCGGCTGGGTAGGCCCCTCAGCGGGCAGAGAACAGGCAGGTGGATCGCCCTGGGCTGAGCGATGGTGGCGGGGGCTCCCCTGGTGTTAAGCCCCTGGGGTGAGGGACGCCAAGGGTTGCAGAGAGACTCAGACACCCACCGTCCTTGGAACCAGGCTTTATGGAGGCGCTGACCCCTTGCCTCCCCGGTCTGTGGTGTCCACGGGCCGCCTGGAGTCCCCCATGAGGGCCTGCCCTGCTGCGAGCCAGATGGGCAGCTCACCGGCCGTGACCCTCCTCAGGCCTTGGCCCCTGCCCCACCCCGCGCCCTCCACGCTCTCCTCTGGGGCCCAAGGCCTCACTGGGCAGGGTCAGGGCTCCTGGCTTCGGGGCAAGGGAGAACTGTCCGCGTCCTGGCCCCCCACCGGGGCCGAGGCGCCTGCGCTGCGCAGCTCCCGGGCCAGCTTCTCTGCCAGTTTTCGGAAGGGCGGCCGGCGGGCAGGCTCAGCCTCCCAGCAGCCGCCCATGAGGGCATGGATGGGGGCCGGGCAGCCTTCGGGGGGCTCCATGCGGTACCCTTTCTCCACGGCCTCGGACACCTCCTTCAGCGACTGTGGGCAGAGTGCACACCGGCATGGCTGGGGTCAGGGCCACAGTCGCCAGATCCGCAGGGGGCCCAGTGCCTCCCCCCAACACTCCACTCACCATCTTGGGGTACGGAGCCCGGCCGTATGAGAACACCTCCCACAGAAGCACTCCGAAACTCCAGACATCCGACTTGCTGGAGAACTTCTGTGGGGCCCAGGATCAGGGTGAGGAGGGGCCCCGAAGGACTTCTGCGCCAGCCCCTGCTTCCTCCAGGAAGTCCCCCCGGGCTGACCTTCACTCTCTGGTCTCCTCCCAACAGACTGCTCCCTCTGAGCCTTCCCCAGCCGAGTGGGACTCAGACCCAGTGCAGGGAGGGGGCCTTGTTATTCTTGGCCCCGGCGCAGAGCCCGTCTGCTTCAGAAATGGGGAAATGGGGGCCCAGAGAGGGTCACACAAGGGAGAGGCCAGACACGGGCTAAAAAGGAGCGACCGTGGGCCAAGCACTCACTGGGGTGGCAGAGCCATTCCCTTGAAAGAGGTCCCGAGAGAATAAGAGATGTGCCCAGGGTCACAGAGCAGGCGGAACCGGGGCTTCAAGGGTCCCAGGGGCGGAGGGGGGCTCACCCCATGTTTGAGAGCCTCAGGCGCCGTCCATTTGACTGGCAGCCGGCTTGAGTCCAGCCCCTTCCGCTCGGCTTTGGCCAGGCCGAAGTCACTGACCTTGGCCACCAGGTCCTCGGAAATGAGGATATTGCGGGCGGCAAGGTCTCGATGCACCAGCTTCTTGCTCTCCAGGTACTCCATGCCCTCGGCGACGTGCCTGGGGAGGGGGCAGGGCCCGAGGTGGGGGTGGCTGCAAGGGTGCAAACTCCCAAGGCCGGGCTTCTCCTGCTCCATGCCTCAGTGCCCCCCTGACCTTGGAAGGCCCCCCGCCCCACCCCCTCGGGAGCCCCACTCACAAGGAAAACTGCAGGAGCTGGGGGGTGCTCACGAGGGCCCGGCCTCGTGTGCGCAGAAAGTTCACCAGGTTGCCCTGTGGGGGAGGGAGATGGACCTGGGGGGCTCGAGGCTGCTCAGCAGCCCCCCCAGGCCCCGATGGCACCTCAGGCCCCACCCCCACCTTGCTCACGTGCTCCATGACGATGTAGAGCCCCTGGTGTAGGATGACGCCCAGCAGACGCACCAGGTTCTTATGCTGCATCTTCCTGGGGGGCCAGCAGGTGGGCCGTGAAGGCACGGCTGGGTCCCCGACCCCGGGATGCCCTCCTCACCCCCCACCCTGCCCCCGGACTCACGTCATCACCGCCGTCTCATCCAGGAAGGCCTGGGCTGTCACATCGCACTTGATGTTCTTCACAGCCACCTTCTGTCCCAGGTACTCACCCTGCAAGACCGCTGCGGGGGGGAAACGGGTATGGGGACAAACAGTTGGGAATACCCACCTACCCCGACCCCCACATGCCCCAACACTGCTGTGGGGCCCCAGGCCTGGAAAACCCCTCACCCCTACAAGCTGATCAAAGAGAAGCATTGAACCCAGGTCGGCAAACCTCAGCTCGGGGGCCAGACCCAATCCTGTCAGAGGCCACCCCGCTTTTGCAAGGCCCTTAAGTTCAGGGACACGTGGGTGGCTCAGTCAGTTAAGGCCCCTAGGTTCTGAGCGGTTTTTACCTTTTTAAATGTTTGGGGAAAAAAAATCAAAAGAAGAATACTACTTTGCAATAAACGAAAATTACATGGTGCTCCAGTTTCAGTGTCTACAAATAAAGTTTTATTGGCACACGGCCCCGCCCATTCATTTACCTGTGTCTGCGGCTGCTTTCCTGCTACAAAGGCAGAGCCGAACACTGACTCAGACTGTCTGGCCTGAAAAGCCTAAAATAGGTGCACTCAGGCCCGTTACAGAGAAGGTAGGCCAACCCCTGACCTAAGCAAGCCCCAGAGCCTTCCAAGTAACAAATTCCAGGAGTGGCATTCCGAGCACAGGGCCTGGAGGTGTGAAGGCATCAAGCACGATCACCGATCACCGAGGGCCTGCCTGAGCTGACGTCAGCCCCCCTCACAGAGCAGGTGCTAACATGGGTGTGAATTAACTCGCCCCTCATGACTCCTAAGCCCGAACACGCCCCCCTTCCTTCAGCCTCTTACCCAGGCCTCCACTCACCTCCAAACTCACCCTCTCCAATCCGTGCACCCAGCGTCAAATGTTGCAGGTTCAGTAACCAGCCAGCTGTGGGGTAGGGACCGGGTCAGAGGGGAACGGGCTCCACCTGGCAAGAGGCCAGGTGGTGTCCCCCACAGCGCCCCGGCCAGGGGCACACATGCAGCTGCTCCCAGCAATGGTCAAGGGCTTGTCCGAGACACCCCACTCCTGGGCCTGCTTATCAAGTGCTGGAAAGCAACAGAGCCTGTGTACCCCGGGATGACCTGAGGAAAGGGGCTTACGGGGTGGGGGATGGACCCCAGCATGGCTTCCCGGGAATGCCCCATCGGGTCCAGGGGGTGGCGCTGGCAAACCCTTTAGGGCTGCCCTTCTCTCTTCTACCTGGAGACTGTCCCTCCAAATACCCCAGGGACTCTTCCCTTTATAGACCTTTACCTCTGGCCACCCAGGACACACAGCAAAAAAATACAACAGACATGGAGACTGGTAAAGCTTCTGGAATCTTCTGGCAGAGGTTCCCGAATCTTCCAGAATCTCCCAGCGTTCTAAGTGGTCATCTGGGGTCCAGCCTCCCTGACTCCTTGTCTCAAACATGGGACTCCATGAGACTCCATGTCTCAAACTCCTTCCCCTTCCTGCCCAAAGCCCCCCCCCCCACCAAATTACGAGCCCTTAATTTTGATCAAGCACGGGGACACCAGCCTCCCCTGGGGGCCATCCCTGAGACGTCCAGATTTCCCTGGGAGAGACAGACACGATCATCAGGTTCAGGAGGAGTGGCCGTGGGAGGGGGCATTTGCTCGGGGCCTTGAGCATCGGGGATTTCATTACTCAGGGCCTGGAGGGGCACTTCCGGTGGAGGGAACAGAATGCACAATAGCATAGAGGCGAGAGGAAAGCAAGGAGGCAAGTAAGGAGCATGGAGGAAGGGTCTTGTGGATGAACTAAGAAAGATGGCTCAGCCATCTTCCCTTACAATCAAGGGAAGGTTCTAGAAGGCAGGAGAGTGATGTGGGTGAATTTTCTTGATAGAAAGTCACCTCTGGGGACGCTGAGGTAGGGGTTCGGCGGAAGGGGAATGCTCCCCAGAGAGGAGGCGGTCTGGTGGGAGGGTCTGAGGCTGGGCTGGGGCTCGGGCTTGGGCCTCTGGCCCAGGCCGTAGGGTGGATGATGGGGACCCGGAAGCAGAGCAGGTGTGGGAATTCGCTCCCCGTGGGCCGTTGGGCGTCCGTGGGCACCTCTGCCCCACCCGAGCGCTGCTCCAGGTCTTCAGCTCGCAGTGCCGGCCACAGCAAGCCATGCTCAAGTGATGCGGCTTTGGCCACCGGCCCCATGAGGAGGGGCGGGGGCCCCTACCTTTGGCCAGCTCCTCTTCTGCCGACTTGGTGCCCTGCTTCCTCTTGGGTTTCACTAGCTTTGTGCAGATGGCCCCCTTGTCCTTGCTGTAGTGCTGCAGGGTGCGGGCGGAGCAGAGGCAGCCGTGAGCCCCTCCGGGGGTGCAGGGAACCCCTGCCTTCTGTGCCCTCCCCAGGGCGGCTCTCCGAAGGGGGTGGGCAGGAGCTGGGGAGAAGGGGGGCTTTGCTTCCCACCCGAGGAGTTGGGCTGGTTTCCATGGGAACGGAAAGGATGCAGGCTAGGAAACAGGAGGATCCTGGGGAAGGTGGGGCGGTGGTCTCTGGATCAGTGTCAACGTGGAGGTTCCTAGGGGTCCCCAGAGGAGCCACCCCAGTCCCTCCCTAGAGGGGGGCCCAGAGGACTCAGACCAGCTGTGGGGCCGGTGGTCCACGGAGACGAGCCCCTCCTTCCCACACCAGGACTGTGCGTGCAGCAGTGGGTGTCCCGGGCCCACCCGGTTGCCAGAATGGGGGGGGGGGGGGCGCCGGGCTGGGGTCCCTCCACCTCCACGGTGCAGACCGTGCGGCTCTGGGGCGCTAGGCCCGGCGGCGGCCGCACCTCCACCATGTCCATGAGGTTGCAGAAGCTCACGGCCTCGTCGATGGTCAGGCGGCCGCCGCGGTGCAGCACGCGGTAGTGGATGACGTCCCGGCCGAAGCTGACGCACAGCACGTAGTCGCCGGGGTGCCGCGCCGACTCGCGCACCAGGAACAGCCCGTCCTCGGGCGGCTGCAGCTGCTGCACGGCCTCCTGGCCCGAGATCTTCCCGTGGAACCACCTGCGGCCGGCGGAAGGGCACGCTGGGCCGGGCGGGCCGGGCCCTCCTGCCGCCCAGCCCCGGGGGTGGGGGTGGGGGGGCGTCCCCAGACTCACGGCATGAGGCTGAGCTTGGGGTCCGCCGACAGCGCCTCTCGCTCGCGCAGCGCCCCGGCCGCCAGCAGACCCTCCTGCCCGCTGGCGTGGTGCTTGGCACGGTACCAGCTCTTACTCTACCGGGGAGGGAGCCGGCGGTGGGTGTGGGGCGGCGGGGTCCGGGCTCCCGGCAGAGACACCCCTCCCCAAGCGCGCCCAGGCCCCGCGGCCGCCACTCACCTCACAGGCCTCCAGGATGGTGACCACGTCGCCCTTGTGGAAGGCCAGCTCTCCCGGCTTGGGGCGCGTGTGCTCACACTTGGTGATGCACTGGGTGCCTGGGGCCCAGCGCCTCTGAGGCCGGGAGGAGGGATGGGGGGAGGGCCAAAGGGGCACGAGGGGGAGGCCCAGGGAGAGAGAGAAATGGAAATTGGGCAAAAGACAGCAAGGCAGAGACAGAAGAGAAATCAAGAGGGAGCAGCCTGGGCAGAAGTTATCAGGCACAAACCCAGGGGCCCAAAGCAGAAGGTCAGGAAGAAAAGGTGACAGAAATGTAGCATCAGGTGATAGTGAAAGAGTGTGCAGCACTGGCTGAAGGGGGCCGGAGTCACAGGTCCAGCCCCCCACCCCCACCCCGGACTCGGGGCTGAGGTCCCGCGGGTGTGGACTGGGTGGGGGACGGCCCAGGACACAGGCACCCGGGTTGGGGGTACTCACCGTTGGCATCCTGGCTGAGATGAACGTGGGGTGCCAGGCACGGAGGAAGCGAGGGCTCACCTGGGGGCGGGCAGAGACCAGCTGGAGATTGGAGGCAGGCTGGGGCGCCGGCCATTACTAACTAACCACTTCCTGCCCAGGCCAGGTCGGGGCAAGTACGGGAGGGCATCCCCATGGGGGGTTCCAGGTGGTGGCTCCCCAAGCCCCTCTGGGGAGGTGGTCTTTACCCACAGGAGTTCCTTATCAGAGTTGCTGCCATGGAACATCAGCGAGGAGACCAGAGTCTAGCCCCGCCATTGTCCCGGAAGGGCAACAGATGCACAAGGTGGGCACAGAGCAAGTGCCCATAGGGTGGGGAGGGGTGAAGTGCCTGGCTCAGGCTCTCCAGCAGCCCCACAGTGGGTGGGAAACATGGTGCCACCTAACTGAGCTTGGTTCCTCTTTTCTGGTAAGTGGGCAGGGGCAGGGCAAGGAAACAGAGGATGATTCAAGGTCATTCCCAAGTATCTCTGAACCTAGGGTGGGGCTGGGAGGGGGTGGGGGGAGCGGGCATGCAGCCCTGCTGGGCTTCTCTGGCCACCAACTGAGCCTCTCTGATGCCCCCCAATTCCAATGCCAACCTAGGATAGACATGCAGTCTCTTACTGCTGCTGGGGAAGGGGCTTTTCCACCCCTTTTCTCCTCCTTGGACCCCACAGCAGGTGGCTGGGCAGTGGGGATGGTTGGAGGGATGAGCCTCTGCCCCTCCAGTATTGCCCCCCATAAATCCCCAGCCCCATGTGTACTCACACGCATACTGACCCATGTACACACGAGCACACACAGAAACACATGGGGCTTGGACACAGGTGGACACAGGTACCCAAAGGCACGCGGGCGCGCAAGCAAAAGCACATTCACCTAGAGACAGGTGTGTGCACTTCTACACATGGGTGCACACGGACAGACTCTCAGACGTCCAGAAATGTGTGTACCTGTCCCCCCCCAACACACACACAGACCCACACTTGAACACCTGGGCGCCAGACGCTGGGCGCCAGACACTGGGCCACCAGGGCACGCAGAGCTACACGCAGGGCCGCGCACACGCATCTCGGCCACACGCGAACATCACTCCACGTGGACGCGCGGATACACACACCCGGGAGCTTGCAGACGCGCACACTCGCACCCAGAAAAATACCCCCACCCTGCGCCCGATCGCCTCTAACCACCCGCTACCCCAGCCGCGTACCCGCCGCGCACGCCGGACGCGCACACTCGCGCTCACACCGGCCCCTCCGCCGCACGCCCGGGACTCCCCCGGAGGCCTCGGGGTTCCCCCCCACACCCCGCCACTGCCCCGCGGTCTCTCCCCTCACCCCCCCCCGCCACCGCGCTCACCTGCTCAGGGGGCGCCCCCGGGCCGCGCCCCGCGCCCACACCCAGGAGGGCCCCCGCGCGCTGGCTGCGCACCCCGAGGCAGCCCCGGCTGCACAACTTGGAACAAGTTGCTCCGTTTCCTCATTTTGGGGTGGAGGGGAGGAGGGCTGGGGGAGCGGGGGAGCGGGAGGCGCCGCGGCCCGGGAGGCCCCCGCAGGTCCTAGCGCCGGCCGCACTGCGGTCGGCTCCGCGCGCCGCCGCCGCCGCCGCCGCCGGCCCCTCCCCGCCCCGCCCCTGAGGCCCCCGGCACCTCCCGCAGCGCCCGGGCGGGGGCCGGGGTGCTCGCCTGCTCCACGCCACTCCCTGGCACGGTGCCGCGGGGCGCACCCCGCCCACCCGGGGAACCGGAGGCCTTGGAGCTCGGAGCGGGTGCCGCGCACGGGGCGGGGGAGTTGTGGGGGGGGGGGGGATAGGGAGAGTGAGCCGCCCGTTTGGGGAGATAAGCAAGCCGCAGAGCCCAGACTGTGCAATGGACACTTCGGACTGCGATTCCAACGCCCTCTTCACTCACCTCCTCTGCCGAGAGGGTTGTTGGCGTCTGGCGCAAAGCAAGTGCTCAAAAATGTCATTGGTCATCAGTATTGTTAGGATCCTCAGCAACATTAGGGGGATATTGGGGCCCCCTATGGAACCGGAGGCCTCCTGGTGGAGCCTGCCTGGGGTCAACCCAGCTGGGCCAGGGATTCCTCCTCCGCAGAGCCGGCAGCGCGGGCTTCACCCTCAGACACCGGTTTGATGAGCGTTTGCTGAGCGCCGCGCTGGGCCCGGGCCCGGGCCCGGGCCCGGGGCCCAGCAATCGCTCTGCTTCTAGGGCCTGAGTCTGTTGGACAAGGATGGTGCTCATCAGAGGAGGGTGATGGGCCAGGATGCCCAGGGAGCCTGAGTCCTGTTTTAATCTTCTGTCAGCCCAAAAGGCTAAGTGTCTACGCTCCAAGGCATCATGTGATTTCTCAGAATAGAGGCCCAGTTACAGAATTGTAAAAACATCCCAATTATGGAATATTCTAGAACAAAAACTAGGAAATTGTATGTATCAAGGTTCTAGAATCAACAGTTGTCGAAAACCACCACCACCACCACGTGACTCAACACAACTGGCCCCATCCTTTCGTGTTATACAGGAGAGAATCAGCACATGGGGAAAGTTCCAGAAGGGGACCCTCCAAACAGCCCCAGGGTTGTCCCCAGCGAGGGCAGTGGGTGGGAGGAGAGGGAGGGAGAGGACGCTTTCCTTCAAGGTGGTGTAATTCACTGGAAGTGGTAATGTTGGCAGGGAGGATGCCCCGCTAAGGATATTCCTGCTAAGCGGGGCTCCCCAGGCTCCCCGGGCTCGGCTGTGGGAGAGTCCTGGGGTGCGGCCACACCTCCCAGCCTCAGGCACTGCTGTGGACCCAGGGCTGGGGACCCTGCAGCCAGCATTCAGTTGGGTCACGGGGCCACCATATATGGCAAACCATCATCACTTGCCTGAAATAGAAACATCAAAATAGCCACAGGAAACCCAGTAACGCCAGTAGCTTCAGACCAGAGACTGCAGCCAGAGGTCCCACGATGGAGGCTTGCCTGCTCTCTGCTCAGCAAGGACAGGAGCCTGTGTGTAAGACCTTAAGAGGCTCGCGCACCCCAGGGAGCCTTTCTCCTTGATACAGTCAGGGCGGTGGGGAGAGCGTTGAAAGGGGCTGGCTTGCTCCCCCTGTGAATCAATACTTAGTGTCTGAGGAATACCTACGTCTTCCCCAGGACCCGAGGGGTCCTTGTCCTACACTCTGGAAGGCCCTACCCCAAACAGAGGGATCAGAGAGGAACCACAGGAGCGGAGATTGGAGAAGGACAGACTTCAGGTGGATAGTGCCAGGTTCCCAAATCTCCAAGGGCTAACCTGGGGTGCAACCCCCGCCCCCCCCCCCCCCCCGCCGCATATGGGCTTGGGGCACTGAGCTGTCTCAGTCTCCCGGACTCTAGGGAGATAGGTTTGAGTCCATGGTTTATTTGGGTCAGAGCTACAGAAGGAGTGAACTGCCCACTCCTGAAAGCATTCAAGAATTGGCCACTTTGAATCTCAAAGACTAGATGGGTCTTGCAGTCCCCAGAAGTGGCAACCCCAGTTTCTCCTCCTCCTGCCAGGAGCAGGGGGGACTAGCCCCTTCCTTCTACCAGCCTGAAGCCAGCTGGTAGCCACACCGTCAGACTGGACTCCAGAACGACCCAGCCCTGGGCTCCTCACCCTCCAGATTTCTGTCCTGTTGACTTGATTCCAGAAATCCTCTGACACCCCAGGCCACCCGCCTTGTGCAGGCTGGTAACAGGAGCCCCTCCCTGGTTCCCCAGCTGCCTCCAGTTTTTCTCCTTGCTGCCATTCACCTTCCACTGCGTGGCTAAGGATGAAAATGTGACTGTGGCCCTCCCCGGCACGAAATCCTTCCATACCACCCTGCTGCCTAAAACGCTCAGTCCGGCCACCCGAGCTCTTCCCGTTCGGCCCCCAGCAGGCTTCCCTAGCCTCATCTCCTTCTGCTCCCACAAAGCACCCAGTGGTCTGGCAACTCTGAACGGCAGGAGCTTGCATCCTTTGGACTGGCTGCCCTTCTGCCCGGAATGCCCTTCTGCCTTGTCCGTCCGGCATCATTTTTGTGAAGCCTTCCCGGATGCCCCCATCCTTCTCGGAGCCAGGCCCTGCTTCTGTGTCCTGCAAAGATTCCTCGCTGCAGGCACCAGCTCTTACCTCACTGTGTGATGGCTGTGCACCTGGCCTTGGTGACCCAGCCCATCAGCCTGCCTGCGAAGGAGGCCAGTCCCAATGATGTGGGAAGCAAAGGCAGAAGAAAAATTACTAAATTTCCTTCCTACCTACAGCCCCTTGACAAGTCCTTGAAACAGGCAGAGTGACCTTCCTCTAGGGACCCAGCTGCCTCGATGTTGATACTTTGCTAAGGGCAAAAGGCAGTCTTGGCCCGACCCGCAGGATCCTGTAAGCCTACTCTAACATATAAAAATTCCTTTGGAAACTTCCTTTATCTCTACCCCCCAAGATACATGTTGGCAATCATCCCCCAGGCATACCCACCAACCCACCGAGGCACTTCACATACATCTGAAGGGTCTCATGACTGAGGGTCTACTAAACAGTAATAAATGACCCTTCCCAACAATAGCTACCCCCTCAGGATCCTGGAAGCCTTGTTTCCAAAACACCTGGGAGGCTTACACTACCCCAACCCCCTCCCAACCTGGAAGTACGTAATGGGCCACTCCTCACGACCCCAGAGCAGCTCTTTCGGCCCACGGGTCCTGTCCCTGTATGCTTGAATAAGACCACCTTTTTGCACGAAAGACGTCTCAAGAATTCCTTCTTGGCCTTTGGCATCGAACTCTAACATCCTTCCTCCATCAACCAGAAAGCAGGGATTGAATCCTGCAGGAAGAATTCAAATCCTCGGAGGCAGCCATGCCTCGGGTTTGTGCTATGACTAGTGTTGGAAGCCACTAGTTGGGTTTTGGTTGCTTCTGAAGGGGGCTTCCACCACTTGCAAGCAAAAAGATTCCTAAGACTGAAAATGGGGCCAGGGCGCCTGGGTGGCTCAGTTGGTTGGGCGACCGCCTTCGGCTCAGGTCATGACCCTGGAGTCCCGGGATCGAGTCCCGCATCGGGCTCCCTGCTCGGCGGGGAGTCTGCTTCTCCCTCTGACCCTCTCCCCTCTCGTGCTCTCTCTCTATCTCATTCTCTCTCAAATAAATAAATAAAATCTTTAAAAAAAAAAAAAGAAATTAATGGGGCCAGAAGTGGGGGGTTGAAATGAACAGACTCTAGGACGAGCAATTGGTGAGTCAGATTAAATGACCCTAAACGCAGCTAGGGATCTCCTGGGTGTGCCCTTTCAAGATCTGATAAATCTGCATTCCAT
Source organism: Zalophus californianus (assembly GCF_009762305.2). NCBI lineage: Eukaryota > Metazoa > Chordata > Mammalia > Carnivora > Otariidae > Zalophus > Zalophus californianus. The sequence continues at coordinate 2,804,144 of NC_045595.1, forward strand.
CCATTGGGTCTACTGGTGCTGTCTTCCGTCACATGCAACAGAAAAACCCTGAGGGACCCACCTCCCTTGGACCCACTTCCCTTCTCTCCTGAGTGCCTTTCCTTATTTATTCAAAGTTCACTGTTCTTCACTTCCTACCTTTCTCCTATTTTGGCTGTTGGCGATTTGTATAACCCCCACCCCCCGTTTTCCACACTCCGGCCCACGGAGGATTTGGGGGGAGCCAAATGCTCTCCTTTGGGGGGATTTGGTGATTTGAGGGGAGCCAATCCTCTCGTTTTAGAATTGAGCAGCTGAGTTCCTGAGAGGCAAAGCAACTAGTCTATGGTCACACAGCTGGCTGGGGCTGTAAGTCAGGTGTGTGAACTCACTTATTCTTCCTCACTGATATGGATGCAAATCAACGTAGGCAATGAACAGACAGAGTCGTGTAATAATGCACTTGACATAATGTATCAGTTAGTAGGATTGGTACACAGGGATGGAAGACCCCAAGTGCTAGAGGCTTGAATTAGATAGAAATTCATCTCTGAGGGATGTACTCCTGGGCAGTGTCAGGAACCGAGGCTCCTGCCTTCTTGCTGCTCTGCCTTTCTCAGCACAGGAACTTCCATCTCTTGAGCTAGGATGGCTGCTCAAGCTCCAGCCTTCCCATGTGCCCTCCAGCCAACAGGAAGCAGGAAGTTGGAGAAAAAGGTACACCTCTTCCCTTTAAGAACTCCTCCTGGAAGATGCATGTGACACCTTTGCTTCATTCCATTGGGTGGAACTTAGCCATATGGCCAAATTTAGTGGCAGGGGAAGCTAGGAAATGTAGTCTTTACAGCAGGGGCCAAGGAAGCTTCCTCAAAGCTCCCAGACCTGTTCCCACCTCAGGGCCTTTGCATCAGTTGTGCCTTCTGCCTGGGACACTTCCCCAGACCCAGCAACATCCCAGCACCCTACAGAATATTTCAACCTGCTGACACTTCCTGTCACCTCCCCTTGTAGCTCTGGAGAGCTACCATGGTCTAACTGACCATACATTTTACTTCTTTTCCTTGTTTACTGGCTGCATCCTCTCTAGAACATCAGCTCCCCAAGGGCAGGGATTTTGGACAGTGTCATTAATTGCTGTGGCCTCCATATACCTGGCACACAGGAGATGCTTGGAACATATTTTTTAAGCCAATGAATATTGGGGAAGGGAGGGGTAATGAGCAGTGGCTGACATGTGTGAACGGAGCACTTTCATTGTACCCATTCCACAGATGTGAAAACTGAGGCTCAGAGGGTTCTCTGGCTCACCCCAGGACAGAGGAAGTGGCAGGCTTCACTTTTAACCTAGGTCTCTCAGGCTCCAGGGCCCACATGCTGCACAGCAAGATGTTGGGCATATGACAGACCCCCAGGAGAGTTTTATAGAGGGTGGGTGAGGCAAGCCAGTGGCAGCCAGATGTGGGAACAGCTGAGCTGCCGGGGCCCCAGTGGATCTTCCGCTGGAGAACACGGCCAGATCAGACTGCCCCAATTAGTACACCTTTAAATTTAGCTTTCTCCTCCCTGCCAGGGGATTTGGGGATTCGGTGGAGGAACACTCTGCTCTTTCGAGGAAAACTGCTGCATCGCTCAACTGGAGACATGGTCTGGTGGGCCATTCTCCACTCACTGAATGAAGGGCTTCTCAAGGCGACTGCTTTGGGGTGTCAGGAGTGGTCTGCCTTTGATGGGAGAGCCTATCTGCTCTCCCTCAACATCCCTCACCTTGCCTTCCTTGTTCTATAGGTGGAGCTGGGTCTGTCATTTCCCAGCCATGCTTGCAGGTTCAACACGTGCAAACTGGGTCTGTGTCACTTCTTGGCTTAAAATCTTTCCATGGCTCCACCCTGCTTAGGATTCACCCACGCTCCTCACCAAGGCCCATCACCAGCTGGGTCTGGCTGCTGTCACTTCCTGCTCTCAGCTCCTTCCACTTCCCTTGGCTGGCTCTCTACCACCGCCTCTGCCTCTTCCTGCTGTTCCTTGAATGTTCCAGGTGTTGCCCAGTCTCCTCCTAGTATGTGCTTTTCCTGGCTCCTCTCAAGATTGGCTCCTTTTCAGCATTTCTGGCTCCTCCAAGAGACCCTTACTGACCACCCATAATGGCCACCCACCATCTGAGCCCACATCACTGCCTGTGACCCTGCCTTACCCATTCTTGTTGATTGCCCTCCTGACTTGCCTTGGCCCCCTTGACAAAACATATATTCCGTGAGCAAGGGCAGGGATTGTCTCTGACTTGGTCAATCATTTATCTCTGGAGCCTGGCACATAGTAGACCCTTATGTTATTATGTAAATTGTTTACAGTGGAGGAGTGTACACTATGGAACACTTTTATCTTCTAGGACTTGTTTTGTTATTTTCCTGAAGTTAGTAATTGCCTTTGTTTTGTGTATCTATGAATTCTCTTTCCTCCAGCCTTGCCAATGGAACGAACTTCTCCACTCAGGGCCAGCTGCAGCCCAGCTGTACCCCTGACCCTTCACTTTTTCAGCACCTGGGGATTCCTGGGATGTAGCTCCTGTTTCTGGGGTCCAGGCTTCCCTGTTTCTTGGTCTGTGCCCTCGTTTTGAGAATGTGCCCCCTCTAGGCATTTCCAGAGAAGGTGTTTTCCTTCCACTCTCCTGTGTGATTGGTGGTCTGGCTGAGGATGCTGTGCTGGGTGGTGGCTAATTTCCCTTGCCTTGTGTCTTCCAGCTTCCAGTCTTGGGCAGTTGAACAACCCAAAGCTATGCTGTTTCCTCATTGTCTGCTTGTCACATTGTTTTCTCTCTCTTCCGACACTTGTAGAATCTTCTCATTCACCACATCCTGCACTTTCAAAGTGTGGTTTTGGTGTGGGTCTTTTTTTTTTTTTTTTACCTGTTGTGCTGGGCAGTTATTGGGCTGTGTCGTGCCTTCCATTCCTGGCAAACTTTCTTAAATGACATCCCTGGTGATTTCTTCCGCTTTGGTGTCTTTTCTCTGTCATATATTGGGCTTCCTGGGTTGATCTTCTCATTTTCTTGCCCACCTTTTTCTTCTTGTCTTCTCATTCTACTTTCTCTTCCAAGCCTGTCAACATTTCCGTTTTGACTATCAGGCTTTTAATTTCCATGGGCTCTTTCTAGTTCTTCAAATGTTCTTTTTCCTTCCTTCTTTCTTTCTTTCTTTAGAGATTTTTATTTTTAAGTCATCTCTACACCCAACGTGGGGCTTGAACTCACTTCCCTGAGATCAAGAGTCGCATGGTCCACCGACTGAGCCAGCCAGGCACCCCTGAATGTTCTTTTTTCAAAAGGCAAATGTAGAGCTGCTTCCTGGCCACTGTGTCTTCTATAAGCTCTCCGAGGATAACCTGCAGAAGGGTTTCTCTCCAACTGCTTTCTTCTGTTCTCTTTGTCTCTTTCCTCCAGCAAGTTACTTTTTTCTTCTCTTTTTGGGTTATAGTCTCTCACTAGCTAGAATTTATGAGGCACGTGCTGCAGAGCTAGCCAGAGGCCCCCCGCCATTGGGGTGGCTTCACTCTGGGTTGAGTATGAGGCACTGGCCATTGTAAGGGAGTCCCAAACACCAGCAACATCTGCTCTGGAAGCTGAAGGGGCCGCTGTTCCACGTGTCACTTTCTTCTCGATTGCCAGTTTCCACCTTCACACCTGCCTTCTGCCACACCTGTGTCCCTGAGGTGGAAACTTTCTGTGCAGCAAGTGTGAAAAAATGCATTTTATTACTGAGTTCTCCCCCAGCTCCAAAAGGTTGGTGCTACCATATGATTCAGCTTTATAGAGGCTCAGGGAGTCGAAGTGAGCTGTCCTGAGACCCCCACAGCTATGTTCAAGGACCATGCTGAGACTAGAGCCTGGAGTCACCCTCATGCATGAAGTGACAGCTTCTGGTTCATCTTTGGGTCCTCCCCAGGAAGGCGCTGAGTGCTTGCTGATCGAATATTGAATACATTTCCACACTCCCGATGGTAGACATTCAGAAGCCACATGAGTGACGGCCCATGGCGCATGATAGGTGTTCCATAAGCACGTGTTGAGCAATTGAGAAAATGGAAGAGCAGCAGCGTGATAGAAGATATCACAGAAGGAAGCCAAACTGTTACACTTCTGTCCATGTGAAGAAAAATATTTTGGAAATGAGAAGACACAGTCCTGATTTGGGGGCAGAGGATGGGGCTCCTTCATTTACAATGAGAGGGAGACTGGCAAAGCTCTGATGGAAAGTAATCTTGCACATGGATGTTTCAGATGCCTTAAAATGCTCGTGCCCTTTGATCGAGAAGTTTCATTTTTGGACATCTATGGAAGAGACAGAACCCCAACTGTACAAGAAGGTGTTTGCCATGCTGTCATTTATAATTTGAAAACAATCTAAGTGTCCAACAGTAGGGGATGGTTAAGCAGATTAGGGTACGTTTGTTTTATGGAATATTATGCATCTGTTAAAAACTACATCTCTTCCTAGTAGCCAAAATTTGAAACAGCCCAAATGTCTATCCGTGGGTGAGTGGACAACAAGAGGTGGGCCACCACACGTGGGAATATCAGCCTCAAACAGGAGCGAGGCGCCCACACGCGCGGCCCCAGGGACGGACCCCGAGCCCACGACGCCCAGGGAGGGAGCCAGACACGGAAGGCCACGCGGGGTGTGCGTCCACATGGCTGACACGTCCAGAACGGGCTCATCCGTGGGCGGGAAGGGGGCTGGCGGGGGCCTGGGGAGGGGAGAGGGGGTGACTAATGATGGGGGCGAGGCTTCTTTTTGGGGTGACGGAATGTTCCGGAATGACATAGTGGTGATGTTTGTGCACATCTGCAAAAATACCAAAAACGACTGAGTTGTACACTTTGAAATGAAGCGATAAGTTTTATATTATGTGCACGTTACCACATTTGAAAAATATGTTGTAAGGTCTACAGAAGTATTAAATTAGGCAAAGGATCGGAGCACACTGAAAACACCTGAGAAATTCAAGTTGTGACAGCGTCAAGTGAAGAACAGCAGGAATTACAATGGTATAAGGAGCCTCTCTGCAACCGAGAGGGCACGAGAGACAGGAAAGGAAGGAAACACGGGGTGTTCGCAGTGGTCCACTTCATTCCACTCTTCCGTTGTTCTGAAACTCCCAAGTTCTGTGTAATGGGAAAACCCAATGCACTCAAGCTCTTCACTGTAAAGCAGACCTAAAACTCACCAACTTCACCATCATAACCATCTCTAAGTGCACAGCTCAGCGGCGGGAAGCCCACTCACTCGGTCCTGCAGCCACCCCACCCTCCGTCTCCAGAACGTTCCGTCTCCCCCCACGGAGACTCTGTCCCCACCCCCTGCCCCAGCCCCGGCTCCCACCCTCTCCTCTCTGTCTGTGGGGACGGGACTCCTCTGGGGACCTCCTGGGAGTGGGGTCCTGCGGGATGTGTCCTTCTGGGTCTGGCTCCTCTCACTGAGCCCGGTGTCCTCGGGGGTCCCTCCACGTCGTGGCAGGTGTCAGGGTCCCTTCCTTCCTGAGGCTGGAACGTGTTCCCGCGCGTGGGTGGACCGCACCGTGTTTATCCATTCACCTGTTGATGGGCACGTGAGTCGTGTCCACCCTTTGGCCGCTGTGGACAACACTGTTGGGAACATGGGGGTGCAAATACCCCCATGTTTCCCAATACGTTTTTTTTGGCAGAACTCGAGCAGACATAAACGGGCACTACTCCCCCGACCCAGGCTGCCTTCTCCACTGTAGGAGAAACGCGGGTCCTCTGGCTTGTCCGCATCTGCTTCCCTGAAACATCTTCTCGCCCCGGCAGCCGAACTATCAGGCGGCCCAGGGAGAACGTGGAGCCGGCATTCCCCCGCCCCCCCGCCCCCAACACACACAGGCCGGCGGGAGCGGCCAAGCCTTGGGAGATGCTCCCTCTACCCCCGGGTGGGACTTATTTCGGACCAGGGACGCGGTGGGTTTTCCCGGCTGTCAGTGTTACCAGCGACTCTGGAGGGAGTTGGCAGGTCTGCCCTTCCATTTTTGTCTTTCGGGGACTGCGTGCCAGGTGCAGCTCCAGCCCTGCCCACACTGCCCGCGTCAGCCCGCCCACACGCTGCGCCGTCTCCTAGCAACCGGGCTCGCCCGCCCCAGCCCGCAGCCGGAGGTCTAGGGACGCTTCCCCGGCGCCTGGGCTCGCCTCTGCCTGCCCGCCACCGGCTTGCTCCGGGTCCTCTGCTGGTGGGACGGCGGCTGGAGAGGGCAGGTCAGAAGCGACCGCTCGTCGCGCTTGCAGAGAGCGCAGTTGCCCAGACGCTTCATCCATCTGGACCCAAAGCTTCGCTAACCAACCGCTTGATTTTTCTGGAGTTGATGGGGGGGGGGAGGGGCGGGGCGGGGGAAGCTGTAACTCCCTGTCAACAGGGTTGGTTTTAGGCACCTGGTGGTGAGGATACTGTCTGTCTTCCCCAGGAGCCAGGGGTGGGACCCTCGAACCGCGGGTGATGGGGTTTTCCAGAGCTGCCCCTGCCCCTGCCCCTGCCAGGAACTGCGTGCGGGTCGTTGCAGCGGGGACACAGGGCTTCCCACGAAGGTGAGGCTGTGATGGTCACGGCTGCCAAGTGGTCGCCCTGGAGGCCAAGCCAGCCTCCCTTCCCGCCATCCTGTTGCCCTTGCCTTAGCTGAAGCCTCTCGCGCAAACCATTACAACAGTCTCCTGGGATAAAACGGCAACAAACGGCGTCCTCCCAGCCACAAGGCACGTCCCTCGGACAGTGAGACTCATCTCTGGGTGTCAGAGCATGGCTTCAAGCATTTGACACGTTTACTGGGTGACTACTATGTGCTTGGTCTGTTCTAGACCTGGGGATACCACGGTGAACAAAGCGGATGCACTCACTGCCCGCAGAGAATTCTCGTCCCCGGTGGAAGGCAGGGAACGCGTGATTTTAATCAGTGGTGTGAGGGGTACAGAAAATGAATATGGTTATGTGACTGGGTGAGGTGGTCAAGGAGTCTTTGAGGAGGTGACACCTGGGCTGAGACCCGAGGGAAGGGAGGCGTCGCTGGCCATATAGGTCAGAGAAGAGCTTACTAGGTAGTGGGAACAGCAGGTGCAAAGGCCCTGGGGCGAGAATAGGTCTGAGGACAGCAGAGGCTTGTGGGTCTGAAGTGGCATTATGGAGGGAGAGGGTGGGGGATGGGCTTTTGTGGGGCTTTGTTGGTATTTGGAGTTTTATTCTGAGCTCTTCCTGCTTGAGGACTGAAGCAGCAGATGGGCCACTGTGATGGCAGGCAGAAGTGGGGCCGACAGCACTTCCTGATGGCTTGAACTCGAGCACAGAGGAACCCAGTAGGACTCCCCAGTGGTGGCGGGGGTGAGCCTGGGGCGCTGGCTGACGGGCAGAGCCACCGACAGACGCAGAGGGAGGGGGGTTGGTGAAGCTCTGCGGCAGGAGACTATCGGCACCCTCCCCTGTGCCCCGTCTGCGGCCGCGGCCAGGACCAGCCGAGGGGCTGGCTCCGACGCCTAGGTGTTGTCAGGGTGCCCGCAGGAGGCAGGGGGGCCGTGGCCCTAGAGGCAGAGGGGAGGGGCCTGCCCTCCCGGGGAAGTAGCAGTGGTTAGGCAGGGGCCAGCTGCTTCCAGTTTCCAGGAGATAATGTGCCTGCTAGGACGAGGCTCGGCTTCGTCCGCCCAAGGGGCGGGCGGTCCCCTGGCTCAGCTCTGAGAAGGGGGGTCCTGGCGTCTCCCTGCCCTGGTCTGCGTGCCTGTGCTCTGACATGTGCCGCTCCCGCTGGCCACCCATGCGTCCTGCCCCTGCTCCCCACCCATGCCCCATCCTCACTGCCTGGGGATGCCCTGGCGCTTGAAGCTGTCAGAAGCTCAGCCCGGGACCACGTCTCCCCACGTGAACCCTCGCTCTCCCCGCTGAGGTTTGCAATGAACATTCGGGAAAACTCCAGGTAGGGGACCTGCAGGCGGAGAGCCCCCCTACCCCAACTCAGCTTGGCTGCCTCCTCCCCCAGGAAGCCCTCTGGGCCCCCGACCTTCCCGCTGATGGCCCCACTGCTCATTTCTGGGACCAGGCCAAGATGGGTTCCTTGAGCAGCCGTGGGGCACGTGGGATGAATGCTTCTCGGGTAGGGTCCCCAGGGCACCCTGGTGTGGGGGTCGCCCGAGGGACCCACATGTCGGGGTGCAGCCTCCGGGCAGCGCCAGCTTCTCAGACGTCCTCACTGTTCACACCCGCGGCCTGAGTCCCAGAGAGAGATGCTGGCTGGTCAGGCGCCCCTTGCTCGGAGCCCGGAGGGAGTAGCGGGAGGGCCCTGAGGGAAAGACCACACAGTCCACACCAGAAGACATGGTTTATTCACTCCCCGCCCCCTGCAAACTCTCCGCTAGCTCTAGGAGGACATGAGACACAAAGCCACACTCCAGCTGTCCCCTAAACACAGAAACGAAATTGAAGGGCCCGACTGACCACAGATGGGCTTCTCTCCTTCAGGACCACCCGGCAGCTGGACAAAACGCCCCAGCAAAGAGGGAGGTCGCATCAGGGCAGGGGCTGGGCCAGGGATGCCCCCATGCCCACCAGGCCCGGCCCTGGGCCTGCGTCGGCTGCACCCAAGTGGGAGCGAGGGCGAAGCCCAGGCCCGAACGGAAGTGGCAGACGGCAGCGTTAGAAGGCACTCAGTGGTATGGGGCCAGGGCCGACTGTGGGTCACAGACCTCTCTGGGGGGCGAGGGGGGCGCCCGGCCTGCATCCTCACCACCACTCGGCCCTACCACCCTCCCTGAGGGTGGACATGGGCTGGAGAGGCACCGCCCAGCTCAGGCCTGCAGACCTCTGGTGGTGGTGGTGGGGGGGGTGTCTCTAGGCTGGGGGTCTGGAGGGGGCGCTCCTGGCCTGGCTGTGCCCTCAGCCTTGCCCTGGCCTGGCTGTGCCCTCAGCCTTGCCCCCACCCCCCAGCTCTCCCTGGCCTGCCTCCCCAGCCGAGACGGGCCGGTCGGCAGGGCTTCAAGTCCACGCACAGCTGCGGCATCCAAAGGAAGTGCCTCAGAAACCCAGACGCTTAGTAGGCCACGGGCGAATGCAAAGCTAGCGAGAAACGCCAGGGTTTACCATCGCTGTGCGGCACCTTCTACCCCGCCATGGGGGCCTCAGGGTGGGGAGGGGGTGGCCCCATGCAGCTCTCACTCCGGGATAACGTGAGGATTTAAACACGAGTGTTTTTAAAGAAACCCATGGAGCCTTCCTGTAAAGGAAAACACGACAGTCCAACGTCGTCGGGATGAAACCAGGGAATCACGTGCAGGGGTGAGGCTGCTCACGCGGGACCCTCTCCGCCCAGCCGGCCCTGCTTCCTCTGGACGTCGCCCTCGGGAGCCGCACACGCCTCCCGCAGCCTCTTGCGGAAGCGCGGCCCGGGCCTGCTTCTGGGGGGCGGCAGAGGCTCCATGCCCAGGATCGCGTGGATCTGCCGGAACGCCAACAAGCGCAGGGCGTGCTGGGGGCAGACAGCGGGTCAGTGCCCCCCCGCGCGGCGCCCCGGCTCGCCCCGCGCCCGCAGCCCAACTCGGAGCTCAGGGCACACTCAGGCGCAAAGAGGGGTGGGGGCCTCGCTGGGGCCGGCGGGTGGCAGGACGCTGCCAGGACGCCCCTCGGGGCATCAGCCCCTGCCGGCCTCTCTACGGGAACCCCAAACCCTGCATCTCCTGTCCGAGTCTGATCCTGAGCAACTTGGCGCTTCCTGTTAGGGGCGATTCGTAAGCGCCAGGCCCGACGTGGTTTCTGGGCCGCTGGGAGGTCTTCTAAGTAAACTTGCCCTCTGAAAGGAAACCACAGCCGGAGGCTCTGCTGGGGTGCGTGCGGCTGGAGGCCATGGCTGGGTGTTTTCACACCACAGGGTGGGGGGCCTAGGGGCGTCCAGGAAAGTTCCAGCCAGCAAGGTCCCGGGGGCAGGCCTGTCACCCTCAGGCCGCCCATCTCTGCAAAGGGAAGGAGAGGGGGAGGGGGGCCGCTCCCCACCTGTGGAGCCACAGGGCCTGGCTGTCCTACCTGGGCACTGGCCGTGATGTCCTCGCGCTGCTGGGGGGTCAGGGACCCGAGGGCGTCCCTCTGGTCTCTCTCGCAGGGATCCTGGAGCCCAGGCCCATCTTGGCAAGGGACGGTGGGGGCGGCAAAGGAGAGAGCCCCCCAGTGAGAGACTGCCACAGCTGTGGGGCAACGTGGGGGCCCAGGCGGGTCCCACGGGGTCCGTCCCTGCCCCCCACGCACCACGTGACCGCACAGACGGGCCCACTGCATCGCTTCTGCCCTTAGCCCGCTACCATCCTGTGTCACTAGAGCAACCAGGAAACCCCATTTCTGCATCTGACATCTCAACCGTGGGGCGGTGCGGGGTCTCCCCTTGGGGGCGGAAGATAGGCCGCGTGAACACCTCTGCCTACAGCCCGTTATCTGCGTTGCCTGCTGTTTCCTTTGGCAAGATTCCCCGGGGCTCTCCGGAAAGGGCGGGTGGGCCCCCCCGAGAACCAGGGCCGTGCTGCCTCCGGGCGGGCCCCTCCTGCCCCGACCCGCGCGCCCCGCTCTCCTCCGCAGGCGCGTCCACGTGCCTCCTCTGGGGCACGTCCTCCCGTCTGCCTTGATGGTGCTCCCGAGTGCGTGTAAGCCACATGCTGCAGGTATCTGGGCTCCCCGGCCGCGGGACTGACCTGTCAGGAGTGTCCCCGAGGCCACACACTCCAGGACACGCCTCACGCCGTCCCCAGGACTGAGGGGCCCTGACGCGCTGCTCAGAGCCTTCTCCACCAGCAGCTCCATGGCCTGCGCCGGGTGAGGACAGGAGAGACACCGTGCCTTGGGGGAGAGCACGTGGGCCTGCCTCCCGCCTGAACTAGAGGGAGAGCCGCAATGCCAGGCCGGGGGGGGGGGGGGGTCGCCAGGGGACCCCGAGCTCCTTCCCTCAGGCCCGCCCACCCTTGAATTTCTGCGGAGGAGGGGGATCCCTGGAGCCTCGCCTCCTGCCTCCCGGGGGGCCTGGCTGAGTGCAGGTTTCTTCACTCTTCACGACTCCCAATTCCTCATCAGCAAACCCTGGGCACGACAACACTGTGGGCCGGCGTCCCAAGGGTTAAAAGAACTGCTGTGACCCTCGTGCATTTAGCTGGGGTCCCGATGACCCCCGGGGCTGCTCCGCATGCCCCCGTCCCCAGGAAGCCACCCTGCCTGGGGGGGGGGTGTCCTGCGGGCAGGACCAGGACGCAGCTATCTTGGGGGTGCTTCGAGGTTTACAGGGAAACAGCTCCTCCCAGCGTCAGAGAGGACCCCGTGTCTACAAGGGGGTCGTGTCAAGATTGGTGTTCCTGCTGGACACGGGGCAGGAAGGGGAGACTGGGATGGGGGGGCACAAGAGCCCTTGGTTTTGAGACGGCCCTTGTGACTAAGGCCCAGGGCGGCCGGGCCGGGGCGGGAAGGGTCTGCTTGTCTAAGAGCCCGGCTTTGGTGGCGGAGACGTCCTGCCCACAGAACTGACATACAAAGCAAGCGTCCCCCAAAGTAAAGGAGAGAGGGACAGACTCAGACCCGCCAACGGGTGCACGGACATGGCGTGATCCCAGAGAAAGGTGTCGGGGGGGTTGTCCCAGAGAGGGTAGGCAACCTGGGATTTGGGGGCACGGGTGCCCCTGCGTCTGTCTTCTCCCTTTTCCCCCGATGGGCTTCGGGGCTGACTGCCGGGGGGTGTCAGAGCCATGGGGGTTCTCCCCACCAGAGGGAGGGGGCGTGCCAGGCGGCCCCAAGGCCAGGGTCCTGGGCGCCCCTGCCTTCGCGTGCTCCCTGGTTCTGTCTGCGAGGTGTGGGTTTCAGGTGATGGCAGTCAGATGAGGCTGTGCTCCGCAGCAGGCCGCTTCCCGGTCCCCAAGGGACCCCTGAGATGCCCCCACCGCATCTACCTTTCCTGGCTGCTCAGGCTTAAGGGGGCCCCCTTTCGGAAAGCCCAGCACTGGGAAGGGGGGCATCTGTCTCAGACAAAATGAGGCCTGTGGGGGCGTGGAGGCCACCTGGTGCTGCCTTACCCAGTGTGGCAGGGCCCCCCAGGCGGGCACACGCTGGCAGAGGTCACGGAGGACCCTGAGGACAATCACACACGGCTGCAGGCCGCTGGCTCGAGCCTTTGGGGGAAGAAGTACACCGTCAGCTCAGGGAGCCACGTGCGCAAGGCCCGGGGCACAAGGGCTGACACTCGGGGCCGTGGGCCTGGCCCAGGAGGGACTCCGGGGGCCGGCACAGGCCGACTGGCCTCAAGCATGGCAGCTGGGAGCGGAGCCCCTGCCCAAAGGGGCCCAGGCCAACTGAACTGGCCCAATACGGAGCCCCTGGTACCCACCATCAGGTGGCTGCGTGGCCACGGCGTCCCCATCCCCGGAGCAGCGAGCACTCCGCTCACGTTCCTGACACGAGTGTCGGGTTCATGCTTGGCGGGGAGACAGGGGCCAACCCGTGCGGCACCCCTGCCTCCTGACCTGGAACCACTTGGCGTGGCGGAGGGCAGCCAGTGACTGGAGGCACTTCTCTGGGCTCAGGACGTCACCTGGGTCGGACGGAGGCACCTGCATTCCCTCTAGAAGGAAAGGGCGTGTGGGCACAGAGCCCCTTCCCCTCCTCCCGCCTCCCTGGGCCACGCGGCCCGGGCCCTCGGGTCTCTGGAAGGTACAGGGCTCCAGACTGTCTTTCCTCCAGGACACTGCAAGGACCAGAGAAGTCACTTCTCTGCAAATCCTCTCCCTCTGCGGTCCCGTGGTGAGCAAGTTACAGTTCAGGAAATGGACCCACATTTCCAGAGGCTAACAAGTGCATCAACCACAAGAGAGAAAGTGGGTCAGATTCCAACAGGTGCCTTCATTGACGGCGAAAGCCCCGCGTCTGGGAGAGACCCAGGTGCCTTTTCCTGCCTTCTTACTATTGCCTCACACTCCCCTCCTGGCTCCAGGAGGCCCCGGATCACAGAGGTCAGGCGATGGAACTGAGTGTCACTTGTGCATAGTGTCCCCACACGTGGGTTGCGGGCCAACCCCTCCTCCAGGCTGAGATGAGCCGGCTAGGGTGTGTCTGCGAGGAGGGGCTTTCGAAGCTCCCCTCTGGTGACAGCCAGCCGGGGCCTGGACATCCACACAGGGACACAGCGGGGGTTCCCTCCAGCCAGCCCCATTCAGCAGCCTCGGACTGCTCACACTTTCCCACGTGCCCAGTCTGCCCCTTGTTGGTGTGTCTGAGCAAAGCCCAGCGGGGCCTTCAGCTAGAATTTAACGATGTTGTTTTATCTCCCGTGTTTATTTTTTTAGATGCCCATGACAACTGGTAACGTTTTCCACCAACAGTTCAAGGGTGCCACTCTTTAAAAACTTAAGTGACAAAAACGAACTGATTTAAAGAAGAACGTTAGACGGTGGCCCTCCGCTATGACAAAACAATCGTGATGGGGGTTCGAGAATGACTGGAGTTTGGAAGACAGTCACAGGGGCTGTTCCGGGAGTTTCTGCGGCTCCCGGAGGCCCGTGGTGCGTTCCTGGAAGCTGGCCTTCACCACGTGGCCGTGACTCGAGGCCCTCGCTGCCCGCGGGCCTGGCCCAGCACTCTGCCCACTCGCCCCGGCGATGCCAACCTGCCTCAAGACCCCTGAGCCCCCACGTATCACGAGAGGCTTTGCGACCCGCGGAGTCGGCTGCGGCCCCGGCTACACAGACACATGGAATCAACCGAGCCCCAGGGACCCGGCCCAGCTGGTCTCCCTGGGTGGAGAGCAGGAGCCTATGCTTGCCCGGAGGCGAGGGGAGGGTGACGATGCTGCTTGCCCCGAGGTGGGTGCCCCGGAGCGCACCACAGCCTGGACTCTGTTGGCAGCCACCCCGACGCCCAGCTCTTCTCTGGCGGTGGCACCCAGGGCTGACCGAGTGCGGGAAGGCCGGCGGCCGTGGCCCCCACCCCGCCCCGCCCCACCCAGTACACGGGCAGATGCTGCCCTCAGCCACCAGGGGGCGTGGGGCGTGGGGCGGGAGAGAAGGGTCTGGCCGCACCTTGGTCCATGGAAGGGTCCTCCCGCATCAGGGGCGAGGTGAGGGACACAGTGACCCTCATCCTGGGCTCCTCACAGGAGGAAATGATGATGATGTCTTCGGAGTCAGAGGAGACCTCGTACTTGTCTTCTGTCACCATCTATGAGGTGCAAATGCAAAACGAGTCCGTGTCACCCTAGCTGAGAAGCACGGGTAAACAAGCAAGGATGTGGCCGAGTGCTGAGCCCCGTGCTGGGCGTCTGGAACCGCCAAGGGACGGAGACGTAGCCCCTAGCCTGCGGGAGCGCACCTACGTAGCAGTGCGTATGGGTAACAGACCCGGCACATAGGTGCCTTCATATGTAAAGAATGCCCACAGCTCAACAACAAGACCAGCAATCCAATTAAAAAAACAAACTGGTGAGTGACATAACAGGTAGCTTGCAGAAAAGAAACAAATGACTCTCTTTACGCAACGACACAGATTACTCCCGTGGTAAGAAAGCAGCAAATTAAAACTATGATGAGGTACCATCATCACCTGGGAGCACAGACCTCAAGAAGTGTGAGGCGCAGCTGGGCTGGCAAACCCGGGCATCTATAAACTTCTGGGGGAGGCTGACCTGGCAACATTTACCAGAAGCATCTGGTCTCACGTATTTGGCCAGCAATTCTGCCCCTGGGATAAACTCTTACGTGCGTACGAGGTTACCTTCTCGCTGGAAATGACCTGAACGTCCAACTACACAGAAGGGCCCTTCAAGTTATGGACAAACAGCAATGAAACGCTCATCAGCCACACAACACGATGACGTTCCTTAAATATGCACATGAAATTGGACCCAAGGGGCACTGCTAATTGAAAAACAGCAAGATCCTTTAGCAGGTCGTGAACGTGCCACGGTTTGGGCACACCAGGAGCGAAGAGGGAGAACCCACTCGGTGTTGAGGTTCCAGACAAGACCCAGGCCCCCTCTGCGCTGGTCACCACCCCTTGCCTGCCACAGGGGCCCAGGGACAGCCCCCACCCCTCCCTGGGGGGGTACCCTGAGTGGGTCACCCTCACAGGCAGGCCCTCCGGGGAGACTTCAGAACGAATGTGGGTTTGGTGCAGTGCCCACTGCCCAGTAGAGGCCTTACGGCATCCCTCATCTTGTTCTGAAGTCTCTGAGACGCCTGGGGCCAGGGCGCCCCCAAGCTGCGTGGAGCTTCAGGCAGCTGTCTCTGCACCCCTAGAAATGCTCTCTGCCTCGGCTAAGCTGTCTTTCCCCACCTGGCCGGCACGGGGGTTCAAATGCTTCCCCCTCACCGCCCTGGACTTCATGCTGCTTCACATCTTTGTGTGGGGACCGGCTCTCCGGACCACCCACCTCAGGGTGCCTGGGGCCTGCAGCACAGAGATGTGCACCCAGCACCCAGCATCCAGCCCCTCTGACACCACCTGCATGCATGACTGATGCCTGAAACACACCTTCCTCCTGCCCGTTACCCAGTCCTGTCCAGGGCGTGGGGTGCACTACCCGCTCACCCACAGCCTGGGCTGTCTTCGTGAGCCTGCGTCTGAGCCATGCCTGAACCCCTGCAATAGCCGGCAGGAAACCCCTGTGTCATGGGTGTGAAGGAAACAGGTATTTATTGATTTATTGAAAGGTTTATTTATCTGAGAGAGAAAGAGCGTGTGTGTTCATCTGTGAGAGTGGGGGGGGTGGGGAGGAGCAGAGGAGGAGGGAGAGGGGGGGAGAGAACCTCAAGCAGACTGCCCACTGAGCACAGAGCCTGTCATGGGGCTTGGTTCCCGGACCCCAAGATCATGGCCTGAGCCTGTATCAAGAGTTTGAGGCTTAACCGACTGAGCCACAGAAATGAGTATGTAAATCAGCCAAGCGGGGTTGTCACTCCTCTGCTCAAAACCCTCCTGTCTTCCCACTTCCCCGAGAACGCAGGCCTACCTGCTTGTATGGCCTTCAGGCCTGGTGTGATTCAGGCCCCCATGTGCCTCCCCAGGCCTCCTGCCGCTCTGTCGCTGCAGATGCAGGTCCTTCTATGTGGAACACTGCTCCCCCATCTTTCAAGGCCTCCCCTGTCGGGACGCACGCCTCCCCCCTCCCTGCCGGTGCTCCCTCCTTGGCCTCTGCCTTTCATTGCCTCACAAACAGCACACTGGACATCCACTTGCTCTTCTGCTTGCTCGTGACCAGAGTGGGGGGCCCCGGAGGGTGGGCCTGGGTCTGCGCGGCCCCCAGTGCTGGATTCTCCTGGGAGCAGAGACAGACTCACCAGGAAAGAGACCCCCTCCGCCCCAGGGTCGGACTTTTTTAACCTGAGGTCTCAGTGCCCCCCCCAATCACGGTCTCTGGTGAGAACGTCCCAGGACAGTCCAGAGAGGGGCCCAGGCAGCCTCCCGCTGTCCCCACACGGGTTTGCACAGGGCCGCTCTCGACTCCCCACCACCAAGGGCCGCGTGCAGTGCTCGGTTCCACTCACCCCTGTAACGGCTGGCACGTCGGCATCCGTAGTGACGGGACGCTTAATGTCATTTCTGAGTTTTACCCTACATTCACTTTATAAAGGAACCCCGAAGTTCCCCCTCTCATCAACTTTTATTATAAAAACAACCTGGTCTGGGTCCAACAGCCACGTCTCTTGTTTCTTACAACCGCGTGGGAACAAAGCCATCCCGTGTGGGGGCCGCACGCGGGGGCCACGGCGCTTACCGGGAGCTGCTGGGGCAGCTGCTCGGAGACTCTTCGCAGGAGGGCGCGCGTGGGCTTTTGCGAGCACAGCAGGGCCAGCTGCACGGTCCTGTCTCCCCGCAGGAGCAGGCCCTTCGCCAGGAGGCCGACCCGCATCACGCCCTTCAGGATCCGAGCTGAGGACAGGCCGCCGCTGTGAAGACAAGCCCGCAAATGTGTGAGACCCGCAGGGGAAGGGGGTCAGGAGAAGGGGCCGCCACCAGGGTCCCCGGCTCCTGCGCTCCCAGCTCCTTGCCGGGCCTCCGCCTCAGCTTCCCCATCTGTGAAATGGGCACGCGCCCCTGGGAACAAACCCACCAAGCTGTGTGCTCAGTAAGGGCTGGCGGTTACTCCTTCCTGATAATATGCATTCTGAGGAAGGCCACCAACGGCCATCCCCGTGGCCCCTGGTCCTCAGCCAGCTGGATCCACCCGCAGGGGCCCTGGGCTCTGTGTCCCTCCCGAGGGTCTCTGGGGTCACTGTGCCCCCCACCTCAGCTCCTTGGCTGGGAGGCCCGTGCAGGTGCTTTGCTGGGAAGCTGCCCTCTCCCCTCCGGCCCACATCCTGAGCCCGGGGCTGCCCCGCCCCACAGCATCCTGACTCGGGTCCCTGCTCGCTCACCCCTCTGAAGCCCAGGCCAGCTTGACTGCCTCTGCCTCGACATGTCCCCTCCCAGTGCTGCCCCTCTGCAGGTGGGGAGGTGGGGGACACCCCAGCTTTTCCCAGCCCGACCCGCAGCCTCCCTTGGTCCCTGTGCTCCAGACCCACGAGGCCGCTTCCCTCGCCGGGCCCTCTGCCTGGACACCCTCACCAAGTCCCCCCTCCGCTCCAGGAGCCGCTGCCACTTGCTTTGTGACACTCCTCGGGATAGGAGGGGCCCTGGTTTTTAAAAATTCATTTATGTATTTCTTTTTAGGTAGGCTCCACGCCCAGCGCGGAGCCCAACGTGGGGTTTGAACTCACGACCCTGAGATAGACTCAAGACACTTAACCAACTGAGCCACCCAGGTGCCCCCATTTATGTGTTTCTTGTTGGTTTCTGAAACATGTGCACCGGAGCCTAGCGCTGCCCGAGAGGACTGGGCCAGGAGGCCACCAGCAACATGCAGACGGGAGATGGCTGGACTCGGCGGAGGACCAGGGAGGGCACAGCACAGGGGGCAGCGGTGTGTGTGGGGGGGTTGCTGCAAAGAGACTCAGAGGCTCATCAATCAATCTGGATCCCAATTCACACCCACTGTAAAACCAAACAGCCCTAAACCCACAGTCTGATCTCTGTGGACCCTGCTTATCTGATGCTGTCGAAGTATAACAGCATTGCGGTTTTGTGAAGTCAAAACAGGAGCCGGCTCCTGGCCTCCCGGGCAGCTCCCTTCTAAGAGATCATGTAGGACAGGGGACCACAATCCAGGGACCCGCACCGGGCGCTCACTGGGGCTTCACTGTCCCGTCAACTCGTGTGGGAGAGAACCTCCACGGTAAGTGAAAACCCCCGACGCCAACACGCTCTTTGCCACAACTGAGTGCATGACGGTTCACTATGATGCTCTGTAAAAAATGCATTTCCGTGTTTTTGAAAAATAAAGGACCTCACACGTGATTTAATGTAAACGTCATGTGAAAGCTTAAAGAACGAGGTCAGTTTTGTTTTCTGAGCCCACGGCGGTTGCACGGTTTAGGGGAGGTGGAGCGCGGGGCCGTGAAGGGGCGGCTCCCAGACGCACCACGTGGAGGCTGACCCGCCGTCGTGGGGTCACGCGAATCTGCAGGCACTGAGCTGAGCGCCACGGGCGTGCTCACACGACACCTGCGACAAGCTGGAATGGGACTCTGCCGTCTTGTGCAAGGGTGCCAGGGGCAGCTGGGCGCACCCCTGCTTCCCTACCACACGTGGGTGGAGGAGGGGCACTCTCCTAGGGGAGGCCACAGGTTTGAGCCCAGGGGACACGATGACTCCCTGGAGCTCACTCGCGAGGGGCACACGCGCGCTCCCCCAGGGCGCAGACGCGGCGGTAACAAAAGGCTACTGAGGGGTACCAGCCGGATGCAAATGGGTGGACACGGCAGGACCCCTCCTGCGCGTGCGTGCGGTGTCTGGGACGGTTGAGCCGTGGGGACAGGAAGCACAGTGGTGGGTGCCAGGGTCGGGGCAGGGGCGCGGGTGACTTAACAGGACAGATCTCTGCATCAGGGGGTGAAAGAGCCCTGGA
This sequence comes from Zalophus californianus, assembly GCF_009762305.2. NCBI lineage: Eukaryota > Metazoa > Chordata > Mammalia > Carnivora > Otariidae > Zalophus > Zalophus californianus. The sequence goes on from NC_045595.1 coordinate 2,823,113, forward strand.
GGCAGACGGTGGTGATGGGCGCACCCCCGCACGCATCCTCCGTGCCCCTGGACCGTCCGCGCGAACGTGGCTGAGATGGTAAGCGCCACGGTGTATTTTAGCATCATACAAACCCCTCAACAAGGAGACGAAGCAGCCACCCAGAGAGAAAGGGCTTGGAAAAGGCGACTTCCTCCCGGTCACAAGTGGGGGGCCTCCCCACCCCGACAGTCATGGCGACTGGAACACTGACTCACGCAGGCACTTGGTGGCATCTCCTGCTCAGAGGGGCACTCGCTGCCCCCTGAGGAAGGGGACGGGTCTGAATCACCCTTAAGCTCCATTTCACAGTTGAGAAACAGACTAGTTCACCCTTCATAAAGAACATTCTTAGATGCACCTTCGATAGGAAATGTCAACTTGGGGGATGTTCTATGGCGGGCTGGAAAGCCCCAGAGACCTCGAAGAGCTCAAAGCCAATTGGGGTGAGGCGCCTCTGCCCTCCTGCAAGCCACGTCCTGTCCAGAACCCCGACCCTCCACCCGGGGCGGGGGGGCTCCCTGCCACGCTTAGTCAGCCCGGGCCTTGGGAACAGAGTGACCCCCACTACCTGTGCTCACTGCCCGCGTGCTCTGGGCTTCCGGAGTTCTCCTCGGCCAGCGTGTCGGACACCAGCTTGAGGGCGCGCTCCGAGTGGGACACGGCCTTCTGCACGGCCAGGAGCTCCACCTCCGTGGGGTAGACGGTGGTGTGCTTCCACAAGACATGCCGGTCGTCACTGGACTCCGGCCGCCACGCACACTGCCGGGAAAGGCCAGGCTGAAGGGCCCCGGGCGCCCGGCGGGCAGGGGGCCGGGTGAGTGTCAGCCCCGCTGAGGCCCGGCGCGTGCAGCAGGGGGCCCCGGGGAGCCCCGGAGTCAGGCTGGCTTTGGGAGTGACAGGCAAGGGACAGCAGAGAGCCAGGCGAAAGAAGGATGAGGATCCATGGGGCAGTGAACCAGCGAGAATGTGTGACCGCGTGGGGCCCGTGGGCTCCCCTTTGGTGATGTCCTTACATTTCTGAGCCAGAGGCTTCTCGGCCAACTCGGTGCGGCTCTTCCCCTCAGCAAGGTGGGAATGGAAGGCTCCCACCCAACCCCGGGCCGGGCCTGCCCGGATGGACGCTGAGGGCTCCACAGGCAAGTGGGGCCCCGGCCCAGGGTTCCTGTTGGTGACCAGTGTCGGGGCTGGGCTATGGCCCGCAGGACCTGCCAGCTCCCAACCCTGGGCACCTCTCGGGGGTCTTGGTTCAAAGTTGTGTTCCTCGCTCCTGGAGGATTCAGGTCTTTCTAGCGAGGGCTTGAGAAGCTCACCCGCCCGCAGGGCCTCCACCGAGGGAGGCATTTTGGCACAAAGACAAGGCCACCACTCACCACAGGTGAGCCGGCAGGTGCCCCCGGCCTGCTGATGAGGGAAGGAGAGTGCTGGTCGGGTGGCGAGGGTCCGGAGTGCTCATCCGGGGCCTGGGGCCCCTCCTCCAGTCGCCTCCTGCACAGCTGCTCGCGCCTGCAGGGAACATGGGACCCCTGGGCTGTGGCATCGGAAGCACGCCTCGTCCTGGGGCTGAGCAAGGCTGGGGCTCCAGGACCACCAGGGAGAGGTGCTGCTGCCTGACGGGGCCCCCAGAGCCCGTGACACGGGTCCTGCACCAATGCCCGCCATGGGCCAGGGAGACGGAGGCCAAGGGCAACAGGTGGGGAAGGAGGCACCAGCTACAGCCCTGGGTCTGTCCTGGACTTTGCTCCCCAGCTCAGACACTGCCCGGATCTTCCATCAATCAGACACCATGTCAGAAAACGCTTTCAAATTGCTCCAGAGGGTGGAAGAGGGCATGACAGATGTGTGGGTGGTCAGGGGACACTGGGGTCAGACAGACACAGGACGTCAGGGGACACTGGGGTGAGAAGACACACGTCAAGGACACACAGGAGGTGAAGGGACACCAGGGGTCAAGGGAACACTGGAGTCAGGGTGCAAGGAGACCAGGGCATCCCTGTGAACGGGGGCCCAGGGCGCCTGCCCGTGGTTGCGGGGGCTGTGCCGTCCTGCGTTTATGTTATGTGACACACAGGTCCTGAGCGTGACCGTCTCCCCCAAGGGCAGTGTCCCATGCCCACATCGCAGGGGTGAGCCCCTGGGTCCTTGCGGCTGAAAGCAAGCAGAGGGTGTTTGGGGGGGTGAGGGCGGCCTGGCAGGGACCCCAGCGGGGACCCCATGTACCAGCGCCGCATCTCCTCGAGCCACTTCCTGGTCAGCTGCCTCTGCTTCCTCAGCCTGGCCTCCAGCAGCTTCCGAGCTCTGTGGCTGGGCTTCACCGCAAACGGGAGGTCAGGGTCCACCTTTTTCTGGAAAGGGCAGGAAGGGCTGTGAGATGGGAGACCTTCATTTCGACAAGTGCCAGGAGCCCCAGGAGCCCCCCCAGTCATAGCCTTCTGCAGGCTGACTCAACAGTCAGGGCTCCATCCCCCAGAGTCCTAACACTCGGGACCCGGGCACCACAAAACAGGGAGCTTCCACGGGGAGCATGGCCGCGACGTGTGCGAAGCCAGGGAAGAAGGAAATTCGGCCCCACCATGACACACCCTCGCTGACCACGGATGGGTCGCGGCAGAGCCAACGCCAAGTGCGTATTTCTAAGCAAGCTAACTCAGGGGAGACACCATTTGCATGAAATCCAGCAGTCTGCATTTTCAACAGCACTGCAGATTCTCTCGCTGAACGTAGCTTATGGTGCTTCCTTCATCATTCACAAGGCACAGTGCTGTCTAGGGACCATTCACTGCTGGCAATGGCCCACGTGTCCATAGACGGACGGACCGGTACACACAATGTGTCCCCCACGCACGGGAGCGTCCCTCGGCCATGAGCAGGAGCCAGGCACCCACACACGCTGCCCCGGGGATGGACCCCGAGCCCACGACGCTCGGGGAGGGAACCAGACACAGAAGGCAACACGGGGTGTGACTCCATTTATGTGAAACATCCAGAACAGGCTCATCCATGGACGGGAAGGGGACTCGCGGGCAGTATGTGGGGGTGACTGGTAATGGGGATGGGACTTCATTTGGGGAGATGAAATGTTCTGGAACTAGAGAGATAAGGGTCACAGCTCTGTGAATCCACAGTAGTAAAAGCCATGAAACTGTACCCTTTATGTGGGTGAACTGTGTGGCGGGTGAATGACACCTCAATGGAGCAGCTAAAAAGGGGAGTGTGCACGCGTGATGACACGCCCACTGCCCCGCGAACCTATGAGGGGAGGCCTGGGGAAGGCAGCTGACAGCCTCTCCTCTGGTGGAGCCCACAGGGCAGAAGGGCCCATGGGCCATCCCCCTGGGCGGTAGGGGTGCGCCCCGACAAAGGCCCTGCTGGTGCTGGAGGCCTTAGCACCCACTTCTTGGAGGTCCGGCTCCCGGGGGACGCTCAGCCTGGACAGCCCAGCGCCCCCGCTGCAGCAGCAGCCCCTGGGTCACGACCTCCCAGCCCCCAGGCTCCCCCCCCCTTGGCCCCGCGCCCCGTCTCAGATGCATCTGTGAGCCTGTTCCGTGTGCTCGGGGACCCCTCCAGCAACAGGTGGGTCCAGAGCCGAGACGCCATAGGAAACACAGCTGCTGCTGGGTCTCCTGAAGGCTCCAGGTAGCACGAATGTGGGGGACAGGCCCACGGGGCCTGGAGCGCCTGTCAGGGGCACGGGGGTGGGGGTGCAAGAAGCCAGGCCGGTCCGCCCCCCCGCCCCCGCCCAGCCCTGCACACCTTGTACTGCAGCCGGTGCCGCCGCCCCCGCACGTGCGTGTCCCTGGCCGTGGTGTCGCCGAAACTGCACTCGCACAGGCTGCACTGGAACCGGACCACCTTGCCTTCCCCGTTGCGCACCTGAGACACAGCGCCCCGCTGAGCCGGCCGCTACCCACGCGGTGCGTCTGGCCCCTGGGCAGGGGCACCCTCCTCCCCTCGGGGGCACCGAGCCTTCCCTGGAGGCCTGCGTGCAGGCGTCCTGCCTGCCAAGCGGGCTTCGGGGGAGCCGGTGTGTCAGCAACGCACCCTCCTGTGCACTGCCCTGCCCCCCACCCCTCCCCACCCCGGGCGCAGACACCCGTGGCCTGTCCTGCAGAGCCCCTGCCTCTGTTCCGTCCTGAGTTCCACCCATCACAGGCCCTGCTGTGCTTCCTGACGCTTTTATGCACCTGATCGTCTCCTCAACTCTGAAATGCCAGGGCTGCCTAGGCAGGACTCCGATCTGGGGTGGCGATTCTTCACGGGACAAAACCAGAAAACACGCTAATGCTCACACTTCCTTGCAGCCACTGAGGGGGAACCTGGGAACTAGGGAAGCGGCCCGGGGAGGCGGCTTCCAAATCTGGTTCCAGGCAGGCCTTGCAGGCTCCGGGCATAGGGGCAGTGGCCACGGAGGTCGCACACCGGCTCCTGATGCCCAAGGATCCAGTGACTCTGTCTGCCTCAGGCCTTCCTTCTAAGATCTGAAACCTGGTGCCTGGACCTTCCAGTGAGTTCCACAAGATGTTGTGGCTCACTGTGGACTGCCTGCGGACAGGTGTGTACATCTCAGATGGAGAACCGGGGCGCAGTCTTGAAGCCTGAGCCCTGCTGGAGTCCTTCACCACCGCCTAGAGGGGGAGCAGCGTTCACGCCGACGGCCCAGGGCACGGCAGCTGCCTGGCAGTTACCTCTTCCACGTAGTCTAGGCCCACTGGCTGCGCATCACAGCTTCCAGAAGCTTCTGCGGAGCCTCCTCGGGCAGGCGGATCTCTAGGCCCATCTGGGGCGAGGCGTGCCCGTTTGCCCTCTGGGGCCCTGCTGCTCGCCGCCTGAGGCTTAGAAGGCCCTGGAAGGAAAAGCTGGGCTGCTCAGGACCTGCTCCAGCCGGAAACCAGGGCCGGCTTCCAGTCCGCCTGCGTCAAGTGTGGAATGCGATGCAAACCAAGGTCTCCCGCTGTGCATTCAGCCCCCCCCCCTTGTGACATCAGTCAGTCGGATTCCCAGTCCTGAAAGACCCCTTTTGTGCCAGCTTGGGTCACAGCTGAGAGCACGAGGCCCAAGTAGCATTTGGTGCCCACCTGAACATGTCCACGGGGAGGCCCGGGTGGCAGGCCCCTCGTGGAGGAGCCCGTGGCCGCGCCACTCTGCAGCCCCTAGGTAGCTGAAGATGGGAGTTCCTTCCAGGTGGACCTGGGGTCATGGTCAAGCTAGCCCCCTTCAGCAAATTCACTGGGCACCAGAGGGGAGACGGGTCTCTGTTACCACACTGTTCTCTGGTTTGAAGTTCAGTATCACGTGGTGATTCAAAACACAGGGCTGCTGAGGCTCAAAATAAATCCTCCTGCCCCTCCTGGGCAAAGCTCAGCGGCGGAGAGCAGAGCCTGCGGGACGGCCCTGGGTCTGAATCCCACCTCCACTATGTCTGAGGTGGCCCCGGGCCAGGCACGTGACCTTGCCTCACCTCTGGCTGTCCCTCTGCAAACGGGGATTACGACAGAACCTACTTTCCAGAAAAGAGTTTGGAGGGCAAATCAGGAATGCCGCAAAGCAGTCAGCGGAGTGTCTCCCACGGACCCTAGCCACTCAATCCGCGCCACCAGGCAGGCCACGCACAGGGGAGGTGGGGCCACAGGTGGGGGGCCGAGGAGCCCCCCTCAATTTCCTGAGACCCACGTACCTCGGAGCCCACTCCGTTCACCCTGAGCACTGGGGCGTGAATCATGCTGCCACCGGACTACGGGCTCTGCCCACGCTTCCCAAGGGTGTGGCCCGAGGTGGCCACAAAGTGGGAGAGCAGGCGTGCCCCTCACCACCCCCACCCTCCACCCAGGGTTCTGCCCCTCTAGAGAGAGGTGATGGCTCTGACACATGCCCGCAAGTGCTTCTTTGGAATCCCAGCCTGAGGAATGAGTCAGAGCATGGGCGTGGGGCTGTGACACGTACCCACACTCCTGGCCTTCAAAGCCACTGGTGTCCTGGCCAGCGCTGGCTTGCTCAGGGCGCACATGCCGGGGCCAGCAGGGGCTGTGGGCTTAGCAGAGGCCATGGGGGGACTCTCTGTGGCGAGGGGGGCCGGCTTGCTGGTGCAGGTGGCCTGGGCCGAGCTGGAGTCCCCCAGCAGTGGTTCAATGATAGGGATGGGCTTCCCCAACTTAGTGTGCAGCTTCAAGACCTGGAACAGACCCAGGCCCCCTGTCAGGGCCACCACTGAGCCCGATCAGACTTCCTCGAGAGGCAGGAAGAGCACGTGGTGGGTGGAGGGGGCTGGCAACCTGTGGGAGGGAGGGTGTCGGTCCCATCCCAGGCCCCAGCGGCAGGCCTTTGGCTCTCAGGCATCACTCCCTCTAGAAGATCCTTCCTGCTTCCAGGCCCCATTCAATGCCCTTACTAGAAGGACCGTTCCACCGCCCGCCGCATCTTCCCGGACAACCACCTCAGACCTGTTCTCAGGCTCCAAGTCTCTGACACTCACCGCTCAGACCTGCCTCCACCCAGAGCTCACCGCAGGCTCTCCCGGGCCCCCAGAACGGCCCACTCCTCCTGGGTCCCAGCTCCCCTGCCTGCACCCCTGCATGGCCAGGCCTGTGCACCCCCTTTTCCCACCTCTCCTCCACCTGCTCGCTTCCCCTCCTCCACGTGTTTGCTTTCGCCTTTGTGGGTTTTGTGGATTTGCTCAAGCTTTCGAGAGCCTGCCCCGACTGGGCCGAAGGAGGGGAGAAGACAGGTCCTCAGGCAGGTGATCTGAGGGTGGCCCAACTCCACAGTGGGGAGCTGGAGGAGGGCCAGCCGCGGGGAAGGGAGGAGCAAAGGCCCAGGGGCAGGAGGGAGGTGGGCTTGGGCACCGGGAGGAGGTTCTGTGTGGGGCCAAGAGACAGGGGCCTTCCTAATTGTCCCGCCGGTGACTACATGGGGAGAAGCTGGTGTCCTGCCAGGCACTCTTCCTGCCTGCCGCGCGCACACCCCCCAAGAGAGCATTATCTTGCAGGTTATCAGTACCATTTGGGAAGGGTTGCTGCTTTCCACAAAGCTCCCTCTGGAGCACAGCAAGGGCAGGCCCCAGGGAGAGAGGTGGGGGTCTCCCTACCTTCTCTCGGCTGGGAGATCCCGTCAAGTTTCTCCATGAGCTGACATAATACAGGCACTTTTAAGGCCACAGGAAAATGTTGATTGCTATCAACAATCAATATTAAAAGCATGGATGTTAAATCATTCCCTATCGATTAAAACACTGCTATCAAAATTGACATGAAACCTTACTGTTTGAATTGTATTAACCGAATTGGATCTGCTTAATTTTTAAAAAGCAGAACCCCAAACGGACCGTGCAACTTGACCTCATCAACAAACTCTTGTTTCTATAAACGTGTAAATACCTAAGGTTTCCCCTGCGGTCTGGGAACAAGCCACCCCCCCCCCCCCCCCGCCCGCCCCCGGCTCCACGCCTTGGCCCAGGGGGCGGGTGAGACTTCTATAATATTCTGAGGAATGCAACAGCATGGGCCCCACAGAAGAGCTTCCTTGTTGGCGGCGGCCACCTCGATGCCGGGGGCCCAGGAGGGCTCCTACCTTCTGGTGCCTGGCGCCCCGGATGTGAGCAGCGTAGGCGTCCGGCCCCGGGCACCACACGGCACAGAGGCCACAGCCCAGACGCGCCGGCACCCCGCCCGGGCCGCCGCTGACCTGGGTGCCTGTCTTCTGGGCCGCCTCTTTCTTTTTGTGCTTCTGCCCTCCTAGGTGCTCGTGGTAGGCCTGCAGGCAGAGCGAGAGTGGCCTGAGGTGTGTGTGTGGGTGCATACGCAGTTCACTCCCGGGAGAGACCCAGGCCGCCGCCCCCCTCCCTTCACTCATCGGCTGCCCAGATGCTCGGGTGTGCCTTCGTTAAACCCGGTCAACAGGCCAGAGCTCTGCCTGAACCACAGGAGGTTTCCTTTTTCCTCTCTAAAAGTGGATGAGCTGCTTTCGTTTCAGGGGCTACTCAGAAGAAAAATGCTGGCTTTTCAGAATCTAACCTCAGAAACCACACGAAGACAGCCGCTACCTGAATGACACGCGCACACTTCCTTTTCAGAAAGCGGCCAACACACGGAGGGGTCCGGGCGAGAGAGGGTGCGAGAGTCACAGGCCCGCGCATGCCACACCACCGTGCCCAAAATATCGGATGGCATCTGGCAGGTGACCAAGCTCCTACGTGGCATCTCACACTCCTCTCTGGCAATCCTGAAGATGAGGCCGGCTGCAGTAACACGCTCCAAGTGGGTCAGCTCAACCAATGCACCCTGACTATGCCAAGACTTGGGCCGCCCTGGTGACATGGACCGGTGACATGGGGTGGTTCTGGGGCAGACGGGAGGCAGGGACAGGAGCTGGAGGGGTACTTGCTGGGATTCAAGAAACTTCTGAACATTTACCTGAGCAACAGCGCGCATGCACACGCGCGCACGCGCGCGCACACACACACACACACACACACACCCCAGGTAAAAGCCTGTGGGGCAGAGAAAAGCCTGGAAGGATAGACCCAGTGATGCTAACGGGAAACTACTGCAAGTGTAGCGAGTAGGGCAGTTCCCGTCCGCGTCCTACACACACACCAGTTAAACCGCACAGCTTCGACCAACCATGGTCTGATTTCCAGTCCCAGGTCCCTGGTTCTGCGCCCCAGACCTTCCCCTGACACGCTGAGGTAGAGGCCGCAGTTAGCAGCAGGAGACGACCTACAGAAGGTGCCGCGCGGGGTCCTAAGCTCAAAGTAAGAGGAACCATTCATGACTGTCTTCCCACCACAGGGCCCCCCCACCATAAACACGTGTTCAGTGTGTGAGGAGAGAAAAAGCAGGGAGGCGCGTTGGGAAGGGGCCTGCCCTGTGCTCCTGTTGGCCAAGGGTTCCCCCGGCCCCGAAGGGCTCGCCCGGAGGCCACACGGCCAAGTGAGTTCACAAAGAACAAAACGCACACGCACACGCACGTGCCCGTGGGGACAGGTGAAGCGGCAGACGTGCGAGTAAGAAGGACGCTTGATCCATGTCAACACCCTGGCTGCGAGACTGGCTGCAGTTTGGCAAACTGATGGCACTGGGGAAGCTGGGCCAGGGGATACAGGGACCTCTCTGAGTCATTACTCACAACCGCCTGCGAACCTACAACTTTCTCAGCAAAAACTCCAGTTTGAAGAGTGCTATTAATCTCAGCAAAAAGCTGGGAACGACAAGAGCTCCCATTTCTGTGGCACGCTGCATGCGTGGGGACACGCTCGGGCAAACCCCGTCACCACAGCTGTCCCCAAGAACAGCTCAGACACCTGCTCAGGTGACAGCACAAGGCTGGGCTCCAACCTACCCCACATCACAGGCGTCCCCTGCATGGGGAGCGTCCCGCACTCGCGCAACACAGTGCTGTGAAGGGTCTAGAACTAGGAGCAGAGGCTTGTGTTTGACCTGGGAGAGGAACCCAGAATCCCCGAAATACAGAATAAAAATCACGTAGAGAAGATGGACCTCCCATTAATGAGCGCGAGTCTCAGCGGGAAAAGTGCACAGGAGGTTCGATCAACAGGCCTATAGAGACAGCAGGAGATGGGAAAGGGCCTTGGCCCCCCCAGGTAAGTGGGGGCTGGATGAGGGGTCTCCCCACACACCCTGATGGCCTGCGATCCTAGAGTCTATGCACCCCTCCAGCTTTCTCTCAGAGTATTAAAAAGAAGACAACACTAGTGCGTGGTTCTCTGTGGACATGGAGCCCTGGTGTCTGACGACCTTTCCAGAGAACTAGCCGGGTGATCTGTGAGTGTGGCTGGGGGATCTTCCTTGGACAACAGGTGTGAGCTCACGCTCGCTTCCGTCCACCCGAGGCCCTGCTTAAGCAGCCCTGCAGCGAAGGCGTGCCACCGCCAGGCGCCTCTTGGAACGGTGCCTGTGGCACCCATTGCCACACGGAGGAGGGGGCTCTGACCACGCTGCCCACTCGGGCAAGGGGAGCCCAAGACCACGTTCCTGCCGCCAGCAGTCCGTGCCGTGCTTGCCCTTCCGTGCTCTACACGCACACCTGAAAGGCACATCTGACGTGCACTTGACATCGCCAGTTTAATAACAGGCCTTCTGCGGTAGGCAACGCCCCTGATGTCTGGTTAGCCAGGTGGGGGACGGGGCTCTCTCAGCCCAAGGCGGGCAGCAGGGTCCCCAGGAAGATCCTCTGGGCCTGCTCAGCAGGCACGGAGGGCAGCTGACCTGGGGACCCACGCAGCTGATCTTGCAGATGTCACAGTAGTGAAGTGGGGGCTCCCTGGGGCCACCCTTGGGTTTCAGCAGCTTGCAGGGAGCCAGGAGCTTGCCAGAGAGGCTGCCGGCAGACCCGGCCCTGGGACTGCTTCCTGGGCCGCCCCACAGGGAGCCTGGAGGCTGCTGGGGAGGCGGTGGCAGCTGGAGGGGCAGCAGTGGGGGACACTGAGGACCGGCTGCCGAGTGCGCCGCTGCTTCATAGCCTGGGTAGCTTGGTCCTAAGAAGCAGAGAGGAAAACCAGACAGAGGGAGACGGGCTGGTTTTGAGGACGCTCCAAGAGGCATAGCCTGTGCCTGCACGCACACGGGGAACGTGTCTAACCCGCGTCTGGGGCAGAGGTGGGGCTGTAGGAGGTCAGGGTGCAGGAAGGCAGGGTGGAGATGGAGGCCACGGGCAGGGCGCTGGTCACCAGTGGGTAGGGGTAGTTCTCGGTGTAGCTCAAGGCCAGGGTGCTGGCTGGCTGCCCTGCCTCGGCAGCGGCCACTGATCGTAGGGGCTGCACTTGGCTGTGCCCTCCACGGGACTGGACAGAAGTTCCTTTAGTCCCTGGAGGGCAAGCAGAACCTCTCTGCAAAGCCACCCTTTGCCACAACCCCCCAGTGGACAGCAGGACCCATGCTCCCCCTGTAACCATGGCAACTGGCCTCCCCAGGCCCCTACTGGCCACAACCGCCTCCAAGTCCAGAGCCCCATGCTCTCCCATCTCGAAACTCCAAGTCCTCAGCAGAACCCACCTCCTTCCCGCCTGGGAAAGCCTCCTCGGAATAAAACTGCTTGGCTCCCCTCTTAGTTCTTCCCTTCCCACCCTCCCTCTCCCTATACCAGCCCAACCCCCCGCAGAGCCTTCCAGGCATGTTGGAGAAGAGAGCCCTGAGACTCCCGGCCCTCCTACGCATCTGGAAAGTTTGAAGTGTGACTTTGCAGGGGTTCCTCCCTTGGTAGAGCCAGTGGCTCCTTACAGAGACGCACCTGGCTGGCAGGCCGTGGCCGTGGCCGGGAGCTGAGGCTGGCTGGCAGCAGGCAGGTGATACTGCTTGTTCTCGAAGCTACCGTAGCTACCGGCATCTGTCGACGGTCCATAGCTGTAACTGTCCTGCGAGGGGGTTACCAGAGCGACACAGAGCAGGGAGGAAGCCCCTCAGGGCAGCGGCAAGGTGTGCCCTTGCTCGCCCCACACGCGGCGCGCGTTCACACGGTTCCTGAGCTCCTGCTCTAAACCGGGCCATTTCAGGAGCTGGGGACACAGTAACTGGTGACACGGATGCGGCCCTCGAGGAAATGTTAACATCTGAGCGCAGAAGTGCTCTGCGGAATGCCTAGCTTGGAGACAGCCCCTCAGAGGAGCAGTACAGGGAAGGCAGCAGGTGAAGACATGGGGGCAGGGTTCCCAGCAGGGTCAGCCGGATGCAGAGGCCCCCACACGGAGTCAGCTGGTGGGCTTGCCAGCGACCAGAGAGCAGGAAGAGAAGGGAGGGAGAAGGTGAAACCAGACAGTGTGAGGTTTGCTAGCTGGGCAGCCCGTGGTCCATCTACTGACGTTAGGGGGTACCAGCGGTGGGTGGCAGAGGCTCAGGGGGGTTGGACCATGTCCAGCATGGGACACGTTGGCAATTCCAAGTGGAAACACAGAGGCCAGATCTCTAGGCCCAGAGCTCTGGGAGCGGAAGGTGGCATCATGAGCACCAGAAGTGCCCGATGAGCACAAGCTCATCCCCTGCTCACTGTCAGGGGCAGGGATGAGAGCAGGAAGGTATGTCTGTGTCCCCGTCTGTCTGCCTATACGGGGCACCCACGGCACATGCCCCCTTCAACGTTATCCGGTGCTAGTCAAAGAAAGGCCAGGCTGATACCTGGTAGGAGGGAGCCATGGTGCGTGCGGGGGCAGGCTCCTGGGGCTGGCTAGAGTGGAGCTGGTACCCGCCATACCCCGCTGGGGTGACAGGCCTGGGGGGCGGGGCGGCCGCAGGAAACGGTGGGGTCAAAGCAGGACCCATTCCAGCAGCAGGTCCCGTGGCGAGGCTGGCTCCAGCGGTGGGGAAGGGAAAAGCCATCGGAGGCTGGGTGCTAGAACCACAGATAAACACAAAATCCGGCTACATCAGATGAGCTCTAAGTAACACTTCCGTGGAGCACGTAAGTGCCATCAGCCCCCGGGCGTTGGCAGCTCTGGATGCTACAGTGAATCCGTGCTTTCTGTGATTAACGGTCCTTTCTACAGGAGCAGGCTTGGGTTTCAGCACTTTTCACAAAATAACACAAGGTCCTAACAACTCTGTGAGTCAGGGACCCTCCTTGTCCCCGTTTACCAGAGAGGAAACTGAGGCACAGTAAGTGGCAAAGTCAGGACCTGAGCCCGTTGGTCGACTTCTCAGCTCATCTGTGTGGGCAGCAAGCCTTTTCTGGACATCAGGATTCTTCAAAGAAAGCTAGACTGAACAGTATTTTATAACTGAGGAACGAATGGATCCCCAATTATTAAAATACAGAAGATCAGTGAACACGGAACTAAACTCATAGTCACGAGAACCCGTTTTATTGCCAGCTTGCTCTACACAGCACTGAGGCCTCTGTCGACACCACCTCATTCTCCCATCTGCCTGTCCGTCGGTCCCGTTTCTAAATGCAGAAACTCTGAGGATCGTGACGCAGGTCAAGTGTTCGATTCAGACCAAGATCTTTGTGACCCAAGTGCCCCCCACGCTACTAAGTATCAGTCACCGAGCAGATGGTCCTCCTCAAAGTCCATTTGTCTGGGAAGGTATCATCAGAGCTTTTAGCCCCATCACGGATCCCATGAAGGTCCTGTGAATGCTGCAGGGGATGAGGCTGGGTGTGCGCGTGGGGTTTGGGGCAGGCAGGCCTGGGGACAAAAGTACCTCCACACGTTCTGGACCAAAGCTAGCCATGCAACGACGGCCGGACCGCCCCTGTCCCTCTGCGTGGCTTGCGGCCCAGCTGGGACAACCCGGGGAGCGCTGCCCAGGCTGAGCAGAACACCGAAGGCCAACCACACAGAGTCAAGTGCAAACGCTCCTCACAGGAGCTGGGGACCAGCAGAGCCTGGGGTCTCACCCCTACTGGGAGCCTGCCCACCTCCTCGCTAGCATCTCCACCCCCCTGGCAGCGAGAGCACAGCACAAACTTGCCCACGTCGCCCTCCTGCTTGGAACCATTCAAGGCTCCGAAACGCAGCCCTGAAGCCCATGCACCCCATCCCCTCCTGTAGGTCACTGCTCGAACGTCACCTCCTCCAACAAGCCCTCTCTGAGCCCGTCTAGGGTAGCAGCAGCATCCCGTCCCCGCCGCCCTGCTGGAGTTCTCTTCCCAGTACCTCCTGATCCTCTCTGACTTGTCTCTCCCCTGGTTGTCCCCTCCCCCACAGCACCAGGCCACAGGGGCACAGGAAGGGCAGTGTGTCCCAAGGTCTTACCAAGCACTGCAATGGCATTTGGCACATAGCAGGTGTGCAGTAAGTACAGCTGCGGGGGCACGTGCTTACAGGCGTCCCGGGGGGCACGTGTTTGGGAAAGGGTGGGTGGGGGCAGCCCCCGCAGCTCCCATCTACAGTGGCTTTCTAGATTCAATCGAAGGCAGAGTCCTGGACCCCAGGGGCCACTCCTAGGTGCAATGCCACCATCCAAACAACTCGAAATCTGCAGCTCTACAGTGAAATTACAACACAACGGGAAGCCAAACCTCCGATCTGTAACACGAGATGCCTGCATCTCTCCAGGAAAAAACGAAAGCACCCTATCTGCTATGAAGGAGCACTGAGATTTCTCAAGTCAGCCACTCGTGAGATTCATGGGTCTCTTCTGTCTTAGAGACTTTCTTGGTCAAAAGGCAGATCGAGCTGAGGAATGGAATTCAACATTTAGTTTCATTTTAATTAATTTAGGTTTCGCAGTGGAAGGCGCGGAGAGAGAACATTTCCATCATCAGAGAAAGCCCTATGGGGCGGTGCTGCATGCGAAGTCCTCACCCATCACAAACACACACTCGTTTACTGAGAAGCACACAAGCATCTCGGCCCACTCCCGCTCTTGTGACGAACCCTGCTCAGGCCCTGGGGAGACCCTTCTCCCCACCTCTTGCTCTAGAACATGAAAGCAAAATCCAACACTCATACATAATGGATGATCCAGCCTCAGAAAGGAAGGGACCCTGACACCTGCCACGACGCGGAGGGACCCCGAGGACGCTGCTCAGTGAGAGGAGCCAGACCCAGAAGGACACATGCCGCAGGACCCCACTCCCAGGAGGTCCCCAGAGGAGTCCCGTCCCCACAGACGGAGAGGAGAGGGTGGGAGCCGGGGCTGGGGCAGGGGGTGGGGAGTCCGTGCTTCATGGGGACAGAGTCTCCGTGTGGGGAGATGGGATGTTCTGGAGACGGAGGGTGGGGTGGTCGCAGGACAGAGTGAGTGTGCTTCGTGCCGCTGAGCTGTGCACTTAGAGACGGTCCAATGGTACATTCTATGTCGTGTCTATTTCACTACAATAAAAAAAAACCTCACAACCACTACCAGTCACTCCCCATCCCCCCATACATTCTGTCTTAATGTTTAACATTTTTTAGTATTTTAAGAAAAAAACTTTAGACACACATGAAAAATTGTTGATTTTTCCATGTTTTACATTTACTCAGCATTTCTGATGAAAATATATCTGCTTTGCACACTTCAGCTGTAACTGATTTTTAAGGTTGGATCTTTTAGCTCAGCCTTTCTCAACTGGGATTCCAGCAGAAACGAAGGCCTCGTGCCCCCAGGCATCCATGTAGGTAAGAATTCAGGTCCCTCTGAGGATCCTAGGATGGCGCTCACTGTGGCCCGTCGGGCTCTCTGACCATCTCCTGTGTTCTGCAGCTCTGAGATGGAACCCCGATCGGGAAAGAGACCGTGTGGGTTTGCTCTGGCTGCCATTACAAAGTCCCGACAGGGTAGCTTCAACACCAGACAGTCCTGTAAGGGCCGGAACCAAGATCAAGGAGCTGGTAGGGGCAATTCCTCCCAAGGCATCTCTCCTGGGCGTGTAGACACCAACTTCTTCCAGGTCCTCACAGGGCTGTCCCTCTATGTGTGTCTGGGTCCCCATCGCCTCTTACAGGGACGCCAGTCATACTGGCTTAGGGCCCATCTCTGTGACCGCATTTTGACTTAATCACCTCTTTTATTTTTTTTTTTAAGATTTATTTATTTATTTGACAGAGAAAGACACAGTGAGAGAAGGAACACAAGCAGGGGGAGTGGGAGAGGGAGAAGCAGGCTTCCCGCTGAGCGGGGAGCCCGACGCGGGGCTCGATCCCAGGACCCTGGGATCATGATCTGAGCCGAAGGCAGACGCTTAACGTCTGAGCCACCCAGGCGCCCCTTAATCACCTCTTTTAAAGATCCCGTCTCCAAGTACAGGCACCTTGTGAGTGAGGTCTTGGGGGTCAGCGCTTCTACATATAAATCTTAGGGAGGACACAAGTCAGCCCATCCATGATAGCTGCTTCAGGCCATTATAGTAGCAAAACTCAGACGACATGAAAATCTTGGTTACACAAACATCATTCATGCTGAAATAATATAAATAAAGTTCAAAAAATACATTTTACAAAATATATCATTTATGAATTTGTTATTTTATAAGACATCCAAATAGCCCTGGCCCATCAACAGAATGCCCAGACATGCATGATAATAAACTCAGTCATCTTTGATGTTTTGCCAACCAGAAAAACCTTAGCCTCTTCCCCCCCCCGCCTTTGGTCATTAGAAACGTACATTTGCCAAGGTAGGTAAGATAAAACATACCGTATTTAACTTTTAGCCAGTTTGGTTCGTGATGTTAAAGTATTTAGATGTATGGTATGCAGTCCATTCATCCTGGGCCCCCCAAACTTAAAGCCTAGTTATTTACTCATTTGAATGGCTCACAATTCATTTGGCTATCCTCCTACTGGTAGACATTTATATTATGTGTTAGTTTATGTAGTGCTGAGTCAAAAATTATCCCCAATGCTGTGGTTTCAAACAATAATACTGATCTTCAGTCTCTGCAGGTCAGGAACGCGGGAGTGGCTTGGCTGGGCTCTAGGCTCATGCTCTTTCTGAGGTTGCCCACGAGACGCTGGCTGGGGCGGCACCATCTGAAGGCCTGACTGGGGTGGCGGGCTCTGCTCCCCGGATGTTCCCTCATACAGTGGGCACTTTGGTTGTAGCTGTCTGCAAGCAGCCTTGGTCCTCTTGTGTGGGCTTGTCTCAGTACTCCTTGAGTATCTTCCAACATAGCAACTAGCTTCCCCGAGAGAGAAAACTGAGTCATGACCCAGCCTCTGACACCAATCACATGGCAGAACTTTTGCCACATCCCATTAGTTAGAAGCGAATTACTGACTCTAACCCACACTCCAGGGCAGAGGATTAGGCCCCAGTTTTTGAAGAGTTCGTGGGTATCTCTTTAAACCACCAAACATTATTTCTAATTTCCTGCTGGTCAGCAAGGCTCCAAGGTATCCTCCACGTACATTCTACATATGCCTTCTTGTGCCGGCTTCCTCGAGCAGCCTCCTGTCCAGCCTGGGTCCCACCCCACTGGCCACAAACCAAGCACAGCCCATGGAATGGGGCGAGGGTGGCTGCCTCAGACCCACCCTGTGTCCTCACATAACTGTAATGACTTTGTTAGAGGCCCTACCTCTAGTCACATTGGGGGTTAGGGCTTCACATGAATTGTGGGGGGCACAATTCAGCCTATAGCACCTCAGCATCCCAAAACAGGACATCTTGGTGACTCCCCATTACTGACTACATAAACCTCAGCTTCTGCCTTACATCTGAGAGCCCCGAGCCCACTGTCCAGCCTCCCGCCACCCCCCCCCCACCCAACATCCTCTGTCCCTCAGCACATAGCACCGTTTCTCAGTCAGACCCTGTGCTTTTCTCCCATTTCAATGTCCACACCAGGCCCTTCTCTCAGGCTGGTGCGCCGCATCCCAGCCCCACCCGCCAAAATCCCAGGCACCCTTCACTGCAAGGCCTCTTCCGGCCTTGGGAGGTGGCGGAGGGCTCCTGCTAACTGCTAGGCTGCGGGCACATCCATTCTTTCTCCCTTAGAGTCAAAAATGAAAGCTTCGATGGCACACAGCCATGCCCACTTTGTGTATCATTTACGGCTGCCTCCGCCCTAGAGTGGGGACGCTCGGTAGCTGCAACAGACGCCATATGGCCTGGTGTCAGGGACCGAATGTTTGTGTCTCCCAGAATTCACTGTTGAAACCTTACCCCTCAGGGTGACAGTGTTAGGAGGTGGGGCCTTTGGGAAGGATTAGGATTAGATGGCGTAAGGAGGTTGGCGCACTCAGGAGTGCCCTTGAGTCACAGGGGAGACTGCTGCCCCCCCCCCCATGCAAGGACACAGCGGGGAGGCAGCCGGCTGCAACCCACCAGAGGACTCTCACCAGAACCCAGCCCCACTGGCACCCTCATCTCCTCTAGCCTCCGGAACGGCGGGAGATACACTCCTACTGTTTACAAGCCACCCAGTCCGTGGTCCTTTGTTACAGCAGCCCGAACTAAGATACACACAAAGCTGCAAGCATTTACTCCATGACCCTTTACTAAAAAGGTTTGAGCTTTTAAACAGCAATGGTTTCCTGGCTTAAAACAGCAATTGTTTATTTCGCTCATGATTCCGTAGGCTGGGCTGCATTGCACCTGAAGTCAGCGGCAGGCAGGCAGCTCCGCTTCCGGAGGGTGGCTGGCTATCAGACGGACACCCTGGCTCCCTCCCTGTAGCACCTCCTCCTCCAGGGCCAGCCTTGGGTCCTTCACGTGGCAGCGTTCCCGAGGTGGAGGGGACACAGGCAAAGGCTCTAGAGGCTGGAAGTCCAAGATCAAGGTGCTGGCAGATGCCGTGTCTGGTGAGGGACTGGTTCATGGACCGCCATCTTCTTATGTGTCCTCACGTGGAGGACGGAGGGACGGAGCTTTAGGGGGCCTCTCTCATAAGGGCACTCATCCCATTCATGAGGACTGCACCCTCATGACCTAAGCCCCCCCAGAGGCCCTGCCTCCCCATACCATCATCTGGAGGATTAGGTCTCAGTTAGCCATTGTGGGGGGCACCGACTGTCAGCCTGTGACAGCGTTACTTCCACTGCAGTCCGCTGGCAAGACAAGGACAAGGAAGCCCAGATTCCAGGGCTACGGAAACGGATGTTACTTCAAGATGGGAAAAGCTGCAAGGTCATGGCAGAAAGGCTGAGGACATAAGGAACGAAGGACGGAGACATTCTGGCAACCCATCTGCCACACTGAGGTTTTAGGAGTTGAGTGAGCCAAAACACAGCTCATGGCAAAGACCTCCCACAGGCATGACCCATACGGTTGCCAAAACCTAGGAAATCTGGCATAGGGGTTCTCACCCGGGATGACTCTGTCCCTAGCGAACAATGGGTGATGCTGGGGACATCTGTGGTTGTCACGACTGGGGTGCTGCCAGCGCTGGGTCAGTAACCAGGGATGCTGCTCCATCCCCCAGGGCCCACCCCAGAATGACCTGCCCCAATGCCAAACGTGCTGCTGAGAAACTCAGACCAGCAAAAATGGGTGAGGATACCGCAAGTTTGGGGTTGGGGGTTGAGCTTAGCGTTTGGGGGGAAAAGCGGCAGCAGAGGCAGTTTCTCCCTGCCACAGGTCCAGAGGGAGAACACCCCACCCCTGCTCAGGCTCCCCTTCATGGGAAGCCATTGGTCACCTCGCCTTCTCTCAATTTCCAATCAGGCGGAAGCTGAGACTTCCTTCCCTCTGATTCCTTGGAAATGGCAGTTTTTCCTGCAGTCACTCTGGCCTCGCAGGCCCCAGGTTAAGAATCCCTACTGGAACAGGGAGTGCCAAAATGCAGTCGCTGAGCTCAAATGGCAAGTCTGGCCCTGTGGGACATGGCATGTCCCCTTCTCTTGGGAAATGTGATCAGGTCTTCTTGCAGCAACACGGACCTCTCCACGTCTGCACTCAGGCACCTCCATGGAATGAAATCCCACAGGCACAAGTGAGACATTCCCTTCAAGCAAGATGTTAGAGAAGAGAGGCTGAGCATGAGAGGTTCTGTACAAGGACGGAGCTGGAGTCACAAAGGTTTAAAGACTAGGAACTGGGAGAACCACAGCCCAGTGGGATGGCTTCCAGTCCTGCTCTGTTCACCGGGGCCTTGAGCAAGTCGCTTACTCTTTCTTACCCTCGGCGTATTGGCCTGGGACCCCACCTCTTGAGATGGCAGGACAATTCAGCAGGAGCTCACGTGCTACAGCAGATTGCGCAGGCAGGGGCTTACAATGCAGGCCAGGGGTGCCAGATCTTCCGATTTTAAGCAAGGCTAAAAATCAGGGTTTTTGCAAAATCTCCCATTTTTTATTTTATTTTATTTATTTGTCAGAGAGAGAGAGCACAAGCAGGGGGAGCAGCAGGGAGCCTGACGCAGGCCTCGAGCCCAGGACCCTGGGATCAGGACCTGAGCCAAAGGCAGACACTTTACTGACTGAGCCACCCAGGCAACCCTATTTTTATTTTTTTAACGTTTTTTACTTAACTAATCTCTACATCCAATATGGGGCTCAACTCATGACCCCCAAATCAAGAGTCACATGCTCCTCCAACTGAGCCAGCCAGGTGTCCCAAAGTCTCCCGATTTTTAAATGCTGGCAACCAATTCAAATAAAGCAAGCAATAAGCCTACCACACAGGCTGAAGACAGGTGTGAGAATCAAACATGGTGTGCAAGCTGCCAATTTTCAACCCCTGATGGATGAGGAACAGGAATAAAAAGCCACAAATTCACTCTTGGTGAAGACTCCCTTTAAGCCCGCAGCCGAAGCCCTGTGCTACTACAGCTGCAAGTCGCCTGTTGCTCAAAGGGAGGGTGTGCCTGTCCCCGCAACAGTGAGGACCCCGTGACAAGGACCCAGCTGGTGCCGTCGGCCCAGGAGGGAGAAGAGCCGAAGCTGGATGCTGGGCCCCCGTTAGCACAGGAAGGGCAGTATTTAAGCACATCTACGCGAATGCAGCTTCCTGACTCCCGGCTGGCATCCTCCTCTTTGGGTCAAGGCAATTATCTCATAATGGTGTTTTGGCCTCAGTGTTTGTTTCAGGGAGGCAGGGTTTTTTTTGAGTACATCATCTAGGTAAGATTTTAGAATGCAAGGTTGGCAAGACCCATTGATGTCATTTTGCTCAGTCACCTGACGGGGACGTGGAGGGCTGGAGATGGAAGGGACTCGGCCGAGGAGGTCCGGTTCTGAGCAGGGCTCTCTCCTGTGGGACATGCTCTCACTTGCTCCTACGAGGCCAACCATAAAAGAACACATGGAGGGGCGCCTGGGTGGCTCAGTCGGTTGAACGTCTGCCTTCGGCTCAGGTCATGATCCCGGAGTCCTGGGATCGAGCCCCGCATCGGGCTCCCTGCTTGGCAGGAAGCCTGCTTCTCCCTCTCCCTCTGCCTGCCACTCCCCCTGCTTGTTCTCTCTCTGTCAAATAAATACAATCTTAAAAAAAAAAAAAGAAAGAAAAAGAACACATGGACCCTGAGTGTAGCCCTCACTTCAGAAGGGTATGTCTGAGGAATCTACAGCAGGTAATGACATGTTCTGGGTCTGCTGCAGCAGTGACATCTCTCTGATACACACCACTGTCAATGGGTCATACTCAGTGGGAACATGCACACACAACACCAAAAACATTTAGAGTCTGAGGGGGGGAAAAAAGTGGAAAAAAAAGATTTTCCTGCAATCACAGTAAGCTGTGATTGAGCTAACAAAGTTCACTCAGTATCACTGCCCCATGTGGCAAAAACTAAGCCTGACTGAGACTGCCGCAGAGCCCCAAGTAGCTGGAACTCTCACGTCAAGGATCACCTACACTGCAGTGCTAGTGAGAGAAAACTCAGCTCCAGCACCCTGAGCTCGGCACAGTTTTCCAGGCACATCTGTGATGACTCACAGGGCTGAGGAACATTCAGAGTTTAGACGGCGTGCAGTGGACTCCAACACCCACTGCTGATATGGTCACTAAAGACATTCATCGGGAAGGACATTTTCAAATCTGTTTTATTGTAAGATGACATGACTTTATGTGTACACACACACGTAAACACCCCGTGATGATCTCATTTGGCACTTCGGTTCTCGAGGTTTTTATCGTCAAAATATAATTTGACATACGTTCACATGACAATTCTGATGTTTAAAAATATTTCTTTAAAGTATAAGTAATCTCAACATTCAACATGGGGCTTGAACTCACAACACTGAGATCAAGACTCACATGCTCTTCTGAATGAGCTAGCCACGCGCCCTACAATTCTGATTATTTTTTAGCAGAGTTTTTTAAATTATGAAAGTCTTACGTACCTTCTCCATGTGAAATGCCCATTTCAGATCCAGAAAACATCCCAACCTACTGGAAAGGGGTTTGATAAACTAAATCTTTGGGCCCTTGGGGCGCCTGGGTGGCCCAGTCGTTGAGCGTCTGCCTTCGGCTCAGGTCATGATCCCGGGGTCCTGGGATCGAGCCCCACATCGGGCTCCCTGCTCCGCGGGAAGCCTGCTTCTCCCTCTCCCACTCCCCCTGCTGGTGTTCCCTCTCTCGCTGTGTCTCTGTCAAATAAATAAATAAAATCTTAAAAAAACAAACAAAAACACACTAAATCGTTGGGCTCTTGAGAAGATGACAGAGAATTTCATTCCCCACCCCCATCTGCAACCTTCTTTAAACTGTAGTCAAGAGTCTCCAGCTCTGAATCAGGGCCAGCCTGGCTCCTCAAGACAGAGCCACTGGGCTGCTCCACGTTGCTGAGGCAGGGATTCCCGAAGCTGGTGACAGGCGTTTCCCAAGCCTCCAGGGTGAGCTGGATTCTGAGCTTGGCAGTGCAATTCTTCCATCCTTCTGCAAAGGAACATGGTCCCCACATGGAGGGTGGCCACGAGGTTAGCCTGACAGGCAGATGCTTAAAAATGTTGTCCTGATGATATTATGCTGGGTAAGCCAAAGAGAAAGCATTCTGCATGTGCCCTCAGAGAAGCAGTGCAAGCGAAAGAATTTCCAACCAGGCTTACGATGACCACGCCAGTCTACTGCTGTGAATCCAACTGATGAAAGGCCACTGTTTGAGGACTGGCGAGGGGTTATGTGTGGTTCCAGCCCTCTCCTGCTGCTTTCAGACGTGGAGAAACCTCTACCGCCATGTCTACACTGGTCTGACACATGCACCTCGTGTCGACAGAGGGAGGCAGGACTAGACAACCAATGTGCGGTTCTTATGAGCAAGTAAAACAGATGTCCAACTACCAACCCTGGATTCAACCAAAGACATTCAAATTAAAAAGAAGCCACTGGGTGGCAAAGTCAGTCAAGAGTCCCACTCTTGGTTTCGGCTCAGATCATGAACTCATGGGTCATGAGACAGAGCCCTGCACTGGGTTCCATGCTCAGCAGGGAGTCTACTTGCGATTCTCTCTTCCCTCTCCCCCTCTGTCCCTCCCCCCACTCTCTCTCTGTCTCTCTAGTGAATAAATCTTTAAAAAGAGAGAGCTTCTCAAAAGCTTATTAAAATAGAGCTTCTCTCGATGAGAAATCAAGTATTACCCCCAAATCCAGCAGCTGTCTTATTTAGACTTAACAAGAATGTGAAGGCAAAGGTAGCCAGGTGTACTGTACAGGTGGAATTTTCACAAAACTGCTGAACGAAGAGGGAAGGAAATGTAACAGAGAGGGCCAGGCTATCCTGTTCCCCTAGTGTGGACCTCCAGCATACAGCTCCAAGTTCTAGATGTTTCCATTACCAAAGTGATTTAAACACATACAGAACCCTGCTGGGAAAACTGCACTTGGGATGATGAAAAGCACTGCCAAATTCAATTTTCCTCATGGGATTAATCCTTCATTCTGGATATCTGCAGCACTAACTCTAGCTCTAAAAAAAGCTTTAGGAGATTTAAAAGACCAAACAACATACAATAATTGAAACTCATCATACCAACAACTGTAAACTTTTCTTATACTGTCGAGAGTGAATGTGCATCCAATTCCTACTGACCAACAATTCAAGAAGTTCAGATCCCAACCCTAATAATGGACAACGATATAAGGAATATTCCTATCCAGGGCTATGGTTATCAAGTTTAAAAGCCAAGAAAACCTAGTCAAAATTCCTCTAAGAAAAAAACTGTTGCCAGGGTGCCTGGGTGGCTCAGTCGTTAAGTGTCTGCCTTCGGCTCAGGTCATGATCCCAGGGTCCTGAGATCGAGCCCCGCATCCGGCTCCCTGCTCGGCAGGAGGCCTGCTTCTCCCTCTCCCACTCCCCCTGCTTATGTTTCTGCTCTCGTTGTCTCTGTCAAATAAATAAATAAAAATCTTAAAAAAAAAAAAAAAAGAAAAAAACTGTTGTCTTCACTTTTGGCAATTTGTGAAACGGGTTTTGTAAATACTGTTGTCCAAATGCTACCATAAAGTTGGTATGCATTCTCAAAATCTGTTATGTAATTAGTCTTCTATGTTATATAAGAAATATATACTCTACAAGCAGCTGAAGGTTCCAAGCAAAAGTCACTTACCCCAGAAAAAAAATGTCTAGTTAAAGTCATTCAGATAATGCAGATGATCTCTTTCCAAGGTTTTTTTTTTTTTTTTTTAAAGATTTTATTTATTTATTAGAGAGAGAGAATGAGAGATAGAGAGCATGAGAGGGAAGAGGGTCAGAGGGAGAAGCAGACTCCCCGCTGAGCAGGGAGCCCGATGTGGGACTCGATCCCGGGACTCCAGGATCATGACCTGAGCCGAAGGCAGTCGCTTAACCAACTGAGCCACCCAGGCGCCCTCTTTCCAAGGTTTTGTAAGACTGAAATTTATTTTACCATGATCTGTGTTTCAGTTTCGCTTAAATTTATTTTTAAGATTTTATTTTTTTAAGTAATCTTTACAACCAACGTGGGGCTTGAACTTATGACTCTGAGATGAAGAGTCCCACACTCTGACTGAGCCAGCCGGGCACCCCTACTCTTTTCTTAAGGAATAACACATGTTCTTGGGGACACTTCTAAAGCACAGACTAATTTGACATTTCATTCAGGGTAATTTCACATCCTTAGTCACACGCTGAGTACATGGTATCACCTAAGTCATCAGACTAAAGACAGCAGCTAGGCTGAAATGTGTAACTACATTAATTCAAATAAATGACAGATGCATCTGCTGAAGCCCAGCAATTACCCATTTTAACAGTGTAAATACTTCAATTCTCCTCCAGGAGGTAATTTTTTTTTTAAAGATTTATTTATTTATTTGAGAGAGAGAGCTAGCTCGAGCAGGGGTAGGAGCCGAGGGGGAGGGAGAGCAGACTCTGTGCTGAGTGCAGAGCCCCACTCAAGGCTCGATTCCAGGACCCTGAGATCACGACCTGAGCCGAAATCAAGAGTCGGATGCTTGACTGACTGAGCCACCCAGGCGCCCCTCCCCTGGAAGGTAATCTTAATAGACAGCATAACATTCAAGTGATTTCCCAGTCATGACTGAAGAATGCACTGAGAAAGAAAAAGAGAAAAGAAAAAAGAGCTTGCGAGCAGGCAGAGGGTGAAGCCCTTCCAAAAGTGCACGCCTCTAACAGCCTGGGACTAGTGGATTCTGCTTTAACTAAGCACAGGCAATAGAAATAGCACTGAGGGTGATAGAAACAAAGAAGGATAAAATAAAAACACTGTGTTGCAGGAAACGGCAGGCCCCATCAGAAAATCCATTACTAGCCACACACCCCACTTTAGAAGCCACTCCAAGTGCGCAAAACATAAGGAGCTCTCCTCTTTTCCATAACCCTTAATTCCCAAGCCCTGGTCTGTTTCCTTGTGATCCCAGAGGAAAGAACATGGCCAGATCCTAACGACTAGGTTGAGAGGTCTCTACCTCTCAAAGCCCTAACTTTCCATGTATCTATTTTCTACAAGCTGAAACTGAAACGTGCAGCAAAGGCCCCTACAGTGCAGCCGACACATGTCTCGGTTGCCCAAAGGGCAGTCTGCGTCCTTGTTTCCTCAGGGTGAGGAACCGGCCAGAGAGGTTCAGCCAGGCTACAGCTGGAAAGGGCTGGGTTCCGGGAGGCGCTCGACAACCCCCCCCCCCGCCCCCCGGCCCCGCCCCCGCCGCGGGACGCCAGCCCTGCATCCCTGCCTGGGACTTGCTCTTGAGCGTCAGGCTGAAGGAGGAAACAGCAGAGATGCTCCAGAGAGAGGCCGTGGAGAACGGCGTGGGGCTGTGTATTTGTACACTTGGGGTACAGCACACCCCATGTGCTGTTTCTACCTGGAGATCCCTCCTTCCCTTGGCTGCTTCCTATCTCTGCCCCCATCTCTTCTCTAAGCTCCTCCCCCTCCCCCAAATGCATGGGTCTCCGTCCTTTACACCCACCCCACAAAGTCTCAAGGTCTCAGGTTCCTCTAGCCCTCCTTACTGTTCCCCCTCCCCTGGAAGCCTCTAATGCCCACCCCCCATTGGGTGTCAGGACTTCCCCATGTCGAGTCTGGGACCCCCCCAAGTCTCTGCCTGATCCCCCCATCAGGGCTCAATCCCCCTTGCCAATGTCTCTGAGTTCCCTCACCACCCCCACCCCCGTCAGGGGTCAGTACCCCCTGACCCCACATTCCCCTGCCCAGCCAGGTGCCCTCCCGGGTCTGTCTTACCCCCAAATCAGAATCAGATCGCCCCTCCGCTCCCCTCTCCTCCGCCAAGGTCTCCGCTCCACACCCTGCGCAGTCAGGTCCCCTCCGGACCCGCCCCCCACCCCCCGCGGCCCTCAGGACCCTCCCCGGCCTCCG
The DNA here is from genome assembly GCF_009762305.2 of Zalophus californianus. Classification (NCBI taxonomy): domain Eukaryota; kingdom Metazoa; phylum Chordata; class Mammalia; order Carnivora; family Otariidae; genus Zalophus; species Zalophus californianus. The sequence continues at coordinate 2,849,244 of NC_045595.1, forward strand.
TCTATCCCCCACCCCCACCCAGGGGTCCCCGCGCTCTGGCCCTCCAGCTGTGCCCCTCCGGGGCCACCCTCGGCCAAACCCCCTCCCCACTCGGGCTTCTGTGCCCGCCTTGGGAGCCGCTGCCCTCCCCACCTCAGACCTGAGCGCCCCCTTAGGTACGGACTCCCAGCACCGCCAGCTCTCCCTCCCGGCTGCGCGGCCATCTTAGCTGGCGCAGGCCTCCCAGCCCGTGTCCCGCTTGGTTCCGGCCAACACGCCGGCCCGCGGCTTCCCCGGGGTCTGGGTCGGGCCCGCGTCGGGCCACCGGCGCGGGCGGCGCTGGAGCCGTTACCTGTAGTGTGGGCCGGCGCCCCACTCGTAGCCGGAGCAGTTACTCGCCGCCATCTTGGCGTCAGCACAGAGCTGGAGCTGGCCCGAGGCGCGAAGGGGCGGGGCGCCGGCGGTGACGTCCCCGGGCCCCGCCCCCGCGCCGCGTGCCGCTCGCGTCCCACCACGCGCCCCAGGCCCCGCCCCCCGCGCGAAGCCCGGGCCCTCTCGCTTCTCACTGCACGTCTCCGGGCGGACTCTGCCTCGAGCCCCGCCCCTGCCTCGAGCCCCGCCCCTTCCTGGAGTCCCGCCTCTACCCCCGCCCCCGGGGGGGGGGGCAGCTCAACATCCGGGGGCTCTGCCTCGAGCCCCGCCCCTTCCCGGAGTCCCGCCTTCCCTTAAACCATAAGCCTTTGTCGGGGTGAGGGGGTGTGTCTCTGCCCTACGTCCGAAGCCCCGCCCTGAGCGGGAGCCTGGACATACTTCTACTTTGTGTCCCACTTGGGTGGGTTGGGGAGTTCCGGTGACCGCTCTGGCTGAGTGCAGGTGGCCCTGCTGAGGCGGCCACGTCCTGCATGTCCCTTGGGCACCCCCTGGTTAGCAGCCTTTCGTGGGGCTTTCTAAGAGCCCACTCAGCACCTAAAAACTTGCTGACCCTAAACTAGTGGTTCTCAGCTGGAGTGATTTGCCTTCAGAGGGCACTGGGCGGTGTCTAGGGACATCTGTGGCCCCTGGCATGGAGTGGGTGGGGGGCCGGGACGCCCCACAAAGACCCGGCTCCAATGTCAGGCTGAGAAACCCTACTCCAAGTGTAAGTCATTTTGAGAGATATTTCTTGAGCCGCCTACTACAAGCCGGGCCACGTTGGGGAATGCGGCAGTGAGCAAAAGTGCATGGTGCCAGTCCTCCTGAACTTAGAGTCAGGGAGACAGATCATAACCAAACTATTAATTACAATTACAGCGCCTTTTTTGGTTAATAACAGCTTGACCAAGATAGAATTCACATATTGTACAATTCACCCATTTAAAGTGTGCGACTGTGGTCTTTAGTACGTTGACAGAGTTGCACGACCATCACCACTGTGTGATTCCAGAACATTTTCATCACCCCTAGTAGAAACTGTCTCCATGAGCCGTCATTTCTCAATCTCCCAGCCCCTGGCAACCACTGGTTTGCTTTTTGTCTCTATGGGTTTACCTGCTCTGCACATTTCATATAAATGGGCCGCTACTTAGCAACAAAAAGGAATAAACTCTTGAAACACACAACAACTTGGATGAAGCTCTAGAGAATTATGCTGAGCAGGGAGAAGCCAATGCAACAAGGTTACATGCTTTACATACTCTTATGATTCCATTTACATAAAATTCTTGAAACGTCAAAATTACAGAAATGGAGAACATATTAGTGATTTCTAGGGGTTAAGGACATGGGGAGGAGGGTATGGGGAGTAGAAGCACTTTACAGGGACAACGTGAGGTATCCTATGGTGAGGACATCTTCTAGCTCTCGACTGTATGGAAAGCAATGGTGAGATTGTACTATAATCGCGTAAGATTTTACCACTGGGTAAATGGGGGAACTGGGTACACAGGATCTCTTATTTCTTACTGCATGTGAATCTACAATTACTTCAAATTTTTAACAATTAATTAAAAAAAAAACCACAACAGTACGGGGCACCTGGGTGGCTCAGTTGTTAAGCATCTGCCTTCGGCTCAGGTCATGATCTCAGGGTCCTGGGATCAAGCCCTGCATCAGGTTCCCTGCTCCATGGGAAGCCTGCTTCTCCGTTTCCCACTCCCCCGTTTGTGTTCCCTCTCTCGCTGTGTCTCTCTCTGTCAAATAAATAAATAAAATCTTAAAAAAATAAAATAAAATAAGAAAAACAGTACATGTACCGACTGTGGAGGGGTGGTGTTCCTTTCCTCCTTGATATGAAGCAGGCACAGGGCTAGTTAATTCTTGGACAGAAACCACGGCAAGCCCAGGGTGCCAAGGAAAGCCGTATGGGTGATTTAATGAATGGCATTCTTCCACTTGAGTCTTCATGACCATGTGTGGCCACCGGGAACAATCGAGTAGGTCTGGCAAATGCAGCTCTCCCACCATGCCCTGGCTAAAGTTCAGAGTGGTAATTACACAGGGCCTCCCTCCAATTCCCTGCAGCTCTGACGAGGTAAGGAAGGCTATATGCTTTATACAAAAGCAGGTCTGTTTTAATGTTTTCTCTGGATTACATAATATCCACCACCCGCCCCCCCCCCCCCCGTTATTTACTACAGGCATTGTGCTAAATGCTTTGCATGCATGATCTTATCTGGTCCTTACAATAGCTCTTAGAAGTAGATACGGTTGATTCTCATTATTGGCAGCTGCTCTGTTCTATAAAGTTGCAAGAGTGAATGCTGAAGCATCGCCCCTGGAGGAAACCCTGGGGTAGATTCCTGCAAGCCTCTGGTCACAATATTTTCATCAACTCATCAATACATAATCTTGTGCTCTGTATGCTTCTGTCTAAAGACACCTTATTTAATACACATTGTCGATTCGTTAACAGCCAACAGCACTATAATTCATGCCTGAATTAAGCTTAGCTAACACATGTATTTTCTCTGTAAGCTGCAGCCCAGCCTTCCTGTGCTCAGAAACTCAGAAACACCAGACAGCGCTGTGCACGGGGGCCACTGTAAACAGTAAAACCACCAACATAAAGCGCAAAAATGCAAAAATCATGGTACTAAATAGGTCCCGAAAGGGGCCATTTACAACCTGGGCTGGAATAAGGACGCAAAATGGTGTCTTGTTCAAACCCAGCTGGGAATATGTATGGCCAGCACTCAAAGTTTTCACCCCTCGGCATTGTCTGCAAATGACCCTGAAAGCACTGTGAGTATGGATTTGGGGGTTACGAATGTTACAGATGAATTTCAGCCAGTAGGCAAATTTACAAATAGAGAAGCAACTAATAATGAGGCTCGAATGTCCTTGTATTAATCCCCTTTGCAAATCACGAAAAGGATAGTCAAGGAGCTTTAGCAATTTCATTGCCTCAACCCAATTCTATGAGAACTGATTATGATTCAGGTGTTCCTCTACGGCAGGGTTTCTCAACCCATGCTGTTGATATTTGGGGCCAGAGAATTCTCGGTTCTGGGGGGCCCGTCATGTGCATCGTAAGGTGTGGAGAAGCATCTCTGGTCTGTACCCACTCAATGCCAACATCATCTCCATCCCCCAAAGTCATAAGAACCAAAAATGTTTCCAGACACTACCAAATGTCCCATGAGGGGCAGAATCCCTGCCCCACCGTGAGAACCACTGGTCTAGGGACTGGAGACACAACAACCACAAAGTGCAACGTCTCTGATCTCAAGAAACTTATGTTATGGGAGAATGGCAAACGGGGATGTGGGGCAGGGAGGGGAGTTAGTGTTTCATGGGGACTGAGTTTCAGTTTGGGAAGGTGAAAAAGTTCTGGAGACGGATGGTGGGGATGGTTGCACATTGTGAATGTAATTGATGCCACTGAATTTGACACTTAAAATGATCAGAAAGTCAAGTTTTATGTTATGTATATTTTAACCACGATTAAACCAGACAAGAGCCAAACTTGGCTTTCACAGCGGCTCCTTGGCAGTGGCCACAGCACCACGGACAGCTCCCGTGTGCTCTCATAGGGGAGGCACTGCTGCTTTGTAAATGCCCCTCTGTCCAGAATGCTTTTCTCCCGCTTCTTCATCCATCCCACTCCTACCCACTCCTCAGGGCCCGACTCACATCGTCACTGCCCACCCTCCCCGCCGGGAAGTCTTCCCATGCACCCTCCCCCAAGCCACTCTGCTCCAAAGATGTCTCTAAATCAGCCCAGACTCCTTTGCCCATCTGTTTCTCCAAATGGGAGTTCTGCAAAAGCAAAGTCTTTCTTATTCACACACTGGACCCCCACACCCAGCCACAAAGACTGGCCTGGATTTCCCATTCAATTAACACGAGTGTCTCTTCCCAGAGCTCCACTTCCTCCAGCCAGGAGGCTCTGGGCTCTCCTGCCCTGCTGTGGGGCAACACCTTTCTGCCTTGGGCTCGGAGGCCCCAGACCCTGATGCAGTGAGTGAAGCAGTGAATGAAGCAGCAACGTGAGCAGAGTGTTGACTGATCTCTGTGAGGGGAGCCAGCGTCCACACATTCCACCTGCATCTCCTGGAGGCCTCCTCTGTGCTGGGTACTGCTGCCCTCTGCAGAGAACATGGCCATGTACAAGGCCAACCGAGTCAGGGGCTCCTGGGTGGCTCAGTCGGCGAAGCATCTGCCTTCGGATCAGGTCATGATCCCGGGGTACTGGGATCGAGTCCCCATCGGACTCCCTGCTCACCGGGGAGGCTGCTTCTCCCTCTCTCTGCCCTTCCCCCCACTCGTGCTCTCTCTCTCTCTCTCTCTCTCTCTCTCTCTTTCTCTCTTTCTCTCAAATAAATAAATAAAATCTTTATAAAAAAAAAGACCAACCAAGTCTCTTTTATCTTGACTTTTATAGTCTAGCAAAGGGGTCAGAGAATAAACAAAGAAACAAGTAAATAATTTCAAATAGTGGCAAGTGCTGTGGGGGGGGGGGAATCAAGCTCCTCAGTAAGTGAAACACAAACCTACTGTATGTCCCGGTAATTCCGTTCCCAGGCGTGTACCCAAGGGAACGGAAAACAGGGACCCAGATAAGTCTCTGCACAGCCACGTTCACAGCAGCACTATCCACAATAGCCAAAGAGTGTCAACGGCCCCGACGTCCATCCACTGGTGAACGGGCAAACAAAAATGTGGCTAATGCATACAGTGGAATACACTGTTCAGCCATCAAAAGGGACAGAGCACTGAAGCTGCAGTGTGGATGATCCTTGAAAAATTATGCTCTACCAAAGAGGCCAGACAAAAAAATGACATAGTGTAGGACTCCATTTATATGAAATGTCCAGAACAGGCAAATTCACAGAGATAGAAAGTGGATTAGAGGTTGTCAGGGTTTGGGGCTGTGGGATGGGGAGTTAGTTGAATAGGGACAGAGTTTCAGTTTGGGAAGATGAAAAAGTTCTGGAAATAGATAGTGGGGATGTTTGCGTGGCCATGGGCGTGTGCTCAATGTCACTGAGCTGTACACTTTCCAATGGTTAAAATGGTAAGTTTTATGTTTTGAGTATTTTAGCACAATTTTAAAATGTATATACTAAAAAAAAAAATCGGACTGGGCAATGGAATGGGGTGGTGGAGGTGGGGGGTAAGGGAGGGATGGTTGGGGAAGGCCTCTCTGAGGAGATTACTTCTGAGCTGACACCTGAATAATGTAAACATCTGCTGGAAGAGCGTTCCTGGCAGTGGGAACAGCATATTCCAAGGCCCTGTGGTGGGGATGAACTTGATGTGTTCGCAGAACAAGTGAAACACCACCGCATCAACAAAGCAATAGGCATCGGTTCCTACTTGGGGCCATTCGTTCATTTCCTGCGGCTGCTGTAACAAAGTACCACAAACCAGATGGCTCAAAACAAGAGAAATCTATTATCTCCCAGTTCTGGAGGCCAGAAGTCAAAACTCAAGGTACTGACAGAGTTGGTTCCTTCTGGTGGCTGTGAGGGAGAATCCATTCTATGCCTGTCCAGCTTCTGGTGGTTGCTGGTGATCCTTGGCATTCCTTGGTTTGCAGATGTAAAAACACTTGTGGTTGGATTTGAGATTCACCGTAAATCCAGGGGATCTCACCTAGAGATGAGAGTACCGGATTCCTAATTCCACCTGCAAAGACCCTTTTTCCAAATAAGGTCATATTCACAAGTTCGGGGAGGTTAGGACATGGCCATGTCCTAAAAATAGACACAGCAACAGCAAGAAACAGGTATAGAAGCTTTCTCGGGCACCGTGCTAAGTCCTCTCCTACATGATCTCGTTAAACGCCCAAACGCCAGTACCATGTTTCTATTTCACAGATGGGGAAACTGAGGCCCAGCAGGTAAGATCACTTACCCCGTGGTGTGTCCCAGCTAGTTAGCCTCCCAGCCAGGGTTCGAACCTCCTTCTGATCTGATTTCAGAGGCTGCACTCTTTATGGGGTCCTGAAGTCCTCCAGGGCAGGGCCGCTGCGGCGCACAACTGCAGGCGGCGCCTTTCCCTCCGTGGCCCCCAGAGCAAGTGTGTCCCGGAAGACTCTGCCTCCCCAGCACGCAGCCGGGTCCTCGGCACACTCGACTCGGTCCACAGTGAGCGGCCAGCTGAGGGACCCAAGGAATGGGGTCCTAAGGATATTTCCCCTCCCTCCCTCCCTCCTAATCTAAGGAATGAGGCCATCGCCTTATTTATTTATTTGTTTGTTTTTTCCTTGTTTTGTTTTTTAAACCTGTGATGCGCCATCAGGAAATCATTTCCGCTTCTGCCTCTGGTGAGGCTCTTGGAAATACTCCCCTTTCAGCCAATCGAGAGCACCGGATTCTGGCAGGGGGCTGTGCTTTTTGGTCAGCCCTGCCCCCACCCACCCACCCTGCACACAAAAGCAGCATAATTAACTGTCTGAAGGCAGCCGAGCCTCCGCCAGCAGCGAGCTGGCGAGAAGACACCTCAGAGGCACGGGCTGCGACCGTGGCAGGGGCCGGGAGCGCAGCCGGCCGAGGGGCAGCCGGCCGCTAACTGCAGCGGTCCCCCAGCTCTGGACAAAAGCACCCATCCGCGCCGCCACATTGCTCTGGGTGACCTTCGCTGGGTGCAGAGTCCGCCCTGCGCGCGTCCTCCTCCGATGCTCTGAAGGCCCAGGGGCTGCGCTCCGAAGCCGAGGGATGTCCGGCTGCATCCGCGCGGGGCTCGCCTTTGTTTGCGCGTAACGGGCAGAGGCCGCCGAGGTGAGTCCACCCGCCTTTCTCGCAGCCCTGCCCCGCAAGATCTGTCCGGAGACATCCGCTGCCGCAAAGCCCCGTCCGGCAGGTGGGGCGGGTGGGAGCAGGGAACCACGGTCTTGTGATTCCCGGGATGACAACACAGCCATGTCTCCCGATGCCGAGGAAAACCTTCCGCAGGCATGCACGCCCACAGTTCACCTTCCGTGCCCACCGTTCACCTGGAAGGCAGAGGATTGCACCATTTTCAGGACATGCTTAGAGATTAGGCTGATAAAACCCTCAGCCTCTCTCTGGGACGCTTCCTAAGAGACCGAAATGTACACGTCCCATCTCTGTGCATTTCCTATTTATAACGCCGTGAGCGGATTTGGGAGGAAAAAAAAAAAAAAGACTTGATAGATGTGTACATCGAGGCTTGCCTATGGGGTGGGGAGGAAGGGAGAAGGTTGAAGACTGATTCCTTCTTCTCTGAATTTGAACGTGATATGCCGGTAACTCAGCCGGCACAGCGCCAAAGCTCACTGCCTCGTTCTCCATCCTCAAACGTGAAGCCGGGATCTTAGAACAGGCGTGTACAGGGCCCACGGGGGACCCACCCACACCCCACATTTAGAGGATTGTGGGGCCAGCAAGTGTGGCCCCGGAGTCTCAGCTGTGGGTGGGATTGGGGGGCACGCTTCCTGGGCGCTGAGGTCACACCCAGCTCGGGGTAAGGAAAACAGATGCAGAGACCTCTTCCCCCGCCCCCGACCCCCGCCCCGCGAAAGGAAATTCATTTCCATTGATCTGAACTTTCCCTTGCCGTAAGGTTTTGGGTGGTGGTTGTTGCCCCAGGCAACAGGAAGAGCGTTTTGGGGTTTTTTGTTGTTGTTGTTGTTGGTTTTTTTTTTTTTTTTTTGGCGTACTGCGTCTTACTGTCCCTCCTCCATGAATGAATGACGACATTCAGAACAGTGACAAGGATGCAGTGGGAAACTCTCACCCAAGCGTGTGGGGGGGGGGGCGGGGGGAGGGTGTCTAATTTTAGCTACCCCTCCCCCACTGCCTGGCCTTCACCTGGCCCAGGCTCCCTCGGGCTCCTCCCTCTCCGAGCCACAACCTCAAATGCAGACCCCTCCCACAGGGGCTGCTGTCCACACCCAAACCCTTAGCCTTGCAGGCTCTACAGAGGGGCAGCCTCGGCATCAGGAAGGGTGGGGGGCTGGGGACGGGGGAGAGGGAGGGAGGGAGGCTCAGGTGCTGGCATGTGAGAATAACTACCCAGGAGCTACTTGGAGGGTGGGCTGCAAGGACGCGGCGAGGCCTCTATAATGACTGTCAAACCCCGCCCAAGTTCCCTGCGCAAGTGTGCAATTAAGACAGGATTTCTCAATCTCAGATCTATGGACATTTGGGGCTGGATCATTTTTGGTCCTGGGGGCCACCTTGAGCACCCTGCCGTGTTGAGCAGCATCCCTAACCTCCATCCACTTGATGCCAGTAGCACCCTCCCCAAACTGTGACGACCAAAAATGCCTCTAAACATTGCCAAGTGTCTCCTGGGGGGAGGGGGGAGGGCAAAATTATCCCCACTTGAAAGCCACTGGTTTAAAAGCATAGAGCCCATTGTGTTGACTAAGTTATAAGACCCTGGAATCTTATGTCCAAAAGGTATTATATAAAGATCATTTCTAGTCCAACTTTTTAGTTTGCAGATGGAGATAGTGAAGCTGGGAGGGGTGAGTGGGGGAGTCTCCCGTGCCTCAGGGTAGACCCCAATTCAGTCTCATTCCGCAGTTCCTGCTGCTCCCAGACAGCCCAGCTCCTAAACCACCATTTAGGGTGCTGCCCGCCACCCCCATCCTGCCCCCAGCTCCTCAGAAAAATAAAAAACAAAACTTGTGTTTTGTGCTTAGTGAGAATTACGACCCCAACTTCCAGCCCCAGTCTCTTTCCACACTGCCTCCATTAGCCCTGGGGTAAGCAGGTTGTCAGGACTTGCTTCTTTATCAGGGGATAAAGGGGCGGGGCAGGTAGCCTGGAGAAAGTAGAGGGGGGTTGAGGTCGACCAGGTCCTATTTGAAAGTGTCAGTCCCAGGCGGGTGGCTTACTCGGTTAAGTGTCTGCCTTCTGCTCAGGTCATGAATCCGGAGTCCCGGGATCAAGTCCTGCACTGGGCTCCCTGTCAGCTGGGAGTCTGCTTCTCCCTCTGCCCCTCACCCCACTTGTGCTCGCTCTCTCTCTCTCTCTCTCTCTCTCAATTGAATAAAATTTTAAAAAAATCTTTGGGGGCGCCTGGGTGGCTCAGTTGGTTAAGCAACTGCCTTCGGCTCAGGTCATGATCCTGGAGTCCTGGGATCGAGTCCCGCATCGGGCTCCCCGCTCGGTGGGAGTCTGCTTCTCCCTCTGACCCTCTTCCCTCTCGTGCTATCTCTCATTCTCTCTGTCTCAAATAAATAAATAAAATCTTTAAAAAAAAAAAATCTTTGGGAAAGAAAAAAGGTGTCAGTCCCAGCAAGGAAGCTTTAGTATAAATGAGTTTATTGCTTCCCAGGTAACTCCAACGTAAGGGCGCGATGATGAGCCCTAAGGAGAATAGACTTCAGAACTTCAAAGCGGGGGGCGGGGGGGGGGGCTGATACCTGCTGACTCAGCGCCTCACCTGGGTTCAGATTCCAGACCCACGTGGGTGTCATCAGCTCTGTACACCTCTGTTTTCTCACCTGTGACATGGGGAAACCTCACGGGGCTGGTCACTGGTTCAGTTTAATGAAGGATGCGACACTGTTTGCATATTGATCTGAAGGGCCACACATGGGCGGGGGGCTGTTATTACGATAACTGTCCGGTAAAACCTCCATTTGGTCCGCCTTCAGGATTCATCTCTGCTTCAAGCCAGCACCTCTCCTTGGTTCTCATGGGGACCACTGAAGCCACGCTCCGGATGGAAAATGTGGATGTGAAGGAAGAATGGCAGGACGAAGCTCTTCCCAGGTATGGCTTCTCCGTTTCCACATCGCCCGTCGCGTTGCGCGGGGGGTACCCGCTGCCCCTCTGAGCTGTGGTGTGGGGCACGCTGAGGACGGATGGGACCAGGCACATAATAAATATTTGCTGACTTTTTTAAGATTGATTCCCCACCCCCGCCCCCACCAAAGCGCCGCAAATGCTCCATTCCCACGCTATTTCAAGAGTTGTGAACATTCACCTACAACCATCTCGTGGACTATGACATTCTTACGGGTGTTCCCACGAATCCGGGTGATAGCACATTTTTCCCCGTGGCAGCCAGAGGGATCTTGTCTTACTCCTGCCTAAAACTCCTGGGGCACATGCCCACCCCAAGGAAAATCCGGTGTTCAGCCTCCCCTCCTTCTTCAACCTCTCTCCCACCACATCCCTGTCATGTCCCTCCAGTTCTAGAAGCTTCCTTCCCATTCCTTCCCCAGGCCCGGCCGGCGCTGACTGTCAGACTTCGCACCGGCTGCTCCCTCTGCCTGGAATGCCCTTCCCAGACACCCAGGCTTCCCTCGCTTCCTTCGGGTCTCTGCCCACAAGCCTCCCTCTCAGGGAGGGCCTCTTGGCCCCACTCATTACCCCTCCCCTCAGTCCCTGAATTGTTTCTTCCTGAACAGCGGCCCCCAAAGACGTCCACCTCCGAATTCCTGTCCCCTGCCAATGTCCCCCTCCACGGCAAAGCCGCTCTGCAAATGTGATGAAGCTAAGGACCTCACAATGGGGAGATGACCCTGAGTCATCCAGATGGGGCCCCCGTGTCACCGAAAGGGTCCTTCCCGAAGTTCGAAGGGAGGATCTGTTTCTATCCCTTTCCCAGATTCTCCCTTAGAGCTTCCAGAAGGAACCGGCCCTGCCCACACCTTGCCTTCAGCCCCATGAAACCGGTTTTGGACTCACTTCTGGCCTCCAGAATTGTAAGAGAATAAATATGTGCTGTTTTAAGCCACTGTGTGGTGATTTGTTACAGTAGCCATGGGAGACTCTGCTACGAGTCTAATACTCTGAATGTTTCACATATTTATCTTGTATATCGTCTGTTTTCTCCACCAAATGGACCCCCGCCCACCACAGTAGGGGCCTTTGGTTGGATCACTGTTGTATGGCAGCATGAGGACAGACCCCGGCATACAGTCGGCGCTCAATAGCTGTTGGGTGAGTGGGTGACGGTCACTGGTAGGAGTAAGAAACCGTGTAGGAGGGAAGCAGAGACACGTGCCCCCCCAGGCCTCGTGTCCCTCTGGGAGGTGTGGGGTAATGTGGTCGGCACAGGCTCCCCTAATCCGATGGCTGGACACACTGACCATCTCCGCCCTTCTTTAAGGCAAGCAGTTTACCCCGGGGGATGATGCCCAAGAGCTCTTTATAAAACCGTCTGGGAAGGACTAGCCGAAGGGAAGCGTGTGCTCACCCTGGAAAAGAGAGGGTCTCCAGCTCCAGAAAATCCCAGCCCCTGAGGGGCCGAAGTCTTCCTCATGCCTCAGTTTCCCTGTCTGTGAAGTGGGGATGTTAATCCCTCGCTCACAGAGTTGTTGGAGGAACCGGCTGAGGCCCTCAGGATGAAGCGGCTGGGGTGGGCTCACCACAGGACGCCGGCTGCCCAAACGCACGGTCCCCCTCAGATTGCTCTTCTTAGCCACGTCTTGTTCACTCCAGCTCCCTGCCCCCGCATCCATCGCTTAGATGATAGCCCCTCTCCCAAGCCTTGTTGAGACAAAATGGGGCAGCTGCAGATGCGAATTTTAAGTGAGTTTCTCCCAGCTGCAGAGGGTCCCTCTCCGTGCTCAGTGGGCCAGTGTCTGCGGCACAGTGGCCCCGCTGTGCGGCCCTGGGGCGGGAGCCAGCCCTTTGCCGGGGCGTCTGCCTTCCTTGCTCTGCAAGAACGGAGGGCAGCTCCGCACCTCTGTCTAGTGCCAGACAACCCACAGTTCTGTTCCTTCCAGCCCAGTGATCCCTTCCCGGAGGTGTCTTCCAGCTCCCCTGGGGTGCCAGAGGGCTGGCCCGGTGCCCACAGCGCCTCCTGCCCCCACGACCTTGTACCATCTTCCTTCACCTCTGCCCCAGAGGGCAGCCTGGAGATGATGTAGCTCACTGCCTTATTTCTCCATTCATTCTCTGTAAGGCTATGCACCCACTGTATGCCAGGCCCCAAGCAAGACACTGGGGACACACGGCAAACAGGACAGACACCCTCGTGGGGCATTCAGTCTGGGGCAGAGAGAGACTTTTCCCTTATAAACTTCACAACCCAATATAAAACTGAAGCTGGGTTCGTGGTACCTGGGAGAGGGCCTGGGTGGGGTCTGACCCGGGTGGAGAGACTGGAGAGGTTGGGGAGGGTGCTGTTCCTAAGCTGTGAAGGTTGAAGAAAGCTAGGGGTAGGGGCTGAGCATTCGAAGCTCAGAGAGCAGTGTGTGCAAAGGCCCTGAGGCCAGTGGGAGCAGACCGAGGGATGTAAGGAAAGCTGAGGGGGCATCTTGGCCAGTGTCTCATAGTTAAGGAGAGGCAAGTACAGGGTTAGACAGATGTCTGACTGGTGCCTCAGCCTGCCCTTCCCTCCACAAGCAAGCGGCCGTGGGTTTTGTTTATAACTTTTTATTCCGATGTAGTTCCAAACTTAGAAAAAAAATTACAAGAATGGTATAAGGCATATCTGTAAACTTTTCCCCAGATTTGCCAGTTAACATTTCACTCCCTTTGCTTTGTCATTCCCTCCCCCATCTCTCCCTCCCTCCTGTGTCTCTCCCCTCTCTGTGTCTCTCTGTCTCTGCCTTCCTCCTCTGTCTCTCTCTGCCCCTCCCCATATATATACATATATATGTGTGTGTATATATACATATACACATACACACACACACACACACACACACACACACACACACATATAGACTCAGTTCCCGTTTGTTTCTCTTCATCCCTGCACAGGGCACGCCAGTGCGGTCTCTCCCCTGAACACACGCACATGAGCTGATTTTGGGTGGCACACACCTCAACAGTCCCCAAAAACGTGTGCGGCCGCGGCGGGTTCAGGGCACAAAGTGGTGGAGGGCTCTGAGCAGCCTAAGCATCGCTGCCCCTCCTCAGCTCTGCCCTTCTCCGTCCCGTGCTCTAGGCGTGCCGGCTCCTCTCTTCTGGTCTCCTCCTCCTCTGTCCCAGTCTGCTTGGGCTGCCAAAACGGGATTCCACCGACACTTACGCTCTCACCATCCTAGAGGCCGGCAAGTCAGGTCAGGGGCCCGGCAGGGCTGGGCTCGGTGAAGGCTCTCTCCCAGGCTTGTAGACGGCTACCCTCTGGCTGTGGCCTTTCCTCCACGCTTATGTGCACAGAGATCACTCCTGTCTCTCTTTCTTACAAAGCACAGCCCTATGGGATCAAGGCCTTCTTATGACCTCATTTAACCTTTATTGCTTCTTAAAGGCCCATCTCCAAATCATATTGGAGGTTGGTCCTTCAATATATGAATGTGGCGGGGGGACACGATTCAGTCTGTAACATCCTCTTTGCAAAGATCTGACTGCTGGGAGTGGAGTTGGGGTGGGGGGGCGGAGCTGTGGTGCCACCCGGGGCCTTGGGACCCTCCCCGGGGCTGTGGTGCTGGGGGAATCAGAGGCGGGCGAAGGGACAGAGGTGTCGCACATTGCAGAGAAGGCACAACAACACATCTGTCTGGGCATCTAAAAACCACCAAAGTGGCCAAGAAAGAACGGTGTAGGCCTCTCTGGATCTCTTGGCTGGGCTTTGGGGGTGTCATACTGCAAAGCCCCAGCACTGCTGGCCCAGTTTCCAGGCTCGAGCCTTGGAAAAGCCTCCCTCTACCCAGAAAGAGATTGTGTGGTTGCGTGCACCAGAAGCGGCCTTGGGCAGGCAGAGACAGAGACTGGCCAGCCCCGGAGGGGAGACTGAGGCAGCAGCGCCCAAGTTTGATACCCTCGAAGTCCTGAAGCACAGGCTTGGCGGGCGTCGGGGGGTGGGGGTGGAGCATGGTCAAAGTTCATTCCCAATCCCCTCGTCTCACACCATGGGAAACTGAAGCCAGAGGCTGGAGCGTGAGGGTAGACTTGGAGCCAGGAGCCCCCCGTTAGGCCAGCACTGTTGCAGCCGCAGAGCCGCTCCAGATCAACAGATGCTCCCACTGGTGCCCCCCACCACTCTCGGGATGCACCTTCACTCAGTCTGTCTGTCCTTCTACCAGCCACTTCTCTGAGGGCCAGGCCCATGACTCACCAAAGCAAGATAGGAAGAGGCACGTCCTAGCAGGAAGCAAGCAGTTAGAGAAAGCAGGAAGCAGCACTCAAGACAGAGGGCTGAGATGTGCAAAGGCACTGGGGCAAAGGGGGCCTTGGCACGGTAGGGAACATAGCCGGCAGAAATGGGGCTGAAGGGCTCCCAGACGCCACGTCCTAGAGGGGTGCCCAGGTGAGAGATCTGGATTCCACACTGCGCGCTGCACGAGACAACACAGATGTATTCTTGCACAATTCTGGAGGCTAGAAGTCCAAAATCGAGGCGTCAGCAGGGCCCTGCTCCCTCTAAAGGAGACACTCCTGCCCCCCTCTCCCAGCTTCCGGGGTGGCCCGCAGTCCCGGGCGTTCCCTGGCTTGGGGACACGTCCCTGCAGTCTCTGCCTCATCCTCACGTGGCTCCATCCCCGTGTCTGCATCCCCATTCCCTTGTTCTCATCCCCACGCCGCTCATTGGATTTAGGGCCCCGTTAATCCAGGGTGGCCTCTTGTACCTTAATTACATCTGCAGTGGCCTTATTTCCAATAGGTCACGGTCCAAGTACTGGGAGCTAGGACTTGAGTTATCTTTTGGGGGCACAGACTTCAACCCGCACGGAAAGATGAAGCCACGCCCGGGCGCCTCGCATATAGAGGAAAGCCCACTTCTCACGGGGCTTGCCCGTTGCAGGCCGAGCAAGCCTGCAGGGAGCCCTCCGGATCTACTCTGAGTTTAGGGACAGGCTTCAGCACCGCACAGTATGAGCTCTTCCTGGGACTTGGGGAAATAGCAGTTTTCAGCTGGTAGGGTGGGATTTGCCCTGCTGATGTCCCAGGCCCGGGGCTCCTCCTCCGAGGAGCGTGGAGTCCTGCCGAGTCGGCTTCTCCAGGTCAGCATGAGCTCGAACATCATCATCCAACAACCGTTGTGTGCTGGGGGCTCTGCCAGGTGCCTCGGCCTCACAACTTCCTCCCGCCCCCAGGAGAGCTCCCTCCCCCCTCCTCCACCCCTCCCCCCACCCTCCATCCCCTCCCCCACTCTCCATCCCCTCCCCCCTCCTCCACCCCTCCCCCCACCCTGCAGCCCCTCCCCCATTCTCCATCCCCTCCCCCCCTCCCAACCATCTGCTTTCTGATCTGTTCCTAGGACTCTCCAAGCTCATTCCAACCTCAGAGGCTCTGCCCAAATGGAATGCCCTTCTGCCAGTCTTCCCATGCTGCCAGCCTCCTGCTTGCAGGTCCCCACTCAAAAGTCACCTCCTCAAAGAGGCCTTCCCTGACTGCCCACAACTGCGCCTCCCCTCCTTCCCCTTCTTCTGGCTTATTTTCTTTGTGTCGAGTATCACCATCGGCTTCCTTCATCTATTGGTTTACTCCGTTGTTATATTTCTCCCCTCTGGTATCAGTCAGGGTCCCTGCAAAGAACAAAACCAATAGTTTTTCATTTTATATATATGATATATATTATTAATCATATTTTATGTTAAAAAATCATACTAATTATATAATATGTCATATTATATATTTACATAGAAATTATTTGGGTCACCTGGGTGGCTCGGTTGGTGAAGCATCTGCCTGGGGCTCAGGTTATGATCCGAGGATCCTGGGATCCAGTCCTGCACTGGGCTCCTGGCTCAGCGGGGAGCCTGCTTCTCCCTCTGCCTGCCACTCCCCCTGCTTGTGTTCCCTCTCTGTTAAATACATAAATTAAGAATCTTTAAAAAAAAGAAATTATTTGTTGGTGTTACTGTATTTATTAATTTACACATTCTTTTTTAATATATATTATACAATTATTGTACTTTTGTGTTATACATACAATTATGTGCAATTACATATAATTGTATATATAATTATAGATATCTTTTACATGTATATATAAAATATATTATATACTTTTCTATATCATTTTGTACATGAGTTTATTTATTTTGAGAGAGTAAGCAGGGCGAGGGCAGAGGGAGAGGGAGAATCTCAAGCCGACTCTGTGCTCAGCGCAGATCTCACGGCCCCGAGATCATGACCTGAGCCGCAATCAAGAGTCTGACTGAGCTGCCCAGGCGCCCTGAGTAGGTTATTTTCCACGCACAGGACTTAATCCAAGGCAGCGGCTCACACCCCGCGGGGACGGGGACGGGCGGGTCTGAAATGCATGGGGCAGGCTGTGGTGACACCACTGGCCGGAGGCAGAGTGGCTTCCTCCTCTGGGAAACCTGGATGCCTTTCGGCGGCAGGAGACCCACATTGTCGCGTATAGTGTCTTCTTAGCGTCCCAGGATTGTGGATGTCCGTCTACCAAACACCTTGACAGCAGCACCTGGATGGTGTTTGATCGACTAACCGTGGCTGGGGATCTGTCCTCACTCTGCACGGAATGGGGATGTAGCCCAGAGCCCCAACACCCAACGTGCATTTGTTAACGGAATGAAAAAGGAGGTGCTAGTTCTGTTCCCATTTTACAGAGGAGGGAAACCGGCTCAGAGCAGGAAGGGTACCACCCACGTGTGTTGCACTGCAACGTGGCAGAGCGGGAGTGTGCTTCCAGGCTCTCTCAGACATCCACTCTACCTCCCTGGGGCCTCAGTTTCCCCGCCTGCGCCGAGCAGCTGGATGCTTTCCCCACCTTGACGTTTCAGCTGCGGCCGGGCCACATTCCACTTGGTTGTGACCAACAGAGGATTTACGTGGACCCGTCCAGGGTTGGGAAGCTGAATCACATCCTGATAGGAACCAGACAGCCCGGGCTGCAAAACAGCGCAGCTTCCTTCTGGTGGGGGAGGGGGGAGATGGTGGCAGGACAGGGGGTCCAGAGGACCCCTGGCCGGACAGAGGACCGGGCGCCCAGGCCCATGGATTTTTCCGGTGTCCCACTGGGGTCGGTGCACGTGTGCTGAACGGGCACAAGGGGGCGGCAGAGAGCAATGACTGGAATCAACTCGCCACGGGGCGGTTCCGACTCCCCTCCCCCCAGGGAGTCCCAAGGCCAGCCTCAGTTTCCTCCTCTGTGCAGTGGGCTCCTCCCTGCCTGCCAGGGGTGCTGTGAGGAGCAAGTAAGATCATGCCATGAACATCCCGAGCCGGCACGCAGCGAGTGCCCTGCCCATGGGGTAAGTTAGATTCCAGACCAGGAATTGCAGCCGGAGACAGCGATGGGCACCTGGCAGGCAGTGGACATGCCGGAAGGAGCCAGAGCAACATTCCAGCACCCAGGGCAGCAGGAGTGGCCCACAGTCCGCTCCTGGTGCGTGGCTGCCACTCACAGAGGGCAGGTCCGTGGTTGAAGAAAAGACAGAAATCCAAAGTTTTTGTGTCACGTCTCTGATTTGACAGCAAACCTAAAATGTTTTTAAATACTGCGTGGGCGGGACAAAACTAGAGGTGGTGCCTCCGCCGTCAGTCTGGAGTTTGGGGTAACCTGGCAGGTGGCGGGTGTGTTTCCTGGGCTCCGGGGCCCTGGACTCCTTCATGAGTCACCCATGTTGAGAGGCCCAGACAACAGGGAGCAGTAGGGACATGAAACAGGCCTGGACGTTGGCTTGTCAGCCCCGTCTACCTCTTCTGACTTTATTCCAAGCTTGTTTTTCTTTTAACTGAGGGAAAATTCCCAGAGCTTAAAAGCAACGGTCTTAAGTGCACCACTCAGTGGCATTTGGTACATTTACAATGTTGTGCAGCCCCCACCTCTATCTAGTTCCAGAACATTCCATCACCCCAAAATGAGACCTCGTCCCCCTCGGCAGCCACTTGTTACCCCATTTCCCCACCCCCGGCCCCCGCGAGCCCCCTTCCCGTCTGCGGATGAGCCCGTTCCGGACGTGTCACCCACATGGACTCACACCCCATGTGGCCTTCCGTGTCCGGTTCCCTCCCTGAGCGTCGTGGGCTCGGGGTCCGTCCCCGGGCCAGTGCGTGTGGGCGCCTCACTCCTGCTCGCGGTCGATGTGTCGCAATCTGTCGATGGACACTTGGAGTGTTTCCACGTTTTGGCTGCTGTGAATCATGTCGCTATGAACACGGGGGTGTGAGCTTTTGTGTGGACATGTGTCTTCACTTCCTGTGGACCTGTTCAGTGGGGACCTTTGAGCTACATGGGAGCAGAGTGAGGTCCCGTTCTTCCCTTACCCCCCAGACCCTCCACTGCGCCTGGGGGGTAGTGGTTGCTCAACGAACACTGGATGTTAATGAGTGGGAGGAAAGGGAGCAGAGGAAGAAGGGCATCAGCCCTGAGAGGAACAGAGGCAGCGAGGGAATGAATGGTTTTCAAAGGAAAGGAAAACGCATTCCATCACTCCATCCCCTCCTCTCCTGAACATGTCCCCATTCAGCCCTGCTGGCACTGCTGGGTCACAGGGGTGAATTAGCGCTTTTCCGAGTCAGCACACCCTGAGCTAGAGCGCTCTGCAAAAGTTCTGCCTCGTTGACTATTTCCCGGGAGCAAAGGAGCTGGAGCATCTGGGTCAAACCCAGGCAGCGTGAGCTTTCGCTCCCAAAAGTGGCCTGGGCATTGCCAGAAAAAAAGAAAGTCTTATTTTGCAAATCCATGCTCAGGCAAGGATTAAAGGGGGACAAATGCATAGTTGGCAGTTGGCAGCATTATTTAAAAAAACAAAACTTTTGGGGCGCCTGGGTGGCTCAGTCGGTTAAGCGTCTGCCTTCGGCTCGGGTCGTGATCCCGGGGTCCTAGGATCGAGCCCCGCATCAGGCTCCCTGCTCTGCGGGAAGCCTGCTTCTCCCTCTCCCACTCCCCCTGCTTGTGTTCCCTCTCTTGCTATATTTCTCTCTGTCAAATAAATAAATAAAATCCTAAAAACAAAACAAAAAAACAAAACTGTACCTTTTAGAAGTTTTAGATTTACAGGGGCACCTGGGTGGCTCAGTCGGTTGAGTATCCAACTCTCTTGATTTTGGCTCAGGTCATGGTCTCAGGGTCAGAAGATCAAGCCCTGAATCGGGCTCCATGCTTAGTGGGGAGTCTGCTTCTCTCTCTCTCCCTCTGCTTCTCACCCCCCACCCATGTCTCTCTCTAAAAAAAAAAAAAAGGTAAATAAATAAAGAAGTTTTAGAATTACAGAAAATTTTCGAGAATATTACAGAAAGTTTCCGTATGTTCTGCATTCAGCTTGTCCTATGATTAACATCTTATATTAGAAGATGTTCATCTGTTACAATTAATAGACCCATGTTGAAACATTCTCAGCAAAGTCCACAATCTATTCTGATTTCCTCAGTTTCCCCCCATGTCCCTTTTCTGTCCCAGGCTCCCACGTGACACAGAGTCATCATGTCTTCTTGGGCTCCTCCGGGCTGGGACAGTTTCTCAGACTTCCCTGGTGTTTGATGCCCCTTGACAGTGGCGCGGAGGACGGGGAAGGGGTTTTGTAGGAAGCCCCTTCCTTGGATTTGTCTGGGGTTTTTCTCATGGTGAGGCCGGGGGGATGGGTTTTGGGAGGAAGACCCCCAAGTCAAGTGCCCTTCCCCTGATGCCATCTCAGGGGCGGAGGACGTGCCATCACCATGGCTTGTCACTGAGGACGTTGGCCTCGGTCCCCTGGCTGAGGTGGGCGGTCAGGTGTCTCCACTGCTTGGTCACTCACTTCCCCTCTGCATGCTGGGGCTGGGGAGGGACACTCTGTAAGCCCACGCTTACAGAGAAGGGAATCCTTCTCTGTCTCCTTGACGGCAGAGAAATCGACATACATTATTTGGAATGCTTCTGCACAGAAAATTTGTCTCTTCTCCCTGTTTATTCATTCATTTATTTACATCTTTATGGACTCATAAAATGTGTGTTGTTGCTCGAACTGTTCCGGCATTGGCCACGGAGAGCTCTTTTGGTTGATCACTGTGTTTTCTTGACATCTTCTTGCAGCATTTAGTAGCCAAAATTCATCAGAGACCAAACTCTGCTGGGCCACCCCTGAAAAGTACTGCATATATTCCAAAGTGAAACTGTGTGACACAGTACTGCATGAGACCCTCCTTCTCTCTGGGCTTTGGCTTTCTGCATCCAAAAGGAGGAAAGAACAGCTTAATATCCACGAGACCATCTGAAGGGAGCCCTCCGGCACTGATGTGTTATGATTTTCTGTGCCGACGAGCAGGTGTGTTTTGTCCCAGTGACTCCCCAGAACTAACCAAGTCTTGTTGCTGTTTGTTTGCTCCCTGCGCTCCGGTGGCTGATGTCTGCGCTTGGCCGGGTCTGCAGGCCACTCCCGGAAGAGACGGGGATGGACCCACTTGGCAGCCCCACGGAAGACACGTCCTGTAAGTGTCCGCTTCAGTGTGCAGAAATGGGCGCATTGTTTCCAGATCTCGCTCTGCCTGAGGCTGAGACTATAGACATGTCAAAGGCCGTGTGCCTCCTGGGTGGAGTGTCAGGGAAGGGGGTTGTTCTGCTCTGAAGCCTGGAGGGAAAGCAGCCAGGGTGAGTGAGAGACATGTGGGCCCAGTCACGAAGCTGGCTGGTGGTGTTGCTATGTGTCCTTGAGCCAGTTGCTCAGCCTTTCTGTGCCTCCGAGTCCTCATCTATTAAATACAGGTAGTGAGCTTCCTGCTGAAGGGGGCATGCAAGGACTTAATGAGGTGACATGCATAAAGTGCCCAGGGGTTGCCAGGCACAAAGTTAGCCCCGGGAAGGCTCTGCTGCCCTAAACACTCAGGAGGGCTCAGGGCTCCAAGGTCCCAGAGGAGCTGCCCTGAACATGTGTTGTTCTCCATGGCATCTCCTCAGAGTCCTGCTGGGGGCCCCCCTTCTGCCTGCATTTCCCCCTTGTGGCTCATCACAGTGCCCACCCTTTCTGAGAAAAGAGTGACCAGAGAGGGACAGCCACATCCTTGACATCACACAGCACTAAGAGAGGGGTGAATCAATCCCCTTTGGACCCCTGTTTCCTACTTCTGTACAGTGAAGAATGTGTAATAACAGTACCCCACTTCCTAGGTGTGGCTGGTTGAATAACAGCCCCCAGAGATATTCAAATCCTAAACCTGGAATCTGCGAATGTCCCCTCACATGGCCAAAGGGACTTTGCAAAAGAGATTTATTGAGTTAAGGAGATGGAGAAGACATGGTGGTGAATTTTATGTGTCCACTTGGCTGGGACACAGTACCCAGAGACGGGATCAAGAAATATTCTAGGTATTCCTGTTGAGAGTCACTTTTTTGATGAGATTAACATTTAAATGAGTAGTAGACTCTGAGTAAAGCAGATTGCACTCCATAATGTGGGTGGGCCGCATCTAATCAGTCGAGGGCCATTAAAAGGAAGAAGACTCAGGTGTGGTTCATCCTGGGGCAAACCCTCTTCAGCTGTGAACATGTGACACCGGACAGGTTATCTGCTTCCAACATATGATGGTGGGACAGGCATGGGATAGACATTACCTCTGCCTTGCTTCCCTGCTGGGGAGAAGTGTTGTGCAGACACCCCCATGCTCCCTCTCACCATGCCATGACCTGCAGCTCTACCCCCTCAGGGAGAGGGAGCCCTGCTTCTGCCAAGCACCCCTGACTCACCACTCCCCACCCACTGTGCTGCCCTCGCCAGCCAAGTAGTCCTGGCAGTCACCACCTCAGTGTCCCCATCTGTAAAGTGGGTGACATGGCTTGCCACACCAGGTCATGGTGAGATCTAGAAATCACGCCATTTACCTCCTCATGTCTCACGAAGCAGTCGCCTCTGACCCGTGGCTTAGGGCCGGAGAAAGTCAAAGAAAATAAAAAGTGAGGAGCTGGTGCGTGTAATTGTGGATTGATGAATGTCTCCATCTGGTGGGAGAGGGGCAGGGCTCTCCCCCCGGCTCTTTATTTTGTCCTCACCGTCCGCCGATGAAACTGGAGGTGACTTCCCAAGGTCTCTGGAAGAGTAGCCTCTTTCCCTCAAGCTGGCTTGGGGCAGCAGGGGGGCGCTTTCCTCGCAGGGAAAGTAACCTCCATCACCCCCGAGGGGCCAGCTCTGCTCAGCCCGCTGTGGGATCAGCTCTAACCCCTTCAGGGCAGCCCCGGGGCAGGGAGGGAAGCCACTTTTTACAAGGAGACCAGAGTCCCAGCTCGGAGCGTCCAGGAGAAAGCAGTTCAAACCATGAGGCATGCCCACCCTGACCAGCTCCTGAGAGATCCAGAAGGACCTGCACACTCTGTGCCTCAGTTTGCTCACCTGGTAAAGGGGATAATAACAGAACTTGCCTCGCATGGATATTGCAAACATGAAAGCACTTCGCAGAGGGCCGGGCCCATGTGGCGTGGTGTCAGTTATTAAAGAGGCGAACATACGGAGAGGTGAAAAGTAGCCCGGGGGGCGTTCTCTGCCGCCCGTATCCAGAGGCAACGGTGATCAGATACGGGCGGGTCCGGAGCCAGGTAGGGTGCCCGGGGGGGGGCTCACCCTGTGTGAGTCCCATCTGGCAGATGGTAAAAGTAAGTCAAGCTTAGAGAGTCAAGGTGTCTGCAGGGTGAGAGGTTCCAACATTGAACCCCTGCCTGCCCCGAAGGATGGCCTTTGACTTCTCACCATTCACATGATGGAGCGAAGCTCTCACCGGGTCAGGAAACAACGGGGAGGGGACCAAGAAAGAACCAGCGAAGGTGATTTTGTCTCATTTTCCCCTTCTCCACACAGCCCCTCCCAACACGCTGAACTTCAACGGAGCTCATCGGAAGCGGAAGACACTGGTCGCCCCGGAGATCAACATCTCCCTGGACCAGAGCGAGGGTTCCCTGCTGTCTGATGACTTTCTGGACACCCCCGACGACCTGGACATCAACGTGGACGACATCGAGACCCCCGACGAGACCGACTCGCTGGAGTTTCTGGGGAACGGCAATGAGCTGGAGTGGGAAGGTGAGGCCCAGGGGCTCAGGTGGGGCAGGGGCTCCGACCCAGGGCGCACAGAGCAGCCTTGAGAGCACCCGTCCCCTGCTGCGACGCCGCATGCATTCTTCTTGTGGACTTGAGGGTTTTTCTGGGGGGACGTGGCTTTCACATGGTTCTCAAAGGTGACCGGGTCCAAAGTGAAGTGCCTCCAATGCTTGCACAGGTGTGTGGGGAACATTTGTGCAGAAGCAGGTCCTGACTGAGATGCGGGGCGGGTGGCAGGGATACGGCGGGGGAGGTGGCGCCCGTCCCCACGCGCGGCCCTCGGGAAGACAGACTCTGGACAATAAAACACAGGTGCACAAGCTCGTTGCCACTGGTCGTCGGTGCTAAGAGGAAAGTGGGGTGAGGGGTTGGGACAGGGCAGGGCGTGGGGGGGCCTCACCTGAGGGGCGGTCCTGCCCCAGGGGTCACGGGGCCATGTCTGGGGATGTCTGCGGCTGTCACACTGGGGGTGCTCCTGGCATTGACGGGGGGGGGCAGGAGGCCTGCTCAGCGCCGCCCCACCCCCACCCCAGCACCCAGGACGCTCCGAGTTTTCTGCGGTGCCGAGAAGGAGAAGGATTTGTTTGTTTTAAAAAGATTTTATGCATTGGGGCGCCTGGGTGGCTCAGTCATTAAGTGTCTGCCTTCGGCTCAGGTCACGATCCCGGGGTCCTGGGCTCCCTGCTCGGCGGGAAGCCTGCTTCTCCCTCTCCAGCTCCCCCTGCTTGTGTTCCTGCTCTCACTATGTCTCTCTGTCAAATAAATACATAAATAAAGATTTTATGTATTTATTTGACAGAAAGAGAGAAAGAACAGGAGCAGGGGGGAGGGGCAGCGGCAGAGGGAGAAGCAGGCTCCCCGCCGAGCAGGGAGCCCGATGCGGGGCTCGACCCTGGGACCCTGGGATCGTGACCTGAGCCGAAGGCAGACGCCTCACCGACTGAGCCACCCAGGCACCCCTGGTGTTACCCTGGTGTTACCTCTTTAGGTGTTTGCTGGAATTCAGCCATGAAGCCACCTGGCCCTGGGCTTCCCTGAGCTGGGGGTTTCCATCGCTGATCCGATTTCCCTGCGTGTTCAGAGGCTCTGGGTCCAAAACCAACAGGGTGCTCTGGGAGGCCAGCAAACGGGAGGCCCCGGAGGGCTCACTGGAGAAGGTGGCATTTGAGCTGGGCCATGAAGGGAGAGTAGGAGGGGCAAATGGACCAGCAGGGCCTCCAGGCAGGGAGAAGCGCATAGCCAGGTGTCACAGGAGGAAGATGAGGCTCACACGCCCACAGACAGCAGGGGAGAGGGGTACCGGGCGGGAGGCTGGGACAAAACGTCTGGACTCAGGCGTCCCTTCCGCTCGCCCTGGCCTGCTTCCAGATGACACCCCCGTGGCCGCCGCCAAGAACATGCCCGGGGACAGCGCAGACCTGTTTGGGGATGGTGCTGCGGAGGATGGCGGTGCCACCAATGGGCGCCTGTGGAGGACAGTGATCATTGGAGAACAAGAACACCGAATTGACCTGCACATGATCCGGCCCTACATGAGGGTAGTGACCCACGGAGGTGAGAACGCACCCATCGGGCTCCCCCTGGCTCCCGCCAGCCAACTGGAGGTCGTCAGAGGCCCTCTGTGAACCTCAGTCTCTTCATCTGAGCCACAGGGATGTTAGGTCCTGATCCCTGGGAGGCAGGGGCAGGCATGGACCGGCTGGGCGCACACAGGGGTGCCTGCGAGGGTGGCCGGACAGCCCAGGGGTTTGCTGACTCCCCCAGCCAAGGCGCTGCGACTCAGAGCTGGACCCTCTGGGAAGGGGCCTCGCTGGCGAAGAGGTGGGCGCTTGGGCTAGAGCACGGGCCAGCTCAGAGCGCCAGCCACTCCCTGGCCGCCTCTCCCCAGGGTACTATGGCGAAGGTCTCAACGCCATCATCGTGTTTGCTGCCTGCTTCCTCCCGGACAGCAGCTCCCCCGACTACCACTACATCATGGAGAACCTCTTCCTGTAAGTGGCCCGCCCCGCCCCGCCCCACGCCCACGGTTCTCTCGGCTGCAAGAACCGCCCATCCTCACCCCCGGCCACGGGCCAAGCGCGTGGCACGACCCGGGGGCAAGGGGGGGCAGGCAGGTGCAGCACCTGAGACTCGGGGAGGTTGCGTCACCTGGCCGGGGACACCCTGCTACGGTTGTGTTATGACGGAGACAGACACTACACCTGGAGGGTAACAGAGAGGGCTCCGTAAACCGTGATCACTCCTGTGTTTGTTAGTAGGAAGATTTCCCTCTTACCCGGTGGGGCTGGGGTGCGGGTGGTTCAGAGGATGACCGGTCAGAGCAGGAAGAGGCCCCAGAGAGCAGGGAACCCCCATCCCCCCCACTTACGGAGGGGAAGTAGAGGCTGAGACAGAGGAAAGGATTTTTCTAAAATTGCTCAGGGAGAGTTGGGGCAGGGACGGACCCCAGACCCCCTCATGTCCAGTACAGTGGACTGTCCACTGGGGGGGGTGCGTGTTCCCCAGCTGGATCTGGGGCTGTGAGATCCACCTGTCAGGATTCACGGAGACGCTGGATGAGGTCGTGCCTATAAAACACGTGGTGCCTAATAAGTGCTCCATAAAATAGTAACTGCTGCTATGGTTATGCCCACTGACACTGATTTGGGGTGGGCTGGGCTCTACATGCACCCCACCCCGAGTGTGCCAGGACGCCCCCCCACCCTGCACCTAAGCAGGTGCCACAGGTGTTCAGTCGCGGGGACTGGGGCTGCCTAACTCTGGCCCTCCCGCCGCCCCACCCCCCCCGTCTCCCGCACCCGTGACCAGGTACGTCATCAGCAGTCTGGAACTGCTGGTGGCCGAGGATTACATGATCGTCTACCTGAACGGAGCCACGCCCCGGCGGAGGATGCCCGGCATCGGCTGGCTGAAGAAGTGTTACCAGATGATCGACAGGAGGTGCGTGCGTGGGGCGGGGCCGCTGGGGGTTCAAGGGCCCCGGGACCCCTGGAAGGCGGCGTGGTGGTCAGCCCACCAACCGATGACCGCAGATGGGCGGTTTGAAACCCACAGGCATGTTTGCTGTCCCCCCTCAGGAGGCCAGAAGCCGAGGAGCGGGGTGTGGGCAGGGCCGGTTCCTTCTGAGGCCGTGAGGGGGGGAGTCTGTTCCCCGTGTCTCCCGGCTCCTGGGGGTCGTCGGCCGTCCTCGGCGTCCCTCGCCCCATCCCTGCCTCCGTGGTCACGTGGCCTGTGCTCGTGTGTCTCTGTCCAGACCCCCCCTCTTTATAAGGACCCCAGCGATTGGATTAGGGCTGACCCTGCCCCGGTGTGACCTCGTTTTAGTGAAATACATCTGCGATGACCTTATTTTCCAACGTCCCGTTCTGAGGTCTGGGGGGGGGTCAGGACTACAACATAGGAATTTGGGGGGAGATGCAGTGCGACATGACCACAGCTGGCGGTCAGAACCAGGGCGCCCCGGGAGGTCTTCCAGGAATGCGAGGCAGCATGGCCACACAGGCGAGAGCTCAGACTCCGAATGAGGTGGCAGCGGGACTAGACGTCAGGGTGGCCGCCCACAGACTCCGCGATGGGGCCCAGCTTCGCAGCCCCTTCTCCTCCCTGGAGACTGGAGACGAGCTCAGGGGGCAGGGGCGCCCGCTGGGAGCACAGGGGAGGCGGCCCCTGGTAGCTCCTCCCTCCCGGGGGCTTGCTTCCTCTGCTTCCCCCGCAGATTGCGGAAAAACCTGAAGTCCCTCATCATCGTGCACCCCTCCTGGTTCATCCGCACAGTGCTGGCCATCTCCCGTCCCTTCATCAGGTAAGGACGCTGTGCCCTGTGCCCCGTGCCCTATGCCGGCCCTCCTCCCGGGTTGTGTGCGTCTCCTGTTTTAATCTGTATTTTGCAGCATCTCCACCATGAATATGTATTGTTGCTTTGTTATTTTTTTAAGGTTTTATTTATTTGTCAGAGAGAGAGCACAAGCATGGGGAGCATCAGGCAGAGGGAGAGGGAGAAGCAGGCTGCCCGCTGAGCAGGGAGCCTGATGTGGGACTCGATCCCAGGACCCTGGGAACATGACCTGAGCCGAAGGCAGTCACTTAACCGACTGAGCCACCCAGGCATCCCTGTGTTGTTGCTTTAAACCATTTTCAATCCCATGTGTTGTTATTAAGGGACTAACACAGGAAAAATACTAGCAAGCAGCCCTCCCATAGTAAATGCTGGATACCTTTTCACGTTTACAACCACGACCTGAGTGGCTGATGCTGTCGCGAACCCATTTCACAGAGGAGGGAACTGGGGCTCAGAAGGGTCAAGGGACTCAGCCAGGGTCATGCAGCCAGGTGGCTAGGCCACCACAGTCCCCCCAGAAGTGAGCCCAGCTCTGTCCACTCCAGCATCTGGGTGGGGACCCTGAGGATGCCAGGAGGGTCTGAGCCCCTCCCAGCAATAATGTCACGAGCCGTGTGTGTTGGGGGTCCTCGAGACCACCCTCAGCTGTGACGATTCACTGGAAGGACTCACAGAACTCAGAGAAGCTGTTACTGTTTGCTACAGGGGAAGGATGCAGATCGAAGGTGGCAAAGGACAAAGGGGTCCCCTCCCACGGACTGGTTGCAAAAGCCCTCAGTTGTCTCTATGATGATGTGTAAGAACAACAGAGGAATATACCATCAAGCAGCAAGCTCATTTTGCTCTCCAAGGTTTTCACAGGGGTTTAGCCACATGGGGATGGAGTAGCCAAGTGGCCGACCTTAGCTTCTGTCTTCGGGCGACCCAGAGGTCACACTGATGGGATGTGCCCAAGACGCCCACCAGAGGTCACATCCTTAACACGGACTATGCGGCAGGGCTCAAGGCCCAAGTACCCAGGGCACTCAGCAGGCAGGGCATTCCAGGTGCTTACTGGCCACCTCCCACGAGCATCAGGAACCCGTTATTTATTTTTTTTCTTTGCAATGGGTGGGGTTTGAGCACTTCAACCCGCTGGGTTAATCCTTTACTGCGCGGTATAAAAGTGCCCGATATACAGATCAAGTAAAACAAAATTAGTCGTGTGAAACGCCCTAGTCGATCACATAAACCCGATATTTAATTTAATATGATTCAAAGCATTGAATCGAATTGAGATCCTTCAAGGGGGTGCCTGGCTGGCTTGAGCGGTAGAGCGCACGCCCAGCTCTTGATCTCAGGGTCTTAAGGTTGAGCCCCACGTGGGGTGTAGAGATTGCTTACATAAATAAACCTAAAAAAAAAAAAATCCTTCACGTCCACATTCCCAGTTAATGATGTGTGATGAGCTTGAGGGAAGGTCGACCCTCCGAAAGGATCACGCTCTCAGCGTGAACAATTTGCAAGGAGGTGACTTCAGCCCGTCTGAGTTCAGGGACTTGGCAGGACCTTAAAACATTTGCATACTAGTAAAATCAGGGGAGTCTGTATGCTCATCACGGGCTGTGTGTGTTAACGATGGACCCCCTGGGCTAAACGGTGAGCACGCACCCCAGCCGAACAGGAGCGCACTCTGCTGTCCTCAGTACCCCCCAACCGGCAGCTGACATTTGCCTTGAGTGCAGATAACTCTCTCACCCGTGACTGCTTTCCCACGAGCGAATTTTGAGGGTCTCATTTTGAGCTTTCAAAGCAAAAGAAAGAAGCAGGAGAGAAAAGTTGAGTGTCCCCATTTACAAGCCGAGGAAAGCGGAGACCATTCTGGGTCCCCGGCGGCCCCGAGGGTGTGATTACAACTCAAGACGAGGCCACTTTGTCCTGTGATGATCAGAAGGCTGGGGATGCCCCTCGCCCCAGTGAGTTCTGCCTCCCAGGACCCCCCTTCCCCGCCTGCCACTGTGAGACAGGAAGCTGGCCCCACAGGCAGACAGAGCCTTGTCACCGTGGAGATTCGGGCATTGGTGTCCGAGGACCGGCATGCTGGGCATCACCAGGTGGTGGCAGCAGGTGCGGGCTCTGCACACCCTAAAATCCTTTCTAACAAATCAGCTCGGTCCACCCTGCAAGCCCTCCGGGCCGGACGTACTCAGGTAGTGGAGACAGGATTCCAGCCTGTCTGTCTGAGGCTCACTCCCTGCCCGCGGGCCCTTCTCATGACAACAGGAGGGAGACCTCGGGCTCCAAGAATAACTGGGTGTTTTTTTTTCCTTCTTATTTAAAAAAGAGTGGTTTGAACTGCATGAAAGCAGTTGGCGCAGCTCATTCCGCTGCACACGGCTGCTTTGTGACTCTCCGCGGGGAACGTCTGTCATGCCTAATCAGTTACGAGCGGCCTGCTGCCGAGCGCCGGCTTGCTTTTTCCCTAATGGACACTGTGAACCGTGTAATTCATCATGTGTCTCCCTTTGCATCGGCTGCTAGAAAGCCAGAGCCGAATTTTCATCTCATCTCCAAAAATAGATAGGAAACGCCTTAGCACACTTTTGTAGATGTTGGGCTCTCTCTTATGTTGTTGTTGTTGTTTTACTGTTACTCGATTATTCTATTATTTTCTGTAGTGCTGTATTCTCCAGACCTTCTGTCTGTCATTTAGAAACATTATTTGACCTTGAAAGAAAGCGTATTTTGCATTTCACCAAACTTAGTTTAATTAAATTAAAAAAAAAAAAAAAAACAGTAACCATGAGTTCAAAGCAGCAGCTGGTGACAAAGCTCAGCAGGGACCCTTCCCTTGACCCCGGGTGCTGCTCTGTCCACCCTCACGAGGGCCACGGGTAGAGGCTAGCCGGGCAGGGACGGAGGTTTGATGGAAGGTGCTCAGGGCATCCCTGTCGGCCAGCACACCTTCCAGGCTTAGCCCGCAGACCTCTCCCGCCTTCTCCTCCTGCCAGCGTCAAGTTCATCAACAAGATCCAGTACGTGCACAGCTTGGAAGATCTGGAGCAGCTCATCCCCATGGAACATGTGCAAATCCCAGAGTGCGTGCTTCAGTAAGTGTCCCTCGTGGCGTGCGACTGTCCCCGCCCCCATCCCCCACACCACCCCTCCCCGGGCCCCACCCCTCCCCTCTCGGATGCCTGGGGAACCAGACATGAGCGGGAGCCGCAGAGCAGAGGGAAACGCGGTGAAACACGCACATGTGAGATTAGAGGGTAAGTGGGCCACCAAGCCCCGGCCCACAGCTTGTTTTATCGATCAAGTTTTATTGGCACACAGCCACGCCCATCCATGGACGGATCCACTAGGGCTGCTTCTGAGCTACATCTGAATTGAGTAGCTGTGGCTGAAACTGGCCTACACGAAGTGGAAAATATTTACTCTCTAGCCTTTTGTAAGAAAACGGCCCTGATGGAGGGGCATGCTTTCTAATGGCTGTGTGCAATTTCTGGTGCTGAATCAGGCCCCCCAAAACATCTGCTGAGTGGTATCTACCAGATGCTGGCATGAGACCGTTTCTCCGTTCCCAAGCGGAAAGAGCCCCCGGGCAGCACACAGACAGGGGGAAGCAGGGCCGTGTCTGATGCATTTTACTGTCTGTCTTCCAGGTACGAAGAGGAAAGGCTCAAGGCCAGGAGAGAGAGGTCTGTGCAGAGGGGCCGTCGCATCAGGGCCACTTCAGGGCTGGGGCTGGGTGGGGCCCACAGTCGGGGGGGGGCAGCTGGTGGCTTCCGCTCAGCGGGGACCAATGGCATCCACACACACGGCCGTGTTGCGGGCTTTGAATCGGACGAGGGTTCTAACCTGGTCTCCCCCACTGAATCCCAGAGTGATGTTAGGCGAGTAAAAAGTTCAGTTACGTGAGAGATCAAGACAATGGGACCCATTTAGCAAAAGCGGTGGCTCGTAGTAATCATGATAAAATTAAGTTGTCCCTTGATAGAGAGGACACAAGCTCCACCCTCACCCCGGACAGACCCAGAAATGCCCCTTCACTAGCTTTCTGGCTCAATTTTCATCAGTGGTATAACCACGAATGGCGGTCACAGGGACCTCGGGGGTATTTCAGGCCCGCCCCACCCCCCAGAGCGGGGCAGGGCCAGGATTCCTGACAGCATCTTACAGCCTGGGGATCCAAGGCTCAGAGAGGGCAAGGCACCTGCCCAAGGCCACACAGCAAGTCTGGGAAAGGGTTGGGGCTTTCCGTCATTGCCAGGCCCTGTGCCTGCCTCAGGGGAAACAGGTGGATAAGAGGGTCGTGGTCCAGAGGGCTCCTCGAATGGCAAAGGAGAGGGACACCTCACCAAGTAAGGAGAGCGGGTCCTGCGGCAGGGTGGGTGACGTGGGCGGATGAGCCACATAAGGAGCAGAGGGTGTGGCAGCCTCGCACCGTGTCCTTCAGTAATGACGAGCCGAGGGCCGCACAGAGGGAGGCCCAGGGCAGGCGGACGCACCGGCCCGAGCCTTCTCCTCTACCCTCCCTCCCTCCCCCTCTGCCTTCCATCCTGTCTTTCACTCTCTTTTAATGTTTTATTGTGGTAAAATACACGCAACATAAAATTCACCATGTCTGTCCCTCTGTCTCCCTGGATGGTGCCCCACCGGCCTCCCAAGCCTTAGCTGTGGAGGGAACAGAGACCGGCCCCGAGAGCCGGAGTCAGGGCACAGGGCGACAGCGTCCGCACAAGGAGGGCCGCCGGACAAAGGCACGAGGTGTCAGGGATGACCAGCTGAGACAAATGTTCGGGGTCTCTCCTCCCCCGTCCTGCCCTCACTCACGCCCCCTTCCCCACGGCCGCCTCTGCTGTCAGTAACCCCGGGGGGGCATCTCTGCGCCCTCGGGGCCCGTCCGGGGGCAGCGAGACCCCGTCCGTGCTGCCCTCAGAGGCCACAGTGGGCCACGCTGGCTCACCACCCTCGCTGTCTCCCTGTGTCCCCAGCGCCAGGCCGCAGCCAGAGTTCGTCCTGCCCAGGTCCGAGGAGAAGCCAGAGGCGGCACCGGCGGAGGGCAGGTGGGTGTGCGGGTGACCACGGGCGAGGCTGCCGAGCCCCTGAACGGCCGGTAAGAGCGACCACGGCGCCGTCATGACGGGGACTGAGAAAGCGGTGGGAATGGCCAGCGTGATGCCGGCTCCGTCATGAGTGCTCGGGATCGGGGTCCCTCTTCCCTCCACCCCGGGCCGTCCCCACGGGGACACCGCAGAGGCCAGCAGTTCCACTGAAACCGTCGGGGTGCCTGGCCGGCTCAGTCAGTACACAGTGGGACTCTTGATCTCAGGGCTGTCAGTTTGAGCCCCACGCTGGGCTGAGAGAGGACGTCAAAAAAAATAGTCTTTAAAAATAAATAAACTATCAGTTGATAAAATGTAAAAGTCCGCTCCTGTCCGGCTCGGCTGCCTGCCTGCCTGGGGCCGTGGGCCAAGCCGCTGGGTGGCCGGTCCCAGCGCCCCCATCTTCTCCGGGGGCTATTCTACGGAAGTGAAATTCACATGCAACAAACCGTTTTTTAAGCGCACTTTCCGGGGGCCTTTAGGACACTGGCAAAGCTGGGCATCCTGCACCACTCTCTAGGTCCAGAACGTCACCCCAGAAGGGACCCCATACCCGTTAAGCCGTTGCTCCCTCCCCTCCTCCGCTTTTCTTTCTTCACACCCAGCAAGTCCTCTGGCGCCTCGCCCTGGGATGGGTGGAAAACACAGCCCGGCTCCGGCCCTCTCCCCATCATCCACCTCTGCCCTGCCCTGCCCGCCTCCTGCATCTGACCCTCCTCATAGCCTCTGTCTCCTGCCCTCCCGCGACCCAGAGGCACAGGGCTGCCCGGACCATGAGCAACCTCGGTGGTCTCGGCCCGTCGTCGCTGGACCCCGCCTGCTCACTGGTTATGCAGCAGACACGCGCCAGCCCTTACTCGTAACAGATGAAGATGAAGCCGTGTCGGCCCCTGCTGGGGCTCTCGGCCAAAAGCCAGGGCTCCCCAGATAGACAAATCATGCTAAGACGTCTCTCTTCCACAGATCTGCGCCAGGTACAGAAGATCAGGAGACGAGGTGAGTGGGACGCAGAGCCATCTCGGTGCCTGATTTCCCAGATGTCCCACGTGGAGCCTGCCGCATGAGAACCGCCCCACGATCCACTGTCTGGGGAGTCAGAGAGGCATCGGCTACCGGGACTCCAGGGTCTCCTCTGTGGCAGGCAGCCTGTTCCTGCACAACTCCAGGGGGCGCCAGTGCCATGAGGCCCCGGAGCTAAGCCACATGGTGGCCCTGACTGAGACACTGGCCTGGAGCCAGGCCCCATAAAGCCCAGCTATTTATTTTTATTTTTAATTTTAAGTAGCCTCCACGCCCAACACGGGGCTTGAACTCACAACCCTGAGATCAAGAGTCATGTGCTTTACGGACTGAGCCAGCCAGGGGCCCCCAGCCCGGGCTGTATTACTCAGCCACGGGTACACCGTTTGCCCACGGCCTGTCTCAGGGTCCCCATCTGTTCCCGATGCCAGGAAAGCCTGTGTGTTGGGGGGTCATGGAGACCACCCTCAGGTTCAGGTTTGCTGGACGGACCCACAGAACTCGACAAAGGTGTTGTACTTACAGTTGTGGCTTGTTGGGGTTTTTTTAGAATTTTTTTTTAAAGATTTCATTTGTCAGAGAGACAGAGAGCGCACACAAGCAGGGGGAGCAGCAGAGGGAGAAGCAGACTCCCCACTGAGCGGGGAGCCCGATGTGGGACTCGATCCCGGGACTCCCGGATCATGGCCCGAGCCGACGCAGATGCTTAACGACCGAGCCACCCAGGCGCCCCAAGTGTCTGACTCTTGATTTCGGCTCAGGTCACGATCTCAGGGTCTTGGGATCGAGCCCCACATCGGGCTCCTCGCTCAGCATAGAGTCTGCTTCTCCCTGTCCCTCCTGCTCTGCTCCTCCCCTCCCTCTCTCTCTCTAAAAATGAATAAGTAAAATCTTTAAAAATAAAATAATGAAAGACACAAAAGAAGATACTGTAGGAAGCAACGGATGGATGGACGGACAGACAGATGTGTAGGTAAATAGATGGCGGATGGGGGGACGAAGGACAGGGGGCTGCTTTGAAGCTTCCTTCGGGTCTGACTGGAGGCGCCAGCCCCAGGGCCGATTCTGCTACGGCACGGAGGGAGCGGTCCCCTTCAGAACCACACCTGGAAGGTGGGTGGCAGGCAGCAGGTACCCCTCTTGCTGCTGAAGACCCCAAAGCCGGATTAGGTCATGCTCTTGGATTCCACACAGGGATGCATTCCCCGCTTGCTTTAAAAACAGTAACAATGACCTGACCTGTGTTTATTCCTCTCTAGCCTGTCCTGAGGTGACAAGAATACAGAGAAGGACAAGAAAGAAGATTCTAGATGCCAAGAAATCTCTGTCAGACGCCCTCCGGCCCTGGACCTCATCCCCCCCTCATCCTGAGTCCCCGTCTTCGGAGGATGCCAGTCTCCTCCATTCCTCTCTGAAACCCAGCCTCCTTTTTAGCTGCTTGAAAATGTTTTGTTTTGTTTTGTTTTGTTTTGTTTTAAACAACGCGGTATTAGTGTGTTCCAGAAAAGGACCCAGTCCTCAGCCCTCCACCCTTCCACGCTCAGGAGCTCACGGCCAAGAAGAGCAAGAAGCTCAGGGCATGGCCCGGGTGTCCTTGATGGCTTCAGAGACCCCCTCCCACTGCACAAAGTCCTGATTCAAGACCCTTCTCTTGCTTGTCACCTGGCCCCCTTTGGAGCCACCAATGCCCACCGGCTCCCTGGCCGGATCTGGATCTGTTCTTGTGCCTTTTCTCCTAGAAGAGCCCCTGCTGCTCTGGGCATCCGGCCTGGAGCCTCAGCCCCCGACCTGTGCCGTGCCCCCCGGGAACCTCCCAGCCTTCCACCTCCTGGGTTTTCATCTGACCAGCTCCCCCCATCTCTTCTGGCACCCACCTTCTTTGGGAGCATCGGAGCCCACGGCACCAGTGAGCTGCCGATAATTACCCCGGCCCTTCAGTTATAAAACCGCCCCTCCCCATCTAGAACATTCTCAAGCCCCTCTCACATGGATGCCACACCCCAGGGCAGTCCTGGTCAATACCTCCTACTGAGGGAATGAAGTGTCCCCCCTTTCCTGATCCCCCCCCAGTGCAGGGTTGGGGTGTGCCCCTCAGGCTCCCACCAAGGGGAAATGGGCTCTGAACTGCGTGAAGGAAGATACAGGGTATTACAGGCTTGAGTATTTGGAAGTTCACTTGGGAAAGGAAATCCCCATGGCCTGGATGCTGTGGGGACCTGCAGTCAAAGGAGGCAAATTTACCTTGGACAAAAGACAGACTTTCCTAATGCAGCCCAAACACCCGTCGGGTGGCCGTTATAGGTAGTGAGTTCCCCATCTGTGGAGGCATTTAAGAAAAGGCTGGGAAGCGCTTGCAGAATGTGGTCTTCTGTGGTCCCCTCCAATCTTAAGAGTCTCTGTTTCTATAAATCTGAGTGAAAGTTGACTGGGCACCTTCTCCGGGACCCCTCCTACTGGCTCTGCGGCTAGCTTCTAGCGGTCGGGATTCATGCGCGCTGAGCATGAGGTTCTCGGCCTCGGTGGCGATGTCAAATGCCTCTCAACCTGGGACGTCAGGTGTTTGGAGGTTAGTCCAACGGTGGGAGGGAGCCAGTGGTGTTTGGTGCTGAGGAAAAGGAATGCCCAACATTTTGCTGCGCGGGAGAGGGTCCCGCACGTCAAGGAACTGTCCCCCCCCCCCCAAACACCGGAGACCACCGCGTTGGAAAACGGTGAGTCTCTGAGCGAGCTCGGGCCCGCATCTTCTGCGGCACAGCACTGCCCCGGAAAGGCGGGGACACCTGGGGGCGTGGGGGGCTCTTGAATGTGTGTTTCTGCCGTGTTTCCCAAATGCCGAATGAAAGGACCGTGTTGGGGCCCAGACGTGTCACCAGCAGCCTGAGGCAGCAGAGACTGGCAGATGGGCTGCTTCCAGGCTGCCCGCCTAGAGACCCCACTCCCGGTCCGCTTGGGGCCTGCCCCAAACTCCAGGCCTGGGCGGCCGGCTGTCCTTCCCCGGGATCAACATGTGGACCCCAAAGCTGCAAACTCCCACCTCTATGCACGCAGCCGCTGCCCGGAGGCTGGAACTTGGCTGCAAGCTAAGGGATAGGAACGGATGCCGTCTACCCCGAGCCAGTTACTGAGCGTCCCGGGAGGCGACAGAGGGACAGGAAGCAGCAGACCCCAGCCTCCCGCCCCCCACCCCCGGAGGAGCCTGCAGGCTGCACAAGAAATTGCAACGGGGTCCACCTGGCCCAGCGTGGCCGGCCCGCCACCCCTCCGGACCACCAGCAGCCACAGACAATGGGCAGGCGGGACCCAGGACCCCAGCTCGGCCGCAGCAGCCCCTCTGGGATCAAGAGAGACCCCGGGGGCAGGGGCTGTGTCCAGGCGCGAGAAGTCCCAGCGCACAGCTCCATCCAGAGGGGGCCGCCGTGTCCAGGCCGGCTGCCGCCCGCACCTCCGAATCGGCTTTGCGGAAGGCGTGTGTCTCCAGGGTGGTCGTGGCCAAAACGCAACGGCCCCCGGCCCCCGGACCTCGTGGGAAAGGGACGCTGGGTTTTCCTCCCGGGACACAGGGGATGCGTCCTTCAGTCGTAGCTCACACGCCCATCCTAACGACGGTGAATTTTGTGGTTTTTAAAAACAGAACAATTCATTAGGATTACTGTCATGATGTTCAGACATCATTTCCATGAGCTTTGGGGGATTTTTATGTGGAAATAAAGAAGCGGTAACTGAGAAGGGAGGTTTGTTACTTTTGTCCACTTCCCCAAGGTGTGGCGCTGGCCTTGGGCCAGGAGCTGGCGAATTGGCCTGAACTCCTGCCGGGCGACCTCGGGCCGGTGGCCGCAGGTGACCTTGGGTGACCTTAGGTGACCTCTGGCAGGCAGCCTCGGGTAACCTCCCAGTCCTGTCTGGAATCAAACCTAGTCAGCAGGTGACAGTAGTAATAATTTAACAATTATATATATGTTATTATTACTATTACTGAAAGAGAAGACTCTGTGTCTCTCTACACTCACACCAACACTTCCCACACCGGACTGGGGGAGGGGTCCCCACGAGCTCCCGGCGGCCACCGGTGGGGTGTCCTGCGACCTAACCCAATCCTGACACTGCGCAGAGTCATGCACGGACCCCACAGGTTAAGGGCTCAGCCCCGCACGTGTGCACGTCCCCACCTCAGACGCCAGGCCCCGGGAGTGGGCCCCCAGGTCACCCACACTTCTGTCCCAAGTGGCCAAAAATCAGGACTTCCCTCAACCTTCCCCCGGCAGCTCACAGAACTCAAGAAAAAGGTTTACGTGCTTTTTACCTGATCATGACAAAGGATCTAACTCAGGAACAGCCAGCGGAAGAGATGGGGGGGGGGGGGCCAGGGCGTGTGCGGGGGGCGTGTCCCCGAGCGGTCCCGTCACCCACAGGAGGCGTCCTCACCTCTGGCCGTTGGTGATGAGCCCCACCCCCAGCCCTGCCTCTCCTCGGGGGTCCGCTGGTCGCCAGCCCCAGCCTGTGGCCTTGGCTTTCCAAAAGTCCCCCCACTCGCCTAAACACAGGTGTGACTAAAGGGCGCGTCACAAACAGCAAAAGACACCGCCTTCATCTCGATCGCTCTGGACCTGTTTCAGGAACCAAGGACAGAGGTCCTCCCTCTTCCCACCTAGGAAGTCCCAAGGGTTTAGGAACTGTGTGCCAGGAGCTGGGACTGAGACCAAGTGTTTCCTTCTTGTGATGCATCACAACATCACGTGATAACAGTCGGAGCCCACGCCCCACCCAGCACGGTGCCCGTGTGAGCAAGGGGAGGCGACACGGCCCGCCCAGGGCCACACAGGACAGTGGGGGCTGTGCCCCACAGAGGGCAGCCTAGAACCCCCCTGCCAGGTGCAGGAGGACTGGGCACCCAGGACGAGGGGCCAGGCCCTGTCCCGGAAAGAAGGGTCCTCTCTGATTGGAGACCCGATGGGGAAAGCCGCGGTCAGCCCGGCCAGCAGGTGGGTGGAGGGCGTCCCCGGCAGAGGGCCCGGCCCGCGCAAAGGCCGGGGGCTGGATCAGCCGCACGGGTGTTAGCGGGACCCGGAGCTCAGTGCGGACCTGGCTTCTCTCTCTCTCTCTTCTAAATTTACCATTAGTGGCATTTTAGAACATTCACACATTGTGCAAACGTCCCTCCTATCTAGTTCCGGAACATTCCATCTCCACCGAAGGGAAACCCTGTTCCCAGGAGCAGTAGTCACTCCCCAGGCCCTGGCACCCACTAAGCTACTTTCTGGGTCTGTGGATTTGCCTGTTCCGGACGTTTCCCAAGAAGGGAATCGAACACTCTGACACGCGATGGTCGGCCTTCATGACCTGTGCGCTGTTTGGGGACAGGTGTGTCGCACTGTGTGCCAGGCGAGCGGACGCCAGGAGGCCTCCCGGAGGCACCCTGCCAGGGCCCCTGTCTGGGCACGTCGCTGTCACCCGTGCTCTGGGCTTCGTGCCCCACAAGGAGGCTCCCAGGAAGTTCTTGCCACTGGAATTGGGTCAGAGGTCGCCTCCTGGACCAGCATCCCCACCCGCCGCCTGCCAGGTGCCCGAGGGGGCTAGAGGTCACAGGGGCAGCCACGCTGGCAGTCAAGGAAACGGAGGCCTGGAAGGGGCTGGAGGGGGGAGGGGACACAGGGGGTCCCTTGTTCACACTGTCCCTGGCGGCTGCCTTCCAAGAGACGGTCACGGCGCCAGTGACCTCTCCTAACCTCTGCACCGGCTCAGTCCTGGCTGGAGCCACGCACGGAGTCCTTAACGACTAGCTGAACTGACGACATGCTCTCCGTGTCCCTTGGTTGTGTTGGCCACTGTGCTCCTGCCGGCGGAATCAGGAGAGGGAGGTCACAGAAGTCCTGGGGGGACACACGCCGCTTTACAGCTGAAGGGAGGCGGCTCGGTGGACAGAGAGTTGCTGAGAGGAGACATGGCAGGGGGGCGGGGGGAGGGGTCTGGCTAAATGACTTGGCAGGATTCTTGCTGAAATCGGGCTCCTGGGGGGGAGCCCAGGGGTGAGACCGGTTGGAAAGGAGCTCGGAGGTAGAGGAGACGGCCTCCGTCCGCAGCCTGCGGGGAGGTGACGAAAGGGTGAAGGACTTGCGACTGACCACGTGTGGGGCCCACCGGACAATCCAGGAGACCCTCCCCAGCTCAGGTCCTTAACCTAAAATCCGGTCCACGGCCTGCAGGGATTGGGGCGTGCGCCTCCCTGCAAGCCCTCTTTCGGCCTCCACAGGAAGGGAAAGGACGCTGGGGAGGCCTCTGGAGGTCACGGTCGGGGGCTCCGTCTTCGAGTTCTAACAGCTCCCTCTCACTCATGGCTTCAGTTTCCCCATTTGTTCCACTGAGGGGCTCGATTCGATGATCTGCTTTCATTCCTCTTTCACTAGCTCCTTCCCCACCATTTAGGGGGTCCCTGCCTTGTTGGGTGCCAGGGACACAACGGAGAATAAGATGCACCTGGCCCTACCTTTGTAGAGGAAGGGGTTGGAGGAAGCAGAAAGACTTCCTGGAGGAGGGGACGTCCAAGCTGACACACAATGGTTTAGGCAAAGTAGGCCACAGGGAGGAGGCTTGGGTAAGACCGAAGGGGTTCTGGCAGCTCCTTCTGCCCATGGGTCCTGTCCCTGTGCTATGATAAGCACTTTTTTGCACCAGAAAGAGAAAAAAAAAAAGACGAAGGGTTCGAGGAAGAAAATATAGCACGTGCAAAGGCCCTGTGGCAGCAGCTCTGGCTGCAGAGGGGCAGGTAAATGATGCGTAGGGGCAGGGCATCCTCCCCCCCCACCTCCCTTCATAAAACCTCCTGGTGGGGGGGGTCAAGCCCAAAGAAAGCCTCCCTCCCGAGGGTTGAGGCCATCTGCCTCCCGCCATGAAGATGAGGACAGCGAGGCCCAGAGAGGCAAGGGTGGGGCCAAGCTCACCCAGCTGGTTGGACCCTTACCCAGGATCCTTAACCAGTAGTTCGCTAAGCATGTGGGGGACTCCCTGGGGGCGGGAGGTGGGGGTGGTCCCTGAGACCCTATCAGGGAGTCCTCAAGGTCAAAATCATGCATGGCCAAAAGATACATTCAGAGTGCAAAGACAGACGGGTGGATTTCGCGGGATCTGAGGACAAAAGAGAATAACTCACCTTCCGGAACCTCCACCTGTCGGGTGTAGTTGCAGGACAAAGGAGACTGCCCAGAAAGGCCTGAGAGGCCATGAACATCCTCCTCTCACTGTCGCTGTGAGGCTGGGTGCTCTTCCTGCACACCTGCCAAGACGGCCGGTGGAAGCAGGTGAGACACCAGCGGTCTCGGCCTAAGCCAGACATCGAACGAGGTTTGCAGAAGTGTAGAACAATACCACGCTTTTATCTAAAAAAAGTTTTGGCTTCAACAACATGAATTTATCCTCTGCAGTTCTGACCGCGAGGTGTCTGGTGGGTCTGGAGAGGCTAAGGTCCAGCGTGGGCAGGGCTG
Source organism: Zalophus californianus (assembly GCF_009762305.2). NCBI lineage: Eukaryota > Metazoa > Chordata > Mammalia > Carnivora > Otariidae > Zalophus > Zalophus californianus. The sequence continues at coordinate 2,889,918 of NC_045595.1, forward strand.
GCTCTGGGGGCTCCTGGGGGGCTCCACTGCTCGCCTGCCCTGCTTCTGGAGGCGCCGTACCCTTGGCTCCTGCCCTCTTCCCGTTGTCAAAGCCAGCAGCGCGGCATCTTCCTGACCCTCCCGCTGTCCACACAGGTCCCGTCTCTCTGATCAAAGCTGGAAGAGTCTCAGCTTTTCTCCGTAATGGAGGTGAAGTTCACATCACACGCAGCTGACCATGGTAAAGCGTGTGATTCGGCGGCATTTAGCGCATTCACAATGCCGTGCGGCCACCACGTCTGTCCAGTTCCACAACTTTCTCATCAGCCCCAAAAAGAAGCCCCGCCCCCACCAGTGGTCACTCCTCATCCCTCTCCCCCAGCCCCCGGCCCCCACGAGCCCCCTTCCCGTCCGCGGATGAGCCTGTTCCGGACGTGTCACCACGTGGACTCACACCCCGTGTGGCCTTCTGTGCCTGGTTCCCTCCCCGAGCGTCGTGGGCTCGGCGTCCGCCCCTGGGGCCACGTGTGTGCGCGCCTCGCTCCTGCTCGCGGCCGAGGGACGTGCCGTGCGTGGGGGACACGCTGTGTATCTGTTCATCAGCTGACCGACATTCGGGCTGTGTCCACCTGTCACACCTGTGGTTCCTGCTGTGCACATTCAGGTACGAGCTTCTCTAGGGCAGACATGGAGATGCGGAATCACCGGGCCATACGGGAATCCTCAGCTCAGTGCTCCGGGGAACAGCCACACTGCCTCCCACCAGCCGCGCACCAGGGTTTCCATTTCTCCCCATCCTCACCAGCCCTTGTTGCTGTCTGTCCTTCTGAGGGACATGGGCCAGCCCCTCCCCATTCAGGAGACCTGGAAGTCCCTCTTCCAGTCTCACTGCCAGTACCTCTTGCTGTTAGCCCTGGAGGCCATCCTGGTCCAGCGGTGCGACTCTGCAGGTGAGCAGCTTCCTTCTGACTCAGCAGTCTGCCCATTTCCCTGGGAACTGACCCCCTGCTTCCCAACAGCGCCCTGGACCCGCTGTGTCCCCAGGGCCCCTGGTTTTGGTGTACCTGAATGGCAGGAGGTCCCGTGAGGGGCGCTTCCACCGAGTCCTGGAAGACATTCAGAACTCGCTCCTGAACGACTCCCAGATGGGGCTTGGAAGCAGAACTCAGTCCTGTTTTCTTAAACCACAGGGGTCCAGCCTGTGGTTTCGGAGGCACCGAGAACCCTGGGCAGTTACCGTCTCCACGGGTTGGACCCATGCTGATGTGACCTTGGGGTCTGCGTGGGGGTCTTTGGGGCCTCAGTTTCCCCAGAGAGGAAATTTCTTGTGAGCTTTCAAAGACAGCGCAGAGTGGCCCGGAGCAGGGGCTGGGAAGTCAGCCAAGCCTGAGTGTGCCCCTGGCTCTTGGCCGCGCCCCACATTCACCACACCCCCAGCACCTCCTCTGTGATTGGAACATACCTACGTTATAAGGTGACTGGGAAGCTTTCCTGGCCCAGGAACCACGTCTCGCTGAACCCTCCCCAAAACCTTGGTGGGACAATTTCTCCTTTGCAGCCATTTCACAGCTGGGGAGACTGAGGCTCAGAGATCATCAGTGCCTCGGTGAAGCTGGAATCTGAACCTGGCTCTCCCCAGAACCATTCTCTTTGCCCGTGGGAGCCTGGAGTATAGGGGGGGTGGGAGGGGACAGGGTGCCCCTTGACCTGAGGGCGATACCCATGGCAGGCTGTGGACCTCAAGCTGCCCACCCCTCTCAATCCAGAAGGGCGGGAAAAGTCCGCAGTCCAGACAGGTTTGGACAAAGCCAGCGAACTTATGGAAAGGCTCATCCACAGACGGGAAGGGGGCTCGTGGGCGCTGACGGCTGGGGAAGGGGGGATGACGGCTGATGGAGACGGGGTTTCTTTTTGGGGTGACAGAATGTTCTGGAACTCAATAGAACTTGTGGTGGCCCAACACTGGGGATGCACCAAATGCCAGTGAATTGTTCACTTAAAAACGGCTAATTTTATGTGAATTTCACCTCAACCAAAAGAAAAGGGAGGGGAGATCAGGCCTGGGCAGCGGCATGATTCCGGGAAGGAGAGCCAGCCACAGGCCTGCGTTTGCAGGGGACGGGCCACAGGTGCAGTCAGGGCCTGCTGCATTTGCAGTCGGTGGGCAGAGGCGGCAGGGCAGGGACTATGGGTGTCGGGACCCCCGCCCCCTCCTCCCCATCTGCCCCAGCCCCACTGCCCCCCGGGCCTCCTGCGGTGGGGTCTGAGGGGTATGCTCTCCAGGTGCTCCAAAGCTCCCTGCCCCTCACCACAGAATTGGCCGGGCCCCAGTGGGTCCCACGAGCTCTGCCCGCTCCCCCCTCCCCCGGTTTGGGGTCCCAGTCCCCAGGGAAACTGCTCACTTCCTCCGCTGCAGCCTGGGAGCCTCCCGACTGGCGGGCCCTCTCGGCCGCTGGCCCTTCTAAACAGCCTTCCTGCCCCCGGAACTCATGCAGCTTAGCAAAATCCCCGCTGCCCTTCTTCGCTCCTGGGGCCTCAAGACCCAGAGCAGAGCAAGACCCAGATGAGGCGGAGCTAAGTGGCCGGACAGGCGGGGGCCGCGGAGCTCGGAGGATCCCGTGCACTTGGCCTGTGGGCCCCCCATCTCCCACCCCAACCCCCGACATGAAGACACAGTCCATGTAGGGTCACGGACCTGCCCCAACTCGCCAGGAAGTTCCCAGTCTCAGCACCGGAAGTCCTGCGTCCCCGGAAATTGCTGAGAACGAGGCACATCGGGGGGGGGGGTGCTGGGTCACCGTATGCGTTGCCCCCCGGGGCCACAGACGAGAGGTGGGAAGGCCTGCGGGTCACGGCCAGCAGGGCCTGGGCCCCCAAACCCCCTCACCACCCACGCGCTATGCGCCTAACGGCTCAGAACCCTGCATCCTTGTACACTTGAGCGGGATTTGAATCTGTTAAGTCCTCATGTCAAACAAACAAAAATCAAAACCTTTCAAAACACACTCTTATGAACTCAGTCGTGTCCCCCCAAATTCATATGTTGAAGCCCCAACATCCCAGGAGCTCAGAATGTGACTGTGCTTGGAGGGGGCGCCCGGCTGGCTCAGTCGGAGGAGCGTGCAACTTGATCTCGGGGTCGTGAGTTCAAGCCCCACGTGGGGAGTAGAGATGACTTAAAAATAAAATCCTTAAAAAATAAATGAGGTCACAAGGGTGGGTGGGCCCTAACCCGACGTGTGTCCTTACAGAGGAGGTGCACACACAGAGGGAGGACCCCGTGAGGACACGGGGAGGAGACAGCCGTCCGCACGCCGCACAGGCCCTCAGAAGGAGCCAGCCCTGCAAATCCAGGGACCGGAAGTGGGTTAGTGGGTGCCAGGGGCTGGGGACGGGCCTCCTTCTTCAGGAGGAGTAAAATGGACAACCGCTGACAGTGGCACCACCCTGTGAATATACAAAAAAAGAAAAAAGAAGTCTTCCCCATTAAACGGATGCGTTGTACAGTATGTTAATTCTAGCCCAATAAAGCTGTTCTGATTAAAAAAAACAGTCAATGTGATTTCATCTCACCCAAGGGCTTTGTCAGCAGCTGTGGCTGATAAAAATGCCCCAGTGCCCACGTACTGGCCGGCAGCACGTCGCTGTCCTGCTGATACGTTGGGCACAAAACGTTGGTTCATTCACCAGACTTTTGCCAGGGGCACAGTGCATGGGCAGCACACGAGGGGGGACAGCTGGGCCGCGTGCAAACTCTGCGGAATTGGAAGGTCTGCGTCTGTAAGGACAGCAGCCACGTCCGGTCAGGTGTGCGTCACCGGGGCCGCCCTCCAGCTGCAGCGGCCGGGAGCGGGGACAGAGCACAGAGCTCCTCGGGGCTGCAAAGCCCAAGGCAGCCCGTTCGTGCCCCTCGGCAGAAACCATCTGCGACCCGTGTGGTGCGTGAAGGGTCGCAGGGAGGAATTGGGGCACGCGGACAAGGGGTTCTGGCGCTGCCAGAGCCCTGCCTGGCCACCCAGACACCGGGGTCACGGCAGAGCAGTGGCAATAAGATCCTCAACTCAGAAAGCCCTCTGAGGGTAACACGTGTCGGCCGGGATGGGGAGCCATCGAGGCCCTCGGGCACAGGGGGGCGGGGGGTGGAGATGGGGCAGGGCTGTGGACCCTAGTCTGGCTGTTTGCAGAAAGGTGCACACAGAATTCCTGTGTGATCCCACAACCCCACGTCTGGGTCCACACCCCGAAGAACGGGAAGCTGGGACTCAAACAGATATGTGCCCACCCAGGTGCACGGCAGCACGGTTCAGTCCCCAGAAGGTGGAAGCGACGCCCCGTGTCCATCGGTGGATGGAGGGTGAGCACAGACCGAGGGTCGCCGCGTACGCGGGAGGAAGCAGACAACAGCGTCGGTGCCTTTGGCAAGACTGGGACCATGGCAGGTCCAGGAACTGGCGCCCAGTTCCATTTCACTGGATTGAAAACGATTTCGTCTTACACTCCCACAGGTGGAACAAATCATGCACTGGCCACGTACGGAGGCGTCGAGCTGATGATCTTGGGCCGCCAGTTAGGGTCTGAAAACACACCAGCTGGGAAAGCAACAGGAACAGATTTTAAACTGCTCCATCTGTTAAGTTCCCGGGCCCGGAGAAGCTAGCGGCAGCTTGTCACGTGATACTCAGTTTGTACCATAAACTATGAACTGGGGGAGGGTACACACGGCGCGGTCCGTCCCCACGCGGGGACACGCTCCAGCCTCAGGAAGGAAGGGACCCCGACACCTGCCACAACTCGGAGGGACCCCGAGGACACCGGGCTCAGTGAGAGGAGCCAGACCCAGAAGGACACATCCCGCAGGACCCCACTCCCAGGAGGTCCCCAGAGGAGTCCCGTCCACACAGACAGAGAGGAGAGGGTGGGAGCCGGGGCTGGGGCAGGGGGTGGGGAGTCCGTGCTTCGTGGGGACCGAGTCTCCGTGTGGGGAGATGGAACGTTCTGGAGACGGAGGGTGGGGGTGGCTGCAGGACCGTGTGAGTGTGCTTCATGCCGCTGAGCTGTGTGCTTAGAGACGGTTAAGGTGGTACATTTTGTGTTGTGTGTATCTGACCACAGTTAAAAAGAATGAGAACAGTAGCAATAAGGTGACCTCCTCATCCCAGTTTGCCCAGAACTTTCCCCGTTTCAGGGCTGAAAGTTCCCTGTCCTGGCAAACTGGGCCAGTCGGTCACCCTGATCGAGGGCCACCACCTCGAGAGATCAGATTATCCTGTGACCCATCTCTCTAGGGCTCAGAGAGGGAAATCACACCACCCAAATCGCTCGGCAAAACTGAGATTTGAACTCAAGTCTGTCAGACGTCAGCCCTATGGCCCTTTCCAGCAGAGACAGCAGGGCCAGGCCTCTCAGCCCCACCCCTGGCCATCTGCCTTCCCACCCAGACCCCGGGAAGAGTTTTCTCTTCCCTCCGAAACCATCACTGCCCGGCTGGGTGGCTCTGGGCACGGTGCGGACATTCGTCCGGCGAGCCCGGGCCTCTCCTGCGGCACCTGCCCGCCCCGACGCTCAGACAAACCCGATGCTCCCGTCCCGTGTCCACCAGGCACCCTTCAGGTGCGGCCCTTGGTCGGTGCCCGGGGGTCTCCCTCCCGGGGCCCAGGACAAGATGCCCCAAGCCTGGGCAGCCCCGAGCGGGAGTGGGCGGCTTGGAATCCCCCTGCCTCGGCCACCTGCGGGCAAGATGTCCCCGGGCAGGTGACGTGCCCCCTCCATGCCTCACTGCCCTTACCTGTGGGCTCAGGGGTCTCATGTTGACAGGCACCATGAGGAGGAGCCCCGGACCTGCCCACCCTCAGGCTGCCCCGTGAGCGTGGGGACGGTACCGACCCCTGCTAGATACCCGCCCAGCATTCAGAAGGGTGCACCATTCTCTCCACCACTCCATCCAACAAGTACAGTGTATCCAACCCTCTCTTGCGGATGGGGAAACTGAGGCCGGGGCTGCAGAGTTCTTGCCTGCGGTCACACACAAAACATGGAGACACGGTTCCAGGCCCGGTTGGAGTGCCAGGGAACACGGGCAAGTTCCAATGTCCTGTGCCTGGGGCCAGTGGCAGACCCCCGTCACCTCTGGGTGTCCCCTTCCCTGGGAGGAGCCCCCCCAGCTCCCCTGGTTTCCCAGGACCCCCACGGAGCCCCTGGGGGGCCCTCCTAAAGCTGATCCTTCTCCTGCCCCCCGGAGGCTGCAGCTCCTGGCCCCCTCTGTTCTATCTTAGTACACCCCCCGCACCCCAAGGTGCCACTCACATCAGGGAGCACTTAGCCAGCCCTCTTAATCAGCAGGGCCTCTGCTGGTACCCCCACTCTGCCACCATCCCAACAGGGCCAGAGCGGTCACCCTACAGCTGCCTCCACACCGGCACCCCGACCTCCCGGCTGTCAGGCCCCGGTGGGGGCGTCCTTGGGGCTGACTGGCGAGTGCTGGTGCCTGCGGTAGGAGCGAGCCCATGGGGACAGACGACCACATGACCTCTGCCACCTCCCAGGTCTCCCCACATCTGCCGGGGTGCCCAAGAAATGGCCTCATCACCTCCCTGTCCCCTTTAAGCCTCTCCGGCCCTCGAAACTGTCAGGAACAGCTGAGTCCCGGGGAGGGCAGGGGCGGCAGGGGTGAAGCAGCAGCCTCAGGCCAGGAGGGTAAGTCCTGCCACAGTACAAACCCGGGGGGGGGGGCAGGGGGACACCAGGGGGTGGGTTAGGGAGGAAGTCCTCAATTCCAGTCACTCCCCATTCACTGTCCAAGGGGGACCACCATGGCCAGCTCACCACGAGACACGTGCGTTCTGGGGTCGCCCGGCCCGGGGCAGGAGGGTCCCTGGCTCTGTCCTGCCTAGGACAAGGGGAATCGGGGAGAAAGGCCACCCTACCTTTCCTCTTCCTCCTCCTCGTTGCCCTCTGCCCCATGGGGACAGGCCCCCAAGTTGCCCGGGACAGCTGAGCGCCACGGAGCCTGTGTCTCCGATGTCCCTTGGGTGGGGTCCCTTGACCACTGCCCTGCGGCTCACTTTCCAGGCCGCTGAGTGGGGCCCACTCTCCAGGGGCTGCCCGGTTATTCAGAGCAGCACCGAGTGTGGTCGGGAGCGTGGCAGCCGTGGGCTTGGCGGGCCCAGCCCTTCTCCCGGCACCTGCTTGCAACCCCCCAGGCCAGGGCACGGGGCGTGCGGTCGGCTGCTGACCTACAAGGGGGGCAGCGCTCCCTGGACCCAGCAGGCCTCCCCCCCAGACCTAACAAGACTCATGCTTAGGGGGTGCCCATTGTGCTGCCCCCAACACCCCTCTCCTCCACCCTTCACTGCCACCCTGGGAGACAGATGGGCCCGTTGTCACTGAGGGAGGGCAGACTCGGCAGTGGGGAGAGGAGGTGTGTCTGCCCCGGGCCAGAGCCCGACGGGCGGAGCTCGAACCGCCGACTCACTTGCAGAGGGCGTGACTATTCCCAAGCGTTGGGGGCGTAGTGCTAGGGCTCCAGCACGTGTGCTGGCAAAACCGGCCGGCCCCGCGTGCCACCCACTGCACCCACCGCAGACGAGGCCCCCAGCCCAAAGCCCCCTCCCCGATCACAGCTCCTGCTTCTCCCCCTGCAGCCTCGGAATCATTCCACTGAGCCAAGCTCATCCACCCCGGGAACCAGGGCCCCCCGGCTGCATCACAGCAAAGCCCGCCTCCTGCAGCCCCTGGGGTCACTCTGTCCCCAAGTGCATCCCCCGCGTGGCCCGAGGGGCCTGTGGTGTCCTGCTCCCCCAGGCTGAGTCCACGTGACCAATAAATGGCTACTGGGCCTCATCTGCCCACTATCGGATGCTGTCAGTGCGGCCGCCTCCCTTACCCCATGGCAGGACACCCGCCTTCTCTAACGGGGTGACAAGGACTTCATTAAAACACAAGCCACTGATGCAATGGTCAGCAGCCAGCCACAGCCCGCACTTCTGTCCCCGCCCGGCCTGGGCGCCCAGGGCCAGGCCGGTGCATGCCCACCTGGAGCTCCACCGTCCACAACATGTGGCCTGGCTGAAGCCCCCCAGAGCTCTCTGCGTGGCCACCCACAGACACTTGCTCATCTTCAGCATTTTGAGCAGTGGGCAGCTGGAAAGCAAGGCTCAGTAGGGGAGGGGAGCTTTCTGGACACCCCAGGGGGGAGGCACAATTGGCCTTTCTCCTGAGGGTGTGTCATGCCCACTGTCTTCCAAAGAGGGGACCCCCCCCAGGACAAAACTACCCAACAGAGGCAGCATGATCGCCCACAGGGCAGGGAGGTGAGGACATCGCGCTGCATGAGGCGGCGGCCGTCGCTGGCTCTCCCCCATGCAAGCCCCTGCCCACGGGTGTCCCTGAAGCCATCGGCCCTGCGTGGGCCCCGGGACGCCCTCCTCTGCCTCACCCTGGGTCCCAGCCCCTCTTGACCCTCTTCTCTGTTGGCCGCTAGCCTGGACAAGTGCTTTTTGCCCACGTGGGGAACCTTCTGGCAGGGCTGCCTGTCGCGCCTCATCCTGCAGGTGGGAACCCGCTGGGCCCGATTCTGCTGGGGTAGCAAGGCGGGGGCTCGGTCAAGGGCCAGCGGGGGACATTTCCTCGGCCTGGAAATCACAGCACTGACAGCTCCCGGCTGAGGGAGGCGAGGGCTGCAAATGGCCAGGTACAAACCAACTGGAGAAACCACCACCAGGGCCAGTTGTGAAATGCTCCGTGCACGCCCCGCCCTGTGCCCAGCAGCGGACATCTGTCACCACTTCAACCTCAGCCCCAGCTAGTTTCTGGGGGTGGCCTCAGACCTGGCGCTTACACAACAGAGACGTGCCCCCCAGGCCACCCGCAGTTCCGGGAGTCAGAAGTCTGGAATCCAGGTGGGGCAGGGCCACGCCCAGCCAGGCTCCAGGTGAGCCTCCTTCCTGCCCTCCCAGCTCCTGCTGTGGCCGGCAGTCCTTGGCACCACCTGGCTGCGGAAGCATGCACGGCTCCGATCTGTGCCCCATCCTCTAGGGATCGTCTTCACGTGGCCTCCTTAGGACACCTGTCACTGGATCCGCAGTCCAACCTCATCTTTGCCCATGACATCTGTGAAGACCCTGTTTTCAAATAAGTGTCCTTCCCCAGGTTCCAGGGTTTAGGAGCTGCTGCTCTTTCTGGGGAACACACTGCAACCCCCAGGAGCCACCCTGCGTGTATCTCCCCGCTTCCCGTTATCCTTCTGCCAACTGTACCTGGGGTCCCTCCGCGGATGACCAGGATCTAACGGAACATTCTATTCTCTCCTCCCACAACGCTCCTGACACCATGTGTGGGGCCCCTCTCATTAAGCAGATCTGATACTGCCTGGGGTCAGGGCTGACCCCACGGGCTCAGGGCTCCGCCCCACACACCTGCCCCCCATCCCAAGTCCAAGCCTCCTGCACTTCTGCCTGACCAGTTTTCGGGTCAGCCAGTGCATTCCCCCTCCTCGGGTTCAATAATTTGCTAGAACAGCTCACAGGGAAACAGTTTCCTTCCTAGATTACCCGTTTATTACAAAGGATATAACTCAGGAACAGCCAGGTGGAAGAGGGGTGCAGGGCGAGGCACAGGGCGGGGGTTAACAAGCTTAACCACTGTTAGTGGCATGGAGCACACTCACCCTGTCCTGCAGGCACCCCCACCCTCTGTCTCCAGGATTCTCCATCTCCCCACACAGACTCTGTCCCCACAAAGCACGGACTCCCCACCCCCTACCCCAGCCCTGGCTCCCACCCTCTCCTGTCTCTGTGGATGGGACTCCTCTGGGGACCTCCTGGGAGTGGGGCCCTGCAGGACGTGTCCCTCTCGGTCTGGCTCCTCTCACTGAGCATGGTATCGTCAGGGTCCCTTCCTTCCTAAGGCTGGATCATGTTCCAGCGCGTGGATGGACTGCACCGTGTTTATTGATTCATCCATCGATGGACACCTGGTTGCTTGCACCATTTGGCTGCTGTGAATCACATTGCTCCTCTACTCCTTGCTTTCAATTCTCCGTGGATGAGCCTGTTCTGGACGCGTCACCCACGTGGACTTACACCCCGTGTGGCCCTCTGTGTCTGGCGCCCACTCTGAGGGTCATGGGCTCGGGGTCCGTCCCCGTTGTGGCAGGGGTCAGAGTTTCTTTGTAACAGAACACTATATTCCAGGGTGTGGATGGGCCACGTCTTCTTTATCCATTCATCTGTTGGTGGACACTTTGGTTGTGTCCACCTTTTGGCTACTGCGACCAGCTCTGTTTTAAGCACTTTATATATCTTGATCCATTTCATCTTCAAAATCAACCCCTGCTGTTGGTTCTGTTCTGCCCGTTTCATAGAGGGGTACACTGAGCCATGGAAGATGTGAAACGACTTGCACGCCACCGCAGAGGAGCACCGAGTGAGAGCTGTGATTCTGGAGCTGCGCAGCGTGGCCCTAGTCACGACTGTGATGCCCGTGCCCACCCCGTGCCCTGTCTGCAGCTCGTGTCGGGGGATGCACGCTGGGAAAACCCAACCCATTGCCTGGGGACACCCGTGGCAGTGGCCTCGCCCAGCTCCGACTCAGCTTCCATCAGCTTCGACGCCTACTCTAACACCACACTTCATGATTGCAGAGCCCACCCTGAGCTCCCCCCAGGTCCTCAGTGTTGGCGATGGGGAAGGCGGAGTCGCCACCATTTTGTGGTTGGGCGCCTTTTGCAGGAGGGGGTAACTTGCCCGAGGTCGCTCTGCAATTAGAGAGCTTTGCTTTGAGACAAACACAAGCTTTAAATCCTCCCCTCCAACGAGCTTCACACACAACTGCAGTCAAAATCTCAGCCAACCTATGGGCAGGTCTGGCCTGATTCCCACCCGCTAGAGGAATGCAATCCATGGCTCCCTGGCCCATTCCTCCAACCCACCCCAAGAAACAGGCACGCCACCGCCCCCGCTCTGCACAACGCCAAACCAGACGGCAGGGAGCCCTCCCTGCACACTTGCGCAGTGGTCCACTCTCCTCAGAGCGGAAGGAAGATGGCGGCCCAGCACTACCACACATCCCAATCACAGCCCCTTAAAGAAGAGGGAATGAAAGCTTAGCAAGCACAGTGTGGCCTCAAAGGACGGGAGCAGGTGAATTGTTCAGTCAACCGACAAGGGGTTGTAGCTCACTTTCCTCAGTGTATCAGTCAGCTGCTGCCATGTAACACAGGACCGCTGAGAGTGGCTTAAACAACACACGTTCTCTCCAGTCTCCACGGGTCAGGAATCCAGGCATAGCTTACCTGGGTCCTCTGCTCAGCGTGTCTCGGGAGGCTGCGATCCAGGTGCCAGCCAAGGCTGAGTTTTATCAGATGGCTGAGTTTCATCCAACGGCTCCACTGGGGAAGAGTGGTCTGCTTCTGGGGCCACTCATGCGGTTGGTGGGCTTTCCTCCTTGCTGGCCACTCCTGGCTATCTGGGCCTCCCAACAAGCTCCCTTCATTGGCACCAGCGAGCCAAAAGTCTGCCAGCAAGGTGGAAGCCACAATCTTACATAGCCTAACACAAGAAGTGACCTCCATCACCTCTGCTGTATCCTGTTGGGTAGAACCCACCACTGGGCCAGCCCACTCTCGAGGGGCGACAGCGGGGGGCAAAGATCCACGGGGGCCATCTCAGAGTCTGTGGGCCAAAGTCCGGATTAGTAACTATCAGCCCCACAGGCTCTGCAAAAGGACAGCACTCTCTGCTAAGCACTGGCATGAGCCAGACGCCCTGGCTAGGTGCCGTGTGACCCCAAAGTGGCTCCCCATGCCCTCAAATGGTGGAATGAGGAACCTGGGGCTGGGCTGAGCGGAGCCACCAAGATAACCCAGGGAGGAGGGGTGGGGCCAAGTTGTTTCCAAAGCAAGGACGCCTGCCATTACCTAGTAGATGCCTGCCATTCAAGCCAGCAGCACAGGGGACTCTGGATACTGAAAGTGTAGGTCTAAGGCCAAAGTGAATTTCAGTTTCTACCCAATCTTAGAGCAGCTGGATGGGTGAGTCCTCCCTCCTCCCCCGCATCAGGACAGACGTCTCAACCTCCCGCCACCGCTGCACGGTGCCTGGCACAGAGCCCAGGACGTGCGAGGCCTGATCAGCACTGGCCGGACCGGAGCCGTCTGCCCGTCCTGGGCCCCCGCAAGCTCTGAAGGCCTACTGATCTCACACACACTACGCACATCTGGGCACCCCTCTCCCACAGCCGGACCACTGTTCTCTGCAGTGTGATACAGGGGGGCTGGCCGCTCAGTCATCATCCTAAAGGACCTGATGGCCAGACGCATGAGCAGGCCACACCAGGTCCTGGGCTGGACAGTCCAGCTGCAAAGGTCCGTCAGGGACAAGCAAAGACCTGAGGTCTGAGCAAAGAGCTGAAATTTACTGAAATGCGAAAACCTGATGCTGTGAACCAGAAAGAGATTAAAACGAGATAAATGTTATGGTAAGTCAGATCCAAATTTTTTAAATTAAAAAGACAAACAAGCAATGTGGCACGGGGTGTTTGGAATGAGGCAGTAAGAGGATGGTGCGGGCTCCTTCCTGGCACCACAGTCCAGACCCAGAGGCTGCAGTGATCAGCAGCAGGGGTGCCAAGCACGCCACACATCCCCTCCGAACGGACGGGGTGGGCTCTGTGCTGGGGCCCAAAGAGGGCAGGAAACCCCTCTGACCACCCTGGTTGCCTGGAAGCTTCCAGTTCATGACAAGGAAGTGAGACCAGCTGAACCCCGAGATCAGGGTGGCCTGCGCAGCCCCCCATGATGCCCTCTTCCTCCCAAAGAGCACCAGGGCAGCAGGGGAGATGCACAGACTTGCGAGCCTGCAAGGCACGGCCATGGGTGCCCGGGCCGGAGTGCACAAAGAGCCGTGCGTCAGGGAAGTGGGGCTTTATTTCCTTTAGGCTTGCAGCAGACACATGCACATGGGTACAACAGGGCTCGCAGAGGGGTACACAGTGGCTCACCCCAGCCCTGGGGCCAGGCCTAGGCACACAGGAGGACAGCCCAGTCAGACCCCACAGCCAGATCCTGAGGTCCTGGCCAGTGCCCCTGCCTGGTTCCTCCCCGCACTCGGCCCAGGACGGCCTCTGTCCCGGGAACTCTCGGGCTACAGGCTGCACAGGTGTCACTCTCTTAACCCGACCAACAGCTGAGAAGAACCAGCGCAGGGCACCACCCGCCGGGGACCCACGTTTTGGTGAAGCCCAGACCTTAGGCCCTTCCTCTGGCCCTTGACCCTGCTCGAGGGCGGCACCTAGTGGCGGACGATAGCACTGCCCGCGGCAACCCCCTCACCCCCTCTGGTCCAGGGCAACGGGGCTTTCTCCTCCCGCGGAGCTGCAGGGGCTGGACGGGCACTCAGGGGACCCTGAGCCTTCGCAGAGCATTCCAGGGGCCACGACTCCAATGGCCACGACCGCGAGCCCTGACAGTCCAAAAGGCAGCACTGGAACGGGGAGTAAAGCTGGGGTGCGACGGGGGCTGGGTGTGTCATCCCCGCATACTGGGCCGTGGGAGCTTCAGAGACGAGCGTGGGGCCATGACGGCGCCTCACCCCGCACCTGGGACGCCCTGGGCTTCTGCATCAGGGTACGGCACCCGGCCACACACACTCTCAGTAGCCCCTCCAAACTGACACCTCGAGGGCTGGGCCATCCCCTCCATTGGCCCTGGTGCTAGCTCAGTGCTGGGGGCACAGTGAGCATGGGGGATGAAGAGAGCCGGGTCAGAAACCACCTCCACCGCGGACCCCGGGGGAGCCACCTCCTGTCTGGTGTCCAGCAGAGGCCGTTGAGGCCCCTCTGATGCCAAGCCCCGGGCCCTGGGCAAAGCCCCCTACACAGGCCCCGCACACAGAGGCTGCCCCCCGCCAGCCAGCCGTTTGCAGAGCCCAGAGTCCCCTGGGTGACGCTGCCCCAGAACCCCCCCGAGTTGCCAGGGCCGTGGGACAGAGGAGCTAAGTGGCCTCGAATTCCCAGCCCCATGGAGCGCGTCCCAGCCCAGCACCCCTCCCGCCCCGGCCCCCCCAGCTCAGGAAGCCCCAGGGCCGGCCCGGGGTGACAGAGGCCCACACTGCGGGTGCCCTCCGCCCCGCGCCCCTCCCCCCACCTGCAGCTCTAGCGAAGGCCGCACTCCACGCCCTGCAGTTTCTCCTGCTCCATGGCGCGCACCAGATCCTGCACGAAGCGCATCTCGGAGGCCACCTGCTTCGCCAGGGCCTCGTAGCGGTTCTCGAGGCGGCTGAAGCGGCGCTTGAGCCCACTGGCCCCCAGCAGGGCACCCTTAGCCTCTTCCTGGGCCTGCCGCTGCAGTGCCTCGGTCTTGTGCAGCTCCTGCCGCAGCCGCCGCAGGTCCTGGCCGATGCTCTCGTTCTCTTCCCTGTACCAGGCCTCCTTCTCCTCGTAGATGGCCGTCAGCGCCTCGATGTCCTCGTGGAAGAGGCGCCGGCTGTGCTCCAGGCCCCGCAGGCCCTCCTCCGCTGCCGCCACCTCCTCCAGCACCTTGGAGAAGCGCTCGAAGTTGACGTAAGTGTTGTTGGGGGGCATGCTCGAGTGGGACTTGATGGTGTACTCCTTGAGGCGCGCCGTCTTCAAGCGCCGCCGCTCGGGCTTCCGGCCGCTGTCTTCACGCCGCACGTTCCGCCGCCGGATTGCCTGCAGAGACAGAGGCCCGTGGCCTCAGCAGGGGCGGGGCAGCCACCGAGGGCCACATGCAGCCTTTGGCCGGCTTTCCCAGATACCGTTCTACCAGCACATGGCTCTGGCGCTCTCCTGCTAGGAGGGCAGAGCTCAGCAGTCACGCCAGAGATGGCAGCGAAGAAAACACAGACTCTCTGGCCCTTTAGGGAAGGTTGATGCTCCTGGCCGAGACGCCACCCATTCCGGAAGTTTCTGTGGGAGGGAGCCCTGCTGCGTGCAGAGCGGCTGAAGAGCCAGCCGGGCACTAGAGGGAGGCCAACACCACCTCGGGGCACACCCCACGCCCGATGCCACTCAGGCCCACTCCCCCGGGGGCCCTCCCCAGACAGAGGCCATGTCACCCTTGCCATCCTTGAGTGGGAGCTGCCCCGCCCACCTCACCTTGATCCAGGAGTGCTCCAGGCTCTGGGCGATGGTCATTCTTCTCCTGGAAGAGCCCCCCACCCTGGTTAGTGCCACGCATGCTATGTGCCCTATCCTCCCATGAGGCTGGCGGAGAGACAAGCAGACAACAGGGAAGGGATTTTCCAGGCTCTCCCCCGCACCTCTGCTCTCCATCCCCACCTCTGATGACTCCTACACACGGACCCCTAGGGACTCCCCTCCAGCCTGGGGGCAAGTCCCTGAAATGCCCTTGAAACTACCTGTGATCTCCAGAGTGCATGCTCCACTCAGCCAGCAAGGAGCCCATGAAGGGGCCAGTGGGGGCGCAGGCCCCGGGGTCTTCCATGCTTTCTGAGGGGTTTTGTGAAGTGGGGTGAGACCAGACGCTGGGGCTCGCCAACTCCGGCGCCCACAGGAGGGACCAGAGAGATGGAAGGAATGAGCGGCTCGCACCAGGGGAGGGCTGTCAGCAACAGGAGCCCCTCTCTGTGAATGAGGGCTCCATGATGCCAGAAGTTTTAGATTTTCCTGGGAAAAGTACCCAAGGAATTTGGAATTTCACACGAAAACTAAAATATCGGCAAGGAATTAACAGCTCTTCAAGACACAGTGGGAGCCAACGTGAGCATCCACTGCTGACCCCAACTCCCAGTTACGCGGAGGGGACAGCATGGAGGGACACGTTCTTGGGGAGCCGGAAGGCCTTCCCTGCCAGCCCCCCTGCCCAGCCCGGCGTTCCTACTTGGGGTCTTTGACAAGCAGCCGGCGGATGAAGTCCTTGGCCAGCTCGCTGGTGTTGCTGAAGTATTCCTCGTCAAAGTCATAGTTCACAGCCGAGATGTTGGTCAGGGTCTCCTGCTTGGTCTCACCCAGGAACGGGGAGGCGCCACTCAAACTGGAAGGAGGACAAAGGGCTCAGCGTCCCCGGCACTTGGTCCCTGTCACCTCAGGGGCCAGACACAGAGGAAAGCGGATGCTGGGCCCTGAGCTCCCCTGCACACCCACATTCCCCCAGAACCTGCCCCCAACCAGCCCCCAGCGTCCCACCAGGAAGCACAAAAATGTCATGCTCAGCCACTGATGGGCACTAAAGAGGGGGCAAGTGTCTCTAAGGAAGCTGGAAGCATCTGCCCCAAACGTTTAGTGAATACAGAGGAAAAGCTGGTGACTTCCCAGGAGGGTGTCCTGGCCAACACCATGCCAGCCGGGCAGGGTGCCACGTCACCAGAGATGACACAAGGATATCATGTGCATCCTGAGCAGCTGTGCTGGGGGGCCACCCCACCCCCCCATGGGGCTCTGGGCACAAGGCACTGTGACGTATAATAAGAAATACACTTCTGGTCCTCACCCGTCCTCAGGCACAGAGCTCCCATAAGCCTCGTACTCTCCTAAACACTAAGAACTAAGAAGGTGGGAGCACCTGTTATGATATTCGGTCTCTAGCCTCGGTTTCTGAAGTGGTTGCAAGGTGATAAGATGAGAAGAACCCTTTGCCGTCCATCACAAGCCCCTTTCAGCCACACCGGAGTCTACCCGAACGTGGCCACTTTTGGATGGAAGGGCCCTAGATGACCGCGGGCTGGGGCTGGGGGCCAGGTGAAGCAGCCATGGGGTTAGTAGGATGGATCTGCTGGCCCCATCCCTGACCTCTGGGGCAAGAAGAGGGGCTGGAGATTGAGTTCGTCACCGACAATTTAATCACTTGTGCCTCCACAATGGAACCTCCGTGAAATCCCTCAACGAAAGGGCTCGAAGTTTCCAGCTGGATTCTGAATGCCTCCATGTGTGGAGAAGAGTGCATACCTCCAAGTCCACAAAGACAGGAGCTCCTGTGCTCGGAGCCCTCCCAGACCTCGCCCTACGTGCCTCCTCATCTGGCCGCTGGTCCATATCTATGACCTTCATAACTAATTGGTACCAATAAGCACACTGTTCCGAGTTCTGGGAGCCGCTCCGGCAGGCTCTCCAGGCCAAGGGGGCTCATGGGAGCCTCTGATCTAACAACCTGGCCTGTGGCTGGCGGCTCAAGTGGGACCAAGCCCTGAGCCACCTCCAGGCAGAGGGCACCAGAACCGACTAAAGCTGTGGGACACAGTCTTGGGTGCCCCAAGATGGGTTTTTTAAATATTTTTCAGTTTTGTTTCTATTTTTTTTTAATTTTTTAAGATTCTATTTATTTGACAGAGAGACACAGTGAGAGAGGGAACACAAGCAGGGGGAGTGGGAGAGGGGGAAGCAGGAGCTGAAGGCAGATGCTTAACGACTGAGCCGACAAGGCGCCCCCTAGTTTTTGTTTTTAAAGATCGAGGTAAGGGGCGCCTGGGTGGCTCCGTCAGTTAAGTGTCTTCCTTCAGCTCCTGCTCAGGTCATGATCCCAGGGTTCTGGGATTAAGCCCCATGTCAGGCTCCCTGCTCAGCCGTGAGTCTGCTTCTCCCTCTCCCACTGCCCCTTCCCGTTTGTGCTCACTCTCTCTCCATAAAATGAATAAATAAAATTTTTTTTTTAAAGACTTTATTTGATAGAGACACAGCGAGAGAGGGAGCACAAGCAGTGGGAGTGGGAGAGGGAGAAGCAGGCTTCCCGCCGAGCAGGGATTCCGATGTGGGGCTCGATCCCACATGACCGGAGCCTAAGGCAGATGCTTAATGACTGAGCCACTCAGGCACCCCAAAAATAATTAAAGGCTTAAAAAAAAAAAAATCTTAAGAAACCTTCAGGGTGTGGGGCATCTGGGTGGCTCAGTGGGTTAAGCGTTGTATTCGGCTCAGGTCACGATCCCAGGATCCTGGGATCAAGCCCCTCATCGGGCTCCCTGCTCAGCAGGAAGCCTGCTTCTCCCTCTCCCGCTCCCCCTGCTTGTGTTCCGTCTCTCGCCGGGGCTCTGTCAAATAAATAAATAAAAATCTAAAAAAAAGAAACCTTCAGGGTGGATCACTAGGCCACCTGACAAGAGAAGAAAGAGCAGTGGGGGCCTGCTTAACACAGGGATGGAGGTGAGAACAGTCCAACCGTGGCGCCTGAGGGAATAGGTCAGGGAAACCTCTTCCGCACAGAGCAGGGTTTTCCAGGAGCCTGAGACAGGAAATCACCTTTCCCTCCTATACAAATTCATTTGTTTACTCATCCACCCATCCACAACCCACCCACCCATCCATCCACCCATCTATCATCCATCCATCCACCCACCCACCCACCCATCCATCTATTCACCCACCCATCCACCATCCAACCATCCACCCATCCACCATCCATCCACCCATCTACCATCCATCCATCCACCCACCCACCCACCCATCCACCATCCATCTATTCACCCACCCATCCACCAACCAACCATCCATCCATCCACCATCCAACCATCCACCCATCCACCATCCATCCATCCATCCATCCATCCACCAACCAACCATCCACCCATCCACCATCCATCCACCCATCCACCCACCCACCCACCAAGTTCACTGAGCACTGTGGTGGGTCAGAGCCCACGGTCCCTGTCCCTGCCCAGAAGCCTTCCTGACCCAGCAGGGCCCCAGGAAACGCAGGAAGCACCAACCAGGCACTCACAGGATGTAGGTGATGACTCCGATGCTCCTGGACAGAGCACACAAGAAGAGAGGAATAGTCAGCTCAGTGGTGGGGGTGGCACCCCAATTCCCAGAATCTCTACCTGGCCCAGATGGGGAAGCCAGAAGCCCATGGCCTGTTCTGCTCTCCTTCCAGGGTCTGCATGGCCTCCACTAAGGGCACTCCTCCCTCAGCTCTGGGTATCTCAGGACTGGGAACCCGAGCTCATCTGGCCACACCCACCCTATCAAGGCTCAAACTGGGCAGGGGAGAGGTTGGGGCAGATGCGGGACTCTGTGCCTGCCGTGCTCCAAGCGGGGCTGACAAACTCTTCCTACAAAGGGTGAGATAGCAAATATTTCAGGCTTTCTGGGTCACAGTTTCTGTCCCTTATTTGTCTGTTTTGTGTTTAACAACACCTTAACAAGAAAACCATTCTGAGCTCACGGACCTGCCCTGGCTGGCGGGCCATCATTTGCCGACCCCCGTTCCAAGGCAGTGGTCTGTCTTGCCCACACCCAACAGCCAGGCGGATGGGCTACATCCCAGCCTGAGGCTGTGGCCTGGCAGCTCCCAGGCTGAGGGGCTCCCTGAGGAGCAAAAGGGCTACATGCCAGGCATGTGTGTGCTGAGCTCAGCGCCAGGCAGCCCTGGCCCCACCACTCCCCACCACTCACCACATGTCCGCCTCCAGACCCAGGGGTTCATAGTTGACGATCTCTGGAGCTGCAGGGACAGGGAGACGGAAGGGGCAGGGTCAGATCCTGGTATATCTGAGGCAGCACAGGGGATATGGCCAGAGGGAGGAGCAGGGCCCACCTGGCGGAGGGGGCGCGGGGGGCAGGGTGGCTCTGGGCCAGGAAGGCCCAACCTCCACGTGCCTGACACCAGGACTCGGGAGAGGAAATCAGGGGGGTGGGCCAGATGCCCAGGGCCAGGCCCGAGGCGCCCCCACAGGCCAGGAATCCTCAAATGGCCCCACAAACCCTGGCCCCAAGGCACTATGCAGAGCCATACCCACGAATTCGGGGGTGCCAAAGATATTCTTGAACTCATTCCCTGCTTCAATCTTGTGCGCGATGCCAAAGTCGATGAGCTTGATCCGTGGGTTGGGCACGTTCTTGTCCAGCAGCATGATGTTTTCTGGCTGGGGATATAGCAGGTCTGTTGCTCTGCCAGCCCAGCGTCCCCAGGACAGCCCCGAATCTCCCCTGGGAACCCCCAAGAGGTCACCAGCCTGCATTCTGCGCTGTAAGAGCTGGACCCCCTCCCCGGACCCACCACCCTGCTGGGGCCCACCTTGAGGTCAAAGTGGGCGATGCGCTTGGAGTGCAGGTAGTGGACGCCATCCAGGATCTGCTTGAGGAACTGAGTGGCCTCGTCCTCCGTCAGTGACTCCTTTTCCGCCAGGAAGTCGAAGAGCTCCCCACCCGAGACCAGCTCTAGGATGAGCACCACGTCCGTCTTGTTCTCAAAGATGTCGTGTAGCGTGATTATGTTGGGGTGCCGGATCTCCCGCAGGATGTTCACCTCTCGTTCGATCTCCTCCCGGCTGACGCCCCGCCGGCTGGATGACAGACGGCGCTTCTTGATGAACTTGGCCGCATACTCCTTCCCGGTGCCCTTCTGTCGGCATTTCCGTACAATGGCAAACTGGCCACTGCGGGGACAGAGGAGTGAGCAGGGGCCCGGCGAGGAACTGGGGAGGGGACGGGGCTTCTGCGACAGCACCTCCCGGCCCCGCCAGGTGGCAGGTGAGCTGCTAGGTGGGTCCAAAGCAGCCATGGCAGGTCTGCCAGGCAGAGAGCAGGGAAGTGCCTCAGTGTTTACAAAAGGGAACTGAGTCCATCCCGGGGCCGGTGGGATCCCAGGCAGCCAGGAGAAAGCGGCCGACAGGAGGTGTTTCCTCGGGCACAGTGGGCAGGAGGCCCTGAGAGCTGGCCACCCTGCTCGCCACCTGTGTCAGAGGAGGGGGCTGAGGGGTGGGGCGGCCGAGAGGGATTTTTTTTTTCTCTTTAACATTTTATTTATTTGACAGAGAGAGAGACAGCGAGAGCAGAAACTCAAGCAGGGGGAGTGGGAGAAGGAGAAGCAGGGAGCCCGATGCGGGGCTCGAGCCCAGGCCCCTGGGATCATGACCTGAGCTGAAGGCAGACGCTCAACGACTGAGCCACCCAGGCGCCCCAGAGGGGTTCTTTTATGTGATGTAATTCTACACTGATTTGACTTTCCATAGTCTATTTTGTCATGTTTAAAAACCTAAGAAAAGGGGCACCTGGGTGGCTCAGTTGGTTAAGTGACTGCCTTCGGCTCAGGTCGTGATCCTGGAGTCCCGGGATCGAGTCCCGCATCGGGCTCCCTGCTCGGCGGGGAGTCTGCTTCTCCCTCTGACCCTCCCCCCTCTCATGTGCTCTCTCTCTCTCATTCTCGCTCTCTCAAATAAATAAATAAAATCTTAAAAAAAAAAAGAAACCTAAGAAAAAACTTAAAAAGCCACTGACTTCTTATTTAACCGGTCAAGTAAGAGGAACACACACATTTTCAAACTGACAGAGAGGACAGGGGCCAGGGCCTGCACCCACAGAAACCGTTTCCACACACCTCTGCAGTTCCTTCCAATGTCTGCCCAAGAGAAATGACAACAGAAATCCACAGAGTGGTTCTACACAAATCCTCAGTCAGCACGATTCCCAGCAGCCTCAAGGGGGAAACAACCAGATGGCGATCGACAGATGAATACATGTCCACCACCTACGGACACGTCAATCGGCCGCGAACAGGAGCAAGCTGCCCACACGTGCTGCCCCGGGGACGGACCCCGAGCCCACGACGCTCAGGGAGGGAACCAGACCCAGAAGGCCACACGGGGTGTGAGTCCACGTGGGTGACACGTCCGGAACAGGCTCATCCACGGACGGGAAGGGGGCTCGTGGGGGACGGGGGCTGGGGAGGGGTGGGGAGGTGACAGCTAATGGGGACAGGATTGCTTTTGGGTGATGGAATATTCTAGAATTATTTAGGGTAACAGCTGCAAAACCCTGTAAATACACTAAAAGATCACTAGCTTGCACACTGTAAATGGGTGAACTGTACAGTACGTGGATTATATCTCAAGAGAGCAGTTATTAAAAGAGACAGAAATCCTATTTACTGTACCCCAGGGAGCTGTCCAATGTCCAAATTATTTTGCTATCCAAGAACTTAGTTATATTAACTTACTTTAACTCAAAAGCTGGCTGAAAAAAGCCAGACAATAAATATTTTTAGCCTTGTGGGCCATGTGGTTTCTGTCATAATTCTTATGCGTTTTTACAACCTTTTAAAAAAATAAAAAAACATTCCAGGTTCAGAGGCAGGCAGGATCACACTAGGCTGGGGCCGGATGTGCCCACAGGCCGTACTTTGCTGACTCCACATAAGCGGGGACCAAGTGCAAGACAAAGCACACACTCCTGAAAGAAAACATCAAGGCACCACCAGGGATCAAGAGAAAAGAGACAGGGAGGTGAGGGGGAGGGCTCCGAGGAAGGAAGGGCAGAGATGGGGACAGGCGGGGGTTAGGCTCTCTGAAGCTGGCAACAGCAGAGGCAGGTGAGGCCAGGCAGAACGAGCCTAGGAACAGGACACACAGACGAGCGAGGGACCCAACGGGGTTTGGGCGATAAGTGGACCAACCCATGGTGCCAGCACAGATGTGTTCTACCCCCGCTCAATCGGAAGATGGGAGACGTTCAAGATGGGCAACCTACTAACACAGTGGGCTGAATGATGGCCCCGCCAAGGACACCCACGGGTGAAACCCAGAACCTGTCAACAGATCACGGCTTCTGGTAAAAGGGACCTTGGCAGGTGGAAGCAAGTCAAGGCCCCTGTGGTGGGGGTGACCCTGGGTTCCCGGGGGCCAGGATCCTCATGAGGTCCTCAGGAGAGGGAGGCAGAGGGTGGGAGTCCCAGAGATGGGAAGACCCCATGCTGCTGGCGGTGAGGATGAAGGGGGGGCCACGGGCCAAGAAAAGGCTGGAGTCGGGTCTCCCTGGGGCCCTGGGGGGAACCAGCCCTACAGGTCTGTTTTAGACTCCAGACTCCCAGACCTTTCACATAATTGCACGTCCTTCTAGGCCACTGAATTGTGGTGATCAGTGACGGCGGTGACAGGAGACTCAAACACTCATCCAAAAGCCAAGTGTGCAGGTCAGCCAAGAAAGGCAGTGCTCCTGGTCAGGGCTCATCCCCCTACCTCCTGAACCTGCCACAGAGGTCCTTGGGGGACACTACTCTCCTGCCCCCTCCATGTCTCCACCAACTCTCCCCTACCCGAAATGCTTCCCCTCTCTTCTGCCTGCACTAGCCAAGCAAGTCCCACAACAAATCCCCGATGGGAATAACATCGAATTCTGAACGTTCACCCCATGCCGGCGGCACTGGGCTAAGTGCTGGACGTGGGGCCTCATTTTCAGATATGAGGACTGTTCTCCCCTGCTTTATTCTAAGGGAAACTAACAAATGAAAAGGAGTAAGACAGGGCTCATGGGAATAGGCAAAAAAATGCTATTACAGGCTAAACTGGGTACCTCAAAAATCCTTGTTGAAGTCCTAACCCCCAGCACCTCAGAGCGGGACTATCCAGAGACAGGACCTTAAAAAGGTGATTCAGTTAAAATGAGCTTACATAGGGCGCCTGGGTGGCTCAGTCGGGTAAGCGTCAGGGTCCTGGGATCGAGTCTGGCAACAGGCTCCTTGCTCAGCGGGGGGTCTGCTTCTCCCTCTGCCCCTCCCCGCTGCTTGTGTGTGCTCTCTCTCATGCCCTCTCTCAAATAAATAAAATCTTTAAATAAAATAAAATAAAATGAGCTCACAGGAGTGGGATGAATCCAATCTGACCAGTGTCCTTTTAAGAGAAGAGAAGAACACATAGACACAGACAGACAGCCAGCCCTGTGAGGCCATGGGGAGAAGATGATCATCTGAGAGGCACCTCAGGAGGAACCAGCCCTGCGGACACCTTGATCTTGGACCTCCTGCCTCTAGGCCCGGGAGAGTATGAATCTCTGCTGCTCACGGAGCCCCATCCACAGTACTTTTCTGTGGCAACCCAAGCCCACACAAGTGCACACACCACTCTATGAAGTGGAAGCCAGAGCGGAAGTCCACGTTGTCAACCCACAGAGTGATTTATTTCCCAAGACTATCAGCGTGAAGGTGAACTAGGAAGAAAGAATCCCTAACCCCTCCCAAGCACACATACAAAGAAAGTGGCTTCCAGTTCATGCGGCCCCATCCCCCTGGGACAAGAAAACGTGGCCCTGCTTTATTTGTGGTCCTCATCACCACGAGGATGCCGGGCTGCGAATTACCCAAAGACAGTCCGTAATTAGCCCCGGGGAAGACTCTGCCTCTGAAACTGAGAGCTTCTGCGGCAGCCACCTGCCGAGGTGCAGAGCGAGCATGGGAGAGGATGCTGTCCGGGCACAAGGGTGCACGTCTTCCTGATGCACAGGGCCCCGCCCCACTGGGACATCTACTGGGCCTCTGCCAGGGGGGCAGGCGGAAGCCTAATGCCCACCTCTGGTTCCGGCACACCTGGGCTTTGCAGCCAGCAGGGCTTGGTCTCAGGGCTAGAATCCCACATGGCCACTTCCAGCCTGCGTGGCCTGGGGCAAGCTGCTTCCCTCCTCTCGGCCTCCGCTTCTTTATAAAACAGGGAGAGCAGGCGCACCTGCCTGGTAGCTCTTTTCGTAGGTGAACGAAAGTAACGGAAAGACAGACTAGAACTTGGGATGTCCAAACGACGTCTGTAACCCATATAAACTGCGGCACGGCATGCGCAGCATCTGTGCCTCTAGCTGTTCACCTCACAGATCTCCGAGCACATGTGGGATCACTGGACAGAGCCGTGCCGCCCAAGATGACAGCCACCAGCCACGCAGTGGCCTGCACACCAGTCTGAACCGAGATGTGCTGGAAGCGTGTATCACACACCAGATTTCAAAGGCTTCACATCCAAAAAAGGTGGTAAAATCCTTCACCTGTAATTTTTGTTGCGCTTACAAGTAAAATGATAATAGTTCAATCTACTGGGTTAAATAAAATATATTAATCATTAAAACGGACCCAGCTACTACAAAACTTCAGTACGCCTCCAGAGTAGCGAACATTCTACAGGCTGCGTAATGCTCCAGAGGCAGTGGGGCTGGACCATTGAAGAAACTTCCCATAAAATCCTTACAGCGACTACCCCTGTTCTTAGGTCACTGGGTCTGTGCACATACATATTCCTGTGGAATTAATTCTTAACAGTGGAATCGGTGGGTGAAGGGGCATATACGTGGGACATTTGGCTGACTTTGGCCAAGCCACCCTCAGCGGGAGGACCTAACACATTTCCAACAATAAAGGATGAGATGGAGGGGCGGGGGGGGGGGGGGGGGCCTACATTCTCTACCACTCTATTAAGGAAATTCCTAAAGGAGGGACTTCAGAATCCCAAATGAGCCTGAAACACTTTCTCAGCCAAGGCGTGAGACACGACTCAGTTATTTACATTCCCTTTTGGTGACATCATGGGGCTGGTCCGCAGCGAACTCACCAAATAAGGTCTGAGGCTGGGGGGGGGGGGGTGGGGACGGATGGTGCCTGACTAGTCTGAGGCACGGTGTTCTCAGGGGACACTCCGAGGCCCCGCCAGACAGGAAATCAGCTGCCTGGCTGGAATGGGAAACCTCCGCTCTTTCCCACAAGAATGCTAAACAATTGGCAGGGACGTGGGCCCAGACAGGAGGCCTCTCCTGCAAATGTGCACGAAAACCAATCATCTCCCTCAAGAGAGGATTAAATAGAGGGACACACCTTTACCAACAAACGTTGCCACCACCTACTGTTCTCCCGCCACATGGCAGGAACCCTGGTAGGTGCTCCATGTGCTCAACTCTATTTCTCCCCAGTAGAGGTCAAAACAGGAATGTGCAGACAGGGCCACCTGACTCCAAAGCCTAAATTCCTTTGGCCAGCACAGGCCACTGACTCATTCCTTCTCGGAGAGGAGGATGAAGGACGGGGCGGAGGGATACTATCCAGAAACCCCGCAGTGCCCCCTCTCCCATGTCCCGAGCTCCAGCGGCCGGCCCTGCTCACCTGCCCAGCTCCTCCCCCATCTCATAGTAGTCTTCTACGTCTTCCTGCCTGAACGTTGACATGGTGGGCGGCCTGCTTTCTGGTGCCTTCCCTTCGCTCAAGGCTGGAGACAGGACCTCAGGGAGTCCCCTAGCTGTGACCCTGGAGGAGAAAGGGGAAATAGGGAAGAAGTGAGACACCAACTACTACTCTTAGCTACACAGAGCAACCTCCCCCACCCTGCGCCCCCAAACGAAGTTCCATGCTCCTCATAAAAGGCACATGCATGTGGCAGGCCGGGTACTTTCCCGTTACCTCACTTGGACACCACACCACACCGTCTCTGGAAGCCCCACTGTGCAGGCTTGGCCCCAAAACTACCCCCAGGCCCACACCTCTGGCTCCCCACACACTGCCCCAGCCCTTCTCTGCCTCTCCCTCCTAGGCCTCTCCCAACCTGCTCATCCAAAGCACCCCCCCCACATTCCTGCAAGTTCCCCCCCCAACTCTGCACACCCGGGGCTCCCTTGCACCTGTCCAACATCCTAAGCCGTTCCAATGCCAACACCCCCCACCTCCCTGCCCACCTGCGACCTTAACCCCTCCTGTCCTCACCCATCCCCCCCACAAACCCCTGACCACAGATCTCTTAAGACCTTCCTCAGCGGTGTGCTAAATTCCTCGGGAACTGAACAATGGCTTCCAAACTCCGGCCAGCCCCCTACCCACGGTCGCCTCCCCCTGACCTCCGCCGTCCCGACAGCACTAACCGCTTCCCCGCTCCTCGAAGGCACCCCTGCAGAGGCCCGCATCCCGTCTCCCCCACCCGCAAAGGGCCACATCTCAGAGTCTCCTCCACTGTCTTTTCCCCAACCTTCGGACAAGCTCCAGGGTACACCGCCACGGCCCTCTCCACAGGCCCCTCCAAGCCCTAACGTCCGGGTTCGAGCGTCTCCAAGGCCGCCACGCCCCTCACAAGCCCCGACCCAGCCCCTTCTCCTGCCGGCTCATCCCAAGGAGGTCCCCGAACGTCCCCCCCGCGCCCCCGAAACGCCGCCTCGGCCTCCCCCGCCCGCCGCCGGCCACGAGTCGCGCCCGCTCCGCACCGTCCGCGGCCCCGCGCCCCGGCCGGCCCTCTGCCGCGCTGGCCACCGCCGCCCTCTCCAGCCCCGCCGCCTCGGCCGCCGGGACGCACCGACCTGCGTCGACGTCGCCGCGTCAGCCAGTGCCCGCCCCCGGGAGGGGGGTCCCGCCGCCCATTGGTCTACGCGCCCGCCCCTCGTGACGCCCCGCCCCCCCGCCTCCTTCCAGGCCCAGCGGGCTGGAGTCCGATCCTCCGGATGATGTATTGCCACTGGCCGGCAGGCTCGCCTTCGGCAGCGGATTGGCTGGAACGGACGCCGGTCACACTTAGGAAGCCGGAAGGCCGACTTCCGGCCTCTGGGCCACCCCGCCCGCTCTCCTCTGACCCCGGTCCTGAAGCTGAGGGGTGCGATGCCGAATTGCTGCGTCCCTCCTCCTGCCTTCCTTGAGCACGAGACAAGCGAATGAGAGGCCCAGCTCCCGCATGGCCGCTCCTGGGGTGGACCCCGGGACCACTTTAGTCCCTGAGTTGCAGTTTCCCCCTTTGTAAAATGTTACCCACATGCATAAAATGTTACCCAAATGCATAAAATGTAAATGAAATCAGTCAGGTGTTGCCATTCATGCTTGATTTTTCTGACGCGTGTTGTCTCAAGACACACGATAGAACAGCTAGTTAGTAGGTACCAATCAACCATCTTAGGAGGTAAAACATGTTAACATTTCTCCGGTTCTGCAGGTGGGGAAGCTGAGACCCAGAGAGGCTAAGTAACCCACCCGAAGTCACACAGCCAGGAAATGGCATAGCTGAGAAATCATTGCCAGAAAGCCCTGAACCACTGCAGATGTCATCTCACGAAAGACCCCAAGTCTTGACTTTCGCAGCCTACCGTGCCCTCGTGCCATTCTCTCCCCGCTCACTCCACTCCCAGCTCATCTGCCCTCCTTCTGACTTCAAACATTGCACTCCCACCCAGGTATTTGCACAAGCTGTCCCGTCAGCCTGGATTCTTGCTTCAAACACCTTCTCCCGGACCCGTTGCATCAATAATTAACTACATCTTACATTAGATGCAATTATTACCTCTTAGGTTAGTATGGCACGCTTGTCAGAACTAACAAACCATCAGTAATACATTCTCATAACCAAGTCCGTACTTCATTCAGATGTCTTCCCCACCGTCCTTTCCCTGTCTCAACAAATCCCATCCAGAATCCCACATATTATTTAGTCCTTAGGGTCCTCTTTGTTGTTTCTCAGACTTTCCTTTTTTCCTATTTTGATGACTTCGACAGTTCGGAGGAGGACTGGTCAGGTATTTTGTAGAATGTCCCTCAATTGGATTTTTTTTTTCCCCATAGACTGGGGTGATGGGTTTTAGAGAGGAAGACCAAATGCCCTTCTCATGACACCGTATCACAGGTCCAGGCTATCGACATGACATTGCTGTTCACATTGATCTTGGTCACCTGGTTCCATGTCTGTCAGGTTTCTCCAGAATAGTTTTTTCTCCTCCCCTTTCCATACTGCATTTTTTGGAAGAAAGTCGCTTGTGCATAGCACACTTAATGAGTTGGAACATCATTTTCCTTGTAAAAAAACAAAACAAAACCCTGACAAACTATAGTAAATTAGACTTGGGTATATGGCATTTTCTCAAAAACGAACAATTAGAATCTGTCACTTCAAGGGAAACAATTGACAGGATTTGTTGCCAATGGTACATTTTAGCTTATTTTTTTTATAAAGGTTTTATTTATTTGACAGAGACACAGCCAGAGAAGGAACACAAGCAGGGGGAGTGGCAGAGGGAGAAGCAGGCTTCCCGCTGAGCAGGGAGCCCAATGGGGGGCTCGATCTCAGGACCCTGGGACCATGACCTGAGCCGAAGGCAGAGGCTTAACGACTGAGCCATCCAGGTGCCCCAAATTTTTGCTTTTAAGCAAAAAAAAATTAGTATTTCAAAGCTTGCTTGAGTTTCCAACACTTCTCTGATGAAAGTTAACAAATGGGACTTTTCAATATATTTTTAATGAGATGTGTCAACAATCTGAAAGCAGCAAACTTGGTATACCAGTATTTCCAAGGGATCAATCCATGTTACAAAAGCCTGCATGGGAAAACGACGCCTTCAAAGTGCAAGAGGGGCCAATGGAGTTTAACAGTAACGAAAAGCTCGCTAATATGGTCTCAAATACCACACTGTAATTATTCTTTAAGAAATTACCCCTTGTGTTGGGGCGCCTGGGTGGCTCAGCCTGTTAAGCGTCTGCCTTCGGCTCAGGTCATAATCCCAGGGTCCTGGGATTGAGCCCGTCAGGCTCCCGGCTCCGCAGAGCTTGCATCTCCCTCTCCCTCTGCCTGACGCTCTACCCATCTGTACTATCTCTGTCAAGTAAGTAATATCTTTAAAAAATATATTACCGGGGCGCCTGGGTGGCTCAGTTAAGCGGCTGCCTTCAGCTCAGGTCATGATCCCAGGGTCCTGGGATCGAGCCCATCGGGCTCCATGCTCGGCGGAAGCCTGCTTCTCCCTCTCCCACTCCCCCTACACTGTCAAATAAATAAATCTTTAAAGAACTTGAGTTTTGGCGTTCCATCAAAGAACACCCACAATTCCGATAACAGTTCTTAAAGGGCCTTTCTTTTCCATGCACAGGAATGAAGTTGGATTCTCTCCATAGAATCCAACCAAAACCACATTATCACATTTAACACAACAGGTATGAGAATCCGGTTGTCCCCGAAAAAGCCAGAGATTTCGGGGATTTGAAAAAAGGTAGGCTCCTACTCTTCCAATTTTTGTTTCAGAGGGTTCTTTTCTTCATGAAGATGTTAACGCATAATGGATTTGTTATATTTAAATAAAATTATATTTAAATTTCCCAATTTTAATTCCTAAACATGGTAAATACCAGTAGATAAAACCCATTTAAACAAAAACGGTCTTTCGGGTCCTTGATAATGATTTAGAATGTACAGGTGTCCTGAGACTAAAAAGGTTGTGGACGAGAGGCCTAGAGAGACAAGGATAACACAGAAAATCAGTAAAAGGAAACAAATACGCATAGGGAGCAATATAGACACATGCTTGTAACGTATAGATGCTTGGGATAAGCACACATATATGTAATTAAATCGTCAGGACAGCCCCTACCAATGGAATCCTTTTAAATTTTACAACTGAAAATGCACACGGACATAGAGGTGCTGTGATAGCAAGCCAAATACCCGAAGTGACTAAGAATTTAGAATTGAAAACTTAAAAGCACAGTTCCATCTTATCAATTTACAGTCCCTATCTTTTGACAAAATTACTGGATATTAAAAATGCACAACTAAATGCAATGTGGCATCCTGGATTGGATCCTGAAACCGTGACAACCAAGTAAACAGTCACTTAGCATACCTTTGTAACACCTTTGCAACTTGTCTACAAATATTCAAAAATGTTTATAATAAAGTGCAAAAAGTACTTGAGTGTTTGTGTCAAGCAATGTTGGGTTTTGAAATAACATTTTCCAACACGAATGACCTTCTGTTGGAAGATGCTGGGGGTTGGCGACTGCACAGGACAACTCTTAAATGGGCAGAGCTGTCCAGTGCTTTCATGACATCCATCATCCCGGCCTGGCTTCTGCCTTCTAAATGGTAATGGGGCTCCCTAAGCCAGTTAACAGGCAAAGTCCCCCCACAAATTTCCACAACAGCTGCCACCACAGCACATCACTGTTGAAGCAATGCATTCTGGTGGTTGTTTATCCAAGGAAAATTAAGAGTGACTAAGTAGAAAGACTTAAGATCTAGAATTAAATGCTTAAGGTTAAAATAAAAATCTCGTCATGCCTGGGTGGTTCAGTCGGTTAAGCGTCTGCATTCGGCTCAGGTCATGATCCCCCTGCTAGCGCTCTGGCAAAATCTTAAAAAACATTAGGTCTGTGTGCCACTTTTAACTCCCAGCTTTAACTTTTCTGAATAACCAATCTGGTTGGCTAAGACAACTTGCCTGGCAGGTGGCTTGCTTTTGTGGTTTTCCCTCACTGGACAGTTAAGTCATTTAGAGTTGTCCAAGCCAGCTACCATCAATAAGCCCCAGCACCATCAGACTCCATAAGTGTAGTGAAAAACAAGGTTACAGATTAAATCCCTTGGTTGCACAGGACCCACTTCAAGCACCTAGCAGCCCCATGGGCCAGTGTGGCCACCTCTGCACAGTGTAGGCGCAAGAGGCACCAACACATGGACTAGCCCTGTGTGCCACATGGGCCTCCGTACCTGGGCCTGACATCCGGAGGTACTTCAAGGTCAAGTTGAACCTTTTGCACGGCTATCACCAGTGGTGGAGACACACTGGCACGGGGGAGGCCGCTGCAGCCTGACTGGACCAAGGAAGTCACATGGACACACAAAGTCACCACCATATCAAATTTATTATTCCAATGGCACTAATACAGCTGGAGGTGCTCACGGTGACACCGCACAAAGTTTCCTGCCTTCTAGCTTCTGTCCAAAGAGAAAGGCCTACCCGCTCGTTCCTTCCCCGTGGGGGGAAAATCCACTACGGGCCATTTACCCAAATAAACCTCTTAATGCATTATATATTTTTTTGGACATCTGAGTTTCTGAAATGGAAAAAAGTGTTGAGTGTCCCATCCCACCTCCCCCACCCCCACCGGCCAAATAAGTCCCTGTTGCCAGGGCATTTCTGTTGCCTCTGAAATCTTGAAATAAATATCGAAAGAAACGGCATCAAGTGTTCACGTTGAGTGATGGCACTGAGTGGGCCCCAGAACCTGTCAGGTGGAGCGTCCCCGTGGACAGTCTCGAGGTGTTATGGAGAATGCGAGAGCTTGTTGCTGTGATCGATCGTCAGCCGGGTACAGGGGCTGTGCTGAGTCCCACCAGGGAGGTGGGCTGCAGGGGAGGGCTGCCTATAACTTGTCCAGGAAGTTGTCCAGGGCCGGGATGCCTTCCTTCAGGCCTTTGCGCTTGCGTGTTTCGGCCACCACCTGGCTGGGGCGGCTGGTGTTGTCGAAGGGATCCCCGGGCAGGATCTGCCAGTGGTCAAAAACGCACTGGGGAAAGGCCTGGCCGCCAGTGTTGGACCTCAGGTCAGCGGTGAAGCCTGTGGAGAGGGACAGGGCTCACTAGCAGGCTCAGGAGATGTGGTTCCCACTACTTCCACGGCCAAGCCTCAGAGGAGGGTGAGGACAATGCACACACATCACAGAGCCCGGGTCAACTCAAATTAGATCACATGTTAAACCTAACCCTGTATCTCACCCAAGTCTTGCTCAAAACCCAAAATTTGTTAAGGGAACCGTACTGGCCATTCCTGGGCCGCTCTCTGCTCACCCATAGCATGAACCTAAGCTACAAAACCACTGCTCTGCTGGTCTTGACCTTAACATTTCACCAAGTTACACATCCAAGGGTTTTCTTCCCCTACAAATTCACCATTTCGGAGATCTGCGTATTGAGCGGACCAATTCGTCCTCCACAACCCTGCTGCTCCCGCCGTCCAAACGGGCAGGGCCCAGGCCAGCACTTTGCAGATCCCATCCATGGCTCTCATCACCCCAGTCTAGGCCTTGCTAGAGGCAAAGCCCAGATGTATCCTGGACCAGGTTTGCCTGTTAAGATGATTGGCTCTGCCCTGGAACCAACCAGCCACAGGCAGTGGGTGTCTGAGGGAGGCACCGAGCTGGCACTTACCAAAGGACTCGTTCACGGGCAGATAGGCCTTCACGACAAACATGGGGGTGCCGGCCACCTGGGACTCCTCAAACACATGACCCCGCTTCCTGTTCAGGACACCGTAGATGCCACCAACCACTTGTTCTGGACACTGTCAGGCAAGAATAGCTATTATAAGCAGCTATTGGACAAAACAGCACCAGTATAAAAAAAGAGGACCAAGCCTCCATACCTGAATCTCCACAAGGTAGATGGGCTCCATAAGCCGAGGCTGGGCAGTCAGCACACTAGCATAGAGGCAGCGCCGGGCAGTGGGGATGATCTGGCCCCCCCCACGGTGGATGGCATCCGCATGCAGGGTCACGTCGTGGACATCAAAGCGCACACCACGCATATTCTCTTCACACAGAGCCCCCTGCAGAAGGAGCCAGAGACTACCATCAATGTCCTGCGACTACTCCAGCCCCTCCTTCCAGGACAGATCACATAGCTCTACACCAACACCTCCAGGTCTCCACCTAGACTGACCTGCTGCATCCTGCCCAGCTCAGCCTCCCTAGGACTCCCTTCCCAGAAGGCAAGACCAGAACCCCACTGCGCCCACAGGGAACCAAGTACAAGTGACCCCAAGATCTCCCAATAGGTTGTGAGCCTCCCTGGCCTGTTTGGAAACAGACAGCTAGCTGATCCATCATCAGCTGGACACCGAGTGGTCCCCTCACCTCTTTGGTGGCCCACTGGAAGCCAGCTACCACGCTATCCTTGATCTCGTTGAGGTACTGCACACCCTTGGTGATGTCAGTGAGGACGTTGGGGCCAGTGCCGTCGGGCCCAAAGCACCAGATCTTGCGAGCCTCAGCCACATCCCACTCATACTTCTCGGCCAGATAGCGGGCCCGCTGCTTCAGCTCCTGGCGGGCGGACACCTCGCCCTTGTCAATGTCCTCGGCCAGGCCGTCAGGGAAGGGCCGAGCCTTCATGTACAGCCGGTTGTGCTTGTTGGGGGACTTGGACAGGCAAAGCACATTCGATTCCTCACTGACAGTCTCACGATAGGAGACTACGGGGTCAGATTTCTGCAAAGGAAACGTGAAGGTCAGGCCAGGCAGTGACTTTCCAAGAAAACATCTACAGGGTCTTCCTGATCAGACTCATGGCGTAGCATCATACACAAATGCCAAGCCCAGCTCCTTGCAAACGCAGATGAAAACTAGGGCACCCAACAGCCAGACCTTAGGCTAGCTACAGAAACCTAAACGATCTGCAATTTTCAGAAACTTGTTAAAATTTCTTAGCATCTGCAAAGCAGCAGACCTTTCACACTGCAACCTCAGAAGTTTTGAACACATTTGGAAAGTGTTTCCTGATAGCACATTTTATCTGTTTCCTAGTAACAGATTTTATCCAACAAATGCATAAAGAAAAACAGCAAACCCTTGACTATGCAGTCTCTCCTCAGGCCTCCAGCCATCTGAGCCCGGAGCCAGGCCTCACCTTGATGGGAATGCACGCATGGTCCTCCTCCAGGTCTTTCAGACAGATCTCCAGGTGCAGCTCCCCAGCCCCTGCGATGATGTGCTCCCCGGACTCCTCAATGATGCACTGCAAGGGGCCAAGACTTAGACCCTGCGCACTGACCCCAAGACATTCAGGGATCCCCAGAAATTCTAGGGAATGGGTGGAAAGCAGGCTCCCCCCAGGCTTCCCTACAATTGGAGAAGGTAGACTCCACAAAAATGGGGAGGTGGGGTAACTCAGGGCTCACAAAAGGCAGCTAACAGCTCTCACATGCCTTTTTTTTTTTTTTTTTGCTGGTTCTCAGCATTACCTCCCAAAGCAATCTGCAGTACAAACAGGCCGTAAAAATCTAACGTTATGAAAAAGAACCGAATGATTTCTGGGCAAGAACTTCCCCCTTGTCGCACAGCTGTTCTGCCAGGAAAAGGGTGTGCTCAGCACACATCGGACTTTCCAATATCCAAATATCCCCAACTCTAGAAGCCCCCCATAGACCACAAACTAACCACTCCTGCAGAGTGTTCCCTCCTGTCAGGGCACCACCCACCTGCACCATAGGGTCCGACTTGGCCAGCCGTTTCAGACCCTCCACTAGTTTGGGAAGGTCAGCTGGATTCTTGGCCTCCACAGCGACCCGGACGACAGGGCTCACGCTGAATTTCATCACCCGCATGTTGTGGGCATGCTCAAAGGTAGTAATGGTGCCAGTCTTCACCAGAAACTGGTCCACGCCCACCAGACCCACAATGTTCCCACAAGGCACATCTTCAATGGGTTCCACGTAACGGCCCATCATCAGGATTGTCCTGGGGGAGACGGAACAAGCATTAACACACCAAATCCCCAAATGGCCAAAAAAAAGACTCCTTCCTTCTGGAACCTGGGGCTGTCCTGCCTGCCTGAAACGGTAGCGTGAACCCACCCCTAGAGCTTCAGGCCCTGACTTTACCTTGCAACCCAGGTTCCTGTGACAAGGAGTCCCAGCTCTTACACACCAAAGTCGAAATTTACCTGCTCATTCCTGCTTCCCCTGTGGGGTTCCACACCCAACTCAGGGCTTATTGGGAGTGTCACAGGAACCTGAGGGCCCCCAGGAGCCAGGCTGGGTATGTGTGTGAGTAGGGTCAGTCTTTCCCCCACCTGGAGTAGACACTACCACTACCACAACCCCTCTGGAGTCCCCGCTGGCTCTCTAGGGACCTGAGAGAACTATCACTGCCAGCACCTCGAGCTTAGGGACATGTGTGTCCAAGTCCAAACTAGGGCTCGGACCACTGCTTTCAGGCCATGTCTCATCCAAACAAGTCCCTCCTTCACCTTAACAGTTCCCTTCACCCTCTTTGGGCCACACTCCCTGTGGGGGAGAAGTGGGGAGTGGGGTGGTATACGGACCAGCCCAGCACATACCCAGGAGCTGCTGAGCACCTTACCTCTGGATGGGTTTCAGGTAGAGGTCCTCCTTCTTCCCAGGGGTGTAGTTGGGGCCCATGATCCTGACCTTCAAGCCAGTGGACACCAGCCCAGAGAACACACGACCGAAAGCGTAGAACCGACCTTTGTCGGAGGTTGGCACCATTTTGGAAATGTACATCATGAGGGGACCTTTGGGATCACAGCTTTTAATGCCTGAAAAAGGAAAAATCCCCAAAAGAGAACACGTGATTCCTTCGCAGCTCACCCTTACAGAACTGTGACCCAGAACTTAGCAATAAGCGCCTTCCAACCACTGCCGCAGACCGCTCTTGGGGGTCTGCCCAGCACTCTAGAGCCAGGGCACAAATGAACCTCACATACCCATCGCTGCCTCG
Organism: Zalophus californianus; assembly: GCF_009762305.2. NCBI lineage: Eukaryota > Metazoa > Chordata > Mammalia > Carnivora > Otariidae > Zalophus > Zalophus californianus. The sequence goes on from NC_045595.1 coordinate 2,925,799, forward strand.
TCGTCCGGGGGCCCCTCATACAAGAGCTCACAGCGGTATTTTTGGGCCGTCACAGGAGAAGGCAGATGGATGGTGATCATCTGCAACAAAGCGTCCCCAGCTGGTAGCCAGCGGCGCATCACAGCCTACAGAAGGAGACGGAAAGCTCAGGCAAGACCGATGGCCCTCAAACCCCCCCTGCTCAAAGTGATAGTAAGATGCACTTAAGATTCTGAGCTGCTCCTCCCAGGGGGACCAACACCCCAGGTCTCCTGAACGCCCGCTGGCGGATGGGGCTGTGACTGGTGAAGCTTCCGACAGAGAGCCACTGTCGCACCAGAGGGCAAGGCCAGCAGTACACCACCACAGGGCCCATCCACACTCACCTTTAGAAGTGGTTTGCCTTCTTTGTCTTTGTCTTCGCTGTCCAGCTTGATATCCAGCTTTTCAATAAGCTTTGCCGTCTCCTCTTTCTTAAAATTCATGATAGCGTCAAACACCTAACGAGTTACAAAAATAGCACGGTGGGTTTGGGAAGGTAATGGGAAGCCTGTGACTGCTTCCTCCCCAACAATCCTAAACCATGGGCAAAGCTAGGGCAGTGCTACAAAATTCCCTTAACAGCAGAGCGCTAAGGGCCTCGACAGACCAAGTCTTGGGAAAAACGGAACAGGTTGTCACAAAACACAAGTCTGTTCTGACACCTAGACCACAAACGTTCTAATTCACACTTAAAACTTGCTAGCAAAGCCATCTTTAGCCTCCTCTCCCCACCACCAAACCCCCAGCCAGGGAGGCACACTCCCCTGCACCCAGGAATCTCAGCGGCTAGCTTGTCAGAGTGGAGCCCTGGAGGCTGAACCTCCACCGCTCTTACCTCCCCCCTCCCCCAGCACCCACCTTTCAACCCAGCTCTGCCTAACCACAGGAGATCAGGTTGACAGGTCCTCCGGGAGCCACCAGGCCCAAAGACAGAGCCCAGCAGATGCACATCCACGATGCACTCGTCAGCTCACCTTGAAAATAGGGTCCAAGATGAGCTGGCAGAACGTCCGTGGTAGCTTCTTGCCATCAGGGCTGGTGGCTGACTTGCTGAATTTGCCGTTGGCTGGATCAAAGTACCTGACACAGAAGCATTTACCCACTCAACTATGGTAGTAGGAGAATGAGGGGAGACCCATATGGGCCGAGGAAACCATGCTGGGCAGGAAGAGCCTATGGACGTTTGGTGGTCCCCAGCCCCGTCCCCACCACTTGCCAGTGGATCCCCGCCCAGGCACAGGAGTACTGCGGAGAGCGCCTGCACCTCCCTTGTAGTGCTCACCGGTCACCCCACAGCTTCTTCATCATGTCCTCCACTTTCTTGGCCCGCTCAGCAGGCCCCAGCTGGCCCTCGCCCTTGGCAGCAAATTTGGCCACATACATCTCTGCAAACTGCTTCAAGGTAAAGGCCCAACCGTGGAGTCCAGACCCAAAGCCGACAGTCCCAAGTACAGGGTCGATCTGCAAGGGCGAGAAAATGCTATGAGTGCGAACAGTTGAATAAAAAGCACGAAGTCCCTGGGCACTGTGGGCCTCAGACGTCAGATTTCTTCAGTAGCCCTCAGGTCAAAGTGAAGAAATTTTAGTCATCATTTTTAAGGCCCAACTCTGCTCCATTCCCTCTGGCAGCAGGGTGCGCACACGCTAACCCCTAAAGCACTGTCAGCGGGCAGAACCATCCACTAGCCTGCAGCTCCCCCAAAACTGCTAAGTGAAACCAGCTTTAAAAATGGCCCAGCTCAGGGCGCCTGGGTGGCTCAGATGATTAAGCGTCTGCCTTCGGCTCAGGTAATGATCCCAGGGTCCTGGGATTGAGCCCCGCATCAGGAAGCCTGCTTCTCCCTCTCCCACTCCCCGTGTTCCCTCTCTCGCCGAGTATCTGTCAAATAAACAAAACCTTTAAAAAATAAATAAATAAAACGGCCCAGCAACCTTGTCACCTCACCATTCCTGGCAAACCCGCTTTCAGAATTACCAAGAGTCCCCAAGAGTCCCCAGGGCCATCACCCTAACACCAAGAAAGGTCACATCTCTCCCAGTATGAGCAAGAATTGAGTCTCCCCATAGGGAGACACGGAATAAAGTTCTGGGAACACAGGAGCAAAATAGCAAGCTGGCCAAAACCCTCAACCTCAGCAGGCAAATGACCTACCATGATGTTGCCCATGGGTCCACTCTCGCCCTCCCCATAAGTGGAAATGATGACATTGACATTCTCCACGATGCGCTGGAAAGTCTGGTAGAGCTCCTCAGGCTCCAGCTGCAGCTCCAGCAGAGCCCGGTCCATCTTGTTCATCATCAGCACAGGCTTGATCCGCTCAGCAATGGCCTGCCGCAGCACTGTCTCTGTCTGCACGCACACACCTGGGGATAGGCATCTCCATCAGTGCGGGGCGGTGGGCGGGGGGGGGGGGGGGGGGGGGCAGGGAGAGACAGCCCCAGGATCCTAACCACATGTACGGGTACCTACTGCTTACCAGACACACAGTCCACCACCACCAAGGCACCGTCGGTGACACGGAGGGCGGCAGTCACCTCCGAGGAGAAGTCCACGTGCCCGGGGGAATCAATGAGGTTGATTAGAAAGCCAGAGCCATCCTTGCTCTGCTTGATAAAGTTCAAATCGTTCTCCGAGAGCTCATAGAAGAGAGAGATAGCCCTGAGAAGATTGGAGCAAGTTGGGTGGATGGAAGCCACATCTCCATTGCCTTACCCGTAACACCTGCAGTAAACCTAGATTCCTGCTTTTTAAACCCTCTCAGTGAGGTTATTTCCTTTCCTTGCTAATTATTCCCCCTTCAAACAGGATTCAGACTTCCCACACAAAACCCAACCCACCCAAGAAGCTTTGCCCTCACCCAGGGAGGCCCACCTCCCTAGTAGTACCAGCTGCAAAAAGCAGCTCCTCGTGGGACGCCTGGGTGGCTCAGTCGTTAAGTGTCTGCCTTCAGCTCAGGTCATGATCCCAGGTCCTGGGATCGAGCCCTCCATTGGGCTCCCTGCTCAAGGGGAAGCCTGCTTCTCCCTCTCCCACTCCCCCTGCTTGTATTCCCTCTCGCTGTGTTTCTGTCAAATAAACATCTTAAAAAAAAAAAAAAACAAAACTCGGAGCCCATCTGTCCAGCCCCCTCGTTCTGGTTACTCCCAGGCTCAACACACCTGATTCTAAATATTTACCAGGTGACAAAATAAAATCTAAAAACCTCAGACTACCCCCAACTGAAATCTCAAAACAAACGACCCAGAAAAACCTCACAAAACTACCAACTAAAAATAAGTGGCAGCTACAATCACTGCTTCAGGTGCTCACTCTGTCAACACCTACAACCAAGAAAATTGTCACTGGGAGGGCCACATACAGGTCAGGATATTTGACAGCACCCTGATGCCAGCGGCAATACCCCCCGACTTCTCCACGGTGCCAACAACCTTGTAGCCCCGAAACGGGGAAGCCACTGGGTTAACCCCCTTCCTCTCCAAAGCTCCCCAGGCCCCAATACCAAGCATCACTGTTCCTCACCGGCTGGCTGCACCTTCCCCTCTCAAGACTGAACCTCATTCTTCCTCCCAGTTCAAAAACTCAGCCCCCCAAGGTGCTCAAACCATCTCCCCAGCAGCCCCAGGAACGTGGTACTGCCTGCTGTCTCGCTTCCCCACACATCCCAGACCTGGGTGAACACCTCCATTCCCGCTCTCCCCAGGACACCAGTGCTTGCTCACGTTGACTTGATGGTGATGCAACGCTCCTGCTCGTCCTTCCGGGTGTCAGTGAAGCGGGTCTCCCCAGCGCGGGCAGAGGCGATGATGCCGGCCTTGCACACCAGCGAGTCCGTCAGCGTGGACTTGCCGTGGTCCACGTGGGCGATGACGGACATGTTTCGGATGTTGGCCTTCTTGTCCATGATGGCCCGGATCTGGTCTACTGTGAAGTTCACCTGGACAGCGGGAGGGGAGGCTCAGGGCAGCCCGGGCGGCCTTGGGACTTGGATCGATAGATTGCCAAGGCCTCAGCCAGGAGCGGGCCCGTGCCGTGACAGCCCCAACCACCCTCTGCGCTCCACCCGGTGGCAGACACCCCCTTAAAAATGCCACTTGTCCCATCTCCGGGAAGCCCGCTTCTACTTGTCACCGAGACGCAGCGACCCAGATGAGGGCTGGGGACGAAGTGCCGGGAGTGACACCAGATTTCCGACGGAACATGCACGTCGGAGGCCTTGCCAGCCCAGTCACGACTGCGGGGGGGGGGGGGGCGGGGAGGAGGCTCCCCCCAAAAAACCCATCCCCGCCACTGGATTCTCCCCGACTTCCCCCGAGGGAGGGCCGTCTGTGCAATCCAAGGTCACCCCTCTACCCGGGGGTCAGCCGGGGCCACCGGCGGGGGCAGGGAGCACGCGCTGCCCCCACGGACGCCAGCCTCCGTTTGCGGGCTCTGTGGTCAGCTGTTCGCAGTCCAGACGCGCAGGGAAGGCAGCAGGCGGGAGGGGGGAAGCCTTTCCCCGGCGAGCCCACCCCCTGCCACCCACCGCAGCCGACAGAAAACCAAGCCCAGCTCGCGCCCCGCGGGTTATATAAGGCGGCTCGCGCTCGCCCCGCTCCCCACACGGCGCCCGCCATTACAGCGTCTGCCACATCATCATAACCGCCCCCCCCCCGCCCCGCCTCTGCCCCAGCTCCGGCCCGGGGTCCCGCGAGGCGCCGGCGCCCCCGGAAGCGGGGCAGAGGCTCGGCGGACGGCGCGACGCGCAGACATGGCGGCGGCCGCTTCCTCACCCCCGAGCCCGCCGGTGCCGCCATGTCTCCTCCAGGTCCGCGCAGCTCCAGCGCTCCAGACTCGGGAGCGCCGGTCCCGCGGGGTCCCCGCCGCCCACCCAGGCCACCAGCCGGTCGGCGCTGCTCACCATGGTGGCGGATGGCGGCGGATTCTCCCAGGCAGATCCGAGCGAGGCGAGTCGCGCCGAGGATGGCGGCGACGACGGCGGAAGAGAACGTTGACGTCAGCACCCGAGCTTTTATAGGCAGAAGCCGGTTGGGAGGGTCATCTGACCGCGCTGCGGGGGCGGGGCGAGAAGTAACGCCCCGCGCAGGCGCAAGGGAGGGAATCCTCCTGTTAACCCTTCAGGCGATGGTGGGACTGCGGGATTTCCCGGGGGCGGTGGGTGGTCGACCCCAGAGCTGGGTGCACGCCTCCGGAATGTAATACTCTGGTGTGTTGGGCGAAAAGCGCCGTTTTAGGTGAGAATATTAATCGTGGCAGCTATATCCTCTTGCACAATGCCAAACACTTCTGTGAAAAGTACTTTACAATGGGAAAAGGGTCTGTGGATTGTACCACAGCCAACTTTCTGGTTTTGCTATTATGTAAGATGAAACCACTGGGGGAAGGTGGAGTGAGGATCCTCGAGACCTCTCTGTACCATTTTTGCAACTATCTGCCTTATAATTATTGCAAAATAAAAACCTTTTTTGAAAGCAGGTATTAATCACTCATTAATCCCAGAAAGATAGATTGATCATCTACTGTACCAGGAATTGCTTGCTGTAACTGTAGTTGCTATAACAATAAACAAAACACCTTACTATCTCCCCCACTCTACCTGTTCTTACACTAGGTACTTGGATTTTTCTGTGCATCAGTTTCTCCACCTGTAAAATGGAGTAATCAGTACTACCTCACTGGGTGAGAGTAAGATTAACTGAAAACATTCAAAGAGATTAGCTCTGCGCCTGACACAGCACTCAATACACGTCAGCTATTTTAATTAGCTATCACTGCTATTAATACAACACTTATTTAAGGGACATGGTTTGCCATGTCTCAGGCACGGGGCTCAGCGCTTTCCAGGTGCAATCTCATTTTCTATTTCATTTCCTCTCTAGCCAGAGGTTCACAAGTCTATTTTGCATTCGTGTCCTAATCTGACCCTAACCAACTATTGTATCTCAGATCTTTGGCTTGAGGGAACAAACTGGCATTCCATTCAGCATTTTTATTCTTTATAAAGAGCAAAGCTCAATGCTTCATACACAGTAGACTCTTAGGACGTCTTTCTTGTATCATCCATGAATGATATTTTTATTAGCACAAAAGAAAAAAACCCTAAGGTAAATCTTCCCCTACACTCAGGCTGTCAGAAGGAGAGGGACTGCATTGCTCTCCCTGCCCCACCCCTCCTGCTGGGAGAAGGGGAGATGTGCATCTGCAAAAAGCAATGCAAGTTGGAATCTGAACTCTAAGCCTGTGCACTCCTCGTTCCCACAAATGCTTTGCACATTTTGCGTTGTAAAGCACTGTCCAGCCCTGATAGCATTTACACTGGGGGTCAATTTGGGGGCTTTAAACACCTATATCTGTGTTCATGACACGTTTGATGTTAATTTTTACAAGGCAAATCTATGAGCCATTTGAAGGACATGGGTTTTTTGGGTTGTTTCTTTTTTAAGATTTTATTTATTTATTTGACAGAAAGAGGTGGGGGAAGAGAGAGCACAAGCAGGGGGAGCAGCAGAGGAAGAGGGAGAAGCAGTCTCTCCACTTGCTGCAGGGCTCAATCCCAGGACCCTGAGATCATGACCTGAGCTGAAAAGGCAGACGCTTGACCAACTGAGCCACCCAGGGGCCCCTGAAAGACACATTTTCAGCATATGGGTATCCAGTTTCCCATTCTTAATAAATTTTAATCTTTAAGTGTATTGAGCTCCCACTGTGTACTGAGCTCCATATCAGGCACTTCCCAGCACTTCCTTGCAAATTGGGGCATTTTCTTGATGAAAAGCAAAGGTTTTCATTAAAAGGTGGATCAATTTCCTTTCAAATGAATAGAATGCTTATTACGAAAATTCAATTTAGTGTAAATTGAATAAGGAGAATAGTGAGATTTAAGTCCTTCCATCCACTGTTACCCTTTATGGAGAGGTGTTCTGTTCCTCAGCTGCAGAGATGGAACCAGGTATTGGCTGGGTACCCGTCCCCAGCGCTATCCCCAGACCCACGTTTAGCAGAAGCCTGTGGAAGGAATTGGGCTTCAGCAGAGAGCGAAAGCAGCCACAGCCTGGCTCAGGGTCTGCAGTAATAAATACAGGCCGAGGTAAAGGGTGGGGAAGAACCATGAGAAAAAAGTCACCTCTGCAGGGAGGCTCAGCTGCGCATGCGCCAGCCCAGAGGCTGGGATGTCCAGGAGGCGACGGCAGCGGCCCCTGCTGACCAGCAGCCGCCATTGCATGCCCCTCGGATCTGCCTTTTGATGCTCATTGGGCGCTTATAGGATGTCGGCCACCACGCTTTCAATCAATTAATTCACTTAATCCTCTTCACACCTTGGGCTTTGGCTAAGCTCCTTTGTGGGGGAGAAAACGGAAGCTCAGAGAAGCTAAGTGATTTGATCAAAGTGTCACAGCTGATTCAGAACCAAGTGACTCAGAAAGGCATGGTTTAGTAGTGCATACACATAATGGAAGATTCTTCAGCCTTAGGAAGGACGAACAGTCCTGCACCTGCCACGACGTGAATGGACCCTGAGGACACCGGGCTCAGTGAGAGGAGCCAGACACAGAAGGACACATCCCGCAGAACCCCACTCCCAGGAGGTCCCCAGAGGAGTCCCGTCCACACAGAGAGGAGAGGGTGGGAGCCGGGGCTGGGGCAGGGGGTGGGGAGTCCGTGCTTCGTGGGGACAGCGTCGCCGTGTGGGGAGATGGAACGTTCTGGAGACGGAGGGTGGGGGTGGTTGCACGAGAGTGTGAATACTTGGGGCGCCTGGGTGGCTCAGACGGTTAAGTGTCTGACTCTTGATTTCAGCTCAGGTCATGATCTCAGGGTTGTGAGATCGAGCCCCAGCGCCCGGCTCCAAACTCAGTACAGAATCTGCTTGAGATTCTCTCTCTCCCTCTGCCCCTCCCCCTGCTTGTGCTCGCGCTCTCTTCCTCAAATAAATAACTACAATCTTTAAAAAAAAAAAGTGTGAATACCTAGTGAACCAAACTGTATACTTAAAAATGGTTAAAATTATAAATGTTATGGGGCGCCTGGGTGACTCAGTCGTTGAGTGTCTGCCTTCGGCTCAGGTCGTGATCCCAGAGTCCTGGGATCGAGCCCCGCATCGGGCTCCCTGCTCTGCAGGAAGCCTGCTTCTCCCTCTCCCACTCCCCCTGTTTGTGTTCCCTCTCTCGCTGTGTCTCTCTCTGCCAAATAAGTAAATAAAATCTTTTTAAGAAACTATAAATGTTATGTATATTTTACCACAATAAAAAAAAAAGACAACATGGTTTAATCAGGGAGCAAATCTGCCCCACGGCCATTACCTGGACATGCTTCAGATCTGGTTAACTGAAGCTAGACATGGTGAGTTTAAATTCTGGTTCTGGGGGCGGCTGGGTGGCTAGTCGGTTAAGTGTCTGCCTTAGACTCAGATCATGATCCCAGGGTCCTGGGATCCAGTCCTGCATTGGGCTCCTTGCTTGCCAGTTTGCTTCTCCCTCTGCCTGCCTCTCCCCGTGCTTGTGCTCTCTCTCTCTCTCTCTCTCTGACAAATAAATAAAATCTTTTGAAAAAATAAATAAATTCTGGTCCTGCCCTTACTGGCTGTGTGACCTTGGGCATGTTACTTAACCTCTCTGAGCTCCAGATTTTGCATGTAAAATATTGCATAATTACAGAACCTATTTGATCATGGGGCTGGCTCTTGTGATGCTTGAAGAAAATAATACCTAGTGTACAGTATTCCCTTCTTAAGAGTTTACTTCTGTTTAAAAAAAAAAGGATTTACTCCTATTATGAGCTGAATTATGTCCCCCCCCCAAAATAATATACTTAAGTCCTAACCCCCGGTACCTCAGAATTTGATTGTATTTGGAGATAAGGTTTTTATGGGGTCATGTTGTAATGAGGTCACTACAACAGGCCCTCATCCAATGTGACAGCAGTCCTATTGGTCGGATTAGGACACAAAGTGAAGGCCATGTTGAGGACACAGCAAGAACACGGCCATTTGAAAGCCAACAAGAGAGGCCTCAGGAGAACTGGCCCTGCCGATACCTCGACCTCAGGACTTCCGGCCTCCAGAACTGGAAGACAAATATTAAGCCCCCCACAGTGTGTGGTGTTTTGTTATTAAGCCATAGCAAACCATCCTAAAACAAAACAAAACAAAAAAACCTCAATCACCGGGTTGATGTTTTGACACTACCTTTTTTTAACACCGCTTTAAAAAATTCCAAGTGAGGGGCGCCTGGGTGGCTCAGTTGGTTAAGCGACTGCCTTCGGCTCAGGTCATGATCCTGGAGTCCCCGGGTCGAGTCCCACGTCGGGCTCCCTGCTCAGCAGGGAGTCTGCTTCTCCCTCTGACCCTCCCCCCTCTCATGTGCTCTCTCTCTCTCATTCTCGCTCTCTCAAATAAATAAATAAAATCTTTAAAAAAAATAAAAAATAAAATAAAAAATTCCAAGTGAATGCAAAAACGTCCATGATGAACAAGACATCAAATTTTTATTTTTCATTTTTTTAAAGATTTTATTTATTTATTAGAGAGAGTGAGTGAGTGCAAGAAAGCATGAGCAGGGGGTAGGGTCAGAGGGAGAGGGAGAAGCAGACTCTCCACTCAGCAGGGACTCCAAGAGCAGGGCTGGAATCATGACCTGAGCCAAAGGCAGATGTTTAACCGGCTGAGACACCCAGCAGCCCCAAGACATCAAATTTATAAACCAAGACAGGACCAGTATTCCGGATTTTCACATGTGCCCCAGGGTCCAGCACGGCTTGCGAACAGCTCTTCAGCGTGTAGTTCTGCAAGATGGCCCATGTTGCCCTCAAATCCCGAGAAAACCAGTGTTGCGTTGCATTCGCCCGCAGCAGCCTTAGGGAAGAGACATATTGCACCCCACGGAGGGTCAAGCAAACAGGTTTAGGGAAGTCTGGCAAAGCTAAGTGGCGAGAACAGCAACTCCAGGGAAAAGCTGGTGTCCAGGGTCACTGAACTCTGCAGAGGCTTTAAGGAAAACACAGACCTGCTTCTCCCCTTCAGAGGGGTTTCGCTGCCCCTACGACCTCCAGCCTGGGGAATTTCCAGGCCACACCCCTCCCCACCCGCCAACACACCCATCAGCTGCGCAGCCTGGCTCCACCCTTTTGCCTGGAATTCTTCACATCCCTCAGACCAGGAGCTCCTAGGTTTCTTGGTTATCTCCTGGGAGATTCCCTGCCCTCGGGGAGCTGACCAGCTGGAGGAAATAGTTGATCAAATATTTGCACAAATTGAACCTTTCAAATTGGGTTTGGAAGGAGAGAGAGACTAAGCAAAGGAGAAAGCAGAACAGAAGAGGGCTATGATCTAGCCTGGGAGGATCAGGGAGGGCTGCCTGGAGGAGGAGGTGACTATTAAAATTTGTTACCCGTGGGTAGTCTGGGTAGCTCAGTCGGTTGAGCATCCGACTCTTGGTTTCAGGTCATGATCTCAGGGTTGTGAAACTGTGTTGGCGTGGGGCTCCACGCTCAGCACAGTTTGCTTTCTCCCTCTCCCTCTGCCCCTCCTCCCCTCCTCCCTCCCCCACCCTTTGGTCCCATGCACTCACTGTCTCTTGTGTGTGCACGTGCTCTCACTCTCTCTCTCTCTCAAAATAAACAATCTTTTTTGAAAAATGTAAAAACCACTTTTAGCTCCTGGGGCATACAAAAAACAGACAGTAGGGTGGATCTGGGCCTGGGGTGGCAGTTTGCCATCCCCTGCTCTAGGAGAAGGGTGTCCCTATGATTTATCATCCAAACGGGAACACTTTATGTTGGCAAAGTTGTGACTGAAGTTTAACCAATATACAGAAAGGGCATAAATCAAATGTAAAAAATCTGATGGCTTTCAGAAACTAAGCACACCACGGTAACCAACATGGAGATTAAAATACAGACTGTGGGGCTCAGTGCGTTAAGCATCTGACCCTTGATTTCGGCTCAGGTCATGATCTCAGGGTCCTGGGATAGAGCTCCGCAGGCTCAGCGGGGGGTCTACCTGAGATTCTCATCCCCTCCCCTCCACCAAGCATGCTTGCTCTCTCTCTCAAAATAAATAAATAAATAGATAGATAAATAGATAAATCTTTAAAATACGGACTGTGACCAGCCCTCAGATACACTAGAAATGCCGCTATGTCTCTTCCAGTCACTACCACCCCAAATAAACCACCATCGTGTCTTCTAAAGATATTAGATTAATGGGGTGCTGTTTGTGAATTTTGTATATGTTCAATCATGCAGCATGGCCCACTCTCAATGCTGTTTTTCCTTTTGAGACCCTGGCACAACGTATTTGTCCCTTTCCCTATTGGTGGGTATTTGGGCTGTTTCCAGTTTGGGGCAGTCAAGACTAACGCCGCTATGGAACATTCTAGCACATGTCCCAACAGCATTTCTGTTGGGTACATGCCTCAGAGTGGAATTGCTGAGTCATCCACTGTGCCTGATTCCAGCTCCAGTGGATGCATCCATCCACCAAAGTGCAAACCAGGATGATTTTGAAAGCAAAACGAATGTTAATTTCATGGTACCAGGATGACTGTAAGCCAGGCTTGTCCCAGGACCCTGGGATGTGTGGTTCCCCCAGAGTATAGGGGAGCATATGAGTAGAGACCCCAGTGAAGAAGAACCCTATATACAGCGTGCTTGCTGTGAGTCTCATTTGTAAACAGGGGTGGATAATCCTTGCCCTGCATCAGTAGATAGCACCCAGAAGCAATTCTGTCACCCACAGGGCACTGGGCCGTGTCTGGAGACATCTTTAGTTGTCACAAATGGGGATGTTCCTGGCATCAAGTGGGTGGGGACCAGGAATGTTGCTCAACACCCCCAGTGCTTAGGACACCCCACAGTGCCCAGCAGAGCCCCACTTTAAAGAATGATCAGGTCCTGAATGTTCACAGTGCGGAGATGGAGCAAAAACCTATTATGCGATCATTTTTTTTTTAAGATTTTTTTTTATTTATTTGACAGAGAGAGACACAGCGAGAGAGGGAACATAAGCAGGGGGAGTGGGGGAGGGAGAAGCAGGCCTCCCGCAGAGCGGGGAGCCCAATGTGGGGCTCGATCCCAGGACCCTGGGATCATGAACCGAGCGGAAGGCAGACGCTTAACGACTGAGCCACCCAGGCGCCCCAGCGATCATTTTTTTTTTTTTTTTTAAATAATGTGCTCTAGGGGCTGGCTCAGTCAGCAGAGCATGTGAGTCTTGATCTCAAGGTCATGAGTTCGAGCTCCACGTTTCAGGTAGAGATTGCTAAACGTAAATAAATAAATAAATAAATAAATAACTCTAAATTTTTAGAGTGTGGATGATATTCATCTATCCTGCATGTATCTAGTAAGCACCTCCTGTCTACCAGACATTGACTGAGGTGCTGGGGACACAGAACCATCATCCCTGTCCTGGAGGGGCTTATATTCTAGTGGGACATGGGAGGGAGAGGCATGAATGCAGTATATGGTATGTCAGATGGTGAGAAGTGCTGTGGAGGAAGCTGAAACAGGATTAGGGGCTGGGAGCACTGGGGTCAGATGGTGGTACAGATTTCATATGTATAAGGACTTAGCAGAGCAGAGACCTGAAAATCAGGGGCAGAGCAGTGTGGGTGTCTGAGGGAAGGGCATTCCGGGGGGCAGGGGGACAGCATGTGCAAAGGTCCTGTGGCAGGACCATGCCTGGAGTGTTGAAGAAACAGTGAGGAGGCCCTGTGCCTGGAGCAGAGTGAGGGAGAGGGAGAGAGGGAGGAGGGAAGGACAGGGAGGGGATGGGGCGGGTCTGGCAGGGCCTTGGCAGCCACTGGGAGTACTGGGGTTTTCCCCCTGGGGAGGTGGGAGTCCTGGAAGGCTGTGGGTAGAGGAGTGCAGCATCTGCCTCAGGTGCTCGCTGGTGCCCTCTGGTGGCTGCTACGGGGACGACAGACTGGGGGCAGCAGAGGGCCAGGGCGATCGCACTGGTGAAGGCAGGAGACCCTGGGGTTTAGGAATAAACAAATGTGCCCCGCCCCCCCACACGCCCAGCACACTGAAACATTATTATGCCCTAAAGGGGAGGGAAGCACTGGCACACACTATAACGTGGCTGGACCTTGAAAACATGATGTTCAGTGAGAGAGGCGACTTAAAGGTCATATACCTCGTGATTCAACTTGTAAGAAACGTCCAAAACAGACAAATCCACAGAGACAGAAAGTGGGTTAGTGGTTAACACGGGTTGGGGGAGGAGGAATGGGGAGCCATGGCTGAGGACTACTGGGTTTCTTTTAAGGATGATAGAAATGTTTTAAAATTAGAATATGGCGATATGAAAACTCATTATACACTTATGTCATTTATGGATGGGGCGCCTGGGTGGCTCAGTAGGTTAAGCACCTGCCTTCGGCTCAGATCATGATCCTGGGGTCCTGGGGTCCTGGATTCGAGCCTCGCATCAGGCTCCCTCCTCAGTGGGGAGCCTGCTTCTCCCTCTTCCTCTGTTGCTCCCCCTGCTTGTGTGTATTCTCTCAAGTAAGTAAATAAAAAAAAATCTTAAAAAAAAAAGTATTTTTGGATGAAATTAACACTCAAGTCAGTGGACTGTTAAGTAAAGCAGCTTGCTCTCCCTAATGTAATGGGCCTCATCCAATCAGTTGAAGGCCTGAATAAAACAAAACGACTGGGGCGCCTGGGTGGCTCAGTTGGCTGGGCGACTGCCTTCAGCTCAGGTCATGATCCTGGAGTCCCGGGATCGAGTCCCGCATCGGGCTCCCTGCCCAGCGGGGAGTCTGCTTCTCCCTCTGACCCTCTTCCCTCTCGTGCTCTCTATCTCTCATTCTCTCTCTCTCAAATGAGTAAATTCTTAAAAAAAAAAAAAAAAAAGACTGATCTCCCCCAAGCAAGAAGGAATTCCACAAGCTGATGGCCTTCACATCTGAATTGAGATGGCAGCTCTTCCTCGGGTCCCCAGCCTGCAGATTTTGGACTTGCGTGTCCACAGTGGCATAAGCCAATTCCTTAAAGCGAACCTTCCTCCCTCCCTCTCTCCCTCCCCCTTCCTCTCTATGTATGCATACGCATGTATGTATTTATATATGCACAGACACACATCCCTACAGTGCATACATAAACACAGGTGTGCACATACACACGTGCATGTCTGTATATTCTATGCCACACGTGTTGTTTCTATGTAAGACATACTGTACTACATATGCACAGTGTATCTGTGAAACGCACCTGTAACAAACATATTGCCATCGACACCTCAAGATCCTTCCATCTTTTTGCTTCACCCTCCCTAGAGTATTGCCTTCACCCTTGTGGCCCGAGATGGTGCACCACAGGCCCACATTGCAGCCAATAGGAAGAAGGAAAAAGGAAAAGGAAAAGGAGTGTAAATATCACTACCATCATTGGCCAGAATTTAGTCACATGACCACACCTAGATGCAAGGGAATCTGGGAAATGTAGTCTTTATTCTAGGAGGCTGTGTCCAGCTTACAAGAAGAAGTCTCATTACTGGCAAAGGGACAGATATGAGGGAACAATTCGTCTTTACCACCCTGTGATAATGCTAAGAATTCTGTGAGGCTTGCCACCTCTTAGAACACCCAGCACAAATTTTTCCACAAATCACACACTTCCAAATTTATCAATGCAGAGCTTGGGACTTATATAAGAATACATCTCTATGGAATAAATTCCTATAAGTGAAATTTCCAGGTCAAATTGTATGGCTACTTTTAATTTTTTTTTTTTTATTAGAGAGAGAGAGAGCACAAGCAGGGGGAGCGATAGGCAGAGGGAGAAGGAGAAGCAGGCTCCCCGCTCAGCAGGGAGCCCAATGTGGGGCTCGATCCCAGGACCCTGGGATTATGACCTGAGCCGAAGGCAGACACTTAACCGTCTGAGCCACCCAGGCGCCCTACTTTTAATTTTTAATAATGACATGAATGTGGGGCGACTTGGTTGCTCAGTCAGTTAGGCATCTGACTCTTGGTTTCAGCTCAGGCCATGATCCCATATGTCATGGGATCCAGCCCCGTGTTGGGATCCGCGCTCAAAAGGGAGTCTGCTTGAGGACTTTCTCTCTTTCTCCCTCTCTCTGCTCCTCCCCCTACTTGTGCTCTCTCATGCTCTTTCTCTCTTTAAAATTAATTCATCTTAAAAAAAAAATAATAACACGAATGTCAGGGTGCCTGGCTGGCTTAGATAGTGGAGCATGTGACTCTTTATCTCAGGGTTGTGAATTCGAGCCCCTGTTGGGGATAGAAATTGCTCAAAAAAATAATAACACGAATGTCCAATATTATACATGGGATCAGATTACATATACTACTTCGTTTTATTTTATTTTATTTTTTTTAAAGATTTTTTATTTATTTATTCATGAGAGACAGAGGAGGAGAGAGAGAGAGAGGGAGAAGCAGAGGGAGAAGCAGGCTTCCAAGGAGCAGGGAGCCCGATGCGGGACCCGATCCCAGGACCCCGGGATCATGACCTGAGCCGAAGGCAGACGCTTAACCATCCGAGCCACCCAGGCGCCCTATACTACTTCGTTTTAAAAGGTAAATTGTACTTCTTTTTAAATTTTATTTATTTATTTGACAGAGAGAGACACAGCAAGAGAGGTAACACAAGCAGGGGGAGTGGGAGAGGGAGAAGCCGACTTCCCACTGAGCAGGGAGCCCGATGCAGGGTTCGATCCCAGGACCCTGGGATCATGACCTGAGCCGAAGGCAGACGCTTAACGATGGAGCCACCAAGGCGCCCCTACGTATACTACTTTTAAGATGCTTCTAGTATTTTTATTATGAGTATTTTCAAATGTACTGTGGTGGACAGACTCATGGGGTGGCCCTCCAAATCCACATCTCCTGGTATTCACACCCTTGTGCAATCTCCTCCCCTTGAGCGTGGGTGAGACCTGTGACTTGCTTCTAACTAACAGAACACAGCAGAAGTGGTAGGTGTCAACCCCATGGATTGGTTACATAGGATTGCAGTCTCTAGCATATGAGTCATCTCTCTCACTTGCTGGTTGGGATGGAGTGAGCATCCATGCTGGGAAGTTTGCTGTGGCAAGTCCTGGAGGGTGGCTTCTAGCTGACAGCCAGCAAGGAGCTGAGTATCTCAGTCCTACAACCACAAGGAAGTGAATTCTGCCCATGACCACAGCACACTTGGAAACATTTCCTTCCTCAATCAGGCCTTCAGATGAGACCATGGCCCAGCACACAACTAGATTTCAGCTCAGACTCTACAAAGCAGAACCACATAAGCTGTGCATTGGATGCCTGAACTACAGGAACTGTGAGCTGATAAATAGGTATTGTTTTAAGGTGCTAAATGAGTGGTTATTTATTACATAGCAATAGCTACACATTCAAGTTAAAGGGACTGGTATGAAGAATCATCATGTATCAGTCACAATTATTCAACAACAATCAAGATTTTGCAAGCTTGTGATAAGTCCTATCATGAAATATATTCAAAATTAGTGGAATTTACCAAAAATGTCATTTTAGGGGCACCTGGGTGGCTCAGATGGTTGAGCATCTGCCTTTGGCTCAGGGTCATGATCTCCAGGTCCTGGGGTCCTGGGATCAAGCCCCACATCAGGCTCCCTGCTCAGTGGGAGTCTGCTTCTTTCTCTTCCTCCCTGCCCCCAATGCGTGCTCTCTCTCTCTCTCTCTCTCTCTCTCTCAAATGAATAAATTAAAAATGCCTTTTTACTGTTTTTCTTCTTCTTTTGAACAGTGTTATCAATTTCCTAGGACTGCTATAACAACGTATCCCAAACCGGGTGTCTTAACTGACAGGAACTTGTCGCCCAGCTCTGAAGTCCAGAAGTCCACGATCAAGGTGTCGGTGGTATTGGACTTTCTGAGGCCATAAGAAGGGATCTGTCCCATGCCTCTCCCCCAGTTCTGGTAGCCTCAGGTGTTCCGTGTCTTGTAGATGGGCTTCTCCTGGTGCCCTCACATTGTCTTCCCTCTGTACATGTCCAGATCTTCCATTTCTATAAGGACACTAGTCATACTGGGCTTGAGCCCTTTGCAATGACCTCATCTTCTCTTGATCATTTGCAAAGACACTGCTTCCAAACAAACTCCATTCACAGGTCCTGGGGGTCGGGACTCCAACATCTTTTGGGGAGACACAATTCAACCCCTAACAGATAGGACTCAGCAACAAAGTCCACGGTTAAATTTAGTTGCTATGTCTCTTGAATCTCTTCATTGGAACCGTTCTCCCTCCCCCAGCTTGCTTTTCCAAATATGACCCCATTGAAGAAACCGGGTTGGTTGTGCCGAAAAGTGTTGCATATTCTTGGATGTGTTAACGTGCTTCCTTTGGGTGTCCGCGTCCGTTAGCCATCTGGTCTAGCCTTGATAAAATGGCAGTTAGGCTGGGCGCCTGGGTGGCTCAGTCGTTAAGCGTCTGCCTTCAGCTCAGGTCATGATTCCAGGGTCCTGGGATCGAGTCCCACATCGGGCTCCCTCCTCGGGGGGAAGCCTGCTTCTCCCTCTCCCACTCCTGCTTGTGTTCCTGCTCTCGCTGTCTCTGTTTCTGTCAGATGAATAAATAAAAACCTTTAAAAAAAAATGGCAGTTAGGCTGGAGTCTTGGTCGGGTTCAGGTTCAACTTCTGGAGCCAAAAAAAAAAAAAAAAAAGCTTCCTAGGTGGTGCTATTTGCTTCCTACTGCATTATACCAGAAGGTTCAGAATGCTGCATGTCCCAAGTAGAGTGATTTTAAAATTGATGCGAATGACCAAGTGATGGCAACCCAACCCCTCCAGGGTCAAGTCATCCTTCCATCGATGGCTTTGACTATGAATCATCTTTGCTGGAATCAGTGATTTCTTTGGCAGTTGCCAAATGTCAACTTTCTAATTTCATCAAAATGTAAGGCTTTCTCTTTCTCCGTTTTCAAAAATTGAGCTACAATTGACATACAGATTAGTTCCAGGTGTATAACACGCTGATCCAATATTCATGTTAAACGTAGACTTCCTAATTCCTATATCGATTGGCTGGAATTCTGTAAAAAAAAATCTTCCCCTTATCAGCTAGAGCTATTCAATTCCACTGAAATAAAGTTTGTAGGGTAAAGGCTGATTAAATGCTTAATTCTCTCCCTTTGAAAGCCTGCTGTGATAGGAGTGGGTGTGCCCTAGCTACCTCCAAGGGCGACTAGCTTAGCCTTCTTCTTCCTCTTTCTGCTTTTATGAAGTGACATTAGGAACTCATGGTTTTTTGTACTTGCAACATGCCTGGCTAATTGCGGTCACCTCATTATTCTTTGAAAGCTGCCTTTCCCCCCACGTAAAATCATGTTGCAAAGATCTCCATCATTCCACTAAGTCCAAGATGTCATCCATGGTAAGCATGACACTATTCCCACGGCTTATGTGTTAGTGAGAAAGAAATTACATCATCCATCAATCTACATCACACAATTGATGGTAAGGAGCATCTTAATTTCAGTGAGATTAAAACAGGAAGATGCAGGGGCGCCTGGGTGGCTCAGTCGTTAAGCGTCTGCCTTCGGCTCAGGCCATGATCCCAGGATTCTGAGATCTAGCCCCACAGCGGGCTCCCCGCTCCGCGGGAAGCCTGCCTCTCCCTCCCCCACTCCCCCTGCTTGTGTTCCCTCTCTTGCTGTGTCTCTCTCTGTCAAATAAATAAAAGTCTTAGAAAAATAAAATAAAATAAAACAGGAAGATGCAAACACATTTGAATTTTTCTTTCTTTTTTTTTAAAGATCTTATTTATTTATTTGACAGAGAGAGACACAGCAAGAGAGGGAACACAAGCAGGGGGAGTGGGGGAGGGAGAGGCAGGCTTCCCGCGGAGCGGGGAGCCCGCTGTGGGGCTAGATCTCAGAATCCTGGGATCATGGCCTGAGCCGAAGGCAGACGCTTAACGACTGAGCCACCCAGGCGCCCCTGAATTTCTTTTAAAAGTCATGTTGTGTAACAGTCTACTGTGCTCTTTTTTTAAAAAAGCTTTTTATTTTAAGGGGCACCTGGATCGAGTCCTGCATCGGGCTCCTTGCTCAGCGGGGAGCCTGCTTCTCCCTCTCCCACTCCCCCTGCTTGTGTTCACTCTCTCTCTCTCTGATTTAAAAATAATGATAATAATAATGCATCGCAATTCTAGAACACTTACTGGGTGCCAGGCACTGGGTGAGGTGGCCCTGTGGTCACCCAGGAAACAGATGCTGTTTGCGGCGGCCAGCCTCTGAGATGGTCAAAGCAATCCTCACTCCCTGGCATCCACACCTGCCTTTCAGCGGCCCCCACTCACACTGAACAGGGCTGAGCTTTGTTACCAACGGGATAGTGTGATGATGGTGCAGAGTGACTTCCAAGACGGCATGGGTCCCTCATTGCTCTGGCTCCCCCATCTGGGAAGCCAGCCACCATGTTGTGAAGACGCTCAGGCCTAGATCCACGTGGTGAAGAACAGGCTTCCCACGAACAGCCATATGATCGAACTACCTTGCAAGTAGAACTTTCAACCCCAGTTAAGCCTTCAGATGATGGTAGCTCTGTCCAACATGCCATCTACAACCTCATGAGAAACCCAAGCCAGAACCACCTAACTAAGTTGCCCCCAAATTTCTGACCCACAGAAACTGGGCGGGATGACAGATATCGACTGTTATCTGAAGCTGCCAAATTTGGGGGTCATTTGTTACATAGCTATACATAACCAATACATTATTTCCTTCCTCTTTTATCGCTGAAGAAAATGAGGCTCTCACAAGTTAAGTAACCTGCCCGAGGTCACACAGAGCACAGGTCCTAAACTTGGTATTCAAATCCAGTATAACAGCCCCAGAGCCATGCTCTTCCACCAGGTAAATAGCAACGTCATTTAGCAAACCAATCCGCTATGGCTGAGCACGTAAGTTATTTCCAGATGGTCACAGGTGTGAATAGCTTGGCCACAAATATTCAGGTGCATACCTTTTTATGCATTTGTTTTCCTAGAGTGACCCTGGCAAGTCACTTATTCACTCATGACCTCCATTTTCTCAGCTGTAAACTGGAACCAATAAAAGTGCCCATTCCATGTGATTTCCATGCGGGTAAAGTGATAACATATGTGAGCTGCATAAAACAGGACTCAGCATCTAGTAAATATTAGCCTGTATTATTATTATTATCGCTGTCATCGTTATTGTTATTTCCTGGGGAAGATTCCTTTTCCAGAAAGTCAATCACCTCAGCCCTTTTACACACTTGCTCTTTGAAATATTATCAGCTTCTCTTTCTTCCCATTTAAAAAAAAAAAATACTGGGGCGCCTGGGTGGCTCAGTCGGTTGAGTGTCCGACTCTTGATTTCTGCTCAGTCACGACCTCAGGGTCCTGAGATTGAGCCCAGGGTGGGGCTCCACGCTCAGCGGGAAGTCGGCTTGAGATTTTCACCCTTCTCTTTCCCTCACCCTCTGCTCCTCCCCCTGCTTGCACTCTCCTTCTCTAAAATAAATAAAATCTTTTTTTTTTTCTAAAGATTTCATCTATTTATTCATGAGAGACAGAGAGAGACAGAGAGAGAGGCAGAGGGAGAAGCAGGCTCCCAAGGAGCAGGGAGCCCGATGCGGGACTCGATCCCAGGACCCTGGGATCATGACCTGAGCCGAAGGCAGACGCTAAACCATCTGAGCCACCCAGGCGCCCATCTTTTTTTTTTTTTTTTTTAAGATTTTATTTATTTGACAGAGAGAGAGAGACAGCGAGAGAGGGAACCCAAGCAGGGGGAGTGGGAGAGGGAGAAGCGGACTCCCCGCGGAGCAGGGAGCCCGATGCGGGACTCGATCCCAGGACCCTGGGATCATGACCTGAGCCGAAGGCAGACGCTTAACGACTGAGCCACCCAGGTGCCCCAATAATAAACAAAATCTTTAAAAAATAAAATACTAAAAACCTAGAACAGAAAAGGCAAGAGATAAAGCAATCACAAAGATCAACTGGGGAAGCAATGGGTTTCAGCAATAGAGGACCGGGGCTTTGCCTATTTTGAACATTTTGTCCCTAATAAAAAAAGGCAGTCGAAGATTACTTATTTGAGAAAGAGAGAGAGAGAGTGAGCGTGCATCCGTGCAGAGGTGGGGAGGGACAGAGGGAGAGGGCAAGAAACTCTCAAGCAGACTCCTCGCTAAGTGTGAACCCAAGGTGGGGCTCAGTCTCACGACCCTGAGCTCATGATCTGAACCGAAACCAAGAGTCAGAGGCTTCAACAACTGTGCCACCCAGGCGCCCTGATAATTTTTTAAAAAGATTTTATTTATCTATTTATTTGAGAGATAGAGAGAGGGCACGAGCAGGAGGGAGGGTCAGAGGGAGAAGGAGAAGCAGACCCCCGGCTGAACAGGGATGCCGATTAGGGACTCGATCCCAAGACCCTGGGATCCTGACCTGAGCAGAAGGCGGATGCTTAACCGACTGAGCCACACAGGCACCCAATTTTTGTCTTGTTTATAGATAAAAAAGTAGTAAAATATACATAACATAAACTTTACTCTCAATTCTATTCTGTTGGTCAATGTGTCTGTGCAGAGGCCAGCACCACACTGTTTTAATCACATAGCTTTATAGTAAATTTTCAAATCAGGAAATGTGAGTCCTCATATTCATTCTTTTTTTTTTTCAAAATTGTATTGGCTATTTGGGGGTCCCCTGAGATTCAGTATGAATTTTAGGATGGATTTTTCTATCTCTGCAAAAAAAGTGATTGGGATTTTAGTGTGGATTCCATTGAATTTGTCAACTGATTGCTTTGGGTAGTTTTTGACATCTTAATAATATTAAGTCAGGCACCCAGGGAATAGGAGAAAATATCTGTAAATCATATATCTGATGTGGGGTTAATGGCCACAATATATAAAGAATGCCTATAGCTCAACAACACAAAACACAAACAACCCAATTAAAAGAAGGCAGGGGGTGCAAAAGACTTGAATAGACATTTTTTTTTTAAGATTTTATTTATTTATCTGACAGAGAGAGGGATAGAGAAAGAGAGAGCACAAGCAGGGGGAGCGGCAGGCAGAGGGAGAGGGAGAAGCAGGCTCCCCGCCAAGCAAGGAGCCTGATTCAGGACTCGATCTCAGGACCCTGGGATCATGACCTGAGCTGAAGGCAGATGCTTCACCACCTGAGCCACCCAGGCGCCCCTTGAATAGACATTTCTGCAAAGAAGATATACACATGGCCAATAATTGCATGAAGAAATGAGCATCCTGAGCATGATTTCTTAGGAAATGCAAATGAAAACTCCAATGAGATATTAATGGCTTCACACCCATTAGGATGGTTACTGTTAAAACAAAACAAAACAAAACAAAAAATCAGAAAGTAACAAGTGTTGTCGGGAGAGTGGAGAAATCGGAACTCTTGTGTACTATTGGCAGGAACAGAAAATGCACCAGCCACAGTACAAAACGGTATGGCAGTTCCTTAAAAAGTTAAACATAGAACTACCACATGACCCAGCAATTTCACTTCTGGGTATTTACCCAAAAGAGCCAAAAGAGTTGAAAGCATATTCTCAAAGAGCTATTTGTACACCCAGCGTTCATAGCAGAATTATTCAGAATGGTCAAGGGGTGGAAGCATCCATCGATGGTTGAGTGGATAAACAAAACGTGGCCCATCCATCAGACAGAAGATGATGCAGCCTGAAAAACGAAGGACATTCTGACACCTGCTACAACGTGGAGGACATCATGCTCATCAAAATGAGCCAGACTCAAAAGGACAAACACTGTATGAATCCACTCCCAGGAGGTCCCCAGAGGAGTCCCGTCCACACAGACAGAGAGGAGAGGGTGGGAGCCGGGGCTGGGCAGGGGGTGGGGAGTCTGTGCTTCAAGGGGACAGAGTCTCCGCGTGGGGAGATGGAAAGTTCTGGAGACGGAGGGGGGGGTGGGGGGTGGCTGCACGACAGTGTGAGTGTGCCTCATGCCGCTGAGCTGTGCACTTTAAAATGGTTAAGATGGTACAGTTTTTAAAGATTTATTTTATTTTAGAGAGAGAGAGAGAGTGAGAGAGCGGGTGGGGATAGGGGCAGAGTGAAGAGAATCCCCAAGCAGATGCCCCGCTGAGTGTGGAGCCTGCCGTGAGGCTCAATCCCACAATCCAGGAGACCACGACCCGAACCAAAATCAAGAGTCAGACGTCTAACCGACTGAGCCACCCAAGTGCCCCTAAGATGGTACATTTTATGCTTTGTGTATTTTATCACAATTGGAAATTAAGAAAGAAAACAGAATGGAAGGAGAGAGAGGGAGAGAGGGAGGAAGAGCCAAATCTAGCCTCACAACTGTTTTTGTAGAGCCCTTGAGCTAAAGATGTTTTATCTTTTATTTTTTATTTAAGATTTTTTTTTTTTTTAAGATTTTATTATTTGTCAGAGAGAGAGAGCACAAGCAGGGGGAGCGGCAGGCAGAGGGAGAGGGAGAAGCCGACTCCTCACTGAGCAGGGAGCCGGATGCGGGGCTGGATCCCAGGACCCTGAGGACGACCTGAGCCGAAGGCAGACGTTTAACCGACTGAGCCACCCAGGCGCCCCTAAAGATGTTTTATCTTTTAATGTTTAAACAAAACAGAAGAATATTTCATAACAATGACAAAGTTCTAAGATACAGATACCAGTATTTATAAAGTTTTATTGGCACATAGCTATGCCTGTTAGTTTGCATATAGTCCACAGCTCTGCCCCATGAAGGCAAAGTTGAGCAGTTGCTAGAAACACTGTATGTGTCCTGCAAAGCCAAAGATATTTCTTTTTGGGGGGGGAATCTTTTTTAAGATTAATTTATTTTTCCTCTCTCACTGTATCTCTCTGTCAGATAAATAAATAAAATCTTAAAAAAAAATAAAACAGCCATAGTATCACAATCGCACCTTAAACCATTAGAACCATGATAGTGGCAAGAATCTACATGTGTGATCAGATTTCACCACCACCAAAAAGTACATGTAAAGCTGGAGAAATCGAAACATCTGTACCTGAGTGGACTGTATTGTACCAACATCACTTTTCTGGTTTTGACAACACACAGTGTTTATGGAAGACGTTATCATTGGGGGAAGCTGGGGGAAGGCCAGGTAAAACCCTGTGCTATCTTTGCGATTTCTTGCAAATCTGAAAACTGTTCGGAAAACTTAAAAATTGTAATAACAATAAAACAAACCCTGTAGGGATGCCTGGCTGGCTGAGTCGGTGAAGCCTCTGCCTTTGGCTCAGGTCATGATCCCAGGGTGCTGCGATCGAGTCCCCCATTGGGCTCCTTCCTCAGCCTGAGCCTGCTTCTCCCTCTGCCTGCTTCTCCCCCTGTTTGTGCTCTGACAAATAAATAAAATCTTATCTTAAAGAAAAAAAAAAAACCCTGTAAAATTAGGGTTTGGGTGAGGTCAGTGAGGTCATGCGTAACTGCAGAGTTGGACTCTTAAAAATTCTGATGTTTTCATCATCATTAATTTTTTCTATTGCATTCTTATTAAGATTTTATTTATTTATTTGACAGAGAGAGACACAGCGAGAGGGGGAACACAAGCAGAGGGAGTGGGAGAGGGAGAAGCAGGCTTCCCGCTGAGCGGGGAGCCCGATGCGGGGCTCGATCCCACGACCCTGGGATCGTGACCTGAGCCGAAGGCAGACGCTTAACGACTGAGCCACCCAGGCGCCCCTATTGCATTCTTATTTTTTAAAAATCACGCTAACAGGGGCGCCTGGATGGCTCAGTCGGTTCAGGGTATGCCTTCGGCTCAGGTCACGATCCCAGGCTTCTGGGATCGAGTCTGGCGTTGGGCTCTCTGCTGAGCAGAAGCTTGCTTCTCCCTCTCCCTCTGCCTGCCGCTCCCCCTGCTTGTGTTTTCTCTCTCTCTCTCTCTCTCTCTCTCTCTCTGTTAAATCAGTCAACATACTTTGAGCTATTTGGGGTGCTTCCTTAAATTTCTCTTAATTCCTGCCCTGAGAATCATGAACTCAGGGTATGAGCCCTGGAACACACATTTTTCAAAATTTAAAAATAATAATTATTTCTAAAGTAAACTCGCCCCCCAACGTGCGGCTGCAACTCACAATCCCGACATCCAGAGTCGCACGCTCTCCCGACGGAGCCAGCCGGGCGCGCCTGGAACACACATTTTTGTCCTCTCGCCTCCCGCCTTTGACACAAGCAAGTTGGAGCTGCGCTGCCCGCGGGCGCTGGGGAGCCGACGAGGGCTCTAGAGCAGGGGAGGCTCCAGTTAGCACAGATTCCAAAGGTTACTGTGGGTGGGGAGGCGGGACCGGCAGAGGGTCGCCCGCAGGGGCGGGGCAGAGCGAGCCGCGGGAAGCTGCGGAGAAGGGCCTCATTCCTCGGCCGGGGCCCCGCCGGGGGGCGCCGCGCCCGCTCGCCCTCTGCCGCGCCAGGACCCGGATGTGCAGCGCGCCGGGCCCGCCGGGGCTGCGCGGTGCTGGGCGGCTGGGCGCCCGGCTGCACGCGCTGGCCACCGCCGCGGTGGAGCACCCGTCCCCTCCCCCGACGCCGCCGGGCATCCGGGCGCGCACCTGGCTGGCCGCCCAGCGCGGGGACCGCAGCACCTGGCTGCATTGTTGTCACCGCCGCCCCCTCCCATCCTCCTTCCCTCCCCACACAAGACCCAGCACTCGCCCCCACCTGTGCGGGGCTCGTATTCCTTTAAGTAGCCAGCCGCCGCGAGGGGTGGGCGTGGTGGCCGGGGGAGAAGTGGGGGGGGCGGTGTCGGGCCGCCCTGATTGGCCCGAGGCCCGGGCGGCGGTCGCATGCGCCTGCGCACTGCGCAGCAGCGCGCGCCGGGGGGGGGGGGGGGCGGGCGCGCGGGCTCTAATTGGCTGCCGCGGCAGCCCCGCCCGCGAGTGGCGGGCGGTCACGTGACGCGACGGCTGGGGGCTCCCGGCGCGGGGGACGCTGGTGGCCAAGATGGCGGCGGAGCTGGTGGAGGCCAAAGTGAGTGAGCGGCGGCGGCGCCGGCCCGGGCGGGCGGGAGAGTGGGCGGGGGCCGGGCGGCGGGCGGAGGTCTGCGCCTTCCGCTTGTGGCCCTACGGCGCGGCCAGCTCGCGGTTCGCCGCCCGGCCCCCTCGCCCGCCCCTGGCCCTGGCGCGCCGGGTGCGGGCGGGGGGCGGGGAGGCCGGGGGCGGGGCCCCCCAACCCTTCCCCAGCCTTCGCGCTGGGGGTTGGTTCTCGGGCTTGAGGCGGGGTTGCCCCCCCACAGCCCGAATGGTTAGGGTCCAGTCTCCTTAAGCACGGGGACAGGGCCGCGCCTCCCGGCTAGAGGCACAGTTCCCCCGGACAGCAAGACGGGCTGGACTGTTCATCCCCTCCTCGCCCTGAGTCGGGGTCCTGCTCTTTGGCCTGGGGGAGTGTCTTCGCCTCCCGTGGCACCGAAGGCTGGCATCTGGGTCTTCAGCCTCCCCACCCAGCAGGCCAGCTGGGGTTGGCGACTCCCTGCTCTGAAGGGTCCGCTGACCCTTCTGCCACCGATTCCACCATCCAGGGTGATGAGCCAGGATCCTGAAGCATCCCCACAGTGTTTTCTTGGGGTTCGTACCCCGGGCTGGAGTTTGGACCCCTAGTTCAGGGCCCGCGTTGGTCCCAGAGCCCCGCCCCCCTCCTGACACCATCTCTCTCGCCTTCGGAGTGGGCACCGTGTCACTCGAGTTTGCTCTCCCGCCTGGGATGGAGTCCTGACCCCTGTTCTCTGTTCAAATCTTTCCTAACTCTTTTCAGTCTTGGGTCCTGGGCTCTGCCTTCCTCCCACTTTTTATCCTCCGGACAGCATCTGTGAGGTTTTGGACTCTGCTCCTGGGGTCTCTAAACTTCACACTAGCAAGATCAGACCCCATACTAAGTTTCCCCTATACTCCCTAGTGAGGCTACTAAGATCATACTTCCTCCATACAGCTCCCAAAACCCTGCTTTAGATCCTTTTATGCACCCCAGCTCTGGCTTCTGACGCTCCCTCTCTTTTTTTGCTGGTTTCTTGTGTTGATCCATGGAGAGTCCCCCACCTCTTTCTTCAGTGCCCTCAGTGCTTCTCCCTCATACTCCATTTTGGGGTTCAGGTTCCACATCCCATAGGTGCCATCCCTGTTCAGGGATGTACCTTCTTCCAGGTACCTCCCCAACGGTGAGGCTCCAGAGCCCTTGCCCTGAACTACGCTAGGGTTGTTCCTTTCCTCCCTGAGAAGTTTACTCAAGGTCTTTGGTGGCAGGGAGGTGGGGGACTGGACCTTTGCTGGACAGAGGCTCCTCCCCCTCCCTCCCCGCTGGTCTCCCCTCCCCAGGGTCCTGACCTGTAAATGTTTTCTTTCTCCTGTTCCTCTCTCTCCTTCCATCTCCCTTCCCTTCCTGCGGAGATCTGAAATGGAGCTCCCTTCCCCCTGGAGCGTCCCCCTCAATGCCTGTACTACACACTCTGCCCTTCTCTAGGGTTTTGAGAAATTGGGACTTCCCCTGGAGATGCAGAAGTCTGAACTCTGCAAGCCCAAGGTGGCAGTGGGTGGGCCCGAAGTCCCCTGGAGCCCTGAAATTCAGTGGTCCCATGGGGCTGTGTCACTCTGTGACTCTGGGCCCGGGCACCCACCCCCACCCCCACGCCCACCCGCACCAGAGGGTAGGAACTAAATTCTTTTATACCATCCAGGGCCTTGAAATATGATCTGATGAACTCTACTTGACCCTCTGGTGGCTGGGGCCCCCCACCCCAATTAAATCAACTTGACCCTTTTTTCAAGTTCTCTAGAATGTGAGCCTCCGTTCAGTGGCACAGCTTGCTCTGAGCCTCGGGAGCCTTTCTTCTTTAGTCTCTGGCTGTCACTGTGGAGTGTCGTACGTGTCATTGAAGTGTTCTCTTCTTTTAGGTGCTTACCTAACCTTTTGTATTAGGAGCTGGAGATTTCGTCTTTTGGGGTACAAAACTGGCTGCTCTGCGGGGAGAACAAAGGGGAGGTTGTTGGTAAACTTGGAAATCAGACTCTTCACCTGAGGCCCCTGAGAGGGCTTGGGGAAAGAGGTAGTCTGGGAACCCCTTGGGATGGTAGCATTTTGCACAGATCTCCCATTTCCTGGAGATAAGGACCTTCACTTTCCCCACGTTCAGAGGAACCTGTACCCGAGACTGATTAAGTTAAGCCCAGCAGCTCTATCCAGGCTGATGTTTTTCCACGCAGCTCCAAACAAGCCCAGAGTTGAGACTATGGAAGCCGTTGGGGCCTGGTGCTGTTTATAAACACAGATCTGAGGGGCAGGCGGGGTAGGATGAAGCCATGGCAGGAAGTGATTTGCAAAGCGCTTGGGGCTTCTTCCTGAATGTTTGTGCCCCTCTCACGCTGTCCCCCCTCCCAGTGTCAAGGGCAGGCTCCTTGGTGGTGGCAGCTGCTGAGAAATCCGAGTCGTGAACATATGGCAGCTTGAGGGACGTGCCCCAGGATGCTCGTGCGGCAGATCCGGGTGTCCAACCTGGTGAAAGGGCTAGGCCTCGGCGGGGGCAGGGTGCTCCCAGGGGCGGGGTGATGTTAGAAGATGTGGTATGGTCAGACTCGGCGTCCCAAGCCCACCTGCCTTTAGCTCCATGGAGGGCAGTCAGCTTTCACATGACATCGCTTCTCCCCTCCAAGGCCTTGGGCCTCTTCCAGAAGAAACATCTTGTCTGCAAGCCTATTTTCTCTGCTCAAGGTAGGAAGTCAGGCCAAGGAAGGTGAAGTCTTTGTTTTCATAAGCGTTCCGGGCTCTCTGAAGGCCAGCACACTGCTTTGGTCCCGAGGCAGGGCGTGTGCTGGGATGTGAGGGTCCCCAGGCCCCCAGATAGCTGGGTGGGAGTGGGAGGAAGTGCCCTTGGGACTCCGATGGACCCTGCCACTGCCACGTGGGAAGAGCCCTCATGCTTGGCATGCGGCGGACACTCCACGTCTGTAGTGCAGGAGCAGGAAAGGGCTCTCTCTTGAGATTTTGCAGGCAGGACAGGGCAGCTCCACACGTCTGTCTCTGTCGTTTTGTGCCTCGACAGCCCCTCCCCGCCATCAGCTGGAGCCTGGTGTAAGGCTGGGAGTGATCTTAGAGGGTTCCCATCCCACGTAGCTAGATGAGGTGCCCAAGGTGCAGAGAGGCCTGACGGAGGACCCACCGGGAACCCGGGGCTCCCATCAGTCTCCACGCCTCACCCTTCCACAGCCGGGAAACGGGAAACACCAGAGCCTTCTGGCATTGGGGCCGCTACGTAAACACCCTGGCAGGATTCCCACCCACCTCCAACTGTCAGACTCTCAAGTTGAATTTAAGGGCTTTATTGGTTTCCTTGGGTGCTGTCCTGCCCTGTGCCCGCCAGCTTTCGGTATACACCCTCGTCACTTGTACCTGTTTTCCCCATTCCCCTGGAAGTTTTTTTTTACCCACCACCTGTGTCATTCAACACAGGCCAGCTTTGGGGCTCAGTGTGAGTGGCCCTGAAACCCTGCTGGTGCATCCATCCTTCAAGGACGCTTTGCTCATGTAGCGTATGGGGAAGTGTCCCTCCGCTTGGGGTCCAGGGTCTCACAGAGGGCAGGCCATGGTCAGGCCGCCCCAAGGAAAACATCAGCTGAGCTCTCGTGTTTGGCTTGATTGAGTTGGAGGGACCCTGCCAGACCTCTTTCATCACTTCGCCACAGCTCACTTCACAGCCTCTGGGGCTGCCGGATTCCCAAAGCCTTCCCCTCAGACCCACGGTTCTCAATCCTATTCCCAGGGGGCACTTGGCAGTGTCTGGGGGACCTTTGTGATTGTCACCGCTGGGTTTTGGGGGGGCTCCTGGCATCGAGTGGGTGGAGGCCAGGGATGCTGCTGAGTACCCCACGGTGCTCAGGACAGCCCCACCCCAGAGAACAATGCAGCCCCAGCGTCCACGGTGTCGAGGTGGAGAGGGCCTGCTGGAATGATGAGCAGACGTTTGATGCTCGCCTGTGCTCAGCTCCATGTGGACGCTCGTCGTGCGGTAGAGAGAAATTATCCCTGGCTTTAGAGTCAGGCCTAGGTTTGAATCTTGGCTATAACGTGGAGCTCCCCCCAGCCTGGCAGGGCTGTTTGAAGAATCAGAGTTAAGTATATGATTGCATGTGCAGCTCAGCCCCTGGCAGGTGATTAGTATTAAATCGTGGCTACCATCCTCCAGACTGAAGGGAAAACATGTTTGTGGCCAACGTTGATTTACTCTGCTTTCCGTATGTTACCTCATCTGGTCCTTCCCACATCCTTACGAAGTGGATCCTGTCATCCTGACGAAGAGACTGAGGGTCAGAGAGACCATTAGTGTTCTTGGCTAGGGAGTGGCTGAGGTTGTTTACGGGTAAAGCAAGATTCCCAGTTTCTGCCCTGGGGATGCTCTCAGGCTTGAAGATGGGAAAAGAGAACCTAAAATAGAAGGCAGTGGTGTGTGTTGGGGGGGCGGTCAGAAGCTTTTGCTGCGTTGGCAATGCCGAGGAAGGTTTGAGGAGAAGGAGGGGAGGAGGGCTGAGCTGGGAGGGGGCATCACAGGGAAGGGTGAGCAGGAAGCCTGAGCAAAGGCATGGAAGTGGGACTGAGCCTGGGCCAGTGGGCCTGGTGCCAAAGCCGCCGCCGCCTCCTGCCAGCTAGAGTGAAGGGGACCTGGGGGCAGGGCGAGGCAGCACCTGGTGGGCTGTCACTTCGCTGTCCCCCAATTTAGGGCCCAGGTGGCTCCAGGAAGCCCCTTGCTGCATTGGCAGTCCCCGAATCTGGCCAGGTCTCATCTGAGCATGTGTGTCTGTTGTTGCTCTTCCCCAGAACATGGTGATGAGTTTCCGAGTCTCGGATCTTCAGATGCTCCTGGGTTTTGTCGGCCGGAGTAAGAGCGGACTTAAACACGAACTTGTCACCCGGGCCCTCCAGCTGGTCCAGTTTGACTGTAGCCCCGAGCTGTTCAAGAAGATCAAGGAGCTGTACGAGACACGCTACGCCAAGAAGAGCTCAGAGCCTGTCCCCCAGCCCCACCGGCCCCTGGACCCCCTGACCATGCACTCAACCTACGACCGGGCTGGCACAGTGCCCAGGACTCCCCTCTCGGGCCCCAACATTGACTACCCCGTGCTGTACGGGAAGTACTTGAATGGACTTGGACGCTTGCCTGCCAAGACCCTCAAGCCAGAAGTGCGTCTGGTGAAGCTGCCCTTCTTTAACATGCTGGACGAGTTGCTGAAGCCCACAGAGCTGGGTGAGTCTGCCACCGCCCTGGGGGAGGGGTGTCCCACCTTCTGCATTGCCCCAGTGCCTGCGGCCAGTCACGTCACCGACCTGGAGTGTCTCTCGGGAAGCAGCGAGGGCCAGGGGGTCGTGGGGGGCTTTCCCTCCTAGGAGGCATAGAAGCTTTCTCTGGATCTTTATATTAGCGATTTGTAGGGTTGTCTCACGAATAAGCCTGAATCGCAGCAGCTTAGCACAACAGGCACTTAGCTTGTGAGGGTGAGAACTTGGGAGTGGCTTAGCTGAGCGGTCCTGACGCACAGGCACTGGTGAGGTCTCCCGTTAGGCTGTTGGCTGGGGGCTGTCTCATCTGAAGGCCCGACTAGGGCTGGGGGCCACCCACTCACATGGCTGCTGGCAGGTCTTGGTCTCTTGCTGCCTGTTGGCTTGAGACCCTGGTTCTTGGCATGCGGGCTCTGGAGACTGTTTAAGCGTCTTCACAGTGTGGAATGGTGGTTTGCTTCGTCCGGAACCAGTGATGGGGGTGGTGGGAGGGTTAGTGTGCGCACATATGTGAGTGCAGGGGCAGCTAGAAGCCACGTCGTTTCTTTGACCTCCGCCTGGAAGTGACCTAATTTTGTGTTCCACATTCCGTCGGTCACACAGACCAACTCTGTACATTATGGGCCGGGACTGTTCCAGCCTGGACCATCAGGAGGCGTGCATCACTGGGCGCCTCCAGGGACGCTGGCTTCCATGTTCTGACTCCCTGTGGCAAAAGGGCTGGAAGTTGGATCTGACCTTCCTTCCTTCCTTCCTCCCACAAAAGGCTTGTTTCCTGGTAGGCAGCCTTGGGAGCAGCCTTGGCCAATGGGTTCAGGCCGATCACCACGGGCCAGCTGGTTAGGGAAGGCTGGCTGTGCTCCCAAGAGGTGGGACACCGCTAGGACTAGAGGAGACAATGCCAAGGCCTTGTGGTTCCTTTCTGCTCATTTCTCTGGCCCCCAGGTTGATGGCGCGCCGCGTGTGGACAGGCCCCTGGCCCCTCACTGGCAGCCGTGATGATGGGGCAGGGTGGGTGTCAGCCTGGTCTCAGCCTCACGTGCTCCCTCCAGCCACAGCTGCTGGTGCCTCCAGGGCTCCAGGTAGCAAGTCTAGGGTGACGGGCTTCTTGGCGCCCCTCGGATTTGACTGGCTGCCCACGTGGACCTGGAGGCCCCTCTGGTCGTCATTCTCACCTCTTCCGTCTTCTTCCCCTTGAGGGCCTGCCGGGTGGGTGCTCGTGGAATCCCACCCTGGGGAAGCAGCAGGGAACAAACAGAGCCCCCCACCCTTGTAAGGGTTCGCTCTGGCATTCCTTGTTTAGGGCCTAGAGGTGCCCCAAGCGCGCGTCGGTACTGTGGGTCCAGCTGCCCCCCTGCAGCCCCTCACCCACATCTCCCTTTCAACCCCTGCATCTTTACCGAGCCCCTCCTGCACACCAGGCTCTGGCCCTGGTTGTGAGTTGGTCCCTGCATGCCGTGGCAGAGGTCACAGCCCCACCATGCCCCCGGTCGCCATGCCCCCTGCGGCGTGCTTCACTCCCTCCTGCCCTGCTGACTCAGCATCCTGTCTTGCTCAGCCAAGGGGGCCCCTCTGTGCACGGAGAGTTCCACACCAGCCCCGTGCCAGCGAGCCCACTCTGTCCAGCCCTAGCTGCGGGGAAACGGGGAGATGCAGCTGCCTCTTTTCCTCCTTCCTGTAGCCCTTGAGCTTCGTGAGGTTGGACAAGGCGGCTGTGGTTCCGGTGAAGCTGGAAGGAGTTGCTGCTGGTCCAGGCCCTGGAGTCCCAAGGCCCCATATCAACCCGAGTCTCTGCCCTCTCCTGCCTTCCCTCTGGCAGTGTTGGTCACCAGCCCCCGAGTGGGGAGTAAGTTGTCCTAACAGCACCTGTCGTGGGGTTAACATGGCACCACTGGAGACCCAAGGCCCTTTCCTCAGTTTCTCCAGGACAGCCCCCACCCCGCCCCGGGTCTGCTCCTCCCGACTTCCCCGTGTGCATGTTGGAACCCATTCTCCCCCTACTCCCGGGGGTTCTCTGGCAGGCTCTGGAGGCCTGGGGACTGGCTGGCTCTGAAGGTTAGGCTGATGGTTCAGGTTCCTGAGGACTCAAGGGTGATGTTTGTAATAAGGAGGCTGGGTTTTCACTGGGAAGCAGTAAGTCGGGCTTGGCACTGGGCGGGGGACAGAGGTGACTTTGAACTCGAGGGCCAGCAGCCTCCCTCTCCTGCCTGGACCACGAGCTTCCTTCCTGCGTGGCCCACTCCCACTCCTGCCCCACAATGCATCACTTTGCCCTGAGCCCCCGGGGACCCCAGTCACCTGATCTCCGGGAGAGTCTGCTCCCCTGTCTGCACCAGGAATTACTCTGCTGGCAGCTCGGAACAAAGAGGCTGACCCCGCCCTGGCCTGGCTCCCACCTACTCCCCGCCCCTATCCTGAATGTACCCCTGTCTTGGGACTCCCATCCTCAGGGACCCTCCGGTGCCTGCTAGGTTCCTAGGGAGAGTCCTCGTCGAGCACAGGTCTGGTCCTGAGGGCGTCTGGCCCCCTCTATTCCGGGACCAGCAGTTTTGGCCCCCCGCTCCTCAACCTGGGGGCCTCCCTGTGGTGACTTCTACAGCGCTGGCATTGACCAAGAGCCACTTCACGGGGCTCGGGCTCAGCCAGCTTCCCCTTCCCCCTCGTTCCTGACCATGACCTGCTGACCAGAATGAGGTCCAAACACTCTGGTCTGTTTCCCCGGAAGAGCCGCCGGCCAGCTCCAGCTTCAGGATGGAGACTGCGCCGGGTGCAGAGGAGACATAAATCACAGGGAGTGGAATGTTTGGGTTGGGGGAGGGGAGGAGAATAATGGAGCTGGAAGGACCTTAGAAGACAGATGATCTGCTCCAGCCTGGCTGGCACCTAGAAAGGTCGGGAAGCTGGTGCAAGGTCACACGGCATCCTGAGGAGGGGGCCCTGGGGCCGCCGGCTCAGCCGTCTTCCTGACTCTGACCCCTCCCTGAGTCATCAGTGCCCTGCACTCCTGTGGGGAGATACCCATCTTGAAGCATGTGAAGGTCCTGGACCTCAGGCCTCTTCTTAGCTCAGAGAGCCTGGCTGTGCCACCCATCCCAGCCAGGAGAGGGGCACTTGCTTCCCAACCCCAGGAGACTCCAAGGGGGGCCAGGGAACACCGTCCTGGGCATGCCACTGCAGCTGGGGGCTCACTGGGCATCTGACAGCCACCCAGGGTGTGAGCGGCCGGAGTGTGACTGAGGAGGCCCCGAGCCCCGTCAGGGTGCGTGGGAGAAAGGAGAGGCCATCATGAGACTTGCGGGCGGAAGGAAGGAAACACGACCTGATGCAGTGCTGCTCTGTGAGGCTCGCCATTGTCCTGTGGTCAGCGTCTTGGGCTGTGGGGCAGGGTCCCTGCTGCTGCGAAGTGAAGGAGCCACCCCATGTCATGACAACTCCGAAGGGTCTCCTGATTGTCTCCGTGCCCCGAGGGGTGGCCAGCACCAGTGCTGGCTGGGGGCTGCTGGTCCAGCGCCTGCCCCGTTGTGCAGGGCACACGTGTGTCCCTCCTCCGGCCTTTGGCTGGTATCACCGAAGCAGCAAGGGAGGTGTGGGGTCCCCCAGCTGGCGTGTTTTGCCGGGAAGCTGCACTTGAGGTGAACGAACGGTGCCGGGAGAGCAGTGCTCTGCTTGGGGAGTGCAGGCTTCCTAGGGGGCGGTCAGGGCCGCGAGCTCCTGCTGATGCATTCGTGGGGAGGTGGCAGGCAGGAGGCTTCCTGGAGGAGGCCACGTTCCAGACCTGAGGGGTGAGTAGCCATAAGCCTGACAGAGAGGAAGGAGCAGGGAAGTATGTCCCAGGCCCAGGCCTGGCAGTGAGCGAGGGCTCGGGAACTGGAGCGAGGTGCGGCATGAGACGAGAGAGGGAGGGCGAGGCCGGAGAACACAAGGTGGGTGGGCCACGGGGCGGGTGGGGGCCGGCTGGACCGTCCCGAGGGCTTCGGGGTCGTCGAAGATCTGGTAAGCTTTCCTGGGGTCCTCTCTGAGGTGGGTGCTAGCTCCCGAGGTGCGCAGAGGCAGGGCGGCCTGCGTGCCGTCCAGGGGCCAGGCGGGGCTC
Source organism: Zalophus californianus (assembly GCF_009762305.2). Taxonomy (NCBI): domain Eukaryota; kingdom Metazoa; phylum Chordata; class Mammalia; order Carnivora; family Otariidae; genus Zalophus; species Zalophus californianus. Next base: position 2,961,162 of record NC_045595.1, read on the forward strand.
ACACGCAGGTGCGTGCGCCCTCCCCGGGCCCTGGGGGCCGGAGGGGTCACGTGGCATCCCAGGTCCGGCCTCCCAGCTCCAGGGGCCGGCAGGGCTCCCCCACCGCCCACCCGCCCAGCCGTCTCCCTGGCTCCTTCCCCCCACTTGCCAGTCTCCGCCAGCAGCCGGAGGGGGTTCTTTAAAACAGCCGTCTGGTTCTGTCCTCCCTCTGTTCCGAGCGCTCCCGTGACGCACTGACTTTTCTGCTTGGTTTCTTCCCTCCCCTCCGCTCCGCTCTCTCCCTTCCCCTCCCCTCACTGTTCCTCCAGAACACCAGGCCACGGGGCGCCTGGGTGGCTCAGTCGGTTAAGCGTCTGCCTTCGGCTCAGGTCGTGATCCCAGGGTCCTGGGATCGAGCCCCGCGTCGGGCTCCCTGCTCCGCGGGAGGCCTGCTTCTCCCTCTGCCCCTCCCCCTGCTTGTGTTCCCGCTCTCACTGTCAAATAAATAAAATCTTTAAAAAACAAAACAAAACACCAGGCCGTGTTGCCCTGGGGCCTTTGCACATGCTGTACCTTCTGTCCGTCACACTTGCTCAGACCACCACATGGCCCTTCCCTCCCGAGGCACCTAACCTGAAGCTCATTTTCCTTTCCTCCTTGCCTTTGCCTTCTCGTCACCACCCTCTCCCCCTCCATGGCCTTGCCCCCAGCCCTGGCGTGGCTTATTCATTTGTAGGTGTTCTTCTTTAACATCTGGGCCTGGGACTGGTTCACTCCCTCACTGCATCCACAGTGCGGAGCGGGGCAGGAGGTGCCCAGTCTGGGAGCTGAGAAGCAGCCAGGGAGCTGCCGTGAGAATGACCGAGAACTAGCATTCTCCGGCTGTCCTTCAGTGTGTGACCCTGTTGCATCCCCATGACCTCAGGAGTAGCAAGTCAAGAGCCCGCCAGCTGGGTCTGGGCACCCAAGTTCTGCCCCTGTGATTGGAGGAGTTGGGGTGTGAGCCCAGAGCCCCTGACCCAGGGTGGGTGCCTGCTTGCTCCCTGCTGTTGGCAAGGCCCCCTGCACCCATCTCCTCCCCTAGCACCACCTGCACTGCCCACACCATCTCTTAGACCTTGACTTCCGCGTTTGGAGAGCCGGGGCCGGAGTCAGGGACCTTATGTGGGTCTGGGGGCATTGGCCTGGAGGACGGGCCTTGATCCTTCTCTGAGGCCCCAGGGTGCAGGAGGCTGCAGACTAGTGGGAGGGAGGCCAGGCCTCTCTGACTGATTGGAGATCCCGGTTTCTTTGCCTCTTATTTAAACTTTTGTAAAATTGTGTGTGTGTTGTAGAAAATAGGATTAGGCCCCTGTTGGAGGTTTGGGCTTGTTCTTGCCACCCTCTTTTTTTTTGCATGTGTGATCCTCCAGAACAGTGGCTATGTCCTAATTACTGTTTTACCCTCCCCCCATGCCCCCCGTATCGTGTTCTCTGCCGGTGGTGGTTTGCATGGTGGCCTGGCAGCCAGGGTAGAGATGGTCACGCTGGGCTCCTTTGTTAGTGTCTTGGATTGAACCAGAGGCTGGTTCCCAGTCCTCCCAGAAGGCCTGGGAGCAGGGGATTCCCCCACGTTTAGTCCCTGGGGGACTCTGAAGCCTGGGGTGGATACCTCGTCCTAGCCCACGCGGGGCCCTCGTGGCTTTGTGGCAGCCTGTGTGACACGGCAGAGGTACTTTGGGGTTGGTTCAGTGTTCATGTCGAGCCAAAGACCCTGGGAAATTGTGTTGATTCTTAGGAGGTAAAAGTTTTAAAAACCGAGCGGGCAAGGAGATACAGGCAGTACCAGGATTGCAGGGGGCTGTGGGGGGGGGCTGGCAGTTTTTAAAGAAAAGCGCTCAGGGAAGTCTGTCGTTCTGGTGGAGTTTGGGCAGACCTCAGAGACATCAGGGCCATCTAAGTAGCTGGGGGAGGAACGTTCTGGACGAGGGGATGTTGAGTGCAAAGGCCCCAAGGCAGGATGTTCTTGGCACTTGGGGAACACGAGCAGGTGGCCTGGGAATCAAGGCCACTAGGGGTGGGGACAGCATCCCTCAAGGGGCAGGCGGTGAACTCGGGGGAGCCAGGGGGCCATTGAGGGGTCAGTGTACTGATCGGAGGGGTAAGGGTGGGGGGAGAGGGACCTCGCTAGTGTGTTTCGAAATTGGAGCCAACTGGGAATTGATGCTGGGGGGTCAGGGGGTGCCGAGAGTCGTGGATGCTGCCCACAGCCCAACCCTGAACAGCCAAAAAGGTGGAGCTGCCATTGGCAGTGGACGATGGAGGCTTGGGTTTGGGGGACCCCCACCCCCCTCCTATAGTGTAGGGTATGCTGTGTCCTGACCAAGGGGGCGGCTCACCTCCCACTGGCCACTTGGCTTCCTGAGGGAAGTCAGCCACCCGGGGCCCATGGCACAGCAGAAAATGTGAACGCTGTCCCCACGGTGGTGTCATCTAGGAGGGGGAGCCGTGGAAGGGCCCCCAGACTCTTGGCCTCCCATGATACCGCTCACCTGCCTGCCTTGTTTCTGGGGACGGAGCTCCCTGGCCAGCAGGTGGGATCGGCTTCTCGCTCAGTCGCCCGCAGCGCAGCTTGGGTATGGTGAGACCCCACCCCCACCCCCACCCCCCCGCCCTGTCCCATTGGAAATAATTGCCCTTTGGCTCTTAGGGCAGGTCTGGGCATGTCTACAGGTGGCCTGTGGGCCCCCCCCCCAATTCAACGGCCTTCCTCAAGGGTGCCAACCAGGACCGCACAGGGACTCGGCAAACAAGCGTGAATTGGTGGCGGCAGCTTGGTGGTTACAGCAGCAGCCTCTTGCTGAGCTCCAGCCTCATGCCCAGCTCTGCGCCCCGAGAACTGGGTCCCGGGGACGGAAGGCACCCAGCCTGGGGTGGAGGTAGGGATGTGTGCCCCAGGCAGAGCTGGGTTATGAACCTGGTGGTATGGCTTCTGAGTCTGAGCTGGTTTCAAATCCGAATTGTGTTTGCTTTTTACTTTTTTTTTTATTTTTATTTTTTAAAAGATTTGTATTTATTTATTTGAAAGAGAGAGCGTGAGCGAGAGAGATAGCATGAGCAGGGGGAGGGGGAGAAGCAGACTCCGCCGCTGAGCAGGGAGCCCGATGCGGGACTCGATCCGAGGACCCTGGGATCGTGACCTGAGCCGAAGGCCGACGTCCAACGACTGAGCCACCCAGGCCCCTATGTTTGCTTTTTAAATAGGTTACCTGCTGTTGTGGTTTGGAATTCAGAAGGTTCTGGAGCAGCGGTTGGCCGACTAGGGCCAGGGGCCAATTTCATTGGCAGCCTTTTTTCCTAAATCAAGCTGTATTGACACACAGCGACACCCATTTGTCTGTTTACTCTCCCTGGTGGCTTTCGTGGTACAAGGCAGAGTGGAGACGTTGAGGCAGAGACCATGTGTCTTACCAAAACCAAAACTATTTATGCTCCAGCCCTTCATAGGAACAGCATGCACACCACTGTTGGAAGGGTTGGCAGTACAAAGAAAGCTGGCTTCTAGCCTCTCCCAGTCACTCTGAGGCAGTGACTATGGCCGATTCTCAGGGGGCTCCCAACCCAGAGATGTCTCTTGTGCAGATGAGCAGACCTGCACTTATGCAGACCCTTCCCTCTGTCGGTGACACGAGTCCGGGTGTGATGCACACCCGCCCGCACCAGCTGCTTTTACCTGGCAAGAACATCTCAGAGGTTACTCCTTATCGTCCTTATCAGAGCGTGAAGAGCTTCTGGGTCCTTCGCTGTCTGTGTCAGGGTTGCGTAGTATTCCTTTGTAAGCTGCTCCGGAGTGCATCTTCACCAGACCAGGTCGGTGGGCATAGATTTAGGTCGTCAGCCATCGTTGGAAACCATTCTGAGTAATGGCTGTCCGTGGGCCTCAGTCATCCTGTGTGTGGGAGCATGTCTGCAGTTGTGGCTCTTAGAACAGAGGGGCCGCTGTGTCCACGTTGTGTGTTGGTGATTTTGGCAGATTGTGCAAGACGGCCTGCCCTCCCCAGAGGCTTTCGCTCCTGCCAGCCACGTCTCATCCAGTCTTCTGATCGGGTGGCTTTTCAGTGTGGTTGGTTGGTTTTGTTTTTGTTTTTGTTTTTTTAAGATTTTATTTATTTATTTGACAGAGACACAGCGAGAGCAGGAACAGAAGCAGGGGGAGTGGGAGAGGGAGAAGCAGGCTCCCCACTGATCAGGAATCCCGATGGGGGGCTCGATCCCAGGACCCTGGGACCATGACCTGAGCCGAAGGCAGACGCTTAACTGACTGAGCCCCCCAGGTGCCCCTGTGTAGAGGTTTTAAACCAATCTTGCATTCCTCGGCTAAATCCCAAGGGCCTGGATATTTGCTGATATTTTCTAAAGGGTTTTTCTGTCTGTGTTCGTGGGGGATGTTTATCTGTAACTTTCTTTTCCTGATACGTTTTTGTCAGGTTTCGGTATCAGGGTCGCGTCAGCCTTGTAAAGTGAGTTACTTGTTGTCTTCTTTATTTTCTGAAAGTTCATAAAAGTTTATACAGTTTCTTAAATATTAGGTAGAACTCACCAGTTGGATCTGCAGCTTTCTTTGTGGAAAAGTTTTTAATTATGAATTTAGCTTCTTTAACTGATAAAGGGCTTCTCAAACTTCTTGTATTTTTTGGTGCTAGTTTTGGTAATTTGCAACTTTGGAAGAATTTGTCTATTTCATTTAAATTGTCAGATTTATTGCCATGAGGTTGTTGGTTTCGTTCCTGTATTAAACCAAAAGACTAGGACCTGCACTACTGTCCGTTTTTTATTTGTGGCAGTGGGTGTGCTTACGGTCTTTTTTATTGTTTATTCTAGTTAGCTTGTCAAAGAAGGCTGGCCTGATTATTGTTTCTTGCTGACTTTCTATTTTTAATTTTCTTCTAACTTCAGCTTTAATTTGCTTTTTTCTAGTTTCTTGAGGAAATGCAAGGCCTTCATTTGAAACCTTTTTCTGTCTTTTTTAATAGAATCCTTTTAAAGCCATGATTTTGCTTCCAAACGACTATGTTAGCTGCTTCCCCCAAGTTTTGGCGCACTGTATATTCTCATTTAGTTAAGGGACTTTCTGATCACCCTTGGGGTTCTCGATGCAGTTATAATTGTGAAGAGCCCGCTTGTCACCACCATGGTTTCCATCCCCTGGCAGACATTGCTCTACTTCTGCGCCCCGGTGGGCACTTCGGGATGGCTAGTGTGGCTCCGTGTGTGGTGCCCCCGCTGCCCTCCTTGTGTCCCCTGCTGTGAGCCGGGCTGCTCCGTGACTCTTGTTCTGTGCACTTGGAGGTTCAGGGCTGTTTCACTTGCCTACCTCCTCTGCTGGCCATGAATGCCCGAGGCAGGACCTCTGTCCAGCTTGTCCCTGTCCCCTCCAGCAGTGCCTTGCAGGGCCTTTGCCGAGCACCACACAGACAGGCACACGCTTGCCAGGTGCCCAGAACAGTTGTGTGAGGTGGGGACAGAGTTGTTGGCATCTTACAGGGTCCAGGGGAAGCAGCTGGCCCAAGGGCGTGCAGTCTGTCCCACTGCATCCTGCCGGCCCGGCAGGCTCCTCCGTGAGCTGAGCGCTGCTTTTTTTTTTTTTTTTTTTTTTTTTTTTTTTTTTTAAGATTTTATTTATTTATTTGAGAGAGAGAGAGAGAGAGAAACAGCTTGAGAGGGGAGAGGGTCAGAGGGAGAAGCAGGCTCCCTGTTGAGCCGGAAGCACGATGTGGGACTCAATCCCAAGACTCTGGGGTCATGACCCGAGCCGAAGGCAGTCACTTAACCAACTGAGCCACCCAGGTGCCCAGGCTGAGCGCTTCTGTTTTCCTTAGAGACCCTTGAACCCCGGAGGGCTAAGAAGTGTGCTGCTTCCCAAGAGGCCCTTCCGGGGTTAGGGATGTTCCCTGAATCGTAGGCTGTGGTGTGGCACCAGGAAGGGCTGGGCGTCCCCTGCACCCTCATCCCTAGTGGCCCTGCTTCCATCCCACAGGCCTGGCTGCCAGGGTGAGGCTCAGCCTCCTGTGCCCTGCTTCCGGGTCTGAGGAGGGTCCGGCCCCTGGAAATGGGTGTGGCTGGCCCCCTTACTGGGGACCAGACATCACCCTGACCCTGAGTTTTGTGTTTAGTTCCACAGAATAACGAGAAGCTTCAGGAGAGCCCATGCATCTTTGCGTTGACGCCAAGGCAAGTGGAGCTGATCCGGAACTCCAGGTGCGCTGTGCCCTGCACCCCTGCTGGGCCTCCGCGGCAGGCAGTGGACCAGCATGGTGTTGGGCCATCTAGAGGGCCGGGCTAGGGGAGCCTTCTGCAGACCCGATGTGGACCCTGCGCTCCGCGGTGGGGGGAGGGGAAGCCCCACCCCCGCCCTGTGCTCGGCACCTGCCGTGTGTACTGGGCAGTGCGCCCCGTCTGCATGCTCTCACTGCCTCTGATGCGCAGTCCCCGCTTTAACAGAGCTCCCCTTGGCACTGTTGACATCGGGGCTGGATCCCTCTTCGGGGGGGCGCCCTGGGCACTGTGGGGGGCTGAGCAGCATCCCTGGCCCCACCCACTTGATGGCAGGACTCCCCTTGTTGTGATGGCTCTAGCTGCCCCAGACGCTGCCTGGGGTCCTGCCAGGGCAGGATCTCCCTGATGGAGACCCCGAGCCGTAACAGCCGAGGGTCAGAGGCATTCCCGGTGTTTGCTGTCCAAGACCCTTTGGTCTGGAGCAGCCGTTTGTTGCCCACTTGGCACATGCTGGGCTTCTACCCACCAACCTATTAACTATATCCGTGTGGATGCCCCCGCTTCAGTTGTACAGACGGGGAGGTCACCTGCCCAGGTCACCAGTGAGTAAAGAGGAGAGAACGTTTCAGTCAGCTCCCAGAGACCTCCGGTTGCCATGGGAGGTGGCAGGTGGAACCTGTCCGGCTAGCGCAGCTGAAGTGATCAGCGTGCCATGCTGGGTGCTCTCCTGCCTCACTGACCCCCCCTTCTCCTCCCCTCTGCTTCCTCGGCATGCGCAGAGAACTGCAGCCCGGGATCAAGGCCGTGCAGGTCGTCCTCAGGTAAGCCTGGGCCTGCCCACGTGCCCCGCTGCCCGTAGCCCTGCCCTGTCCACCCCAGGTGCATCCCCGTCGGGCCCCTCTCCCTCCCGACGGCTTCGCTGGTCCTACCCGGTCAGAGGTGGAGGCCTGCCCCTCCTGTCTTCCTGCTGTCCGTCCTTGCCTGCGGACACATCACCGCCCAGCCTTGCTCAGACCAGATCTGGGGCCCCGAGAGCCCCTTGTACGGTCCAGGACGGCGATGCATCTGCTGGGCAGAAACGGCCCTTGTGGCCTCCATGCCGGCCCTGCGCCCACCCCCCTCTCAGGGCCACCCCTCCGGCCAGAGCCCCTGCTGGCCTCACGGTCCATGTTGTTGTTGCAGAATTTGCTACTCAGACACCAGCGGCCCTCAGGAGGACCAGTACCCACCCAACATCGCCGTGAAGGTCAACCACAGCTACTGCTCGGTCCCGGTGAGTGTCCCCCACCACCCGCGGTCCCCCTCCCCCCCCCCACCCCTGCAGGCTTGGGCCACTGTGGGGTGGGGCAGAGAGGGCACCATGGAACCTCTTTCCGAGCTGTGAGCCCCCGCATCTGCTTCCAGGGCTACTACCCCTCCAATAAGCCTGGCGTGGAACCCAAGAGGCCCTGCCGCCCCATCAACCTCACCCACCTCATGTACCTGTCCTCGGCCACCAACCGCATCACCGTGACCTGGGGGAACTACGGCAAGGTGAGTGGGGTGGGGCTGACTCCCCTCCCCCCCGCCCCCCGCAGGCCCTGCCTCGGCCTCACCGCCCCTCCCCCACCTCTGTCCCCAGAGTTACTCCGTGGCCTTGTACTTGGTGCGGCAACTGACCTCTTCGGAACTGCTGCAGAGGTTGAAAACCATTGGGGTCAAGCATCCAGAGCTGTGCAAGGCACTGGGTGAGCTGGTGGGCCCGTGTGTCACCCCGGGGGATGTGGAAGGAGGGGGAGCAGAACAGCCGGCACAGAAGCCCTGAGGCAGGGACGTGGGAGGCAGGCCCTCCAGCCCAGGGAGCCTGTGTGGTGCGAGCCAGGGGCAGGTCTGGCATGTGGGCAGGGTGAGCACATGGGAGTCATCCCCACAGCAGCGAGGCGGGAAAGATCCTGGGGGATGTGTGCTGGAGGCTGATGCTTCTGACTACTGGGTGGGGACCAGGGACACGGGGGAGGGAGCAGACCCGATTCACAGCCGCAGGTACCGGGGAGTGGTGGAATCCAACCTGAGACCAGACCAGCTGTGTTGGGGGCGGTGGGGGGGACACAGTGAGCATTGAAAGTGAACCACCACCAAGACGGTCCTGTTTCTTGTCTCGTGTCCGTGCATGCGGTGGCTGTGTGGCCTCAGGCAAGTCACTGACCCTCTCTGGTCACTGCACCTTCTCACCAGATCCTCACAGTAGTCCTGGGCCAAGGGACTTGGTGATGTCCCCATCTGACCATTGGTGACCCTGAGGCGCAGAGTGGCAGGGCTCCCGCCCATGCACCCCACCTCACTGCCTCCCTTTCCCTCGAAGAGCCCTTTCTTCAAAATCAGCCCCCCACCTGCCCATCTCCCTGCAGGGACAATGACCGACTTGACCAGAGGGGGCAGGCATTGGCGTGGGGGCCAGGCGGGATTCATCCAGGCCGAGGCCCACGGGGCGGGGGCAGGGCACCCAGAGGTCTGGCGGAAGTCTGGGAGAGGCGGGGGTCCGCCAGGCTGGAGGGGCTGGTGTGTGCGGGACCGCTGGGGCCCCTGCGTGGCGCCGATGGTTCCGTCTCCTCTTGGAAGCCGCCCGCGGGCTGGCTCGCTGGCTGCTGCATTGTTAGCTGCCGCGGGAAGTCCTGCAGCTGTCTCACCGGTGGCCTTTTCGCTGCACCCAACCTTCTGTTTGTTGGGTGCGGAGGAGGCGGCCTCTCCTCAAAACCAGACGCACCTGAGTCCGTCACTGGCGTTTTGGCCACAGAGGCGAGCCCTGAGGTGGGAATTCAGGAGAAGGTGTGAACGGCTGATGCGGCCTTCGGGACATTGGGGAGAGGGGTGGGCCCAGGCCCCCTCAACCCTGTGTGGGAGGGAAGAGGAAGCTTCTGGAGGAGGGGCTGCAGGGGTTTCATGGAGGAAGGAGGGGCAGCTCCAGGGTCAGTCTGCCCTGAGCCCTCTGGGGGTCTGTCAGCCAGTCTCCCCATTCCCACTGAGAGCAGAACAAACGCAGAAGGAGCCTGAAAGGGTTCAGAGGGAGGGAGACTGTGCTCCTCCTTGTGGGCCTGCCCCAGGGTTTGCTCGCGTGCATTTCCTTCCAGTCTCTCTCCCAGCCGTGTTCACCGGCAAGAAGGGGGCCTTGTGTGTTGTTGTGGGCATTTTCCACGAGGCCTTCGGCTTCAGGTCACCCGAGAGGCCGTGCTCGTGGGCTCGCTCCTGCCCCTGCCAGGGTTGGGGGTGTCCGGGGATGGGGCCGCCAGGACCATCCTGGAGCGGCCCATCTTCCTTCTCGCTGAGCCCTCTCGGCTGGTTGGTGTAGGACGCACAGTCCCAGCGAACAGCCCCGTCTGCGGCTGTCGGTTGCCTTCATCCTTCTTCCAAAAGAGGCCTGTGGGCTGTGAAAACGGGCAGCAGAGGGGGCTTGTCAGGTCAGCCTGCCCCGTTGGCGTGCCAGGTTGTCCGAAATTACCGGCCCCTGCCCAGGACGCTTTCACAGGTGACCCTCGGGGCCCTGGGCCCTGGAGCTAAAACGTACATCTCGTCATCCTGGGAGGTGGATGTTGGGGTGCTCCGTGTGTGGACCGTCTTCCCCCTGAGATGGAGGGGTTGAGGCTGCTTGCCGCTGCCTTCCCCGGCGTCCATGGGTGCTGGAAAAGCCTGCATCTTGGCTCCGACCCTGCAGACGCCTCTGTCCCTTCTGCTAACAACGGCCGCCCCCTTCTCCGCAGTCAAAGAGAAGCTGCGTCTGGACCCCGACAGCGAGATCGCCACCACCGGCGTGCGGGTCTCCCTCATCTGCCCGGTGAGTCGGGCTGCGCGTCCTCTGCTCCCCACCTGCCCGCCACGTGGGGCCGCCTGGTGGGGCGGGGGGCCACTCACGCCACCCGCTCCCCCCCCCCCCCCGCAGCTGGTGAAGATGCGGCTGTCGGTGCCCTGCCGGGCAGAGACCTGCGCCCACCTGCAGTGCTTCGACGCCGTCTTCTACCTCCAGATGAACGAGAAGAAGCCCACCTGGATGTGCCCCGTGTGCGACAAGCCGGCCCCCTACGACCAGCTCATCATCGACGGGTGAGGCTCCGGGCGGCGCTGGGCAGCCCCTGTCCTCCCTGCACCCACCCTGTGGCAGGAGAGGCCACGCCGCGCGACTCCGGAGGCCCCTGGGTCTCCTGACTGTCCGGGGTCTGCGGGTGGCTCGGAAGCCCTGGCCGCAGGGAAGGCAGATGTCCTCCTCGGGCTCCGGGGCCTTTGTGTGCCGGCGGGGGCTGCTAGCTTAGGCTCTCTGGGCCCAGGAGGTCGGTTGTTGCTTGTGACCCCGCGGACCTGGAGTCTGCTTTTCCCCACATGAGGCAGGGACCCCGAGAGCCCAGTCCCACGGCCGCTGCGCGAGCCGGAGAGCTGCTCCCCACACCGCATTTAGCACTGCTGCTGGTACGCCGTCTGTACGGAGAGCTGGGAAGCACAGTCTCCCCGACTCTGGTCTTGGCTCTCATGTGCCCCTCTTCCCAGGCGGCGTCAGCCCCCCTCCAGGCCACGGGGGTGAGGGGAAAAGGCCGTTCTCCCCAAAAGGGAGACTTTGCTCAGGTCTTAGGTTTCCAGAAACCGAGCCCAACACCTGACCGAGCAGCTCCTGCCAGGCGCCAGCCACACCCACAGGACACCATGTCCTGTCCCCCGAGCTGGGGGAGGGGCGGGGGGGTTGGTTTTGGGTGGGTGGGGGAGATGCGGCCGCCAGGCTGGGTCTGTGCTTACCCTCTGCGCCTGGCAGTGCGTGAGGGCCGAGTGTGTGCGTGGGATTTGTGCATGCTGTGGGCCCGGGGATGGCCCACGGCCGGCAGGGGCTTGGCGTGAGTCCGTCCCCACGTTGGGGTGCTTGTCTCCATCTGGTCACTGCCCTCGGGCTGTTGTCCAGCCACCCCTCCCAGCCGTGCCAGCAGGTGGGCCTGGATCGTCCCCACCTTACAGATGAGGAGACTGAGGCTCAGAGGGGGCAGTCACCTGCCCTGGGCATGCCCAGCTCACAGGTGGCCGGGCCAGCACTGGAACCCGGGTCTGGCCAGCTCTGAGCCTGGCTCCCCTCCCCGGAGGAGCGGAGCTGCCGTGCCCCAGTGTCCCCACGCCATCTAGCCTTGCGGTGGAGTGAGGAGGCCCCTGGGGCCGGGCACAAGGGTCAGGGCTGAATGGCTGCTCTGTTCCTGGCCTGGCAGCTGTGTGGCCCCGTGCTTGCCTCTCCCCCCACCCCCACAGGCCTAGAGCGGGTCACCCAGGCTCGAGTTGCGGCAGCTCCGACAGCTCCAGGGGCAGATGGGCCTGGGGTTTGGGGGTGTGGCTGTGCCCCACACGCCACAGTCCCAGCATCCCACGGGCTCTGGGCATAGCCAGGGAGGCTTCCTGGAAGCGGGGTCCTTGATTCATGTGCTTCCTCGAGGATTATGCTCTTTTGTCCCACGCTTGGCCCTGAGCTGGGTGAAGCTGGGGTCCTCATAAGGACTCTGCCCCAGACTCTGCCTTCCGAGAACCCCCAGCCGGGCACAGGGAGCGTGGGGCACGAGCCAGCCAGAGGCACTCCTACTGCTCGGGCTGCGCACAGGGGCGCTCCGGTGGAGACGTTCACGGCGGGCGGAGCTGTGTTGACACCACAGAGTGGCCCCGGGGTGGTGGGTCTGTGAGTGGCCCCGGGGGGTGTCCTGGAGCAGGAAAGGGCCTCCCTCCTGTGTGATTGCGTTTGAGGTGGTTGAAGTTACGTGGAGGCAGGTGCCGCTTTGACCTGGAGTAAATATTGGGGGCCACATTGGCCCGTTGCCACTGCGGCACGTGTGTCCCCTGTACAGGACCTGGCCTGGCGTGGGCCCCCCTGGCTGCTGGAGTTGGTGGGCGCTGCATAGGCCTCAGAGGTGGGCAGACGGAGGCCCAGTGACCGGGAAGGGGCGGGGCCAGGAATGGAGCCCAGGCGGCCTGCTTTCTGGCCTCATTGGCTTTGGGGAGCTTCCCACCCCTCCCTGGGCCTCAGTTTCTCCATCTGTAAAATGGGTCTGGCTGGCAGTACCTCAGTGAAACAGTGCCAGGGCGTGTCCTCCTGGGCCAGGCTCGCGGTGGGTGCTCTCGGGGGTGTTGTCGTGTGTGCGGGGAACACAGTGGCCTCCCTTCTACTTCCTGCCCCACCCCAGGGCCTCTCCCGGGGCGGGGGTGGGGGGTGGGGGGTGGGGGGTGGGGGAGGGGTTGGGCTGTGAGCAGGGTGCACGGCCTGTACACGCCTGGCGCCTCATTTGTAGCGAGGGGCGGCGCAGGACCAAGACGGGAGGGCAGGGGGCCGTGGGGCAGAGGGGTGGCTGTAGGCCCACGGAGTGCTGCGCGGGCAGGCCCCTCCCTCCCGCGGGGCCGCCGGACCTCGGGCCCCCAGGCCCTGGTGGGTGCTGTCCTGAAGCCACTGCCGCAGAGAAGGAAGGGACTTATTTAGCAAGCGTCCCACCTGAGTCTGGGGGGGTGGGGGGGTGGGGGCAGACAGCGGCCCAGGAGTCAGCCCCTCGCCCCTCCAGGCTCCTCTCCAAGATCCTGAGCGAGTGCGAGGACGCTGACGAGATCGAGTACCTGGTGGACGGCTCGTGGTGCCCGATCCGCGCCGAAAAGGAGCGTAGCTGCAGCCCGCAGTGCCCCATCCTCGTGCTCGGTGAGTCAGCTCCCCCCCCCCCCCCCCCGGAGCCGGGCGGGGCGGGGGGCGGGGGGGGGGGGCTCTGGCTAGAGGGCCTCCCGTGTGCCGCGCCCTGGACGGGGCTCTGGGGACCCTGTGGCGCTCGTGGAGGCGGAGGAGCGGCCCGGGGCCCCTGCCCCTCACCGGCCGCCGCGCGCCTGCTCTGAGCACCTCTCCCTGTTGCCCGCAGGCACCTCGGACGCCAACGGGCTCCTGTCCGCCCCCAACGTCAACGGCGGCGGCGGCGGCGGCGGCGGCGGCGGCGGCGGCGGTGGCGGCGGCGGCGGCGGCGGCGGCGGCGCGCTTGGGGGCGCCGGGGGCGGGGGCGGCGCGGCGGGCGGTGTTGAGAACGGGAAGCCGGGAGCCGACGTGGTGGACCTGACGCTGGACAGCTCGTCGTCCTCGGAGGAGGAGGAGGAGGACGACGACGACGAGGAGGAGGACGAGGAGGGCCCGCGGCCCAAGCGGCGCTGTCCCTTCCAGAAGGGCCTGGTGTCGGCCTGCTGACTGCTCGCCGCCGCCGCCGCCGCCGCCGCCGCCGGCTGGACCCTCGACTTTCCTGGTGCTCACCCACGCGGATGGGGCGCAGGCGGGCCTCGGGGTGCAGAGGGAGGAGTGATTTTTTTCTTTTTATTGTTGTTCATTTCGTTTCTCCACCCCTTTCCCTGGCTCCTGGCACCTGTACCTCGGGACTCTCCTCTCGGAGAATTAAAAAAAGTAAAATGACAAAAGTACAAAAAAAAAAAAAAAAAAAGGAAAATGAAACAAAATCAAACTTTTACAGACAAGGCGAGCCACCCACACGGCTGCTTCCCCAGCCGGAGCTGAGCCCCGGGAAGGGGCAGGCGGACCCAGGGAGCCGCGCTCGGATGCCCCGCCTCCCCCCTCTTCCAGGGACCATTCCAGCTGGTGCAGAGGGACGGGGCGCGTGGGGGCGGTGGGGGCGGCGGGGAGGGGGGGGCGGACGGGCGCACGGCCCCCCTCCCTGGCAGCAGCCACGACTTTGACATGCGTCTGTTCCTTTGCTTTTTTTCTCTGCAAACACGTTCTCTCGCCCAGAGACCCTGGAGCGCACCGCTGAGCAGGGAGCATTTTAGCCAAGAAGCCATGGAGTGGGTTGGGGCGGGGAGGGGGGCGGGGGGGCACAGGAGGGGCAGTGGGGGGTGTGGGGGGGGGTCCGGGGAGGGTTTAGCCACAGATGTGTTGTATTTTTTGAAAGTGCAATAACTTGGTATTTTGAAGACCCAGCATGTGGCCAGGACCCCCTGTGGAAGGCGGGGGCCCCAGGGTGCGGCAGCGTGTGGCGTGGGGGGGGTCTCAGTTTTCTAGCCAGCTACCTCGGTAACTCCAATTCAGGTTAACTTCCCTACGGAACAGCGCAGATGTCCACAGACACCACCACCACCAGCCCTCCTCAGGGGGCCGGGGCGGGCGGCCACTTCCCAGGGGGCAGCAGGGACTCCCGCCCCACCCTCTCCACGTGGGGTGGCTCCTACCCCCCTCTTGCTCTTGGGTTTTCCGACGGGTAGAGGCCTGCCTGGCCACCACCCCACCCCCCCCCGGGAGCCTCACTCTCGTCTTCCAACAGGACCAGGCTGAGGGCCACCCGTCAGCGACTCGCCCAGCCCCTGGGGGCACCCGGCTTTGGGGGGGGGGGTCCCTACCGCTGTCCCCGATGCCTCCAGGAACCCACGGCTGGGTGCCCGGCCCAGCGTCCTTGTTCTCTGGAGGCCGCGCTCGGTTCTCCCACCGCCTCTGCCCTCCGTTCTGTTCTGCTTTTTTTTTCCTTGCTGTCCCCCAGCCCCGGAATAATTTCCTTTGTGCAAACAGCTCTTCTAGTCAGGAAGCAATACCGTTTCAGGTCTGAAGAAGAAAGGGACATCAATCTGGCCGAGGGCAAATTCAGTTTTACTGTATAAACTCGGCCGTGCAGCTCGGCCCCCCTCCGGCTGCACTGGCAGCTGAGGGCCGCGGTTTTCTAATATTTGTATTCTAATTTAATTGTTTTTTAAAAACGCAAATAAAAAAGGTCAAGGTGAAGCCACCGAGGCGTCCGCTTCTCTGTGCGTTGGGGCGCCGGCTGGGGGTGAGGGGATCGAGGGACGCAGGCTCCCCGTGGATGGTCCCCTTGGGCAGCATGGCGCTGGGGCTCCACAAGGTGCAGCGTTCGGTCAAATGCGGAAGGTTTCGCTTTGCGCTGCCGGGCCCGCCGTGGTGTCTTTCTGCTAGGCTGGGCAAAGGAGCCGAGGCAGATCTGCCAGATCCAGGATTGTCCCCGCTCGCCTGGGGAGCCGCTGAGCTGGTGGGAGGGACCTCGGACCACAGCCCGGAGAACCCAGTGGAGCCGCCGGGCGGGGGGCCTGCAGTCAGACAGTAGCAAGTGTCGGCGAGGATGCGGAGGGGCTGGAACCCTCACAAGGGCTGGCGCCCTGGAGGACAGGACACCAGGTCCTCCCCCAGGTGAGACACGGGGCGACCACGGGACAGCCACCCCTGTCCTAGGTTAGTGAGCCAAGCTCACGTACAAACCTGCACACGCATGGGCACAGCAGCCAGAAGGCGGAAACGGAAACAGCCCCGTGTCCGGCGACAGGCAGACGGATAAAGGAAAGGGTGTCCACCGCGTGCGGGCACATCCCACGACCGCGAGCAGGAGCGAGGCGCCCCCACGCGCTGCCCCGGGGCCGGACCCCGAGCCCACGACGCTCAGGGAGGGAACCAGGCACAGACGGCCACACGGGGTGTGAGTCCACGTGGTGACACGTCCACGGACGGGAAGGGGGCTCGCGGGACAGTGTGTGGGGGTGACTACTAACAGGGATGGGTTTCTGGGGGGATGGAACGTTCTGAAACCAGACAGGGGTGGGTTCCTGGAATAGGCTGCAGGATGAGTCTTGTGTGAGTACTATTTCAGTTAAAAACAGACTCCTCCCTCCTAGCAGGGGTAGGGGCGACACAGGGCACGTGGGAAGAGGCCCTGGTGGGCCGGTGGCTGCCTCAGGCCGCCGGCCCCACCCCCACTCTGCCTGCGTCTGTCCCCACGGGACCCCGAATCCCTCCCCGAGCCCTCGCTGGTGCTCTCCCAGGCTGTGGCATGGCCATCCCGCCCCTCGGTCCCCTCCATCACCCACCCCCCACTCCCCACTCGGGGCCCTGAAAGTGGCCATGTTTGGTAACCCCAACCCGGACGTGGAGGCTGCAGTCCGGGACCCCTCGTCGTGGGTGGGCAACGGCCCCCCTTCCTCCTGGGGGCGATGTCAGGGGAGCGGCCAGCGCCGATCCTTGATCATGTCATGGGGCCCAACGTGGGGCCGCACCCGGGGACCTCCAACAGACTTGGGGCTCCCCAACCAGACGCCCCGCCCCCGGCCTCCAGAAACCCTGGAGCTGGAGGTGACCGAGAAGCCTGTCGGGCCAGTTCTCCCTGCCCGCCCCTGGGGGCCCCTTCCTGGTGCCACCTGCCCAAGCCGGGGCGTAGGGGCCCCGGGCCTGCCAATGCTGGGGACCCCCACCCAGCCCGGGAGCCCAGAGGCCAGCTCCCACACTGCCTCCCAGGCCTGGCAGGACGGGTCAGGCTGAGCATGGGGCCCCAACTGGTGTGGGCGCTTAAGAGCCAGACCCTTGGTGAAGGGGCCCCCGGGCCCTCCGTCCCCGCTCCCCAGCCTCCCCCCCACCCACCGAACAAAACACAAAGAACATCAAAATCAGGCAAATGAGGCAGCAGCATTCGTAACAGGCTGCGTTTAGTGGTTTTTTATGTACAAGAAAAATGATTTTTTTTTGTCTGGTTTTTCATCTTTTGTCTTTTTGTTGTTTTTTTTTTTATTACTTTTAAAGCTTCTCCCCCCCACCCCCAAAAAGTGCATTTTTATCAATTGATTTTTTTTTAAATCTCCCACACTTTTATAAAGACTCTCAAATACAGTCTATGGAATGTCTGCTCTGTGCTCTGTGCCCCGGGGCGCCGCCCCTGCCCCCCATTCACCAGGCCCGGCCCCCCCAAAGTCCAAGGCACCTCGTATCCGGGCCTGGGCGGGGCAGGGGGGAACCTGGGTATCTGAACCCCTGGCCGCGGCCTCCAGGCAGCCTCAACTCCGGGACGGGGGTCTCCCCGGCCCCCTCCATCTCCTGGCCCTGCCCGCCCACCCCCCATGTAAATCTATGTATTTAGTGCGAGCTAGTCTTAACTCTGAGGTTATGGTTCCCGGGGCACCTGAGCCCCCAGGCCCTGACCCGTCCTACGCCAGCCACCCCTCCAGGAAGGCTGCTTCCTCAGCTTAAATAACTTTTTAAAATAAAACTGCAAATATAAATATCTTTCTTTCTCAAAAAATAGGATTTTTGCTTTTTTTGTTGGTTTTAAAATTTTTTGTCCTGCTTCTCCTTTCACTCTGTCTGGCCTCCTACAATCCCGGCTGCCTGGACTGCCTCGGTCCTGGGGGGGGGGGGGGGTCCCCGGGCCCCGGCCCCTGTCTCGGTCCCACCGCGTGCCACACGTCCGCCACTGCCCCCCCCACCCCCGACTCCGGCCACCTGTCAAAGGGTCTCAGTAGTGCAAAGACTCCCCAGAGGGCCCTGGAAGGGACTGACTGCGGGACCCTCCCCTCCCACCTGAGACCCCCTCCCCCCGGAAGGAAGCAAAGGGACAGCCATGTACAAACGGAAACGGGATGAGATGGCCACATGGGGTCTCCTGGGCAAGCCACCCAACGGGGGCAGACTTTGGTACGGCCTGCTGGAGCCCCGGCTGGGCGCAGGCCCACACCTGCGCCAGGCTGGGCCTGCTCCGGCACTTTACATACATTCACTGGGTTTTAAGGTTTTGTGTGTGTGTGTGTGTGTGTGTGTGTGTGTGTGTGTGTGTGTGTGTGTGTGTGTGTGTGTGTGTGTGTGTGTGTGTGTGTGTGTGTGTGTGTGTGTGTGTGTGTGTGTGTGTGTGTTTTGTTTTTTTTTTCTTAATTTTGTGTGTGTGTGTGTGTGTGTGTGTGTGTGTGTTTTGTTTTTTTTTTTTTTTCTTAATCTCAAAAGGCGGGGTCAGGGTTGGGGTGGGGGGCTAGGCAGGGAGGAGTAGCAAGGGTGTTAACCTCTCTCTCCCAGGTCCTGCAGGCCGGTGGACAGCTCGGGGGAGGGGGGCCTCCGCCACCCCAACCCCGAGCGCCCCCCCAGAGCCCCCCAACCCGGAGCCCCAGGCCGGGACCTCACTCTTGCACACGCGCGCACAACACACATCCACGCAACTTCACCAAGATGATGGAAATAACAATTTCGCTTTGTTTTTCTTTTCTTTTTTTTTTTTGTACCAGGCAGTTAAAAAAAAAAAAACACCCCAAAAAAAGAAAACACAAAAAAACCCCAAACAACCAAACAAAAAAACGTTTTGCTGTGTCCCTTCTGACCAGTCAGCACGTTCCCCCTCAAATATTTTTTGTTTGTTTGTTTCCTGAAACGCGAGAATTCAGCAGTATCTTTGGCAACACTTTATCACGACCTTAATTTAAAGAATAAAAATAAAATCGATCCACGTCTATATACAGTATGTGATTGCGCAGAGTTGGGGGGGCTGGGGTCCCAGCGCTGGGCCCATGCAGACGCTGCGGCCCTAGGACGGGCTGGCGGGCAGCAGGAGAGGGGTTAAGGCGGAGTGGGTGGGCAGGGCTGTCAGAAGCTGAGCTCAGAGCTAGGGGCAGGGGTTTAGTGCAATTCCCGAGGAAGTTTGTGTTAAAAGTGTGCTCGGCGGGGGTTCAGCCCTTGCCCCCGCCATAGTCCCAGAGGCCTCCATCCCCCAAGTCCAGTCGCCCCCACTGGCCAGGACGACAGCTGTGATTTTTCAGTTGGTTTTATTGCGAGGGGGTATACGGGTAGGGTGGGGGAGGGGGGAGAGGGCTGTCCCCTCAGGGAACCTCTCAGCTGGGGTTGGGGTGGGGGGGGAGGTCCCTGGCCTGGGCGCCCGAGCTCTCTGCTTGGCCTCCACAGATGGTTCTCTGAAAGAGCTCACTCCGTGACACCGGGGTGTGAGCAAGGCCACCCGGCCCTGGGCTCCCCTGCCACCCCCCCTCAGGAGGGGGGGTCCTGAGACATTTGGGGGGCTGACGGGCTCGGGGGTGGGGTGGGACACGAAAACTATCCTGTAGAAACAATGATGAAAGTTGCCTTCTTAAAAAGCTTCCCTTTAAAAAAAAAAAAGAAAGAAAAAGAAGACGAGAAGACGGAGTCTGTGTCACAGAGCAAAGGGGCGCGGAGAGACGGGCCAGCAGCTGGAGGGGGGGGAGCAGGGGCACCCCTCACCTTGGGCTTTGATGGGGAAGGGTCTCGGCTTGGCAGGGCGTCTATTTACAGGGTCCCACGCTAGGCATTGCATATGCGAGAGGGCGTTGGGGTGAGGGTGCCCTGGCCTCTGGCAACATGGTCCCCCGAGCCCTGGCCCCCTGTCCGTGGCCTGTGGCTCGGTCAATACCGGGCCTTTGGGGAGCCAGAGGCTGGGGGGAGGCAGGTGCCAGCCCCCAGATTACAGTCAGTGCCTTTGAATAAAAAGAGGGGTGGCTTGGGGGGGGTGTAAGGCCCTGGAGGTGGGGCCCCGTCACCCACCTCGACGGGGATGGCATGTCCAAGATGGCGGCTCCTTGGTGGCCACAAGGAAAAGCGGCCATGCTGGAGGGCGGGGAGCCCCGAAGTGGGCAAGGGATGAGGGCAGGGGCGGCAGGGAGGGGGCTGGGGGCTGGGGGCTGGGCTGCTCCGGCTGGTCGGAAGGCCAGCCCTCTCTCGGGCCCATCCCTGAGCTGGGGAGTCAGTAAGGAAGGTCCCCGCGGACACGGGTTGGCCACTGTATGGCTGGCGGGTGATGAGACATCTCCAAATCAGAACCAAAAAGGGACAGGAGTGGGGTGGGGGTGGGGGGGACACGGCAGAAACACAAAAACCCCACGGTCCTGCCTGCAGGGCAGGCCCCCGTGGCAAAGCACGAAGACCACCTCAGAAGACCTCGCCCCCGTGCCTTCCTGACCCCCTCCTCACCTCGGGGAACAGAAGTGGATTCTGCGTCTGTGGTGGGTTTTTTTTTTTATTATTTTGTACAAAAATAAATTGACTTTTAGGAATTTCTTTTTGCTCTCTCGCTCGCTCGCTCTCTCTCGCTCTCTCTCTTTTATTTTTTTTGTCTTTTCGACTTTTCATAGAAGTTGGTTGTAACTTGTAAACATGTTTTTAAATTAAGAATTAAGATAAAGTGTAGTACCCGTTCTGTTACAAAGTGCCAAGACTTCTATTTGTGGTTGGTTGTCTTTTTTTTTTGTTGTTTTTTTGTTTTTTTGTTTTTTTTCCTTTCATTTTGTAAAATCTTGTTTTTATTGCTTTTGTGACACTGGAACTTCTGGACTCTCTCCCCTCCTCCCTGCCGCCATGAGACCCTGGGCTCCCTCTGCTCTGGGCTCGTCCACCCCACACTGTTGCCTGCTCCTCTGAGGAAAGTATATTTTATATATATATACCTATATATATCTATATATAAATTTTGTTTTTAAGGAGGAAAAGAAAAAAAAAATCTAAAAAGTGCTTTAAAAACTTGGGAGAGGGCAGGGGCAGGGGAGGGTGAAGACAAAAAAGTTTTGAATCTCCAAACGTCTCGTGGGGTCTGGGCAGCCTGGGTCAGGGAGCGAGGCTGGGGGGCGGGGGGGGGCGCCCTGAGCAGCGGTCCAGGGTAGGGGTCCGCCGGGGTGTAAGTGCCGTGAAGGGAGGCGGCGGCAGCCCCTGGGAGCCGCCCTGGCACCCCCCGCCGCCGCCCACTGCCCCCCTCTCTCCAGGCCTGGAAATAAATAGATTTGTGTCACATCGGCCAGGAGACACAGAGGACCACAGGCAGGAACGGGAGGCGGGGAGGCCATCGGGGAGATGGAGGGGGGGAGACCCCCACTTAGTAAGTGCCCTGAGGAAGGAGGGTGGGGGTGGGGACAGGGTGCATTTTAACGTCCGCTCACAGCGGACAGAGATCGTTTAAGGTCCTGTCTGAAAGACTCCTAGAAACCAGCGAGGGGATGAAAACAAAAGCCCGCCCCCACCCCCAGTCCCCCGTGGCCACCCTCACCCCCACCAGGGGCCCGGGGCCCGGACCAGGCCTCAGAGGGGACCCCAGGCTCCATGCCGGGGGATGTCCAGGGGGCCTCCGAATCTCTATGTCCCACAAAAACCCCAAACCGAGCCCCGAAACCCATCGACGGGGTGGGGGGGGGGGGGGACGGGGAGCCGGAGCAGGGGCGAGGGTCCCCGTGGAGGGAGAGAACATCATGAAGGAGAAAAATCTGAGAAAAGCACTACCCTAGATTCTGTGACGCCTCATATATATATCTGTATATATATATATAGATATCTGTATATAGATAGATTTTCTTTTTTTGTGTTTTTTGGGGGGTGGTGGGTGATTTTCTCTCTGTCTCTCTCTCTCTCTCTCTCTCTCTCTCTCTCTCTCTCTCGGGTTTCTGTTTTCTCTTTTTGGTTTTCAGGCAAGTCCGGCCGCGAAGCTGCCATCGGCGGTGGGCCCGGCGCCCCCGTCGCCTCCCCCTCCGCCGGCGCCCGCTACATTCAACCTGCTCAGGCCGTCGGGGCTGGCCGCCTCCTCGTCCTCCTCCTCGTCCTTAAAGTGCTTCTCCTGGCCGTTGCGCCGGGCGTCGGGGGAGCCGGGCGGGGCCGGGGCGCCGGGCGGCGCGGCGGCCCCCGGGGAGGGGTCGGGCCCCCCGAGCCCCCCGCCCCGCACGCGGGGCTTGCGGCCGCGGCGCGAGGGAACGCCGTTGCAGCCGTCCTTCTTGAGGTGTCTGTGCAGGTGGTCGGAGCGGACGAAGGTCTTACAGCAGCTGTCACACTGGTAGGGGCGCAGGCCCGTGTGCACGCGCATGTGGTTCTTCAGGTCGTAGTTGTGCGCGAAGGCCGCCCCGCACTGCTGGCACAGGTACGGCTTCTCGCCCGTGTGCTTCCTCATGTGCACCTTGAGCTTGTCCTGCCTGTGGGGGGGGGGGGGGCGACGGGTCAGTGGGCACCGCCTGGGGGCCCCCCAGCCGCCCCCCCACTGGCCCGGAGTTGGAGACGGCTGGGGCAGGCGGGCTGGGGGACGTCGGCGCTCGAGCAGGGACAGTCCTGGGCATTATGGTGCCGGGGGGGGGGGGGGGGGGGCGGTGCACCGAGGGCCCACGGGGACTGAAAAAGGCCTCGGACCCCACTTGCTGTGTGGTCTCGTGCAAATGACTGAACCTCTCTGAACCCCTTTTCTTATCCACAGGAGGACGACGATAAGGGGCTTCCCTCCTGGGGCATTTATGGAGTGCCTGCTGAGTACCAGGCTCTATTCCAGGGGCTGAAATACACTACAGGGCACAAGGCAGGATGCCGGGGGCGGGGGAGGGGGGGTCTGGTAAAAGACGATGGCCAGCTGTCCTGGTTTTTAACACTGAAAGTCCTGCATCCCGGGGCGGCAAGTCTCCACCCCGCTGCCCCCAGTCCCTGTCAACTCTCCCAGCACCTCCGCCGCTCTCTGCTCTGGCCACACTGGCTTCCTAGCTGTCACCGCAACATGCTAAGCACGCGCCTACCTCAGGACCTTTGCACATGCTCTTCCTGCTGCCTGGAGCACTTTCTTCCCAGATCTTCGTATCTGAATTCCAGCTCTACCGGCACTTCCTCGGAGAGGCCACTCCCCGCTGCTACAGCCTAACCCCACCCCATGTCCCTCATACCACCACCACCGACTCTTCATCTGTGTGCAGGTTTCCTTGTTCCTCCTCTGTCTGCCTGACTGGATTGTGACCCCCAAGACAGCAGGGTCTGGGTGATTCCGGGACCCCTCCCTGCCCATCTTGCCCCATAGGGAACAGCATGGACCCCGCTCAGCCGGGGGCCTTTTGGCCCACAAAGCTGGTCAGCGTCTCAGCCCAAAGCAACTACAGGCTGGCTGCTGCTCAGTCGCCCACAGCAGCTACTGCTCACACGTGGCCCCGAGCCCTTGAAATGTGGCCCGTCCCAACTGAGATGCGCTAGAAGTGCAAAAGGCACCCCAGATCCTGAAGACTTCATCTGCTTAATGTAACGCAAAAAAAAGCTCATTTATGATTTGGCACATTGGTTACATGTTAAATGTAAAAAAAAAAAAAAAAGGATGTAAAATACGATTCAAATTACTTTCACCTGTTCCTTTTACTTTTTAAAAATGCGGCTATCAGAAAATGTAAAATCACAGAGGTGACTCACATGATGCTTTACTGCACTGTGTTGGTCTACAGTCATAGGAGAGGACTCCTGCCTGGACCCACCAGCAGGGGCAGAGACCTGGGTCTCAGGAGCGCTGGCCAGCATCTGACCCACTCCTCGCTGCGGCCTCTTGCACCCTACGTACGAGATGCCCTGGGTCTCTCACTTTTCAGACGCCCCAGACTGGTCAGTGCCAGGACTGACAAACTCCTATTCATCCTTCAAAGCCCCATATCAATTGCCCTCCTCCTCCAGGAAGCCTTTCCCACCCCTCAGACAAAGACTTGGTCTCCCCTAGGCTCGTCTAGCCCCAGGTCCCTCCCTCTGGAATCACTCACACAGCTGGTGTCCTTACCTGCTCTAACGCTTTCTCGACTCCTTACTGCTCTGAGGGTCAAGGCCTGGCCCTCTGCAACCACACCCCTGCCCATTCTCCAGCCTTATTTCTTCTATGTGCATCAAAAGAACTCAGGCCACAGTGAACTCATCGTTCCCAAGACTGACCGGGTCTGTCAGCAGTGAGGGGATGCAACTGCCAAGCTCCTTTCCTCTCACCCCCTCTAAGTCCACTAACGTGGTCCTCCAGCTGCCTTGCCCAGATCCCAGCCCAGGACCAGGTCCAGAGGGGACAGTAGAGGCTCGGACTGTTCGAGCAGTGGGCAGAAATCTCCCCAGGTGAGACTCAAGAGGCTCAGAGAGGGAAAGTGACCTGTCCCAAGTTGCACAGTGGGTCAGGGGCCGCACGGTGGTGGGGTGGGGGTGGAAGCAGCCTGTTTCGTCACCCCAAGCCCTGGTCTGGGTAATTATAGCCCCGGCTGCCACAGGTCCCGCTTACTCAACTCTCTAGTGTGACTCAGAGGGGCCCTGGGCTCCCTGGCCTGGAGGAAGGCGTGGGGGCTGGGGCCCTGGGTTGGGGGCAAAGAGGAGCCGGGTGGGCACATGCGGGCAAGAGGCGTAGCCCGGTGGCCCTCTCCCTGACTCAGTTTCCCTGACTGGTAAACAGGATCAGCCCGAGTCAGGGTGGGGTGACCAAGAGAACAGCAGGTCGGAATGAAACCGCCTCAGGCCTGTGCTTAGGGGTGCTGGGGCGAGTGGGGGGGCTCCAGGCCTCTGCTCAGCCTGGTCACCTCTCCAGACCGTGGCTTGCTGGGCCTCTGTCAAGCTGCCCCTCCTGGGCCCAGAGACCCCGGCGGGCAGGGCCCACAGCCACCTTAGGACTCCTGTCTGGAGGAAGAGGGAGGCCCCAAGACTACCAGCACCCCAATCTTACCGAAGGGGCGGGAGCTGGGCCACCAACTAGACTGCCTCCCTCCCAGCTGGCACCCTTTGCCCCTCGCCTGGGCTCCTGGGCCCTGCAGTCTGGGCCACACCCTCTTCTCCTGGCCTGCTGGGGAGGGGGCCAGGGGTCGGCCCCTAGGTCCTGTCCCCATGGGGCAGGGCCGGGAAGCTGGGACAATGGCCTCTTTCTTCAGCCTGGGTGGGCGTGGCTGGGGGAACCCCAGGGCGGGTGGGGGTAGGGGGTGATGCTGAGTCACCCAGCCTGGCCAGGCCCCTGCACGCCAGCCCCCCACCCCCACTGGGCTGGCCCACGAGGCCCAACCAGCCAGCTCTGGACTCTTAAGATCCAACCACAAATTCCCTTAGCCTGGCCTCCAACTCCTCCTGCCTAGAGACCAAGCCCAGTGGTGGCTCCTAGGCCCGTTTCCCTCCACGGGCTGTGGCGACCCCCAAGCTCCACTGGCCTCAGGGCCTTTGCACTAGCTGTTCACTTGGCCTTCCCCTTGCCTCCTCGGGGTCTCAGCTCTCTGTTTAAAACAGCTGCCGCCCCCCAACCTTGTTCTCTGCAGCTCTGCCAACTCGCGTTACCAATTCCGTGGTTTCTGATCTCAGATGCGCCCCATCGCCCCCACAGGGTCTCTAGTGTGTCTCTGCACTTCTGGGTCCCCGCTGCCTAGAACAGGGCCCGGCACCCAGCAGGTGCTCCATAAGTGCTGGCTGAAGACAGCGAGTCCTCAGGGCTCCCGGGAGACTCAAGGAGATCACACGGGCTCCCCGCGCCCCACGGGGCAGCCACCCTCTCCCAAGGCAAACATCTGCCTCCAGAGCAGTCGAGAAGAACCACCCCCCAGAAAAAGAAGAGCGACTCCCTGCGCCTTCCCTCAAGCCTCGTGTGGTTCGGCCCCGCCGCCCGCACGCTCACCCTGGTGAGGGCCTGAGCTCTCCCCGCAGCCGAAGGCTGGTCCCGAGGGGTGCAGGGGAGGCAGGCGCCCAGAAACGGAGGCGGCACCCTTCCAGGCAGGACAGCGCCGCTCCTGCGCGCGCAGGTGGTGTCTGTGTGTGGCAGGGGAGGGGCCCACACGCGGCTGCAGTTGAAGCAAAGGGCCCCCGCCGCCCCCGCCGCCGCCCCCGCCGCGGTGCCGCCGGCTCACCTGGTGAAGCGGACCTTGCAGATGTTGCACTCGTAGGGCTTCTCCCCGGTGTGGGTCCGGATGTGCCGCGGCAGCTTGCCGGCGCCCTGGATGACCTTCTCGCAGATGGGGCACTTCTGGAAGGCCTTGGCCCGGATCTTCTTTTCCACCTTCTGCGACCAGGCCGGGTAAACATCCCCGTCGTGGGCGCCGCTGAAGTACTTCAGGTAGTAGTCCACGACGCCCTTGTCGTCCGCCCGCGACTCGTCGTCACTGTCCCCCGCCGCCGCCGCCCCCGCCCGGCCCACCGATGACATCATCTGCTGCAGCAGCGTGCTGGCCGCCAGCCCGTCCGCGTCGGGCCCGTCCCCGTCCCCATCCTCGGCCGCACCCGACAGGAAGCCCGGAGAGTCGCCCGGCTCGGGGGCTGCCTCCGACAGCGAGGCTGCCTCCTCCTCCCCACCCCGGCCGTAGTGGCCATTCTGCGTGGCGGTGGCCGGCGGGGCCACAGGGGGCGGGAAGAGGCCCCCGGCTGGGGCGTCCTCGTCCCGCTCTGGCCATAGACCTGGGTTGCTGTCGCCCTCGTCCCCATCCCCGGCCGAGGGCCGATCGGCCGGTGGTCCCGGTCCGTAGAAGTCCAAGCCGTTGCAGTCGCCGGCGGCCACGGCAGCCACGGCTGCGGCCACGGCCTCCTTGGTGGCATCCAGGTCGTCGTCGGACGCGCCGAAGGCAGACCAGGGGAAGGCGGCGGCGGCGGCGGCGGCGGCGGCGGCAGGGGGCAGGCTGTTCATGGGGTTGCTCTGGAAGAACTCGAGGTACTCCTTGGCCCGGAGGAGGTTCCGCTGGTCGGTCTGATCTACGAGGTCCAGTTGCCCGGCGTCGGCGCCCGCGTCGGCCGCCAGGATCTGCCGGTCAAGGAGGTCGGCGCAGACATGGCTCACGGCGGGGATCTCGAGCAGGCGGGCGGCGCTGAGGATGTCGCCCACGTTGGCCGTGCTGACGGTGAGCGTGGCCGTGTAGGCGAAGTCCATGAGAGCCGTGAGCGCCTCGGCACTGACGAAGTCGATCTCGTACACGTTCTGCTGGTCCACCACGGCGCCCGACGTGAACAGCTTCTTGAAGTACTGGCTGCAGGCGGCCAGCACGGAGCGGTGCGTAGGGAACTCTCGGCCCTCCACCAGGATCACCACGTCGCACAGCAGGCCCTGCGTCCGCTGCTCGTTGAGTCCGCTCAGGATGTCGCTGCTGTGGTCAGGGAACGGGATCCCGATGGGGCCATCCACGCCGCCGGCCATCTTCCGCGCCGAGACCTGCAGCGCCAGGGAGGGAGGGGGTGCCGGTGAGGGACGCCGGCCGGGGCCGGAGACCCTCGGAAAGGAGCGCCCCGCCCCCAGCCTCAGTTTCCCAGCTGGGCGCCAGTTCCGTGTCATCCGTTGGCAAAACCCACGCCGGGTGCTTCAGAGACGGACCCTGGCGCCCTCTCCTCCACTAGAGGGCCCACTGCACTACTCGTCCAAGGGCTGAGCTGAGGTGGGATGAGCACACAGTAGGTGCTCAACCAATGCCTCACGTGACTTGCTTCCTAACGCGTCCGGGCGCTGGCTTCCGCCCACAGCCTCCCAGGAGGCAGGGACCCAAGGCACCCACTGTGTGCCACCACACCCGAGCCCCCAGCAGGCCTCCGGGCAGCACCATCCCCACGGTGGGAGGCGAGAAACCAGGACTCAGGCAGGAGCTGTGCCAGCGGCCCTGCAGCTGCAGCCCAACTCAAATCTTGGCTGCATGACCTGAGGGTCTGTGTCCGCCTGGCCCCTTGGCCTCTCTGACCCTCACTCCTGCCTCCCAGTGAGGCCCGGTTCTCTTTGGGCTGGGGGGCTCTTGAGTCAGAGGGAAAGGGAGAAGCCGAGACCCAGACACCGGGCTGGGGTCAACCGGCCGTAGGCGTGCCCCGGAGGGGCAAAGCCAGCGACGACGGCACAACAAACCCCCTCCTGCCCCGGGGAGGCCCCACCGCGCAGTCTGGCCTTGGTCGAGTAATGGGGGAATGGCCTGACACTCCTTTTCCCGGCCCACCCAGGCTGAACCCCACAAAGGTGAAACAAGGGGGACAGGGGCTTCCTGCCCACCTCAGGCCCACCCAGCCCCTCCCCAACTCTTGGCGACCCTGGCCACTGCTGTTCCGGCCCAGGGCCTCAGTCTCCCCATCCGTCAAATGGACAGAGGCCTTTGGAAGAGCGGGCCATGGCGGGGGGCGGCATTCTGTCTGTCCTGCCCCTCTCCTCCACTCCTTTTTTCCGCCTTCCCCTGGGCTGTGACTCATCCACCCACCCGGGCGCTTGTGCAACCCTCTGGCTCCTGTCCCCACCCCTCCACCCTCTCTGGGGAGCACCCGGCTGCCCCAAGCCACCCAACACAACCCACATTCCTCTGGCTGGTCAGCTCTCAGGACAGAGCCCCCGGACATCTCCCGGGGCAGGGATGAAGCTGTGCCTTCCCTGGCCACCTCAGGACCCCCCAGCCCCCCGTGCGGAGCAGCCCAACACAGGTCGAAACCAGATCCCTCCTGCCTTGAGGGGCCAGCCTGGCCAAGGACCCCAGGGTTGGTATGGCCGGACCCAAGGCCAGGGCGGGACTGTCCCAACCCTGGGCCGCCCTGGGGCTGACACAGAGGCCTTTGTGCGGCCACCCAGGCACGTACTACACTTCCCAGGACGCCTCTCTCTGCAGCCCGCCCCCTTTCCCCGCTGACCACACCAGCTGCTCCGTTCCCCGCTCTGTTCCGCCAGCCCGTTGGCGGGCGGGGCGGGGGGGGGGGGAGAGGCTCAAATGTGGCTGCGGGGAGCAGGAAGATGGGGGGCTGACCCCATCTGAGGCTCAGCCCCAGGAAGCCTCGGAGGAGCCCCTATGGCGGCTTCCACCCCCTGCCACCATCTGCTGTCTGGCCCCAGGCCCCAGGGAGCAAGTGGGCAGATGGGCTCCGGATCAGACTGGCCTCGGCCCTCCTCACCCCTTTCTGATCCGCCTCAAGATGGCCACCCTGGCCCTGCTCACCATTGTGCCCCCAGGTGCCTCAGCGTCCCCTTGGACCAAGGTGTCTCTGGGGGCCTCGAGGTCGGGACCTGAAATGGTTCAGATGATTCACCAGCCACCCCGCCACGGGCCGCTCCGCCTCCGCCTTCCCACGGGCACTGAGGCCGCCGGGCAAGGGGGCTGGCACAGCCCTACATCAAGGCTGAAGATGCCCGGGCTCTCATTCGCTGGAAACCACCCAGCTGGGAAGGAGGCAAGCTTGGGCCTCAGACCTGGCATGCGGCACCGGACCAAGACTGGGGGTCTGCGCGGGGTCCGAGAGTTTCTCTTTCCCCACATAACCATAAGGGATCCTCCCCCAAAGGGCCAGGCCTGGGAAGATGGATGCCGGCCAAAGAACCCCCCCCCTCCCCGTGAGAGCAGCATGACCCCCACCGAGAGAAGAGAACACAAAGGCCCAGACACACTCGGAATCCTGGCCAAGGGCGCCCGGCGAGCCTGACCCGCAGGGTCTGGCCTCCCACCTCCCCGCTCCCCCCACCGGCTCAGCAAGCCGTCACCTCGTCCCTCACCCTGGAAACTAAACTGGCTCTGCAGACACCTGGCCCACACCCTCTCTCCAGGAACACATGCCACCTGCCCGCCACGCCCTGGGCCACTGCCCCCACCCAGGCCTCTTGCAGCCCTCCCTCTAAAGAGGCAGAAGACCGCATGAGACGGGAGAGGGAGGGCAGGGCGGCTGAGCCCCCCCTGCTGGGTCAGGTGGGCTCGGGGCAATAAACAGCCCCGTCGGCTGAACACGCACTGTGCACCGCATCTTCTCACCGGGAGAGCCTTGTGGCTTCCCGTGCTCTAACAGGCCCGGCTGGCACCTGGCACCTAGCAGGTGCCCCCACACCAGGTGGTTTCCTTGGCAATGACAATCCAATGAAACTGCTCTCCTCTGGGAAGCCGCACCCCCACGCCGACCAGGTCCCCACCCTCAGCAGCAGGCCAGGGTCCCCGAGCTCAGGCCCACACCCACCCAGCCCATCTTTCATCAGAGCTCCGCCCCCGCGCTCGCCTCCGTGGGATTTCCGGGGCGCTGGGTGCTGACTCGGCGGCCGAGGGGCAGGCCTCAGCAGGCTCCTCCCGGGCTAGAGGTGGGGCACCCCTTCCCTCTGTGCTCGCCACCCCCACTGCCGCGGATGCACAGTAGGGGCGCAGCAAACCGGATGACCCGAGGACCACAGAGCTAGGCGCTGGAGAGAGCCCACACCCAGCCCCATCCACCTAGCTGGCGGGGTCCCCCCGTCCCACCTCCCATCTAACCCGGGGTTGCTTGCTGCACTTTCTCCAAGGCAGCAGAACCCAAGCCGGTTTCGGCCCTTGTGGGGCCTCCTCTGTGCCCCGGACATTTCAGGAACTAATTGAGGAACGAACCAGGCATCTTGACTTCATCCTTCCCGCGGTAACCCTGGGCTTTACTAAAGACGAGGAGAGGCTCAGAGCAGTGAGCAGACCAGCGGCCAGGCTGGGACTCGGACTCTCGGACCCGAGCTGCAGCCACTCAAATGCTGGGGCCCCAGGGTAAGGTCACGAGTGCCTTCCTCTGGTCCCAGGAGTAGCAGGTGCCACCCAGGAAGGACCCCAGGATTGTGGGAAGGGCGTCCTGAGCATGGGCAACAGCAGAGGCCAAGGCCCGGAGGTGGGCGCCTGGGAGAGGGACAGGGAGAGGAGGCTGCATCTACCAGGCTTCCCAAGGTCAGGCGCAAGGTGAGGGCTGGGGCGGGCCTCCTCCTCCTCCTCCCTGCACTCCTCAGGAAGGAGAGGGGGCGGCCAGCACGGGGTGGGCAGGTAACTGCCACCTGACATCTTCCTGGAGGAGCGGGGTGCAGCCTAATGAGGGGTCAAGGCCTTTCCACCCCCCACCCACGGACAGTACGACAGGAAACCAAAGGGAACTCTGACACCTACTATGTGCCACACACAGCAGCCTGGGCCCTCATCCCGGCTCTTGCACTTCCGAGGCTAGGACACTGGGCAAGAGGCGGTGCCTCTCTGCCTCGGTCTCCTCAGAGGTCATGACAGCAGCAAGGGGACTGGGTCTGCTCTAGGCCCAGGGTCCCGCTCTCGCCCATTGGGCAAACTCCTCCTGGGGACCTACTGTGTGCCTGCACCGGTCCCCAAAGGCCCAATGAGGCTGTTTACTGTCCCCCTCCTTGTGCATGGGGGGCTCTGAACCTAACTTCTGAACGTTACTGCAGGAATTCAACCCCTTCCCCACCAACGAACGATGTGTCAGGGGAGTGTGTGTGGGGGGCCCCAGGAGGAAGCCAGGGGAGAGGAGCCGTCACCTGGAGGGGAAAACCAGGCCCAGAGAGGGTGGGTGGCCGGGCCAAGGTCACACAGCAAGTCTGGTGCCCAGGTGCGGTTGCCAGGCCCACGCCCAGCCGCCCCCGCCCCCTCACAGGCCAGCGGCCTGTGTTGCAAGGTTGGTCCCAACGGGTAACCCCGCCCTGACCTGGTGCCAATCCCTGCCTGGCCCGGTCCCCGGCCTGGGGTTTAATGGGACAGGAATGCAGCGTCCCAATTAGGGAGTGGGGGGCACCAGCGGCCCGGCGTGGCTGCTGGGCTGCCAGCCCGCCTGTCCTCATAGGCCTCCCTCCAGGCCAGACACCAGCAAACAGGCCCTCGGCCATTTTATGTGTCCATTTATTGCCCTAAATGGGGAGGGGCTTCCTGCCCAGGCCTTAAAGGGCCAGAGGCAGGAAGGCTGCGGGCCCAGTGGGAAGTGTGTGTGTGTGTGGGGGGCGATGAGGAGGTCATGGGGATCCCATCTGACCCCCAACTCATGGGTGGGGCTGAGGCTCACCCTATTCCCACGCTCTTGAGTGCCGTCACGGGTCAGGAAGTAACAGCCCTGACACCAGCACTGGGTTCCAAGAGGAAGTCCAGGGAAGGGAGAAGCCGTTCATGGTGAGTTAGAAGGAATGAGCTTCCCATCACCTGGGGTAAGTAAAGCCAGGTTTCACAGAATCCCATCACTTCCTAGCCCGCCCCTGCTCAGGCTGCACCTGCTTGTACAAACTGCCCTAAGACGCCTGGGTGGCCTGTAGGAGCTGGACTCCTCTCTACCTCCAGACCCCGAGGCCTGCTTGTTACCAGGAGGTACCTGCACCACCCCCACCCCTGTCCCCCGCCTGGGCAGCTGGAGAGGGCTCAGCCTGGACGCCCCAGAGGGGAGCTCAGCCCATCGGGGCCCTAGTGTCCTGTGCCCACAAACCCGCCAAGTTCCCTCCCATCAAACACATCCTGGTGGGAGGTGGGACGAGGCCTTGTTTTCCAGTTAAACCAGAAAGGCGTGGGTGGGGACACTTCCACTGAGTGGCCGTTCACAGCCTGCTGGGGGGACAGATGGAGCGGCTGGTCCTTTGGCCATGCTCCTCACAAGCGCCAGATTCTCCACAGGGCATCTTCCGTGCTTTGGTGCTCCTGCCTCAGGCCCCGAGGGGAGGGGCTGCTCCCCCACAGGCTCCAGGGCAGCAGGGCAGGGCAGGGCAGGGCAGGGCGGGGGGGGGGGCGGCTGACGTCCTAACATCAAGCATTACAGGGTCTGTAATCATTGCCCCACTTCACAGGTCAGGAAACTGAGGCTCAAGAAAGGGTAAGGGACTTGCCCAGGGTCACACGACAGAGCTGAATTTTAACACAGACCCACTGGCTCTGTACTAACTGATCCTTCCAGGGCTCCATACCGCCCCCGCCACACACCACCCCTGGGGCACCAGCAAGGGACTAAATCCCCCTCCCCTGGGGGCCTTGGAGCTGAGGACAGCTTATTCTCATGCCCCCTCAGAGCTGCCTTGTGATAGCCCAGAAGAGGGAGAGGTTTGCCTGAGGTCACACAGGGCGCCTGGGGCAGGACCGGAGTCGGGCTGACATCTGTGAACTCGTGGCATCTGTGAACTCCGGGACAGGGGCCCCGGAGCCCTAGTCATCAGGACAGGGATGCAGCAGGGGCTCTACCCAGCACGGCAGGGACCCAGCAAATGCTCCTTAGGGCTCCTGGGGAATGGCTGACCAAACCCTCAGGCCTACAGATTTGGGCTGACAGCAAGACTGAGGCTGACAAGAGGGGCAGTGACCTCCCCAGGTAGACCTCAGGTGGAGGAGAGGGCTGGGCTGAGGCTGGACCACACCGGCCCCCACCCAAGCCTGTTCCTCTGGTCCCCACTGCCCAGGGCTGTTGCGGGGTGGTTTATGGCCCATCAGGTGCCTGGAGCACAAGGTGACAGGTGCGGGTGCTGCGTGTCTCAAGTGGCTGGCCTGGCGACACACTCCAGCAGAATCCCGGTGGCGCCCTGAGTTGACCGGGGTGCTCCCTCCACGAGGCAGGGAAGGAACAGGAACGCAGGTAGATCTTCAGGCACCACCCACAGAATACCCTATAACCCCATTTTACAAGGGGGGACACCCAGACTCCCAAAGGCCGAGGGGCTTGTCCAAGGTCACAGAGCAACTAGTGGGCCGTCATTCGAACCCCCCACAGGCCTCGGGCCAGCTCTGCTGCAGAGGGGCTGGCCCTGAGACTTGGCTTTTTCGAGGTGACCTCGGTCATCTCAGGTATAATGGGTCATAAAACCCAGAGAGCCCTGCCCGTCTCCAGGGGCCAAGGGGCCAAGGTGCCAAGGCGAGGGACTATGGCTCAGAGGGGGTGGGAAAGGCCCCAGAAAGCCGTAAAAGTGCCTGCCACAGAAGGCTGGCAGGCGAGAGGACAGGGGCTCATGCTGTGTGACCTTGGGCACCTTGCTGGCCCTCTCTGAGTCTCACTGTCCTCTTTGCGCAAAGGGTTTCATGAGCCTCAGGAAAGCTCCATGTGGCCTACAGGCGCCTGCTCTCGACCCCCAGGCCCTCTGGAAGACAGGTGGGTGGGCGCCGCTCAGCTGAGAGGAAGGAAGCAGTGGGCCTCATCCCGAGCCAGGAGGCAGGACCACGATGGTCAGACCCAGCTCTAGCGTGGTGACCTTGGGCTGCTCTCTGCTTCCCCCTGGGCCTCGGTCTCCCCCCCACCCCCCGCCACGCCACCAGCTCCCCGGGTTGCTGTAAGCCCCGCGCCAGGCCAGGCTCCTCTCCCAGCCTTGGTTTCCTCGTAAGGCAATGGGGACTGCCACCAACCTGCGCCAGCAATAGATCAGAGGGCCCCAAGGAAGAGAAAGCAAGGAAAAAAGCAAACGCAGGTACTTGCTACTGCCTCGGGAACCTTCCCCACTGGATGGAGGCTGAGCTCTGCCGGGCCTCAGTATCCCACACAGAGCGAAGGGTGCACCAGCGCTTGAGGCCACCCTAACCGCGGCTTCTCCCAGGGCCTGCGAGCGCTGAGAGTTTCGTGGCGCCCGGCCCGGGCCAGGGTGCTGACTGGCCACCACGCAGCCAATCAGAACTGAATAATAAATACCCCCCCAAAGTGACCCACGAATTAAAATTTCAGTGTCCCCGTTGGCTCCTCTTTCCTTCATTAGGCATGCGGATCCCAGGGCTTCGCTCTTCCAGTCACTGGCTCCTGCCCCCCCTTCTCCCCGAGGCTCCCGTCTCCACAGCGATGGCAGGCGGTAAACAGAGCCCCGAGCCCAGCCGACAAGTGCCAGGCCCGGTGTGCTCCAGGGGCCCCACGGGGAGGGGGGAGGGCGGGTGGCCCCCGGGGGGGGGGAATGCCCCCTGCCCGGAGCCGGCCACCGGGCAGCAACAGGGCCCAGCCTGGACTCCCCCGACCTCTCCCAAGAGCAGCTCTGCCAATAGGAAGTGATCAGCGGGTCCTGTCGAGGGCCCCCCAGTGTGGGAGCGGCACACTCAGGGTTACGCCCTGGCCCTGTTGTTGGGGGGGGGGTGCTGACATGGAATCCCGGATGCCCTCTCCAGCCGGGCCTGCTCCCGGAGGCAGCTGGCAGGGAGGAGGGGGGAGTAAACCAAGCCCGCCACCCATGGGTGAACCAGGTGGGCACGCCCGGGGAAGGGGCACCAGCAGCTCTCTCACTTCCGCCGCCTGCCTAGGGCGAGAGAGACGAGTTGTCGGCCTCCCCCTGCCGCTCACTCAACTGCTGGCTACATTCCCCAAACATTTAGCGGGCGCCCACTGGGTGCCCCGGCCGCGTTGGACAGCAGTCTCTTGCTGCGGTCCACCCGGCTCCCCCGCAGCCAGCCAGCGCGGGCAGTGCCTCCCAGAACCCGCAAAGGCCTGTGCCTGGGGGTGCACCCAGCCCCAGCGCTCAGCTCAGGTCCCTGCCTGCTTCCCAGGCCTGGGGCTGGGGGAGGGGGCTGGTTCCCAAGCCAGGGAGGGAGGAAGAACGAGGGAGGGGGCCGGATCCCACCAGCTCACCCCCTCCTCTGCCGGGGCTCAGGGTTCGCACGTGGTGGTGGCGTCAAGGGGAAGGAGGGGGGTCCGAGCCAGAGGAGAAGGGGTCACGCGCTTTGGGGGCGCGGGCGGGGGGAGAGGGGTGCTCTCCACCCCCTCCCCGGGGGCCGGAGCCGCGCGGCCGCGCGGGCGGGGCAAGGGACCAGGCCGGTCCCCCCACCCAAGGCTGAGTCAGGCCCGGGCGGGGGCAGGAAGCGGCCCCCTCCCCCGCCCCGGCCGCAGCGCGCGGCCCCCGCCCCGGCCCGCGGGCCCCCGCCGCGCCGCCCGCGCGGGGGGCTCCTACCTCCTTCCCGGGGCAGCGGCAAGGGGGCCCGGCCCCGGCGGCGGCGGTGGCGGCGGCTGCGGCTGGGCTGGCTCCCTCCGAGGGGCCGGGAGGCGGCAGTGAGCCTGGCCCCGCGCCACCCCCCGCCGCCGGCGGCCAATCCCCACCCGGGCTGGGGGGAGGGCGATGCAAATTACCCCGGATCTGGGTCCGCCCGCCCGCCTCCCCCACGCCCGGGCCCGGCCTGCACTAGGCCGCGCATCCCCGAGCTCGCTTGCGCCGCGCGGCCGGTTGGGCCGCCGCCCTCCCCGGGGAGCGCCGGGTGGGTGACCCCCCCCCAGGGCGGGGGGCCGAGGGGAGGGGGGCTGGGGACGGTTACACAACCAGGCGGGGAGGGGCCCCGGGGCGGGGAGGGGGCCGGCCCGTGGGCCGCGCAGCCGGAAGCCGGGGACCGCCACCGGCCCCCGGCGAGGGGAGCCCGGCTTCAGACCCCGCCCCCGGGCCGGCTCGGCCCGCCCCCGCGCCGCGCCGCGCGATCGGTCCGCGCCCATTGGTTCGCCGGCCCGCCGCTCACCGCCCCTCCTCCGCACCGCCCCTACCCGCGGACCGCGGCGGGCCGCCGGCGCGAGGCACCCTGGGACTTGTAGTCCGAGCCGCCTGCCACCTGCCAACCGCAAGCGGCAGGGGGACTACGACGTCCAGAAGCCCCCGCGGCCGCGCCCGCCCACTAGGACACTCCACCCCTTCCCCCTCCTTTGCAAAGCCCCCCTCCCTGTTTTTTCAGCCCCCTCCCCCCCATCCCCCATGGAGCTCAATCCTGGCCAACTCCAACGTATGCACGCAGCACCGAATAGGCCCCCGGGGGGCGAGAGCACCCCCAGTACCTAGCTGCAAACTTAGCACGCGACGCGCCCCCCTATCTCCCCACGCCGGTTTCCCCCACCCTCAATGCGGCCCCGCTTCCCCTCCCCCTCTCCCCGCGCGCCTGGGATCCCCGAAAAGCCATGCACCCGGGTGGGGGGGGGCTGGGGCACAAGCCCGTGCACTTCGCCCCCAATCCCCCTTCCCGGGCGGCGCCCCCTCCCCGCGCTCGGGATCCAGGGCGCCTCCAGCCTCCCGGCAGCTGCCAACCACCCCCTCCTCTGAAACTTGCGGAACGTCCGCGGCTCCCCTGATCTCCCCTTCCCGAGAGGGCAGAGGTGGGCGCAGCGCCCCCGGCCCGTCCCCGCCCTGCACCCCGTGCGGGGGGCCGCGCCGGGCGCTGACTTACCTCGCGCGGCCGGGCCGGGGCCGGGCCGGGCCGGGGCGCGAGGGGCCGGGGCCCGGAGTTGGGACTGGGCTCCTCGGCCGCTTGCCTCCGGGGTCCGCGTCTCTCGCTCTCCGCCTCTCGCGCTCTCCCCTCGTCGCTCCCTCGCTCCGGCGGCGGCGGCGGCGTCACTGCCCCTACAGTAACTGTACAGTACAGCCAAAGCCCCGTATGATGCTCGCGACTCCCTTCCTGGTTTCTCCGAGGGCAAGAGGGGTCCTCCCTTGTCTTAAAGGTGCCGCAGCCGCCGGCCCCCCCCCACGCCCAGCCCGCCCCCCCCACCCTGGCCTCGGAGGCCAGAACAGGCTCGGCAGGTCCCCTCTTGCCACGTCTCTGCCCTCCCGTGGGGCTTCGCCCGCTGCGCCGGGGAGACCGGGCTGTTATTAGGTTTTGTCAAGTTGGGGGGGGTCCAGCCCGCCCCCGGCGCGCCCCCCCTCCTATGACCTCTCCGCCCCGCTGCGCGGCGCCGTGCCAGCTTGCCAGCTTATCTGGCCCCAGAGCTCCCCGGGGCGCGGGGGGAGCGGGCCCCCCGGGGTGGAGGGGGGGTGGGGGCCTCCAGATAAACAGGCCCCCAGCCTCTGCGCAGGGGCGGGCGCGGGGGGGGCGCGGGCTTTGCCCCCGACGCCCGGGGCGTGGCAGGATGGCAGCGGGGGCGGGGAGGGCTGTGCGCACTGCGAGGACCGACGCGGGCGTGGGTCGCTGCGGCCGGGGCTGCTGGGGGTGGGTGGGGGGCGAGGGAGTGGGGACCCGGGCCAGGCGCCGGCCCTC
Organism: Zalophus californianus; assembly: GCF_009762305.2. NCBI lineage: Eukaryota > Metazoa > Chordata > Mammalia > Carnivora > Otariidae > Zalophus > Zalophus californianus. The sequence continues at coordinate 2,998,479 of NC_045595.1, forward strand.
CCCGGGCCTCAGTTTGCCCAGCCGCAGAAGGAACCCGGGGGCGGGTTTTCGAATGACGGCTTGGGTCCGCTGGGCTCCTGGGTCCCTAAATGAAGCAGCCAACCTGCCTGCCCGCGATTATATAAAAGAGTCGCCTCCGCCCGCTGCGCCAGGGGCGTAGCGGGGGAAGGGGTTGGCGAGGGGCGGGCTGGGCGGTTGTTTTCCCGGCTTTCCGAGTTCCCCCACCCAACTGCGGGCCGCTGGGCTGGACGGGGACCGGGCCCCGGACGTTTGGGTCCTGTGGGCCGCTCTCGCCAGGGTCTGCGTGGCTCCGGAGGGGCAGCGATGGGGAGTGGGGAGGCGTTGGCTCAACCCAACTTTTTTCCCTGTCCATTTCTCCCACTTCCTCCCCGGTCGTGGGAGAGGTCCGGCGGGGGACGGGGGAGGGGGAGGAGGGGACGAGCGGTGAGAACAGCCTGACCCGGCCCGGCCGGCTGCCCGCTGCACACAGTAGGCGCCTGGGGAGGGCTGGCTGGTGCGACCCGCCGCGTGGGGTCTCTGGGCCTCAGTTTCCCCTTCCTCCTTCCCTTGGACGGAGAGGGCTGGCACCTGCTTAATAGCTGCCTTTCCCTGAGCGCTTCTCGAGTGGCTGGCTCTGTCCGGGGTCCTGTTTACCTCCATTCTAACATCTAATCTCATTATACTCATTTATTGCTATTATCATTACCACCATTACCTTACAGGCAGGAAACTTGGGTGAAGTGGACTCAGTCTGTCCTTCTCTGACTTCAAAGCTTCCCACCGCCCCTTGTACTTTATTACTTCTACGCACAACATATTAAAGGCGCCTTTCAACTCCCAAACGGGTTGAATCGGCTTTTGTAATAATAATTTGGCTTCAAGGGGAAACCCGGGAGGCCCCCAGAGGGGAAGTGACAGCCCCAGGACTTGCAGCCTGAAACCAGCCCCTAATAGGTGGGAAGGGACCGAGGGAGGGGCCACGAAGGTCCCGGGTGAGGGTGGAACCCAGGGACTTTGCTCTAACGACCCTGCCTGGGACGTAAGCCCTTCTTCCTTCCTTAAACCACCCTGCCATCAGCCTTGGGATTAGAAGGGCCAAGCAGAAAGACACTTTGCAGGTCTCAGGGTTGTGCCTGGACTCCGGCAGATAACTAATGCTCTGTCCTTACTCCTCAAGGGTCTCACCGCCCCCCACCTCACCCCAAGCTCCACCCACTCAGCCAGTACTCAGTTTCCCCTCCTGTACCACCCAGTCTCAAATATCCTGCACCCTTTCTCTACAGCTGAGAACCTAATTCAGAAGCGGACGGGAATGCATATAGAAGATTGGCATTGAATCTAATCCTCAACACGCCCTGAAAAGAAAAAGGCCATTTTATATATGAGCAAACTGAGGCCCAGAGAGGGACCATGAGCAAGGATGTCAAAGGCAGCGTTCACCTGGCTCTGGATCCTGCCAGAAGGGCTGGGGGTGGGTCCTTCAGGATATGCCAGGATGGCAGACCCCTACCTCCCAGGAGCTCACTCCCGTCCCTGATATGAAAATAGTGAGGGAGGCAAAGCTTTGTCCTGACCCCCATTCCTCCGTCGCTACCCCCCCAAATACCCAAGTAGATACTATTTTAAAAGCTAATAAGGTTATAAAAGATTGAGTTACTGTGTGACCTTGGGCAGATTACTTAACTTTCTGATCTGCAAGAGTCCATTGCAGAGTATAATGATAGAGACTTCCTAGGGTACTAACAAGGGAGACAATAGATGGTACATATAACATTCTTTTTTAAAAAAAAAGTTATTTGAGAGAGAGGCAGAGAGAGAGAGAGAAGGAGACTCCCTGCTGAGCAGAGAGCCCGACATGGGGCTCGATCCCAGGACCCTGAGATCATGACCCGAGCCGAAGGCAGACACTTAACCAACCGAGCCACCTAGGTACCCTACATAAAACAGCACAGTAGGGCAGGAGAGAAGTCCTCCATACGCGCTAGATGTTATTATATTGATGTTATTACTACTGTTTGGGCCATACCCCTGCTCCTGTTCCTGGCCAGGGCAGCAATAAAACCCACATTTCAAAGATGAAAAGTTCACACACACACTCTGCATGTTTTACTTCATCGGCAGACCCCCATAAGTTGCTCGGCAAAAGGGTTCTCGGGGTATGTCAAGACCAGCTCCATCTTAGCAATAAAACAGCATGAAAATCAACAAATATTTGGCACTTGCCTCAGAACAAATTTGTTCCGGGGCAAGTAGTAACATCAGCTCTGGATTTCTGAATTCTACCTTCGAATGCAACTTTAGTCCCTCTGTGTAGCAGGGATTATCATCCCTGATGGACAGGATGATGGTGCAGAGACGCAGAGAAGGCATATAACTTGCCAAAGACACACAGCAAGTGAATGGATGGACCTGAATTCGAGTTACGTTGGCGAGGCTGCAAATGTGTATATTTCGAGCAGATAATTTTTGTCACCCTAAGCAGGGGTTGCTTCTGGGATGGAGAAACAGAGGGGATGGGGAGCAGGGTCAGAGACCTTCTGTTCACTGTCTTTGATCTTTTGAATTTTGCATCATGAAATTTTTTTTAAGTCACCTCTACACCCAACATGGGGCTTGAACTCACGATCCCAAGATCAAGAGTCACATGCTCTCCTGACTGAGCCGGCCAGGCACCACGATGCATATTTTATTTATAATGAAATTTAAAATACAGTCACATTTCTTAACTTCTGTGCTTCAGAGAATACCATCAAGAAAGTGAAAGAAAAACCCACGGAAGGAGAGAGAATATTTGCAAATCATAGCTATAAGGGTCTGCTGCTCAGAATATGTAAAGAAATTTTAAAACTAGCAATAAAAACAAAATAACCAATTGTTTGAAATGGGCAAAGGATTTTAATGGACATCTCTCCAAAAAAGATATACCAAAAAAAAAAAAAAAAAAGATACACACAAAAAAGTTGCTCAACATCATTAGTCATTAGGGAAATGCAAATCAAAACCACGATGAGACACCACCTCACCCCTGCTAGTATGGGCTGAATCAAAAAGGCAGACAATAGCAAGTGTTCGCGAGGATGGGGAGAGACTGGAGCCCTCCCGTCATACTAGTGGGAAAGCACGATGATGCCACTGCCATGGGGTATAGGCCGGCACTTCTTCCCAAAGTTAAACCTGGCAACGTGTGTGTACCCGAGACAAATGACATCTGGTCTACACCGAAACATGGAGGTGCACATCCATAGCACCATTATTCATAACAGCCCCAAACTAAAAACAGTCCAAATGTCCATCACCTGATAGATGAATGCACACAACGCGTCCATCCACACGCTGGATATCAGCCCCAAACAGGAGCGAGGCACCCACACGCGCTGCCCCGGGGACGGACCCCGAGCCCACGATGCTCAGGGAGGGAACCAGACACAGAAGGCCACACGGGGTGTGAGTCCACGTGGGTGACACATCCGCGGACAGGAAGGGGGCTCGTGGGGCAGTGTGTGTGGGGGTGATTGCTAATGGGGACGTGTTTCCTTTAGGGGTGATAAAAATGTTCCAAGATTAGATTGTGGTGATGGTTGTACAACTTTAGAGTACACTGAAAACCACTGAATCATACACTTTAAAGAGTGAATGTTTTGGTACGTGGATGACATATATTTTATTTATTTATTTATTTTTAAAGATTTTATTTATTTATTTGAGAGAGAGAGAATGAGAGAGAGAGAGCACGAGAGGGAAGAGGGTCAGAGGGAGAAGCAGACTCCCCGCCGAGCAGGGAGCCCGATGTGGGACTCGATCCCGGGACTTCAGGATAATGACCTGAGCCGAAGGCAGTCGCTTAACCAACTGAGCCACCCAGGCGCCCGACATAAATTTTTAAAAAGCAAAGCAACGCAACACCCATATTCACAGCAGCATTTTTCACAACCGCTAAAATGTAGACGCGACCCAAATGTCCATCAGCAAAGGAATGGATAAACAAGAGGCGGCTCATTCATATACTGGAATATTACTCGGCCTGAAAAAGGAAGGACATCTGACACCTGCCACGATGCGGAGGGACCCTGAGGACACTGCTCAGTGAGAGGAGCCAGACCCAGAAGGACACATCCCGCAGGACCCCACTCCCAGGAGGTCCCCAGAGGAGTCCCGTCCACACAGACAGAGAGGAGAGGGTGGGAGCAGGGGCTGGGGCAGGGGGTGTGGAGTCCATGCTTCGTGGGGACAGAGTCTCCGTGTGGGGAGACGGAACGTTCTGGAGACGGAGGGTGGGGCCCACCGAGCAGGGAGCCTGACGCGGGACTCGATCCCTGGACTCCAGGATCATGACCTGAGCCGAAGGCAGTCGCCCAACCGACTGAGCCACCCAGGCGCCCGAAATGGTCAATTTTCCGCCATATATATTTTATCACGATAAAAAAGTAAAAAGAAAAATAAGTCGACCTGAAGGAAGATATGAGGGTGGCCATGTTCTGTCTGGTTCCAATGTCCCAGTGGATGGCACATCCCATTAGTATATAAGTGTGGTTGTTTAGGAATAAAATCCAATTTTTTTCTTCCAAAAAATTAGAATTAAAAATGGAAAGGTGCCCCCAAACAGTGTGAGGGGAAGATGTTAGCATTACTTTAAGCAGATGACTGCCCACCTTTATGTTCCCTCCGTCACACCCATGGCCGAGTGAGAACACCCAGCAGGGCATGAGCGGCCTGCTGCGGATCTGGGGTGGGCATCCGGGGGGCACAGACGGAGACAGCAGTAACAGAATGAAGACTGGATCTACTTTGAAGGTCAAGTCGAGAAGATTTGATGCTGCGTCAGATGTCAGGGGGATGGGAAGCAAAGAACCCAAAGGGCTTCTGGGGGCCACAACACATTGGTTTGGGAAGACAGCAAGTGTGAGGCGTGAGCCATGACTCCGTTCTTCTTCTTCACAATGGAGATGTGTCCATCAGATGTCCAGAGGCAGTGGACAGATGGATCAGGAGTGTCAGAGAGAGGGTGGGCTTGGCACTGGGAGTGGAGGGGTTGGTCTTCCCCAGCTCGAAGGCTGCATGGCATCCCCCAAGGGAGCACGGACAGAGAGGGCATTCCCGGGCACCCCAATGCTGGAGTCCAGCAAAGGGGGCAGAAAGGAGGTCAGTGGGAAACTAGAAGACGACTGGGTCACGGCCAGCAGTTTCCAGCAAACAGGCCTGGCCGCTCACCGCCTAATCCCCAGGGCTCAGGATACAGTCCTGCAGAGTGGTGCCCGCTAAACACCTGCTTAAAGAACGAACATTTGCCTTTAAGCTTGCAGACGAGAAAAATGGCGAGCATCAGGAACCCTCATGCAATCACTAGGGACAAGTCACACCAAAGCAGGTCTTCATTCGCTTGTTAGAGCGAACCATAGAAGGAGACAGGCAGAGGGTACCCCGAATTCCAGCCAAGTCAGGAGCTGGGCGGTGCCCGGGAGTGAGGAAGAATGTGGCCGGGGTATGCTGAACAGCAAACAGACCAGGGTACACATGGCCCGTTCCTGGACCTGCCTGTGTGTATGTGTGTGCACACATTTCGTTTTACTCTTAACCTCAATGTTATATAAATAGTATAGACACAATTATTTTTTAAAAGGCTCCTGATCTCTTTCTTCTGTCTTCAGAACTGGCAGTATGACATTCTTCCAAGATCTCTCTGACCCTCCTACCCTCCTCTTGTAATGGACCCTATAAAATATATCAGCTGCTTTCCTAGGGTTGCTGTCGTAGGCTCCCCAGACTGGGTAGCACAGAACAGCTGAAAGACAGTCTCTCAGTTCTGGGGCCAGAAGTCCCAAGTCGAGGTGTTGAGGTGTTGGTGGGGCCACGCTCCCTCCCAAGACCCCAGGTCCTGGCCTCTCTCCTAGCTTCCAGGAACCTCATAGACCCATGTCCTGGTCCCAGGATCGCCTCCCAGCGCCCTCCCTCTGTGCGGGTCTGTCTCTCCATGTCCAGATGTCCCCTTCTTATAAAGACAGCAGTCATAGTGGATTAGAGGCCCACCCTCCTCCAGCATGACCTCATGTTAACTAATCATATCGTCTTCAATAACCGTATCTCCAAAGAAGGTCACATTCTAAGGTGCTGGAGGTTAGGACTAGAACATGACATGTGTGTGCGCGTACACGCATGCGTGCGCGCACATGTCCACATATAAACACATCTACCTACCTACCTGGCTATCTACCCATCACCTGTCATTTTTACCTTGACTCGAGTGAAGATGCCGAGGTGCTGAAGGCGAGCTTATCAACCATTCGGGAGCCACATCTGGCTGAACAGAGCTATGTCTGGATTCGAGGCACACCACGAAAAAACCCCCGAATGAACACCAAGTTTCCTGGAGGGGCTGTAAAGATTCTGTGCATGCTCTCAAAGGCCAACTGGCTGCATGGGGACCGAGGTCCAGTCTGGGAAGATGAGAAAGTTCTGGAGACGGGTGGTGAGCATGGCCGCTCCCCAGGGTGAGTATTCGAGGCCTCTGAACGGCACACCTAGAAAGGGTTAAAATGGTAACTGTTACGCAATGTATAATTTACTACAATTATTTTTTAAAAGGGGGGAAAAGTCAGTTGGCTAACTGCAAGGCGGGGTCCTGGATGGGGTCAAGAAACAGAAAAAGGGCCTTAGTGGAAAAACGGGCGTAGTCCAAATCCACAACAGAGTTTTACTGATGGGGGTTTATGGATGTTGGTTCCCAGCTGTGACAAATAAAGGTGGGGGTGTATGATGTTGGCTTTGGGGGAAGCCGGGTGAAAGGTGTATGGGAAGTCTCTCTAGAATCTTCGCAGCTTTTCTATAAAATTCTAAAAGTTTCCTAAGAGGGATGTCTGGGTGGCTCAGTCGGTGAAGCGTCTGCCTTTCGGCTCAGGTCATGATCCCATCCCACCAGGGTCCTGGGATCGAGCCCCTCATTGGGCTCCCTGCTCAGCAGGAGACTGCTTCTCCCTCTGCCCCGTGTCACCCTGCTCATGCTTTCTCTCTCTGTCTCAAATAAATGAATAAAATCTTTAAAAAAATAAATAAATAAAACTTTTCTAAAATGAAGCTGAACAGCCAAAGACAGCAAAACTCAAGGTTACGTGGGTGTATACATTTGTCAGACCCATCAAACTACATAATTAATATCTGTGCATTTTACTTTATGTAGCCTATATCTAAATTTTTAAAAAGATTTTATTTATTTATTTGAGAGAGAGAGCAAGAGACAGCACAAACAGGGGGAGTGGTAGGCAGAGGGACAGGGAGAAGCAGGCTCCCCGCCGAGCAAGGAGCCAGACACGGGACTCAATCCCAGGACCCTGGGACCATGACCTGTGCCAAAGGCAGATGCTTCACCGACTGAGCCACCCAGGTGCCCGTAGCCTATACCTTAATTTAAAGATACCCGGCAAAAGTCACCTGATGGAAAACGTCCATCAGATTGGCCCAGAGAGTCCACATTTTAAAAATGTATCTAAAGGAAATATTTTGGGTTGTGCTTCAAGACGTAGCTGCAAGGATGTTCCACTGAGCGTTGTTTATAAAAGCAAGATACGGGGAGATGATGCAAATGTCCTGTGGCAGGAGTTTTGGGTAATGAAATACACAGGGGTGATATTTAGAATATTTGGCCACCTGATAAAGCCTGAGCACTGAGTGGACAAGTACCCGAGAGGGGGATGTCAGACCAGCTCTTGGTCGCAGCTGAGCCTCTGCCTACTGTCTGGTACACTGCATGGGGCACTCTAGCCCCGGGCTGGCAGATGTGCACAACCTCAGGAGAATTTCCTGGAAGCCTTGTGGAGAGGCCTTCCATCAGACTCATCAGGTCCAGCTCCAAATCGCCAACAGGGCTGCTGAGGCCTAAGTCAGAGAATCCAGAGCGAAGTTTAATTCCTAAAATTATGTTGGTGTTTGCACACCATGTTCGTAGTCGCCAAAAGGTGCAAGCAACCTAAAGGTGTCCATCCATGGATGAAGGATACACATGGCGTGGTCCATCCACGTGTGGGAACACGCTCCAGCCTCAGGAAGGAAGGGACCCTGACACCTGCCATGACGTGGAGGGACCCCGAGGACACCGGGCTCAGTGAGAGGAGCCAGACCCAGAAGGACACATCCCGCAGGACCCCAGTCCCAGGGGGTCCCCAGAGGAGTCCCGTCCACACAGAGAGGAGAGGGTGGGAGCTGGGGCTGGGGCAGGGGCAGGGGGTGGGGAGTCCGTGCTTCGTGGGGACAGAGCCTCCGTGTGGGGAGATGGAGCGTTCTGGAGACAGCAGGTGGGGGTGGCTGCAGGACCGGGTGAGTGTGCTTCACGCCGCGGAGCTGTGCGCTTAGAGATGGTTACGATGGTGACTTATGTATATCTTACACAATAAAAATATCAAGAGTTCTGATTTTTTTTTTTTTTTAAAGACTAAAAAGAAGGAAAGCAAAGAATATCAGGGTCCAACTCCGCAGAGGCCAGCCTTTTTAATCTGGCAAGTAAGGATATTAGTAAAAAAAGAAGGGGCACACTGCTGCCCACAAGTACAGAGACAAGGCCCCCCTCCACCCCAGACTCTGAGTCCCGCTGGGGCCACAGCGCTGAATTTGGGGGCCGCCACGTTACAGGCCATGGGTGCCCAAGAAACCCGGGATTGTGTGTGGGCCACGAGGGAGGCTGGGGGCCGCCAGGAGCCCCTCTGCGCTCCTCCCCTGCAGGTGAAGCCTCCTCCCACTCGGGCTCCTCCCAGGTCCCCGGGCTCCACCCGAACCCGCTCCCGGGCAGAGCTAACATTTAACCAGCACGCCCAGGGTGGCCAAACCAGGTGCGCAGGTATGAAGGAGCATACCTGCCTGGCAAATCACTGCCGCTTGGAGCGCCCGGAAGCCTCTCCAAGTCAGCCCCGGAGCATCACAGGAGTCCTGCAGCCTCCGGATCCACAGCAGCTGGGGAGAAGCCCAGCCTCCTTGCGCCTGGGGGGCTAGGGCACCCCGCCCCCTGTAGGCTCTTTAGACTTGGCCCACAAGGTAGAGGAAGGGGGGTCTTTTCTTTTCTGGCACAGCTTGCGGTCCCTTACTGCACCCTGCAGCTCAGTATTCCTATCTGTGCAATGGGCCTTGCAGCCGCCACTCCCGGAGGATGCCTCTCTCTGGCCTCTCTCCCCGCCTGCGCCCTGGTCTCCTGGATGCCCCTGCACTCCCAGGCTGGACGAGGACCCCAGGGCCTCTCAGAACCTGGACAGAGGGCTCCAAAGCCGGGGGGCGGGGGCAGCCTGCCTGCCTTTGGGGACTGGCTCAGAGCTCTGTCTCTGCCAATCTCTCCCTGGCCTGGCCCCACGTTGTAAGAATTTGCTGAGGGCCATGGGTCACATGAGAGAGGGTGATTCCGCATCCCCCCGGGCCCCCCCGCTTACATAGGGTGATGTCTGGGGACATCAGTGGTTGTGACACTAGGGGGTGCTCCTGGCATCGAGGGGTTGGGGCATCGAGGGGTTGGGGCATCGAGGGGTTGGGGCTGAGGATGCTGCTGAACCCCCCCCCCGGCCGTGTGCTCAGGACAGGCCCCCCCCCGAGAATGATCAGGCCCCAGATGGCCACAGTGCCGATGGGGAGAAAGTCTGGCCTGGGTCTAACTTCAATCCTGCCTGCTGCCAAGCGTGCCCCTTGCTTCTCCCTCTTTGTGCTCTGCAGAGAAGGAATACTTGCCCCATGGCTCAGGACAACCTAGGACTTGAGCCATCCCGCTGCCCACTGCCCCTGCCACCCCAGGCAGCGCGTCTCCACTCAGGGCCTCAGCTTTCCATCTGGGCAATGGGCCTGAAGCTGGACAACGAGGGAAGCCTCAGAGATGGTCCCCGGGGGTCGGCTTCGCCTGCGGGACCCCAAAAGGACCAGGTCGGTCCTGGCTCCGCGCCCCCAGCCCGGCTGGAGATGGAGAGCAGAGGAGACCAGACCGCGGGGGTGGGGGTGGGGGGGGGAACGGGAGAACACTGCTGCATTTCTGGTCCGAGTTCTTTCTTTTTTTAAAATCACCGCAGTTGAAAGAGCGACTCCTCCCTCCGTCCTGCGCCTGCCACGTGGGCCGCCCGGCAGCCGCCCCTGTCCCCCAGCCCTCCCTGGGCTGGGCCGGGCCGGCAGCAGGAGCTTTGGTTTCACTTTGGTGCCACCGGTTTCACTTTCGGGCAGGAGAAGAAAAGAGAAGGCCGAGCAAGGGATGGAGAGCGCACAGGAGGCTCCGCCGGCCACAGGGTCAGCCGCCCGCCCGCCCGCCGCCTCGGCCGCCGCACTCCCATCCCGGGGGGCTGCCTCCTGACCTTACTCCTGGCCCGGGGATTCTCGTCTCTCTCAGAGTCAAGGTCAAGGGGTCAAGGTCAAGTTCGCTAGTGATTGTGGGCGGGGCAAACCACCTCCTCCCTCTGGGCTCCTTTCCCCAAACCCACCCCCTTGAAAGTGGGGCTGAGAGTCACTCCACCAGCCAACATCAAGGACCGTCCCACCACGTCCCCAGTGGGGAGCGGGTGGGGCAAGGTGCAAGGCAGAACAGGATGTCGGGTCAGCTGACTTCCCCCGGCAAGAGACCCTTTGGCCCAGAAACCACTAGGAAGGAGGCTCCATGTGGTCCGAGTCTGGGCCTGGATATGTGTGTGTGTTGTGGGGGGGTGGGAGAGGACAGTGTCCCTGAAGCCACCTGCCGTGGCATCTGTCTGGCAGACCCAGGCTGGAAGCCCAGCTGCTCTGCTGGCTTTCCGGCACACCTGCCCGGCTCTGGGACTCAAGTGTTCTCATCTGTGAAATGGGCGTGGCCTTGTTGCTTAGCCCCATGCGCCCCTCTCCTCCTTGGGGGGCCCTGCTGCCCTTGTGCAGAATGGGGGTCCACTGCCTTCTGAGCCTGAGAGCCACACCAGGGCAGGAACCGGGCCCCGTGCCCCTGTCTCTGCAGCACAGGTTCAGGGCCTGGTAGAGGACTCGCCAGACAGGACCGGGGAGTCACCCGAGGCATATGTCAATAACATGGCGTGGGCAAGATAAGACAATATGTGTGCCAATGGGACAGGGTGGCTTGTTTTTTTAATAACAGCTTCATTGAGATATTAATTCACCCACTTCAAGGGTATAATTCACTAGTTAGTACATTCACGGAGCTGTGCAACCACTACCACTAATTCTGGAACGTTCCATCGCCCCAGAAAGAAGCCCTATCCCGTCCCCTCCTCACCCCCGGCCCCCACGAGCCCCCTTCCCGTCGTGGGTGAGCCCGTTCCGGACGTGTCACCCACGTGGACTCACACCAAGTGGGCCCTTCTGTGTCTGGTTCCCTCCCTGAGCATTGTGGGCTCGGGGTCCGTCCCCGGGGCCGCACATGTGGGCGCCTCGCTCCTGCTCGCGGCCAAGGGACGCCCCCGTGCGTGGGGGGACACACTGTGTGTATCTGCTCTTCAGCTGATGGACATGTGGCCTGTTTCCAGCCTGGGCTCCGGTGAATCACACTGCTGTGAATGGGGGCAGGTGTTACGGTGACCACAACAAGTGTTGACTAGTGTGTGTCCACCCCCCAGTAAGTGATGTCTGGGGACCCTGTGTTTTGTGGGGTAACAAGCACCACAACGTGCAGAGAGAGGAGGGGCAGTCCGCAGTGGGGCTCTGGCACCCAGGCTCTCCAGGTCTCTGCTGGGCTCCGGGAACCCCTTCCCCACCCCCTAGGTTGGCCCATTGGTGAACCCGGGACTCCCCCAGAGGCCCCCAGAGGCTCCCCCACACTCAGGGGCAGCCCTCAGGTGCTGGCTGACAGAGTGCAGGGGGCCAGGCGGGCAAGGGAGGGGAGAGGTGGGGAGGGGAAGGAGGAGTCACACAGGGAGCGACTTCCTGCTCTTTAATGTGGGGTGAAGACAGGGGACAGCACACCTAGGGGTTCCTTCAAGCATCCCTCCTGACCCCCAACCCCAGGACCCCGGGCCTCGGCCTTGCCAATGCACCTCCCAGGTCCTGGTGCTGGGACCCCGCCCCCCCTGCGGGCCAGCCAAAAAGCCAGCCCAAATCCAGGTGTCATCCGTGGGGAACCAAGTCCAATGTCTGCTCGTGGGTCCAGCGGGGAGATGTCCATTCCAACCCTCTGCCTGCTTTTTAATTGGGGCGCTTGTCTTTTGGTTGCTGAGCTGTAAGGATTCTTTATGCTCTGGACCCTAGAGCCATCTCCCACTCTCTGGGTTGTCTCTTGATGGGGTCCTTTCATGCACCCGGTTTGATCAGTCCAAGCGCACCTGTGTTTTCTTTTGCTGCTTGTGCTTACGTGTTATGTTGAAGAACCCACTGCCAAGTCCGAGGCCACGAAGATGGAAGGTGGGAGAAAATCCAACAAGCAGCGGTGCTGAAGGTTCACTGGAAGGTCTGGTGGCCCCAACGGTGGCCCTTGTTGGGGCGGGGGTGGGGTGGGGGTGGGGAGCAGGCTGCCCTGAGTGGGGGGAGGGGGGATGTTTGTCCTGAGCCTGAAGTTTGAGCAGGAGTTGGGGGTGGAGAAGGGTGATGACAGAGAAGCTTCCAGAACAGGGAGCAGCAGGTGCACACAGGGAGGGAGGCAAGAGTGAGAGATTTGCACTTCCCCTGCGCCCCTCCCCTTCCTCCCCCCCCCATGACCCCTGGACAGCCCCTGCGCCTGCACCCTGGGTCCCAGGGCCCAACAGACATGGGGGTGGTGATGTGATTGTGTTTAGAAACCTGGGTCCCTGTGAAAAAATCCTGTCACTGGAAGAAAGGAGATGAGGGTCAGGGCACGGGGGTGGCGAGTGACCCCTGCATGAGCTTGTACGTGAGCGGAGGGGGTGACTGCAGCCACACAGGAGGGTTACAGGGGTGAGGAAAGCAGGGGTGTCCTCCCTGAGAAGGTGAATTCTGAGCAGCTGCCCACACACCAGTGAGCAGGAGCTAGGCAGGTGCAGAGAGAACAGTGTGTGGAAGGGCTCAGAGGCGAGCAGAACCGGACATGTGCAGGGAGTGGACAGCCGAGCCAGGTGGGCTTGGTTCTTTGGGGGGCAGGGGGCACCCAGGACAGCTTCTCAGGGGCCAGCCTTCACCTCCACGTGAGGCAGGCCACCCAGCCAGGGTCCCTGTGGAAGAGACAGATCTAAGGGCTGGACCCCAGGGCAGGCCGTGCAGGGGTCTCCAGGCCACAGCCTCGCCCTGCCCTTTAGGACCCAGCTCTGTGACGTTCTTTGCACTCCGAGGTCTGCTTCCCTGAGGCCCCCCACTGATGCCTGGACGTGCACCCCCACGTCGCTGGTGTGGCCCCAAGAGGACAGCCACAGTCGGGGCTAGACCCCCGTGTGGGGCAATCTGTGCGTCCTGCTCCTTATTAACTCAGCTTCCTAAACCTGTTTGTCTGAGGTTACTGCCTGGCTCGCGGTTGGCAGCTGTCCCTGGCACACACGACTAGTTTCTTAGCCAGACACCCAACTGACCTGGCTCCCGGCACGGCCACCACCCAGTCCTGCGCCCAAGGCCAGTGGGGGGTTGAGTGCTAACAGACTTCAGTTCCACCTGGTGGCCAACAACCCGGCCCCTTTATTTCCCACTGCACCACCTGAAAGGGTCAATACCAGGCACAGCGGGGTCCCCTGACCCCCTTTGGAACCCAGGTCCCTTCCCATGTCCAGGGGGTGGTCACTGCTCCACGGGATGGCTGTTAAGTATTCTGAGCCCCATTCCCCCTCCCCAGGCCGGCGGATCTTCTCCAGGGCCCATGTTCTGTGGCCCCACTGCCAAGCCTTGGCCTCCGGGGGTTCCCCTGCTGGGGATGCCCCCTGCCCGAGGGCCCTTGGTGACCCTCCTTCACAGGCGGTTCTCGGCGAGAACACCCAGTCCACGGGGTTCTGCCTCGCTTTGCCTTTAGCCTTATGGGCGCTGTGAGTTCTGTCCAGCTCTATGGCCAGGCTGCGGACCCCGTAGCGGGGCATCAGTGGATCGAAAAGACAGTGACTGAGTCAGAAGAAAGCGTGGCTTTGGCGGCGGCAGCATGGCCGGCGTTTGTCCTGGGGTAGGTGGGACCTTCTGGGTGGGCCCCATGTCACCTTGGGCAAGTAGCCTAGCGTCTCCGGGGGTCAGAGACCTATGTGGCCCACAATACGGGGTGTGGCCGGGGTGGAGGGAGAAGGGATTCGGGGCTGCTCTGGAGAGGATCTGCTCGGTAGGCCTGGGAGGACCCCCTCTGCTGGCGGGGAAGGGGGGGCTCCCGGGGGCATGGCCTCCCTTGAGGCTGCAGAGCCAGGGGGAAAGCGGCCACGGGGTGGGAGTCCCAGGGGAGGGGGCAGGAGGGCCACAGTCCCTCCCTCGCCCGAGGCTCCCGGTTCTCCAAGGGCTGCTCTTGCGGGCCCCCCTCTGTCCCCTGGGAAGCCCGGGCAGAAACCCGAGACTGAGCCTCGGCCTCGGTTCCGGCTGTTCAGGCTGCGGTGGGGCCCAGGCCTCTCCCTCCGGCCCTCCTCCTCCTCCTCCTCCTCCTCCTCCTCCTCCTCCACCTCCTTCTCCTCCTCCTCCAGAGCCAGCCCCACGTTGCCATGGGGACGGCAGACCAGGCAGGTCCTCCACCCACCTGGCCCGGGGCTGCCCCAGGCTCACACACCTGGTCAGCTCTGAGCCCGGGAGGGGCGGGGCCTGGAGGGCCCCTGCTGCTTTCGTTTTGAGGGCACCCCTTCCCCTTCCTCACCCCCACTCCGCCTCGGACCCCACTTTCTGGGAAACCCTGTGGCCGTTTCCTCTGACCTCTGTTAACCCGGAGTCCATGGCCCACAGAGGGAGGCCGACTTCCGCCTCTGACCTGAGGCTTCCTGCCCGGCACATACCTCCGCCCAGAGGGCTGGCTGAGCACCCTTCTCTGGACTCCCCACCTTCCAGAAGGTTCCGGGCCCCCTCTGCCCACATCCCTCCTGCCGCACCGTGTCCCGGACTATGGCCACAGGAAGTCCACTGGTCCGGGCAGGGAGGCTGGGACACAGATGCTCTGCCTCTTGGTCCATCAAACTGGGGTAGGGTTTAGGGCTGAGCCAGGCTCTACACCCTCGGCATCGTCCCCGGGGCGCTGTGGGGGTGGAGCAGCACCCCCAGCCCCACCCCCTCGATGCCAGGAGCTCCCCAGTGTGACCACCACAGACGTCCCAGACATGGCCCAGTGTCCCCTGGGGGCAGGGTTGCCCTAGGTGAGACCCCTGGGGTGCCGCACACATTTGGATACACACACTGAGGGACATCTGGCTGGCTCTGTCGGTGGAGTGCGCGGCTCTTGACCTCGTGAGCTTGAGCCCCACCTAGAGCTTACTTAAAAATAAACAGATAAACACACAGTGGGAGGGAGAGAGGGGGTGACTCATAGACACCGAGGTCACCCTGGTTTGTACCCTGGGGGCTTTACTCTGGGGTCCAGCATGAGCAGGGGCTGGACTCAATTTCTTTTCCAAATAATTAACACAGGGTCTCTCCCCCGCCACCGCCCCGCTGCAGCCATTCGGGATCCTTCTCTGCGGGGCATCCAGGGCGCTGTGGGGGACTGAGCAGCCTCTCTGGCCCCCACCCACCGAATGCCAGGAGCACCCCCAGTGTGACCACAGACATCTCGGACATGGCCCTGTGTCCCCAGGTTGAGACCCAGCGGGCTGACAGCCGGTGCAGACAGAGAGCAGAGCGGGCTTGGGCCTGTGCTGCCCAACGCGGCCCCTGGCCCCGGGGACACGGCCACGCTGGGTTGAGGTGTGCTGTGAGGGCAAAAGACACGCCGGATTCCAAAGGCTCCGTGCAAGAAGAAACAAAAAACGTAAAAGACCACACTGCTAATTTCTCCTATTGCTTACAAGGTGAAAGGGTAGTGTTTCGCCTCTGTTGGGATGGATAAAACATGCCATCACATTACCTTTCCCTGTGTCTTTCCCCGTTTTGCAGCGCCGGGAGGTGACACTGGCGCCGGCACGCCGCGCCGGGTGGTGACCTGGGCTGGGTCTGCAGGCTTGTGCCCTGCACTCCGCCCGGGCCACCCCGCCGCGCTTGCTGCGGGAAGGGAATGCGGGGGGGCTTTCCTGGGGGAGGGGGTGCGCCACCCGGCCGTCGGGTGAGCCGCTCAGGGCTCTGCGGCACCAACGGTGCGGAAGGGAACCAGCCGGGGACGGGGCCTCCGCTCCGGGCACGCAGGGAACAGGAGGAGGAAAGCCGGCGCACGACACTCGGGGTCTTCTCCCAAACCAAGCGCGGGAACAAAAAAGCGAAGACAACACAAAAGAACCCAACCAACGCGCAAGATCCCAAAGCTCTCATGCCTTTCCTGACTGATTTTGTTTGGACAGAGAGGTCAGAAAGATGGGGTGTCCGGGGTCACAGGTGTCGTGTCTGCAGGGGCCCCCGAACACGGAGGCGGGGTCTTCAGGCTCCCGTACTTGGTGGCATCGGGATTCTTCAAGAGGAGCCAAGAAACCTCAACACGGCCACACAAAACGCTCTGTTATCTCCTGAGGGCCACCTGCTGCCTGACCCCCATGTCAGGAGACCCCCAAACCAACAGCTCCCACGCAACTCATGAGGAGCCTGCCCCCTCGCAATAGAGCCTGTCAGCAGGTCTGTCGGGCCGACGGGAGGGCTGGGTGTGTGCAGGGGACGGCGGTGCAGGGGAGACACTGGGAGGTGCCGGCCTAAGGGCCCCAAGGCTCTGGTGAGCTCCTGGCTTCCTAGGAGCCTGGTCTGGGACAGACAAGAAGAGAAAGAGTCCACTTCTCTGTGCTGCGGCCCTGGGACACGGTGCAGTGGGGGCCGTACCCCGATTCCAAATCCTCCCCGAGCCCTCAGGACCCAGGCACCGTGGTCTCTTACTCCTTGAAAATGGCAGCCCGTTACTGGAGGCTCGGCGGCCGTGGCGTGTGCAGGACAGGCCCCAAGATGCGGCCCGTCATGGTGGCCCGCGCCGGGCCCCGCCACCCAGACGCTGACCCACCTTCCCGGCCCCATAGAGCGACAGCTGCGGACTTCGGGGTATCTGCTTTATTCTCAATGGGTGAGACTTTGGGGACTAGGAAGTGGTGGAAACCCAGGAAGCCGGTGGAAGGAGGCAGCAACTCGTCTCCTCTTTGGCATCCACAGGAAAAAGCACAGGAGACTGGGAGGGCAGCCTCCAGAAACCCAGGGCTGGCCGCCTGCCGCGCCCGCAGAGCAGCCGGGCCCCAGGACCCGCTGCAGCGTCCAGGGGGCGCTCACAGCCCCGCCATCTTCAGAGCTGGGGGGAAGCCTCAGAGGCGGCCCGACCCTGGGTCCTGGGCCAAGTGCGCATCCAGATGGACATGAGAACTGGGACCACCTCACCCTCACCGTTTCCTTTCCCAGCAGCTGGCGCTGACCTGCCGGGGGGCCTGAGGGACGTGCCCCGGGCAGTCACTTCTGATTCTCTGCGGAAGCAGAGGTGACACGAAGAGCCACCTGCCTGCGTCTGCCAGCCTGGAGGCGTGGGGACAGCACAGGCCCTTCTGCTGGATCTGCAGGGCTTCTCGACCACACTGACAGCCTGGAAGCCCACTGCTCTCTTTCTGCCAAGTGTCTGCTCAGCAACTGCCACCAGGAGTTAGATGTGTCTGGCCCCTGCAGCACAGGAGGGGATGAGCAGGTCCCTCCTGGGGGTAGGCCACAGGCTACTGAGCACAGGCGGGTCAGTGGTGTGACATGAGGGAGGGAGGGAGTGGACCCCATGACCACCAGTGGGCCCTGGGGACCACCTCCAGGGGTGAACGTCGGGTGCCACGCAAGGGATGACATAGGAGCGTGGGGCGGCGGCACCTCCCTTTCTTTTGCTGAAAGACACCAAGGTCTAGAGGTTCCCTGAGTCTCCATCCCCAGTTGCTGGTGTCCCCCCCCAACCGCCCCTCTGCCCCAGGTGGGCGGTGGGCTCGGGGCTGGGACTGCCAGCCCCCCCCCCCGCCCCCCGAACAAACAGAACAAGAAGTACAATGGGCACAGTTTGCTTTTTCTTTCCCTGTTTTGTTTTAAACCTAAGAAGCAGGTCCGAGAAGACCCCGCGAGCAGCGTCACCCTCCCCGGGGACCGGAGGCTCAATGTCCACCGCGGGGTGTGCGGGCAGCTCCGCGGAAGGCGGAGGGAGAGGCGGGCCGGGCCGGGGGAGAGGAGGCCCTGGCCTGTCCTGGGCAGGAGGGGCGGGGCACGGGTGGGACGGCGGGCAGGTCACCCATGGGACCCCATCACACGGCAGTGCGCGTGGGTGTGCTGGGCTGGTTCAGCCGCAGCGTTTTACACAACCAGCCGGCAAAATCCACTTCTTCCACCTCGGACCGCTTGATGAAGGTGTGGCTCTGCAAGGGGAGGAGAAGCGCATCAGGAAGGAGGGAGGCCCGGCAGGCCAAACGGCACTAAGCCTGAGTGGGAGGCGATGCTGCGCTCACCAGACCCAGGTCACCACCCAGCCCCGCCGGTGCAGGGGCCGGTCACACTCTGGGAGGGTGAGCAGTGTCCCCAGCCCCCACCCCCTCGACCCCTCGACGCCCAGAGCACCCCCGCCGTGAAGCCCGCAGACGTCCCCAGACACCGCCCTGTGTCCCCTGGGGACAGAGTTGCCCCTGGGTGAGAACATCGGATCTGGAACGAGAGAAGCCTCCGTGAGGACAGGAAGTCCCCGACTCGTTCCGTCTGATGTGGCAGCCACTGGCCACGTGAGGCTCCTGAGCCTCGGATGTCGGCTCCTGGGGCTGAAGAAGAGAAGCGCACGTTCCGTTTCAAGTAACTGAGATCAGCACACGGCTGGCGGTTCCCGTTCGGGATGGCACAGCAACAGAGGTTCCTGGTTGAAGGCTGGGGGCCGTGAGCAACACTACCCCCACAGGGTGTGCGGGGGAGGGGCGGTCCTGGGGGGTCGGGGTGCACGGGAGGAGGCCTGGGCCCACACAAGATGCCCAGGCGGGGGGGCAGGAGACGCCATCCCAAGGAGACAACCTTCCCAAGAGTCGGCACAGGCTTGGGGGCGACAGGACGGAGGGCCAGACTCCCACGGTCTGGGGCAGCAGGCCCCACAGAAAGCAGTTTAAGTGGGGCAGAGACCTGGGGGCCCCCCGGGGACCTCAACATCAAGGAGCTTGTCTAGGTCACAGATCTGTGCATCTTACACCCAACACGCATTTGTGACATCGCACGAACACTCTCCACGGCGGACACAACAAAGACTCTCCAAGAACGAGGGCGGGCAGACCCTTCCCACATGGTGCTCTCGGCGCCCAGGACCGGGACACGCTGGCTGTCACCGAAACTAACAGGCAGGGCTGCGTGAGGCGCTGAGGCGGAGACCCCAAGATGGGGACAAGCCAGCCGAGAGCGGCAAGGGACGTGTCCCCCAGGGAGCAGGCCTGTCCTTCGCAAAGGCCCTGAGGTGGAGGCTCTTTGGAGGAGGCAGGAAGGCCGTGGCCCCCTTAATGGAAAGGCTGAGTTCTGACAACGAATAGAGGCTCGAGTTCTGCCGCTTGCATGCCCGAGACAAAGGACCGGCGCCCGTGACTGTCACGGTCTCATGTCGTGGAGGGGTGTGAAGGGTGGGCTGCCGCAGGCATGGCAGGGGTGTGGGGGGACGAGAGCCGGCAGTGGAGGGGGCTGAATGCGCCAGTGGCCTTGCAGCCCTGTCCCCAGCCTGCTAGAGGTAGGGGAGTCTTGACGCCCACCTTGGTTCTCAGGGACATCAGACAGTGTGGACATACAAGGGGGCTAGTAAGCCCGGGTCTTCCCAGCCTGTGGGGCCCTACCACTCTCAGTAACACCCCTGACCACGGGCATGGATGGGCCATCCCGTGCCTCCACGAGCCGCGGGCACCACGGCTGCTCTAGATCCTCCCCACTAACGGAGCCAGGAGACCGCAGACGCGCTCTGGTGGGACACGCGACCCAGGACGGCAGAGCCGGCTCGACGGCTGGCTGGGGTCTCCCTGAGGTGAGCCCGTGCCCCTGTCATCACCTACCATGAGCATCTTCAGATCCGCTCGCTCTGCTGGGTTCTTTATTAGGCTGGAGAGGAAGACAGAGGGTGGGGGAGACAAGGCAGGGCAGTTAGCCAGCGGCCACGGGAACTTGGGTTTTGAGCTGTGATCGGTCAGCCCCGTCCCTGCGCCTGGCCTGAGGCTGGATGCAGCAAGGAACGGAACCCGCTCTGCTGTCCCTCGGGTGTAAGGGCAGGCCCCTGGGGAGGGAAGGGTAAGGGTCTGAGACCAGGACAAGAGAGAGGGGGAAATGCTGAGGGGACCTGCTGGCCACTGCCCGGTCTGAGGCACAGCACAACCGCACTGCTAACAACCCCTAACCTGGGAGTCTGAATGTCAAAATGGAACTTTTTCCTTCAAAAAAGCAGAACTGCCCCTAAAGACAGTTGCTCAAATCGGCCTGAGGCCAAACGGTGGCTGTTCAGAACCAAAAGAAAATGAGAGGGCTAGAGAAACATTCACGTGGATCCCTGGATTCGGGCCAGTGGCTGTGCAAAGGGCCAGTGGCGCAGGTCTGCTGCTGTGTGTGATGTGCTCCCCAGGCCAACTCCACCCGCCCTGACGTGCAGCACGGCCCTCAAGGTGAGGGGTGGCCCCGGCCCCTCCTGTTGCAGAGCCTGTGCGCCCCAGGCCCTGCTGACGCATCAAGAGCAGCTGACCGCTTGCCAGAACCCGACTTGGAAGCCTTGTTGGGAAGCTGGTGGGTTACAGGGCTTGAGGGCTTAGGAAACTGGGACACGGGCTGGCGGAAGGCAAGGCAGGAATCCTGGTTTGTTCTGGCCTTGGGGACAGGATGGGGACAGCAGCTGGACACTGCAACTCAGTAACCTTGGAAAGGGAACCTACTGGGTTCTCATGTGAGCTCCAGGTGCCCCCAGATGCCGTCGATCTTGGCAGAGGGGCCCAGCCCAGGACCAGGAAGGAAGTGTGCATCTGGGCCGGCGGCCAGGGTGTGGGCAGCCGTCCCGGGAGGCAGGCGGGGCCTCTGACGGCCTGGCAACCCACCCTGGGGCCACCCTGAGACTGTGGCACCTTACCATTTATTTACAAACTCCTGGAAGTCCTGCGTGAAGACGCCGCTGGGCAGCTTAGGAGGTGGCTGTGGGAGAGAGCAGAGATGCGGGTCGGATGCTCGAGGATGGTTCTGGAATCACGGGGAGGTGCTTCATGGCCCTGAACCCGTGAGAACAGCACTTTTTGGGGATCCTCAGAAGGCATCTCTCCTGGCCCCAGTCCCTTCACCTTGCTGGAGGGGGAGCCCCCCCCACCCCATGCCCGCCTTCTGGCAGCTTCCCCACAGGCCCTGCCACCCGCCCTGCCAACTTGGTCAGACCCTTCTGGTGTTCTCTTTGGAAAGCTCTGGTTTTGGGATCACAGCTGGTTCCAGGGGGGAGTAGAACAGGGCCCATCCATTTCCAGCTGGGGGTCCAGATCCTCGGGGGGAGGGGTGCAGGGTGGGGCAGCAGGTTCCAGAAGCCCAAGGAGCCTGGCCCCATATATATGTGCCAGGATGGGGATAGCTGTGTGCAGGGTCAAGCCCCCGTCAGGGCAGGCAGTGGGCAGGTGGCCTGGTGAAACCCACGGGGCCTTCCTCCACGCAGGGGTCGGGGGTGCTGGCAGGCTCCCGGGAGGAGGTGCTTGCTGGGCCTAGGTGTGGCTGCCAGGTGCAGGGCGAGCTGTGTCACCAGAGCCAGCCCGTCCTGTTCTGTCATCGCCAGCCCCACTCCGAGCCACTCACCCCAACACTCAACCCTATACCAAGCCAGTGCCACAGGGCACCCGGCCACCCCATTTCCCTGCCCTGACTGAGGGGCCCCAAAAGCACACTTTGGCCCACAGAAGGCCCAGGAACGGTGACCCAGCCAGGCAGGGAGGGTGGGTTTCAGGGTCAGGTCCCGCTCTGCCCCTTTCCAGCTGCAGGCCCAAGGAGGCTGGTCCCATCCCTGTACAACCACGACGGAAACAGTCCCATTACCTGCTCACACAGTGGTGAGGCAGATCGGGACGGGGGTGCTGGGCCTTCCGTGCCTCTTCCCCTGAACTTTCCCCGAGGAAGTGGATCACTCATGACTGCACAGGCAGGGACTCCGAGATGCGCAGAGAGCTCCCAGGGGCAGCTCCGGGGCCTGGGCACTTGGCTACAGCCTTGGGGGGTGTCTTTACCCACACCCACACCGGCACGTAAACTCCTCTCAGGACGTGGCAGACTCATGAGGTATGGCAGGAAGGCTATGCACTTCTACCCCGATAACTGACCACTGAAAAGAGGTCCCTGCCCTGCCCCCCACTCCTCCCCAACAGAATCGAGTCTGCGTGAATTCCCTTCCCTTGGGTAACGAATTCCAAGTCCAATGGCTTAATCCGCCGTCGTGAAGACGGGCCAGAGGGGCCTCCGGTACACACCTCGTTCACAATATAGTCCAGCAGCTCGAAGATGGCCATGGCCGGCCGGCTGTCCGTCCCGTGACCTGCTCGGGCAGACAGAGACAGGGGTGAGGCGGGCGTCAGCTGGGTACCCTTCCCCCGACACTGGCCTAAACCAGGGGAGGCGCCCTGGTGGGGTCCTTGCTGCTGAGCTCGCTTTCTTGGGAAAGCAGCTTCTCTGCGAGCCTCCGCCGAATTAACAAAACAAAACAAAACAAAGCAAAACGCCAACGTGAACAGGGGCATTTTTTGAGAAATCACACATTTGGCACGGGGCTGCTTCCAGGCTGTGCCAAAGTCACAACCCCTGCTTTCTGGCGCACAGGCAGGGTGTGGGGGGTGGTGCTGACCAGTAGCAAGGACAGCAGCGTGACCTTGCACAGAGCTGTGGGTGAAGGCAGCATCAGGCCCCAAATGCTGCCCAGAATGGACGACCGGCTGGGGGTAGCTGACCCCTGTCTTTGACCCAGCTGGCCAGGGCCGGGTTTGGCAGCTGGACTTTCGCCTTCTTTCCCCTGTCCTGGAATGGGCACGCGGGCCGGGGCTGGGGGAGGGGCTGGCAGGCCAAGGTGGCCTGGCACGGCCCGCCGCTCCTCCCTGCTGGGACGGGGCCCCAGCTGAAGGCCCGCGATGCCATCTGGGAGCTGGTGCTGGGAGGGCCAGGGCCAGGGCCCGGGCACACAGATGGGGGCGGGGGGTTCTCCCCTTGGAGAAAATCAAGACACCCCAGCGATGTGGGTCTGGCACCAGGAAAGGAGGAGCTGAGCTTGAAAATACTGTGAAAGCTGCCACTTGACGGCCCATGTCCATCAGCAGCGAAGACACACAACATGGGCCATCACAAGCAGGGATACGTGGCCTCGGCCATGAGCAGGAGCGAGGCACCCCCACGCGCGGCCCCGGGGACAGACCCCGAGCCCACGACGCTCAGGGAGGGAACCAGACACGGAAGGCGGCGCAGGGTGTGAGTCCACGTGGGTGACACGTCCGGAACAGGCTCATCCACGGACGGGAAGGGGGCTCGTCGGGGCTGGGGAGGGGGATGCAGATGGGGAAGGGGCTTCTTTTTGGGGTGACAAGACTGTTCCGGAACTAGGTAGTGGTTATGCTGGCACAACCTTATGAAGATACAAAATTCCACTGATTTGTACACCTTCAACAAGGGAGCCCCGTAGAGCTGAAGTCTATCTCAATAAAGCTGGTATCATACAAACGCAACCCACCCGCACTCGGCTGCACACCCCTTCAGACTCACTCAACTCCCTTCCTGTCACTTGACTTAAAAAACAGAAATCACCAGAGTCCTAAGTGCTGCTTCCTAATTAAGCTGCGTCCACCGTAACCCTTCCCCCCTCGCCACCTCCAGAATGGTCAAAGGGTCAGCCTGAACCCCTCTGGCATGGGGGCGCCCCCCACCTCCCAGGGGCCTGCTGCTGGCCCGGAAAGTCTCCTGGGAGCCCAGCTGTCCCCCAGAGCCCCCCAGCCTCTTGTTCCCTCCCACACTGTGTATCAGGACTGAATCTGACAGGCCACCCAAGGAAATTCTGAGTTATTACTTTCAGTTTCTGAAAGGCCCAGCCCAAACGCAGCAGAACATTTGCTGCCGAGTCCAGGCGGTGGGCACACAGGTGGCTCGCTGGGCAATCGTGGCAGGCCTTTTACTACGTTTGAACATTTTTGTGATGAAATGCTGGAAAACCCACCCAACCAGCGGCTTGGCTGAGGAGTTTGTTTCGAGAACAACCCGCCCCCCCCGGTCCCCCAGCTGGCTACAACCCACACAGCTGCCCTGGATGGCAGTGGCCTGGGGAGCTGTCCCCAGAAGCCTTGGGACCATCTGTGGACCACTGAGCGCAGTTACCGTGACCCAGGGGGACAGGTGGTGCTGACGGGGGCCAGAGGGGAGGCAGCTGCCACCCCCGGGTGCGGCTCTCCCCGCATGCGGATCACGGCCTGTCCCAGCCCAAAGTTCCAGAGTCAGGCCGTACCGCTGATGGGGCGTCCAGGGGGTCTCGGCCGTGGTGAGATGCTGTGAGGCTCTCCTTCTACCCCGTCCACCACGGGCCGGCCAAATATGGCCTCTAGCTCCTTGGCGTCTGGTGGGGGGATGGGGTACCTTCCGATGGACAGCTCCACCAGGGACAGGCCCATGCTCCAGATGTCCGACTGCACCGAGTAGTGCGTGCCCTGCAGCCGCTCTGGCTGTCGGCGAGAGAGAGCAGAGAGACGCCCCGAGGGACGCTGGGGCCCGGGAGCACTGACGGGGTTCCCCCCACAGCCCCACCTGGGCCCCAGGCCACCCTCCAAAGACCCAGCACCTCCGTCTCCTCCCTGCCCCCGCTGCGGGACCACCATGTCCTAGCCAGTGCTGACAACAGTGCTCAACACCCAAATTGGCCCAGGAGGCAGCGGGGTGCCTCCGTTTCCATGACGATCCCAAGACTAGCTTCCCAGAGTCTGCTCCTGAGATCACCCAGACGCTTCCTGAGATATCGGGGGGGGGGTAGTTTCTTGGCTCAGAGGTTGACTACCTGCTCCCCTGGACTAGTCTCTTCCTGCTAGAGGGAAGCCACCGGGCGGGCATTTGCAGAGAACACCCTGAGCAAGGAGACAGCCGCAACTAGAATCTGGACGGAAAGGAGAAACCGAGTGGAAACAGAAAGTGTGCTATGGAGAACCGCAGGCCTTGGAAAAGCTTCTGGAACACGGAACAGCTGACAGGACGGGGGAGGGCACAGATGCCCTCACGCCCAATGGACTTACAGACATGTAGGACCGAGTTCCCACGAAGGAGTTGGCCATGGAGTCGATGAGCTGCCCGCTCACCCCAAAATCGCACAGCTTAATCTCCCCTCGGGAGTTGACGAGGATGTTGGAAGGTTTCACGTCTGAGGGCACAGCCAGTGGCAGGTGAGGGGGGCCTGGCCTGCCCGCCAGCCCTGCCCGACCCCCAGACGCCCCCATCCAGCTCACCTCGGTGCATGATCTGGTGCTTTTCCCGGAGATACGCCAATCCCCGGAGAACCTGCAGGGGAGCCCCAGGGAGGGGTCAGCAGGGCAGTGCCGTGGGCGGACCTGAGGGGCCGCTCATCTGGGACAAGCTCAGGGAGCCCACATTGAGGGCCAGGGGCAAGTGAGAAGAATGGCAGGGACGGCCACACCATCCTAGGCCAGTGGGCAGATGCCCGGCTCACCCGCCCTCACCACCCTGCCCTGAAGGTCACACAGGCCCGGTGGGCATTGGCTGGTGAGCGCTTCTGTGCTGGGTTTACGTGGAGGCCCCGCAGACGGATGGCTGTTTCACCAAGGCTGGGACCCTGCCACTCGGGCCCCGGGCACCCCCCACACCTGTATAGGGCAGGGAAGCATCACTCCTGTCTTATGGGCCACGAGATGCCACGTGCCAGGCCTGCAGCTGGCAGAGATGGGCATGGGCTGCTCCGACCCTGGCCATGTGAACGGGGCGGGGTAAGAACAAACCCGGCAGAGCACAGGGCCAGGAGCCTGTGCCTGCACCCCCAGTGTGCGTGGCCTGAGGGGGCTGGAGCCACTTACCGCAATGCTGACCTTCCCCAAGATCTCCTCAGGAATTCTCTTGGCTTCTTTCAACACCTGATCCAGAGAGCCACCATCCTAGGGTCGCCACAGAAGAGAAAAAGCAAGCCGTGCTAAGCAGTTGGCCGGACAGTGCCTGCAGGGCACAGGAGGGCTCCCAGAGGGACACCGGGGCAGCAGGTATAAAAGCGAAGCATTTCCCCGCTTCCTGACAAGCTGCAGCTCAATTTCCTCCACAGGAAACGGAGGCCAGACCACAGCCAAACGCAACCCGCTGGCCCAGAGCAGGGCCTCCTTTGGGCCCTGCCACCTCTGGGGCCTCCGGACAGCCCATCCAGTAAGGAAGGAATAAGGGCGCTAGCATGCTCCCTCGGCAGCCCGGCCTTCCGGGAAGCCAGGCCCGGGACTCAGCCGGCCCCTTCCCCGGGTTGCCACGGCAGCAGCGGGACGAGCGGAACTGCTGGGCCTGCAACCAGAGCAACCGCGAAGCCTGCTTCTGGGGCCTGGGTTCTACTCCTGCCAGCCTGCAGCAGCCCCATCACACCAGGGATGGAGAGCCCAGAGGCGCCAGGGCAGGAGAACGCAGGCCGAGCCGCTGCTGCCCACTGCTCCCCACTCCCCTGCCCCTGGCCCCGAGGTCCTGTGCTCGCCACCATGCACTGGCGCGTCCTGCCAAGGATGGGACGCAGGTCCTCCCGGTCAGCTCCCCACCCCAGGCCTGGCCTCAAATCCACAGGTCGCCTGACAGCAAACCTGGAGACCGACCCAGGCCAGGGTCCCCGCCGGGCCCCCTGGGACGCTAGGTGGACACACTGAACTGAACCTCGGAGCAAGTGCTTTCTCTCCTGTGCTGCTCCAGGCCACCTAGAGCCACACGGCTTCGGCCGCCAGAGGAGAGGGGAGGGGGCCGGGGAGGTGGGGGGGAAGCCTGCAGTCCCAGGGATGCCGGGGCCTCCTGTCTCAGCACTTCTGCCCCAGCCTTGCTCAGTTAGAAAGGCCGTGGGTGGGGAGTTCTAGAAAACCCAACACCCTGTGAAGCTTCTACAACCTGCACGTGACTCTGGATTAGCTCCAGACTGAGGATGCGGGACTGAGCACAGAGGGTGGCTGTGCCCAAGGAGAAAAGCACGGGACCAGCATTCCTGGCTCTGCCCAGCTTCGCCTGTAGGACCAGGGGAAATGCCTTCTATTCTCGTTTCTGTATCACCCAACCTTAAAAGAATACAAAAAACCCTTTTTATTTTATTATTTATTTATCTGAGAGAGTGAGAATGGAGAGAGAGCACATGAGAGGGGGGAGGGTCAGAGAGAGAAGCGTGTGGGACTCGATCCCGGGACTCCAGGATCATGACCTGAGCCAAAGGCAGTCGCTTAACCAAATGAGCCACGCAGGCGCCCCCAAAAAATCTTTTTAAACTATGACCCTGCTTCCCAACACAGCTCCTTTCGTTCTGAACGTTTATGGAGCTGTGACAGGTTTATATGTGAGGATGTCCGGGGGGAGCATCCACAGAGGCCACGATAGGCCAGGCCTTGTGTGGGGCTCCTCGGTGAGTGGACAGTTCTGTTCTCTCTCTCCGGCTGGCTCTGCCCCACCCCACCCCTCGTGCCGACCACAGATGTCCCCAAACGTGGCCCAGCGTCCCCTGAGGCAGGATCACTTCCAGATGAGACCCCGTGGTCCACGCTAAGAAGAGCATAAAATGCTCAAGTCAAATCGACAGGAAGTGGTACAGGAGATAGCACACAACTGGGTCCCTCTGACCCCAAATCTCACACCCTGTGCAGCGTCACATGCTTTCATTTTGTGTATGTGTTCTAAATATTCTGGAAATTGTGCTTTTATTAAGTTAAGTGGTACATGAATACCGTTTTATAAAAAAACTCAACTGCAGGGGCACCTGGGTAGCTCAGTCGGTGAAGCATCCGACTCTTGGTTTTGGCTCGGGTCATGATCTCAGGGTCATAGGATCAAGCCCCTCACTGGGCTCTGTGTTCAGCACGGAGTCAGCTTGAGACTCTCCCTCTGCCCCTTCCCCTGTTCACTCTCTCTCTCTCTCTCTCTCAAAACAAAAACAACTATAGGTAAGTAACACTCTCATCTCCCAAAAATTCCACTTGCCTCCCCTGAAGTGTGACTTCCAGATCCTTCTGTGTGTTTGCATATGCATCCATATGCACTGGGAAATACAGAGTTTAAAAAATATATCTAAGTGGGCTCACATTATGCATATTTTCTCCTCGGGGATTTTCTCCCTCGGCACATACACACCATCTCGTTTCTCCACTGCCAAGTGGCCCGGTACAGCTCTCTCTCCCTTACCAGCAGATGTGTGATTTTTCACTATTACAGAACAAGGAGGCGTGTGCTTCAGATGTGACTAGATCCCAAGAAATACCAACAGGTGCCTGTGAATGGTCAGTAAGCTGCCCCCCCCAGATGACCACTGTCTGCAAGGTCCGTGCCTGCGGTTGCCCCAGTGATAGCCCCAGGCCCCGGGGAAACCACCACCCGCTCTAAGCGCCAGACGCTGGCCCAGTGAGTTCACCCTCCTGTGCTGAGTCTGGGCTGCTCATCACCAACTCAGGGTCTTTGCTTGCAAGCCGGGGCTGGAATCGACCAGTCAGAAACAAGGGCCAATTCACCCCCAAACCTGCACAGAGATGAAGTCTCACCCTCTGCTCGCTGCTCCAGATGCCGCAGGAAGACTGGCTTCCCCCACCCCAGCCCCAGGAGTCAGGCACTGGCACCCCTCAGCTCTACAGGTGGAGGCGGGAGAACCTGGTCCCAAGTCACGCCACTAGGAGGTTAGCGGTGGAGTACACGCCTGACCCCAGGGTGTCCCCCACTACGGCACGCGAACGAATGTTGCAGAAATGTCACGCATGCACGCACGCACAGGAATGCCCTGGGCACGGGGCACAGTTCTGGAGCGGATTATGTGACGTGGAAACACTGTGAAGGGCGGTGGGGCGGGGGCTACCTCCCCCTTCCGGTACTTTGACATCATTTTATTCTCCTCGCCCCTTCCTTGCCCACAGCGCCCCCTCCTGCAGGCTCATTGCTAACTTGAGAACAGCGGAGCTGGAGCTCCGTGCTGGGGGAGCACAGGTGCACACCTCACCTGACGGTCGCCAGGGCACTACTCCCTCACTCCGCTGCCCTTCTACGCCCGGCACAAAAAGCACACCAAAAAATCCAACCAGGAATTTGCAGAGGATGAGCACAATAAACCACTGGGATCATCTCCCCCCGCATCAGTGTAGCTCGCTCCTCATGCTGAAAACCTCTGCTTCAAGTTCACTGAGAACAAAATCAGAAGGTGAGCCAGCCTGTGACGCTCCCCCTCCTCCAAGAGTGCAAGCACCGCCTTCAGGGAGAACAGGGAAAGGAGGTGGAGGGACTCCCTGCATGGCAGTGAGTGCCGGGCAGCCGGCGGGTCCCACTTCCGTCTCCCTTTGCAGGGGAGGACAGGCTGCGGTGGGGCGCCGCCGGGCGGGGGGCCTGGGCCCAGGTAGGGGCAGAGCGGGGGGGCGGGAAGCACCTTCTCCAGGGCACGGCGACACCGCCACGCGGCTGCTCTTGGTGCATTCCTCACTGGCGCTTGCTCAAATTCACTTCCTGCCTCCGTTACAAAATCGTCAGTGGGGACAGCGCTGCGCCTGCGAGGCGTAACCGAAGCTGCTGGGCCTAAGGCCACCGCATCCTGGTTTTGCAAGGGCCCCGAAGGGCCTGAGCCTGGACAGCCGGGCGGCAGGCAGCCCCGTACCCGACGAATCAGGCTCGGCGCGGGGTCGGCGGCATTTCCTCCCAGGGCCCTCAGCTCTGACCACTTCTGCTTTCACTGTCCCCGATCCCACCCATTTCTGAGGTTCAAGACCAGAATTTCTTAACAAGGGGGCTCATCGGAACCAACCATGGTGGTTTGAAACAAGATCGGTTCCTGTGTTCCACCCCAGAGCATCTGATTCCACAAACCTGAGCTGGGCTGCAAAGCCGGGCCTCGCCTCGAACAGAGCACCCAGATCACTTCTCTCTGCTCAGGGGGTGCTTGGGAAGCAGCCACCCAAGTCTCCGCCACACAGGCCCTCGGGCCCAGCAATTCCCCCTTTGGGACCTTATCCCACCTCTGGCCCAAGGACATTTCTCCCGCTGTCGCTCCCCACAGGTCAGAAACAACCTGTGCCCACCACCAAGACAGCGTTCGATAAACTACCTCACAGGCCCTCGCCGTGGCTGGAACATGGGACAGTGGGGAAAATGATGCCAGCTCCCTGCACGCCAGCAGGGAACGGCTTCCACCACGTATCGGGGAGAGGCCAGGCTGGGCGAGAACTCCCGCCGTTCACTAAGCATCTTGTGCTTAGAGAACCAAGGGATCTACGGGCACACGCCTGCACAGCACGGAGTATCTCCAGAAGGACCCCTTGGAAACAAGTGTGCTTTGCATCTGAGGACGCGGGCTCAGACAGGGGGGCAGGGAGCGCACTCACCATGTGCTCCATGCAGATGCTGATCTCACCGTCGCTGTAGAAGGCCCCGTAGAAGCCCACAATGTACGGAGAGTTACACTCGTGCAGCACCTGCAGCTCACGGATGATCTGGTTCCGGATGGCCGGCTTGATTTCCAGGTGGATTAGCTGCGGGGGAAAGCAAAGGGCGCTCACAACCAGGCCTCTGAGGGGCCCAGAAGGAGGGGCCTTTGGCCCCCTGCCCCGGATGTGCACACGACAGCATTCAAAACTGTGCAATCCACTCCTAGGCATTTACTTAGAGGGGAAAAAAAAAACATGTCTACACACAAGCTTGCACGCCTGTGTTCACACAACAGGACTCACGATTGCCAAAGCATGGAAGCCACCTAAGTGTCCACCCAAAGGTGAACAGATAAACACGCACCCACACACACAGAGGCACGCTACTCCGCCAGGAACAGGAGCGAGGCGTTCTTAAGAAGAATTCTCTTCCCATCCAACTGTACAAAGTACCGCCTTTCCCAGGACCTAGACCAGGGACGCCCATGACCTCGCCCCTCTCAGTGGGGGTCTGCTTCTGGAACCCTTCCCCCTCCGGGCTGGAGACGACACAGAGAGAGCCTCAGACCGCCACCCGAGGAGGCTCCTGGCTCCCCTTAGACCTGAGTTCAAGTCAGTAGCCGTGGGTCGTCACCCACGGCATCACGACGTTCAGATGGGAAGACACCCGAGGACTGCCTGGAGAGATGCAGGACACAGGTGACAAAGTGCCAAGAGCAATGCCCAACAGGAAAGAGTTGAGGCCGGGGCTCCACGTCCTGGCCACTTAGAATCTCAGTTGCTCCGACCATTGCAACACGACAAGAAAAAGGTGATTTCTACCCACCTGTCAGATCAAGGGTGTCTGAACCTGTCGCCACAGAGCCTACATTTCATCGGAACCCTGTGATGGGGAGAGGGAATGGCAAAGACTTGCTCGGAGTGGATGCATGCCTGGCAGGACACGTGGGAGTTGGCCAGACGGATACGGTGGGGGTGGGTGTTCCGGGGGGGGGGCAAAGTGCTGACTGAGGGCACCAAGGCACGAAGGGGCATGTGCCAAGTTCAGGGAGGCACAGGGTATGTGTGCGGAGCAACACCCGCTCCCCAGTGACCCTGCCACCTTGGGAACTGCGGTGGGTCCTGGTGGGATGGTGCCCGGGGCTTCTCGCCACTCCCAGCAAAGCTTCATGCCTCCCCCTGCAAAGGCAAGCTCTGGCCACGGGTTCCAGGCCCCGTACTCCCCCCAGCGCCACCCCCAGCAGGACCCAGGGACGCTCTCTCCTTTGGTGGAACCACACCTGTGACGTGATGCCCAACAAGCACACACGTGAGAGGCTGGGTCTGAAAATGAAGTGTTGCGGTCTATGTGGAAGGCAGGAGGTCTGCTCTCAAAAGCCCAGAGAGGATTCACTGAGACCAACAGATGGACCATGGAGGGTGATGGAGGCCAGCACCAGCCAGGAGAAATACAATCAGGCCTCATGTTTAATTTTAAATCCTCTAGCTGCCGCATTACAAAAGTACAAAGAAACAGATGAAATGACCATTTTTACGTATTTTAACTCAATGCAGTATATCAAAAAATTACTTTCAACATGTAATCCATGTAAAAATATGAATGAGATTGCCCCATGCTGAGCCCTTGAAATCTGGCATATTTCTTTGCACGAACAGCACATCTCAGCTGGACTGACCCCATCTCAAGGGCTCTGTGTCCAGAGCTGACCAGGGCAGCCGCCGTGGACACTGCAGCTCTCGACCCAAGAACTTCAGAAGAGCCACAGATGAGTGACCGAGCTGGGGAGCGAGAACCCTACAGGCTTCACACAAAGGAAGGGGTGGACAAAGGTGGGCAGCACTGGACAGAAACCCAGAGGTCACCGGAGCCCGGAGTTGGGGCCTTCCACATGAAGTAAGGCCACAGGAAGTCAGAGGCTTTTGGGGAAGATGCAGTAGGGAGGACGCAGGAGCTCACGGGCCCCTTGTATCCGGGCCTGTAGAGCGAGCCTTCCAGATCACTGAGGAGCCACGCTGAGAGCATACGGAGAAAGCAGGCACGGGAAGCAAGGGCACATTTCTGAGCATGCGTGGTCACACCTCACCCTGACAACAGCCCTTGCGGGGATCGCCCCCACTGCACTGATGAGCAGCTTCAGGTTCTGAGAGGCTCAATCCTGTTTCCAGGGGCACATGCTGCTGAGCAGTCAAGTCCGTGTCGGGGCCGGGCTCCCAGATCACCAAAACCCACGCTCTCTCCACGCCACCACCTTAGGGTTATGCACACTCCAGGAGCTGCTTACATAGGGATGGCGCGAGGCATTCGAACCCAACACCAAGCCCATCTAGGAGTTTAAGGCGATTTCTACGGCAGAATGGGGGTGCGGGGAGTACACACAAGAGAAAGAGAAAAATAAATTCTGGAGGTGAAACAATGACATCTTCCATCACGTCAGGACCAACTGCAAAGGGCAGACCTGAGAGGGTTCGAACCCAATTCAGACGCTGACCCACCTTGGCCTGTTTCCTCATGTGTAAAATGGAGCTGTTGCTCAACTGAAACCAGAACACGACACCGGCTCTGACACGGGGCAGTCACGTGAAGGACGGCCGAAGGACCATGACGTGGCCTTGCAGAGTCACAGACCTCCATCAGAGGCAAGCAAGCCCTCGGGGCCCACACAAACGCGAGGCCCAAACACGCTCCTCCCGCAAGTCCAGGGGAGTCGAGGAAGGCACGTGCCTAACACACACGCTAACTTCATCATATGGCTCTCCTGGCCCGAGCAACGCAGAGGTTTTGCTCTTCGGGCTCTCAGAAGGATGCAACAGGAGTCAGAACGCCACGCATGAGTCAAGAACACGCTTACCATCACGTGCAACTGTAAAAATTGAGACCAGTTCACTTGGGGCTTACATAACTGGTCGCCCTGCTCTCCCGGCAGGTCATACTGGTTAGGAAAATCCTCTGCCGATCGAAGGGGCTACAGGGATGCTGGCAACAAAGGGTGCTCGCCCGCGGGGAAGCCCCACCCCAGCCCCTAGTTTCCAGCCCTGTGGCAGGCTGAATTTGGAGATCTGGTGAGCTTAAGTACTTGGAAAGCACAGAATCCATACGCGGCACCTGGGAATTCAGAGTCCACCCAGGGTAGTAGGGAGAAGGACCGAGGCTGGTTTCCCCAAAACCACTTTGCCACATCAATTTCCCATTGGTGCCCGCAGCTGAATAAAGACAAACTGGCCTCGCGGGTGAACTGGCATTCTAGCTAGACTGAAAGGAGCCCTTGACTCCTGGGGACCGGCGCGAGCTCCGGGGCCATCACCGAGTCACAGCCCGGAGCCACACGACGGCCGGGTGGCCGGCCTTCTTATTCAGCGCGCTCACCAGATGCTTGGGAGCACAGCTGCACCCTGTGCCCACTGTCCGGGGCGTGCGGCCGCTCAGGGCTCACACCACGGGGGAGCTCACCACCTACAGAGAACCAGACTGGACGTCCTTCTCCCCCCAGATCTCAGACCTACTTTCCTGGAGCTTTTTACTTTGAAAGACTTACGGAAGCTCGGGAAAGCTCTAGCACCAGCAGTGCCCTGTGCAGCCTCCACTCACTGCCCACGGTGGTGTCTCCTGTGGCTGAGGGACGGTGTGAAACCTGGAAACCTGCATCGGGCCGGCACCGTGACCGCCCGGCACCACTCATCTGGGCGCCCAACCTCATTCATACCCTCAGATCTGGCTCCAAAGGCTTCCACCAAAGTTGCGGAGCAGCTCCCGGAGTCATGCTTACAAGGCGCAACCGTGCTCCCCGCCCCAACCCCACCAGGTGACGGCTCAGCTGGCTTGGGGACGCTCCGAGGTCCCTGACGCCGACCTGGGTCAGCGCTCCGTTTGCAGCCCCCCTCCCGCCCCGCCATCCTCGGAATCTCACGTCTGCCTTTCCAGTCCCTGTTCACGAGGTGACGGCAGACCCGAGATGTCCGGGGCAGCTCCGGGGCAGCCAAGGCTGCCCGTGGTGCGGGAACAGAGCCAGGGCTCGGAGGGCAGGCAGGGCTCCGGGGGCAGAAGTAGTTACAACGCAGAGAGCCAGCACAGCGCTCCCGCAAAAGGCAGGGCAGCGCCCTCCACCCGGGCGTGGGGTGGCCGGCTTTCCGAGCACACAGAGTGGGGACTACAGGGGAAGGGGCTTCCAGAAGAGCCGGCTCTCCGTGCCCGAGAGAACACGCCTGTAGGAGCCGAGTAATTTGTCACATAAGGTTCCCTGGTTGTGTCTGGGAGCCACTATCCCCAAAGGGTCACATCCTCTTCTCTACCCGTCCATGTGTGAGGGAGGCTTCTCGACCGCTTAGCTGGGAGCCCGGGTGAGGAAGCCAGTCCAGAACAGTCAGGATGTTTCTGAGAATGGGAGTTTAAGCCCTGGAGGGCAGAGGTCGGCGACGGAAGGGAAGAGCTGCTCGAGGCAGACGGGCCCTGCCATGTCTTAACCAGAGGCCGGCTCTCCCTGAGGACAGGGTGAGTGCTGAGCGCTCGGAGCCCAGAGGCGTATCAGAAAGCAGAGGCCTGCACCTTTCAAACCTCTCTGCCATTTCCGGGGGGGCCTGTCTCATCACACACCGCGGCAGGGCCCAGGGATGGAGCGCCCGCCCTCACCGACAGCCTCTCACCTTTCTCGCCATGATGAGGCCGGAAGGTCTGTGCTGGACCTTGGTGACCACCCCACCGTTCCCGGCTCCCAGCTCCGAGATTCGTTCGAAGTCATCGTCCTTGAGTTCCCCGACCTTGGCCTTCTGGGTGAGGAAGGCTTCCAGTCGCTTCTTCTGCTGCTCGTCGAGTTCTAGCTCTGCTAGCTTCTTCTGGAGGTCCACCAAGTTTGCTCTGCAAAGACCCCAAGGGCAAGGGCTAGTGAAGAATGTGCAGGCTGGACCCGGCCAAGCTTATAGGGAGGCCGCTGTGTGCCAGGCCCCAGGTGTGTCGCTGCAAGGACACGGGGATGGATCAGACACCAGCCCCTCCCTCAGGACTGGCTCTGGTTCAGTGGTGCGAGTCTCAGACCCAGGAGCCCCCCTTCCTGACACGAGGACTCCAGACCACGTTGGAAGGAGATGCGGGAACGGGGGGCGGGGGGGGGGGGGGATGCTGAGCCACAGATCAGGTGAGTGAAGGCTCAGGCCGGGACTGAGGAGCAAACTTGTTCTGAGTGGTCTCAGGGCCAAGAGCAAGAACCAGCGGGCAGAAAACAGAAATTGCAGGATGTGTGCCTTTAATGCACATGAATGACGCATGAGCACTTGAGGGGAAATGAAGAGGGGCAGAAAGCAAACAGTGCAGACATTTCCAGGGCATGCTGCTCAGCCAGCATACTCTTATGATATGACTCTAAACATTAAGCATTTATATGCACAGACATTCCTGGAGCCAGTCATTAAAAAAACCAACCAGGGGCGCCTGGGTGGCGCAGTCAGTTAAGTGTCTGATTCTTGATTTTGGCTCAGGTCATGATTTTGGGTCATGAGATCAAGCCGAGTCAGGCTCCATGCTCAGTGCGGTGTCTGCTTGGGGTTCTCTCCCTCCCTCTCCACCCCCACTCTCTTGTGCTCTCTCTCAAATGTTTTTTTCTTTTTTTTTTAAAGATTTCATTATTTGACAGAGAGAGACACAGCAAGAGAGGGAAATAAGCAGGGGGAGTGGGAGAGGGAGAAGCAGGCTTCCCGCAGGGCAGGGAGCCCGATGTGGGGCTCAATCCCAGGACCCTGGGATCACGACCTGAGCCGAAGGCAGACACTTAACCGACTGAGCCACCCAGGTGCCCCTCAAATAAATAAATCTTAAAAAAAAAAAAAAAAAAACCACCCAACCATGTAAACTGCACTTTATTGGGTGATTCGAGGAATTTCCCAAGGAATTTTGATAGTAAGCTATTTTCACTAACGCCTTGACTTTGAACCAAATCCTGGAGTCAAAAGCAGCTCCCCATAACAGGCGGGCAGACATTAGCTCAATGCACACAAGGACTAACCCAGTGCTGTCCAAAAGAAATAGTATAAAAGTTACGTGTGTAATTAAAATTTTTCTAGCCATGTTAAAAAAAAATATCAGGTGAAATTAATTTTATCATATTCAACTTAACCCATCAAAAATATAAATTTCAGTATGAAATCAGAAAAACAAATTAATGAATATTTTCCTTTTTCTTCATATGAAGTCTTTGGAATCTGGAATGCATATTATCCTTCCAGCTCCCCTGAATTTGGACCGGCTAGCCACATTTCAAGCACTGGCAGTGGCCACGGGACCACAGAGGGTGGGTAGCTAAGAAAAGTCTCTAAAGGACCTTGGGTGATCCCCAGCCACCAATTTCTGAGGGCATTTAAGCCCAGGCCTGACCCCCAACCCGGGGGAAGACGTGGTGGGGGGATTCAAGCAGGGAATGAAGGGGGAGACTGGAGCTCTCTCAGGAACCTCCCAATCCTCAAATTTGACTGTAACTAGGCTAGAACTTAGAGGCTTGAGCAAAGGGGCACTGGCTGGGAAGGAGATGAGGAAAGTCATCTGAGCTGCTACAGCAAAGTTGCTAGAAGGCAGGGGGCTAGGTGCCACTTCCTGAGCACATATCAGGGCTTTACAAACCCCACTTTGTTTCACTCTCAAGATCTTCCTGGGACGTGGGTATCTTGTAGTCCCAGCCCACGCAGGAGGGAACAGGCTCAGAGAGGTTAAGTAACTTGCCTGTGGGTCACAATGGAAGGAAGTGGCAGTGCCTGGAATCAAACCTGCATCCTCCCGCACCGCAAAGCCCTGCTCATCATGGCATGATGCTGAGCCAGGACTGTGGGCCTACTATGTGCTCCCTGAATGCCTGGTTAACAGAGACCTGGATGAGGAAGGGACAGAGGAGGGAAGGCAAAGGAGGTGGCTTTTGAGGCCAGACTCCGCAAAGTCGTCTTCGCACTGCCCTATGAGCTCGAAAATGTGTTCTGGAGTCAGCTGATTAATCCCCTTTAAATGTAATAGCGACCCAGCTGTGGTTATAAAAAAAACCCTGGAATTCCAATGGCTGGCTTTCTCTGCAGGGGGAATTCTGGAAGGGATGGAAATCAGAAACCACGTAAAAGAAAGGAGAGAGAATGAAGGAGGCGCTCTCCTGAGAAGAATAGGCAGCAGACTTTTGGAAATAAGGAACACATCCCCATGTTGAGCTGCCTGCTCAGAGAAAGACGTCAACTCACACACACAGGCATCAGACTCTCTGGCTGGGGGCGCAGGAGCCATGTCCCCTGAGAGGCACCACACAGGCTGCTCCCCATCACACCTGGTTCTCAGGGGGTCACACCACAAGCACAGCAAACAGACCCCAGCCAGGGGCCTCTGGAACCGTCCTGCTCCTCTTTAGCATGGGGAACAGGAGTGGGGAGGTCACAAGGACTTCTTCTGTGGCCAAGGGGTCACCCTCGCTTGACCTCGCAAGCATGTGCCCCTCCCACAATATGATGCCGCCCATCTGGAGACCCCACTGTCCCAGATGCTCCTTTCTGTCCCTTCCCCCCAAGTCCTCCTGTCTGCTTCGGTGCCTGCGGCTCCAGCCCCTAGAGGCTCCTTCTCCTCCTCCCCACCAGAATCCTGCAGTTGACCTCACTACTCAAGGGCCGCGCCTGGCCCTGTCCCCTCAGAGACCCCTCAACCAGTCTTCTCCCCTCAGGGGGTCCTGGCTCATCTTACCCTTCAGGGAGCCCTCAACCACCCTTCCCCTGGAGGGAAACTTCCCCCCATTCCTCTCCTCCCAGGAACCCCTTCACCCCATTCTTTGGTATGCAAGGACCTCCACCATCTACCTCACTCCTCAGGGACCCCCCCCCAACTCCAATTTCACTACTCAGGGCCCCATACCCCATCTTCTCCCTCGGGGACCTCCTCCTGCCTTGATTCACCGCTCAGACTCCTTGCCCCATCCTCTGTGGGCAGGAACCCTCCCTCAACTCCATTTCACTCCTCAAGACCTCCCACCCCATCCTCTCCACTCAGGGACCCTCTCCTGACCTCGGTCCTCAGGGTCCCACACCCCATCCTCTCCACTCACGGCCCCCCTCCCCTCAACCTCACTACTGAGAGCCCCACACCCCATCCTCTCCACTCAGGGGACCCCCCCCCCCACCGACCTCACTGTTCAGGGCCCCACACCGCATCCTCTCCATTCAGGGACTCCCACCCCATCTTCACTCAGGGCCTTTCTGCCCCATCCTCTTCACTGAGGGACCCCCCTGCCCCGACCTCACTGCTCAGGGACCCGCACCACATCCTCTCCATTCAGGGACCTCCTTCCCCCATCTTGCTACTCAGCGCCCCACAACCCATCCTCTCCACTTAGGGACCTCCTCCCCTGTCCTCATCACTCAGGGAACTCCCACCCCATCTTCTCCTTTCAGGTCCCCCCCTTCTACGGACCTCACTACTCAGGGACCCCCTCCCCTTCCTCACCCCGGCCAAGCCCGGCCCACTCACTCGGAGGCGCCCTCGCTGGTGGGGGACGGGCCCTCGGCGATGGCGGGGTTGATAGTGAGCGCCGGCAGCACCGGCTTCCTCCGGGCCAGCATCGGGGCTCCGCGGGCCGGCGGCGGCGGCACCTCTAACCGGGGCCCATAGGGGGCGGGCCGGGAGCGGGCGGCGCCGACGCGAGCCCGGGGCTGCGGCCGCGGCCTAGGCGGGCGCCCGGGTGGTGAGTGAGAGCGTCGCTGCGGACCCGGGCCGAGGGGCGCCGAGGTGCCCCGGGGCTGAGGCCGAGGAGCCGCCGCCGCCGCCGCCGCCGCAGAAAAGGCCCGTCCGAGGCTGACGCTGCAGCCGGAGCCCGGGAGGCCGCGGGCAGGGAGGGGGAGCGACGAGATCGCGGGCCGGCCTCTCGCGAGAGCCAGCACCCCTCACCGCGAGGCCCCGCCCCTCACCGCGGCGCGTGCGCACCAGCCCGAGGCCGC
Source organism: Zalophus californianus (assembly GCF_009762305.2). Taxonomy (NCBI): domain Eukaryota; kingdom Metazoa; phylum Chordata; class Mammalia; order Carnivora; family Otariidae; genus Zalophus; species Zalophus californianus. Next base: position 3,037,904 of record NC_045595.1, read on the forward strand.
CTTCCCCGTGGGGGAAAGGGGCGGGGACCTACCGAGGCGGTGCCCGGAGTGTGCGCACTCGCTCGCTTCCCCCTCTGCTGCTTTGCGCATGCGCCTGAGGCTCTGGGCGGAGGCGCAAGGGAGGCGGAGCCTGAGGGAGGCCTCTTAGGGGCTGATGAGAGTGGGCAGGTGCGCGGAGCTGAGGCCAGGCCCGTGTAAGCCTTGTGGTGCCCGACTGGGGCTACAGGAGCCACGAAAATCCCCAAAAGTTGTGCGAGAGACCACCCAGAGTCAATTTTAGTCTTGTTGTCGCTAATGGACACACAGCCCCCCGAAAGAAGGATCATTTCAAAACATTTTTTTTAAGTTGTGGTAAATATATATGACATAAAATTCACCACTTTATATTCTAAGTGTACAGCTCAGCGGCATGAAGTACCCCTGTCCTGCGACCACCCCCACCCTCCGTCTCCAGAACTTTCCATCGCCCCAAACTGTCCCCACGAAGCACGGACTCCCCACCCCCTGCCCCAGCCCTGGCTCCCACCGTCTCCTCTCTGTCTCTGTGAGCCGGACTGCTCTGGGGACCTCAAATAATTGAAGTCATGTGTTAAAAAAAAGAAACAACAGGCCCAAGATGGATTCACTCGTGTTAAGCCCCACGTCAGCAAAACGAGACTTAGTACCTAACCTAACTGCGGTTGTTTTTTCTTTTTAAAGATATTTTTTATTTATTTATTTGACAGAGAGCACAAGTAGGCAGAGCGGCAGGCAGAGGGAAGGGGAGAAGCAGCCTTTCTGCTGAGCAGGGAGCCCGATGCGAGGCTCGATCCCGCAACCCTGGGATCATGACCTGAGCCGAAGGCAGCCGCTTAACCGATTGAGCCACCCGGGTGCCCCTAGCCTAACTGCAGTTTTGGCCTTTCCCAAGAATGTGACCTTTAGTCAATCCGGTGGTCACAAGTGAGGCAATCCGCCTGATAGACCCCCCCCCCCCCGCCTTCCCCCAAAAGAAGGAGACTCCGGCCTGAAACAATCTACTCTTTCCTAGAGACTTCCTTTTTCTGCCTGCTTCTGCCTATAAAAACCTTCCCTTTTGTACAGCTTCTCGGAGTTCCTTTCTACCTGCTAAGATAGGATGCTGGTCGTTTTATTAATTATTAAATAAAGCCAATTCGATCTTACATTTACCCAGTTGAATTGTTTTTTTAACAATAGAGTATTTGTTCTTTTGCGCCTGCCTGATTTCACCAAACATAGTGTCCTCAAGCTTCATCCATGTTTTAGCAGGTGTCAGAATTTCCTTCCTTTTTAAGGCTGAATAATATTCCATTGTGTGAATGGATGGCATTTTGTTTATCCTGTCATCCATTGGGGGGTATTTGAGTTTTTCTGCCTTTGGACTGTTATGCATTCCTGCTATGAACACAGTGCACAAATATCGGTTCAAGTCCTGCTTTTAATTCCTCTGGGTATCTACTCAGAACTGGAATTGCTGGGTCATATGGTAAGTCTATGTTTAATTTTTTGAGGAATCATCATACTAGTTTCCCCAGCAGCTACTCCATTTGATGAGAAAAGGACACTCTGACACCAATTAAAAAAAAAAAAAGGGAAGAAGTACATGGCACAGAATAAAGAACAGTCATTTAAATGGGAAAAAAGTTGACTTCACAAAAATCTCACCAACCACATTGGGCTTCTTTTTGTCACATCCTTGAGCATCCATGTACATATCATGGTGGCGTGCACCTTTGGGAACCACGTGCAAAGAAACAGGGAAAGGCTCAATCGACACCCATCTGCCAGGGTCCAGCCCAGGTCCCGTGGTCACCCTGGCTCAGTCCTGTCCCCTTCTTGTCCAGCTGTCCTTCAGTCATTCCTTTTTTTTTTTTTTTAACATTTTACCCATTTATTTGAGAGGGAGAGAGCATGAGCGAGAGCAGCAGAGGGAGAGGAAGAAGCAGACTCCCCACCGAGCTGGAGCTCGATCCCAGGACCCTGAGATCATGACCCGAGCTGAAGGCAGCCACTTAACCAACTGAGCCACCCAGGCGCCCCTCTTTTTTTTTTTTTTTCTTCAAAGATTTTATTAACTTATTTGTCAGAGAGAGAGAGACAGAGAGCACAAGCAGGGGGAGCAGCAGGCAGAGGGAGAAGCAGGCTCCCTGCTGAGCAGGGACCCCCCCCCCCATGCAGGACTCGATCCTAGACCCCGGGATCATGACCTGAGCCAAAGGCAGACACTCAACAGACTGAGCCACCCAGGTATCTCCCCTTCAGTCATTCTTTTGGCCTTCAGGTTGCAGTGCTCTTTATATGACAGATACTGTAGTGGGCACAAGAAACACAATGTTTAAAAAATAGAAACATTATATATACATGATTACAAAATGTAGCGATGATCAAAATTGCAGTGTAACTCTGGTTCTCCCTGATTAAACCTGCTTCCCCATTTCTATAAGCTGAGCCTTTTCAGCTTTTCCTCCAGCTGTTCCCACCCACTCACTCAAAGTTAGGAAAAAGGTTTATCTGCCTTCAAATAACACCGCGGCCTTCCCCAGCTCTGGGTGTTTCTCTACCTTCTTTCTGTTCTGCAAAGTGATCTCTCCATCATTGTATTTTATTTCAGGCTCTATGTACATATAGTCTTTTCATTTAGCTGTAACTCCCATGTAATAAATGCGCAGTTCTTGAATGTTTCATTCCTTGAGCTTTTGCAACTGCATATACCCAGGTAAGCATACCCATGTAGCAAACAAGATGTAGAGCCTTTCCATCACTCCAGAAAGTTTCCTCTGTACCCTTTTCAGTTAATCCCTCTCGCTCCTACCGACAGTGGTGTGCTGGTAAATGTTTAAAAAAGGGTTTTTGAAATGAGAGATGGACTGGCAAACAGAGAGATGAAAGAGAGAGAAAGAGAGGGAGGAAGAGAGAGAGACAGACTGATTTGTAATGTGTAGTATTCGCCCTTTCTCATGGTGTAAATATTTCCACCGCGGCTGGTTTTCTCCTATCGTGAAGTCGTGAAGAATGGTAGCAATTGGCAGGGATGAGGCAGGACGGGCCACTGCACACCACTACCCTACAGACACCCCAGAGTCCGATTTCTATCCCCATAGATGAGTTCTCTGTGTTCTAGAGCTTCGTGGAAATATAAGTATGTACTCTTCCGTGTCTGACTTCTTTGGCCCTGCACAATGTTTTTGCGATTCATCCATGCGGTTGCATCTAACCGTGACTGGTTCTATTTCCTTGCTGTACGATACTTCAAGGTGTGTCCTCTGGGCATTGCCCTTCCCTCTTCTTGAGGAGGATGAAGAGATCAAGTGTTTTCTAAATGCTCAGAATTGTTGGTTTCCCCTAGTTCAGACTTGAGGGCTCAGCTCACAAGCCCCCTTTTCCATAAACTCTGATTCTGCCAGTTGCTGCTAGCCCCCTTCTTCTGGAATTTCTGATATACCCTGCCTGTTTCTGGCTTTTACCTCTTGTCTTCCAACCCACCGTGCGTTATGTCCTCCCCACAAGTGATGAACGTTCCGAGGGCAAAGAAGTTCTTGGATTTGTGTCTTTCTCTCCCAGTCCAGCTCCTTGGATATAGTTAAAGCTTTCTACATATATGCTGCTTGAATGAATGTAATGGGTGTTTCTGTCCGGGGGGACACAAGTTTCCTGCTAGTCACGTGGTTCTCAGCACTTGCTAGAGAACACGAGCTTTTATTGTTGCGATAACAGTATTGATTCATGCCCTCTACCCTCCTCCTTATCTCTACTGGCGAGCACATTTTGCTCTGCAACCTTTCCCTGTTACATATCTCTGAACTTATCATTGAATCTAATCACAACTCTCTTAGTACATTGGTTCCCTGGTCCCAGAAACTTGGGTGTCTCCTAAATCTGCCCCCAGCCCAGGAAATACATTTCTAATAGCTTTGTTGATAGAGTCAATCCAAGGTGACATTTATCTGGTTGTCGAGGCACCATCTCATGTTAATAGCGCATGTGTACACTCTTCCAATCTCGAAATGTGCCCTGAACTTTATATTTCTTACCTGTAAGATGGATATTAACAAAAACGATGGTTGACATGACCCCCCCCTTTTTTTAAAGATTTTATTTATTTACTTGACAGAAAGAGACGGAGAGGCAGGCTTCCCACGGAGCAGGGGAAATGCAACCCCGATGCAGGGCTCGATCCCAGGACCCTGGGATCATGACCTGAGCCGAAGGCAGACGCTTAACGACTGAGCCACCCAGACGCCCCGACATGACCCCTTTGGAAAGCAATTTAGTACTATCTAGAATACATACAACCCAGCAATTCTACTCGTAGGCATCTAGCCTAGGAAACTCCTGGCTTGTATAACCAGGAGGCATATACATGAATGTTCTCAATGGCAGGAATCTGGAAACTACACAAATACAAATCAATGGAAAAGATATGTTCTAGAATAGTCCCACAAAGAGATACTAAGCATCAGAAAACTCACAAATGACAGCAAACAAACAAACAAAAGTCTTGGGAACATGGGGCCCCCGGCTGGCTCACTTGGTAGAGCAGGCAACCCTTGATCTTGGGGTCATGAGTTCGAGCCTTGTGTTGGCCATACAGCTCACTTAAAAAAATAAAAGTCTTAGAAATATAGAGTTATAGAATGTGTCTTTATGACACCATGTTTATAAAATGAAATTGGCTCAGCATCGTTAGCCATTTTGGGGAAATGCAAGTTAAAACCCCGATGAGATAGTATTACTACTGCATGCCACTAGAATGGCTAAAGTAAAAAAGGTTGACAATACCAAGTGCTGGCAAGGATGCAGAGGAACTGGGATTCTCATACTTTGTTGGTGGGAATGAGAAAACAGTACATCTTCTCTGGGAAAACGGTTTAGTGGTTCTTAGAAAGGTAAACAAGCACTTCCTTTACGACCTAGCAATCCCACTCCTGGGTTGTTTACCCAAGAGAAATGAACTCTTAGGTTCACCCCAAATCTGAACATGAATGTTCATAAAAGCTTGACCGGTAATAGACCAAAAACTGGAAACAACCCAAGTGTTCTTCAATGGGTGAACTGATAAATTCTGGATTGAATGAGTAAAAAAAAAAAAAAAAAAAAAAAAAATTATGGATTAACTCCACACAAGAGAATACTACTCAGTAATAAAAAGGAATGAACTGAATATACACACGAACTTAAGGGAATCTCAACGGCATTGTGCAGACAAAAAGAAGGTAATTGCAAAGAGTTAACATGATGCAGAATTCCATTTATGTGAGGTCCCTAGAGGAGTTGCATACATGGAGACAGGAAGTAGATGGTGGGACCCAGGGGTGGGGGAGGGGGATAAAAAACAGTTGCTTGGTGGATACTGGGTTTCCTTTTGGGGTGATGACAATGTTTTGAAACCAGATAGAGCTGATGGTCACAAAACATTGTGACTGTATTAAATGCAACTGAAGGGCACCTGGGTGGCTCAGATGGTTGAGCGTCTGCCTTCCGCTCAGGTCATGGTCCCAGGGTCCTGGGATCGAGTCCCGCGTCAGGCTCCCTGCTCCTTGGGAGCCTGCTTCTCCCTCTGCCTCTCTCTCTCTCTCTCTCTCATGAATAAATAAATAAAATCTTTAAAAAAATAAAAAAATAAATGCAACTGAATTCTTCACTTTGAAGGGGTTAATCTTATGTGACTCTCATCCCTTCCAACTACATGACATTTTGCCATTGTGCATGCTTTTTATTTTATTTTCCTCTATTTTCGTGACTGTACCTGTTTGGTGGAAATAGTATATGATGGTGAGCTGCTTAGTGTGTACCTCTTCTTTCTTTTTTTTTTTTTTAAGATTTTTATTTATTTATTTGAGAGAGAGAGAGAGAGAGTGAGCATGAGCAGGGTGAGGGGCAGGGGGAGAAGCAGGCTCTCTGCTGAGCAGGGAGCCCAACTCAGGGTTCGATCCCAGAACTCTGGGATCATGACCTGAGCTGAAGGCAGACACTTAACTGACTGAGCCAGCCAGGCGCCCCTTACTGTGTACCTTTTCAACTTGACTTCATTGACGTCACATTGGCAGCCTGAAGTGGGCCATGGTGGGAGTATTTGCATCATGGAAATTGGCAAATGTCACAAATGAAGGCTGAGTGTATGATGTTGTTGATTCTCTAGATTAAGGGTCAGAAAACTTTTATGGTAAAGGATCAGATAGTATATATTTTCTGTTTTGTGGACACTTCCAGTCTCTATTGCATCTGCTCAAGCCTGCGGTAGTAGTGAGAAAGCAGCCAATAACCCAATAGGCGTGGCCCTGTGCCAATAAAACTTTATTTATATAAACAGGCGGAGGGCCACAGCATGCCGACCCGCGGCTTAGGCTTTAAAAAGTGATGGGAGGGGCGCCTGGGTGGCTCAGTCGGTTGAGTGTCTGCCTTCAGCTGGGGTCGTGGTCCCAGGGTCCTGGGATCGAGCCCTGCTTCGGGCTCCCTGCTCAGCGGGAGGCCTGCTTCTCCCTCTGCCTCTGCCTCTCCCCACTGCTCGTGCTTTCTCTCTCTCACTCTCACAAATAAATAAAATCTTTAAAAAATACTAAAAGTAAAATAAAAATAAATAAAAAGTGATGGAGAGGGGCACCTGGGTGGCTCAGCTGGTTGAGCATCTGACTCTTGGTTTGCCTCCGGTCATGATCTCAGGGTTGTAAGATCAAGCTCTGCCTCAGCTCCATGCTCAGTGTGGAGTCGGCTTGAGGGTCTTCCCCCTCCCTCTGCTCCTCCACTTCTGCTCCCCGCCCCCCCGCTCGTGCTCTCTCTCTCTCAAAAATAAATTAAAAAAATCTTTAAAAAAAAAGTGGGATGGAGAAAAATTAATAATGCAAATCACACTTTAAAATGTGTCACGTCTGGGGGCGCCTAGCTGGCCCGGTCAGTAGAGCGTATGCCTCTTGATCTCGGGGTTGTAAGTTCGAGCCCCACCTTGGGGGTGTAGAGATTATTGTAGAACTTAATGTAGAGATTACATAAAAATAAAAATAAAATCTTAAAAGACAATGTCCTGTCTCTAGTTGTTAGTTTGTGGATAGCACAAACAATTGGGGCAACATTTTTTCCAGTATTCCAAATCTATTATCATATTCATCAAAGAAGACATTCATGTTATCGGTGAACAAGTGAAATTCCAACATATGCCCTCACTTTCATGTTACTTATTAACATAAATGAAAATATTGCCAACATTCATGTCAGAACTACACTTGTTCCATTATTTGCCACCATAGGTTTGCTATGGGTACAAGAGTTTGGCAAGAATCAACAAAACCATATTTTGACATTCAAGTGACTATTACAATAGACTTTGTAATAGAGCATTGCATATTTTATTATTATTTGTAAATGGTGTGCTACACATACTTTATGTCAGTAACGCCTAATACATACATATGTTGTAGGCATGCAGAGTATATACGCTGCACCCAGTAGGTAGAAATATATATGGTCTCTCCGGAGAGCCGGTTGTTGAACATTGACCAGCACACCATTACCTTCATACATTTGAGAGTTGAAATATTCCTTCATCAACACCGCATGCATTCATTCAACTATCATTAATTTAGTGTCTATTTCCTGCCGGGCAGAGAGATGTATCCGAGGGGATATGGATATCCAGCAATCATTTCATGCAGTGAAAATATTTTGTGACCCTTCCCTGCACCGACATTGGTCCAAGCACTCAGCCAGTCAGAGGGAGGGAGGGGTGGGGAAAGAATGAACCAGCTGGGGAACAGAATGTGCAGAGGCACAGAGTTCCACTTGTGTTGGGGTGGGCTACCATTCTTAGAGGCTTTCTCCTTTTGTTTTTTTTTTCCTCATCTGCTTTTATTTTTTATTACTTTTTCATTGATATATGGTTGACCTGTAACATTATGCTAGTTTCAGGTGAACAGCACAGTGATTCAATTTATGCATATATCGTGACAAGACCACAGTGTCCAGGTAACAACCATCTCCTCTCATAGTTACAAATTTTTTCTTGTGCGAACTTTTAAGATGTACTCTCCCAGCAACTTTCAAATACGTAATGCAGTATTGTTACCTGCGGTCATCAGGCTGCACACTACATTCCCGAGACTTATTTATTTATTTATTTTAAAGATTTTTTTATTTATTTTTTGACAGAGAGAGAGACAGCGAGAGAGGGAACACAAGGGGAGAGGGAGAGGGAGAGAGAGAAGCAGGTCTCCCGCCGAGCAGGGAGCCCGACGCGGGGCTCGATCCCAGGACTCCGGGATCATGACCTGAGCTGAAGGCAGACGCCTAACAACTGAGCCACCCAGGCGCCCCATGGACTTATTTATTTTATACCTGGAAGAAGTTTGTACCTTTGGACCTCCTCTGCATCTCTCACCCACCCCCAACCCTAGAGCTTCTTTATAATTTTGTACCAGGTCCTGATCAATGGGTGGTCCAGATGATACCCTTTTTACAGCCGTGCCAAAAGGATCTTTGCAGATAGACAAGAGCCAGGAGAGAATGTGGGAAAATGGAAGGAACATGACTAGGGTAATAGGTGAGATTTATGTTTTGCCTAGTATTTATTTATTTATTTATTTTCCCACGACACTTTTTTTAGCAATAACTTACACCGATGGACATTGTCTTTTTTACTTTATTATTTTATTGAGACAGCATGTATGTAATGTCAAATCCACCCTTCCCAAGTGTACAATTCAATGGTTTTCTTTTTAAGGATTTTATTTCTTTGTTTGAGAGAGAGAGCATGAGAGGGGGGAGGGTCAGAGGGAGAAGCAGACTCCCCGTCGAGCAGGGAGCCCGATGCGGGACTCGATCCCAGGACTCCAGGATCATGACCTGAGCCGAAGGCAGTCGCTCAACCAACTGAGCCACCCAGGGGCCCGGTTTTTGTTTTGTTTGTTTTTTTAAGATTTTATTTCTTTATTTGAGAGAGAGAGAGACAGAGGTAGTGAGAGAGAGCACGAGCGGGAAGGAGAGGGAGAAGCAGGCTCCCTACTGAGCAAGGAGCCTGACGTGGGGCTCGATCCCAGGACCCTGAGATCATGACCTGAGCTGAAGGCAGATGTTTAAACAACTGAGCCACCCAGGAGCCCCCAATTCAATGGTTTTTAGCATATTCCCCATCTTATGCAGTCGTCACTACGATCTTGTTCTGGAACATTTCCATCATTCCAAAAAGAGACTCCATCCCCATCAGCGGTCAGTCACCATTCCTCATCACCCCAGCCCCTGGCAACCACGAATCTGCTTTCCGTTTCTGTGGATGAAGGTTGCCTCTTGCTACCAACTTCTGACTGTGTTAATAAAATACCTCCTGAAGGGATCAAGTCAAAATGGGGTTTTAATATGATGTTGTAATCACTCCGATCAAAGTCCTAAACTCAAGATTTCTAAAAAGAGCAATGACTTTTTTTTTTTTTTTTTTTTTACAGGGGCAATTAAAAAATCTTCAGGGCTTGGCAAGATCTGATGGGTGTGTTCAGATTTCTCTCTCAAGGTCGGTATCCTACATGACCTTCAGTTTATGAAGGGACTCACGGGTCCGATTTCTGTGTTTCTTGTAAAAGCAAAACATATTTTTCTTGTAAAAAACAAAACATGTGAGGTATTGTTTCAATAATTTGGCAAATGAGGAATCCCTCAGAAATGTGGGGTCTTGAAAAACTCACTTCAGGGCGCCTGGGTGGCTCAGTCCTTAAGCGTCTGCCTTCGGCTCAGGTCATGATCTCAGGGTCCTGGGATTGAGCCCCACATCGGGCTCCCTGCTCAGCGGGAAGCCTGCTTCTCCCTCTCCCACTCCCCATGCTTGTGTTCCCTCTCTTGCTGTGTCTCTCTCTGTCAAATAAAGAAATAAAATCTTTAAAAAAAAAGAAAATCTCACTTCAACCCACTGGGCCTCAGTTCCCCCTTTGGGAACATGATTTCCTCCTTTGACACTAAATCAGGGCTCTGCAAACTTTTTCTGTAAAGAACCGGATAGTAGATATTTTCTGCTTTGAGGGCCAGAGGGTCTCTGCTGCAACTACTCAACTCTGCCTCGTAGCTAGAAAGTAGCCACAGCCGGTACATATACGGACAAGTGGGCGGGGCCACGTGCCAATAAAACTATTTATGGACACTGAAATTTGAGTTTCATTTTATTTTCAGTGTCAGAAAATAGTCTTAATTTTTTTTTCAGCCATTAAAAAATGTAAAAATCACTCTTAACTTACAGGCTATGTAGAAACAGGTGACAAGCTGGGTTTGGCCCGTGGGAGGTATAGAAGGGAAGTCTAAGACAAGGCTGCTGTTTTATTTTATTTTTTTTTTAAAGATTTTTATTTATTTATTTGAGAGAAAGAATGAGAGAGAGAGCTCATGAGAGGGGGTAGGGTCAGAGGGAGAAGCAGACTCCCTGCCGAGCAGGGAGCCCGATGCGGGACTCGATCCTGGGACTCCAGGATCATGACCTGAGCCGAAAGCAGTCACTTAACCGACTGAGCCACCCAGGCGCCCAAGGCTGCTGTTTTAAATAGGATGGCAGGGAAGGTCTCATTGAGAAGGTGACATTTGGTCAAAGGCATAAAAGGTGGGAGTGGGTCCCATGGGTGTCTGGAGGAAGAATTTTGAGGCAGAGGATACAGCCTGTGCAAAGGCCCTGGGGCAGAACTGGGCCTGGTGTGTTGGACGAGCAGGGAGGAGGCCTGCGTGGCCTGGGTAGAGTGAGACAGGGGGAGAGTGGCATGCACACAAATATAAGGCATACAGATAAAAAGCACAAATTAGGAGTTTGTAGGTATATGTTGGAAGGGGCTTTGGAAAGTTCAAATTTGTTGGCATCCTTGACTAGCTGAGTGTGATTGAATTCAAGTGTGTAAAGCATGGTGGGATGGTGGGAGCATGGTCCCAGGATGGGGGAGAGCTCTGAGACCTTGCCAGGACGCTGGGGGCAGAATCAGGCCAAGGAAGGGACGCAAAGATAACCCCGCCCCCACTTTCCCTGGACGGGAGCGCCCTAGGGAAGTGGGTAGCAGTTGCTAATAGTGTCCACTAGAGGGCGCCAGGGACTGCGAAGCCGACCTCAGCGTCCCCCAGCCTCAGGCCTGCCCTGGGTGGGATGGGAAGGAGGGTCCCCTGGGGATGCTGGGCGGCTGGAAGAGGGTGGGGAGGTCTATGTCTTTGAATCTGGACGGCCTTTTCTATGCTTCCAGAATTGGGGGTTTGGAGGAGAGGGGTTGACAACTTAGGGCAGGAGTCTGCAAACATTTTCTTAAAGGGCCACATACCCACAAGTTAAACCAAACCACCACACACAACATCTCAACAAATGCGCGTGGCTCTGTGCCAACAGTGTTGTTTTTGGAAGCTGAAATTTGAATTCCATATAACTTTCCTGTGACACGAAATAATCTTTTCCATAGTTTTTAACCATTTAAAAATGCAAAAACTGGGGACACCTGGCTGGTTCGGTCGGTAGAGCACACGACTCTTGATCTCAGGGTCGTGAGTTTGAGCCCCACGTGGGGCGTAGAGATAACTTGAAATAAATATAAATAAATAAATAGTAAAAAAAAATAAAAGTGCAAAAACTGTTCTGAGCTCTCTGGCTATACAAAGGCAGCCTGGGGGTGGGGGGGGTGCGTAGTTCATCAGTGGGGTAACTATGGTAATAAATATTTGTTTGACACTTACTAGATACCAGGTAGTAAGTGCTTAAAGGCAGTGGCTTGTGTCACACATGTAATGAATGGCCCAAGTAGATTTTGTGCTAACACCCCTAAATCTATATCACAAAGAGCCTCAAGAATAATTACGAAAAGCAACGAATAATAGTAATGGCCAGAAAAGAAATCTAGAGTGAAAATTTTTCTTTTATTGAGCATCACATGGGTAATCATGCCAGTAACGTACATAAAATAAATACCACGGTCCAATAGAGTGCAAAGAGTAATGGATGGATACGTTTTCATTCCATTAATGATTTTCTTTCTTTTTTAAAAATATTTTATTTAGGGGCGCCGGGGTGGCTCAGTCGTTAAGCTTCTGCCTTCGGCTCAGGTCATGGTCCCAGGGTCCTGGGATCGAGTCCCACATCGGGCTCCCTGCTCCGCGGGAAGCCTGCTTCTCCCTCTCCCACTCCCCCTGCTTGTGTTCCCTCTCTCGCTGTGTCTCTCTCTGTCAAATAAATAAATAAAATCTTTTAAAAATTATTTATTTATTTGAGAGTGAGAGAGAGGGAGAGCACAGAGGGGGAAGGTGAAGCAGACTCCCCGCTGAGTAGGGAGCCCAATGCGGGGCTCGATCTCAGGACCCTGAGATTATGACCCGAGCCAAAGGCAAACGCCCAATCGACTGAGCCACCCAGGTGCCCCCATTAATGATTTTATTTTATTTTTTTAAAGATTTTATTTATTTATTAGAGAGAGAGAGCACAAGCAGGGAGAGCAGGAGAGGGCGAGGGAGAAGCAGGCTCTCCTCTGAGCAGGGGGCCAGATGCGGGGCTCGATCCCAGGACCCTGGGATCATGACCTGAGCCGAAGGCAGCCACTTAACCAACTCAGCCACCCAGGCTCCCCTAACGATTTTATTTTAAAGGAAAAGTTATCCTTACATACTGGTCTGTTACAGTGATGAATAATAGCATGACCGTTTAATAACTGGAAACAATCAGATAAAAATATCAATTTAAAGGAAGAAGATAGGGCACCTGGGTGGCTCAGTTGGTTAAGCGACTGCCTTTGGCTCAGGTCATGATCCTGGAGTCCCGGGATCGAGTCCCACATCGGGCTCCCTGCTCAGCGGGGAGTCTGCTTCTCCCTCTGACCCTCTTCTCTCTTGTGCTCTGTATCTCTCATTCTCTCTCTCTCTCAAATAAATAAATAAAATCTTTTTAAAAAAATAAAGGAAGAAGATATTTTAATCGTAAAGATATGGCTCAAGTTCAGTAAAGATATTCTGTGTTTGAATTAAAATCTGAGCTGACCGAAAAAAAATGCAGGTCATTTAAATAAATGCAGGTCAGCGCACTCTTAAAAATTTTAGACACAATTAGAACCTTCAAGTGTTCAGATACAATAAAGGAAGTGAAGTGGCGCAAACTCTGTTTCCTTGTATTTAAAACAAACGGGCTAGCGTTGTTTCTTTTGCATCTACTGTTTTAAGATTTTATTTATTTGTTTGGGGGGGCAAGCAGACTCCCCGCAGAGCTCGATCCCACAACCGTGAGATCATGACCTGACCCAAAATCAAGAGCTGGAGGCTTAACTTACTGAGCCAGCCAGGCGTCCCAAATCTACTGTTTAAACAGAAGAATGTGTTAACACCACAAAGGTGCCCAAAGAGGGCTCGAAAGATCTGGACTAGTTCAGGAACTAACTCTCAAGATGGACACGTGCAGCTGAGTCTGTGTATGTTCTGGCCAAATGCACAGCAAGGAGTTCTCCAAAATCCCTTCCAAATAGGATACAATGTTTACCAAAGGATAAACAAAGAAAATGTGCTAATTCAAAACTTCCAACTATTAAATATCACTAGTACTGGCAGCAATTAGACCAAGAGTTGACAAACCATGGCTTGCTGGCCAAATCCAGCTCAATGTCTATTTTCGTAGGAACTAAGGATAGTTTTTCAACTGGTTGGGGGAAAAAAGATCAAAAGGAAAATAATATTTCACGACATGTGCAAAGTATATAGGATTCAAATTTCAGGGTCGGGAATAAAATTTGGTTGGCACACAGCCACGCCCGTTCATTCACAAACTGTGTGTAGCTGTTTCCCACCGGGGCCTCAAAGCTGAGTAGGTGCCATCTGGTGCACGGTGCTGAAAATATTTACTGTCTGGCCCTTGATAGGAAAAGTTTGCTGACCCCCTGCTTAGATCAAGACAAGATTTCTTCGGGGGAAGATTCTTGTCATTGACGTTGTTCAGAATTGCCTATACACAGATATAATAAAAACACAGATCATAAAATAGGGCTTATTATCAATTTTTGAATTTTCTTTAGACGATGTGCCCCTCTGTGACTAGCACCTGCAGTGGGCTGCTTGCCCTATCCCATCCTTGGTATGGCACTGTTATGTGTAGGAGCTCACGGGATCTATACAGTTATCCCCATTTTGAAGAGCAGAATGCTGAGGCACAGAGAGGCCAAGTGACTTGCCTCCGATCACACAGCCTGCAAGAGGAGGGGCTGGGATTGAATTCACAGGGCTGTGACCGTGACGTCACATGATCATCCTGCCTGACATCGCCAGGAGCACTGCCACTCAAGAGCATCCCTGCCTGGAATCTCAGGATTGCCATGTACAAACTGCCCGTACACCTTTGGACAAGAGACATCCCCTCCTCCTGCCTCCCAATGCCTCAGTTTCCTCAGCTGTAAAATGGGTATGACCAATCCCCCACTCACTGAGATTTCTGGAGGATGGAGTTTACATGTGTACTTAGCATAGGGCCTGGCATAGTGAGGGATCAATAAATATTAGCTGGAGGGGCGCCTGGGTGGCTCAGTTGGTTAAGCATCTGACTCTTGATCTCAGCTCAAGTCTGGACCACAGGGTCACGAGTTCAAGTCCTGCATTGGACTCCACACTGGGCATGGAACCTACTTTAAAATAAATAGGTAGGGCGCCTGGGTGGCTCAGTTGGTTAAGCGACTGCCTTCGGCTCAGGTCATGATCCTGGGGTCCCGGGATCGAGTCCCGCATCGGGCTCCCTGCTCAGCAGGGAGTCTGCTTCTCCCTCTGACCCTCTTCCCCCTCGTGCTCTCTATCTCTCATTCTCTCTCTCTCAAATAAATAAATAAAATCTTTAAAAAAATAAATAGGTAGACAGATAAATAGATAATAAATAAATAAATAAATAAATAAATAAATAAATAAATAAATGTTGGCTGTAGTTTTTATTAGATTGTGTGCTTAGACCCAGAAGCTGGGCCTAGAGGGATGGTGGTGTTTTCCTTGGACAAAGAAAGTCCGAGAGAATGGGGTGTTGCAGGGATTCAACGCACAAACTGAGTTCGTGCATGCTTGTGGGCACATTGAACACACAAAATAAACCTAATGAAAGGTAAGAGACTGCTTCCTTTTCAATCCCCTCCTTTAAAAAAACTTTTTTTTTATTTTCTTCTTGAGTCATCTCTATGCCCAACGTGGGGCTGGAACTCATAACCGTGAGATCAAGACCTGCGCGCTCCACCAACTGAGTCAGCCAGGAGCCCCTTGATCCTCTTTTAAATCTTCTGATTATGTCGAGGACTACTCAAATTGGGAGCTTCTGTGTCTTTAATATCTATTTGTTAATCTCTTTTTAAGCGTCACCTAATCCAGAACCTTCCACAGGCCACAGTAGCTGCCTAAGATTTAGTAACATTGTTTATTTTCCTTTGCATCTAATTTAGGCATCTGATACTGTGGTTTTTTATTTTTAATATACTCTAGTGTTATAATGTTTCCTTTTAAGATAAATGTATCAGAGGAAAAATGTTTAGTACAGTCTTGGACATTATTGTGAACTTGGTTTTTTTCTTCCTTAAATTGATTTTTTAGAAAAACAATTAGTGACCTGATGGTAAATTGAGACTGATATCAGATGCCCTAAATAGAAGGTAGCTGTAAAAATAAATGTTATTAAATCCCACCAAAGATGGGTGTACATAAGCTGGGCGATCTTTCCAGTGTATTCCAACCTGGAGATTCTTTTTTGTTTTGTTTTGTTCATTTGACAGAAAGAGAGGGAGAGACAGCGAGAGAGGGAACACGAGCAGGAGGAGTGGGAGAGGGAGAAGCAAGCTTCCCCTTGAGCAGGACGCCCGATGCGGGGCTCGATCCCAGGACCCTGGGATCATGACCTGAGCCGAAGGCAGACGCTTGACAACTGAGCCACCCAGGCGCCCCCAACCTGGAGATTCTAAGTTGATGGAGATCCAAGGGATCTGAGGTTCTGCCTGCTGCAGGCAGGGAGTTCTGTGAGGAAATTCATAGCATGTCTCAGTGAGAAGAGCCAAGGGGCAGTATTTTCTGAACCCCTTCTCAGCATGGCCAACCTCACTGCTATGTTGGTGGGGATTGGCCTCTAATTGGTGGGCTTCTCCGTGTACCTGAACTGGGGCCTGTCGCTTCAATCGAATGCCACTCCTGATCCGATTTTCCCTGGGATTAAACATTAACCCCCAGGTTTGGCCTTGCGGGGGGCTTTATATAACCTTTAGGTCAATCGTCACATTTTACAGGTGGGGAGACAGAGTCTCAGAGGGAAGAAGTGATGTGGAGTCACAGCCAGGTTTATTGCTGAGCTGGGGGTAGGACTGAGGTCACACAGCATCTGGTCCAGAAAGCCACTGTGCACAACAAAATGGGAGAGTCAGTTATGAACTGATGAGGGACGCTGAGGCTGACACGTCCCAAGTTGGCCGAGCGCCGGCACGTCTATCTTGGAATCCACAGTGCGCACTGAATTGTGGGGTTCATTCCACAGATGTGTTTGGAGCCACTTTGGCGCTCAGGGGCCATCAGTGGCCAAAATAGACAAGAGCCTGTTCCCTGGGGTGAACAGGTAACATAGACAGATAAACAGAGCCCCTCCCCACCTCCAGGTGCTCTGCTAGAGGGACCGAGGTGCGGGCTGCCTCCGGCTGGGGTGCTCAGGATGGCTTCTTAGGGAGGTGACAATTGGGCTGACACCACCGGCTTTGAGAAGGTGTTGTGGTTCATAAGTTGGAAGCCAAGCCCCCAGGACCTCAGAGTGTAACTGTATTTGGAGATAGGGTCTTTACAGAGGCGATCGAGGTAAAATGAGGTCACTGGAGCGGGCCCTGATCCATACGACAGGTGTCCTTGTGAAAAGGGGAAATATGAACAGAGACGCAGGGAGAAGATGGGGTCTACGTGGCAAGGGGCGGCCTTGGAAGGCAGCAGACCTTCTGACACCTGGATCTTGGACTTCTAGCCTCCAGGACTGGGAGACAATAAATTCTGTGGTTCAAGCCACCCTGCCTGTAGATTCCTTTCAGCAGCCTGGCAAACCAATTCAGAAGGTGAAGGATGAAGGGGCAGGACAAATTCAGGATCTGGGGACATGGAAATGCCTCTGCACCCCTACACTGTGGGCTCCTTTCCAGAATGCCCTGGGGTGGAGCCGGAGGAGACGCCCCCTCGGCCCCCCGCGGCCACGGGAAGGAAGCTGGAGTGGTCACAGCCTCAGCCAGTGGAGGCCTCCTTCCCTGTGAAAGCATCGCTGTGACCCTTGGACCAGCCGGCCATAAAGCAATCACCAAGGTTTGATGGCGGCTAGATGTGGAGGGAGGGGTGGGGATGGGACGGTGGGGTGTGGGCCGGGAGAGGAGTGGGGGGCCGGCTCTGCTCACTGCCCTCCGCTCAAGGCCTTCCTGGGGCATAGCCCCAGGGGCTGCCCATCCTCCTGAAGCTGGGGAGCCACCTTCGTGTGACTGGCCAAGAGTAAGCCCCAGACACCAGGCTTGGAGAACAGCATCCCTGACACACCGGGCCTCCCCGTTCCGTCCACACACGTGTCCCACCCAGACCCCCACAGAAACTTCTAGAGTCATCAACAACTGACCGTCACGGGCCTGACCATCAGCCTTCTCACCCGGGAACAGGCCCTCAGCATCCCTGCCCGCACCTGCCCCTTGCTCACTGCACTTCAGCCCCATGCCCTCCCTGCTGTTCCTCCTATTTCTCTATGCACGGTGTCTTCATCTTCCTTGTTTACGGGCTTTGTGCAAACGATTTTATTTAGCCACTGTCTCCCCGCATCGGAACATGACCTCCACCAGGGAGCCGAGCGGGGGATGATTTGTCTGGTATGCTCCCTGCTGTGTCCCCGACACCCAGAACATAGCAGGTGCTCCCATAAGGAGTGACCACAGGGATAAATGAATACATGGGTGAATTCTCAGCCATAATGTCCTTCATCCTTTAGGGAAAACGGAGGGAGCTCACTTCCTGCCAAGCGCTCCTCCCAGGGTCTCCTTGGAGACCCTGGTTCAAATCACGGGTCTTCACCCACCCCCAAGAGCTCAGAACTTCCTGGACGCACCGAAGCACATGGTGTAGGAGGAGGGAGGATGGGCAGCCCTGGGGATGAGGTGCTAATCACTGGGCATTGACCAAGAGGTGGATCAGAGTCCCCCTGCACGCCCCCCCGCCCCAGCCCCACGCCTGCCCCTGCCACACCCATATCACGAGGGCTTTACTCACTGCCCGGCCCGGCGGTACACCAAGGGAGGGTCCCGGAGGTAGAGGAGGAGGAAGTGGAGGGGGGTGGAGAGGAGGCAGGCAGGGAGTTGGCCAAGGAGCTGCTGCTCCCAGACCCCCTGCTTCTTCTTCCCCAAACTGACCTTAAAGGGAAGTGTAAAGAGAACCTTCCAGTAAGAAGTCAAATTAGTGGGAGAGGTGACGTGGTGGCCAGGGGTAAGCCCCCCGTCTGGAGCAGGGAAACCAGGCGTTGTCTGAGCCGTGGCTGACTCACGGAGTGGCACGGTGAGTCATAACCCCTTATTAGCGTCTCTGTCCTCATGGGCGAAGTGGGGACTGTTGTCATGACCAGAACTGTGCTGAGGCCAAAGGGCTAAGGCGGCCGGAAAGCGCCAGGCAGGCGCCCACCGAGTGTCTCAGGTTTGGAGCACCGGGGATTTCTTACAGGCGGACGTACTGGTCATAACGGAAACCAGTGCAAAGACAGCAGATTTAGGGACCCGGGTCTGTGGAGATTCCTTCTCAGCACCTCGCATGCTTTCATTTGTCGACTCCTGCCAACAGTTCGGGGAGGCATGGCCTTTACCCCCTTTTGCAGATAAGGAAACTGAGGCAGGGAGAGGCAGAATCGGAGGGCTGCCGTCACACAGCTGCACGTGGCGAGCAGGATGCGCACCCAACGCCGTCTGGTGGAAATAGCACGTGTCATTTGAAAATTTCCAGCAGCTACATTGAAACAGCACACAGTAAAATTAAGTTTCAACCTAATAATACGGTTGGTTAATCCAAACAATTGGATTAATAAACCCAAACAATTATCATTTCAACTTGTAATCAATACCAAAACCATAGTTTTTTAAGATTTTATTTATTTATCTGTTAGAGAGAGAGAGAGAGAGAGAGCACAAGCAGGGGGAGGGGCAGGGGGAGAAGCAGACTCCCCGCTGAGCAGGGAGCCCGACGCAGGGCTCCATCCCAGGACCCTGGGGATCATGACTTGAGCCGAAGGCAGATGCTTAAGGTACTGAGCCACCCAGGTGTCCCAATACCAAAACTATTAATATTTCACTTTTCAGAATACTAACACTTGCGTATCCCTAGTGTCTTTCACATCTAAAACACACCTCAATATGGACCTTAAATTCTCATCAGAAATCCTTGATCTGTATTTATAGAGTTCGTAAACTTTACAGTTACAAAGGTAGATTCATGGAGCCAAGCTGTTCCGTAGGTACCAAAAGTTGTCCGTTAACTGAATTGAGTATTGGTCTTTAAATGCAAATTAACCAAAATGAAGTAACATTTCCAATCCAGTTGGTCAGTCACACTGTATACCAGATAGTAAATATGTTCAGCTCTTCAGGCCACGGGGTCTCTGCTGCAACTACTCACCTCTGCCGATGTGGCCAGAAAGCCGCCGTAAACAGTCAGTAAACCAAAGGGCATGCCTATGTGCCAATAAAGCTTATTTACAAAACAAGCAGAAGGCCAGAATTGGCCCACAGGCTGTAGTTTGTCAACCGTGCACTAAACTCTGTGGTTATATTGATACATCTTCGGTTGTTCCTTCCACAAACATTGGTCGGGTAGCTCCTGTGTGCCAGGCACTGGGGATTCCTACATAGGTCTTGTCGTAATTTTGCAGATAATCCTAGCTGGAGA
Source organism: Zalophus californianus (assembly GCF_009762305.2). Classification (NCBI taxonomy): domain Eukaryota; kingdom Metazoa; phylum Chordata; class Mammalia; order Carnivora; family Otariidae; genus Zalophus; species Zalophus californianus. Next base: position 3,057,755 of record NC_045595.1, read on the forward strand.
CTTTCTAGCTCTCCACAAGGTACGCCCAGCCTACCCTTTCTCTCTCTGACTCGTTAAGCACTTGGACCAATGTTGATGCAGGGAAGGGTCAAAAGGCATTTTTTGTTAATGAAACAATTAATGACTATTCATCTCTTCTAGGATGCTGCCCTCTGCCTGGCACAGGCACTCAATAAATGTTTGCTGAATGAATGCATCCCTGGTAAATAAATAAAACATATGGTGTCTCAGAGGATGGTTAAGTTTCTATGAAGACATGTAAAGCAGGATGGGGGATGGGGATTGAGGGGGGAGTTGCAATTTTAAAGGAGGTGGTCAGGGAGGGCTTCACGGAGGAGGTGGATTTGAGCAGAAATCTGAAGGTGAAAAGAACCAGCCACAGGGAGATCTAGGAAAGGGACTTCCAGAAAGAGAGGACAGCAAGTGCAAAAGCCCTGAGGCAGGACTGTGCCTGGTGTAGGTGAGGCCCGTGTGGAGTGAGGGCGGGAGAGAGCAGTGGAAGACAATGCTAAGGTGGTAAGGGAGAGGGCACAGGCCCCGTACAGACTTTCATGCCATGATAAGGGAAGCAGACGGTGGTGGGGAGTGAGGGCCAAGCCAGGAAGAGGGCGAGATGGAGGAGAGTGCTGATGGGGCTGGGCCGGGATGCGGGAACGCAGCAGGCAGGGAATGAACGTGTTTTGAAGGCAGAGCTGTCAAGACTCATGGGTGGATTTTAATAAACACCAGCCAATCCCATTGCAAGATAAAAATAAGTACGAGAGTGGGATGTAATGAAAGGAGGTAAGTGGCAGATATTCAGGAAGCAGAGCAAAAGGGCACGGAAGTCAGAACAGTGGTAATGACTAGGAAGGAGCTTCTGGAGTGAGGGGGAAGTTCTTGTCTTGTTCTGGGGGCTGCTTATACAGATCGGTATATACACGTAACAGTTCACCAAGTTGTACACTTATATTTGAGAGGGCTGGTATTATATATGAGCTTGTATATAATATATATAATATACATTATATACACATACACATATAATATATAACATATATCATATAATATTATATTTATATTACACATATATTTTAAACAATTATATTTTAAACAATTAGGCTCTGGTTGCAAACTCATGCTTAATAGCCTGCCACGAGATTAAATAATTTAAGTACTTTCAGTGATTCAATAATGGGACCTTGACAGTCAAAAAATAGGGAGAAAGAAACCAAAGCTATGTGGGTAGGAAAGAACCCTTTTGGCAGAATCAGAACTGGCCATTCCTGAGTACTCCTCATGGCCTGAGTAGTGTCAAGGGAGATGAAAAGACCTGCCTTCAAGGGGCTCCTTCTCGTCGTGAAAAGACAAGGCAGACAGATGAGACCGATCAACAGACACCCAAGGGGAATATGTTAATGCTAACCCCCATGATCCATATTCAAGTGTGCAGTTTGAGTGGGAAAGAACTCTGTGGACAGACTTAATCAGGGAAAGTGAATAGTTAGCTCCCCACCCCCACCCCCCGCCATGGAAAGGTCAGAAAATCAACCGAAATTTTTAAGCTGAAAAGGGAATCCACTGACTCACATTGCTGCCATGCATCTGAAGCCAAGGATTGGATTTCAGGTATGACTGGATCCAGGACATCAGACCATGTTGTCAGGGATCAATTGCTCTCTCTGTCTGCTCTGCTCTGTTCTGGGCGGGCTTCATTCTCCCATCGTGGGGTAATGACGACCAGCAGCCCCAAACCTACATTCCTTGCAGCCTGGCATCCCCAGCATGCCCAGCATACCCTTTCTACAGATATGGAAAGAGGAAGTGCAGAGTGAAGTGACTTCCCTAGGGTCTCACACAACACTTGTGAGGAGTGAAGGTAGAGTTCATGCACTGGTCCATCTGGCTCTGAACCCTGAGTTCTTCACTACTGAATCATACTGCCTCCTGTGGACCTGTCCTCAGGCTGTAGAGGAAGTGGTAGCATTTTCTCAATTTCAAGAACTCTCTCATCTGAGTTTTTCCCAGTCTTTTCTGACTTCTAACTGCCACGTGTCTGAGCTAGAGTCTGGTACAGTATGTAATCTCCAGTCAGTAAAGATCCAGGAAGCAGTTCCTCCATGCCCCCATGTCTGGGGCGCCTGGGTGGCTCAGTTGGTTAAGTGTCTGACTCTTAACTTCAGCTCAGGTCTTGATCTCAGGGTAGTGAGTTCGAGCCCCATGTGGGGCTCCCTGCTGGGTGTAGAGCCTACTTTAAAAAAATAAATATTGCCCCATATCGGTACATACAAACAATCGTCATTCATTTTCAAAGCCATATAACATTCCATTATGGGAATACACCAAACTCTATTAACCAATCCCCTACTGATGGCTATTTTGTTGTTTCTAATGTTTTGCTAAGTGTTTTCTGCCATTGTTCATTTTATATTTTGTACACTTTTTACTGAAGTAGAATTAGTTTACAGTAATAATGCACAGGTCTTAGGTGTGTCCAATTTGACAAGTTTTGACAACTCTATACACTCATGTAACCACCACTAAAAATAAGTTCTAGGGGCGCCTGGGTGGTTCAGTGGGTTAAGTGTATGCCTTCAGCTCAGGTCATGATCCCAGGGTCCTGGGATCGAGCCCTGCATTGGGCTCCCTGCTCAGCAGGGGAGTCTTCTTCTCCCTCTGCCCCTGCTCCTCCCCAATCTCTCTCTCTCTCGCTCACTCTCTCAGATAAATAAATAAAACATCTTTAAAAAAATAAAAAAATAAAAATAAGATCTAGCATATTTTCCCCACCCTAAAAAGTCTCTTCATGCCTCTGTCCACTCAGCTCCCCACTCTACCGTAGGCAACCACCCTCTGTCCCCAAAGATTACTTGGTCTATTCTCCGGATTTCATATAAATGGAATCATACAGTGTGGTACCATCATATGGTAAATGCATGTCCAACTTTATAAGAGACTACCCAATCTCCCAAACGGGGTAGAACATTTTGATTCCCACCAACAACGGAAGAGTTCTGGTGGCTCCTTATTTTCCACCAGTATCTGATGTCCATCTGTTTCATTTGTTTTACTTTAGTTGTTCTGGTGGGTATCGTTAACCTTTTCACCCGTCGGTAATGGTTCAGAAGCAACCACGTAAACATGAAAAACAAAACCCACGCTGACACAATTATGTTTGGGAAATGCTACAAACTCTGTCCGCTCTAAAAACACAGCAGCGCAGTGTAAGGGCTCTGGTCTGTGCCGCAGAGCTGCTTCTTAATGCGGCGTTCCTTAACTTGTTTGGCTGGGGCATCTCTTGTGCTGCGTTTCACGCTTACACATGTTGGTGGAAGCTACTGTGGGAGTGTTACTTTGCATTCCAGCTTAGCGTTGCCTTAACACACACATTCCTGTTCCATACCCAAGAGCATACGATGTCAAGGGCGTCAAAAAGCCCTCCTGCCCCTCGCTGCTTATCCTTATCGGACTTGGTCAGATATCTCTTCATTGGGGCATATAAATGCCTTCTAAAGTCCATGGTTATACATAAAAAAATTTAAATACAAAGATCCTGGGGAAGGGCACGAGGGGGTCTAAATCTACAGGAAGGGGTGAGCGAGCGAATGCAGACTCTTTCCTCCGGCAGCTTTGGGTACGAGGAAGAGGGAGAGCTCTATCTGAAGGGCACCGGGGCTCCTGGGGGTCAGCAATGAGGGGGGAGGCAGAGGCAGGGAGAAACCAAAAGTCAAACCTCACCCACTTCCCACACCTGCCTTGCCTGCCCTGGAAAAGAGCCTCTACAGCAAAGGCTGAATAAATATTACGGCTGGGATCACGAAAGCCAAGCCAAGCCGAACAAAGCCCCTAAAAATCCAACACAGGGTGGGTCACAGAGGAAGCAAGGAAGATCGGGGTGGGGGGAGGCTAAGGGTGAGAGAGGACAGTGACTCCCCTTGGCTGGATCGCTCTCTGGGGCGGGGGTGCCCCGGGGCACTGGGGGGGGGCTGAGCAGCATCCCCGGCCCCACCCCCTCCCTGCCGGGAGCCCCCCGAGTCCGACAGTCACAGACGGCTCCCAGACGTGGTCCCGGGGAACCCTGGGGCGCAGCCGCTGTCTTGTGTGTCCCCATCAGATACAAGTAAGTACCGCACCAGACGTGGCACGTCGTGGGCTTTCATTAAATGTCTGCTACGTGAATGGTGACGGGTCCATTGAGAAAAACACACTGGGATGGGAGTTTCTTGAGCACAAGGAGGGTGTTTTCCGGACCGCTGTGAGCCTGGAGCCCAGCATCGTACCTGACACACGGAAGTCTGGGTTCAGTTCTCCTCCGCTCGCTAAGCTCCCAACAGCTTCCTGCTGTATTTAGTACAAACCAGACTCCTTGCCTGCCCACCCCCCGCCAAGACCCTGAATGACCTGCCCCGTCCCCTGCCTGCCCTTCCTTCTCCCTCTCTCCACCCCCTCTCTCTGCTCCAGCCACAGGGGCCTCCTCGAGGTTCCTCCAACACACTAGACCAAGTCCTGATCACAGGACATTTGCATGTGCTGTTTCTTCAGCCTGAAACATGCTTCCCCCAGATCTTCCTATGGCTGGCTCTTTCTCGTCCTTCAGGACAGTACTTAAATGTCACCTTCTTAAGGGGTACCTGGCTGGCTCAGTGGGTAGAACATATAGCTCTTGATCTTGGGGTTCTGAGTTCAAGCCCCGCATTGGGTATAAAGCTTACTTTAAAAAAGAAAAAAAAAAAGGTCACCTTCTTCAAGGAGGCTTTTCCAGCCTTTGGTTGCCTTTCCCTGTGGTTATATGCAGTTTCTTGGTAGCACTTACTTGTTTATAATTTTCCTGATTTATTTATTTATTTATGGTCTAGCTTGTTCAGTGCTTTATCCCTAAAACAGTGGTGAGCTCGATGAGTAAGCATTGATTGAGCACCTCTGCTATGTGCAGGCACTTCCTAGATCCTGGGGACCCAGCAGAGAACAAAGGGAACTCCATTCTAGCCTGTAAGGCCCTGGGGGTGGGGAGGAGAGAAATTAGGGAAGACACAAAAACAGGTAAAGGCAGAAGACAATGTCAAACGGTGAGGGGTTCCTGAAAACAGTGATGTCACAAAGAGCTATGGGCCTGGGCTCCGGGGAAGGGGGTGGTCACCCATAGCCTCTTAGCCATCTGGGCTGAATATACAAAGACAGTGACAGAGTCAGAGGTGGGAGAGAGGGCCTTTCCTGGCAGGCAGAACAGCAAGTGCAAAGGCCCTGGGGTTGGGACCAAGTTTGGCTCAATCAGTATTCAAGGACTAAATGAACGATAGAAGATTCTAGAAGGAACTGATTGCCGCTTCGGTTTGTCTGGGGAAGGCTTGGAGGGTGGGTAGGAGGCTACTAGGTCCTGAGGGAAGGGAGCTTCTGGCAGAGGGAACGGCTCCAGCAAAGGCCTGGGCTGTTCCTCTTGGTTTTGTTCTGTCCTGGGAGTGGACAGGACCCACAGCCAGGGGCCCTGGGCTCTGCTGGAGACCCACAACCTGGGACTCAGAAGAGAAACAGTCCCTGAAAGTAGGGGAGAGGTCATGGCAGAGCTGAGGCACCCCAGACTTTGGCCTTTGCCCACTGCCGTCTAGAAAAGCACAAAACATCAAGATAACGGTCTTCCCTCCCTTCCCCCAGCCTGCCCTGGTGTCACTGGCCCTTAACCCTGTCCATCTTGCCTGCCCCCCAATCAGCACCCAGGGATGGGCTGGGAGCTCCCTATACTATTTCAGCATCTTTTGGGGGTGGTTACAGAGCCGGAACGAGGAGCAGAGCAGAGCCTGGGAGTCCTGGTGGTGGGGTGAGGCTCCAGCTCAGAGCAGACTCGGAAAGCGGTGGGAGGCAGAGCTGGCTGGCCTCATGAATGGGGATTTAGCAGCTGGAAAGGTGAGCCCTGTCCAGATCCATGGGGGAGGGAGGGAGGGTCGAGGCCAGGAAACCCACCCCAAGCTCCCAGAGTTGGAGGGAGCCTCACACACACACACCCCATTGCAGATGGGAAAACGGAGGCCCAGAGAGAACACGGAATGACCAAACTCGTGCCTCCATCCTGGGGCTGCTCTTGTCTTTCCTCCAGGAGGGGGGCACTTGGGCAGGCGGGAGGATGAGAGGGGGCTGGTTTCATCAGCCTCCTAGGAGTTGACAAGGCTGCTCACCCCCAGACAAGCACCTGTCTAGCACTTTTAAAGGAATTGGTTCACATGCCCTGGGAGGGCCTGTGTCAGCTCCACAGCCCATCTGGAGATGGAAGCTCCAGGGGCAGGGTGGGCCGGCCTGGGGGCTGAGCGGTGGTTGAGTTTGAGCCTCATGGACCTTGGGGTGGCGTGCAGATGGGTGGCGGGAGGGGAGGGGGCTGTGTGATCCTCATGCTTGTCCCCTCCTTGCCCCAGATGGCTTCCTCCACCGGTCCCATGGACCCCATTGGCAGCCTGGAGCTCCTGGATCTCCTGTTTGATCAGCAGGACGGCATCCTGAGACACGTGGAGCTGGGTGAGGGCTGGGACCATGTCGAGGACCAGGTGAGGACATGCCAGGCCACAGAGCCAGAGCCTCACTCCATGTACTGCCGCACTTAGGGCTCACAGAACTCAATTTTAACAAAGCACAGCATTGTGTCGAACCTCTCAGCTACCCTAAGGGGCAGGTGACATTAGCTTCTTCTTAGAGGTGAGGAAACCGAGGCCCAGAGAGGAGCAGTAACTTGTCCAGGGTCACACAGCACTTTGGGGCTGGGTTCAAGCTCAAACTCCGGGCTTGTGCCTTGGCGGCGGGGGCGGGGGGGGGGTGTACCCATGCTGCACGATTGTGTTCAGGCTCCAACAACCCCGGGAGGACTGTCTTGCAGAGAGGACAAGTGAGGCCCAGAGAGGATCAGTGGCTTGCTCGGAGTCACACAGCAATCCAGAATAAAGCCTAGCGCTTTCATCTCCCACCCCGTCTCTCTCTGTCCCAGCAGGTCCTGCCAGGCCCAGACTCTGATGATTTCCTAAACTCCATCCTGACTTCTGGAGACTCGGTGCCCAGCTCCCCGATCTGGTCCCCTGCAGCCAGTGACAGTGGCATCTCTGAAGACCTGCCCTCTGACCTCCCGGACACCCCTCCACGCAGTGGGGCGGCCGCCACCCCCACCAGCTGCCATACCATGGAGTCAGGAGAGGGGCTCTGCCCCTCCTACCATCCTGGACTCCCCTGCCTTGCCAGTCCCCCGGGACCAGTGGCCCAAGTGCTGGAGACCTCTGTGGCCATAGACCTGGGTGGGTTCTGCATCTTTGTTCACCGCCCTCTCCTCGTTCCAGGCACTGTGCACACACACCGGCCCTTTGAAATAGATGCTGTCATGGGCCCATTCCCCAGATGGTGAAATGGAGTCCCCGTGAGGTTTAGGAATGAGTCAGAGCCATTGAGCTGGGCTGCAACCCTGGCAGGCTGGTTCCCGCCCCAGATGCCACACTGTCAGCCTCATCTTTGAACCTCCCATGCCTGGATCATAGAGATGCTCAATCAAAGTGTGTGAGGTCATGGGACCCTAGGCCTCAGGACGCTCCTCCTGGATCTGGGGGAAACTAGCCTTATGCAGAAGACACCTCCCCCCCCCCCAGCAGGGCGTCCTTTGCCCCTTGAGCCTTGCAACGAGGTGGGAGCTCTTATTAGATTCATTGGAGAGTTGACAAAAGTGAGGCTCAGAGAGGTTTAGTCACTTAACCGAGGTCACACAGCTCTGCCCAGTCAGGATAGGAACCCAAGAGCTGTGTAACCCCGAAGTCTGTGTTCTGGAGAGCAGCCTGCCTATAGGTGCCAGGTGGGAGGGAACCTGAGGTGAAGTAGACCTGCTCCCTGCCCCCAGGGGGAGGAGATAAGGCCGCTCTGGCTGGAGATCTTGTCTATAATCCCGGGCTATAACTGCCACTCCTCCTGGGTTGGCAGTGGGTCCCTCAGCAGCGTCCTGATGAATCGGGTTCCCAATTTCCCTCAGCGAGAAGACAGAGGCACCAGTTGGGGCTGTCGCCTTCAACCCAGGCCTTGGGGCCCCAAGCTGTGCCCCAAATCCCTAGCACATTGTGGTCAATCCTGGGAGCCTTTCTGGAGGCGGCAGGTAGAAGCTGGGAGCTCAGGGGCCCCCACCTGACTTTTCCCTGTCTTTGTCCCCATCCGCCCTCGTCAGAAATGTGGAGCCCGGGCCTGTGTTCCGAGGAGCAGGTTGAGTTGATGGACCAGCCTCCATCCTGCAACCTCACGGTGAAAGATCTTCTTCTCTCCGGCAGCGGGGCCACCGACCTGGTGAGCAGCCCCGACCCCACCCCTCAGAGCACTGGGGCTCGGAGGGCTTCATGGGGCCCCAGTACCTCCATTTCAGATATCGGAAGGCTGAGTCACACACAGGGTAGGGGACTTTCCAGTAGTAATAATAATTAAAAAAAAAAAAAGCTAAAACCTTTCCATGTATCATCTTTTAATTCACAGTAATGCAAAAGATTGGGGCTCTTGTTACATTAATTTCACCCTTGAGGAAATGGGCACAGAGAGGGTCAGCAATTTGCCATAAGTCACACAACGGCTGCTGGCTCGATCTCTGGGCTGGCCTATTGGGTCACTGCACACTGACCCAGGGCCATCTATCTTTCCAAGGGCTTTGAGTACCCATAAACCAGACCTGACCGACCCAATTAGTGCCTCCATTTCACAGATGAGGAACCAGCTGGGCTGATTAATGGCCTAGAATTCTGGGTAGTGGGGACTGATCCACAGGATTGACAGACTGTCCCAATCTGTACCTTTATTCTGGGGTCTGTCATTCCACAGGGTGACATTTTTAAGACTTTGACACTCGGGTGACATTTCTAATGTTTATCTTTCATAATTTAAATTTAATTAAACACTTTTTTTTTTTTTTAACTGGCAAATGCATCCATACAGCCCGAGTTCCAAAGGCACACACAGGCATGGGGTGGGGGGGATCTTCTCCCTCACCCTATGTTGCCAGATACCTCCCTTCCCACAGAGGTGCCAAGGACTCCTCCCAAAGGGATTCCTTCTTCTTCTTTTTTTAAGTCTGACATAATAACTAGCATCCCACCCTTAACACGTTTTTGCCCCTTTATTTTTTAACTTGAGAGTTTATCGTGGTGATTGCTTTATATCACGATACGGGGGAGCCCCGTCCTTTTACACCACCGTGTAGTACCCCCCACCCTGCATACCCGGGTGATGCCTTTTTTAATCTATCCCCTATTTGTTGGATATCCCCACTGTGTCCAGCCCTTTGCTATTACGGACAGCACTGCAGTGAATTTCAGAGCCCAGAACAGTGCCTGATACCTAATAGGTGCTAAACACATAGTTGCCAAGTGACTATTTGTTAAGCAGATGAAAAGCCTGTGCCTCCGCCGTTTTGTCCACGCGTGAGGTACCGTAGGATCAGTTCCCGGCTCAGAGGGCTGGTGCTGGCTCTCCTGAGCCCCAGCGCCCATGCGGACCTGACAGCAGACGAATCGATAGTTTCTCAAATCTAGTGCCTCTTCCATTTCCTGGAGGGGGTCGGTTTCCCTGCCCCCAGCGCCGTGTCCTGATTTTTCCCACAGCAACAGCATCACGTGGCAGCCCCCCACCTGCTGCACCCCGGGGCTGAGCACTGCCAGGAGCTGGTGCTGACAGAGGATGAGAAGAAGCTTCTGGCCAAAGAAGGCCTCACTCTGCCCACCCAGCTGCCCCTCACCAAGGTGAGCCGGGGCTCCGGGCCCCGCCCCCTTTCCTGCAGCTACCTGCCCAGGAATCTCACCTTGTGGGCCTCCTGCGCTAGAATGTCATGACGCATCTGTCGCTGGAGCCGGGAAATGCATCCTAAAGGCCAACTCTGTGGGCAGGGCTTGACATCCAGGAACCAAGGGTGGGCTTCCAGGCAGCGGCGGTTCGGGCGCTGGGGGCCTTCCTCGAGCCTTTCACGCTTTATCATAGCCCCTTGCAGGCCAGAGCTCACAAAAGGGGTGACCGCAGGCCAGGTACCCCTGCAGAGAGGCTTCGACTGGGCTGTGCTGCATTTTATGAATGTTTGAATTGGTTGCTAACATTTCTCTGGCCGGGAGTTTCCACGCAAGAATTCCGTGACTGTGGCCCCCATACTCCCACACCGCCATATGCAACCAGCTCGCCGCAGCTGCCCCCCGAACCCCAAGCGTATTTCACTCAGCTCAAGACCTAGGTTTGCCATTCCCACGGCTTCGTCTCGGTACCAGCCGGCCCCGGGAAAGGCGCTGTTCCCAGGCGTGGCCGGAAGGTGGCGCCATCGCACCAATGCGCAAAGTCTGGTACCCAGTTGCTAACTGGGATGGGGTCTGGGAAGATCATCCGGACCCAGGACACCCCCCTTCCCGCCCCGGAGACGGCAAGAATTTAGAGGGAGTCACTTGGAGTCTTCCCCCAGGTCCCTGGGTCTGGGGCGGGGGCTCCCATGGGAAGAGAGCATGGGTCCAGACAATGGAGTGGACTCTCCTCCTCATGTCACTGTGCAGTACGAGGAGCGAGTGCTGAAAAAAATCCGCCGGAAAATCCGGAACAAACAGTCGGCCCAAGAAAGCCGGAAAAAGAAGAAGGAATATATTGATGGCCTGGAAACTCGGTAAGGCTGGGGGCCTGGGATGCCACACTCGGGGTGGGGGAGGGGAACAGAGGCCCAGGGAGAGGGGTGCAATGTGAATAGGGTCACAGTTTGGGGGGCCTGACAAAATGAGAGACTTTTTTTTCCACTCTGGGGGAGAGGTTATTTTTCATGTGAATTAATTGCAAGGATGGAAAGATGCCTAGAGATGGCAGAGGGCTCAGTCTCGAGGTCCCTTTACCCCTAGAATATGTGGCACCAACAAGGGAGAATGTATGACCCATCTTGTTCTGGCTCTCTGCCTGAAGATGGGGTGCTTACTCCCCCAGTCTGAGCATCCCTGGTCCTCAGCTATCACGGCTTCCTTGAGTGTGTGTGTTGGGAAGGACAGAGGGGACATCATTCCTAGCAGAAATTCCCCAACTGAAAAACTGTGACCCCAGTTTCATCCACTCACCTCTCTCTTAACTCATGTAAGGGGACAGGCTCCTCTTTCTTCTTTAACAGGAACATAACAAGTGAGCATGCTCACTTCCTAACCTGGGACTGACTTGATGATGGAGTATTATAGGTTTATTTGGGTGTTCTGTCTTCCCAAGTCAGTTTTGGGATGTCGTACATTTCTAGGAAGTTGCCCGTTACAAATGTAGCACCATAAAATGGTTCATAGTTGTCTCTTATTATTTTGCTAAGCTCTACGTTGTTGGCAGTCATACCCATTTTAATAAATTCATGCTGTTCATTTGTGCCTTCTTTTTCTCCTTCATCTTCTTGATTCATCTTGTCAGAGACTTATTTATTTAGTTATTCTTGCCAGAGAATGGCTTTCTGGCTTTTCCTCCCACCCACCTCTAGTGTTGTATTCTGGTTCTTCCATTTCTGCTCTTATCTTTATTATTATTTTTAATTTATTTAAATTCAATTAATTAACATATAGTGTATTATTAGTTTCAGAGGTAGAGTTCAGGGATTCATCAGTCTTATTGCTCTTAGCTTTAGTATGTATGTTCTTCCTTGATGCTTTATTTTGGAGGGAGTTTGTTCTGTTGTCCTTTTGCTAACTTTCAGCACGTGTGCATTCAGCTTGTTGAGCTGTAAAAAGGCTGGTAAAGGTCTGTCCCTCCTGGCCCTGCGTTAGCTGCCCCTCACGCATTGTGATTTGCACCAGTGACATTACCACTGGGTTCCTGGGTCTTCCTTAATCTACATCATGGATTCTTTTCTATCCCATGAGTTATTTAGAAGAAGGGCCTTTCAGTGTGTGTGGGGGGGGGGCTGGGGGGGCTTATTCCTTTCCCTGGATGCAATGTGAAGACCCAACATATCCACATGCTGGGATTTGAGAATTTCAATTCCACATCTGAGTGGTCTGGGCCAACACCACGATCACAGATGGATGCAGGTAGGAAAGGCGGGGCCCCAGCCTGGATCTGGGATCCCTAGATGGATGGATCACCATTGTCATGTTCCTCAGATGCAATCCACAAAGTCCCTAATCAACTTTATTTCATGTCATTCTCCCGAACACTCTGTGAACTAGGTAATTGTTGCCCCATTTTACAGGTGAGGGGACTGAGGTCAGAGAGTAGAGTGGCTTGAGCTCACGGGGAGGGTGAGGATTGTAAGTTGGTTCTCCTTAGACTCCCAGTCATCCCACTCCTTGGTCTTCTGGAAGCATCACTGCCCAAGTTGGGCATTCCATTCCCAGTCCTCGGGGCACAGACTGGAGTGAAACCCCCACACCAATGCAGACGTGGGACCTAGGAGCCAGGCAGACCTGGGTTCAAATCCTGGCCCTGTCCACAAACTCGCCAGGTGAATTTGGATGAGTGACGTCCCATCTCTAACCTCAGGTTCCCTGCCTTTCAAGGGGGGCCTGACAGGGAGAGGTCAGCTGGGCCAGGTGATGACAGGCATATTCAGAATGTCACTGTGACATTGTCCCTACAGGATGTCAGCCTGCACTGCCCAGAACCAGGAGCTTCAGAGGAAGGTCTTGCATCTCGAGAAGCAGAACCTGTGAGTTTTGGTCTAGCTGTGACAGAGGACGGGGGTAGCTGGCCCCCAGAGTCCCTTGCAGGAGAGGTGGACAATGTGGGGAACAGCCTCTGTGAGGGCAAAGCAGAGCAGGGGGTAAGGGCTCCACCTAGAAAGGGGGCAGGCTGCATTGAGGAGGGCACTTGGACTTGGGGACAGGTATTTCCGGTGGAGGAAATGACACATGAATGGCCAGAGGCTAGAAACACAGCATGCTGGAGGACTGCATGTGTTCCATCTAAGAGGTGCATCTACTCAACATATATTTAGTACCTCGTCTGTGCCAGGCATTGTTCTGGGCACTGGAACCACAACAGCAAACAAACAGACAGTCTCCCAACTTAGAGAACTCATGGCCTAGTGGGAGACATACTCAAGACAAATGAAAATATATGATTGTTTTCAAATAATGATTGTCACTGAGGGTAAGAGCGAAGCAGGATGAAGGCCTGGAGAGCAAGTGGGGGCTATTCTGAGCAGGGAGGTCAGATAAGGTGACCTTTGAGATATGACCTGATGGATGAGAAAGAACCAGCTACAAGAAGACCTGGGGGAATAGTGTCCTTGGTACAGAGGGAGCCAGCATGTGCAAAGGTCCTGGGGCGGGACCAGGTCTGGCATGTAGCAGAAAGAGCACGTGAGCCCTTGTGGCTGGAGCAGAGTGGGTGAGGGGGAGAGAGGAGGAGGGGAGGGCAGGGAGGGGATGGGGTAGGTCGTGCAGAGCCTTGGGGGCCATGGGGAGGACTTGGGCTTTTACCCCAGGGGGGTGGGAGCCCTGGGAGGATGGAGAGAAGCCCACTTACATTTGAAAAGTGCCATCTGGCTACTGCTTGGAGCGTTAACCCTAGGGGGGCAGGAGGGGCCTTGGGGGGGGCCAGCGTAGAGGCTGGGGCTGGCATTTTGGTGATAGATGATGGTGGCCCGGATCAGGGAGGTGGGGTGGCGGAGAAGTGAGTGGGTGCAAGGGGCTGGGATGTTCAGGGAGATTTAATGAAGCAAAGAGGGAGAGTCTGGGACTCTAAAGACCAGTGGGGCCGTGAGGGATGAATGGGGTTCAGACACCAGCCAGGCTGGGAGATCCCAGAAGTGGATGGGAGTCAGATCACAGCCCCATGGGGCTGAGCCAAGGCCCCCCCATTCCCACTAAGGTCCCTCTTGGAGCAGCTGAAGAAACTCCAGGCCATTGTGGTCCAGTCCACCAGCAAGTCGGCCCAGACGGGCACCTGCATAGCGGTAAGCCCTGGTCCCCAGGATAAAGGGGGCCCTCAGCTTTGGCAAAGGGGGCCTGTGTGGGGAGCTGAGCACAGCCTGAGCCCCAATTCAAGCACGATCCCATCTTCTGGGCCTCGGTTTCTTTGCTCACAGGGTGGGGGAGGGACGGGGTGACCTCCCCCATCTCTGCCAGGTCCTGCTGCTCTCCTTTGCCCTCATCGTCCTACCCTCCATTAGCCCTTTCGTCGCCAACAAAGCCGAGAACGCCGGAGACTACGCACCTGTTCGAGGTGGGTGGGCTAGGGACACTCTGTCCTCAAAACCCCTCCGGGCTGCACCGTGGGCCCAATCCCCTTGTTTCCCCAAGTCTCTGTCCTGGGCCTCTGGGGGAGGCGGAGGGGGTCCCCTTGCCTGCTCGCTACTCCTTGAGGCTGGGGCTAGGGAACGGAGGGACACCAGTCCCCCACGCCATCCCTTATGATCCTCCCAACCCTTGCTCAGTTTTCTCCAGAACTTTGCACAACGACGCTGCATCCCGCGTGGCCCCCGACGACACACCAGGCTCCGAGGGCCCAGGACCACGGTCCAAGGATGGCACATCCCAGGAAGGGTCTCCAGGCAGCCCCACGGTGGACTGGGAATCTCGGGGCATGTCGGCTCTGGACAACTTGACGAAGGGGCTGGACAACTCGACTCTGATCCCAGACAACTCCACACTGGTCCCGGACAACTCGACACTCACCCGGGACAACTCGACACTCGTCCCGGACAACTCAAAGGAGAAGCTGAACGGGGCCACCCTGCTGGGCTGGACTGGGCCTGAGCCAGCACTCAGCTCTGGGTGGGTGGGATTGGAGGCAGCAGGGGAGGAGCTGTGAGCACCATCCCCATGTGCCCCCAGGCGCCTGGGCTTAGGGGCCCTTCTGTGGACAGCGACAATGGGCATGGGGGTGAGAGGTGAGACCTGGCCGAAGAGCCAGGGTGGAGTCGTGCAAACTCATGGACCCAGATACACACAGAACACGCTCACAGGGCAACCACAGGGCCACGAAGCCTGAGAAATACACAGATCCAGGCAAAGGAACAGGCAGACACAAAGTGATCCACAGACCCAGACAGACAGACACACACACACACACACACACACACACACACACACACACACAGATACACCCCATGCCTCAGCAGCTCCCCTGCCCCCGGACTCTTCCCTGCCTCCTGCACACAGGGAAGAGAAACCAGCTGAGTCTGTGGGGACCCTGGCCCACAGCCACCCTCTTTTCTAAGATCACAGAGATCCTTAATAAAGTATTTTTTTTCTTAATATTTTGACAGAACACGGCTGGCACGAAGCGGCATTAGGGTGGGAGCTGAAGCAGAGTCTCGGGCTCCTCAACTCCTGGAAGAAGGGGCTGGGCCAGCCTGGGATGGGGAGGGAGGTGCGGGCGGACCCCCAGGCTGGGAAAGCGGCCTGCCAGGCCCCAGGGGTGCCTTCAGCACCTTGGAGAGCAGCCGCGAGCAGCTCGCAGGGAACACCTGAGCCTGGACCGCAAGGCGTCTGGGGGCCCCAGGGAGCCCTTCAGGGTGTCCATGGAAGCTCTGGGGACCTGCCTTCCTGGGGGCTGCACAGCCCGCCCTGCTTGTTTTCCGGATGGGGAGACTGACGCATGGGAAGTGAAGGGACCTGGCTGGAACCCAGCTGTGGCTGCGCTCTCCTAATGTGTGGTGACTCTCCACCCGCTCTGAGCAGGTGCCAGGGGCTTTGAACCAGACCAAGGGCCACGGCCTCTAGCCTCAAGGGGCTCACAGCCTAGTAGTGGAGGGCAAATATTTAGAAACCACACACACAGGCACATCATCACACACTGAGGGCTCCGGGAATGCCCGGTGTGGTACTGCCCCATGTGGTACTGCCCCTCCTCCTTCGCCCCGGGGCCTGGTTTGCAGAGAGGCCCAGGCCGGGTCCACAGGGGCAAGGGGACCATGCAGTCCTGTCAGGACCAGGACCTGGCACAAGGTTATGAATGTCGAACACAGACTCCAATGCAAGAATTTCTGCCTTTATTGCATTGAAGACTTCTCTGGAAGTCTGGAGGCAGCCAGGTGGACACACCTTTCTCTCCCTCTAGCCCCAAAGGCAGTGTAAACCCCCATTGTCTGTGCCACCATGAAGTCTGGCTCCTGAATGGCGATTCTGCCCCCCCCCGCCACCTCCCAGAGGGACTGTGAAGGCGATTTGGGGGGGGGGGCAGGGGAAGGGGAGGATGAGGGCCCAGGGGCAGAGAGAGTTAGCTCTCGTTTACACTGGGAACTAGGGAGGGCCTGGCCACACCTCCCAGAACATCCTGAGTCAGGGGCTGGGGCCCAGGAGGAGCAGGTGCTTGGGGTGTCAGATCCAAGGTCTGTGTCCAGGGTGAAAATGCTCCTCCCCAGGCCCACACCAGAGGCCCCTAGAGCTAGAGAGAGAGGCAGTGGAGGGTGAGCCTGCCCTGGGGCCTGGAGCCCGGCCATCAGCACCCTGAGGTCGCCCCCCTACCCCCATGGGCAGGTACAAGTAACAAAGTGAGACCAGTAAGAAAAGATGAATCCATGGTTTCTATCAAAAGCCCCACCCTCCCCGGGCCCCCGGGTCAGCTGGGGGCCACCTCGGCCTTCACCCTTTTGGGGGGCCTGTGCGGTGCAGGACTGTCCAGATGCTCCCTCTTGGGGCTGGCGGGCCCGGAGCCATTGTGCTGGGTGCAGGGCTCTGCTGAGGGCTCCGGCTTGGAGCTGGCGGGCGCTGGGCCGTTGAGCTGGGTGGGGGCCTCCTCTTTGGGCTCCAGCTTGGGGGCGGGCGGGCGGGGCAGCGGGGGGGAGCGCCCTCTCCAGCACGCGGGGGCCGTCCCAGGCAGGGATCTCCAGGCCCAGGTGCTTCATGAGCCTGCTCATGACCTCATCCACATAGCCATGGATACGCAGGTCGGCGTGGCGGTCCTGCGGGGGCAAAGACAGGCCAGGCTGAGGCAGAGGTCGAGAGGGGACGGAGGCTGGGGCAGGGAGCATGTCAGGGTGGGCTCAGAACGTACATGCTTTGTGGGCTGAAGGTTGACAATGACCAGTCGGCCTCCTCGGCGCTTGGTGGCGAGGGGCAGGTTCCCGCTGGGCCGTATTTGCAGCGAGGTGCCCAGTGTGATGGACAGGTCTGCGTTCCTGGGACGGGAAGGCAGAGTCAGATGGAGCCCCTTCCAGCCCTGCACAAGGGTCTCTGCAGCCCTCCTTCTGCCCCACTAGGCTGGGAGACCTCCAACCCCTCCTGGCTCGAGCCCCATGGCCTCACCACCCACCTTGTGCTCCCACAACACGCCCGGCCCTGGGAAGTCAGCTCACTCCACACCCTCTGCTCTCAAGGGCCGCCCACAGCCTGGGCCAGCTTCCGAGCTGTCCTGAGTCCTGCCCCTGCCGCTTCCCTTCTGCCTGAGCCACCTCCCCACCCCGTTGGCAGAAGCAGGGTTCTTGACGTGGGCAGGACCTTCAATGCTTGGGACTTGGGTTCTATCCCGGCTCATCCACTTCCCAGAGGGGTAGCATTGGACAACAGTCCACCTGCTGAAGCCTCAGTTTCCCTGCCTGTAACACGTGCATGGTGCAGCATGAGTAGCTGCTGTTAGAGGACAGGGAGGCCTAGAGCAGGGCAGCCACCTCTTTCAGGAAGCCTCTCCTGATGGCCCAGGACCGGAGCTGGCTGTGCTTCTGCCTGTGTCCCCACCCACCCGATCTGGGCTCATCTGAGGGTCCGACCTGCTGGCCTCGTCGGCGAGAGTGAGGTCCCGGTCAGGCAGGGCGTCCTCCCAGTCCAGGATGGTATCTCTCAGCTCCCCTCTGCAGGGGAGGGGTGGGGGGATCAACATGGAGACATGCACCACCCACCCCCCCCGGCGTCCGGGCACGGCGAGAGGTCACTCACCTGCAGGCCCGAAGCCCCCTCGCCTTGGCCACGGTGCAGAGCCGGCCCGTGGCCTTGAGGCCCATGCTGCCCACGACGGTGTCCCGGACGTACTGCCTGTGTTGGGGGAGGAAGGGGGCCCCGTGGGGCTGGGTCAGCCCACCCCCGCTCCCCTGCAGCCTGAGCTGGGCGGCTCTTGCTCTTTTGGGGGAGCTGTTCTCCCAGGGAAGTGGGGGGCTTCCACAACACAGCTGGCCTGGTTGTACCCCAATGCCAGGGTCATGGAAACAGAAAGGCTGGGAAGTATTCCAAACCCAGGAGACTAGAGAGACCGGACAATGACAGGCAAAGCGTGACCCCAGGTTGGATCGTGGACTGGGACAAAAATAGAAGGCATGGGAGCCCTGGGAAGCCAGGTGAGGGCCCGGATGATCTACACGGTCTTCCACATCCCGGCCTTTACCACGAATGTGCTGTGGCCGAGGGAGACACGTATCCTGTGGGCCTGGGCCGGTGGACACGCTGACGCCTCAACAGGACAGCAAGGACTAACAGAATAGGAACGGAAGACTGTCAAATCCACGTTGAGATCAGCAAACTATGGCGCCGAGGATCAGATCTGGCCCTCAGCCTCCTGTCTTTGTGAATAAAGTTTTATTGGCACACGGCCACGCCCATTCCTTCCTGTGTTGTCTACGGCAACTTTCGCGTCACATCCTGACGGAGACTGTCAGGGCCACAAAGCTGAAAACGTTCTACCATCTGGCCCTCTACGGAAAAAGCTTGCTGAGCTCTGGTCTAGGCAAAGTTCGGGTTCATCCAGCAATTCTTATGAGTTTTCTGTAGATTTGAAATTTTTCAAAATAAATTTGGGGACACTTTTTTTTTTTTTTTTTTACTTGGGGGCCCCACCTGGAGGGCTGCTCAGCCAGCTCAAGGAGACACAAGCAGAGAGCCCCGGCTTCGGGAAGGGCTCTGGCTCAGCCTTCCCAGAGCAGGCCGACACACCTCTGTCACACTCCGTTATGGGCTGAACTGTGTCCCCTCAAAAAGATATGTTGGAGTCCCGGCCCCCAATACTTTAAAGTGTGACCGCATTTGGAAAGAGGATTGTTGCAGATGTGACGCGTTAAGACGAAATCACACAGGGGGAGGCTGGCGCTCATCTCACAGGACTGGGGTCCTTATGAACCAGGCGGAGGGTGGCGTGAGGGGAAGACAAGCCGAGGAGCACCAAGGACTGTGAGAAACCTCCAGAAGATGCACAGGGGCAGGAAGGAGCGCCCCCTGCAGGCTTCAGTGGGAGCCCTGCCCTGCCGATACCTGATCTCGGACTTCCAGCCTCCAGGCCGCGATGACACACTTCTGTTTCGAGCTGTTCAGCTTGTGGTCATCGTCAGCGCAGCGCAGGAGGGGAACTTGCTTCCCCAGGAGGAACACAAGCCCCCAGCCCCCACCCCAGCCTGGGTCTCTGGCCACAGCTGAGGAGACGCATAAGGCCCTTACGCAGAGCCTGACCTGGGAGGTGACAGAGAATGGGGCCGGCCCGTTCTAACCCTAACTCCCCCCACCCCCATGGCACTCACGTCTTACACTTGACACACTCTTCTACAAACATGTTTCCGTGGAGCTCCGCCAGCTTGTCTCTGTGGGAGGAGAAGAAAGACACGTAGCCGTGGCACAGGGTTCTGGTTCCTGAGGCTGCAGACCAAGTACCGAGCCCTCCTCTTCCAGGAAGCCTTCCCTAAGCCTTCATCCATAGGATCAATGGACTCTCTCCTTCTGGTGCCTCTGGCTGCTGACTCCACCATCCACACATTGTACAACCTCAACCAGATGGCCCAACCTCTCTGAGCCCGAGGAATCATTATCCCTCATGGCTGACCCCACCTCTGTTCACAGACAGCCCATTCCACTCACAAAATCCATCCACAATCATGTCGGAACCTCCGAATGTCACCAAGTCTGAAGGACAGGAGTTCTGATCCCCAGTTTGCAAAGGAAGAACCTGAGGCGATGGGTGGCCCAGGGGGCATGAGCTTTGGAAGCAGAGGAACAGGGGATCAACTCCCAGTTCTATTGCTTCCCAGCTGTGTCACCTCGGGCAGGTCGCTTAACCTCTCTGTGCCTCAGGCCCCGTCTGTGAAATGGGACAGCAGTGCCTAACTTTTGGGATAGTTGGAGGAGCAACGATCAGGCCTGGGCTCTTCCCCTGCCTCCCTTGGTCACCTCCCTCACGTCCCCACTCCTATGTCACAACCCCCCTGTTACAGGCTCCATTGCCCACCCTACCTCCTCCTCTCTTTCCTGGCAGTGATCACCGCCTGACCTAGAATGCAATTCACTAATTTATCTCGTCTTCTGTTTCCTCGCCACCAGAGCATAAGTCCCGGGAGGGCAGAGCTTCTGTCTTGTGCGCCCAGCATCCTGTGTCTAGAACAGCGTGCGGTGCCAGTGGGCACTGGGTAAGTGGTTGTAAATGGTTGTTGGGTGTGATCCATTTTGCTCCTGTCTGCACGCAGTGGGTGCTGGGGGATTAGTGCTTCGTCCTCCAAAATGGGACTCAGGAGGTAGTGACAGTGCACGACAGCTCTGGTTCGCAGAGCCCTACTGGGCGCCAAGTGCTTCTCCCTGCCGCCTCACTAGATCGCCACGGTGGCCTCACAGGGGAAGGGCTGGCAACCATGCTCATTTTACAGATGAAGAAACTGAGGCCCAGAGAGAGGGGTGGCCTGGCCCAGGCCAAGCGGGGCCGGAAGCTGGGGGTTACCTGGGGAAACCGGAGCGCACGTGCAGCCCATCCACGTTCTGGCTGACCAGGAAGCGGAGGAGGCCCACGCGCTCCAGCTGCACCAGCGCCATGTGCGTCTGCGTGGGCCGCGCACTCTCAAAGGTGGTGTCGAATTTGGGGGCCAGGCCCCGCTCCTCCATCGTCCAGACGCCATGGGGGCCCCTGAAGGCGGCACGTGGGGAGAGACACAGAGAGTTTAGGGTTCAAGGAGACAAGGATACAGAATAAGAGATCGAGCATTAGAGACAGAGACAGAGAATCAGGGAGACAAGAGATAGAGACAGAGTAAGCAAGACAAAGAGAGGGGAGAGAAAAGGGGGGGGTGAGGGGAGAGGAGGGAGGATGTGGTGCACGAGGGCAAAAAATTATTCATTTCAATCAGCACTTCCTGCTGCTGCACTGAGCCTGGCCCTGTGCTGGGTGCTGCTGGGGTCCTAGTGGACCCGGGCCCTGCCCTCGAGGAGTCCTCCATCTTGTGGAGGGGGGACACAAGTGGCCACAGACCCTGCAGCCTGTGGAACTGGAGGAGCCCAGTGGAGGTGGTGGGGGCTATGCACGGGGAGTGCGGGAAGGCTTCCTGGAGGAGGCTGAGCTGTCTCTTCAACTGTGCGAGGAAAGGGCAGAGCAATTCAGGCAGAAGGGGTAAGCAGAGGCCTAGGGGACTGACAACAGCCCATGAGTTGGGGAAACGCAAGTGGTCTGGGAGCAGCAGGGGCTGAGGTGGGAGAGATGTCCCAAGGCCGGAGCAGGAAGAGCTTTGATTTCCAGCCCGAAGTACCTGGAACTCTCCTGTGTGGCAGTGGGGAGCCATGGCAGATTGTGAAGGAGGGGTGGGAGGGAGTCACGCCTTAGAAGCCTAACATTCCTTCCAGAACCAGGAATCTGGGGCGCCTGGGTGGCACAGTCGATGGGGAAGGGTTGCAAACTCAGTGCCTACACGGGCCACTAGGGGGGTGCCAGTTGAGACGTGGACGCTTCAGCAAGAAGACTCTTGTCTAACACGTGATGCGCCAAGGAGAGAGGAGTCTCGACACTGTCTGGTCCCACACCCTTGTTAATGGGTGAGAGGCTGAGGTCTGGATGGTTTAAGCCACTTGCCTGACACCAGGTCCGATAGAAAAATATTTGCAAGTGAGCGTGGAGCTAATTGCCCCTGATATCAATTCTTCCCATCGTCTAAAGTAATAGAACCCCAGTATTTAGGCATGCATGGTGAGCCCAGGCAAGAGACTACATTGCCCAGGATCCCTTGCAGCCAGGTATGGTCAGGTGACCATGCTCTAGCCAATGGGGTGTGAGTGGAATGTTGCACATGACTTAAAGGGCCGCGATTAAAAGGGCGGGGTCTTTCCAGTGCCCAGCACCCCCAAGGGGAAGGCAGCAGGATGGCTTCTGATGCCCAAGCCTCTGTGAGCTAACAGGGAAGCTGCTGGCGGTGTGGCAGGCCCTGCCTCAACTTCCCCTGCATGCCCACAGACCTGAAGTCAGGGATGCCCGAGGCGGTGCTGATGCCAGCACCTGTGTGGAACACCACGTTGGAGGACTGCCAGACCAGCTGCGCCAGCTCCCACACCTTCCGCTCCAACTCCTCAGGGGGGTCGAAGATCTGTCAGGGGACACAGCAGAACGGAGAGGTCAAAACGTGTCCCAAGTGGCAAAGCAACTAGCCACAGATTGGGATGCCCCTGCCTTGCCCAGTGGGGAGAGCCGATTGGAAAAGGCAGCTTGTCCTCATGTCCCTCCTCTGCCCACAGCCCTCTGGGGCTCCCGCATTCCTCAGGGCAAAAGCCTGAGCCCTCCCAGCGGCCCTCAAGGCCCTGCATGACCACCCTCCCCTCCCCCCCTCCCTCCCCCTCGCCCACTCTGCTCCAGTCACACATGCCTCCTCACTATTCCTCCAGCACACCAGGCCTGGTCCTGCCTCAGGACCTTTACATGGGCTGTACCCTCTGCCTGGAGTGCTCCCACATGGCTCCTCCCTCACCTCCTTTAGGTCTTGGCTCAAAAGTCATCTCATTTGCACACCCCTGTTCACAGCAGCATCATTTACAATCGCTAAAACGTGGAATCAATCCGAGGGTCTGTAGATGGATGAAGGATAGACACACTGCGGTCCACGCACGCACTGGAATACCGGTCAGCCACAGAAAGGAAGGGACCCCGACACCTGCCACGACGTGGAGGGAGCCCGAGGACACTGTGCTCGGTGAGAGGAGCCGGACATAGAAGGACACATCCCGCAGGACCTCACTCTCAGGAGGTTTGAGTCCACAAACATTTACTTACTTATTTATTTATTTATTTATTTTAAGATTTTATTTATTTGAGAGAGAGAGAACGAGAGAGAGCACGAGAGGGAAGAGGGTCAGAGGGAGAAGCAGACTCCCTGCTGAGCAGGGAGCCCGATGTGGGACTCGATCCCGGGACCCCGGGATCATGACCTGAGCCGAAGGCAGTCGCTTAACCATCTGAGCCACCCGGGCGCCCCTCCACAAACATTTATTGAGCACCTACTGGGCGTCAGGCACTTTCTCAGCCCTGGGACCACAGTAGGGAACAAGGCATACAAAACCCCCTCATGCTAGCAGGGAGACAGACACGGAGCAAGTAAATATAAGAAGCCTGATGATGATAAGCTTCAGGTCCCCAGAGGAGTCCCGTCCACACAGACAGAGAGGAGAGGGTGGGAGCCGGGGCTGGGGCAGGGGGTGGAGAGTCCGTGCTTCATGGGGACAGAGTCTCCGTGTGGGGAGATGGAAAGGTCTGGAGACGGAGGCTGGGGGTGCTGCAGGACCGGGTGAGTGTGCTTCATGCCACTGAGCTATGCACTGAAAATGGTTAAGGTGGTACATTTTATGTTGTGTATTTTGCTACAACAACAACAAAAAAAAATTGAAAAACCAGAAGTGATCTCAATGATGCCTCCTGGGTCCTGGATTCAGGCAGGCCCAGCTCTCCTCACCACTCCCTGCTTTATTTTTCTCCCTGAAGCTTACCATCATCAGACTTCTCCCCCCCCCCTTTTTTTAAAAGATTTTATTTATTTATTTGAGAGAGAGAGAATGAGAGACAGCACGAGAGGCAAGAGGGTCAGAGGGAGAAGCAGACTCCCTTGCTGAGCAGGGAGCCCGACACGGGACTCGATCCCAGGACTCCAGGACCATGACCTGAGCCGAAGGCAGTCGCTTAACCAACTGAGCCACCCAGGCGCCCACCATCATCGGACTTCTTATATTTACTTGCTCCGTGTCTGTCTCCCTGCTAGCATGAGGGGGTTTTGTACGCCTTGTTCCCTACTGTGGTCCCAGGGCTGAGAAAGTGCCTTATGCCCAGTGGGTGCTCAATGTTTGTGGAATCAAGCGACAGGCAGGAAGAAAAGAGAGGGGCTTCGGAGGGATTCTGAGGGCTCATATTAAATGCCTCCCTCAGAACGCACAGCCAGCCTTTAGGGGAGGGGGGCAATCTTCCCCCCAGTTTACAGAGGGACGAGGGGACCCAGAAGGGAAGTGACTCACCCCAAGTCCTGCAGCGGCAGAAGGGGTCTTCCTGACACATATCTACGTCCATCCAACCTAAAACCCTTGTCCATCACCCTCAGGATAAAGTGTCAGCTCCCCAGTCTGGCACGGGCGGCCCCGGCGGTCCCGGCTCTGGCCTAATTTGTGCCCCAGGTGTGTTTATTTCCACCTCCTCGCCTTCGCCCCTGCCGAGCCTTCCGCCTGCAACTGCGTCCCCTCGCTTCCCCCATCAGAACTTCGGGACTTCCCGCAACGCGGGGGCCTCGCTCGGTCCAGCCCGGCCGACCCGGGGCTGGGGGCGTCCCGGGCCCCGGGAGCGCAGGGGGCGTCACTTCCCGCCCCCTCCTCCCTGGGAAGTCCCTCCCATTGTCTAGCCTCAGTGCCTCCCGATATTCCCACAATGCCCCGCTGCTGTCCGGCCCCGCCCAGCCCGCGGCGCCGGGGGCGGCCTTCGGGACGCGGGGCCGCGCTCACCTCGGGGAGGCCACACTTGCCCTTGTCCGCGTACGGCGACAGCCCCGCCGCGTAATTCACCGACATCCTCGCCGCGCCAGCGGGAACAATAAAGTTTCTCTTGTTGAGGCCGCTTCCGCCGGAAACGGGGCGGGACAGGAGGGGGGAGGAGGAGTCGCGTTCCCCTCGACGCGCCCGGCCTCTCCCTCCAAAGGCGCACGCGCCTCGTCTGACGCCTCAGGCGCCATCTCAACTGCGGGCAAAGAGACGTCCGCTTCCTTCGAAGCGCTGGCGGGTGGCGGGAGACAGGGGCGGCCGCCTACGGGACAGCCCTCCCTCCAGTCACCTCTCAAATGAGGGGCACAAGCAACCGGTGCCCCCTTTCTTCTTGCAAAGGAGTAAACTGAAGTCCCCACGTCCCTCACGAGGACAGAGGACTCGTGCTTCCAGTCGCGGCTCTTTCCGCTGCACATTTCAGGAGTTCACAAAGTCACCAAGGCAGGGCACTCGTGCACGTGTGCGGGGGGCAACGTAGGGCCTCACCACGAATTACCCGAACGTCATCCGGGCCGGTGGTAGTCTGCGCTCGGCAGGCCAGGTGCACCGCTAAGAGACTGCTCAAGGGCACTGGGGCTGGTGGCCTTGAGGATGCATTTAAGAGACGTGTGGAGCACCAACCGTGCCGGGGAGACCCTGGAGAACAAAGGCGGCACCTTGTGGCGAGAGGTGGACACAGACCGGTGACCGGGAGATGGTGACTTAGTGTGATTAAGGTGCCATGAGGGCAACGGGCCATAGAGAGCTCAGAGGAGGCACCTGACCCAGCCTGGGTGCACCCGGGAAGGCTTCCTGGAGGAGGGGGTGTTGCACCAAAGCTCCGAAGAGTCAGTAGGAATGAGACGGGGAGAGTGAGCCTGTTGGGAGTGACATGGCGTACAGAAGGGGCGTTTCTGGTGGAGAAACAGCAAGTGCAGAGGCTCGGAAGAGAGGCAGAGGGTGGTGGAAGAGAGCTGGTGTCTTCCCACCACGGCTCGTTGGCCAGCAGGCAGCCCCGCGGCCAGCCTGTCTCCTCCCTCTGCTCATCCCCGGCCCCCTGGGGCGGCTGCCCTCTCAGAGCTGATCGGGTGTCTGAGCTGAGCACTTGGAGCTGCCGGTGTGAGCTGGTGGCCCAGCTGGGAGCAGGTAACTGGAGCCAGCGGTGGGCGAGGAGGCCAGAGTCACTGGAGTTGCAGGAGGTAGGAGAGGAGGACGTGAGGGAAGCCTGGGATGGAGGCGCTGGTTAGGGCCTCAGCCCCTTGCCTCTGAGCCCTGGTGTGTAGGAGCAAGGAGAGGCCCGTGTATGTCCCGGCTACGCTGAGGAACTTCCCAGCACCCTCTCTCTCTCTCTCTCTCTCTCTCTCTCTCTCACACACACACACACACACACACACTCATGCACGCACTTCCCACTTCCCAGCCTTTGCATTGTCTAGGGTACATATAACTGCTGCTGCCCCTCTTAGCATCCTGCCTGGCCATCAGACCCTCCTTTATATATCATCACCTCCTCCAGGAAGCTAGTCCCATCCCCCAAGCCCATGGATCCCCTCCTGCCCAGCCAACCTGTGGACTCCTCTTGGGTGTCTTATTACACTCTGCCCTGGGTGTGATTGAGACAGAGGTGGAAGAGAAAGGGTAGGGTGAGTGCTAAGTGAATGGGTATGTTGATTGGTGGAGGGGTGGGTGGATGAGTGGGTGGTCAGTAGATAGATGGGTGGGTAAATGGAAGGATGAACGGATGAATGCACGGTAGGGTGGGTGGATGGGTGGGTGTTGCCTGGGTGAGTGTTGGATGTGTAGGTAGGTGGGTAGGTGGATGGATGGGTGAGTGTTGGATGTAGACGTGGGTGGCTGGGTGGGTGGGTGGTTGTTCAATATGTAAGTGGGTGGGCGGATGGATGGCGGACGAAGTATGGTTGAAGGGTCATGAAGAACCCTGAGAAGGTGAGTCGGTGGCTGGTGGCCAGCAGATGGCTGTATACATGCTTGGGTAGGAGGTTGGATGCACAGGCGAATAGATGAATGAACAGACAGGTGGAAGGAAGGATAGTTTCGAGAATTCACAGGCAGGTTGGACAGGCGACGGACGGGTCTTCACAGGAATCCGACTCAAAATAGGAAGGAATCCCTAGCCACACACCTTGAAATGTGTCTGCCTGTTCTCTATCCCTGTGCACGCAAAGAACATGTCTCAGGCCCAGGTGGACAGACAGGTGCATATACATGTATACAGCCGTCACCCCAGGCCTCTGCTCACCTGGGGTGACTTGCCTCCATGCTCTCCCTCACACAGATGCCAGCCTGATGTAAGGGGACTTGGCTGCAGATAATCTTCTCTGATTATCCAAGAACCGTGCCTTTGTGCTAAGGGGCCTCAGTTCTGGGCCTGTCCTCCAGGTGCCCCTCACTGTTCAGGAAGACAGTACCTGCCCAGACGCTTCCAACCTTCAAAGCCAGGGCTGGGGCAGAGGAAGGGACCCAACTAGGGCTAGGGAAACCCAGCTTGAGGAGTTAAGAGTTCAGCCTGTGGACAACAGGCAAAGCTCATCAGAACACGGGATTTTGTGAACTGGGCTGTGAAGGGTAAATAGGAGTTCACCAGAAAAGAAGGAGAAGAAAGGGCGTTCTGTGTAGAAATAACTGCACAGATGGAAGCTTGGAGACCAGAAAAAGCTTGATCTGCTTGGACAGCAGGGAATACGGGTGAAGTACATATATTGAGCACCTACTGTTTGCTGGGCTCTATGCTAGGGACTTCACTGAAGACCTACCACAAGTTGGTCAAAAGGGGACTATCTCCCTCATTTTAAGTTTGAGGAAGGTGAGACTTAGAGAGGGCAAGTGACCTGCCAAAGGACACACAGCGATTAGGAGATGGGGTGTCCTGCGTCTGGGTCCTGTTCTAGGGTCTGAAATGGCCCAGGGAAGAGGAAGAGGTCCTCTTAAGGAAGGGGAGGCGGGTGCCCTTCCTATTCCCCAGGTGCCTCCTCCCACTCCAGTCCTTATGCTTCCCCAGGGGGCCTAGGTTGAAGAGAACCATCAGACGCTGGCCATGAAGACCCTCCGGGCACGATTTAAGAAGACAGAGGTGAGTCTGAGGCCACTGAGATGCCCGGTATCCCCCCATTTCAGGCTCATGTGCCCCGGGGCCTGGCCATTGGGCCTTTGGAGTACTGTCCTCTGCCCCTCCCCTGATCCTTCTGGCAGCTTCCATATGACCAGGTCCCTCCATGTTCTGGACTCTCCTGAGGTTCCTCACCATACACGGGTTCCTCACCACCCACCCCGTAGCTTCTGCTTCCTCTCTTCCCTTTCCTGTCTACTGCACCCTGCTGCCCTCGTGTCCCCACTGCATCCCTGCTCAGTTTCCAGCCACCAGACCTTTGCCCCGGCTGTTCCCTCTGCCGGGGAAAGCCCTCTCTGCCGGGAAAGCCCTCTCCTGCATGCATTGCTGCCTGTCAAATCCTCTACAGCCCCCACCCTAGGTGGCACCAGTAACTCTTCTTCCGGAAGAAGGTCCATTCTCCCAAGCTCCAGTGACAACTTGCTTTTCTGAGGACTCAATTGCTCAGGGACCCTTATCTCTTGCTTTTGAGGATTCATTCAGCAAATGTTTGTATCAGGCACTGTTGTAGGCACTGAGGAAATGCCTGCTCTCTTGGAGCTGACAGCTGAGTGGGGTGATGGATACTAAACAAGATAAGTAAGTGCAAAGGCATTTTTTTTTTTTTTTTTGTACCATGGAGACAAAGAAAGCAAGGAAAGGGAGCATCCAGGGCAAGGAAGATGGTTGCAATTTTAAAGCAAGTTATCAAGAAAGACCTCACCAAGAAGCTGATATCAGAGCAAAGATCAGAAGGGAAAGAGGGAAGGAATTGTGTGTATATTTCAAGAATTGCATTCCAGACAGAGGGGACAGCCAGTGCAAAGGCCCTGAGGTAGGCTGGAGCTGGCTTCCCATGTACCCACACCTTGGACTGTGAACTCCCAGAGGGAGATGTTCCTTTTTCAGTCGTACCACCCCCTCCTGGCCCCCCAGGTCCCTGCCAGTGTGGGGACCAGTCCAGGGCACTGACTGAGAGAATCTAGGGTTGGAGGACAGAGACCAGTGTGGGCAAAGGTTCAGAGGCTGGGCCAGGCCTGGTTGATTTAGGGCATCTTGGGATCCCGACGAGCAGGTTCCTTGGGCTGGAGTAGAGCGTGTAAGCGGGCTGATGCTGAAGAGGGCCCAGCCCGAGGAGTCCTGGAAAGCCAAAAAAAAGGGGGGGGGGCCAAAGGAACACACAGTTCACACAAAGGAGCACAGTCAGGTGGCTCTGGGTTTGAGTGCATTCTCCTCCCAGCTAGCTGGGTGACTGTGGGTCTGTCCCCAGCCGCCGGTTGCCCCCTCAGGTTTTCCCAACTCATCTTATTTATTTCTATGATTTATTAAGCCTAACATTCCTTTTCCTTTGATTTGTTTTAATTTAATTTTTAAAAATTTAAATGTAATATCATTGAGTTCATTTTTACTTATTTTACCTATTTTTGGTTTTATTTGTTTTTGTTTTATTTGTGTGTTTTTGAACGCTATAAGGAGTTTACCATGTGCTTTGCAGATGTTAGCTCATTTATTCCTCATAACAATCATATGGGGCAGGAGCTTTTATTATCCCACTTTAGAGATGAGGAGGGGAGGCCCAGAGAGCTTAAGGAACTTTCCCAAGGTCACACAGCAAGGAAGTGAGACACCAGACTTCCGCCAGGTTGAGGGCGGAGGGAGTCTACTGATAAAAAAGAGAGAGGTAGGGAGAGACCCAGACAGGAATAAATGGCTTATGAACCACTTACAAAATGTGGCACAGAGTCAGACTCATTCATTGAGGAATGATCCTAAAATTCTTCACCCTGTTTGAAATCCGTTCCTAAGGTGGACTGTTCACGTTTACCCCCCAAGAATTCCTGAGATGTTGTAGCCAGCGGTAACCCAAACCATATCATTGTTTAATTTCAAAAGTAGATTTATACTGAAATTGAATCCTTCAAAAAGTGTGTGCAGCTAAAAAAAAAACCAAAGACACCTGATTTGGGACATGGGTGTATTGGGTGCATAGCACAGGTATGGGGTGAGTGGGGGGGGCGCGGAGGACAGGTGTTAAAGCCTCAGACTGGGTGTGAGGGTGTCTGGGGTGTCTGGGAGGTGGGGAGGAGCCTGGGCTGGAGCAGGGGCAGCGCCAAGAGGCCTGGGGGCGTCCTCCGCATCCCCCATCAGGCAGCTCGGGCAGCTCCCTCCCTCCCTCCCTCCCTCCCTCCCTCCCTCCCTCCCTCCACCGGCCAGCTCCAGTTTCTGGGCAGACAGCAGGAGTCAGGTTCGGCTTTTGTTCACTCCCCAGAGGGACGAAAGCGAACACCGGACGACACCGTGACTGCGTGACTGCAGACACACAGACACCGCCACCCACCCACCCCCCCCCCCGCCCCCAGCTATCTCTCAGGACCTTTCATTCTGTCTTCTCAGCACACAGACCAGCCACGACACCTTGGGCCTGTCCTCCCAGCTGCCTGGCATACCCTCCCCACTCCTTTCTGCTTCTTTACCACCAGCCTTTCCCTCAAGGCCCCACCCAGCACATCGCCATACTTGCTCTGAGCCTTCTCAGAGCTTTCCGGGCCTCAGTTTCCCCATCTGTAAGATGGGATTTAACTGGAGCCGTGAGCCTCGTCCTTGGGTTCCTGCCGGCCTCCTGCCCTTATGTCAGGTTTTAGAAAAATCCCACAAGCAAGAAGATCGGAGTTTTTAGAGGTTCATAGATTCCCACTGCCTCACTGCTTCCTGGAAAGTCTGTCTCTCATTTTTTGTTCTCCGGAGTTACTATTGAATTCATTCAACAGACATTTACTGGGTCCCAACCATGTTCCAGACCCTGTGGTAGGTGCTGGCGGTCAGGCCTGGCTTCACGGACCCACACTCGGAAGGGCCCCATGTGTGGTTTAATGCTGTCTTCTCTGACATTGTAAGGGAATAGACCCAGAGGAAACAGAATGTATTCAGTAGGAGGTGGGGAGAAGAGCAATAAAAACCAAAACCAAAACACCCTCTTCAGGTGCCTTCCAGGGTAGACAACAGGAGAGGAGCCAGCCATGTGGACAGTGGGGGAGGGACGGTGCTCCAGGGGGAGGACACTGCAAGACCGGAGGCCCAGACCAGAAAGGAGACCCCTGCAACGGAATGGGCCTGGCCAGGGCAAGCGTAGGGGAGGTGAGCTCCGGGAGATGACCAGGCTACTGTTCAGGGCAGGGGTGGACCAGTTCTCCCTGGAAAGGGCCAGGCAGTAATATTTTTGTCTTCTGGGGCCCTCAGACCTCAATTCGGCCAAGGCCGAATGGGTGAGGCTCTGTCCCAATAAAACTTTATTTATAGACACTGAAATGTGAATTTCAGGTCATTTTCATGGATCACAAAATATTACCCTTCTTTTGATTTTTTTTCCGCCCAAACCACCTATAAGTGTAAAAACCATTCTTAGCTCTTGAGCTGCACAAAACCAGGCGGGGGTGGGATTCGGCCCGGGGGACCAGTTTCTGTAGACCCTTGGGGACCCCCCGAGAGCAGTCTGGATTTTACGCGGAGTGAGGCTGTTGGAGGCTTTTCAGCAGGAGAGACATAAGAGTTGATGCAGGCTTCAGGAAGCTGGGGGACAAGAGCAGGGGCTGGGAGACCAGGGCAGCGGTGTCCCCACATGGAGCCCGCAGCAATGGGGCTGGACTGCAGGCAGGAATGGGTACGTACATGGAGCTGACAGCCAGTGGGGTTGGCTGGTAGATGGAGTGTGGCACGAGAGAGGGGGATGGTGGTGCCCACATGCCCCAGCGGGGGGAGGGGGGGCGGTGACGGGTGTTCGTCTGAGCTTGTATAGAATCCAGGAGGACAGGCCAGGGCACTGGGAGATCTATTTCAGTTTCCTCCCTGGGCAAGCCTGAGAGGGGCACTCTGCCTCTGGGTGTGAGAGACAGGAGCCCTCAATACCCACCCCTCCCCAATTACTTATTACCAGACTCCCCATTTATCGGCCCCACCTCTCCCTCCTCCTGCCCAAAGGTGTCCTAAGAAGAATCACAGACAGATCTTGCCCCCTGGGGACACTGAGCCATGTCTAGGGACGTCTGTGGTGATCACACTGGGGGTGCTCCTGGCATCGAGTGGGTGGTCCCCCACGGTGCCTGGGACAGCCCCCCGACAGAGAACAGTCTGGCCCTGAATGTCCGCAGTGCCTCGGTGCAGGAACCCAGCTCTGTGGTGCCTGTTGCATTATCTATCCCGTTTAGCAGTTGGGGAATTGAGAGCCAGAGAAGGAGCATGACTGGCCCAAAGTCACACAGTGTGCATAACATGACCGAGCTGGATTCAAGCCCCGCCCCCTTCCTGTCTGCAGTCATGGCTGCTAACCCCAGGTTCCAGAAGGCTGTCTCTATACCCATCCCTTCTCTCCCCTGTCACCCCTGTGTCCCCCCCCTCCAACCACCCCATGGCCCCTTCGTGAATTTGCAGCCACATCAACGCAGTGGACCATCCCACATTTTGGAACCTCTCATAGCTTCCCCGATGTACCCCATTCCTGGATTCCCCCTCCTTCCGTGGACACACCTCCTCCTCTGCCCTACCCTTAAGTATGACCCCAACCACCTGGTCCTGGACCAGGGCATGAGCAACTGGGCTGGTGGAGGAGAGCGATAATTTCGTGATTTCTCCTGAACTTGTTCTTGTCCCTGCCACCGCCCCCAACTCCTGCCCATCTAAGTTTCAGCTCAAATGCCCTCTCTTCCAGGAAGCCCTCCCAGACTCCCCAGTGTCAGGAGTCCTCTCTGAGCTCCTAGCTGGCCTGGCGTCCCCCATTACGGCCCTGATCACCCTGGTTCATCAATTCCCGGGTGTGTATGTCTCCCCAGGGACCCCAGGGATAGCAGGGACATCTGTCTTGTCACCACTGGGAGACAGTGCCCCGTGCAGCACCAGGCTCCCCATAGGACAAATGGACTCAATGACTGAAATTCACATGGCTCAGAGGGCCTGGCCTTGTGAGTCATTCATTCACTCAGCAAACATTTATGCTGGGGTGCCTGGCCCTGCTGTGAAGGGGCCCCCAGTCTGAGAGAACACCCAGCGGACACAGACCCTACCAGCCCCTGGGAGGAGCTGGGTCCTCCCCGTGTTCTGGCGATTTTACTGACCACCTACGGCGGCCTGTGCCCTCAGGATTTAGCATTAGATATGCACACGGGCGCAAGCACATCCGTGTTCAGTGCTTTGCGTGGCCGATCTCATTAGTCCTCCCGCTAACCCTCTGCGTGCAGTAGCAACTGTTTATTTTGTTCAACATTTTCCAGGTGAGGAAAGTGAAGTCCGAAGCAGGTAAGCAAGTATCTTGGCCGGGTCGTACAGGTGTTAAGTGCGGAGGGCCTGGGGATAGGGCCCTGGATTCAGATTCAAGTTTGCCACCCTGCTGGGTCCCCCTGCTGCGTGAGTGCATGATGGCCCGGCAGAGTGGGAAGCTCTGGCTGCCGGGGACTCAGGCCCGGAGTCACCTGCGACCCGCGGCCAGCTCGGACGAGGCGGAGACGCTGCGGGCGGGTCCCTGGAGATCCAGCGGGCAGCCCGCGGGGGCAAGGGAGCCGGCCTCCTTGGCCGCATCCTCCTCCAGGCAGGAAGGTCGGGGAGTGCCCAGGCGGCACCTGGTCTCAGAGCCTAGCCCCTCCCCGACACGACCCCCACCGTGGGGGCGGGACCCCCAGGAGGGGGCGGGGCGCGCGGGCCGGGTGGCAGAGCTCCGCCGGACCCCCACCCCTCCGTCGAGTCCCCCCCCAAGTTTCTCCCTCCGGACCCCCCAGCCCCTCCCTCCAGCGCCCTGCATCCCCTCCCTCCGGCCCCCCCGTAGCCCCTCCTTCCGGGCCCTCCCTCGGCCCCCCCCGGCCCCTCCCTCCGGACCCTCCCTCCAGCGCCCTCCAGCCCCTCCCGCCGGGTCCCCCTTCAGCCCCCCGCCCCTCCCTCCGGGTCCTCTTGGCCCCTCCCTCTAGACCCTCTCCAGCCCCTCCCTCCAGGCTCCCCCAGCTCCTCCCTCCAACCCCGCAGTCCCTCTCTCCGGAACCCTCCCAGCCCCTCCCTCCGGACCCTCCCTCCAGCGCCCTCCAGCCCCTCCTCCCGGCCCCCTCCAGCCCCTCCCTCTGGGTCCCCCAGCCCCTCCCTCCGGACCCCCTCCAGCCCCCTGCCACCCCCTCGGGGCTCCCCCAGCCCCTCCCTCCGGGTGCCCCCTGCCCCTCCCTCCGGACCTTCCCTCCAGCGCCCTCCAGCCCCTCCTCCCCGCCCTCTCCAGCCCCTCTCTCCGGGCCCCCTCCAGCCCCCTGTCCCTCCCTCCGGGCTCCCCCAAGCCCTTCCCTCCGGGCCCCCTCCAGCCCCACCCTCTGGGTCCTCCAGCCCCTCCCTCCGGACCCCCGCCCAGGCCCCAGCCCCTCCCTCCGGGTCCCCTCCAGCCCCTCCCTCCGGACTCCCCAGCCCCTCCCTCCAACACCCCCAGTCCCTCCCTCGGGCCCCCCCAGCCCCTCCCAAACCCCCTTCCGGCCCGGTCGCCTCCCGGAGCACCTAGCCCGGCACCCGGCGCCCTGGCCGCCATGAAGCAGCTGTGCGTGTGCGCCGCCGCCTCCTCCGCGGTAGGGCCAGGGGAGGGGGCGCGGGAGCGGGCGGGGCTCGGGCCCTTACTCTCCCCTCCCCACTCCGCCCCTCCCCGCCCCTGGCCGCTCCCGGCCTGGACCCCCGCCCCAGACCCGGGGAGGACCCGGAGTGAGGGGGTTGCGGGGGAAGGGGGCAGAGGTTGGGGGTGGGTGGGACATTTGGGGAGACATGGGGACGTTCTGGGAGGCAGTTTTGAGAACAGATGGGAACACTGAAAAATTTAGAGGACATATGGAGGGACAGTTTTGGGGAACAGTTTTGGGTGGGTTCGTTTGAGGGGACAATTTGGACTATATTTTGAGGGATCATTTTGGGGAAAATATATTGACATTTGGAGAAAAATTTCAGAAAACATTCAAGGGATTTTTTTGGAAGGATATTTTTAGGACAGATGTTGGGGTCATTTAGGGGGATGATTTTGGAGAAACTTAAGGAATTTGAGGATGACATTTTGGAATGCATTACATGCTAAGTAAGTTTTTGGGGAACAGATCTTGGAACATTTGGGGGACAATTGTGGCATTTTGGGGTCAGTTTAAGAAGGATGAATGACAGAGGACAGTTCTGAAGGACATTTAAAGGGACCCTTTTAGGGGCTCTTATGGGAAGATTTTGGAGGTGGGGGTGATGTTGGAAAGGGGGTTTTCACTAAAAGACCGGCTGGGTGCTGATCTGGGGGAAATTTAAAGGGATGATGCCCGTAGTGGGTGTAGGATGGACCTGGGGGCAGATGCTGGGGGATGCAGACTGGGGGGATGCTGTCTCAGACCCCTTCCCCAGGACTACCTCCCCCTGCAGCTGCGGCTCAGCCCCACTGACCTTGGCTCCTGCCCGCCCTGCGGCCCCTGCCCCATCCCGAAGCCGGCAGCCAGAGGCAGGCGCCAGGCAAGTGCCCAGGGGCAGGTGGTGAAGCCTGGGAGCTCCGGCCAGGGGGAGCGGGGAGGGGGCAGTGATCGCTTGGCCCCACGACCCTCTGGGTGTGCCCCGCAGAGCCAGGAGTGGGGCAAAAGTGATGAGCGTCTGCTGCAGGCTGTGGAGAGCAATGACGTAGCGCGGGTGGCCGCCCTCATCACCCGGAAGGGGCTGGTGCCCACGAAGCTGGACCCCGAGGGCAAGTCCGCGTGAGTGCCCATGCCCTGGGGGGTGTGAGGGACGAGGCCCAGCCATCCTGCAGCTGATCCCCGATCTCTGACCTCCAGATTCCACCTGGCTGCCATGAGGGGTGCAACCAGCTGCCTAGAGGTGATGCTGGCTCACGGTGCCAACGTCATGAGCACAGATGGGGCAGGTACCGCCTGCCGGGCCCTGGGGGAGGGATGAGGAACTCAGACCAGGTGCCCAGCCTGAGGGTCCAGTGGGGCCCTGCTCCCCTGGCTTCAGTGACCTGGTGAAAAAGGGGGAGAGTTCCTTTCAGTGCTCCCAGGAAGGCACAGGGACGTGTCGGGCTGCAGTGCCCAAGGAAGAAGACTCTAGCTGGCACCAATCAGGGTCAGTCGACAGCTTGTGGTCGGGGAGTGGCCAGGACTCAGGCAGTGCTTAAGTCCGAGGAAGTAGCTGGAACAGAGGAGTACCTGAGCTTGAGAAGTATCTGGAGACAGGAGACTAGCAAGTAGAGGTTAGGGGGTAGTATCTCAGGTATGTTGAATAGCTGGAGCTCTGGGAGTAGCTGGGACAAAAGGAGAATCTGGGTGTATGGCTTGACTAGGGCCCTGAGATAGACTGCACCGCCAGAGAGGATAGCTGGAGCTCAGGAGGTAACTAGGCGTGGGGCATAGCCATGTCTGAAGCTTTGGGGCAACATAGGAGACATAGCCGGGATGTGTGGAGCCTCTGAGGGTCTGTGGAGTATCAAAGATGACAGGGAAAGAGCCTGTGGAATAGCAAGGGTTTACAGACTGGCGGGAACATATAGGGCAGCTGGATTCTCAGGGGCAGTGGCACTGAGCATATAGAGTAGCTGGGGACGTGGGGAGTCGCCGGGGCAGGAGGGCTTGAGGAATGCACGGGAGTGGAGTGTAGGCTGGGATGCAGACTAGCTGGAGCTTGGAGAGTCTCTGGCCACGGAGTAGCATGGTTTGGAGAAGTACCTGGGGGTCGGGAACTTACTGGACGCGGGGAAGCTCATTACAAATAGTTGACACAGGTTTGGAGAATGGCCAGAAGCTCCTTGAGTGTGTGGAGCCCAAGCAGACACTCCCTGCCTTTCAGGTTACAATGCCCTCCACCTGGCCGCCAAGTATGGGCACCCACAGTGCTTGAAGCAACTGCTACAGGTCATTTACTTTCTTGTATCAGCTCCTCCCTCAACCCTAGATGCTACCTTCCTCTGGCCCCTACCTCCCTCCCAAGTTCTAGAAATCCCCAAGCCCCCAGATACTCCCTGAATCCTAGATATGTCTTAACCTCTTTTACTGCTGAGCCCCAGCTACTCCCTGGACAACCAGCTACTCCCTGAGTGTCCCGATACTTGCAGTACCAGACTATCTCCTGAGCCCCAGCTTCTCCCCAAACCCTAGGTAGTTCTTAGCCACCATCACTCTCAGAGCCCCCACCCAGCCCCCAAACCCTCAGCTTCTCCCAAGCTCCCAGCAATTTCCACTTGCTCACCAGTTTTCATAAAAGCCAAGTCACTTGGGGGCCTGTGAGAAGGGGGAGAGAAGAGCTAACTAAAGCTAGGAGTCTGAACTCTGGCACAGCCTAAGAAGGGGCAGTTCCTAGAGAACCTCCAGTGACCCGCACCCCTCCCCCACAGGCGTCCTGCGTGGTGGATATTGTGGACAGCAGTGGGTGGACGGCCCTGCATCATGCAGGTGGGTGCAGCCCAGCCTCGCCCCGCCCACCATGACCCAGAGGGTGCTAGGCTGGGGATTCTTCTACCCGGGGCCCTGGGGACCTACCATGAACCTTCCGCTTCCTCCCTTCTCCTTCCTCACCGAGTACCTGCTGTGTGCCAGGCCCTGGGGCTCAGCATTAATATTCAGCAACCCTCTGAGCCACAGACAGTCACCCCACGGGACAGGGAGGGTGATTGAGGCTCGCCCACAAGAAAGTAGGGAAGACCCAGGCTGTCTGACTCCAAAGCACAGCCTGATGTTTGCCAGGCCTGGGTGACACTGGGTGTCACTGGGTGACTGCATGATGGCAGTCTTGGCGGGGGGTGCGACCAGAGTACAATCTCCTTTGACCAAATCCTAGGGGATCTCAGGAAGACCAAAGGTCCAGGCATCCTTAGAAATCATTAAATCCAAACTCCTTCATGAGGGAGGGGAAAGGACCCACCTGCCAGAACCAGATGTCAGCCCAGCATCTGTCCACCATGCCTGTGAGATTGGGGAATGACTTTCACTAATGACTCAAGAAACGTCTGACCTTTTGGGAACACGGAACACATTTGTGTTTGCTTTGGGGTTTTAATCACCGGTTAGAACTTCCCTGCAGTTGGAGTATGCTGCCACCTAGTGGTAGTGATGCCTTTGGTCGCACTGGAAGCGCACTAGGTTTTTTCATGCAATAAATATTTAAGTTCCTGCTCTGTGTGTCAGGCTCTGTTCTAAGCGTGGGGACTACAGCAGAACACAAAATGCCATACCCCCTCAGGCACACAGCAGGTCATCAGATAGAGCTTGTTGACTTTTCCAGTGACCCCCTAGCATGAAACCCTTCCTCCTTTCTTTACGGCTCTAGACACGCACACTGTCTCCCACTTCCTTGACCTTACCATGCTCTCCCCCACTTCACAGCCCTTGCCTACTAAGAAAACTCTACCCTCCCCCTTTCACCTTCAAAACTCAGAACTCAGACCCAACCCCGAGAAGCCCGCCCAGTCTCCGCTGACCGTCTGATCCCTCCAGCAAACATTAACACTCTCTGTATGAGGTTTGGTGCATGGCAGGTACACAATGCTAGTTAAATCAAAGAGAGGAAATACATAAACATTAGTCAAAAGGTCCACCTTAAGAGGGAACCATGAGGGCGCCTGAGTGGCTCAGTTGGTTAAGCGGCTGCCTTCGGCTCAGGTCATGATCCTGGAGTCCCAGGATCGAGTCCCACATCGGGCTCCCTGCTCAGCAGGGAGTCTGCGTCTCCCTCTGACCCTCCCCCCTCTCATGCTCTCTATGTCATTCTCTCTCTTAAATTAAATAAAATCTTTAAAAAAAAAAAAAGAGGGAACCATGATGGAATGTGGAAAGAACTTGGGACAGCAGGTTAGCAGACCTAATCATAGCTCTGTCTCTGACCCTACTGGCTGACCATGGACCTGGCTGGACCTCAGTTTCCCCATCTGTAACATAGGAGTCATACCTTCGCCATTGTCCTCCCAGGGAAGGTGGGAACTTCTCATGAAATAAGGAGTAAGAATCACCTTCGGCAGAAAGCCCCCAGAAAATATCTAAACCTTGCCTACATACCCTCCCTCTTTTTCCAGCGGCCGGTGGCTGCCTCTCCTGCTCAGAAATGCTTTGCTCCTTCAAGGCACATCTGAATCCCCGAGATCGGGTGAGCCTCTGGGATCTTTTTGGGAAGATGCTGTATTTGAGGTACACCGTCACCAAGTGGCAGCATCCCAGGCACCCTTTAAAAAGTGTGAAAAGGTCTGGAGTGAAGTTCGGGGGCACTCATATAGGCTTCCCTACCTCCCAAGATCAGCCGCTCACCTTTTGTCTTATCTTTCCCCTAATTCCCACCAGTCAGGTACAACGCCCCTTCTCATAGCGGCTCAGATGTGTCACACAGATTTGTGCCGCCTTCTCCTGCAGCAGGGGGCAGCTGCAAATGACCAGGACCTGCAGGGCAGGTGAGTATCTCCCCTCCCAGTTAGTCCGTTGTATGCCGTGTGACCTTGGGCAAGTCTCTTAACGTCTGTGGGTGGGGGAATCTAGCTGACCCTCCCCCCCACCCACCCGGCCTGGGTGTGGAGGAGGGCTTGGAGGTGTGAGAATGTCCTCGCTTCCTCAATAGCCCCCTCTCCTGGTAGGACAGCCCTGATGCTGGCCTGTGAGGGGGCCAGCCCCGAAACAGTGGAGGTGCTGCTGCAGGGTGGGGCCCAACCAGGCATCACCGACGCACTGGGCCAGGATGCTGCTCACTACGGAGCCCTAGCAGGAGACAAACTCATCCTGCACCTCTTGCAGGAGGCAGCCCAGCGCCCTTCACCACCCAGTGGTATGCAAGCCTCGCCTATGCAATTTCAGGCCCCCCCATCTCCTTCCAAGCAGTTTCTCGTCACCCCTTTCCCTACTGTAGATAGTCTCAAGGTATCTCTATTGGCTGCATTACGGGAGGTTTCGTGTTTCCCCTGATGCTACTCAGAACAGTTTCAAGGAGCCCCAGAGCTTTCAGATTAATCTAGGGATCCACTCTGCTTTCCTGAGCCATCCTTATCCTTGGGTCTTTGCCTTTCCTAAGAATTGGCACCCCTGCTTGCACCGTCCTGGAGGTGCCATGGTCCTCCCCTTTTGAGAGTTCCAAGGGCCCTGCTATTAGCATCTGCAAAAGTAGCTGATCCTACTTTCAAAATCCTGATTCTCGGGGAATTGGGAGCCCCCCCCCAGCCATAAGTCCCCTCACTAGTGTCCTGCCTAGGGCTGGGAATGGAGCCCCTAAAACAGAGTGCCTGACCCTGCTTCCCTCTCTTCCCTGCCCTCCTAGACGATGACTCAGGCGAGGCATCATCTCAGGTACGGATCTCTAAGCAGTGAATGAGTCCCCTCCCCCTGCACACACTGCCTCCCGCACCCACCCTTGGCCCAGCTTTATGGGAAAAGGAGGAGATGGACTTCTGTCCCAGGGTTATGACCTAGGAAGACCTGTTTGGGATGAATGCCACCTTCAGGGTATGCTGCCACCAAAGCGACAGCAACACCCACAGCATAAGTCTCAGAACTGGGTGAAAACACTGGGGGGATGGGGCCAAATCATGGGGCCGGGGTGGGGCGGTGGAGGGAACTGAGTTTGGTGAGGGCTGGTGCAGGTCAGGGAAGAAGGCAGGTCTGGCCTCTTTCTCTCTCCCGGCCCTACAGCATCTCAGCTCCACAGGGAAGGGGAACGTGTCGACAATCTGGTCTAGTACCACGTACCAAGGCACAAAGAGGGACAGAGAGTGAAGCATAAGACCTGGAACTCTCAGGAAGTGTGGCCTCTTCTGTGCTGGGGTCAGTGAGGACCAGGGAGAGCCAGGGACTTGCTCAGGGTCACACAGGAAGTGAGGGCCAATTTGGGGCTGATGACAGTGGGCCTGGGCTGGCATATTTGGGTGGGAGGCTGGCATATCCCCCATGTGCCCCTGTCACCCCTTCCCTCAGAACTCTGTGTCCAGCCATGAAAAGCGAGGGGCTCCCAAGAAGCGGAAAGCACCTCAGCCCCCTGCCAGCATCCCCGTGCCGGTGAGAGATGCCCCGGCCAGGCCATGGCGGGGAGGAACAGGGGCAGGCAGGAGGGGAGGAAGCTCTGGCTCAGGTACGGGAGGGGACAGCCCGTGGGCCTCATGTGAAGCTGGTGGGTCCCTGGGGCGGAGGAAACAGGATGATCAAGATGCCTACGAGGAGATCGTGCGGCTGCGACAGGAGAGGGGCCGCCTGCTGCAGAAGATCCGGGGCCTGGAGCAGCACCAGGAACAGAGGAAGCAGGAGGTGAGGGGCCACAGAGATACGGGCCTAGGGCTAAGCCTGGGGTGGGGTGCAGTTCTGCAGGGAAGACTCCCCTTACCTCTCCTAGCTCCCGCCTCCCTCTCTTTACCCACACTTACTCCGCTCCAGCCACACGGGCCTCTTTGCTGTTCCCCTAGTGTTCCAGGCCTGGTCCTGCCCCAGGGCCTTTGCATGTGCTGTGCCCTCTGCTTGGAACACTCTTCCCCAGATGCTTCTGTGGCTCCCTCCCTCTTTTCCTTTAGGTCTTTGCTCAGAAACCACTTGCCAAAGACACCTCCCTTGCCTACCTTATTTAAAATTGTCACAGCTCCCACTCACTGCCTAGTTCCCTTTATTTTTATTCATGCTATTGGGCATGCCATGTATCTTATTCACGTTCACCCATTTGACTGTAAGCCCACGAGGATAGGCATGGTTGACCATGACTGGCTCACAGGATTCACTTGATGTTTATTGGAAGAACGGGTATTTGAGTGAGCGAGTGAACGAGTGGTCCCAAAACAGGGTCTGACACTCAATAAATCCTTAGTGATGAGTCAGGGGTCAGAGGAAGGTGCTGGGTGCGCAGTAGGCGCACAACCACTGTCTGGGGTGGGGATGGGGGGCTACTACGGAGGTGGGGTGGGAACGACCCCCGACCCAGATTCAAGCCCTGTCCCCCCCTTCTTCCCACCAGCTGCCAGAGGCAGAGGCCAGCTCCCTCCACAGCCTGGAGAGACAGGTAAGTGGCAGGTGCGGAGAGAGCCAGCCCCTCAGCCACCCGTGTTTCCTCCCCAAGGCTGGCCAAGCCCCCCTGCTGCCGCCCCCCTTCCAGGTGCAAGAGCTGCAGCAGCTGCTGGCTGAGAAGCAGGAGGAGAAGGAGAGCCTGGGACGGGAGGTGGAGAGTCTGCAGAGCCGGCTGTCCCTGCTTGAGGTGGGCGGGGGCGGGGCCTCTCGCACTGTGGTTATGGGGCAGCCACACCAGTATAGGTACAGACTCTCACGGGGACATACACAGTCAAACCTACAAACGCACCATCACAGACAACAGACAACACACCCACACATGTACGTGCGCAGAGTGGACACTTCTCCAGACACGGAGCCGGGACACGCAGAGATGAACAGCCGCGCTCACACACGTGGTCTTGCACATTAAACCGGTGACTGCAGCAAGCATCCGTGATGAACGCTTACTCCCACATGCACACCAGAAATACTGGCGCCTACACAACACACGCTCCTCCATCCCACACAGACGACACACCCACAAACCCAGGTACACGCACACATATTTCCCCCAATACGTGATTACACAAACATCCGCGTGCACCTGTCCTCATGCACACAGACCCACCCATATCCACAAGCACAAAGCAATCACACACACAACAGACTAAAACACAAGCACAAAATCACACACAGTCACAGGAACTCACACGGGGGGGGGGCGGGGGGCCACGCGACACCCCCGTGCTCACCACAGACCCATGAACCCTGAGCTGTCCATACTCACATGCAGACACCCTCAGCCCGACGTGACCCCAGTGCAGGATTCCAGACATAACCCTGTGAGGACACGGCCCCGCATCCCTCTCTCTGTGACCCACACACACGGGCCGCACATACACCCCCAGGCATCGGGTTATGGTCACACATTCGCGCGGTGGCTGGGCTGTTCCCTGCCCTTCCCGGGGAGCCCAGCATAGCCCCATGGCACACAGCTGGCACTCAGCAAACGCTGTGGCCCAGACACGGCCAGTCTGATGCTCCTGGGGAGCGATGAGGACACGTGAATTCCCCTGTCCTCTCTAGATTCTTGGGGGCGGGTTTGGGGCTGGGAAGGGGGTACTACCGGTGCCGGACCCTGTCCCCCGCCCCAGAATGAGCGGGAGAACACCAGCTATGATGTGGCCACTCTGCAGGATGAGGAGGGCGAACTGTCTGACTTTCCAGGTGAGCCCCCACCCCCGTCCTCCCTCCATGCACCCCTGTCCCCCTTGACCCTGGGGCCCCTGGAAATGGAGCCTTGACCCACAGGCATGGAGGGAGTTTGAAGCTGGGAGGGAGGTCGGCCCCCACCCATTATCCATTCCACCTGCTTGCCTTGGGGGCTCTGACCCCCTGCTCCAGACCCCTAGTTCCCATCCCCTGTGGCCCAGGACACGCGGGGCTGACTCTGTGCGCCCACCAGGGGCCGAGGCTCTGCTCTCCAAACGGCTAAGCCCCTCAGCCCAGGAGCTCTTGGCCTCACTGCAGGAGCAGGTGGCTGCACTCACCAGACAAAACCAGGAGCTGATGGAGAAGGTCCAGGTGGGGAAACTGAGGCCCTGGAGGGTGGGATGGGGACAGATCTGAGGACCTGAGGGATTGTTCCCCGGGGGGGTCGGGGTGGGTACACGCTGAGTCTGTGGGCAGGGAAGGTGGCAGTGCCACTCTGAGCCCCCATGGCCACAAGCTCCTGCCAGCTCCCCACTACCTCCCAGATCCTGGAGAGCTTCGAGAAGGACGAGATGGAGGTGAACGGGTCGGCCGAGGTCATCCCTCTGGCCCTCTACGACTGTCTTCGGGCTGAGTTCGACCAGCTCCGCAGGCAGCATGCCGAGGCTCTGCGGGCACTGGAGCGACAGGAAACATGGGGCGCCCCTGGGGAGGGCAGGGCCACGGGAGGCAAGACCACCAGGAATGGGCCAATGGAAATGGAGCTTGACGGCGCCACGGCTCTGGGATCCAAAGTGAACGGAGCTGAGACCACAGACGAAGGGGCTACAGGAGTGGAATCTGTGGAAGCAGCTTCTGTGGGGGCTGAGGCCACAGAGGCAAAATCCACGGGGGCCGAGGCCACAGAAACAAAACCCATGGACACCGAAGCCACAGAAACAAAACCCATGTGGGCCAAGGCCACAGAACCCGAGGCTCTGGAAGAGGGAGGAAATCCAGAGGCAAAGGCCACGGGGGGCGAGGCCACAGAACCGGAGGCTCTGGAAGAGGGAGGAAATCCAGAAGCAAAGGCCAGGGGAGCCGAGGCCACAAAGCCGAAAGCAGAGGAACGGGAAATGAGGGCCAGCAGAGCAGGCGGCGTGGAGGCCGAGTCTGCAGGCGCAGAGACCACGCATGTGGAGGCCACAGCGGTGGGGGCCGCAGTCCCGAAGGCCTCCCCGGGCCCGGTCCTCCACCCT
Source organism: Zalophus californianus (assembly GCF_009762305.2). NCBI lineage: Eukaryota > Metazoa > Chordata > Mammalia > Carnivora > Otariidae > Zalophus > Zalophus californianus. The sequence continues at coordinate 3,101,817 of NC_045595.1, forward strand.
GGTGCTGCAGAGGCTTCCGAACAGCTGCAGGCAGAGCTGGAGACCCGGATTCGCGGCTTGGAGGAGGCACTCTGGCAGCGGGAGCGGGAGGCGGCCGCCGAGCTGGAGGCGGCCCACGGCAAGTGCCAGGCCGTAGAGGCGGAGGCCGGCCTGCTCCGGGAGCGGGTGCGCCAGGCTGAGGGCGGCGAAGCTGCTGGGGGCAGTGACATGGTCCAGCTGCGGGCCGCCCTGGAGCAGGCCCGGGAGGACCTCGGAGTGCGGGACGCCCGCCTCCGGCAGCTGGAGGCGGCCTCAGCCTGGCTGGACGAGGCCCGGGCTGGCCGGCTGCTGGCCGAGGAGGAGGCCCGGGGCCTGCGGGCAGAGCTGGAGCGGCGGGAGGAGGTGCGGCTGGAGCAGAGCCGGGAGCTGCAGGTGCTGCGGGAGCAGCTGGCCACGGCCACCGCCGCCGGGGAGCGGCAGCAGGCTGTGGCCGCTGAGCTGGGCCGAGCACGGGATGCAGCTGAGGCCCGAGCGGCTGAGCTGGCCGCGGCCTGCGAGGAGGCTCGGCAGGGCCTGGCGGAGCTGCGCGAGGCTTCCGAGGCCCTGCGTCAGTCGGCGGTGCCGGCCTCCGAGCACCGCCGGCTGCAGGAGGAGGCCCTTGAGTTGCGGGGCCGGGCGGCCAGCCTGGAGCGGGAGGTGGTGGCCACGGGCAAGGAGGCCGCCCGGCTGCGGGCCGAGCTGGAGCGGGAGCGCGTGGGGGGCGTGGCCAGCCTGGAGCACGAGCGCATCGTGGGCGCCCTGCAGGCTGACGTGGCCCGGCTGGAGGGGCAGCTGGAGGAGCTGGGGCGACGGCATGAGAAGACCAGCGCCGAGGTCTTCCAGGTGAGCGTGGCCAGGCCAGGCCCCCGCCCGGCACAGCCCAGTCCCAGCCCAGCCAGCAGCAACTTGGCGGCCTGACCCGTCCTGTAGGCACCTGACCCTGTTTGCGTTTCTGGGTGGATGGCTGACCCTGAAACCGTTCTGAGCTCTTGGACATCTCAAATTGTGTTATCTTTTCTTAAAAACCTTTGGCTATTTTGACCCCATCAACTTACTTTTTCTTTTCCTTTTTTTTTTTTTTTTAAGACTTTATTTATTTGAGGGGCGCCTGGGTGGCTCAGTTGGTTAAGCATCTGCCTTCCGCTCAGGTCATGATCCCAGGGTCCTGGGATCGAGTTCTGCATCGGGCTCCCTGCTCAGCGGAGAGCCTGCTTCTTCCTCTCTCTCTGCTTGTGCTCTCTCTCTGTCATATAAATAAATAAAATCTTAAAAAAAAGGACTTTATTTGAGAGAGAGAGAGGAAGAGAGAGCACAAGCACGGGGAGGGACAGAGGGAGAAGCAGGCTCCCCACTGAGCAGGGAACCTGATGTTTTTTTACTATGACATCCATTTTCTCTGCTGGCCTGAAATCTCCCTGTGGTTCTTCTAGTTGGCTGTTTAGAGCTTGTCATTTTGTCTTTGGATCATTTTTGATGTTTCAGCCCCAAAGTAGAAGGACGTTATTTATGCCCAGAGATTTTTAATCTAATATTTTGAACCCAGTAGATTTTGATGCTGAGTTGTTGGTTTAAGGCCAGGGAATATATATATAATTTTGTCCCTCATGGTGGACATTTGATTCCGTCTCTGCTCTTAAAAAACAAACAAAAATCTCCACAAAAACTGGCAGGTGTTATAACAAAATATGTGAATAAGAAGCCACATTCATTAGTTGTTGTTGGGAAAGCATTTTTCTCTCCGTGCCTCTGTTTACTCACCCCTGGGACAGAGATAATAATACTTCTGAATCCTCGGGTGAAAATTGAATGTTTTAATCTCTGTAAATGATTTAGGGCAGTCATAGTATAAGAGATCAGTAAGTGGCAGCCAGAATTAACTGATTTTAAAAGAGCATTTTCTTGGAAGAATAATGATTCTGTTCTAAGCACATGCCCTGTATTTGTCCATTTCCTCCTCACAATTACTCTGCGAAGTGGGGGCTGCTATTACCCTGATCTTCCATATGAGGAAACAGACACAGAGAGGTTGAGTCAGTTGTCTGAGGTCACACAGCTAACAGGTCACGAGCGTAAGGATGGGTCAGAATGTTTGCGGTGTCCGGGAAGAACCCAGCACTCCCTGAGTCAAACTCCTCGATATCAGAATGGGCTTGAATGTCCTTGGGCCCGAATGGAAGGGTCAGGAGACTCTGGGGTCCTCATGTCCCCGGGGTCACGCATGGGCTTGGGCTGCAGGTCCAGAGGGAGGCGTTGTTCATGAAGAGTGAGCGGCACGCGGCCGAGGCCAAACTGGCCACCGCAGAACAGCAGCTGTGGGGGCTACGGACCGAGGCCGAGCGGGCACGCCAGGCCCAGAGCCGCGCCCAGGAGGCCCTGGACATGGCCAAGGAGAAGGACAAGAAGGTGCGTCCCCTTTCCCTGTGCTCCCCTGGGGGTTCCCACCCAACAGAGGTTGGGGGAAATCCAAGAATGTCCCAGATGAACGAGTCTTGGGAGATCAGCCCATTTTCTAGATGGGAGACTGAGGTACAGAGAAGGAAGGGGACAACTCAGACACGCGGGCTACTGTTCTAACTGAATTATAACCACAGTTAACATTTATTGAGCACTTACTGCATGCCAGGCCCCGAGCTATGTATTCGACATGGACTAACACATGTAATCCTCACATCAAGTTTCCGTAAGATCGGTGCTCCTGTTGTCCCCATTTGAAGAAGCAAGGCACAGGGAGGGGATGCCACTTGCCTGAGGTCGCACAGCCACGCAGAGGTTCAGCCAGCGTTTGGGCCCAGCTTCCCAAGTTCTGGTCTTCAGTAACGATGATGGTTGACAGCAGGCCATAGCTACCGAGTTGGGTGGTTTTCACACACTATCACTTTTAATTTCCCTCTAACCCCAAAAGCCAGAAGGCATTCTTATTTCTGTTTTCTAGATGAGCAAGCTGAGGCTCTGAGAGGCCAAGGTGACGTGTCAGAGTGACTCGTCAGGTCGCTCGCTCATTGGACAGGCACGTGACTCCCAGAGCCCCAGGTGCATCAGCATAGAGTCCCCCAGCTCTAGTTCACTGTGTGACCTTGAACAAGTCAGTTGACATCTCTGAGCCTGTTACCACCTTCTGCAAAATGAACATAAAGTTGTGGTTGAGATTACGGTTTATTTGTTGCAGGATCTCTCCCCCTTGGCACCTAGTGACACTGGGGTCAGGTCATTCTCTGTGGGGGGGGTGTCCCAGGCACTGTGGGGGGCTGAGCAGCATCCCTGGCCCCACCCCCTCCATGCCAGGAGCACCCCCAATGTGCCAACCACAGACATCCCCACACATGGCCTGGGGTTCCCTGGGGGCAGAGATTGAGAACCTCTGATCTGTAGTATAATAATAAAGCTTAGCATTTATTGAGTGCCTGCTGTTTGCCAGGCACAGTGTAGATTTAACCTCCGTTCAGAATCACAGTAACCTGCCAAGGTGAGAACCGTGATTCTCCTTCCTTTACAGATAAGGAAACTGAGGCTCAGAGGGGTTAAGTCGTCTTCCCAAGATCTCCTGCAAGAAAGGCGTAGGGAGGGACCCAAGCCCAGGGCTGCCTGACCCAGCCCCACCAGGCCAGGCTGCTCTGGGCCTCCTGTTCTGTCAGCCTCCCCTTTCCAGAGTCCGCAAGAGGGGCTGTGACAGGATCGACAAACTTCTGGAAAGAGCCAGAGTCCATGTTTTCGGCTCTGACGTGTCGGTGAATGGGCCTGGCAGCGCATCAATGAAATTTTATGTACGAGCTCGGAATTTGATTTAATTTTCCTATGTCATGAAATATCATTTTTCTTTCAACATTTCCCCCCCAACCATTTACAAATGTGAGAGCCATTCTTAGCTCACAGGCCAGACTCCCGCGGGCCAGAGTTTGCTAGCCTCTAGGATGTGACCTTCCCTCACCAGCCTCTTCTCTAGGTGCTAGGGAGGTCCAATGTCCTGGGCTCCAGGCTCAGGGTGACTGTAGGTGACCCCCTAACCCCCCGCCTAGATCACAGAGCTCTCCAAGGAAGTCTTCAGTCTTAAGGAGGCCCTGAAGGACCAGCCAGCGGCCCCAGGCACCCCTGAGGTGGAGGCCCTCCAAGGCCAGGTCAAGGCCTTGCAGGAGCAGCTGAAGGTGAGGACATGGGACGGGGGGAGGAAAGCAGTTCAGGATTTTTTTTTTTTTAAGATTTTATTTATTTATTTGACAGAGAGACAGTGAGAGAGGGAGCACAAGCAGGAGGAGTGGGAGAGGGAGAAGCAGGCTTCCCGCTGAGCACAGAGCCCGATGTGGGGCTCGATCCCAGGACTCTGGGATCATGACCTGAGCCAAAGGCAGCCTCTTAACTGACTGAGCCACCCAGGTGTCCCCAGCAGTTCAGGATTTTAGCAGCTGTCACACTGGGGCAGGGGCTCTGGGTGTAAAGGGGGCTTTGGGGCGTGTTGGGGGGGGACCTGCTTTCCTAAGCACCCCTCCCCCATACTCACAGCAGGCTGCCAGGAACCACAGTGCCGTGGTGGCCTCGTATAGGAGCCACCTCCTGTATGCCATTCAGGTGAGTCCCGCCTGGCCACCAACACTCCGGCCTGTTCTCCCATCTGTACAGGAGGAGAGATTCATGGCCTCCAGGGGTGGGGTGGGAGGGAACCGGGAAGCCAGAGCAGGAGTGCCCAGGCTCTCTCTCTCTCTCTCTCTCTCTCTCTCTGCTTTCCCCCATCCCAGGGTCAGATGGATGAAGATGTGCAGCGGATCCTGAGCCAGATCCTACAGATGCAAAGACTCCAAGCTCAGGGCCGCTGAGCACCACAGCACTGACCCTCTGCCCGCCAGGCTCACGCGTGGGGGCGTCCAGGCTCACGCGCTGACCTTCTAAGCTCGGACACCAGCCTGGGCCTTCTCTACTGTACTTAGCTGCGTCCACTGCCCCACTGGTCCCCACATGCACTGGCCGGTGTCATCCCCAGCCCTGACTGTGCCCCCGCCCCAACCGGAGAATCTGTGAGCCCCCTCTCCCGCGTCTGGTCCTGTCGGTCCTGTAACCAGGCAGCACCCCGGACCCTGGGAATAAAAGCTCTCAGAGCAGAGGATGAATGTGTATGGCCTGATCGCTGGGCCCCTGTGGCAGGGAGGAGAGGGGTGGCCTAGAGCAGGGACTGGCAGGTGAGGCACTCACCTCCTGCACCAATGACTCAGACCCCGGAATGAGTACTGTGTGCGTGCGGTGTTGTAAAAAGTCAGAAGTCCACGATGAACAAACCGTCCAAATGTTAAGTGACGACAGCATCCAAGTCGGCGTGTGCCCTGAGTCACCTTCCTCACCCTAAATCCAGCCCCCCTGGGAGACTCCCACCCCCAGCCTCCCTGCCCTTGGGCAAGTCCCCTGAAATCCCCCGGGGCTTCTTGGCTCTTTCCAGCCGAGGTGGGGGAGGTGGGAATATGGCCTGTCTCCGGGGTTTCCTTGAGCGTCCGGGGCCGGCACCGCGTCTGTAGGGGCTCAGCCCGTCCCTTGGCGTCCTTATGGCTCAGAGAAGGTCCCGCAGGAGGGGCTGCCCTCCCAGGGCCCCGCGTGTCTGTGTCTCCGTGGCCTGGAGCGTGGAGTGCTGGCCAGGGTGGATCCCCACCCCTGCAGTCAGTCGGTGAGTAAAGGGGTGATTTCTGTGTCCTGCCTGGGTCTCTCTTCACCCTGTGTCTCCCCGTCTCCAGGTCCCTCTTCTGTTTCTGCCGCTGGCTCACGGGCTCCCATCTCTGTCCCTGTCGCCTTCTCTCTGTGTCTCTGTGTCTTTGCCCGCACTGGCCTTCCTGTTCTTCTCCCTGTCCCCTTCCCCTTCCTGGGGCTTCCCCCCCCCACCCCCCGTGCTCGTCCTCCCTGCAGCGGAAGGAAGGACTTGCAGTCAGGCTGTTGTGGGAAAGGCCACGGGGGCTCCACTTCTCTCTTTTGAGACCTCCTCTCCCGCCCCCTTGCCCAGGGCCTCCAGAACCTCGCGCCCAACCCAGCTGTGACAGGTGAAGGGACCAGGGCTCCTCCACCGTCCCCGCACAACTCTCTGCTGGCTCCTCAAACTGCCCAGGGAGTCAGACCCAGGGAAGGGAAAGGGGGGGCTTTGACCGGGGGCTGTGCGGCCCCCTCGGGTGGGACCCAAGGCCCCTGCCTCCCCAAGGTGCTCCCGGCCCCAGCTCCTGACAGCAGAGCCCGTGGACTCATGGCCTCAAGACTTCTCCTGGTGCTCGCCCTCTGGGTGGGCTGCTCACCCTGCAGCGGGAGAAAAGGTATGTGGGACCCGCCGGGGGGCCTGGGGGGCAACAGCAGAAGGACACTACCCGGGGCCTGGAGTTGAACTGTCTACCATGGAATATTCTGGGCTGTGGGGTGGGAGCTCACACACCTACTAGAGAACCCACAGGTGGGAGGGGGTTACCATCCCATTGCACAGGTGGGGAAATGGAGATACAGAGGACCAGTCCCACGGCAAAGCGACACCGGGAAGTGGCAGCCACAGCATGGACAGGGGGAGGGGGAAGGAGGGAGGGAGACATTTTAATTGCATGCATTTATTCCATGCACTTCTAAACAAAGCTGCTAGGAAGAGGGGCTACACTGAGACAGTTCCCTCCCACCGGGGCTCCCCACCACTCAGGTCCCCCTGTGTGGCTCCCTAACCCTCAGTTTCCCCATCTAGAAAATGGGCTAATACTCCCTGCCTTCGCAGGTTGTAGTGGAGGCGAGAGATGATGCAGCTGCCCTTTTTTTTTTTTTTTTAAGATTTTATTTATTTTTTGGGCGCCTGGGTGGCTCAGTTGGTTAAGCAACTGCCTTCGGCTCAGGTCATGATCCTGGAGTCCCTGGATCGAGTCCCGCATCGGGCTCCCTGCTCGGCAGGGAGTCTGCTTCTCCCTCTGACCCTCCCCCCTCTCATGTGCGCTCTTCTCTCTCTCTCTCTCATTCTGTCTCAAATAAATAAATAAAATCTTTAAAAAAAGATTTTATTTATTTTTTGACAGAGAGACACACAGAGAGAGGGAACACAAGCAGGGGGAGTGGGAGAGGGAGAAGCAGGCTTCCCGCAGAGCAGGGAGCCCGATGCGGGGCTCCATCCCAGGACCCTGGGATCCTGACCTGAGCTGAAGGCAGCCGCTTAACCACTGAGCCACCCAGGTGCCCCTGTAGCTGCCTTTCATTTACATATTCATTTGCTGCACAAACCTTTATTAGGCACCTACTGTGTGCCTGGTGCCTCCGGCTGGCAGGGAGGCTGAGGCTGGGCACATGTAGGGCTCTGACAATCCCGGGGCGGGTTGGAAGCTCACACGCCGTCCTCTCCCTCCGGGGCCCCAGCAGCCCCCACCCAGCCCAGGGTGCGGTGCCGGGCCTCTAGGTACCCAATTGCCGTGGATTGCTCCTGGACCCTGCTGCCCACTGCACGCTCCGCCAAGCCCACGTCCTTCATTGCCTCGTACAGGTCAGAGTGCCCAGGAGGGCGTCCTGGGGTTTCACACTGGGGCCAGGACAGCTGGAGGCCTAGTGAGTACCCGAAACCCCCGGGATTCCAAAGCAGCATGGGCCAATAGAGATATACTTCCTAAAACACAGCCTGCGAGTCACATGTGGAGTTCAAACCCTTCTAGAAGCCACATTTAAAAAGGAAAGAGAAATGACGTGACTTTTAATATTTTGCTTCAGTATCATCTCAATATTCCAGATATTTACTTAATAGGATCGAGTATCACTTAACATGCTTATGTGCAATTTATATATGTAAATTCATAATAGAAATTAGTTTTATTTAGTGGGATTAAAGCAGGATCATGTCAACATGTAATCAACATGTTAAAAGTTAATGAGGTATTTTACATTCTCTTTATACTAAACCTGAAACTCCATGTGCATTTTACACACAGAGCACCTTTCAACTCACGTGCTAAATGTTCACAGGGAATTCTTAGTCTCTGATTAGACTTTATAAAATCTGTAGGTAGGAATGTAGAGTCACCCACCTGGGTCGTCCTGAACAACTTTGTCAAGTTTTCTGACCACCAGGAAATTGACATCGAGGGCAGATAACATAAATTGGAAAGCGGCCCTCGCTTGCACCAGCCACATTTCGAACAGCGGACAGCCACTCATGGCCAGTGACTACTGCATCCGACGGGGTGGTCGGAGCACGTGGAATGTTCTGGAAGGCTGTATGTGCAGCGCTGAGCTTGTCCCTAGAGTCTGAAACCTTGGGGTCTCAGAACTCAGGACAATCAGAATCTTCTTATTTCAGAATCTGTGAGTCTGTAGACCTCGGAATGTTGGAATTCTAAGGCTGGAATGCTGACATTCCAGAAACTTGTAGAATCTGGACCCCAGCGTCTCCCTGTAGGGTGTTCCCCCTGGCCCTGGGTCCACACAGGCTCCGTGATGTTGGGGTGAACGGCTACCTCTGGGTCCCACGGCCAACAGCAGGACCCCAGCCTGTGGTCCTTGAGTAACCCCGCTTCCCCATCCCGCGGGAAGTGCTGAGGCCCTCACGCTGCCCCTGCGTGTCCAGGCTCGGTGTGGCTGCCCATGGGGAGAGCAGACCCTGCCTCCAGCTGACCCCTGAGGCCACCAGCTGCACCATCCCAGACGTCCAGCTGTTCTCCATGGTGCCTTATATACTCAACGTCACAGCGGTCCAGCCCTGGGGCAGCAGCAGCAGCTTCGTGCCCTTTGTTCCCGAGCATATCAGTGAGTGCGGGTGGCAGCGCGGGGCCGTGGGGGGTGGGGAGGGCCGCCAGCTTGCTTGCCCCTCCCCGCTCTCACCACCCACCTCCTGTCATCCATCCGGGGTCCTGTCGGCTCCACGTTTGCATTTCTTCAAGAAGCCGCCCACTTCTCCCCGCACCGAGCCCCCACCCGGCCCAGCCTCCATGTTCGCTTGGACCGGCTCAATCCCCTCCACCCTGGTCCCCAGTCCTGCCCTCAGCCCCACGATCTGCCCTCCCCACGGTGGCCACCAGAGGGCGCCTGTGAGCACCCGAGTCAGGTCCCACCCTCCCCTGTTGTCAGCCCTTCAGAGCTCCCACCTGCCTGAAGTAAAAGCCCAAGCCTTCCCCAAGGCCCCCAAAGTTCTGCACGACCTGCCCCATCCCCTCCGTGCCCTCCCCTCCTCCCTCTGTCCTCCTCACTCACTCACTCTTCTCCAGCCACACACGCCTCCTCTGTTCCTCCAGCCCACCAAGCAGGTCCTTGCCCCAGGACATTTGCACAGGCTGTGCCCTCTGCCTGGAAACCTCTTCCCCCAGATCTCCACACAGTTCACTCCCTCACCTCCCTCACATCTACTCAGATGTCATCTCCTCAGTGAGCCCTCCCATGAGCACATTATTAAAGACTGCAAACCCTTCTTTGTTGCTGGTGATTATTAAGAAAGTCTCGTAGTTCAAGAGTCAAACATACGTTATCATATAAGCCAGCAATTCCAGTTCTAGGCGTATACCCCAGAGAAATGAAATTATATGTACTCAGAAACTTGTAAAGTTCACGGCAATGTTATCCATAATAGACAAAAAGCAGAAACAACACAAGGGTCTGTCAACAGATGAATGGATACACAAAACAGGCTCCGTTCATATTATGGAACATTACTCAGTCGTGAACAGGAGCGAGGCACCCACACATGCTGCCCCGGGGACAGACCCCGAGCCCTCGATGCTCAGGGAGGGAAGCAGACACAGAAGGACACACAGGGTGTGAGTCCACGTGGGTGACACGTCCAGAACAGGCTGATCCACAGACGGGAAGTGCATTAGTGGTTGCAAGGGGCTGGGGATGGTGAGTGACTGCTGATGGGGACGGGGTATCTTTTTGGGGGTAATGGAATGTTTTAGAGTTAAATAGCTCTCGATCTTTCTTCCCTACTCTTGATGCCCCATGGATTTGCTTCTTGTTTCTTGTCTTTTGCCCTGATGGACTGAGCTCCAAGAGCACAAGGGTTGGGTCTATATTGGTCACTGCTGTGTCCCCAGTGTCCAGGATGCCGCTGGACATTCACTAGACACTCAATAAATACTTGTTGGTTGATTGGATGAAGGAGTGAGCCTACCAGCAGCCCCTGACCTCGCCTCCTGCTTGTCCGTCAGTCAAACCAGACCCTCCCGAAGGCGTCCGCCTGAGCCCCCTCCCTGGACAGCGGCTGTGGGTGCAGTGGGAACCCCCCCGGTCCTGGCCCTTCCCAGAGATCTTCTCACTCAAGTACTGGATCCGATACAAGCATCACAGGTCCGCCCGCTTCCGCCAGGTGAGGAGGAGGGGAGGAGAGGGGAGACAGCACGTGCCATTCACAGCGGCCAGAAGGCGGGAACCGCCCAAATGTCTGTCAGCAGATGAATAGAAAAACACACGTATCCACCCACGCGTGGGCAGGTCACCCAGCGGGAACAGGGGTGAGGCGCAGACACGCGCTGCCCCGGGGACAGACCCTGGGCCCACCACACTCGGGGAGGGAACCAGACACAGAAGGCCACACGGGTGTGTTCATCACGATTCCATTTATGGGAAACATCCAGAACAGGCACATCCCCAGACAGGAGGGCGGTTCTGGCTGCCAGGGGCTGGGGAGAGGGAGCGGAGAGAGATGGCCGATGGGGACATGGCTTCCTTTTGGGGTGATGGGCTGTTCTGGAACTAGAAGGAGGTGATGGTTTACAACACTGGGAATATACTCAAGGCCCCAGATTGTTCTCTTTAATTGGTTAATTTTATGTCATGTGAATTTCACCTTGATTGAAAAATACGTTGTTTAAAATTTTTACAAAGTAAAAGATAAGTAAGGCAAGGGTATTGCCGAGCATCTGTGGTCAGTTGTGTATTAGCCTCAGATGCCAGAGCCAGGAGCTGCATGCTTGCAGGGTATAGGCTTCCGCGACCCTGTCGCATGGGACTTTCTGGGACCGCGGAAATGTTCTACACGTGCACTGACTAAAATCGTACCACGAACCTCATGTAGCTACTGAGCAGCGGCGATGTGGCAAGTAGTCAAGGAACTGGCTTTGACATTTTATTTAGTGTGCATTCGTTTTCTTTTAAATATTTTTGCAATTTATTTTCATTTATATACATATAAATAAATTTTTATTTTACTTTTTAAGATTTTATTTTTAAGTAATCTCTACGTGCAACATGGGGCTTGAACTCACAACCCCAAGATCAAGAGTCACACTCTCCCAGCACCGTCGGTTAAGCATCTGACTCTCGGTTTCAGCTCAGGTCGTGATCTCAGGGCCATGATATCGAGCGCCATATCAGGCTCTGTGCTCAGCACAGAGTCTGCTTAAGATTCTCTCTCCCTCTGCCTCTGTTCCGCCCCCCTGCCCTCCTACAAGCTCTCTCTCTAAAATAAATAAATATTTTTAAAAAGAAAAAGAAAAAAAGGGAGTCGCAGACTCTACCAGCTGAGCCAGCCCAGTGCCTCTATTTTTTTGGAAATTTTTTAGTGGTCAGAATGAAGGTGATTTTTTTTTTAAGATTTGTTTATTTATTAGAGAGAGAGAGAGAGAGAGAGAGAGAGTTGGGGGAGGGGCAGAAGGAGAGGGAGAATCTCCAGCAGACTTTGGCTTTGCAGGGCTCCATCTCACCACCCTGAGATCATGACCTGAGCTGAAACCAAGGGTCGGACCCTTAAATGACTGAGCCACCCAGGCGCCCCTATTTTTGCAATTTTTAGATTGAGACAGAACTCACGTGTCATAAAATTCATAAAAACTGCACAAGGCAAAAAGTCCTTGAGCATATTCGCAAAGTTACGCGATCGTTAATCTAAAGTAAAACGTAAACCGCCACATCCACCTGCCATCAGGATGACCCAGGACCCAGCGGGGAGGCGGACAGTCAGATCTGGGGCCAGGAAGTTGGTTGGAGGGTGCAGGGGGGGCGGATATTGGTCTGTCGTTCTGTTCTGAGGATGAGGGGGACCCGGCAGGGGGCCAGAGCCGCATCTAGGAGGGAGAGTGGGAGTGGCGGGAGAGAGACGGGGAAAGGCAGAGCCGAAGTGGGTGTCTCCCTTGTGCCCTTGGGTTTTAGTCTATAGAGGTGCCTGAGAGCGGACCCAGAGAGGTCAGTGCCATTGCAAGAAGAATTGGTTACATTTCCCCAGAGAAGGGGACATGCCACACCACGCAGGCCCGCACGGGCAACATCAGGACGGGAGGCAGAAACAGGAGTCCGGGGAGAAAGCCCCTGTGGGCGGTTTGGTGGGAAGGCAAGGCAGGGCTGGGTGAACCGCTCGGCTGGGGGCTGGCGAGTGTGAAGACTTCTGGCCGCCTCTGGGCGGCACCTGGCCCCGGGAGGCTGTAGGGCAGGGGGACGGCTGGCTTGTGTGCGAGCTGGAGGGAGTGGGCTGTGGGTCTGATGGGCTGGTGTGTATACGAGAGCCATGCTCCTGGCTGGTCGGCCATCTCTAAGAATCCGCTGACCCCGGGAGGGGCAGTCTCTCCCTGGTCAGCAAGATGTGGCCGACAGCAGAAAGAGAGGATGCCGAAAACTTAACAAGGGTGATACCGCGGGGCCAGGAGGGAGGGAGGCATTGAGGCTGATCACAGAGGTTGTGGCTGGGGCCTGGAGGAGGAGTGGGGTGTTGGGGTTGGGGGTCTGTGTGGTCCACAAGAGTGTCCGGAAATGGGCGGCTCGGGGGGCCAAGGATCAGGAAGGACCAACAATGTGGAGGGGGCCTCAGGGGCATACTTGTTAGGATGGAACAGGGGAACCGAAGCTCCGTCACGCGGTTCCGTGCCCCACGGCCCCTCCCAGCCTCCTTGTCCCCACTGACCTCACCCCTCTTTTCTGCTCTCAGGTGGGGCCTATTGAAGCCACATCCTTCACCCTCAGGGCTGTGAGGCCCCAAGCCAGGTACTGCATCCAGGTGGCTGCTCAGGACCTCACCGACTATGGGGAAGCAAGTGACTGGAGTCCCCCTGCCGCTGCCTCCAAGCCCATGGGCAAATAGTGGGGCTTCCCAGCCCCCCCCCCGCCCAGAAGAGGGGCTGGGTCCTTGACATCCGCCCCCCACTGCCACCCACTCAAGGACGGATGGGACCCATCCGGCTTGGGTTCGCTGCTGCTGAGTTGCTGCGCAACATTGGACAAGTGACTTTGCCTTTCTTTCTTTTTTTTTTTTTAAAGATTTTATTTATTTATTTGACAGAGAGAGAGAGAGATAGTGAGAGCAGGAACACAAGCAGGGGGGAGTGGGAGAGGGAGAAGCAGGCCTCCCGCCGAGCAGGGAGCCCGATGCGGGGCTCGATCCCAGGACCCTGGGACCATGACCTGAGCCGAAGGCAGACGCTCAACGACTGAGCCACCCAGGCGCCTGTGACTTTGCCTTTCTGAGCCTGTTTGTCAATCTGTGAAATGGGGATGCACTTCTCCCTTAGGCCACAGTACGGGGCTCTGGGAACTATGAACTTCTGATGTGTTTTATTGTTTAACTAAAAAAAGATTGTTGCTGGAATCAGGATTCCTCCTCCTTTCATTTTTTAAAAAGATTTTATTTATTTGAGAGAGTGAGAACAAGCTGGGGGGTTGCAGAGGGAGAAGCAGGCTCCCCGCTGAGCGGGGAGCCCGATGCGGGGCTCGATCCCAGGACCCTGGGACCATGACCTGAGCAGAAGGTAGACGCTTGAAGACTGAGCCACGCAGGCGCCCCTCCTCCTCCTTTCAGTAGACCCAGATGAGACCCAGAGAGGAGAGGGTGAAGCGGGACACCCACAGCGAATCCCCACTCCCATGGATCCCTGGGGTCAGGGCTGGACCAGAGGAGGAGCCTGGGGCTGGGGAGAGGGCTCTGCCTGGGACGGGGTGAGGGGTGAAATCCATTCAGCTCAGCAGTTCAGTTCACCTACCTCCTGAAAAGCTGCCTGGGGGTGAGCCCCACTATGGGTAGATGCAAATAGGGTATGAGTTTGGGAAGATTTCTCTGGCGAGAGGGCGGGGGGTGGGGGGTGCAAAGCCACCAGGACTGAAGGTGGGAGAAAAATCCATGGGCTTCTCTGTGAATTTCACTCGGGTCTAAAGTCAAAGGTCACCTTCTCCGAGAAGCCTTTCCTCACCACCTCACGTATGGCCAGCAGTCATGGCCCCCCAAAACATAGCCGCCCCGTAATCCCCAGAATGTGGGAATACAGTCCTTTACATGGCAAAAGGGACTTTGCGGATGTGATTAAATTAAGGATCATGAAGATCCTTAATTCAAAGATTCAGGATCCTGTATTAAGTGAACGGATGTCCCGGCGGGTTATCCTGGATGGTTCAGGTGGCCTAATGACAAGGGTCAGAGGGAGGTAGGGAAGGTGATGCGCGGACAGAAGCAGAGGCCGGAGTGGATACCAGGCCACGAGCTGGGGCGTGCAGGCGGACTCCGGAAGCTGGGAAGGCCGAGGAAACAATTCTGCCCTGGAGCCCCCTCCCATCCACTTTAGACTTCTCTCCCCTCCACCCTGAGAGAGAGAGAGAGAGAGAAAGAGAGATAGAACACACAGGAGGGGAAGGACAGAGGGAGAGGGAGAATTCCAAGAGGCTCCACACTGACGCAGGGCTCGATATCACCGCCCTGAGATCATGATCTGAGCTGAGATCGAGTCCGATGCCTAACCAACTGAGCCACCCGGGTGCCCCAACTTTAGACTCCTGATCTCCAAACCATAGGATAATAAACGTGTGTGGTTTTAGGACAGCGAGCCTGCGGTAACCACGCAGCAGCCACAGGAAGCTCACACACCCTCTCAGGTGCCCCTTCTCTCCACTGTCCCAACACTGCTCTGTTGCACCAGGTGGGTTTGGGAGCTGGTGTGCATGTGCAGGGCAGGTGCGTGCGGGAGCTGGTGCATGCATGTGCAGGGCAGGTGGGTGCGGGAGGGGATGCGTGCATATGTGAAGGGCAGGTGGGTGCGGGAGCTGGTCTATGAGTCTCTGCCCGGGACTCCAGGTAAACTTGGGGAAGGGCGTCCAGGCTGCTCTGTGGACATGAGCCCGTGGGAGCTGTCCCCGGTCCCCTGGTGCGCGCTAGGGACACAGGAACACGTGTGGCTTCCCGCAGCCCAGCACACAGAGTAAGCGCTCAACGCCGACCTCCGTGTTCGCTCCAGAAAGGAGTGAAGAGCAGGGAACGTAGCGAGCAGCGGCCACTGCGCGTCACGATGGAATTTTCGTGAGCTCCTGCTCACCTCTAGGGGGCGCAGAACCTCCCCGGAACTTCAAATCAGCCGACCTCCGGAACCTTTGCCATCAACTAGCGAGGGTATAACTCGGAAGGGAAGGTAGACGGATTCGGCCCTTGACAGACGGGGACCAAAGCCAATGAAAAGGGGACCTGCGTATCCTCCAACCAATAACAGAATGGAGGAAGTGACGCTAGCGGAAATACAAGGGACGGTCAGCGGAGTTCGGCAAACACCGAGCCTAAGCATTCTTCTCGTGCTTGTGAGAGAAGTAGGAGGCAAAGATGTCGGAGCGAAAAGTTTTAAACGTAAGTATTTGGTGACTAGGGCTTTCTAGCCGGGGCGGGACACCTCGGAGCTCCGGCCTCGGTGGGTTTCCTATGCTCTCCTATTGGAACCTTTTTCTTTTCTCCAACGGCCTTCCGCGGGGCGGGGCTTTCAGAAACCTCCCAATCAACTTCCGTAGCCTTCGGGGCGGGGCTTAACATGGTTGCTCCATTTCTTCGCCTTATTGGTTGTGCCGAAGGGAGTTAGCCAGTCACGTCCCTTGGGGGCGGGTCCGCCTTGGCAGTATTGCCGTTCGCTCCTCCTCCAGGCGCGTGGCTCCGTGAGGCCCCCGGCCCCCCCGGGGGTCCGGGGGTTCGCGTCCCTGGGGGGGCTTCGGCTTTGCTCTGCTCTTCCGCTCCGCTGGCAGGGGACAGCCGCCTCGGCTTCTCCCGACTCTGGTGGAAAACCGGTGGGGGGGGCTCAAAAGGCAGGATGAGGCCCCTGAGTTCCGAGTCCGCGTCCGCACCCCCCCGGGAGGGGTGTGTGCTCCGTGTCGGGGAGTGAGCTCCCCGGCCTGGGAGTGTGTAAGCCCAGGATGTAAGGCCAAGAGCCCAGGTTTCCACGGGCGGGCCGATGCCACTCCCTGCGGCCTCGCGCTCTGATCTTTTTAGCAGTTAGGTATCCACCCCCGGCGTCTTCACAGTCCAGGGCAGGTGCCGGACTCTGTGTCCACGAAAGGCCTTCTGTCCTGACGATCCAGCGGGAGCCCTCTGTCCTCTTCATTTCCTGGTGCATACTGCGCCAGCGCCCTGCTCATCAGATTGTGGAGGCGGACGGGTTCCCTCCGTTCAGATGAGGACAGCGAGGCCCAGGGAGATAGCCAGGGAGAGCAGGGCTTGGACCCAGGGCCCTGGCCACCGGACCACGCAGCTTCCCCCAGAGCCGTGTCCCCGTCGGGACTCAGTTTCCTCCTCTGTGACGTGGGCACATCACGTTCTGCCTCGTAGAGGCTCTGCAAGCATTCTGTGAGGCAAGGGCTATAAAGTGTTCCGTGTAGCAGCGCCCGGCACCTAGTAGGTGCTCAGAATATTTTCTGATTATCCAGTGAAGCTGTTTTCCATGATCCACACCTGCCTTGCGCATATCTCCCAGCTCAGACTCCTGTGCAGGAGCAGTGCATACAGCAGGCCCGAGGCTGCCGTCCCGGCTGGCTTCGCGGGTTGGACCTTGGCTGGCATCCGGGAACTGGAATCTCGGGATGGTTCCCTTGCTTACACTCTTTGTACAAACAACATGGGTTATGCTGAGCACCGGCCGTCCTTCCGGGGTCTAGAATGTTGGAAGCTGCGAGGCAGAGGGGCCGGGTGACCATCCCTCAGTGAAAGCGCTGGGCTCCCTGTGTGCTTCTCTGGGAGACACTATCTCACATGTGTGGTCCTATTTCCTCACTGGGGTAATTAACACGTCTGGTGTGATTCCACGGGGAGAAGACTCTGGAAGCTTGTGCCTGGTCTCCCCGGACCCCTTCCCACACACCTTTTCCCTTTGCTGATGTGTCCCTGTGTCCTTTTGCCGTAGTAAGTGGTAGCCGTAAGTACGAGTGTATGCTGAGTCCTAGGAGCCCTCCCACCAAGTCATCAGACCACAGGGTGGTCCTGGGGACCTGCGTACAGCTCCTCAGAGCTCCTCCCTCTTCTCCTGGCCTGCTCCTGTGCCCGAAACAGCTCCCCTGACACTTTCACTTCCCACAGAAATACTACCCGCCTGACTTTGACCCATCAAAGATCCCCAAACTCAAGCTTCCCAAAGATCGGCAGTATGTGGTGCGGTTGATGGCTCCCTTCAACATGAGGTGAGTGCCCCCCCCGTGTAACTCCCCACGTGGCCCCTCACGTGGCCCCCCACATAAGTCCTGGCAGACAGACCCGGTGCCTGACACCCCCATAGAGTGGCTCATCCCTGGTACTCAGACCAGGTCCCCAGTGCCGGCTCAGACATCGACTCAGTGAGCACGGGACTATGCCAACCCTCACTTTCCTCACAGATCGGGATTAACCCCCTGACTCAAGAGCTCCCGGCCAGTATCTGCCTTGAGATCTTTTTTTTTTTTTTTAAGATTTTATTTATTTGACAGAGAGAGACACAGCGAGAGAGGGAACACAAGCAGGGGGAGTGGGAGAGGGAGAAGCAGGCTTCCCGCGGAGCGGGGAGCCCGATGCAGGGCTCGATCCCAGGACCCTGGGATCACGACCCGAGCCGAAGGCAGACACTTAACGACTGAGCCACCCAGGTGCCCCTGCCTTGAGATCTTGATCGTAGGTAATAAGTATGAGTGCAGAGATGGGACCTTGTGTACTAATTCACCGCCTCCAGCAGCCACACTTCTTCATACCCCAGGACCTTTGCACAGGCTGTTCCTTCTGCCTGGAACATTCTTCCTTCTGCTCTCACTTGGCCAGCTCTTCTTCACCCCTCAGGTCTTGGCTTAAATCTCACCCTCTCAGGGGCACCTGGCTGGCTCAGTTGGTAGACCCTCTTGATCTCAGGGTCGTGAGTTCAAGCGCCACGTTAGGTGTAGAGATTAATTTTTTAGAAAATAAAAAGCTTTAAAAATATATATTTCAAAAAACTTTTTTCCATAAAATCTTAAAAAAACCTCACTGCCTCAGAGAGGCCCTCATGACCCACTGCCTGACCCCTTCCATGATTCCCTCTCCCTCACCATCCCCAGATCTTGCCCTTTGTACTGCTTCACAATTACTGTGTCTTAACCGATTTTGAGCCTCATGCTTTTTCACATTTTAGCAAATTGAAGTCGGATTCACCCGATCATCAGACACCTTGTTCTCTGAAACTCATTGTGTTTTTGCATCTCATTGGTCTGTTTCTCTCCTTCATCCATTTATTTTTAAAACGCAGCAATCCTTTCAGGCACCTGCTGTGTGTCAGGGCCTAGGCGGGGCAGGGAGGGCGCTCTGGGGACCAAGGTGCCCCACAAGCTCCAGCCAGGCTGCTGCAAGCGTGTGACAGGCGAGTCTCAGCAGGTCTGGGCCACCTGGACGCTTCCCCGGAAGGGGGCCCCGGGGTCAAGGCCCAGGCACGTAGTAAGAAGAGCGTGCCAGGTGGGGGGAGTCTGAGGCAGGCTGCCTCGGGAATGGGGGAGCTCCCTGTCCCGTGAGGTATGCCAGCAGCCATCTGCCAGAATGCCAGTGTCCCACCAATGGGCACCAGGGTGCCGTGCTGCCCTGAGTCCCTCTGTCCTGCCCCACAGGTGCAAGACGTGCGGAGAATACATCTACAAGGGCAAGAAGTTCAATGCGCGCAAGGAGACGGTGCAGAACGAGGCCTACCTGGGCCTGCCCATCTTCCGCTTCTACATCAAGTGCACACGGTGCCTGGCAGAGATCACCTTCAAGGTAGACACCAGCCCAGCAGGGCTGGTCCTTCCCCCCGGGGGCTCCCCGTGCCTAGCCTCTCCCTCCACGGAGCTCCTGTTTCACTCTGTCCCCAGGAGACAGACTTGTTCCCGGCAGCATTATGTACAAAGGCCCAGATGTTCCGTGACACGGGATTCAGGGAACAGACGGCACCATGACGTGGCGTGTAACCGGTCACGGTCACAACTGTGTTGAGAATTTGGGGGAACGGCCGAGGACCTTATGTTCTGTTGGAGTTTCTTCTTACCAAATGCTCTTCCCTTTAATAAAAAAAAGTACATTGGTACTTTTGGGTATACTATGGGTATAAAATTTATACTATGGGTATAAAAAAAGTACATTGAAAGAATTACGTATTTTGATTACTTTTTTTTTTTAAGATTATTTATTTGAGAGAGAGCGAGCACGTGTGCACACAGGCTGCGGGGGAGGGGCAGAGGGAGAGAGACTCTCAAGCAGACTCCCCACTGACCGCGAGCCCAACATGGGGCTCGATCTCACCACCTGGAGATCATGACCTGAGCTGAAGTCAAGAGTCGGATGCTCAACCGACTGCACCACCCGGGTGCCCCTATTTGGAGTACTTTTTAAACAACAGCTGTAGTGAGATATGATTCAGATATCATGCAATTCACCTTTTACAGTGTATGATCCGGTGGTGGTTAGTGTATTCACGGGGGACTAAACTGACCCCGTGCCCAATTCCAGGAAATTTTCATCACCCCCAAAATGAGCCCCATAACCGTTAGCAGTCGGTTGCCATTGTACCTGCCCCCGCCCTGGGAGCCACCCGTCTGCTCTCCGTCTGGGGGCCTGCCCGTTGCAGATGGTTTCTGTGAGTGGCGCCACGCGCTCTGTCCTTGCGTTTGTGTCCTGGTGTGGTTCCGGGGTCCCCCACACCGTGGTGTGTGACGGGGCCCCTTCCACTTCACGCTCAATCACGCTCCAGCGCAGGAACATACCACGTTGTGCGCAGCCATCTGCCTCCTGATGGACACTTGGGTCATTTCCAGAAAATGATCTTTCTACCTGAATTGTAATGATATGTTTAGATGTTTACGAATACATACGAATTTTTTCAAGACTAGAGGAAAGTGGTATAAGTTGGCCTTTCTGGTGAAGAACTTCGGGTGATTAAGTAGCTGGGGTTACACGCTTGGGTCACGGATCCCCACGCGCATGCGCGCGTGGTAGAAACAGAGCTCAAACGGAGCTGCGGGGCCGGCGCCGGAAATCCACCTGCCGCTCCCCCTGCCCAGCCAGCCCCGTGCCTGGAAACAGTCCTTCTGGACACACGGCAAAGCCGCAGAGCCGGCACAGAGGGTCGCGCCGGCCCCTCGCCCGCTTCCCCTCCTGCCCGCATCCTCCACGCCCGCAGTGCCTCTGTCTCTCTTGCAGTAAGAAACCGACCCGAATGTCACCGTCAGCCACGTTCCACATACAACGTGGGTTTCCGTGTTTTCCCTGATGCCGTCTTTCTGTTCCAGGGTCTCATCCAGGATGCCAGCTTATATTTCCCCTCTCCATTCTAGAAATGCATGTAGGAGCATGCCGTGTATGTACTTGATATGTGATTTATAAGTATGGAAAGTCGTGAACAGATGCGCACATGAGCGCGCACACGTGCACACACGCTCAGAGCAGACAGGAAGGCAGGGCACGTGCAAAGGCCCAGAGACTCATATTCGCGGAGGGTGGCAGCAGGCAGGTGCAGAGGGGCCTGAAGATCCATGCTGTGGAATTTGGCATTTTGTGAAAGGACGGGAACACTAGAAAGTAGTATTCGACCCAGGCATTAAGAAAAGGGGGGGCGCCTGGGGGGCGCAGTGGTGGAGTGTCCGACTCTTGGTTTCAGCTCAGGTCCTGATCTCAGGGTTGTGAGATCGAGCCCCGTGTCAGGCTCCGTGTCGGGCTCGGCACTCAGCAGGGAGTCTGAGATTCTCTCTCTCTCCTCCTCTGGCCCTCCAGCTCAGGCTCGCTCTCTCTCTAAAATAAATAAATCTTAAACAAGAAAAAAAAAAAAAAGACAAGGAAAGGCATGAGCAGGAGTGAGGCCCGGGGAGGCGCTCTCCCAGGCTGCTGGCTGCCGGCTAGCAGGAGCTCTGGATGCCCAGGGACACGGGATTGACGTCTGCCCGTTCTCCAGACAGACCCCGAGAACACAGACTACACCATGGAGCACGGAGCCACACGGAACTTCCAGGCGGAGAAGCTCCTGGAGGAGGAGGAGAAGCGGATGCAGAAGGAGCGGGAGGACGAGGAGCTGAACAACCCCATGAAGGTGAGCCGGGCGCTGCCCGTGTGCGCCTCTTCCTGCCTCGGCCCCCGGGCGGGGCGGTGGGGTGGGCAGAGCTCCAAGGTGGCCCCGGGAGCCCTGCCTCCTGGTCATGCACCCTGCGTAGCCCTGGGAGTGCGCACGCAAGGACCTCACTCCTGCAGTCAGGTCGTTACGTTGGGTCACGGTCGGACTCAGGAAAGGGAGGTTGTCCGACGGGCCAGATCTCTCAGCGGAGCCCTTCATCTGGGTCTGGAGGACATTAGCCATGTGAAGGGGCGGGCCTGCAGGGGGGGCCCGCATGGCAGGGAGCAGTGGGCGTCCCCGTCAACAGCCAGCAAGAAAGCGGGGACCTCAGTCCCACAGCCACAAGGAACAGAATTCCGCCAGCAGTCCGAGCGAGGCTGGGCCTTGGATGAGACCACCGGCTCCTGATTTCAGCCTGTGGAAGCCTTATCGGAGAACCCAGCCGCACTGCGCCGGGCTCCTGACCCACACCAGCCAGCGGACAGCGAGGTCCCTGTGGTGTTAAGCCATTGAGCTGGTGGCAGATTGTCATGCAGCCAGAGGAAATGAGTATCAGGAGGCAGGAAGTTGGACTTGAGAATGCAAGGTGTTTCCTGCGGCTGGCTGCCCCTCAGTTTGCAAAGAAGATGCCCGTGACCAATGGCTGTGAAGACTAGAAGTATGGAAGGAAACAGTCTCTTTAATGTTTCCTGGCTGTGTGACCTTGGGCAGGGCACTTGGCCTCTCTGTGCCTCAGCATCCCTGTGTGTCAAATGGGATTGAAGACCGGCCGCAGAGGTTGTGGTGGGGCTTAAGTGAGTTTGTACATGTGAAACTCTGGGGATGGGGCCCGGCACATAGGCAGGAATCCCTGAGTGTTGAAACTCTGATTGGTCTTCTTCAAACAAATCATCATCTTCCGCTGGCCTCTTCCATTGGACCTGATGCGGGACGTTCCGCAGTGAGCGGAGCGGCAGGCAGGGAAGAAGGCTCCGCGGAGGCGGCGTGTGCCCAGAGCCGCCTGAGCGGTCATGTCCATCGTGGACCGCCCACATGGCCACAGGGGCTTACGGCCTAATTAGTTACCCCAAAACCGCAACTTACCAAACACCTCTCATCCTCCAGTTTCTGGGGGTCAGGAGGCCCAGGGAGCTGAGCTGGGTGTTCAGGCCTGGGGTCTCTCAGGAGGGCCTAAGTCAAGCTGCAGGCCAGGCCGCATCTTGTGAAGGCTCAGCTGGCCATGTCCCTGCCACGGGGCCCTCTGCACCCCGCACGACATGGCGCCGACCTCCCCAGAGCCAGTGATCCAGAGGAGCAGGGAGGAAGCCTTTTAGGACCCGCTCTCAGAGTGACACACTGTCATCCCATCACACTCCGCTCGCTGGACTTGGTCACAGAGTCCAGCCTGCACTCACGGGAAGGAGCATGAAGCTCTGCTTTTTCAGGGGAGGAGCATCAAAGAATTGGGGGACTCATATTCAAAACGTCGGGACTGCTGCTTCCCTCTGTACGGGGTCTCAGCCCAGAAGCGGCTGACGCAGGCTTCCCACCCACGCCTCAGACACCCGGGCTGGCCTGGTTCCTCTGCACTGTTGCAGAGATGAAACAGGCTTACGCTAGGCAACGTGTCAGCCTGGGGCCTGGCATGTAACAATTGTCGTTTTTAATCTTTGTTACTATTATTTTTTTTAAGTAGCTGCACACCCGACGTGGGGCTCGAACTCACGACCGGGAGGTCAAGAGTCGCACGTTCCCTTAACAGCCAGCCAGGCCCCTCATCTGTGTTTTTACCTTTAATTCATGAAGGTACCCGGCTGCACATCCAACCACGGGGCCTCAGGAGGCCACTCCCCGTCCCCAGGCCTGGGTGCTCTGAGCTGGGAAATGGGTGCAGCAGGGGGACCGGGCAGGAGGCCCCTGAGCAGGTGCTGTGGGTGCAGGCAGGCGTGGGGGCTCCTCCCCTGGCAGCTGCTGCCCTCCGTAACCCCAGCAGCTGCACGGAGGGGCGGCGGCCCCGCACGCTCAGCCTGGGTCCTGCCCGCCAGGTGCTGGAGAACCGGACCAAGGACTCGAAGCTGGAGATGGAGGTTCTGGAGAACCTGCAGGAGCTCAAGGACCTGAACCAGCGGCAGGCCCACGTGGACTTCGAGGCCATGCTGCGGCAGCACCGGCTGTCGGAGGAGCAGCGGCAGAAGCAGGAGCAGGAGGAGGAGGAGCGGGAGACGGCGTGAGTGGGCCGCGTGGGGCCGGGCGGGGGTCCCAGGCGTTCGAGCCACCTCACAGCCTTTGCTCAGGCCTCCGCCTGGAACACCCTCCTTCCAGATCTTCTGTGGCTCCTTCAAGTGTCCCTCCTGCAGGAGGCCTTCCCCACGCCCCCCCCCCCATCTCACTTTCTCCCATGGCACCTGTGTCGTGGTCACCGACGTCACTCCCTAGGTTTGATGATTCACCCAGGCCTGCTGCGTTCACACTTTCTGCACGGCACTGACCACCCTGCTTCACCCATCTCCTGGTTCATTGCCTCTCTCCTTCCCTCCCTCCTCCAGAATCTGGACAGGGGCTTGTTTGGCTTCTGCGTTCCCGGGGCCTGGAACAGGGCCAGGCGCATAGTAGGTGCGCGGCAGGTGGGCGGGGTGGCGAATGGCGCCCAGCCGGGAGAGGAGTCTGCATGTGGGGAGCTCCAGGCGTGGCCCCGCCCGGGTCACCCAGCCGGGGTCCCAGCTGAGGCGGGCTGGTGCCATCAGCCAGCCCTTAGCCCCACAGCCCTCTGTGGGCAGAGAGGATTGCAAGGAGTTTGGATACTCCTCCCTGCCCCGCTCACTGCTGTCAGGAGGGGTGGTGAGCTGAGCAGGGCATCGCAGGTGCACGTGCCATCCCACAGGGCCTTGGTGGAGGAGGCGCGCAAACGCCGGCTGCTGGAGGACTCCGATTCAGAGGAGGACGTGCCTGCTCCCGCTGCACCGCGGCTGGCCCTCCGGCCCAAGCCCACCGCCATCCTGGATGAGGTGAGTGCGCCCCCCCCCCCCCACACCCAGTGCTCTCAGGGCAGCAGAGACGGGGAGCCTGGCCCTGCCGGAGACCACCTGTGAGTCAGCGGGCCCGGCCGCATGCCGGGACAACCTTGTCTCCGAAGGCGGTGGCAGGCGTGCAGGGCTGCGGTTTACCGACCTCTGCTCAGCCGCTGAGACGAGCAGACCCCCAAACTTGGAGACTTCGGAACACAGATGTGTATCTCCCGGTCCCCGTAACAGCCCTGGGGTGACCGCCAGGACTTGGCAGGCAGTGCTGCTCCCAGCGCTCAGGGACCCAGGCTCTTTCCAGCTTCTCCGTCTGCTCTCTCCTGGAGCGTCGGTCCCAGCTCTAGGGTCACAGCTTCCAGCCGGGGTGGGGGTGAGAGGGGTACCCACCAGGGCCCCGCAGCTCAGCATCAGAGGCAGCCCGACTAGTGAGCCGCAGGGGACCTGGGGGCTGCGGCAGAGGGAGGGAGGAGGACTTGGCGGGTGGACTTCACAGCACGGCGTCTCGTCCATCCCCCGTGGTCAGGGCCACGCTGGTGTGTTGATCGACGTCAGGGGCTAAGGCGGGAAATGCTAAGGAGTAGTCACCCCATACGCATTTTATTTTAACTCAGACGTCTTCGTGGTCTGTGCTAGCTAGATGCAGGTTCAGCCACTGGGTAAGACCCAGAGTCCCGCGGTCTCGACTGCACGGAGGTTACTTTTCTGTTGAAAAGTTGTGCACAGCCACCCCGAACGGCGATGGGCCCCAGGCAGCATCCTGCTCGGGCCTCTGCTGGCCTGGGGGGCTGCCCTCCCTGCAGGGTGTCTCAGTACCACCTTCACATCCTAGCCCGGGGCGAGGGCCGGGCAGGGGAGAAGGACGCTCAGGGCCGCTGTACCCTCGGTCCCACACATCCTGCTGCACACATTCCACTGGTCAGAGCCGAGTCACCTGAGCACATCCTGCTGCAAGGGAGGATGGGAAATGTAGTCTTTCTGGGGCGCAGCCATGTTCCCGTGAGGCTCCCAGGACTGTCAGCAGAGAGAATGGCCCTGGGGGACGTGCACGCCCATCCCTTACTCTCCCACACAGAATCAGAATGTTTTCTTTGAGTTTCTGTCCCCTGGTGACAGGTCTCACACTGTCTTTCTTGCATAAACCGCCCCCAGAATTGTCTAAAATTTCCTTTTTTTGCTTTCACGTGGAACAAGAGATTGGATCCACTGTGAAAGCAATCTGTTTCTTTGCTGCCCCCCCCCCCCCGCCCAATCTGTTCCAGGTGTCTTCCTTGCACCTAGTTTGATGACAGACTTTTTGTTTAGTTTTGCACAATACGGCTCTGCCGAGACTTCCCAAACCCTCACTGTGACGTTTACGGGAGCCCGTCCCCTTCCGTGCCTGTGGTGCCTGTGTCCGTGTCCGTGGTTTCATTTAGTGGCAGCGTGTGCATCTGGTGGACACGGGCTTGGGGAGGGGGCTCACTAGGGCTAACGCTGGGGGCCGCGTGAGTGGGCTCAGAAAGCTGTGGCTAGGATCGCTGGCCCCTCTCCGCACCCCACTGGACCACATCTGCCCCGGGGCAGCACTCGCGGGGTCCCGGCTCCAGCCGAACCAGCCCCTTGCATGTGCCAAGCCCAGTCCGCCTCCTGGAGCATTGTCCTTCACGTCTCCGCTTGTTAAGTCCTCCTCCTGCTGAAGTCAGCCCACAGCCCCCTCTCTGAGGAGACCTGTCCTGACTGCCCTGTCGACTGGCCGCGCTTCCCTCGTGCTGTCACACCACACTGGTGTCTGTCTTCGTGTCACACCATTTGTCGGGACAGACTTTGTCCTGTTGATCTGTTTGCTTGTCCATCCTCCCTCCTCCCTCGGACGGTGGGCCCCAGGAAGGCCGCACCCTGTCCATCATGCCCCCGTGGCTCCAGCTCCTAGCTCAGACAGGACCTCCTGAATCCGGGGGGTTCTCGTTCCTCTGTTTGAACATAAAACATAAAAGGGGTCCTCTCCTGTCCGGTTGAAGGGCTGGAGGTGGGGCTGAGTCCCTCTCTGCCTTCCCCTCACTAGTCCCCAAAGTGGGGGCCTCCGTTTCTCTTCATTCCCTCAAACGCATTGGGAGAGCACCTTCGTGCCAAGAGGTGTTCGTGGCACTATGGACCCAGTCATGAACATGACAGGAACCCCCAGCATAGATGAGGGGGTACGTACGAAGGCAGTGGAGGGCACTGGGGGCATGGACATGCGGCACTCACTCGATCACTTGAGGCTGAATTGGAAGGAAAGGTTTCCCAGAGGAGCTGATACTTGGGTTGGGTATTGAAGGGTGGGGAGGAGTTCACCAAATGCTTTAGAGGAAAGGGGGCATTGCAGGTGTTGGGAATGGCACGGGTAAATGCACGGAGGGGAGAAGGCGTGGTGTGACTGCAGGAAGTGTTAAGTGCAGGGAGGCTGGAGAAGGTGGCGTTTGGGCCAGTTCACCCACTCATGTCCCCCCCTCACTCCCAGGCCCCAAAAGCCAAGAGGAAGGCGGAGAGCTGGGAACGGAGTGTTGGCACCCTTGGCAGCAGGCCCCAGCTGTCAGGCCTAGTCGTGGTGAAGAGAACAGACCTGGGTTGCAGCACCCAGCAGGGCCTGGCACCGCCGCCACCCACCACCCAGGGTAGGTGCCCTGGGGTCCTGGGACCGGGGTGCAGCGCCTCAAGCGGCCGCCACCAGGTGGCAGCAGCGCCCCCAGTGTGGCCTTGCAGCTTGGGGGAGCCATCTTGAGTGGTGGGGAGAGGGGGCGGTGCGCCCTGAACCAGGGCTGTGGGGTTGAGGCCGCGGAGCCTAGCTCTCGCCTCCCACCCAGGCCCCATGCAGAGCCGGAAGCCGGCTGAGCCTGCGCCCTGGACGCCCGGTGCCTCCTCCCTGAGCCAGCTGGGGGCCTATTCAGACAGCGAGGACAGCAGCGGCAGCAACTGAGACCCCAGGCCCTTCCCCGGGTCAAGGTCCCGTGTCCGGCGTCAGCTGGTGGTGGGGGCAGGATGCCTCGGCACCACCCGGAGCCGCGCATGACCGGACAAACCCCGACGTCCTCTGCGGCGGCAGGGCCAGCGAGGGGTTCGGCCGAGGGACTCGGTTCCTCCTGTCCCCCCACCTGCCGGCCCTCGGGGACCGCGGGGTCCCCAGCTCACGCTGCCGCCCTCCCGGCCCTCTGTTTGGGGCTGCGGCATCCCCGGAACGGCGCTCGGCTCCCGGCAGGCCTCGTGGTCCTCCCTTTGACAGCCGCGAGGGCTCGGCTGTGTTTGGGGGGGCACGCGGGAGAACGCACCCACCCCTTACTAGCGCTGCCCCTTCTGGCCACAAAACCCGCAAGCCAATGAAAGGAACCGCTGTCTGGGCTGGGCCCCTGTTCCGCCGGCTTCTGGGGGCGGGGGGGGGGGGAGGGGGAGGCCACAGAACCACACAGTGTGGCCAATCTGGCCTCTGGTTCTCACAAGCTGTGAGATGGGAAAGGCTCGTTGATTAGTGGGTGTTTGGGGAGAATTTGTTATGTGGCAGTAGATCACCAGTACGTCACTGGTCACGTGCCCAGGAAATCGATTCCGAAGCTCACGTTCTTTCAAGGTTGCCGGATTTCAACTCCGGTATAATTCCCTCCCACTTCAGAGTTTTCCAGTTGAAGGTCTTGTGTTCCCGCCAGACTCCTTCAGCACCTGACCTGCAGCTCTGCTCCCGTGCGCCCCACCCCGGGGTCGCCAGCCTCAGCCCTCCCCTCTCTCTCTCTCTCTCTCTCTCTCTCTCTCTCTCTCTCTCTCTGTCTCTCTCTCAGGCACATTCACATTTGTTTGGCATTTGGTAATGAGGCCTTGTGCTTCTTGCTATCAGAGTTTGGGAGATGAGAAGCCCCCACTTTGGGGATCCACTTTCCTGCCATGATTTCTGTGCTTAAGTATGACTGGAAGAAGCGAGCTGGGATCCAGCCAGGCCCCCAGGTCCTCACCTCGCAGCTCCCGGCCGTGAAGACAGGCCCCGGGGTCCTGGTTCTGAAACACTGACAGTGGAGGGGCTGCAAATCGGTGCCCCATGCTGGGGGGGGGGGGCGGCGGGTAGCGTGCCGCGGCCTCTTTTCCCCAAGGTCAGGGTCAGTGTCGCGCACGGTGCCTGCGATGAGCCTGCTCAGACGGTTGGCCAGAGGAAAGCATCCAGCCGAAGAAGCGCTTGTGGAAGAGATGGGGCGTGGGGCCCCCGGTTCACTCTGATTCATTCTCGCAGACCGTTTCCTGAGCTCCTGTCGCTTGTCGCCGTGTGTGCGTGCCACCTGTCACTGTTCTTTACTAAAGATTATGAACTCCATTCCAAAACACAGATTAGCAAGCTACGGTTGGTGGACCAGAGCCGGCCCACAGCCTAGTTTGTGAGCAAAGTTTTGTCGGCACAGCGACAGGCCCGTTTGCGTGCGGGTAACGTGTGGCCGCTGCGCTCTGCAGTGGCAGAGCCAACGGGTTCACCGTCGGGTCCCTGGTAGAGAAAGGTTGCCAGCCCCCGTCTGGGTCGCCCAGCTCTGCTCTTCCTGGTCCTCACGGCCTCCAGGGGAAGGTGCCGACACCCCCTCACCCCAACCTGCGCTCTCCTCAGTGTGGCACAGGGGATGAAGTACACGGGATCCACTTCGTGAGGTAACAGCAGACGTTCGAGAAGTCCTTGCCGCTTGCCTGACCTGTGCTGAGCTTGTGCGGATTCACTCGTTTGAGTTTCCTGAAGCAAGTTGCTTGCTAAAAAAAAAAAAAGTATATAATTTATATGCGAGATACATGTTAAAATAAAATATGTATAAAATTTATATGTGTAATACATATTATAAAATTTATAATGTATATAATATAGTTGATATAGGTTATATATAAGATGTATGAGTTACACATATATAATACATATTTATTATACATTATTTTATTTTATCGAGCACCTACTTTGTGCCCAGATCTGTTTTAGGCACTGGGGCTACAACACTGAAGGAAAACATACGACCATAATACCCTAAAGAAAAGAAAAAAAACACATGGTTCCCCCTCATAGTGGTGGCGTTCTGTTCGGAAGATGGGGCAGAAGATCGTGAATGTATCTAAAAGCAATAATAAGCTATGAAGTGAAGCAAACATACACTGGAGGCAGTGATTGCTCTGGATGAAAACAGCAGGGTGAGGTGGTTGGGAGGGGCGCCATCGTGAGGTGTGTGTCTTGCCCACCACCCCCAGTATTAGCTACCCCTGCATAACGAGATCTCTCAGAAGTTCCCAGCGGCAAACAGGAGTCTGGGTGCAGCCTTGCTGGGTTCTCTGCCTCAGGGTCTTGAAGCTTACCTTGAGACATGGGCCAGGGCTGTGGTCTCATCTGAAGGCCTGTCTGGGGCCGGATCCACTTCCAAGCTTGCTCACTTGTCTGTTGGCAGTTCCTCATGGGCTCTGAGCCAGAGGCCGCCCTCAGCTGCTGGCCTACGTGGCCCTCTGAAGGCTGGCTTCCTAAAGCCAGCACGACGGGAGTCTTCGAGAAGTGGCATTCTGTCACCTTTGCCATGTCCCCCTGGTTGGAAGCAAGCCACAGGTCTGGCCACATTCAAAGGAAAGGGGTTACACGTGGCTGTGACCACCAGCAGGTCAGGGTCACTGGAGGGCAGCAGAGGGTCTACCTGCCAGACCCCCGCCTCCTGGTCAACCGTGAGCTCTGCGAGGGTAGTTGTGTGATGAGTGTAGCCCCAGCATCTGAGACCATCCAGGCACTTAGTGGGAACTAAGTGGAACTCACTGGAACGCTTAATCTTATCTCCCTGCAGGCTTTTATGCTTCATTCTCCCATCCTATGACCTGGGAGCCATTCTGCTCTTGGCCCCAGTTCCCGGTGGGGGTTCCAGGGGTCTAGCGAGTGAGCAGAGGGGTAGAGACACATCAGGGTCTCTCGTGTGTGTTGTGTGTGTGTGTGCGCACGCGTGCGCGCGCGTGCATGCTGATCCTCCAGGGCCTCCACCCCCCTACTCTTCCCCTCATCCCCGGGCCCCCTCCCACTCTCTGGAGCCTGCCTTCCCCCAATCACTGCTGGCAGCCCCCATTTCCCACCACCCCCGGCACGCTCCATGTCTGTCATCCTGGGGAGCTGTCAGGCCTCATCCAGAATCTCCTCCATCAGTCCCCCTGGGGGCCGCCACACAGCAGAGGGACTTGTGGGGGTGGCCTGCCCTCCTGCTAGAGCCCACTTGGCCTGAGCCTGGGCTTCACAGAGACAGGGGCCACTGCCCCATTTCCCAGGCTCTAACTGCGTGACAGGCTCTGCACCAAGCTCCCTCTACACCAAAACCTGCCGCTCACTCCCTCGGGTACATGTCGTGTTACTGCCCGATTTTACAGAGGCGGGAAGCTCCTTGGCCAAGGTCTCAGAGTGAGTGAGGGACAGGACCTGGTTTGCCACCGCAAGGCTTTAATGACCAAACTCCACTGCAACTCTTGCCGACAGAGCCTCCAAGGGCTGGGCTGGGCCTCTCCCATCAGATTGGGCACTCATGACAACAGAGCTATCTCTCCTCCATCAGACTAGGTGTCCTTGAAGGCTGGACCATGCCTGCCCTATCAGACAGGGACTCCTAAGGATAGGCTCTTGTCTCCTCCATTAGACTAGGGGCACCTAAAAGGAGGGCCATGTCTCGAATCAGACTGGAAACCCCTGAAATCAGAGCCATGCCTCCTCCATCAGATTGAATGCTTCAGTGGGTAGAATCATGCCTCCCCTATCAGACTGGGAGCCTATTGAGGCATATACTTATCTCCTCCATCAGACTGAGGCTTCTGAGGTCAAGACCATGCCTCTCCCATCAAACTGCGAGTTTTAAAAGGCACGGGTGTGTCTAGGAGCTTTTTAGAGCAGAGACTGTCTCTCCTATCAGAGTAGGAGCTCCTAGCACAGGGCTATGTCTCCTCCATCAGATTAGAGTATTTAGGCCCCACCATGAGCCGTCCCTTCTTATCCTGGTGCCTTGGCTCCCATCCCCCCTCCAGACTGGCTGTTCCATGAGACAAGGATGAGGGGACAGAGAAGGCAGGCACAGCACCCCCCCAGGGACCCCAACTGGCTCCTCTTAAGGTCCCACTTACCTAAAGCATATATTGAGCACCTACTATGTGCCATGCAACAGAATATTATTGGGCCATAAAGGGAGTGCACGCACGCACGCACACACACACACACACACACACACACACACACGGATGGACCTTGGAAACACAATGCTCAGTGAGAGAACCAGACACAAAAAGCCACATAGAGTGTGATTCCATTTATGTGAAAGGTCCAGAACAGGCCCACCCAGAGAGACAGAAAGTGGATTAGAGGTACCAGGTGTGGGAGAAGTGGGAAGAATAGAGAGTGCCCATAGGAGTGGGGTTTCTTGTTGGGGTGATGAAAATGTTCTGAAATGAGTGGTGATGGTTGCATGATCTTGTGAACATTCTCAAACTGAAATGCACACTTCAAGTGGGTAAATTGTTGGGCATGTGAATTGTATCTCAAAAACAAAAAACAAAAAACAAAAAAACCAACAACAACAAAAGATGCTCCAAACAGCGCCCAGAAGCACTCAGTAGAGGTCAGCTGTTCTTCTCCCATCTCAGAGACGGGAAAACAGCCCAGGTCACCACCCAAGATCAGGAGAGCTGGGTTTCTGGAAACTGAGCCGCACTCAGGAGACGGCCCTCATACACTGCCTCCCGGACTACGGGGGTTGGAGGGAGGGCGGAAGCCTCAGCCTAGGACCCCTAGACCACCCCACCTGCTCGCCTTCGTCCGTGCAGTGCCCACCCTCCGCTGCCCATCAACATGCAGAAACCCGAGTTCCTGAGGTTCTTCAAGGGCACACAGCAAGGTCGCCAGCCCCCTAGCCTGACTCTCCTCATCCACCATCTCCCGCTCCTCGCTCCTCCCGGAACCCTTTGACGGCTCCTCTCCTTAGGGCGGGGTGGGGGTGGGGTGGGGGTGGGGGGGGTGGGGGAGGGCGGGCAGCCCCAGGAGAAGCCAGCTCAAAAGCCCAGGAAAGTCAAACGCCGTTTGATTCTGCCTCCAGGGCCTCTAATTGCTATTCCTGACACACGCTGTAATTAGAAGGCCCCTTTCAAATATTTATACCTCAGACGTCCCGTATTTATCTGACAGGGAGAGGGCTCAGATTTGATGAGATCTGTCAACAGCTCATCCCCGAGCCGGGAATTGCCTTGCGGCTGACAGAAAACAGGACAATTACCCGCCGTGCTCCCTGGCAGTCCCCAGGGACGCTGTCTTGTCGCTGATCAGAGGGGGTGGGGTGGGGGGGCGTGGAGGCAGTGCAGGAGGAGGACCGAGTTCAACAGGTTCATGTGGGCGACACGGCCAAAGCTGGGGAGAGGACACATGGAAGCCCCTGCTGCGGTGAGGGGCTTTGCCCGCTCAGCTCCGCACCTCAGTGTCGTCGCCTGGAAAATGGGGCTAACAGTGGGGCAGAGGCAGAGAAACGCTGACCCCATGAAGACACTCTAGTGGGTCTCCAGTGCCACCCCAGCCAGGCCACATCAGGACATGCAAGCAGACATGAGCTGTGGGGTGGCTCTGAGCAAGTCCTCCCCATCTCTGTGCCTCAGTTTCCCCATGGGAAAAAATAACAGCCTTCCGGCGATCCCGCCTTGAGCTCTCTGGGGGTTTCCTGTTAGAACCCCTGTTAGAAACCAGGAAAGCAAATCACAGACAGCATAGACATGGCCCCGACGCACTGTTCTTCCCCAGGTGCATTTTCGCACCAGTGTCAGCTCTGACTTCTGTCTAGGTTTCCCTCCCCTCCAAGCCACAGGCACAAGCCCACCCTGGGGGTCAGGGGGTGGGGGTGGGGGTGGGGCACTGGGAGAGGGGAATCTGCAGCCCCATTCTTCCCGATCACCCCTCTCTTACTTCAGTATTAGGGGGAGCTGAACAAGCCCCCTTAGGATGAAAGAAAAACCGTGTTTGCTCTGGAATTGGCAAGCACACCTCTTTGCTTCCCTTACCCCAAACCTCTTAGTGTCCTCGCCCCCAGACAGCTGCAGCGCCAACAGGCAACCAGGCCAGGCGAAACCCCTCTCATTTCTGTCCCCCCTCCCTGCCTCCATCCCCAGAAGCCACAAAGGGACAGATGCTGAGGACGCTCCAGGCACTGATACCATCTCCCTTCCCAAGGCCAGCTGCCCCAGCCCCCTTCCCCCATGCTGCAATTAGTCCCCTGGTTGGGGGGGGGGGGTATTGCAGAGAAGAGTCCTCTTGGGAAGGGGACGCCAGACCTCCCTCCCTCCCGTTGCCTCCCCGCTTCCTTCAGCTGCATCAACATCAATTTTAGCCAGTGACCTCTGGAACAATCTGCTGGTCAGTTGCGCCGCCAGATACTGGTTCAATTTCAACCCTCAACAGTGGTCGCTCTCACCCCATCTGCTGGTCAGTTTCACCCCTCTCGCGGTCACATCCAGACCCCCATTTCCCGGCCAATTTCCACCTCGCCTCCCTCTCTCCCCGCTGCTCCCCGCCTCTGCACCTCTCGCTCTCCTGAGCAAGGTCAGCCCTGTCCGCTCCCACCTCCCGCGCGCCTCGCGCGCTCCTGCCAGCCGTGGTCCTCCGGGTCAGTGTCCAGCTGCCGCGGCCTCGGCCCCGCGCCTCCCGCCCCGCAGCCCCCTCCCTCGGCGTGCAGCGCCTCCCCTCCCTTCCCAGAGCAGCTGAAGGTCTCAGTCACCTCCGAGGGGGTTGCAGGGGGAGCGGAGGGGGCGGGGGAAGCCGCGGAGGGGGAGGCGGGGAAGCCTTGACGTCGCAGCCCGGGACGCGGCCGGGGGCCGGTAGGGGCTGGGGCGTCCGCCTGCGCGCCCCCTCCCCAAAGTCCCACCTCCCGGCCGCGGCGGGGAAAGTCTCCCAAAGCGTGAAGGGGGATTGGAGGAGGTTTTATTTCCCTTTGTGCCGGTGGCTGGGGCCGGATCGAGGCGGCCGGGCCGGGGGGCTGCGGGACCCGGGTTCCCCCCGGAGCGGAGGGGAGCGCAACAAAGGAGGTGCCGCGCGGAGGTCACCGTCCCCGCGGCCCAACTTTGCGCGCGGCGCCCGCGCCCGCGCCCCGGGGGAGCCCGCCCGCTGCGCTGAGGACCCAGGCGTCCGGGCTGAGCCGGGGTTGGGGGCGCCCGCGGGCGGCGCTTTCCCCGACTCCCGGCCCAGCAGAAGGGAATCCCCGAGCTTCCCGGAGGCGGCGGGCGGCAGAGCCGCTCACGGGGACCGCGCTTCCCGCGGAAACTCCGCGCGCTTCCGCGGGTGCCCCTCGCCCTGGCCCGGCCACCCGGCGCTCGGCGTTCAGGGCCCTGCGGGGCGCCCCCGTCCCCCGCCGTCCTTGAGGAGCCGGGCTAAGGTGGACTTTTGCTCTCCTTCCTCCTCTTCCTCCCTCCGTCTCCTTCTTTTCTCTTTTCACCGCCTTCTGAGCCCAGCCAAGGGACACACCTGATCTTTTTCCCCTCCCCCCCTTCCTCCTCTTTCTCCTCCTCCCCCTCCCTCCTGCCCCCCCTTCTCCCTGGGGACTCTGCGGAGAAAGGGGGCCGGGAAGGGGGCATGTGGGTCCCCCTCTGACAGTGGCCAGGTTTGGCGCGACACACGCACAGATGGCCAAGTGGCTGCGGGACTACCTGAGCTTTGGCGGTCGGAGGCCCCCTCCGCAGCCGCCCACCCCCGACTACACGGAGAGCGACATCCTGAGGGCCTACCGCGAGCAGAAGAGTCTGGACTTCGAGGACCCCTATGAGGACTCAGACGGCCGCCTGGAGGCCGACCCCGCCGGCCCCGGGGACTCCAAGGGCCTCGGAGACGCCAAGTACGACTCTCCCAAGCACCGGCTCATCAAGGTGGAGGCAGCAGCCATGGCCAGAGCCAAGGGCTTGCTGGGCAGCCCCGGGGAAGAGGTGCGTGGCTAAGTCCCAGACTTTGGGTGGCCCCAGGAGACTGGGTGGGGAGGGCCAGGCTGGGCTCCCTGGACATCGGGGAACCTCGTTGAATGGGGCAGGCGGGAGCACCATGCAGACACTCCCCAATCCCCCACCTGCTTAGTGGAGTCTGATTTCTGTCCCTTTCCAGGGCTCAGCACTGGTTGCCCCACTATCTCTCTGGCCCTGCTTTGTCCCCCGGTCCCCTGCTCCCTGCTCCCCACCTCTGATCCCCTCCCCTCAGCTTCCCCAAACAGATCAGAGTGAGTCACTCCCCTAGCAAGCCTTGGAACCCCCACCACTGTGCCCCTCCTCTGTCACGATTCCCATTTCACAGAAGTGGAAGCCAAGGCTCACGGAAGAGAAGCAACTGGCCAAAGGTCACAATGGCCCTGGCTTGTTAGAACTTGACCCAGAGCTGCCCCCAATGCCCATGCCTTTTCCAGTATTTTTCCCAGATGATCAGGAAGTCGACCCCAAACCCTCCGTGGAGACAGAGAAGGATTTGAGGAGGCTGTGTTGGGCAGTGATTAAGAGCACAAACGAAGTGTGTGACCCTTAGCAAGGCACTTAATCCTCTCTGTGCCTTGGTTTCCTGATCTGTAAAATGGGGCTAATGTACTTACTGGGTGTTGGGATGACAAGGAAACATGTGAAGTATTTAGAACAGCGCCTGCCGCTGATAAACATTACAATTAATTTTTTAAAGATTTTATTTATTTGACAGGGAGAAATGGCGAGAGAGGGAACACAAGAGGGAGAAGCAGACCTCCCACGTAGCAGGGAGCCCAGTGCAGGGCTCCATCTCAGGACCCTGGGATCATGACCTGAGCCGAAGGCAGTTGCTTAATGACTGAGCTACCCAGGCGCCCCTTTATTTTATTTTTTTTAAAGATTTATTTATTTGAAAGAGAGAGAATGAGAGAGAGAGAGAGAGAAAGGGAGAGCACATGAGAGGGGGGAGGGTCAGAGGGAGAAGCAGACTCCCCGCTGAGCGGGGAGCCCGATGTGGGACTCGATCCCTGGACCCCAGGATCATGACCTGAGCCGAAGGCAGTCGCTTAACCAACTGAGCCACCCAGGCGCCCCTATTTTTTATTTTTTTAAAGATTTTATTTGTTTGTTTGAAATAGAGAACGTGAGGACAAGCGGGGTGCAGGAGAGAGGCAGAGGGAGAGGGAGAAGCAGGCTCCCCACCGAGCAGGGAGCCCAACACGGGGCTCGATCCCAGGACCCTGGGATCATGGCCTGAGCCAAAAGCAGATGCTTAACCTACTGAGCCACCCAGGCGCCCTGACATTAAAATTACTGAAGGAGGGAGGTGGGGCTGTGCGTCAGGGAGGCAGAGAGCCAGGGAAGCTGACATCTGTACGCAAACCCTGGTGGGTGGGAGAGAGGACCCCCTACCCCGGGGGACAATGAGCTTCGTGGAGGGGAAGAGTTACGTGACCCAGAGAGGTGCACCATCACCCAGGAGGGGGGGTCTCTGGCTGGGCTTGGTCCCCCCCACCCCAGCCCTTGCCACTCCTTTACTTCTCTACTTCTTTCTCCAGCTGGAACTCGACACAGAGTATTCAGACCCCTTTGATGCCCAGCCTCACCCACCACCTTCAGATGATGGTTACATGGAGCCCTATGATGCCCAGCGGGCCGTGAGCGGTGAGTGAGCGGAGCTTGTGGGAAGGGGACCGGGTGCCCGGTGGGTGTGGGAGCTGACCAGTGTTCTTGGCCCCCCAGAACTGCCATGCAAGGGGGTGCAGCTGTATGACACTCCCTATGAGGAGCAGGACCAAGAGCCAGGAGATGGGGCCCCTTCTGGGAGGAGACCTCGCCAGAGCCGGCTGCCTCAGGAAGACGAGCGGCCTGCGGATGAGTATGACCAGCCCTGGGAGTGGAAGAAAGACCACATCTCCAAGGCGTTTGCAGGTGCCCCTCCGACCCAGGCCTTGACCGTCCCCCGGCCCTGAATGTCCATGTCCTTCGGTTTCCTGCTCTGGTCATATCCTCTGATTCAACTTATAAAATAGACCCTTATCACCTGCCACTCTGGTAGTTTATTCATTCTCACTAAAGTGTGAATGGCTGATAATCGTAAATTTCTCTTCCTAGGAGAACTTGTATCTTCCTCGAGGAGAGAAACTTCTTTAGGGCACCTGTAGTGCTCGCTGTAATATAGGGATAGGCTTTGGCATCAGGTAGACCTGGATTTGTGTCACTTACTTGGAAAACGCGCTTTATCTTTTAGTCTCGGTTCCCTTACCCATCAAATGGGGCTCCTTATAGCAGCTACAGAACAGGGAGCGTGTAAACTGGGTGCTAGAAAGTGCTCACACGGAGCTGTTGGGGACAGGGTAGCCTTTCTTAGCAACGATCATTAGGTGGGCTTGGGGCCAAGTCCTGAGTTGGGGAAGCATGGATAAGTCTGTGGCCTCTGTTTCCTCTTCTGTAAAAGGGTAACAACACTATGGTCCGCTTTAAGAATAAAATACCTTGGACCAGGAAGAGTTGTGCGAACCCAGCTTGGCCCCAGAAGTTGTACGACTCGGAGGATCACTGGGGCTCAGTGCCTCGCTCTATCTGTCCGTACCTGGGGTGGGGGGGTGGCCTAGCTCTAGGACTTGGCCAGAATCTGCAGAACGACCCACCCATCCCTCTAAGGCATCCCTCGTCCCTCGTGGATCCGGCCCGCCCTCGCCAGCCACCACACTTAGGAGTGACCACACCCCTTTCTTCTGAAGGCTGACCGGTTGCTCCTGGACCAATCCTACCCAGCCCTTAAACCCAGCCCCTCCTGTCTTGGATTCTGATAGGTTTCCCAAACTGGCACCGCCTTCCTGCTGAGAGTGCATTGGCTTACCCCGGTCCCGCCCCTCCCAGGTGGGTTGGACTTAACCCTTTCCTCTCTAACCCTCCCCCTCCAGTGCAGTTTGACAGTCCGGAGTGGGAAAGGACCCCAGGCTCAGCCAAAGAGCTCCGGAGACCCCCATCCAGAAGCCCCCAGCCCGCAGAGCGCGTGGACCCGGCCCTGCCCCTGGAGAAACAGCCGTGAGTGGGGAAGCTGACGTTGGAGGAGCCGGGTTGAATCCCTCTCCGTCCCGTACCAGCTGCAGACTCCACTCCTCG
This sequence comes from Zalophus californianus, assembly GCF_009762305.2. Classification (NCBI taxonomy): domain Eukaryota; kingdom Metazoa; phylum Chordata; class Mammalia; order Carnivora; family Otariidae; genus Zalophus; species Zalophus californianus. Next base: position 3,140,083 of record NC_045595.1, read on the forward strand.
GACTGGGGGGCTGGGGGAAGTATGACTCATTTATTCACTTCATTCCTTTCTTCAACTAATCTTCACTGGGTGCCAGAGCCTGCCTGTGTCAGACACCTGGCCCAGGTACAAAGCAGAATCACATGGTGTCTCATTCCTCTGGCATCAGATTCTGGGTTCTAATCTCTGCTCTACATCTCTTGGCTGTGTAGCTTTGGGCAAGTCACTTAACCTCTCTGAACCTAGGGCTCAAAACCCCCAAGATGGTGCCCAGCTCAGAGTAAAAGGGGATGTCCTCCGTTCACTTGGATGACGCTCATGAGCCTGAGGGTACAGAGCAATCATCCGCATCCCAGCGGATCTGGGGATGGAGCTAAGAGGAGCAGAGTTTTGAGGGGGTCCCAACTTTGGGCTGGAGTGAGGTGCACCAGCTGGGAGGTTCTGGGCCTTCTCTGTGTCTCTCCAGCCTAGCAGTTCCTCCAGGAACTCCCTAAAAGCCCACTGAGCCCAGCCCAATGAGGTGGGGAGCTAGATATTTCCTTTCAACCCCTCCAGTCCAAAAGATACCATGGTGTGTTTATCACAGTTACTCCCAAACCCCTTAGGGGGGCCGTACAGAACTTACTGACGAACACTGAGGCACGGGGGGGAGATGTTTCCTCTCTATTCAGTTTTCTTTCAATACAAAACCCGCGAAGTCTGTTTGGCGCTCCTGTGTGTGTGAGACCTTGCTCGCAAATGCTAACCTCTCTCGGAGTACATTCAGTACAAATATTAAGTAAATGATGGAACAGGTGGGTGGGGACACGGGTTGCGGCCAATCTCTAGAAAGCCAGACGCAAGTGACTCAACTTGAGGGATTAGGGAAGGGGAAATAGGACCTTGGGCACCTAACCTAGGGAGGCTGTAAGGATCAAGGTCAGGTGTATCTATTGAACTGGAGGGAGCAGTTCCACGTGGACCTGGGTTCAGCTGCCTTGCAGGGAAAAACCGTGTCTGCCTGAAAACCAGGCTCCCCTTGAGAAACCCAGGGGACTTGTTCTCACTTGTTTGCCTGGAGCTCACAAGTCCTGGAAAGGGCTGTGCCTGCACCAGCCCCCAGGGGGTGTTGGCAGGGGGATTGCCCTTTATGAGACATCTGCCCCCACCCCCTAGGTGGTTTCACGGCCCACTGAGCCGGGCAGATGCCGAGAACCTCCTGTCTCTCTGCAAGGCAGGCAGCTACCTCGTGCGGCTCAGCGAGACCAGTCCCCAAGACTGCTCCCTATCCCTCAGGTGAGGCCCCAGCCCCCTGAAGGGACCGAGGCTCACAGGACTACCTGCCTTGGGCTTTCGCTTTCGGGTTAATTCCGTGGGAGCAGAAGGTGGCACCAGCGGGCGGGGCTTCCAGGGCTGCCCAGCAAAGCTTTCGGAACCGTGGAGGGGACTTCTGGGACCAGTGGGCCAGAGGGTGTGGCTTCCAGGGAGGCCGTAGGCAGGGTTCCAACGAAGAGTGAGCCCCCTGTCACCGGAGGTATGCAAGAAGGCGGAGTGGAAGCCATCCAGTAGACCTAGGATGTGGGTGAGGTGGGGACCTAGATTATTTCCTTTAAACTCCTCCAGTCCTAAAGTTGAAGTGTCTCTCGGGGCCAGAATCTCTGAGTGGCCCTGTAGGCATTTGAGTTTGAGATCCTGATTCTACGTGCTTCTCTGCCTAAGATTCTAAATGTGTCTGATTATAACAAGCTCCAAAATTCGACTGGGCATCTGACTGTGAGATTCCTGAAAGGGCAACATTGAAGAGGGCTTGGAGAATTGCCTTTAAAGCCTGCCTCTGCCACTTTATAGCTGTGTTACCTTAGCTAAATTCCTCAACCTCTCTGGGCCTTGCTTTTCTCATCTATGAAATGAAGATACAAACAGCACCTACGTCATGGTAATGTTGCCATGATTAAATCACACACACACACACACTCTCACACACACACTCACACACACACTCTCTCTCTCACACACACACACACTCACACACTCACACACACACACAGGAATTGTTGAGCCCAGTGTCCCGGCAACAGGAAGTGTTTCATTCATATTAGTGATGATAAGATCATTCCCAGGTTCAATGTCATTCAACTTACCAGAGATGGAAGCAAGGAAAGGGACCCCAGCCTTTAGAGCGGACAGGCGGGCAAGGCATCCCTGCCAATGGGGAACAAGCCCAGAGCTTGGCACCCAAGTGGCCATTTAGCAGAAATATTTGGGAATGCCAGCCACCAGCTTCTGGGGGCCACGGGGGGGTGCTTTAGGGTTGGAGAGCATGAGCAGGTCTGGGGTGCTCAAGGCACTCTGACGCCTGTCCCCCAGGAGCAGCCAGAGCTTCCTACACCTGAAGTTCGCACGGACCCGAGAGAACCAGTTCGTGCTGGGTCAGCACAGCGGCCCCTTCACCAGCGTGCCGGAGCTGGTCCTCCATTACAGCTCCCGGCCGCTGCCTGTGCAGGGCGCTGAGCATCTGGCCCTGCTGTACCCGGTGGTCATGCAGACCCCCTGACCCCAGCACCTTCAGCCCCTGCCCTGCACTGGGCCGGCCCAGAATCACTGGCTGCAAACGCTCCAAGTCTTTCCAGAGACTCACCACCCCTCCAGGCCCTTGGTCTTCATCAGAGCTGCCTTCTTGGCCCTCTCTTGGATGCTAGGGACCAGAATTGTGTCTCCAAGCACTCCCCTGGCCTGGAAAATAAATAAGTTATTGTGTGTTTCAAGTGTCCTTTCTGGGAGGCAGGGATCCCAGCTCCAGGGAAAGGAGAGGATGAGTGACCCTTACACCCTTAGGGGGGAACAGCATCCCCAGCTGGGGGTGAAGCCTGAATTGCTCACGGGGTCAGCGGGGGGTGGGGGCGGGGAACACAAGTAAGAGAGCTAGGGGTAGGCAGGGAGAGATCGTATGAGGTCAGAGGAAAACCCGGACACAGCTGATACAGACAGATACAAAGATGGAGAAACCGTCGGGGGAGGCTCTCAGGCCAGCCCTGCCCCCACGCGGCCCCTCCCTTGCACCCCGGCAGGGCTGCCTGCCTAGGCCTGATGCTGCTGCGGAAAGGACATCTGTCCCCATGGAAACAGCAGAAGTGGGGGAGGGGAGCCGATCCCAGCTGGTGACACTTCAAGGTGACAGTCGGGCAGGAGACCCAGGGAGCTGATGAATTCCAGGCAGCCCCGATGTCCCCCGTCACCCTTCAGCTGCACAACGACCCAGAGAGGGGGGTGCTTGCGGCTCAAGGTGCTGTGTGGAGGTCGGGGGCATCACTTCTCTGCTAATTGGACATGACTCTCCAAGGATAAGAGAAGAGAAGGCTACTCTCCAAGTAGCCAGTCATTACAGAGCCCCCTCACCACGGTGGACCGCACCCCCCCAGCCATCCTGGGGCTCAGGAATCCCCAGACAACCCCTCAGATATCTTTAACACCCCCCAACTCACAAAATCTGGCTCTCCTCTATAAGCCTTTATTGAGCGCTCTGGGGGTGAGGGAGGAATCCGGCGGTATAGTAATGAGGACCGGGTCTTGGGCTGGGCCGTTGGACTCCCTGACTTTTTGGGAAATCGGTCACATCTTCACATGGCCATTGGTGGGAGGGGACCTTTTCTGGGGTTTCGAGTCCTCTCCCCACTTCAAGGAGCCCTCTTGGCCACTGCCGCCCAGAGGGGTGTGGGTCAGGGGAGAGGCCGACGGTAGATATGGGGTGACTCGACCTGGGGCTGGGGCAAGGCTTCTGGGCCAGGAGCTGCTGGGGGCCGGGAGGCTGGGGGAAAGAGATGGAATAGAAGCTCTGACTCTTCTGGTCCGCGCTGAGGATGTCCAGCACCTTCCCCTCCACACGCCACGCCTTACTCTTCTTTGGGGCCCTCCGGGGCTGGTAAAGGACGTTCCCGTAGAGAGGATGCCCTGCGAAGGTGGGAGGGAGGGATGACACACAGTAAGAGGGGAAAATCACATGAGACAGCCTACCTCTGCTCTCGCCCACCCGGCGCAGCCTCACCCGCCCTCCTTCCAGAAGGGGCAGACGGGGCGCGCTCGGCGTCCGGGCCAAGCGGCTGCAGTTCCCACCTCCGCCACGCGGGGGCAGGGGCGCCGGCGGAACCCGTCTGCCGCCCCCACCGCCACCTGGGCGGTTACCTGAGTCCTCGCGCCTGCTGCGACGTCGGCCCCAGACCCAGGCGCTCAGCGCGAAGGCGGCCACGGCCACGCCCCCTGCCACCAGCGGCGCCACCAGGAGTCCTGGGGAGGGGGAGTGCGGGGCGGTCTGGCGGGGGCCGGGGCGCGGGGGCCGGGGCGGGGCTGGAGGCGGGGCTCGCGGCCGGGGCTCACCTGAATCGACCGAGGTCTGGTTCGCGGGCAGGCCATCTGCAGAGAAGAAACCTGTGTCTCGGGGGTGCTCACGTTCGAGTCCAGCCTCCACCCTTCAGGGTCAGAGCCCCCCCCCTCCCAGCGGGACGTCAGCATTCCGCCCCTGCCTTGCTGCGTGAATCCGGGCAGGTGTCCCTCCGGACCTGTTTCCTCTTCTGAAAAACGAGGCGGCCCGTTTCTGCCTTGCTCAGTTACTGTAAAGTAATCGCCGAATGGATTTTTTTCATCATGAGCTCCCACCATCCGTTTCATGAACCCCATCACCCCCATAAGACTCCACCATTCCCATCACAAGCCCTGTCATCCCCATGAGCCCCATCACTGACATCATGAGCTCCATCATTGCCACCGTGAGCTCCACGATCCTGGTCATGGAATCCACCATCTTTATGGCTCCTGTTTTTTGAGCTCAACTCTGCTGTCGAGCGCATTTTATGTACAAGGAAACTGAGTCTCAGCCTGAGTCACTTGCCTGGGGTCATGCACCCAGGCAGCAACAGTGCCTTGCTTTGAACAAAGGTGTTGCTCACCTCAGCTCCCCTTTCCTTTTCTGTTTCAGGAAAAAAGAAAAGAAAGAAAAAAGAAAAAGAAAGGAAAGGAAGAAAAAGTTTATACTGGCCTGACCTTTTGAGTCTTGCTGAGTGATGAGCCTAACAGACATAAATAATAACTTAGGTTTACTGAGGACTTATCATGTTCCAGACCCTGTAATAAACTCTTTGGATATAATTACTTCAAATTCACCTAACCCAGAGCTAAGGAAACAGGCACAGAGGTGTCAAGTTACTTGCCCAAGGTCACACAGCAAGTGAACAGCAGAGTGGGGACATGTTCCCAGGTCTGTATAGTTGATATAAACTCCAGCCAAAGGCTCTTGGTGTGACTAAGATGAGGCCCAGTGCCCCTGACCTCTTCACCTTGTATGTTTTAAAGTTGGCGTCGGGGGGACCTGGGGGGCTCAGTCGGTTAAGCGTCTGCCTTAGTTGCAGATCGTGATCCCAGGGTCCTGGGATCGAGCCCTTAGGTCAGGCTCGCTGCTCCACGGGGAGCCTGCTTCTCCCTCTGCCTTTGCCTGTGTGTGTGTGTGTGTGTGTCTCATGAATAAATAAATAGAATCTTAAAAAAAAAAGTTGGCTTTGGTCCCTGGGGACTACCAAGCAGCTGTTGGGGGGGGAGGGGAGAGCCAGCTGTGTGTAGCTGGAGGCAGACCGGCCCCCATCCCTGCAGATGCCGACAATGCACAGCCTGGTGCCTCTGCAATCCAGATTCTGCTAATTGGTAATTGGCCCTCTCATTACTAGAAGGTGGGGGCAGGCAGGACAGCCATAAGGCATGGCCCTAGAGGCAGGCGGTGGGAGGGTCCTGCCAACAGGAGAGGAACGGGCATCTCTTTGGGCCAGGAACTGGGGAGGTGCTCCATCCTCTGCCTCATGGGTCCAGGCATGTGCCCGAGGCCCTCAGGAACCACTGAGAGAGCATGAGCCCCCTCTGGGTCTGCTGGAGTCTCCAGGCCCCATGCAGGGTTTGGCCCAAAGTAGGTTGTCATGCAGAATAGGGGGAGTGTATGAGCTGGGCTTTCGAGAAAGCTGGCTGCATCCCTGGCTCGTGTATGTGGCTGGACACATCTAGGCCTTCTCTGGGCCTCAGCTTTCTCATCTCTAGATGGAGGCAGCCGGCTTAGCTGAACTGGGAAATTCCTTCTAGCCTGGAGAATCAATGGCTTTCAATGTGGATTCTATATCTGTCCTTACACACTCTGAGACTGAAAAATTCTAAAAGCCTATTTAAAATATTTAAGATACTGCAATTCTAAGATTCTAGAATCATCTGTTCCTTTATGTCAGTTTCTCAACCTTTTCTCATTATCACCCCCCAAAAAGACTTTTAAAATCTTACGTTGTTTCCCCATGACGTTTCAGTACCACAGATACAGCGTGAATCTCTATGTACTGCCCACACATCTGTGCTTTATACGTAAAAAAATAAAATCTTTGTTGCTCCCCAAGAACCAATTCTTGCCTCCTTAGGAGCAAGATTCCCCATTGAGAATGCTGTAGTTCTAAGAGCCTAGACTTCTATGCCCCTAGGATTCTAGAACTGCAAGAATCTGTTTTGTGGTTCGAGATCCTAGAATTGTCTGAGGCACAACAGAAATGTGTTGGCCAAAGACCAGTTGTAATTTGTTCACAGCGCCCTTATTCGTGATTGCCAACAACCAGGAGCTGCCAAAATGCCCATTCACAGGAAATTGGATTGATGGATGGTGGTGGTCTACAGAAAGAGAAAGAACATCCCGCTGCTGCGTGACCAAGATGGACGTACCTTCTGGCCGAGTGGGGGATTCAATGTTGAATGAAAGAAGCCAGGCACAGAAGAGAATGTACTCTATGATTTCCCTTAAGTAGCACACAAAGCCAGGCCAAATAAGTCTATGCAGCCAGAAGTCAGGATGATGCGTGTGTGCATGGGTGGGGGGAAGGGATCCGGGAGGCAGGAAGTCTTGTTTCTTGAGCTGGGTGCTGGTACAAGGGGTGGGCTCGGGCTGTGGTCTGAACGTGTCCCCCTGCAATTCCTACGTGGAGTCCTCACCCCTGGAGGTGATGGAAGGAGGAGGTGGGACCTCAGAAGGTGATTAGGTCCTGAGCCCTCACAAATGGGATACGTGTTCTTATAAAAGAGACATCACTGTCTCTTCCTCCACGTGAAGGGCACCAACTACAAAGCAGGGTGAGAGTCCTCACCAGAACACAACCATGCTGGGGCCCTGATCTTGGACTTCCAGCCTCCAGAACTATGAGAAATAAGTTTCTGCTGTCTACAAACCACCCCAGTCTGCAGTATTTTGTTATAGCAGCCCAAATGGACGAAAGCATCCACTAAACCGGCCACTTACAATATGCGTTTTTTTTCTGTATGTTGGAGATACTTTAATAATACATTTTTTAAAAAAAGATTCTGGGATTGTGTTTAATCAAAACTCCAGAATTACATGTATTCGAGAGTCTTCCTGATTGCAGAATTCGGGAAGAAGCCTCAGCAAACTTCAGCCTGTGGATCCAACTAGGCCCACTACCTGTTTTTTTAAATAAAAAAAAACTACCTGTTTTTTATTGGAACCTAGCCCCACCCATTCACGCCTGTCCAGTCTATGGAGGATTTCACGCTATAATGGCAGAGTGGAGTCGTTACAACGTAGAACACAAAGCAGAAAATATTTACTCTGTGGGCCTTTACAGAATGTTTGCTGAGTGTTCATCTAGAATTATAAGTTCCAGCATGTCTTTGGTTCTGCAAGTCTAGATTTTGATGTTCTTGACTTTGCAGGATCTCTGTTTCTAAGAAGCCCATTGGAAGACTTTAGAGTTTATGTTCCTAGGAAGGAATTTGAGATTCTAGAGTCTTAAGATCTTATAAGTTCCAAGAGCCCGCTTTCTTCCCTCCACTTGCTCCCATACCTTTCTCCACCAGGAGCTGCGTGCCATTGCCCTGCTCCACCTCCAACTTAGGAATCTCCACGGCCACCCAGCACACGTAGTCCCCACTGTCGTTGAGTCTCACGTGGTCCAGCTGCAGGGTGAGGTTGCCAGGCGGCTTCCAGGAAAGCAGCCTCCAGGGCCCGCAGACCCCCAGGCTGAGGCTGCCATTGGTGATGTGTGGCTCACACAAGGATACACCGTCCTTGGTCCACCCAACCCGGAGCCGCTCCCAGGCTTGGGACTGTATCACCCAGCAGGCCAAGGTCACCTGGCTTCCCTGTGTCACCTGCAACCACTTGGGCTCCTGCTGCACTCTCAGGCCTGTGGCTCCTTGCAGGACGAGGGGATACAAGAAGTGAGTAAGGCTGGTGTGTGTGTGTGTGTGTGTGTGTGTGTGTGTGTGTGTGTGTGTGTGTGGGACTTACTCCCCCAGTGGCCCACAGGGCTGAGGCTACGTGATCTTTGCAAGATCACGTCTCACTGAGGCTCAAAGTCTTTTTTTTTTTAAGATTTTATCTATTTATTTGACAGAGAGCGTGAGAGAGCACGAGCAGGGGGAGCAGCAGACAAAGGGAGAAGCAGGCTCCCTGCTGAGCAGAGCTCGATCCCAGGACTCTGAGATCATGACCGAGCTGAAGGCAGACGCCCAACCATCTGAGCCACCCAGGAGCCCCTCAAAGTCTTCATTTGTGAAATGGGTTTAACTTTCTTTCGGCACTTGGGAGATTTCAGGGAGGACTCTATGACCAGTCCAGCTCTCGGCACACAAATATTGCCTTGTGTGTGCCGAGCCCTGTTCTGGACACCACGGACACAGACAGACGTGATGAAGACAGACAGAAATTCTTGCCCCACTCTGGAGCTGACAGTCTTGGGGGAGAGAGAGAGAGAGACACGGGATGTCATGAAGTGAGAATCCTGATGGAGGATAAGGCTGAAGTGAGAGAGAATCTACTTATAGAGGGTGGTCAGGGAAGGCTTCTCAGAGGAGGTGATGTTTGAATTGCGATCCAAATGGTAAGAAGTAGCCAGTGGTGGGAAGAAAGGAAAATGGAGGAAGAGCACGCCAGGCGGAGGAAGCAGGCCATGCAAAGTCCCTGGGCACAACGATGCCTGGTATGTTGGAGAAAGAGCGAGGAGGCCCTTGTGGCTGCAGTAGAGTGACTGAGGGGGAGAGAGGGAGGAAGTGGAATTGGAGAGAAGATGGCTTCTACAAGGCTTTGCAGGCCCACAGGGTGGAGGTGGGGAGAGGGAAGCAGTTTGCTTTTTAATCTAAGTGTGATAGGAAACCAGGGGAGCAGAGGAAAACATGGTCCAATTTAAGTTTTTTTTTTTAATTTATTTTATTTATTTGAGAGAGAGAGAGAGAGAGAGCATGCAAGCAGGGGGAGGGGGAGAGAAAGAGAGAATTTCAAGCAGAACCCCACCCCCACACTGAGCACAGAGCCTGACCTCAGGATGTCACGACCCTATGAGATCATGCCCTTAGCTGAAATCAGGAGTCAGTGCTCAACCAGCTGAGCCACCCAGGCGCCCCCCAATTTAAGTTTTAAAAAGATCACCCTGTGCTGTGTTGAGAACAGACTGTGGGGGTGGGAGAGGGGTTCAGGGGTGGCTGGGGGATGAGGGTCCACGAGCACAGTAACAGGGGCTGGACCCTGGAAAAAAGCGATCAGCAGCCAAATGGATTGAGAAAAGGAAAGAAGGACGGTAGCAGATTCCCAAGGTTTTAGCCTCGGGCACTGTGTGAAGGGCGGTGGCTTTGGGCCAATATGGAGGATCCTGACAGAGGAGCAAGGCTGGAGTCGAAGAAAAGTTTGCTTTGGGCCCCTGAGATGTCTGAGGTGCCTAGCAGACCCTCCAGAAGGGGTGCCTTTAGCTCAAGTTCCTGGCCTTTTTTTTTTTTTTAAGATTTTATTTATTTATTTGACAGAGAGAGAGACACAGCGAGAGAGGGAACACAAGCAGGGGGAGTGGGAGAGGGAGATGTGGGGCTCGATGTGGGGCTCGATGCGGGGCTCGATGCGGGGCTCGATGCGGGGCTCGATGCGGGGCTCGATCCCAGGACCCGGGGATCATGACCTGAGCTGAAGGCAGATGCTTAACGACTGAGCCACCCAGGCGCCTGTTCCTGGCCTTTGATCTGCAATGGCAGCTGATGCTAGAGAGATGAGATCCAGGCGGATGGAAGAGCAGGTGCAAGGGCCCCGGAGGTGGGATGGAGCTTGGTGTATTGGGAAAAAAAGGAAAGAAAGGAAGGAAGGAAGGAAGAAAGAAAGAAAGAGGCAGCAGGCCAGACAAGGGTGAGAAAAGGAAAGCTGTGGAGGGTGCAGATGACAGAGGCCAGCGGAGCCCGCTCATGCAAGCCTGGTGTGTAGGTCGTGGTGTGAGTTTTACTCTAGGGACCCAGTCTGAGGATCCTGCCAGAACCCTTCAAGCCTTGTAAGGTTCTGGGTATCAGAGAGAAACAGGCTTTATTTAGCGGAGCACAGAGATTGGGTCCCAGGGGCTGGGAGCCAGGGGGCAGGCTTCTGGGGTGATGGACAACAGCAGGGAGGGCAGAGGGGAGAGGGGGCCCAAGTACTCACCCCAGAACTGCACCAGGAGGACCAGCGCTGTGCCCAGGGACTCCATTCCTGGCCCACCAGGCCCCCCCTCCTGGCGGGCGCCCGACACCCCATCCCCCCATCCTAGGTGACAGACTTCCTGCCACAGTCTCCGCCCCCCCACCACAGAGGCAGGTGTGACAGCCAGGCCAGATGTCTAGTAACTAATCCTGGTTAGGGCTCTGCTGCCTCCCCTCTGGTGCCCGGGTTTCCCCAAAGATTTTTTGTTTTTGTTTTCTTTAATCTGAAAAGCAGTATGTGTATGTGAATGGAATACTGCGTCCCAGTGAGTGCAAATCTTTCTGGGAGATGCTATTTATTTATTTTAAAGATTTTATTTATCTATTTGACAGAGAGAGACACAGCGAGAGAGGGAACACAAGCAGGGGCAGAGGGAGAGGGAGAAGCAGGCTTCCCGCTGAGCAGGGAGCCCGATGCGGGGCTCGATCCCAGGACTCTGGGATCGTGACCTGAGCCGAACGCAGGCGCTTAATGACTGAGCCACCCAGGTGCCCTGGGAGATGCTATTTAAACACACCTGAGGGCACCTGGGTGGCTCAGTGAGTTCCCAGGGTGCTGGGATCGAGTCCCGCATCTGGCTCCTCGCTCAGCAGTAAGCCTGCTTCTCCTCCCTCTGCATGCTGCTCCCCCTGCTTGTGCGCTCTCTCTTTCTGTCAAATAAATAAATAAATAAAATCTTTAAAAAAATAAAAATAAAAAATAAACACACCTGAGCTGGGGGGGGGGTCACGCTGGAAGGTTAGGTGATGCAGGTGTGGGAACAGGGGGCAGGCAGCAGAGGCCTGAGCTTGGATTGAAGATCGGAATCCTAGCTTCAATTATTTGGCCCCCAAAATGTCTTCCTTTGAGGTTCAGAGTAGATTTGTGCTGATGGCTTCAGGTCCCATGACAGGTATGGGGGGGCTCCCCTGTCCCCACAGCCTGCACAGAAGTTTGGGGGCCCAGTGGAGCAGGTTCGTAGGGCCTGGGATTTCTCCCAGCCCTGCATTTGTCACCCTGGGGGGGTGGGGTGGGAGGAGGTGGCAGAATTCAGGCCTCAATGTGTCACCCTAACCACATGATGACCTCTTTTCTCACCCAAAAAGAAGAGGTCCTGTGTGCTCGGAAGCGCCCTTCCTATCAACCGCAGGACGGCCCCTGCCTGCCACGACACTCTGCCCACACCGCCCCAGCGGACACACACAGCTTCCCAACCTCCCCTACCCAGGCCACCTCTTCCCTCCGACTTTCTTCTCAAACTCTACCCTTCCCCCACCAACTCTACCCTTCCCCCACAGTCTGCCCAGAGGCAATGCTCGAGATCCTGGATAGATCTGGCCGCAGGCTGACAGGGAAGACCAAACCGGACACAGACATTCAGAGACCTGTGGCTTCCGGTCAGGCAGACAGACTTCTGGAGGAGGGGCTGTGAGAGCCTAGGGCTTTGTGGGATGTATAGGAGTTCAGTTGTGCCTTGGGGAGAGAAAGGGCATTCGAAGCTGAATATCAGCTCGGGCAAAATGTAAATGCTAGGAGTAAATGCAAGGAGTGTGAGCGGTTAGGGGCCAGATCTCATTGGAGGAGAGTATGGAATTCCAGTTTGAGGAACAGCCACGAAATGGCATGGGTGCAAGAGTGGGGAGGCTTAGGCACCAAGAGGACTAGGGATGAGCTCGAGGTCACACAACAGGGCCAGGGGTCGAACCCCGGCAACCTGCTTCCCAGCTCCGGGCTCTCCGCAGCTCAGTCATCACTACCAATGCCGCCTGGCGGGCCCCAGGCTCTGGGGGGTCCCGGCTCTCAGGGACCCCAGCGCGGGACTACGTTTCCCAGCTTGCCGCGGGGGGGGCGAGCGTGCGCACTGCGGCCAGTGATGGAGCACTGACGGGGGGCGCGGCTGCGGCGGCGGCGGCGGCGGCGGCGGGGAGGGCTCGGCGGGCCATTGGCTCGTGGTCGCGGCAAAGGCAGCTTGAGGACTAGAAGAGCAAGCGGGGCCCGCGGGCCGGGCCGGGGACGACCTGGGCTGAAGCCATGGAGGACCAGAGGGTAGGACCGGGGCGGGGCGGGGCGGGGCCCCGGGCGGGGGTGGACAAGGGGGAGGGGACCAGGTGATGCCGCAGCGCCCCCCCACCCCCGCAGCTGCTTTGCGGCCGAGGCCCCACCCCCGCCCCAACCCCGCCCGGATCAAGCCCCCTAATTCGGGACGCAGCACCCACAGCCGTCGCCCCGACCTCTCCTCATCTGGGCCGGGGTCCAAGCTCATCGCCTCCGTGCCCCCCACGCGCACCCAGAATCCTTGACCCATCCCCCACCCCTTCCATCCGGACTGCGGACCAGGTGTCCGGTCTGTGCCCCGCCCCGCCCCGGAGGACGCCCCTCTAGCTCAGCCCAGGTGGTCCCACGATCCTGCTCCCCCGGGAAAGGGACACGTACGAGGCCTAGGTCAGGGTTCCAGGCCCCAGCAGGATCCTCCCACGCGGCTTCCTTCTCTCCAGGCGTCCCCTCACCCAGACCTCGGTCCCCCACTCCCCAGGTACCTGGGCTCTCGGGCACTCTGTTCTCCAGGTTCCTCTTTTCTTTTTTCTAATCCCTGTTCCCAAGGTATCCCTTTCCCCAGGATAGCCCATTTTCTACAGGCATGATTTTGCTCTGGAGTTTTCTTTCCCCAAGGTAACGCCTCACCCCATGCCCCGCCCTCAGTAGATAGGTACAAGGTTGAAGGCTTTGTGCTGGGGCGGACCTGGCTCAAGCCCAGGGTCTGCCCCTTCCCCAGAGGTTCTTTGTGAGCCTCAGTTTCTTCTGCTGTAAAATGGGCATGCTTGCAGTGTCCATCTGCTAAGTGAGGGAAGATAGGGCCAGAGCTTTGCCCAGGGCCTGCCTCGTGGCGGGTACCTGAGCTCACTGGCGCTGTGGCTCCCACATCTCCTGGATCCCGGGAAGGCAGAGTGGGGACCCCCAGGTGGGGGAGCCGGGTGCCCGAGGGGCTTACGGGCCCTGCATGTGTGCGTGCTTCCGGTGGCGGCAGGAGGCTCTGAGGAAAATCATTACCACCCTGGCTGTGAAGAATGAAGAGATTCAAAGCTTCATCTACTCCCTCAAGCAGATGCTGCTGAACGTGGAGGTGAGGAAGGCGCCTCTGCAGTAGGGATGGAAGGAGGTGGGGAAGTCTTGGACAGGTACGTGGAAGGGATGGAGGGAGGGGGCAGCCATAGGAGTTAGCCTGTTACTGCTGATGCCTGTCTGCCGTGGCCTGGCTACGGTGTCCAGGCCTCAGTTTCCCCATCTGAGCATAGGCTTTGGCCCACCCTGGCCTGTCTGACCCCACAACATCTCTCCCAGGCAAACTCCACCAAGGTGCAGGAGGACCTGGAGGCCGAGTTCCAGTCCCTCTTTTCTCTCCTGGAGGAGCTGAAGGAGGGCATGCTCATGAAGATAAAGCAGGACCGGGCCAGCCGCACCTACGAGCTGCAGGTGTGTGTTGGGTGGGTGGGTGGGTGGGGGGGAACTCTCCCAGACCCCCACCCAGCCCCGATTCCCCCATGGCACCCCTCGGACTCAGCAGAGCCCATCTGGCCTCAGTGGCTTCCTCCAAATCTGCTCCTCCTCCTGCACCACTTCTTGGAAAGGCCCCCAGGTGTCTCCAGTGTCCGGAACCAGACACCCCAGTGGCATGGGCCTCAGCTCCTCTTTTTCCTGGTCTCTTCTCTGCCCCCTCACTGGCTGTGATCCATCAATCCCCCACCCCCACCCGCTCCCCTTGATCTCTGTTCCTACCACCTCCCTCCCCGCTTCTCTGTCACCACAGCCCCACCCCCACATCTGGCTCCTCCTTCCCTCCAGTCTTCACCTCCAATTTCTCAGCCCTTCCCACTGGTCCCCCAGATCTGGCAACATCCCCTCTTGCCAAACACCCCCCAACCCCATGGCTCCCGTGGGGTCTCAGACTCTAAATGGAGGTACTGGGGCTGCATCAAAGCCTCCTGGACAACTTTCTAACATCCCAGATTCCCAATCCTGGGAGAATTTGGGGCGCTGAGGCTCAGGTGTGGCCTGGACAGGGGAGTTTTTAAGAAAGGGATCCCCAGGTGATTTTGAAGTGCTGCCAGGAGTGAGGCCCCATTTCCTTCCACCCTCCCTCCCCCATCTGGAGTTGGAGAAAGGCATGGCACCCTGAATCCCAAAGGCAGTGGGGAGCCCCGGAGGGTTTGATGCGGTGGGGTGAGGTGTCTCTTCCCTCGGTGCCGTGCCACTCCCAGAACCAGCTGGCCGCCTGCACTCGGGCCCTGGAGAGCTCAGAGGAGCTTCTGGAGACAGCCAACCAGACCCTGCAGGCCACAGACAGCAACGACTTCCCTCAGGTGGGTACCTCAGAAGCCATACTGGTAGGGCTAGGCCATAAAATACAGGACACCCGGTTAAATTCGCATTTCAGATCAACCCCAAGTGATTTTTTTAGTATAAGTGTGGCCCGCACAACATTTAGTATAAGTATGTCCCAAAGATCCCAAGGAGCATACTTATGTTAAAAAATTATTTGTGGTTGATCTGAAATTGAAATTTAAATTTAACAAGGAGTAATTTGTTTAGTGTAAGCAGATCCCATGCAAATGTTTAGTATTAAAGTATTTCCAGAGGGCGCCTGAGTGGCTCAGATGGTTAAGCGTCTGCCTTCGGCTCAGGTCATGATCCCAGGGTCCTGGGATCGAGTCCCGCATCGGGCTCCCTGCTCCTTGGGAGCCTGTTTCTCCCTCTGCTTCTCTCTCTCTCTCTCTGTCTCTCATGAATAAATAAATAAAATCTTAAAAAAAAAAAAAGTATTTCCAGATGTTGCGTGGAACATATTTATACTAAAATGTTTGTTGTGTATCTGAAATTCAAATTTAACAAAATTTTTAAAAGATTTTATTTATTTATTTATTTTGAGAGAGAGAGAGAGAGAGCAGGGGGAGAGGGACCAGCAGACTCCACACTGAGCACGGAGCCCGACATGGGGCTGGGTCCCACAATCCCGAGATCATGACCTGAGCTGAAACCAGGAGTCGGATCGCTCAACCAACTGAGCCGCGCAGGCGCCTCTAACAACGAAAATGTTTTTAGTATCATATGTCGCATGCAATATTTAGTATATGTCCTGAATATAGAATGGGACATATTTTTATACCAAAAAATCACTTTGTTTATCTGAAATGCAGATTTAACTGGGCACCCTGTATTTTTATTTGCCAAGTTGACTAGCTGGATGTAATGGGCACCAGGCACTGGGGATAGGGGTGGGGGTAGGAGCCTGTCTTTGCCCCCATCCCTCTGGGGCACAGCCAAGCGTTTCTGCCCCAGTGGTCGGGGACTTTGGCCAGTGGCTGCCCCTCTGGGCCTCAGTATTCCTGTCTGTACGGTAGCTTTCCGATTCAATCAAGAAAACTCTTTGACTTTTATCCTGTCGCTTTTTCTAGGCTGCCAAGCAAATCAAAGATGGGTAAGATACTGGGATCTGGTTCCCACCCCAGTGCCCCGCCCCTGGTGTGAAGGTGGGGACACCCAGGGGAGGGTCTCTGGGCCCAGAGCACTGGACCAGAACAAGGGGGAGTGGGTCTCCCACACACTTCCGAGAACCGGGCCTGGGCCCCCTTGAGGTGCCTGCCAGCAGGCTGCCTCCACCTTCTTCCCTGCAGTGTGACAATGGCCCCTGCCTTCCGGCTGTCACTGAAGGCCAAGGTGAGCGACAACATGAGTCACCTCATGGTGGACTTCGCGCAAGAGCGGAGGATGCTACAGGCACTCAAGTTCCTACCTGGTGAGAGGAGAACTTTCTCGGGGCCTGGATTTCAGGCCAGTGGTACCCTGAGACAGGCCAGAGGGAGCCTGGCTTTGGAACCCCACAGGCGCTGGCCCTGGGGGTGGAGCCCCGAGGCTCCCCTTCCCATATGGGTTGAGCCACGAGGAAGCCCGCCCCCAGTAGCCGAGCCCTGAAAAGCCCCACCCACCAGGGGTGGAGTCTCACGAAGGCGACGCTCTTATCAGAGAATTCTGGAAGTAGTCTACCTCTAAATGGTGGAGTCCCGAGAGAAGGTCCAGCCCTTTGTTGGTTGAACCCTGAGAAAGCTCTTCCCCGCCACCCCACCCTGGTGAAACCCTGGGGAAGCTCCACCCATGGACCCCAGTACCCGGAGGGGCCCCGGCCCCAAGAAGGCCTATGGTGCCGGTGGGGGCGTTTCGGTAAGGTGGCCCCTCTGTCCTGGACAGTGCCCAGCACCCCTGTGATTGACCTGGCCGAGTCCCTGGTAGCAGACAACTGTGTGACCTTGGTGTGGCGCATGCCAGACGAGGACAGCAAGATTGACCACTACGTGCTGGAGTACCGTCGGACCAACTTCGAGGGCCCGCCCCGTCTCAAGGAGGATCAGCCCTGGATGGTCATCGAGGGCATCCGGCAGACAGAGTACACCCTGACTGGTAAGGGCAGCTCAGCCCTGCTGCCGAAACCCCTCCCCTTCCACCCTCCCAATCCGGTGTGGCTCGGCAGTTCCAGGATCCCCTTTCACCTGGGGGGCCTGGCTGGGCTGATCAGGAGTAACAGAAAGTAATAATAATGAAAACGATATTGGTGATCGCCCCTGCACTGTTCATGGAGGGCTTACTAAATGTTTTACCCCCATGTAATGGACAGGCTTATCATCAGCATTTTACAGATGAGGGAACTGAGGCCCAGGGGGAGAAGGCATTCTCCCTCCCCAGCTACCATCCAGCATTCGTTCATTCCAGTGTATGGAGTGCCTATGGTGTACCGGGCTGTGCCCTTGCATTAGTAAGCAAAACGGACGAAAACCCCTCCCCTCGTGGAGCTGGCGTCCTCCCAGTATTTGGGGATTTCCTTGGCAGGTGTAAGAGAGCAGAATGCGTGCGGGGGATCCCCCAGCCGGTAGGGGAGGGTCTGAGGAAGGGTAAAATCAGGGGGTCCCTAATGAGTTTCAGAAGCGGTCCTGAGCCAAGGGAAATCCTCAGCGGCGGGGCGAGTCTTGCTGACAAGATAACCATCACCACAGCTCTTGGGCTGTAATCAGCCTGTTCTTTATCTGTAATTAGCATACATGGTTAATAATGAGCATGCTAATTGCAGGAAAGAAAAGCTACCAGCCACCAAGAGGGCCTGTCCTTTGCATCGGAATCAAAATAAACATACCCCACTTTTCCCCCGATATATATATTTTTTATTATATTATATATTATGTAACATATATATTATATATTATATTATGTAACATAAAATTTACATCTTAACCATCTTCAAGGGTCCACTTCGGTAGTAGTAAGTACATTCATAACGTTCTAAAGCCATCATCACACCATCTTCATCACTCTCCATCTTGCAAAACTGAAACTCTGTCCCCATGGAACACTGACTGTAGCCCCTGGCTCCCACCATCTACTTCCTGCCCCTGTGATTTTTACTACTTTTAGTACCTAACGTGAGCAGAATCGGACAGGATTTGCTCTTTCATGTCTGGCTTATTTCACTGAGTGCAGTGTCCCCAGGGGTCATCCATGTTGTCGTGCGGATCAGGATTTCCTTCCTTTTTCAGGCTGAATAGCGTTCCCGTGTGTGGACATACCCGGTTTTCGCCACTAATATCGGCTTACGTAACAATAGCTCAGTGTCAAAACCGAGGAACCGACACGAGCATATTCTGCGGTGTCGATCCACATTTCCCTGGTGATTCAGTACTTCATCCGTGTGTGTGTGTGTGTGTGTGTGTGTGATCTCTCCCCTGTGCAGTTTTCTCCCACGTGCAAATTCACATAACTGCCACCACGGTCAAGGTGGAGGGCTGCTGTATCACAGGCTTCCTGATGCATCACCCCCTGGCCGTGCCCTCCTGCCTTCCACAGAATTTCTAGCGAGTGAATTCCGCAGGGCAGGAAGTTGAGTCCATGAAAAAGTGTGTGGTACTGAGGATGCAGATGGGGACACTCATCTGGCTAACTAACCCATGTGCTTATTTGGAGCCCACCTGCCATCTCGATTGCTTGGACAGTCAGGAGGGTTTTGGTTTAGTGTTTGTAACTTACATGCCTCCACTCATCTCATCCTCATGTGAACCCTGCTTAGGTTGGGGAATATGGGGACGCCTGGGTGGCTCAGTCGTTAAGCGTCTGCCTTCGGCTCAGGTCGTGATCCCAGGGTCCTGGGATCGAGCCCCGCATCGGGCTCCCTGCTCGGCGGGAAGCCTGCTTCTCCCTCTCCCACTCCCCCTGCTTGTGTTCCGTCTCGCGCTGTGTCTCTCTCTGTCAAATAAATAAATAAATTCTTAAAAAAAAAAAAGAATGGGGAATATGATTGCTGGTTTGCAGAATAGGAAACTGAGGCCCGCAGTGAGTTCAGACCATCCATAATCAGATGGGTTCCAGGTTTCTAAAACTGAGGCTTCTGGTTGGTAATCTTTGCTTGGGGGCGGTAGACGGTGTCGCTGAGCAAAGTGCTGAACTCTCGGAGAAGGGTGAACCAGTGTTGGGCCCTTGGAGGCGGTTGGCAGCCAGCCTGAGGCCCGAAAGAGAAGGGGCGGGTGGAGAACAGCCTTCTAAGAGGAGGAACAACCTGATCGAGGGCTCGGAGGCCAGAGCGCTGGGCCTTTGTGTCTGGAACTAGTTGCCACCCACATCTGTGGGGAGAAGGGAGAAGAGGAATGGGGTCTTTACCTGGAGGGCAAGGGGGAGCTATGGGAGGTTTTAGAGCAGGGCGTGCTGAGCGCTGTTTGGGATGATCGGAGAATGGGCATTCCATGGGGAACACTCAGGAGGCACCTGGACATGTGGTTTGGGCTAGAGGTTGGGCTGTGGGTGCTGTGGTGGATGGATGGTATGTGAGGGGCAAGAAGGTGTCAGGGAGCAAGCAGAGTGAGGCGAGTAAGGGCCCCAGACTGAGTTGCCCCGACATTTAAGGGTGTCAAGGAGGGAGGAGCCTGCAAAGAGGACCTAGGGAGAACAAACAGAGGGGGTGTCCAGGAGACCACTGTGCCTTGG
Organism: Zalophus californianus; assembly: GCF_009762305.2. Lineage (NCBI taxonomy): Eukaryota > Metazoa > Chordata > Mammalia > Carnivora > Otariidae > Zalophus > Zalophus californianus. The sequence goes on from NC_045595.1 coordinate 3,159,548, forward strand.
CTGCCAAGGAAAGAGAATGGTCCAGGGGGGAAGGAGTGGTCAGCCAGGAGGTCCTGCAAGGTGGGGACTGACAAAGCCAGAGGAGGGAGAGGGATGTAGACAGCTCTCTGAAGAGGGTTAGCTTGAGGGGAAACACAGCTAAAGACAGCTCGGTAGTTGCTTTTTATTTTTTAAGACTCGAAGAAACTAATAAAAAAGGACATAAGGGAGCGTGAGGCATATCGTAGAAGTAGGGGAAATTTTTCACCGGGCACGGCTAGATCCAGGGGTTCCAGCAAGTGACTCGCTCACTGTTGTTCCCTGCATTTGTTGGATCTGGGGGCTGCATTCAGAAGGAGGCTTGCCAAATGCACTGATAAATTTTCCCAAGAGGAGGGGCGCCTGGGTGGCTCAGTCGTTAAGCATCTGCCTTCGGCTCAGGTCATGGTCCCAGGGTCCTGGGATCGAGCCCCGCGTCGGGCTCCCTGCTCCGCGGGAAGCCTGCTTCTCCCTCTCCCGCTCCCCCTGCTTGTGTTCCCTCTCTCGCTGTCTCTGTCAAATAAATAAATAAAATCTTTAAAAAAAATTTTTTTTTAAATTTGTAAACTAGGAGCTTCCTCCTAGTTGGCCAGCCCAGAGAAGACAGTGACTCTGCTCCCTAGAATACCAGCCTGGTGTCCCAGGGAAGATTCTTATTGGCCAGTTTGGGTCATGTGCTATTCCTGAACCTGCTGTTATTGCTTCCTAAAGCATCCTGATTGGCTAGTCTGGGTTGGAGGCGGAGCCAAGTTACACATAGTCCTGCAGGTGAATGAGGGTCAGGGTGGTTTCTCAGGGATAAGATGTTGTTTGCAAGGTGCTCCTTAGAACGAGGAGTGGTGGGATTGCCCTGGGACACAGGGACCTATAACCGGTTGCTCAAAGTGCACACAATGTTGAGATCCCTCTGTTGCTCCTAGGTCTCAAGTTTGACATGAAATACATGAATTTTCGTGTGAAGGCCTGTAATAAGGCGGTCGCAGGCGAGTTCTCCGAGTCAGTGACCCTGGAGACACCAGGTGACTGCCCCACCCACCCTGCCTGTGACTCCACAACCCCTCACCCTGGGGCCCCAGGTACTGGTGTGCAATGATAATCTTCTAATCAGGGTTCTAGGACCCTTTTTGCTCGGGCTGCCAGGAAGCTCAGAGCTTAGTCCACAGTAGATTCCTCAGCCCAAGTGTCTAATATAAACCTGCTATTGTTTTTTGCTTTTGCAGTTGACCCCATTTTACCTGGATGGTTTTTATATTCTTTCTCTCTCTCTCTCTCACAAACACACACACTTATTCTCTCCTCTAAAAAACAAAACAAAACAGATAAGGGCTCTTAGAGTGGGGGGTGGGGTATCAGTCGTGAAGACCGATCTTACTCTCCTACGGCAGCACCTTTGTGTGCCCTCGGTAGGAAGTCCTTCTGCAGCCTAGCTTAACTCTCGTGCTTCAGCCTGGCCCCTTTCCTGCGATTAACCTGCAGCGGAAGCGCAGAGCGCGAGCGCTTTGGGAAAATGCCTCCCAACCTACGGGACCTTTAGGCAGCAAGCCCTCGGCCTTCACTGCCCCAGCCACACGCTCTGCCCCTTCCGCGCTTCCCCGTCCATCCGTCCGTCTGTCTTGGTGTCTTGCTGCCTGTTCTCTCTGTAGCTGTCTGCCCCTGAGTCCGTCCGTCGGTCTCTCTCTCCCTGTCTGTCTCAGTCGCTGTTGTCTTTTTCTGTTCTCTGTCCCTGTCACGGTGTGTCTTGGTCACTGTCTGTCTCTCTGTGTCTCTCCGTGTCTCTCCGGGTTTCCCCATCTCTGTGACTCCCTCGTCTGCCCGGCCCCAGCGTTCATGTTCCGCCTGGATGCGTCCACATCTCACCAGAACCTGCGGGTGGATGACCTCTCCGTGGAGTGGGACGCCATGGGCGGGAAGGTGCAGGACATCAAGGCTCGAGAGAAAGATGGCAAGGGGCGGACCGCGTCTCCCGTCAACTCCCCAGCGAGGTAGCCTGTCCCCCCCCCCCCCGAGTGTCTGGTGGAGGAGATCAAGCTGGACAGGGACACCCAGGGTCCTGCGTGGTCAAGCCTGGGGTGGGAGGAGGGACATGGGGCTGGAGGAGTGCAAAGAGGAAATGAAGGGAGAAGAGGTTTTTCGCTGGGTTTTGACAGGTGAATAGTTTTCCACATTAGGAAGGGCAGGGGCCTGTTCTGATATGCGGGGCCCAGCGCACGAAAAAGAACCAAGTCCTATGGAGGACTGATGAGAAGACCATGGTGGCTGGGTGGGCCAGGGAAACCCTCCTCTGGGGCCGGTGAGGGCCGAACTGAGCCTGCCCCTCCCCGCCCCTCACAGAGGTGTACCGTCCCCCAAGAGGATGCCCTCGGGTCGTGGGGGTCGGGACCGCTTCACGGCTGAGTCCTACACGGTGCTGGGTAAGGAGGAGCGAAGACAGGGGGGCAGAGGGGACACTCTGGGCGGGGCCCTGATGGGGGGTGGGGGCGGAGAGAACTTCAGCTGGGGAAACTGAGGCAGCCACCAACGAAGCTTTCTGGGAATGGGTCTAATGTGTTGCTGTGGTGCTGGAGGAGTGGGAGGATTGGGGGGTGGGCTTCCTGGGGTGGGGGGCAGAGCTTACGGAGGCTCTGGCCTAGAGATCAGCCAAGGGGGGGGTTCCTGGGGTTTGTGGAATGCCTGGGATTTGCGAAGTAGCTGGAAAGAATGGTTGCCGGTCTTGGCTAGAGTTGGGGTTAGGGGAAGAAGCAGGGGAAGGGGTGGGGGGCGCTGGTCTGCAGGGTGGCTGAGACCTCACCTAGTTGTGGTCAGGAGAGTAGCTGAGGTCGGGGGTGGGGGAGCAGGCCTGGAGAAGAAACGTATGTGGGGGTGAGCCCTGTATCTGTGGAGGAGCTGAGATAGTAGATGGACCGGAGCTGGGGGGTGGGGGGCAGGAGCGCGTAGAGAAAGCTGAAGCTCAGGAGTCGCTGGATCAGGGAGGAGGTGAGCTGGCCAGGATCTGAATCTGGACCTGGGAGAGTGTGCACTCGGGGATTAGCTGAGATCCGGGAAGAGCTGAGGCCCAGAAGTTGGCCTCCACCAGGAGCTGGGAGTCTGGGTAGAATCTAGATTCACAAAGCGATAGGAAAGAGTCCCAGAGTGCCATATGTGGAGTTGGCCAGGAGCAAGGGTTTGGGGATTATGTAGTCTCTGGGAAGAACTGAGGACTGAGGAGTATCTGGAGGAAGTTTCTAAGGACTGGAAGCATCTGGAAGGAGTAGCTTGAACCTGCAGAGAATCTGAAAGGATTAGTTGAGGCTTGGAGAGTATCTGGGCTTTCTGAGTATCTAGAGGAAGTGGATGCAGCCTGGGGACTACCTGGGAGGAATAGCTGGGAACTGAGGAGTATCTGGAGGGAAGAGCTGGGGTCTGGGGAGTATGGGGGTGACCACCTCTTTGTGGAAGGGCATCTGGGACCCGATTCCACCCGGCCCCCGCTGCCTACCCCGCAGGGGACACACTGATCGACGGTGGGGAACATTACTGGGAGGTGCGCTACGAGCCAGACAGCAAGGCGTTCGGCGTGGGGGTGGCGTACCGCAGCCTGGGCCGCTTTGAGCAGCTGGGCAAGACGGCCGCGTCCTGGTGCCTGCATGTCAACAACTGGCTGCAGGTCAGCTTCACCGCCAAGCACGCCAACAAGGCCAAGGTGCTGGAACCCCCCGTGCCCGACTGCCTGGGTGTGCACTGCGACTTCCACCAAGGTGACCCCGAGCCCCGATCAGCATCGCGAGCCCCCTCTCCCCGCCCGCTCTCTGCCGCAAGCCCCTCTCATCGCTCCCCACCCCCCGCCCCTGTCGCTCTGCCTCCACCCCAGGCCTCCTGTCCTTCTACAACGCCCGCACCAAACAGCTGCTGCACACCTTCAAGGCCAAGTTCACACAGCCCGTGCTGCCTGCTTTCACAGTGAGAACCCTTCCACGGCGGGGAGGGGAGGGGTGGGGCCGGGGCTGGCTCTGCTCCTGAGCCTGCCCACCCCCCTCACCGTTCACTGGTCCCCAGGTGTGGTGCGGCAGCTTCCAGGTGACGACAGGCCTGCAGGTCCCCAGCTCTGTGCGCTGCCTGCAGAAGCGGGGCAGTGCCACCAGCAGCTCCAACACCAGCCTCACCTAGGCCACTGGACCGCCCGCCCAGCCCGGCTGAGTTTGGGGGCCCCCTCGCAGGCCTTGGTTGTTTCAGCCGACACCTTCTTCTCACTTTGCTGCTTGGAGCCTTAACTCCTGATTGGGGGGGGGTCACCAATGGGGAACAGGCACCAGGGCGGGCCCTCGTCCCCACCTCACCTCCTAATAAAAGTCAATCACTGGCCAGGCCATGCTGATGGTTCTTTGGGGTTGGCTGGCACTTGAGTGTGCCCCAAACCTCTCTGGACCTCAGCTTTCCTGGCTGTAAAATGGGCCTTTCTTTTAGGGTCAGGTGGCAGGTTTTGCTGAGCAAGTGGGGCCTGCTGTGGGCGGACATCTGACAGACGCTCACAGCCCCCCACCCCGGCCCAAGCCAGGCCAGACACATCGGCCCTGGGGTCACTTGAACTTTTATTCTGGGAGGAGTGGTCGGCTGACTTTGGAAGCCCGAGCCCGGGTCACTGATCCCCAGCGTGTCCAGCGGAGTGCTCCAGAGCCCGCCTCCGCTGCAGTTTCTCTTCCAGCTCCGCCGTCAAATCTGCCAACCCTGGGGGGGGGGGGCGGTGTGTGACCGAGGCCTCCGCTGCACCAGGGATCCGCAGTCCGTGCCTGTGCCCCCAACCCCACACCCACCCACAACGTGCTGCAAAATCTGTGGGGCCCCGTGAAAGGTGAAAATGTACTCAAAAGCCTGGAGGAATTTCAAGATGGCTCAGCGTTAGACCGAGCATGGGGAGCTTTGGAGTGGGGGGTTCCGTGTGACTGCACAGGCCACCCACCTGGGAGGCCCACCCTGCATCGATCCCCACACGCCTCACCTGTTGTGGGGAAGAGAGTCTGCACTGAGCCGACTGCTAGCTTCTTGGCCAGGTCGCCGCTGAGGCCTTTAGGCTCTGGAGAAGGCAGATGAAGAGGTGAAGGCTGAGGCTGGCTCTGGGCTGGATGAGGGAAGGGCTGGGGAGGAGGGACTCCTACCTGGCTTGGGGGCAACGGGTGGCTTGAGTGCCTTTGCCTGGACTTTCGCCAACTTCCTGGGCTTTGGGACCGGCTGACTGGGGGAAGGCACTGTATGGACAAAGGTGTGGTGTGTTACCTCCGGCTTTGAGCCCCCTCCCCCTGTCCCCATCTCTCCTTGGCTCCCTCCCCACCTACCATCCCCGTTCGTGTAGTTGGCAGCTGGGGCATCTCCAATGGGGATCACGTAGTTCTCCTGGTTCAGGAGTGGGGGTGACCTGCCCTGGCTTGACACAGGTGTGATGGGCACGGGCGGCAGCTGCTTGGGGCCACCTGAGGCAGGTGCAGGCCCTGGTGGGAAACGGCAGTTCTTGTCTGGGCCCACGTGGTGCAGGGACACCTTCGCGGGGGTCTGTTTGCCTCCGAATGGGGATGCATGTACTCATGCCAGGATTCAGGCATGTGACCCTGTGCATGTGCGTGTCCCTGTGTAGTATAAACATGTACACTGAGTGAATCTGCATAGTTGAATATATGTAAAGGGTTTGTACACACACACCTAAACGTGTGTACGTGCATGACACTGCGTGGATACTAAAGTATGTGCTCAGGTGTTCGTCTCCATCAGTGTGCATACCCGTGTACCTCAAAATGTCTGAATTTGCGCTCGTGGGTGAGCATTTGTGTGTGCATGCCTGGTTGTGGCTTAGGTGTGCGTATGTGTGCGACACAGGACTGGAACTTTGGGACACTTGTACTCACGCATGTGTGGAGCCCTCGGCCGTGTAGGTGTCTACAAATGAGTTTCTGATTATGCAGACGGATGCAGTCCGTGTTCGTGAGTGTACAGTGTGTGTGTGTGTGTGTACATACATGCCCAGCGTGCACAAGGGTCCCCCCACATCTGCCCAGCCCCAGGAGGACCAGACTGCTTACCCCACAGACCCTTCCAGCCCCTTCTTCCTGCTCCATAAACGGGACCGCCTCCCACCTCAACAGCCACCCGGGATACTCTCTCTGGGTAGTTTCTTGCTCCAGGTGAAGCCCATCTCTACCTACTGAAATCCTTTGAGACCTTAAGCAAACACCCCCTCCTCCAGGAAGCCTTTCTCCTATTCTGCCCTCTTTCTCTGCCCAAGTCTAGGCACCGCTGCTTCCAGCCCCAGGTTCAACCGCACAGGGCTGGGAGTGTATCCGGGCTCCACAACCCGGAGGGCAGGGTCTGGGTAATTTCCGGGTCGTTGCAACTCTGGGTACAAGACTGGACACGGGCGGTGCCATGTGGGTCCCAGGTATCTCCCCACTGTGGCCCAGCGGTGCCCGCAGGGCGGGGGCATCACCTGCGCCCGGCGCCGCGGGGGTCGAACACACCACCCACACACTCTCGCCGTTCTCTTTATCCGCCTCCACGTGGCCTACAACAGAGATCGGTCCTAGCGGAGGTGCGGCGGCTGGGCATTGACCCAGGGGTGGCCCGTGGGGGCAGGAGCCGGAGAGGCACGTACTGGGTCCCCCGAGTTCCCTGAGGCCGCACCCACCTAGAACCTTCTCGTAGTTTTCGTCCAGCAGGAAGGGCACCAGCGCGTTATTGGTGTGTGACACGAAATAGTTGATCACTGCGTCGAGTGAGGCACAAGAGAACTGGAGACGGATAGGGGTCGCAGGTAAAGCTGTTGAGGAAGGGGCGCAGACCCCACCACTACGCACCCCGGGACCCCGGACCAACGCTCACCGGCTCCTCCACGTCGATCACATACTTGGGGCCCTCACGCTTCACCTTGTAATGCCGGACCACCGACTTCCTGCGCAGGCCGTGGTGAGTGGGGGGACCGGCTCAGACCAGGGAGAACCCCGCCCCTTGTCCTGGCTCCGACCCCGCGGGGGGCCTGAACTCTTCTTGCTCTCCTGCACACTGACCACGCCGAGTCCTGGCGTGGCTCTATGCGGAGAACCAGGCCCTCAACTGACTGCACCCTCCAGGAAGACCATGCCACTGGTCCTGCCACTGCCCCCAGGGAGGACCATGCCCCGATGGCTCCACCCAGGAGGCCCCGCCTCCCTACTGGGCTCTGCCTCCCTACTGGGCTCCGCCCCCGGGGTTCTGACTCCACCTTCAACTGGCCCGACCCCTCACCAGACTATCCCAAAGGAAGCTTTAATATCAGTCTCTGATCCGCTCCCAGAGTGGTTCCATCTCAAAAGCCTGATTCAATCAGTGGTTCCGTCTCAAAAGCCTGACAACAGGGAGGGCCGGGACATGACTCCACCCTCAGGGTCCTGACTCCGCCCAAGGGACTGGTTACCACCCCTGGATTTGATTTCTTCCCTGCTCCAGATGCCGAGACCCAGCTCCGACTCCGCGCCGAAGAGCCGATCCTAATCCAAAGGTCTGACCTCGCCTATAGAGTCCAGTCCCGGCTCCAGGATCTAACTCCTCCCCCAAGGGGATCCACCGCCCTGCCTGGCCCCTAGCCCCGCCCCCAGGCAGTGACTCTACCCTCCCATCCCGGGGCGGGGCCAGCCTCGGGACCTCTTGCCCCGGGAGCTCTGGCCCCGCCCCTAGGGACTACCCCCGTCCCAGCTCTAACTCCGCCCCCACGCTCGCTCCTCCTCCCTCCCCGGCTCCGGCTCCGGCGCCGCGCAGGCGCACCCATTGAACGTCTGGCGCGTGGTGACCGACACGTCGTCCCCGCCGTCCCCGCTGGGTCTCAGCAGCAGGTTTCCGCAATCGGGATAGCGCGCCAGGAGCAGCTGCGCCTCCAGCCGGCTCACCTTCATGAAGCAGCTGGGGAGGGCCGCGTCCCTCACTCAGGGCAGGCCCCGCCCCTGGATCCCAGCCCCGCCCTCCCGCGAAGCCCCGCCCCCCGGCGCCTGGACCGGGCCGCGTACGCTCGGCTGCCCTTCCCCCAGTCTCCGGCCTCGCGCTTCCGTCCGCCGCCGTCCCGGGGCCGCTCGGCCAGGCGGGGCACTCACGAGGGCACTTCGAACGCGCGGCGCGCCTTCTCTTTGGCCAGGGCGTCGGCCATCATATACAGGTGTCCGGGCAGCAGGGTCAGGTTCGACGGGACACGCAGCTGAGGGTTGATGGGGCGCCCGAGGACGCTCGGCCGTTAGGGCACGAGCGGCTTGTGCCCGTGTCACCGACGGGCACCCTGAGACCGGGGTGCGGGCCGAGCCAGGATGGGAACCCGCGTTCTGCAGCCACCCAGGGCAGGGGCAAAGAGGCTTTGGAGGGGACGTGAAGACACCTCGCTGATGGGGAGGACAGATCGGATGCTAGAATAAATGTAGGGTCTCAAACCCAGCGGCCTGCAGGGGCCAGGCAGAGGACAAATGACTAAAAGAGAAATCAGGAATGTTGACAAAAACTCCAGGCTTTTAAGTAATGGCAGGTGACTTTTACATATTTTACGTCTGTGGGCTCCACCTGGCTCACGGCCGGCGGCCGCCCGCGTGAGGGGAGGCTGCTTTGAGGGATGTAGGGTGGAAAGAGGAGAGAGGGTTCTGAGCAGGTGCCCGCGCTTACCTCGACCACCGTCAGGATGAAGCCTTTCCACATCTCCCGAGACTCCAGGCTCTCTACCTGGGGAGGGAAAGAGAAGGAGTCCATGTCAATGAGCCTCGGCCCATTCACCTGTGAAATGGGGATGAGGAATACTAGTAGTTTTCAAGGTTAAATGAGTAAGGACGTGTTCATTTAGGACGTCTGAACTTAAGTCCTTAGTAATGTGGGATGCTATCCTGTAATGTCACTGAATCAACATTTATTTATTTGTCTCTTTTATTTATTCTACATCAACTTTTTTTTAAGATCTTATTTTGAGAGAGGGAGTGAGCGAGAGAGCACGAGCAGGGGGAGGGGCAGAGGGAGGGGGAGAAGCAGACTCCCCGCGGAGCAGGGAGCCCTACACAGGGTTCCATCCCAGGACCCTGGGATCATGACCTGAGCCGAAGGCAGATGCCTAACCGACTGAGCCACCCAGGCGCCCCTGGTTTGTGTTGTTTTAAAAGTCCTTCGGCTCAGGTCAGGATCCCCTGAGATGCAGCGCTCCATCAGGCTCCCTGCTTCTCCCTCTCCCTCTGCCCCAACCCCCACCCCCTCTTGTACGCCCTCTCTCTCAAATGAATAAATAAAATCTTAAAAATAAATAAGTAAATAAAATAAAACAACATAAATCAGATGATGTATCTCCATGTATCCCTAAACCCTCCCAGGACTCCCGCCTCCTTTGGAGTAAAAGCTCAAGTCCTCCCCAGGGCCCACAGAGGGCCCCCGCACCACACAGCCCCCCTCCTCTCCCCGCCCCGCTCCCTCCCCCACACCTCACTCTGCTCCAGCCACATGGGCCTCCTCCCTGCTCCTCCCATACGCCAGGCCTCTGCTAAAGAGCCATTTCACAGCTATCCACGTTGCTGGTTCCCTTTCCTCCTTCGGGTCGTCAGTAAGGCCTTCCCTGGTCACCCTGTGTAACACTGTACCCCAACCCCCCTCTGTCCTTTCCCTAGCATCTCCCGCCACCTGACACTCCAGATATTTCACTCACTTATATTGTTTATTGTGTGTCTTCCCACTAGACTCTAAACTCCACAAGGGTGGGGATTTTTAATTGTCTTGTTCACGGCTGTGCGACTAGGAGAGTGTCAGGCACACAGTAGGTGCTCAATAACGTTGCCTGAAAGATTGCGTGCGGGCAGTGACCATCCACGGGGCTCACATCTTGTTATGACTACGCGTATGATCCCGTTTTGCAGTTGTAGAAACCAAGGCATAGAAAAGTGAAGTGAGTTGCCCCGGGTCACCAACCCAGTGGTAGACCCCATGTGACTCCATGCTAGTGTGTGTTAGTGGTACGTGTGACAGGGAGGGACGGGCCTACCTTGAACTTGATCTCTTGGTTCCAGAGGACCAGGCTGAAATAGATGTCAGGGTCTCTTGAGCTTCCCCAGGGCGCCTCATCGGTGAGCCTCACAAATGCTCCTAGGCCTAACTTCTCCACGTGCTGGGGATCCAGAAGCAGGAGTCTGAGCACCAGGCTTGTGGCTCCTCAGGCTCCTCAGGCCCTTCGGCTTGGCCACACCCACCCACACTCTCTGCTTGGTCCCCGAGGTCAGGGTTGGGGTGGGGAGACCAGCCCTTGAGCCCTCATTCCCATCCTTACCTGGGAGTCCCGATTGCTATTATAGAAATAAAGAGTGCAACCCTGGAGGCCTGCCCAGAACTTCTTGTAATCCTGAGGACGAAAGATAGAGAGCAGAAGGTGAGAAGGCAAATCTGGTTACCTCCATGACACCCACGCCTGTCTCAGGATCTTTGCACGGGCTGTTCTCTCTGCCTGGACACTCTTTCCCCAGATCTTCACACAGTTTCCTTCATCACCTGCTTTGGGTCTTTGAACAAATGTTCCTTCTCTGGGAGGCCCTCCCCATCCATGGCCCAGCCCCTCGGGATCTGTTATTCTTTGAGAAAGGACCAAAGAAATTTTGAAGGGATGGGAGATCCAGAGCAGCCCCCCAGTGTACAGAGGTAGGAGTTCTAGGAGAAAGTTGAACCAACCATCCACCCACACACCCACCCATCTACTTACTCATCCACACATACATATATCCCCCTTCTCCATGTCCACCCCATAAATATTTATTGGGATCTCCTAATTTTACAAGGCTCTGGACTCTAGAAGTACAGTAGATTCAGGATGTCTCCCCGGAATTCTGAATTGCAAATGTCCTAATTTTCTTGGAGGTCTAAGGGGCTGATAGAGCTAAGACTGTAAGATTCTGGGGTTTTTTCCAGCAAATATTCCCCGAACACCTACTCTGCACCCAGCTGTGTTGCAGGCAAAATAAATAAATGGGACTTGGCTTCTGTTTCGAAATAGATCATCTTCCAGAAGAATATAGAAAGCATAGGTACTAAAATCTGGGGTGCCTGGGTGGCTCAGTGAGTGAAGCATCCGACTCTTGGTTTTGGCTCAGGTCATGAGCTCAGGGTCCAGAGATCGGGCCCTGCTTAGGGCTCTGTGCTCAGTGGGGCATCTGCTTGAGGATTCTCTCTCTCCCTCTGCCTCTGCCCTCCCCCCCGACTCATGCTATCGCTCAAATAAATAAAACCTTAAAAAGAAAGAGAAAGCATAGATACCAAAATCCTCCAGGGAAGAGAAATTAGGGCCCCGGGAGGGACAGACCCTGAACCTTGAGATACAGAGGATGAGAAAGGCCCTCCAAGTGGGAATCTGGGAAGACTTCCTGAAGGAGGAGGTACTTTAATTAGTCCATAATGATAATGAGGATAGCTCTCATATTGACAGCTAGCATCCATTCATCAATCCACCTATAGATCCATCCATCTGCCTCTCTATCCATCTATCCATCCATCTATTCATCTACATATCCACCCACCCACCATCTGTCCGTAGATATATACACACATTTAACATTTGCTGAGGACCTATTATGTGCCAGGCACTGGGAACAGAGTAATAAGTGATTAAACTCAGCATGGTCAGACCTGCTTCCTTATGGACACACTATACACCATTGCACAAGATAATTAAACGCTCCGTGCCTCAGTTTCCCCACCTATAAAATGGCCATAGAGGTGTACCTACCTCGGAGGATGTTGTGAGAATTGGGGGTGTGAATACCAGTAAAGCACTAGCGCTTGCAGAGTCGGGTCCACAGACCACTGAGGGCTACCCCTCTCCTGTAACCATGACTAAGGCCCTCGTGTACCCACTTTGTACTAGAGAAAACTGAGGCACAAAGACAGAGTCACTTGTCCAAGGCCTGGGAGTCAGGAAGGCATGGAGCAGGGATGTGAACCTGGGTCTTGCACTCTGGGGCCAGGCCTTTCCTAGCCGCTGTGGCCTCAATGCTGTCTAGGCTGGGGAGGATGTGGGCACCTGAAGGCACAAGGCAGGGAGGAGGGAACTGGGGGTTCCTTCTGGTGGCTCTGGGGGTGGGCCCGGAAAGCAGTGGGTGGGTGTTTGGGGTTGTAGCAGGAAATGAGCACGAGCAGTGGGGAGCGAGAGATGGACCTTCCTGGGAAGGAGTATTTGGTCCTGCCATATGTGGCCCCCTCAGCTTTCACTGTCCCCATATGCCACCTGTCCTGGCCTTGACCCCTGCAGCTGAGGTTCATGGTTACTTAGGGGCTGGGGTGGGGTATGGGAGTCAGAAGTCTTCCCATTTCCTGGTGGAAGTCCCTGATCCTGCCTGTATCCAAGAGACAGAGAGACCGAGAGGGAGACACATGGAGACAGGCAGGGAGAGGCAAAGAGAAAGAGATAAATCAGCCCGGCGGGGGACAGAACCTTTTCCAGCCCCCAGCACACGCCCCGCTCCATCCAGTACCCAGTACCCACCCCGCCCCCTCGGCCAGATGCAGAGGTCTAGGCTCAGAGAAGGGCCGCCAGCCACCTAGGAGCCCAGCTGTGCCAGCTCCCTGCCCCGCCTTACCTGGTCGCCGGGTCCCTTCTTCTCCAGAAAGCTCTCATAGTAGTGTGAGGGTAGAGCACCCTTGTGTTTGGGGACCCGGGGTGGGCTTAGGGCTGAGGCCATGGCCTGGCCTCTCCTTCCAGTGGGTGCGCGCCAGCTGAGCCAGGAAGCAGAGAAACAGATTTCAGGGGAATTTCCTCTTCTGTCAGCTCCCCAGCTCCCTCCCCTGCCAGCAATGGGCGGGTGCTGGACCCGGCTTGTCCTAGGGAAATCCCAGCCTCTCTGGTCTCCCCAGGAGGTCTGGGAGGCCTGCAGGAGTTATGGAGGAGGGGGCCACTGGGAGGCTTTCAGTACAGGGCAGAGACTGGGCAGAGGGTTCACGGAGGAGGCACCTGTCTAAGCAAAGGTCTGGATGTGCGATAGGGAGGAGCGAAGGGTTGGGGCGGCAAGGGATGTGTCAAGAGAGGACAGGGCAGGAACATAGCATGAAGGTCTGAGTGCCCCTTAGGCTGCCTGCACTTTAGGCCAGCCTTACCTAGACCTACCAAAAAATCTTGCTGGGATTTTGATAGGAATTGTACCTGCATATCAATTGAGGAACACCTGACATTTTTACCATGTTGTCTTTTATTTTTTTTAGATTTTATTTTTAAGTAATCTCTACACCCGATGTGGGGCTTGGACTTAAAACCCTAAGATCAAGAGTCACGAGCTCCACTGCCCCGTCCCTATTATGTTGAGTCTTATCCATGGTCTATATCTTCACTTATTTAAATCTTTGATTTTGGGCACCTGGGTGGCTCAGTCGTTAGGCGTCTGCCTTCAGCTCAGGTCGTGATCCCAGGGTCCTGGGATCGAGCCCCACATCGGGCTCCCCGCTCAGCGGCAAGCCTGCTTCTCCCTCTCCCACTCTCTCTGCTTGTGTTCCCTTTCTAGCTGTCTCTCTCTCTGTCAAATAAATAAATAATATCTTAAATAAATATTTGATTTTGGTCATCAGCAAGGTATAGTTTTCTCATACAAGTCCTGTACCTGTTTTGGTAGACTTACATCTAAGCATTTCTTTTTTTCTTTTCTGTTTTTGAACAGTTATAAACAGCATTGTATTTTTTTATATAAGATTGTATTTATTTATTTGACAGAGAGAGAGAGAGAGAGAGCACAAGCAGGCAGAGCGGCAGGCAGACGGAGAGGAAGAAGCAGGCTCCCTACAGAGTAGAGAGCCCAATGTGGGGTTTGATCCCAGGACCGCGGGGATCATGACCTGAGCCAAAGGCAGACACTTTTTTTTTTAAGATTATTATTATTTTTAAAAGATTTTATTCACTTGACAGAGAAAGACAGAGTGAGAGAGGGAACACAAGCAGGGGGAGTGGGAGAGGGAGAAGCAGGTTTCCCACCGAGCAGGGAGCCCGATGTGGGGCTCGATCCCAGGACCCTGGGACCATGACCTGAGCACAAGGCAGCCGCTTACCGACTGAGCCACCCAGGTGCCCCCTGAAGGCAGACATTTAACCAACTGAGCCACCCCAGGCACCCCAGCATTGAATTTTTCATTCCAGATTTCACTGCTAGCACACAGATGTGCATTTATTTTTTTTAGGCATAGATTTTTAATTTTTTTTTTAATTTTTAAGTAATCTCTACATCCATAGGGGCTCAAACCTACAACCCTGGGATCAAGAGTCACACGCTCCACTGACTGAGCCAGCCAGGTGTTTTTACTTAAGGGGCACCTGGCTGGCTCAGTCGGTAGGGGATGCGATTCTTGATCTTGGGGTCATGAGTTTGAGCCCCACCTTGGAGGAATAGATTCTACTTTTAAAAAATCTTTAAAGTTTTATTTAAATTCTAGTTAGTTAACATACACATTATATTAGTTTTAGGTGTACAATCTTGTGATTCAACACTTCCATACATCACCCAATGCTCATCGTGACAAGGGCCCTCCTTAATCCCCATCAGCTTCTTCTCCCATCCCTCTGGTAACCATCAGTGTGTGCTCTATGGTTAAGAGTCTTTACTTAGGGGTGCCTGGGTGGCTCAGTTGGTTAAGCGACTGCCTTCGACTCAGGTCATGATCCTAGGGTCCCGGGATCGAGCCCCACGTAGGGCTCCCTCCTCAGCGGGGAGTCTGCTTCTCCCTCTGACCCTCTTCCCTCTCGTGCTCTCTGTCTCTCATTCTCTCTCTCAAGTAAATAAATAAAATCTTTTTTTTTTTTTTTTAAAAGAGTCTTTACTTGGAGTCTTTACTTGTCTCTCTCAACCTCATCTATGAACCAACTCCTTCCAAACTCCTGGTACTGTTAATATTTTGCCCTCTTCCCATGAGCCACCGTAAGTATATAATAATAATGCAAAAGATTGGAATGGTATGAGAATTACCAAAATGTGACACAGACGTGAAATGAGCAAACGCTGTTAGAAAAATGGTGCTGCTTGACGCAGAGTTGCCACAAACCTTTATTTAAAAAAATGAAATATTAGTGAAGTGCAATAAAGTGAAACACATGAGCATGATGTATTCCTCCTGTACATTTCTTGGCATTTTTCATGAAGACCATCACGTCATCTGTAAATGGGGCTAGTTTTATTTCTTCCTTTCCAATTTGTATGCCTTTCATTTCCTTTTCTTGCCTTATTGCCCTGGCTAGAATTTCCAGGACTGTGTTGGATATGGGTGCCCTCTTCCCTCTGTTATGGGGAAAACATTTAGTCTTTCATCATTAAGTAAAATGTTAACTGAAGATTTGCAGATGTTCTTCAGCACGTGGAGGTGGTTTCTGTTTCTAGTTTGCTGAGAGTTTGTATCATGCATGGGTGTTGAACGTTGTTGACAAATTATCGTAAATGTAGAGGCTTAAAACAACACAGATGTGTTACTCTACAGCTCTGTACAAGTCCTACATGGATTTTACAAAGCTGAAATCAAGGTGTTGGCAAGTCTACCTTCCTTTCTGGAGGCTCAAAAGATGAATCCGGGGCGCCTGGGTGGCTCAGTCGTTAAGCGGCTGCCTTCCGCTCAGGTCGTGATCCCAGCGTCCTGGGATCGAGCCCCGCATTGGGCTCCCTGCTCGGTGGGAAGCCTGCTTCTCCCTCTCCCACTCCCCCTGCTTGTGTTCCCTCTCTCACTGTGTCTCTCTCTGTCAAATAAATAAATAAAGTCTTTAAAAAAAAAGATGAATCAATTTCTCTACCTTTTTCAGATTCTAGAAGCTTCTTGCATTCCTTGTCTCATGGTCCCTTTTCCCCATCTACTAATCCGGCAATGCAGGTACAATCCTTACATCATATCACTCTCAATTTCTTCCACTGTCATTTCTCACTTCCGCTTTTCGGAAACCCTGTGATGACATTGGGTTCATCCAGATAATCCAGGATAATTTCTTTAAAGTCAGTTGATTAACGATTTAAACTCCATTTGCAGTTTAAATTCCCTTTGCCACGTAACCTAACATATTCACAGGTCCTGGGGATTAAGATGTGAACATCTTTAGGGAACCATTACTCAACCTACCACAGCCTGTTAAATATGGTGGATAACATT
The DNA here is from genome assembly GCF_009762305.2 of Zalophus californianus. Taxonomy (NCBI): domain Eukaryota; kingdom Metazoa; phylum Chordata; class Mammalia; order Carnivora; family Otariidae; genus Zalophus; species Zalophus californianus. The sequence continues at coordinate 3,175,655 of NC_045595.1, forward strand.
GCTTCTTGAATACTGAACCAGCTTTGCACCGCTGGAGTAAACTCCACTCAATCATAGTATGTAATTCTTCTTATATATTGCCGAATTCTATTTCCTAATATATTTTTAAACGAATTTATTTATTTAAGACACAGAGAGAGCACAATGGGTGGGGAGGGGCAGAGGGAGAGGGAGAAGCAGACTCCCCGCTGAGCATGGAGCCAGACTCAGGGCTGGATCCCAGGACCCAGAGATCATGACCTGAGCCCAAGGCAGACGCTTAACCGACTAAGCCACCCAGGCGCCCCTATTTCCCAATATTTTGTTAAGGACTTTTTGCATCTATTCATGAGGAATATGGTCTATAGTTTTCTTTCCTTTTTTTTTGTATTACCCTTAACTGGTGTTGCTAGCAGGGTAATGCTATCTTCATAAAATGAATTGGGAAGTGCTCCCTCCTCTTCAACTTTCTGGAAGAGATTATTTAAAAGTGGTGTTAATTTCTTCTTTGAAACTTTGGTAGAATTCTCCATCTGGGCTTGGAGATTTCTTTTTGGGGAGTCTTAAAATTACACATTCAATTTCCTTAATCATTACAGGTCTGCCTGGACTTTATACACATAGTGAAAAATAGCCTTTGTAATCCGTTCAAGAGCTGTCTGACTTGGTAATCTCTTTATCTGATTAACTGTCTTACAAAGTTGATAACAATACCTGCCATAAAGGGGAGTCATAGATGGTTAGTAAGGTCACAGCCGTTTAATTTTATTTATCAAAGGCAATGGGGAGCCATAGAAGGGTTCAGACCAGGAGAGGGAGGTGGTCATGGTTGCATTTTAGTAAGATCCCTCTGGGGCCAGGGTGGAAGATGGATGAGGAAGATGGAGAGGCTGGAGGTCTGACCCAGGGTCTTGGGAACACAGTCAAAGAGAACATGGGCAAGGATATAGGGGTATAAACTGAGGTCAGAGCCTGGAGATGCTAGGGAACGCCCAGTTGGTAGCTGGACCGGGGTGGGAGGGTGGGGGATGTGGGTGGCGGGGCGCGTGTGGGAAATTCCAAAAGCAGGCGTGGACTTCACAAAAATTTATCCAGCTCTTACAAAGCTGTCAAGCCTGTTCTGCAACAGCCCTGAGGTAGGTATTATCATCGCCCCCATGGTGAACCCCAGACGAGGAGCCGCTCGGCCAAAGTCACAGGGCTGGGAAGTGGTGGGGCAGGGTCTGGAGCCAGGTCCGGTCGGACTCCAGACCACCCTCCGCGAACGTCCCCGCCCCCGCCCCCCACGTCCTGTCCCGCTTTCCAGCCCGGGGCCGAGTAAACCCGTCCGCGGCAGAGCCCAGCCCACGGCTCCCCCCACCCTGGACTTCTAGTCCTGCCAGTTCTGGGAAGCGTCGCTGCGCCTCGGAGCAAAGGTCCTGGAACAAGGACCGGGGACAAAAGACAGGGACGCACCCTTCCAGCAAACACCCGGCCGGGCTCCGCCTACTAACACCCCGCGCAAGGGGGCGTGGGAAGTGGGGGCGGGAGGAGAGCCAGACCGCGGACGCGTTTTTTTTGACCCGGGAGCTGATTGGCTGGCGGAGGACCAAACTCTACCACTGAATGGATACGGGAAGCCCAGGAGCTCCTGCTCATTGGCTGGGGGGGACAAGTTTGGCGGTAGCAGCAGCTTAACACTGGTTGGCTGGGGGGAATCCAGCGGCTGCTGCCTATTGGTTAAAGTTTAAATGACCCTTCTATAAACGGGCCAACCGTGAAATCAGTTCAGGGACTGGAAATTAACCCTTTAGAGACTGACGTCCGGCTGGGATGCTTCAGAGCCGCTGCGCGGGGCTCCTTCCCCATTCTGGCTTGCAGCCCCAGGGCGCTGTGGCTCGTTCTCAGGGCCTCAGTTTCTCCCCTGGTCTCAGCGACCGAGATCTCTGGCCCCTCGAGTTTCCCGTCTGGTCCCAATGAGCTGAGTCCCCCGTAGCCTCCAGCTCCAGGCCTCAATCCAATAACGGGTCGCTTCGAGTGGAGGCACTAGTTCCCCGAAAGCCGAAGTCCCGGGGCCTCAGTTTCCCCACTTGTATGTTGCCACGCGCCTCCCACGGAAGGTAGCCTTGGGCCTGCGTTTTCCGAATGGTCCCGGAGGGCTGAGTCCCCCAGCTCCCAGTCCGCGCACAGGCGCGAGGCCTCAGCTTCCCCGCTCGCCCCGGCCGGCCGAGCTCCCCGCCAGCCCGCAGGCTGGGGCACCTCCCCTTGGGGGGGCGGAGCCGTGTCACGTGCCGGGAAGAAAGGGCTCGCGGCGCGCGGAGCGCACGGGGCTCGGGGCGCGGGGCGCTGGGCGGAGCGGCCATGGCAGGTACGGCGGGCCTGGCGGGGGCCGGGGAGCACCCGGCGGGGTGGCTGGGGCGGCCGGGGGCGCGCGGCCCCGTGCAGCCTGTCGCTGCCCGCAGCTCCGGAGCCGCTGTCCCCGGCGGGCGGCGCGGGCGAGGAGGCGCCGGACGAGGATGAGGACGAGGCGGAGGCCGAGGACCCCGAGCGGCCGGCTGGAGCGGGCAGCACGCGCAGCGGAGGCGTCGGTGGCGGCGGCGGCGGCGGAGGAGGAGGAGGAGGCTGCGGGGCCGGGGGCTGCGGCGGGCCGGGGGGCGCTCTCACCAGGCGCGCGGTCACGCTGAGGGTGCTCCTCAAAGACGCGCTGTTGGAGCCGGGCGCCGGGGTGCTGTCCATCTACTACCTGGTGAGCGCCCCTACCCCCATCCCATCCCGGCTGAGGCAGGAAGGGGAAACTGAGGCCCAGAGCTTCCTGGCCGCCGGCCGAGCCCGGGTGTGGGGAGGGAAAGCTGAAACACGGAGCATCCAGACCCAGCAGGAGCCCCTCTGCGCGGGAGGACTTCGTTTCCCAAACACCCTACTGCACAAAGGAGAAACTGAGTTCAGAAGAGGACACCACCGCTTTCCTGGCTGTGGGACCTTGCTCAGCCTCTCCATATCCTGGTTTCCTCATGTATAAAATGGCATTTTTCCCCCCCTCACGGAGTTGTATGAGGATTAAATGAATACAGCGCACAGCAGGGTGCCTGCTCTACCGTGAGTGCTTTACAGGCTTGCTGCTGTTGCTGTAGGTCTGGGAGTGGGAGCAGTTTATGAATGGAGCGCTTGCTGGTCTGGGAGTGGGAGCAGTTTATGAATGGAGAGCTTGCTGCGCGACTGACTGTGAGCTGTGTGTTAGGGATCGAGCAGACCCCGTCCCTGCCCTTTGGGGGCTCACAGTCCGGTGAGGGGGTGGAGACACAGAGCTGGGCACTTTCAGCCCAGGCTGATGAGGACTGTGATAATGGACACACAGGTACTGGGAGGCACTTAAGCCGGAAGGCTTCCTGGGAGGGATGCTGTAGGCGGAAGTGGGTGCCAAGCCCTGGGGAGCAGCAGGGGGTCAGGGAGGACTTCCTGGAGGGGCCTTGGTGGGTCCCAGGTCCCTGGGCCCAGCCAGGCCACTGTTAACTGCAGGGGAAGAAGTTCATGGGGGACCTGCAGCCCGACGGGAGGATCGTGTGGCAGGAAACAGGGCAGGTGTTCAACTCACCCAGCGCCTGGGCCACCCACTGCAAAAAGCTGGTGAACCCGGCCAAGAAGTCCGGCTGTGGCTGGGCCTCTGTCAAGTATAAGGGCCAGAAACTGGACAAGTACAAGGCAGCCTGGCTCCGGCGACACCAGCTCCACATTCCCACCGCTGCTGCCGATGAGGTGCGTCCTTCAGCCTCCTGGAGCAAGCTCTCCCTGACTTGCTGTTGGATAAGGAGTGCCCAGAGTGAGGGCGTTGGAGCTGGGGCCCTGTGGTATGAGCAGGAGTTTGTCAGAGCAAGGTGAAGAGAGTTTTCAGAGGGCAGGAATGGCACAGCCAAGCCACGTTGGTAGAAAGCAACAGAGCACTTGGGGGGCCATGATTAGCTGATACAGCTGGAGGCTCACGTGTCTTGGGTAGCTGAGGGGACTGGGCACATTGGCAGGGACCAGATCTGGTTGAGTTTCGAATGCTACGATAATAATAGATCTTTGAGTATTCACCAGCTGGGTGGACTTACCAACCAAAGACCCTCTCTGGGTCCTAAGTCTTATTCGTATGTAAAATGAAGATGACCACAGTACTCATATGTATCAGATATGTGTATCTGGCTGGCAGGTCTGAAATCTGTAGGGCAGCTGGCAGGCTGGGAACAGGCAGGGAGGACTTGGGCTTTTACCCCGAGGCGGATGGGAGCCCTGGAAGGCTAGGTGCAGAGGATGGACCTGACTCAGGAGCCCACAGGGGCCCTCTGGTGGCCGCTATATGCTGTACAGACTAGAAGGCAGGGCGAGGGTGGGAGCTGGGGACCAGTATAGGAGACTGAACTGGTCCAGGTGGAAGATGATGGGGTGGGCCAGCCCAACAATGGATGGGGGGAAGAAGTGGGCAGGTTTTGGCTAATTTTGACGGGATCTGCTGCTGCATGAGATGTTGGTTAACTGCTGAGGGATATTTTGTTCTGAGGATGGCTGGAGCTGCCATCCTCAGAGAGATGGGGATTGGGGAGGAGCAGGTGTGGGGGACAGTCCGGTGCAGTGTCGCCCAGCTGAGTGTGAGACGCCCGGGGGGCCCCCCACAAAGAGACCTCCAAGTCTGGAGCTGGACCCCCGAGTCTGGAGCTCAGGGGAGGGCCTGGCTGGAGACAGGACTGTGGGCATCATCCTGCCATAGACAGGGAGGGAGAGTGGACGAGGCTGCCCGGGAGGGGAAGAGGCCCGAGGACCGAGGCGGGGTATGGGGGGCCGTGGCGGGAGGGGAGTGAGGTCCTTGAGGAGTTCCCAGGAGGAGGGCCAGTGAGACACCGCGGCGAGGGGGAGGAAGACAGAGACCATGTGACTGTTGGATTCGGACACTGGGAAGTCACCCGAGCACAGGCAGTTAAGGGGAGGTCGGGAGGAGGGATTATTGAGAGAATCTGATAAAATAATCCCTGTAAGCACCGGCTTGCCCCATGAGTGAATTCGACAGGAGGCATGCTGATTGCTTTGCAAGGCATTATCTTATTTCACCCCAATACTGTCCTTATGCAGGTGAAGGTCACTGTGTGGTTTTACAGATGAGAATAGAGCTCAGGGAGGTTAGGGCGCTTGCGGGAAGCCACACAGCTTGTAAAAAGCAGAGGCGAGGTTTGGATCTGCAAGGCGTTCAGACGGGAGTTGCGACCGAACCGTAGGCCGCCTCTGCTCACTCCCTCCCTCTAGTGGACATCTGGGGCAATGGCAGGAACCTAAGGCTCAGGCCCGCCGAAGGTCTGGGTGGACCGTGGTGAGGAGGGTGGGCGGCACCCAGCTGAGGGTCCTGCGGCCTTCCCCCACTCCCGCCCCCTCCCCATCAGAGCCCGCCTAGTGAAGGGGAGGAGGAGGAGCTGTTGATGGAGGAAGAGGAGGAGGACGTTCTGGCAGGGGTCTCCACCGAGGACAAGAGTCGGAGACCACCTGCGAAGGGGCCCTTGGAGCCTGCCCACCCAGGTGAGAGGCTTAGGGGAGGGGAGGAGGCCGCGCAGGAGGCGGGCCCAAGTCAGGTGAGGGAGGTGGCAGGGGACAGATCTGGCCTTTCCTTTTCTCAGCGCTCCCAAGATGCCTGGCTGACTTCCTAGCCCCACTGCCTAATTTCTTTCCCGTGCTGCCTGATTTCCATGCTCCCCTAAAGGACTTCTTTGCCTCATTGCCTGATTCCTTTGGCCCCCTGCCTGGTTTCCTGAGGTCCTCACCTGATTTCCTAAGCCCCCCTTCAGCTGGTATTTTAATCTCCTTTTTCTGATTTGTTAACTCGCCGCCCTGATCTCTCGGTTCTGCGGTCTGATTTTTCAAGCGGCCTCGGGAGGCTTTTCTTTCTTGGGCCGCCTGGGCTTTTGTTTTCTGGTTCTGGGCTGGGAGGGATTGATGCTGTCTTCTTTCCGTTACCCCACACGTGCAGAGGCCGTGCCCCCCGGGAAGCGGGTGGAAAACAAGATCCGGGTGCCTGTGCGTTACTGCATGTTGGGCAGTCGCGACTCTGCCAGGTCAGACACACCCTGTGCCTGCCGCCACCAACCCCCGGCACCCCCCGTGTACATTCGCTCTGCGGGAGTGGGGGCAGCCCGAGCAGGAGTAGGGTGGGCACAAGGCCTCCCGTGCTCAGAGCTGGCTCCGGAGGCCTGGGGAGCTAGCTCCTGAAGCTGTGGGACCCTCTGGCTCCAGCAGGAGCCCCCACACCCTGGTGGAAGTAACATCCTTCGCTGCCATCAACAAGTTCCAGCCGTTCAACGTGGCCATCTCCAGCAACGTGCTGTTCCTGCTGGTGCGTGCCCCGTTGCCACCTTGTCCCTTTGCGGGCCAAGGGCCAGGCCTGGGCAGGTGGCTGGGGCACCTGGGAGGGGTCCCTGGAACGTTAGCTCTATGAGGGCAGGGACCTTGTCTGCTTGTCACTGCTGGTAAACAGTAGGCACTCAAGGTTTGCACCTGGGAGGCGGGTGGGGTGGTCCCCGCACATAGCAAGGGCTCTGGCCCTGTGGATAGACATTTGGGGCTGGGCTGCAGCCTGAGCCGCTCTTCCGATGTCCATCCCCTCCCCAGGACTTCCACAGCCACCTGACTTGCAGCGAGGTCGTGGGGTACCTGGGGGGCCGCTGGGACATCAACAGCCAGAGTGGGTATTTGGGGCCAGGTGGGCAGGGGGGTGCTTAGGGCTGGGGATGATGTCTACACCTTCTCCCCACCTCTGCGCAGTGCTCACGGTGCTGAGAGCCTTCCCCTGTCGGAGCCGGCTGGGGGACGCGGATATGGCCGCCACCATGGAAGAGGAAGTGAGGGGGCACGTGGGGTCAAAGTGTTCTGGGGAGGGCAGGGGTGGACACAGCTGTCCTGGCGGCTAGCACGGTGTCCTAGTTCAACAAGTGCACAGATGTGTGTGTGTGTGTGTGTGTGTGTGTGTGAGAGTGAGTGCCTGCCCCGTGGCTGTGACCCCACGGTTATCCTTCCTCTGGGCACAGGTGGCCCACCCCCTTTCCCTCTGAACCCCCGTCTGCATGCCGTGTCCGGCGTGCAGTGACAGCCCCGTGAATACCAGCTGCCATTCTAATAGTGCTTGCCTGGAGCGGCCTTGCGTGTGCCTGGCGCTGTGCCAAGCGTTCCACACCCGCCTTCTCCCGGCCCAGCTCAGCTCGCTCTTGCTCCGTAGGCCCCGGCTTGCCCCTACTTGCTTCAGGCACCCGGAAATGCCTGTCCTGCTCAAGTGCGCCACACCCACCTAGCTCCTCACTTAATCTGAGTGCCTACTGAGTGCCAGGAATTATTCCATGAGCTAGGGATACCGCAGTGCCCCCAATAAATTTCTGCCTTTGCTTTGGTGACAGGTGCGTCTTTTTTGTAATGTATTTGTTGACTGTGCCCCCTCCACTGGCCTCATTGAGGGTGGGGGCAGGGTCCTGGCCACCGCTGTGTCCCCAGGCCTGGTACACAGCAGGCACATATTCAGTGCTGGCGTCACATGGGGATGGAACACGGCAGGCAGGTGTGCGCACATGGGCTGGTAGAGCCCCCGGCCTGCGCCGCCCTGCCCCAGCCTCGCCTGTGCCCCCCCCCCCCCCCAGATCTACCAGAGCCTGCTCCTGCGGGGCCTGTCCCTGGTGGGCTGGTACCACAGCCACCCACACAGCCCCGCGCTGCCATCGCTGCAGGACATCGACTCGCAGATGGACTACCAGCTGCGCCTGCAGGGCTCCAGCAATGGCTTCCAGCCCTGCCTCGCCCTGCTCTGCTGTAAGTCCGGCTGCCCGGAGTGTGTGCGCGTGCGCGTGGCCCTCCCGGGCCGCTGACCCCCTCCAGGCCCAGCCCCCACTCTCACTCTCCTCCTGCAGCCCCTTACTACTCTGGCAATCCGGGCCCGGAGTCCAAGATCTCACCCTTCTGGGTGATGCCGCCCCCTGAGGTAGGCGGGACTGCTGGGGGAGGCGGGGCCGGGAGGGGGCTGGGGCCTCAGTATCTCCTGTGAAATGGGAACATAACCCCTGCACTATCTGAGGTTCCGGTGAAGGCCTGGGCCGTGAGGGATGTTGAAAAGGTGTGCGCTCCACACGGAGCATGCTGCCCTTGTTACTAAGACGGCCTCCTTCCCGAACCTGTCCTGGGGTCGGAAATGGGGTTTGGAGAGCTATTCCCGGCCTCTCCTGCTGGGGGCAGGGCCACGTGGCCTTGAAGCTGGTCGCAGGGCAGAGCCAGGCCTGGAGTCTTGATTCTCCGATTGCTGGCCCAGGGCACATCCCTCATGGGATGGGGCGCTGGAGGTGGCTGGTGGTGACCTGCTTGTGTCCCTGCCAGCAAAGGCCCAGTGACTACGGCATCCCCATGGACGTGGAGATGGCCTACGTCCAGGACACCTTTCTGACTAATGACATCCTGCATGAGATGGTGAGCTCACTTCCGGGTGGGGTGGGCGGGGCCCCAGCGGGGGGGGGGAGGGTGGGGCTTTGGGGCCCCAGCTGGACGGGGGCGATACTGCAGGACTCAGGGTGGCTGAATGCACCACATCGGAGCAGGGGTCAGACTCCTCTTCCGCGGCCGAAACTCAAGTCCCAGATTCTTGCCCACCTGCCCCCCCGCCACCCTCCCCCGCCCCAGACCTGGCCTTGCTCTTCTGGAACTTGCTGGAGGTGCCCCGGCCTAGCGCCTCTACACCTGCCACTGATTGAAGACACGTGAGGGATTTCAGGTGGTGCCCAGATGAATGTTTTCAGTGCCCACGTTCCAACAGCCGTTTTAAAAACAGCTAGTAGGTCACACCTGTGGTATCGCGGATTCACTGCTGCGTGGGAGGAGGCTACACAAGGGGGCGGGGGCAGGTCTGTGGGGACATCCAGAATCACTGCTGCTTCCCACTGCCGGGGGAGGGGGTGCCCCTTCCGTCTCCCCCCTCCAGGGGCCTGCTGCGAAGCTCCCTTCCTTCCCTCTGGTGGCGCTCCCGGGTGGTCTGTCTTGGGGTCCTGGGTAGCGCCTGTGTGCTATATAGGACTGGGAGCCCCCCCGAGAGGCGGCGGTAGGCACCCGTGGTGCTCGCTGCTGTGTGCCGAGCGCCTGCGTGGGAGGGCGGGCGCCAGGGGTCCCATCGGTGCCCCGTCCTCTAGATGCTGCTGGTGGAGTTCTACAAGGGCGCCCCGGACCTCGTGAGGTTCCAGGAGCCCTGGAGCCAGGAGCACACGTACCTCGACAAGCTGAAGGTAAGACTCATGACCCCAGTCTCCTGCAAACCCCTTGTGGAAGACAGTTCTTGGGGAGCCCTCGAAGGATCTATCCAGGGGCAGCCTGAGAAACGGTGCTGTCCTAAAGTGTTCTGTATAAAGTACGTCAGCTGGATATTAAAGCTTGTTCGGCCCCATGTGGGTGGTGACGGTGACAGGGAGCACTGCTGAAATGCAGCTGAAAGCACAGCGGCACACGGACCTGGGCTGGGGAGAAGCTGCGCTGGGGCCGTCTCTCCGCTCGGGCGCCCGTGGGGAGCGCACGGGGGCTGCAGTCCCAGAGCAGCTGGTGCCCTGAAGGGTTCCTCCAGCTCACCGGCCCTACAGTCATTTAGGGGGACACGTAAAGGCTTGGTGGCCTGGGGGGGGGGGCGGTTTCTGACTTCTGACATGGAAGTCCTTCTCAGAAGGCATTTTCAACTCTACTGGGTAGAGAAATGCAGTTTTGCATGCTTGTTTTGTTCAAACTTAAGAGTGACCAGAGCTTCAAGCTGCCACGGGTCCCCTCCACCCCATCACTGGGCTGGTGGGGTCGGGGGTGGCTCCCCTCGCAGGGGGTGTGAGAGCCTGGGAGGGAGGCAGCTAGGGAGAGAGCAGGATATGGAATGTGCAGAGAGCACAGAACATTGCAAGGGAGAGCCGCCTCCTTTAAAAAATAAAACGTTTTCGGGACACTACTGTGTACCTCGGTTAGTAAAACCCCCCTGCCAGGACGGGGGCGGGCAGGACCACAGGGCCCAGCCCTGAGGCGCCAGCCCTGCCCGTTTCAGATCTCCCTGGCCAGCAGGACACCCAAGGACCAGGGCCTGTGCCACGTGCTGGAGCAGGTCTACAGCCTTCTTAAACAAGGGAGCTGAGGCACCACCGTCTCCGAGGGCCTCTCGGTCAGACTGTGAACCCCCAGTGGCTCCGGCTGAGGGGGAATGGGTCTGGGGGCTTTGTTTGTGGCACAGATAATAAAGGGGAGAAGCAAATAGTCTGGGCGTGTGTCTCACCTGGGGGTGCCTCCCCCCCCCCGGCGCCCCCCGCACTCATCACTGGGCACGTGGGTGGCTGTCTGGGCAGCGTGGCACCTTGGCCGGTGCAGGAGGGGACGCTTTTCGTGCAGCCGTGGTGTGGGCTTCCCGGGGCCAGGGCTGGACAGAGGACAGCTCTCCCTCCCTGGCTCCTCGGGGGCAGGTACCCTCCCCGGGAGTGGCCCTGCCCCGACAGGGGATGCCTCGGGGGAGCCGTGAGGGTCCAGGGAAGCTGGGGGAAGACCCACCCCACACCACAACCAAGCAAGAGGCTCTAGAAAGAGACCTTTAATACTTTTTTAAAAAAAATCAGGATTACATTTTGATCTGCCCTTGATTGTGAACAAGGCTACGCTGCTCATTCTTTGCTGGGAGGTCGGTGCCTCCCCCCCTCCCCCGCCCCGGAATGGCAATGGGGGGGGCGCTCAGGGAGGAGCAGAGCCTGGTGTCCCCAGGGCTTTGCTGAGTCATCAGAGGAGGGGGGGATGTGATCCAGTCCCGAAGTCCCCCAGTTGAGCCAATTTTTGGACGAGGCAAGAGAGGAGGTGGATGCAGGGCTGGGCCCTGCTCGTCAGGGCAGCTGCGCGCCTGGGGCCACTGTCAGCAGTGGGCACAGCAGCCGGCTCAGGAGGGGGAGGCGCCTGTGACCCTCTCTTGAGGGTAGTCCCAGCAGCCAGGGGTCTGGGAAGATGCCTCAAAGCCTGTGTACTTGACCTTCAGCCAGAGCAGAGGCTGCAAGACTTCTGTGGTCCCGTTTGTGGGTGCACACGGGTGTGCTGCGTGCACAGTTGGTGGTGGCAGCTCGTGCCGGAGAAAAACGTCTGTGTGCTTGTCTGGGGTGGGGCACCCTACACGGGGAACTGAGGAGAGGGTGCGGGATGGGGGGAGGGTGCTGGCGTGCAGGGCTGGGTGCCCTGTGGGAGGAAGAGAGCCACTCCAAGGCTGCTCAGGGAAGGGCCGGTCTTTAGGGGAACCCTGAGGACCCCAGGCTTGTGTCTCCCCAAGGAGGCGGCACCCCGGGTGTGCCAGGGCCTGGGGAGGCCTGGAGTTGGGGCTGGGAAGGAGTGCTGTGGGGTAATTTAAAAGCACGGGTGGTGAGTCTTGGCCACGGGGCCTGCTCAGAACCCCCAGTGGCACAGATGTTTCAGCTCATCGTTAAGAGCAGCTCTCCTGGGGGGTGGGGGCCACCCCAGGAGAGAGGGGACGAAGGAGGGACAGAACAGGGTGTGTGTGCACGCACCTGTGTGCGAGTGAGGGGGCCCACCTGGAGTTACCCGTTCCTGGACGGGCGGGCAGAAGTTAGTGTTTCTAAGAGCACCTTAGTGTTCGCCCCCTTGGGGCGCGGGGCTGGGGAGATGCAGTCAGGGAGCAGCCCGGCCCAGACTGCCGCGTGGAGAGGGGGCTGGGGGTGAGCGCTAGTGTCAGCGCTCCCCGCTGCCCCCCCACTCCGCCCCCGGCCCCAGGAGTGCCACAGACGCAGGCGGGATGCAGGCCGTGTGGACGGGGCCGACGCCCTCACTGCGGCAGGGGCACCAGCACCTCCACGTAGCTGAGGGGGAAGAAGCCCGACTGGCCGTGGAGCATGCCCTCGTACCAGTTCTCATCGATCTGGTTGGTCAGCGTGATGACGTCGCCCTCGTGGAAGCCCAGCTCCCCGGCGTTCTCAGGCTCGAAGTCGTACAGCGCTTTGCAGCTCGGCTGGTCCAGGGGTGCTGGGGGCAGGGGCTCGGCTCAGACCCCTGGCTCCCTCCCACCGCGCCCGCCCCAGCCTGCTCGTGGCCCCTGAAGGACGGCTGCCGCTTCCTCTGTTGCCCCCCAGTCTTGTCAGAAAGGAGGGACAAGGGAAAAGGGGACAGAAAGGGACTCCGGACGTGCTCCTGGGAAGAGCTGGGGACGCCCAGTGGCATCAGGGTGAGAGAATGACCAGAAGCCCTCCGGCGGCCCCTCAGAGAGCCTAGAGGCTGTTGGACACCCCTGGTGTTCACGGAAGACCCTCACGCGGATGGGGAGGCCCGGGGAGGCCGTGCTGTGCCGTGCAGGCCCAGTGCCTAGCTCCTCCCCTGCCCGAGATGGGCCAAGAGGACCAATCCCAGGGGCGTCCGCTTCTACCAGAGGAGGGTCCTTCTGAACAGACCAGAAGGCAGTGTTATACACTGAGGTGGGGAGCTTGTGAGGGCAGGGCCTGTGCCCACAGGGACACTCACGCATGCTCCTGCTAGGGGTCCGGGTGGGCTTGTCGGAAGACCGGAAAGATGATGAAGCTGCTTGCAGACAAAGCAAAAAGGGGGGCTGAGAACCTTGGGCTGGGCCCCCTCCCCAGAGGGAGTGGGATGGGCCTGGCTCTGCAGTTTGGACAGAGCAGCGGGCTGGGGGCGACCCCTCCCCACTCCTTACGTGTGATCTTGGGGGCTGTGGCACAGGGGAAGCCCCCATTGGACTGCTCAGGCTCCCCAAGGTCGAAGGACTCCCGAGGCTTGGGCTTGTATTCCCGCTTGGGACGAGAGGAGGCTTCCCGCATCCTGCAGGCAGGGAGGGAGAGCTGTGAGCAGCCAGCAGGGCCTGAGTCCTGTGTGTGCCAAGGTGAAGGGGCACCTCCCTCCCCACCGTTGATGCTGCTGTCCAGGACTTGGGGTCGGGGGAGAGAAGCCCAAAGGGTCTAACCAAAGGGCCTCCCAGTTGGTCAGCTCCCCCAGCTCAGGCCCTTCTTAGAGGCTGCCAACTGGCCAGGTCCTGCCAAACCCTGCAGCCCCCTTAGCATGCCCACCCAACCCGGGGACACGGCTACCCAAGGCTGTCCTTCTCAGGCCCTAGACTAGTGACGGCTCTCAGAGGGGAGCCCCGTCCACCCTGGCCCTGGGTAACGCACCCCCGCAGGCCCAGAGCTCTGAGGGGCCTCTTTCTTCTGGCCCCCCAGCCTCAGGTCACCCCAAGCCTCCCCTCTGACAACTGTGGCAAGCCTGATGCATCTTGCTTCCTCCCGGAGTCCCCATCCTACAAGTGTAGTCTGGGGATTCTTTATGAAAAGAAGCCAAGCCCCTTGCTCTGACACAGGCTCCAAGCAGGGCTGGGCTGTTGGGGAGGCTGGCGGTGGGGTCTTGGAAGCCCTGAATGGCCACCCAGGAATCCACGGGAATGACTCTAGGCTTCCAGGGCACCCCGGCCCAGCCCAAAGCAGGATAGGCTCCCACAGGGAAGGCCAGGGGCTGGGGCTCACCTTCGCTTGAGCTTCTCAGCCAGCTCGTCCAGGATCTGCACGGCCTGCCGGTGGTAGTCCAGCTGGGCATCCACCAGCGCGGAGAGCTGGCTCACCTGCTCGATCTGCAAGTGAGCAGCCCGCTGAAGGGCGGCCCTCCCTGTGACCCCTACCCCCAAGGGCCTCCTCTTTTAGGAAGTCTTGCTAGAATGCTCCTGGGACAGGGGCCGGCCCCCTCCCCAGCTGCCTGACCCCTGCGCTGCTGCTGGAGGAGACCCGAAAGCTTCAGGGGGCAGGTGGAGGCCCCTCGGGTCCCACAGCTGCCCCTTCAGGCTCAGAGCAGGGGCTGAGCCCACTATGGGCAGGGCATGGGTGACTCTGCCCACTGCCCCGCTTTTTTTGGGTGGGGGCCCTCCCCCGAGGGAGGGCCCAGACGCACATCGGTCTCCAGGAGGTTGTGCATGCTGGTCTCGGCCACCTCCTTGGACTCCTCAAACTTCTCCAGGGCCTGGCGCAGCTCTTCGTCGGGGATCCTACCCTGTCGCTTCTTCTTGTAGTCGAAGTCCAGGCGGCGGCCCTCCAGCTTTTTCAGGTGGTGCTGTGGGGGGAGGGGGAGAAGGCATCAGAGCTGTGAGGTACGTGCTGGGGTCTGCAGGAGGACGGGCACACTGGGCGGGGCGGAGAGGTGGGGGAGCAGGGCTGTGAGGAACCTGCCCTGGGGGCTGTGTGAGGGCGGGCACACTGGATGGGGCATGGGGGGGGCAGCACCTGGATCTCCTTTAGGTCTTTGTCACACAAGTTCTGTAGGGGGTCGATGAAGTTCTGCTTGACCTCTATGTCCAGAGAATCCTTCACCTCTGCCAGGCGCTTCATGGACTCCCCCGCGTCCAGCAGGGCATCCCCTGCAGCAGGGCAGGGATTGGGAGAGAAGCTGTCATAGGAGACCGGGGCCTGGGGGCCCAAGATACCCCCAACTGCTAACCTGCCCTCACCCCAGGGCCCAGACGCTAGAATTCAGGACAAAACAAGGGTCCCTGAAGTCTGAGCCCCAGCAGCCAGGAGGAGTTGGCGATGACGCGTGTCAAACCCCCGCCCCCGCCCGCCACTGCATGGCTTCCCCAGCATTAGCTGTGGCTTGAGGGTAGGCCTTCCAGTGGCCTTGGCCCTACAGGCAACACTCTGATCCTCGCTCATCCCCACTGAGGAAGGAAAGGTGTTCTTGGGAATGTCAGTCGCCCTCGTCCAGGGGATTAACGGGTACTGTGGAAGACTCTGGAGCAGTGGCAGGGAAGTGGCATCCCACTGTCCAGTGCCAGATGCTCTGGCCCTCCAGAGCCCTTACCGAAGTTGGACTCGCCGCCGAGCTCCTTCCCATGGCGGATCATGCACTCGCCCAGCAGGCCCTCTGACTGTGGGTAGCCAGGGTTCTTCACCTGCCCTCGGATCTTGGACACCGTGTTGAGCATCGTGAGCTTGGCCCGTGAAGCTGGAAGAGAACAGGCTGGGTAGGCGTGCGGCCAGTCTCTCTCGAGAACCAGGCCTGCACTTGGCCAGTGCTGCCGGCTGCCCCCTCCCAACACCCTTATTTCTAAAGCGCTGCCCTGACCCAAGGAAGCTTGGTTTCTATGCCTGCTGATGGCCAGCTCTGAGGAGAAACTCCTGCATAGACTTCCCTCCTCTGCTCACCTCGGCCACAGAGAACCCTGGCAATAGGCAGGTGACCGGCTCTCCCGGACCCCACGGGGCCTCCTCGTCCTGGAGCACAGCTCCGATCACAGAAGCTCCTTTCCCTGGCCTGGGGAGTAGCACCCCAGAGAAGTAGGGGGGCAGGTATAGGTGTGTACAGGTCCAGGTGCCCCAGACATAGCCCCCCTCACCTGGCGTGGGGGAGGAGCTGTGCGCTTGCCTCTGCCCGCTCAGGTCTGTCCCTGGCCGCGAACGGACCTGGCTGGTGTTGCTGCCGGTCCCACATCCATCACCTCCTGCTATGGGAACCCAGATTTGGATTTTCCTCAGGGAAAGGTCCTCATCTCTCTCTCAGGCTAGGAGATTCCCACTCCCACTCCCCGTGGGGTCCGGAGGAGCCAGTCACCTGCCCGTTGCCTGCTCCAAAGGTGGGCCTGCAGCTGGGGCCTGGCAAATGGGTGGGCAATTCAAACTGGTCCAGTGAGTTGGTTAAGGTGGAAAAGATGCTCTTTTCGGCTGGGACTATTAGCTGTAAGGGTGATTTTGGACTAGGGTTGCCACACAGAATGAGAGCTGCCTGATGAAGTGGAAAGGAAATGCAGGGCTCTGGGGACATCCTTTGGACCCTTGGATCTGCCCATGAAACCCGCCTGCTTACTCCTGGGCACTTCAGTTCTCTGAGCTCACACATTCTTTCTTAGGCTCCGGTAACCGGCCAATTCCGGGCTGACACGGACCCCTCCTAGCTGGCTGGCACCCCTACCTGGGTTGGGCTGCAGGTACTCAATGGTTCTGGCCAGTACTTCTGTCACAGCCTTGCTGGTAACATCCACTTTCTGTCAAGAGAGGCAGGGTGTGGGCTTTTGCAACCATCGGGGTGCCAGAGGCCAAACCCGGAGTCCCTGGACAGCCCATGCCCTGCTCCCCGGCCCCACCTGCCTCAGAGCCTGCACAAGAATGGCGTGCTGCGCTCAGGGCTGCTGGCCTCCCTGCCTCCCGGGGCCGAGGGACCCGTCCGTCCGTGAGCCCCCCCTGTAGCCCAGCTGTAGCGCTGCTGTGGCCCGTGAGGGTAAACGGCGCCGGGCGTCAGGCGGGCCGCACCACCTCTCCTGGTACCTTCTCCATCTCTTTGAAGTCTTCATCAAGCTTGGTCCCTTCGGCCCCTCCGACCTTCTCACTGACCAGCTGGGGGACAGGAGGGAAAACAGCGTGAGCCTCAGACAAGGAGAAGGCCCAACTATGCCTTCCAGCCACGTCCACTGCCGGGGAGAGCTGGTGAAGGGGTCAGCACATCCATGACGGCTTCTCAGGGACGCAGCTGACGGCAAGATGGGTGGCCAAGTGAGGCCCTGCTTCCACACCCACACCCTCCTTGGATCCCAGGGCAGGGTGGGAGGGTGGCGCCTCCTGCTGGAAGCCTTCCCTGGCCGTGCCTACCCCTCGAGTGCCCACCATCCCTGGAGACCTGCCTGGGGCCAACCGCAGCTGAGTGATGTCCTCTCTCAGGGCCAAGGTGCCCACACCCAGACAGTGATGCCATGGTTCAGCTCTAGGTGTGGGGAAGAGGTTCATCAGAGCCTCTTTGCTCGGGGATTGCACACCTCCCTTTCCCCCACTGAATTCCGGCCTCTTTGGGAAGGAATCCTGGGAACCCTGGGGCCAGCACTTCCCCAAAATACATTCTCCCTGGGCACCTCTGGGAAACGAACAGGTCTGTGGTGGGGAGGAGGTCCTGCGGCTGAATGGACACGGGGACGACCCAGTCCATCACTTTGGGCCCCGCCCCCCAACAGGGTCCAGAAGAGACAGGGCCATTTCCCCAGTGGGTCGGGGGTTCTTACTTGGCTGAGTTTGGGAGTCAGGAGGGGCCTGGGGTGCAGGTGAGCTGTGAGGCCGCTGTAGTGGGGGGACAGGAAGGAGGCAGGGCTGGTGCACGGCCTGCCTGGTGACTGTCTGCCACCTGCAGCGGCTCGGGCCCCGTGCAATCCTCTAGGGGACCCTGCAGGACGGGCAGGGGCTGCCCTCCTGCTGCTAGCCACTCTGTAAGGAAAGACCCTGGTTGCTTCCTAGGCATTTATGGGGCGTTCCACTTTATTTCATGGGACAGTTTCACTTCTTTTGATGACGGTAAAACAGGACGTTCTCAAATTCAGTGGTTGCCAGAGAGGGAAATGAGTTCACTGCCTAACAAGAGACAAGACTCTTCTGGTGAACTGGGAGGGAGCTGAAGCGTAGGTGCTCAAAACCACACCTTCCGGGGCCCCAGGACTGATGGCCCGCTCAGTGCAGGAGGACATGGCAGGGGGCAGACAGGGACAGGTCTCCCAGGCAGGAGCCACATCCTTTCCCTAATGGGAGGGGCATGAGCAGACCCTGCAGGCTGCTGGGGGCGGGTGGGGGGCATGAGTGGCACCTCCCTGTCTCCCCAGAGCCCTCAGCTCTGCAGGCACTATGTGTGGGGCTGGATGTACCAGGCTGTCCTTGCACCCGGGCACACAGGAAGCCATGCTGGGCCCCTATCAGTCTCCCTTCCCCCCGCCTAGGAGCTCTGGGCTCAAGTCCCTCAGGTAGCAGACGATCATTCCCCATGTCCTTTCTCTTCAAGGCTCACGGTCTTGGAACCAGCACAAATGGATAAAAGGATGACAAGAGGCCAAAAGGTAAAAGGGAAAATCAAAGAAGTCCAACGAAGAGCCGCGGCTCTGAATGTGGGGCTCCCCAGGGTGCAGACCCTGTCTGGCGGAGAGGGACCCGACTGGTCCATGGGAAGAGCTGTTAAGTGGTGCTGATAACAAGGACGCACCTTTGGGTACGAGGAGCAGGTGTTTCTAGGGACCAAGGCCTCCTGTCACTGAGCAGCCAGCCCTGGAGGCTCAGCGGGTGGGACGCTGCCTGGTGGAGGAGGCAGGAGGGCCCCGAAGGGCCCTGCCCATGGGGAAGCCTACGACCCTGACGTTTCAGTCCCGCTCAGGAAAAATGCACACGTTTTCAGATCCAACGAGAGCAGCAGATACCACCATGGAAATAACACCTGTAGAACCTGCACTGCACACAGAGCCCACCCCCCCCCCCCCCCCCCCGCCCCGCTCAGTTGGAGCTCAGCACAAGCCAATCCCGCTCCCACACAGGGCGGGAGGAAACAGCCGAGGTGCCTGGTGGGGCCCGCGGCACCGAGGACCTGTCCCCCACTGGCTGAGCCCTGCGTGGCTGCAGCACCTCCCGGGCGCAGGCAGAGAGGGTGGTGACCAGCGCCCACTGCCCTGCAGGGCCATGACCGCGGCAGTGTGTGTAAACTGCAGCCTCCCAGGCCCCACCCAACTGCATCAGGGCCTGAGTCACTAGCAGTGATCCCATCATGGCTGCCGTTGGGAAAGCCAGGCTGGTGCCTCCTTGGGTCCAACATGAAGCCCAGCCTGGGCCGGAACCTTCTACAGAACCCTGCCCCAGTTCGGAAGCCAGTCTGCGCCCCAAGTGGCCCCCACCAGGTGAGACCCAGGGGCTGCGGAAGAGGCTACCACGCAGGGGGACCTGGCAGCGGCCTCTGGAGGTGAGCTCCCCATTGCCCACCGGATGCTTCCCGGCTCTTTGCGAGACTGGCTCAGTGACTGTGTCCATGTAGGGCCTAGAGTGGGGTCTCTCCTGGGGGAGGCTGGGCACCCTGAGCAGCGAGGCCCCCGTGTCTGTCGTCAAGATCCTGCTGGCCTCCCCCATGTCTACCGGTCATGAATTCCCCTTGGATGAGTTTTAGTGCCAGCACCTCGATCCAGCTTCAGGACACCTCCAGTGGGCAGGAAGTTCCCTCTTTTCTCTCTGGTGGCACCTCTTCTGCAAACTGCACACACGGATTCATGCCGTATGTTTGGCCAGACTGATACTACCCCATACTACTTTTGACTTTTGGGAAAAGCATGCTCTGCCCCCAGCCCGGGTGGCAGGCGCTCCAGGATGGGACAGGGATCTGTGGCTCTGAGTGCCCTAAGTTCAGGCTGAAGGGGTGGGTGCTGCCGGGTAGGGAGCAAGAGGCCCTGCTCCTGTATGCCTCCCCGCATGCCTGACCCCCTCTTGCTGCTTTCTGGCAACTCCCCAGGCCCAGATCCCACCTGGCCTTTGAATGATCACATTGGCAATGACGTGTCCACATCGGGCAGACAGAGGCCTGTCAGAGGCTCCTGCGTTTATGAGCAGCAGGGCCACGTCGGCTGATGGTACCCCCTGCGAACTGGGCACCTGGGAAGTGAGCAAGCCTGGAACAGAGCTGGATCTTCACCCAGAGCACCCACGTGACTTCCACGCACAAGTGTTGGCCTGTGGGTGTTAACAGTAAAGACCAGTTGGGGGAGGGGCTGTTCTTTCAAAGACGGTGTTATCACTCCAGACCTGTGGCATCTTTGGGGAGAAGCAGGGAATCTGACACTCGGGAGAGAAAGAGCATATGCAGTGGAAGGATCCACGAAAGGAACTGGGGAGCTGCTGCACGCCACGAGCCAGCAGGGCAGCCCCTCCAGTAGCAAGCCAAACACGGAAAGCCAGAAGCTGCTTTCACGGGGGCGAGCGGATGACGGCCGCCTGCACTAGCAGGCACGTCCGCCGTGGCCACTTGGTGGTAGCTGGGGAAGCAGTTCGAATCCTGTGGGGTGGGAGGAAGCCAACAGCAGGCCTCCAAATGAATCATCTCCACAGGGAAACCTGATCAACACACGCAACACGGAAAATGAAGGGGCCAATCTGCAGGCTCGGTGACCTGGGCAGATGACCTGCTTTGATGATGTAAAGGTTTAAGAGAAAACAAGAGGAGGAAGAGGAGGAGGAGGAAGCTGGCACGGAGGCGCCAGGAGGAGGGGAGATGTGCAGGGCTGCTCAGGGCTGCACTGTCCCGGATGGGCACAGCGTGTCCCTAACTCCAGTGTCCTGCACCTCGTCCAGCCACCTTGTGTTTGGGGGCCACCTGAGACGCTCCAGGACCACCTCCCAGGGTAACACTGGAGGTCACCTGCACTCTCCTGGCCCGGGCTTCCCCTCCTGCCTCTGCGTGGCTAACTTCTCCCTGCCCAGCTGTGGGTGTGCCAGGATGATCTTTCCCTCACCAGGCATAGAGGGGAGAAGCTGCTTGTCGGCACTGCTGGAGAGCCGGAGTGAACGGCACAGAATAGGTGACCGAGACCAGGGCCCCGGGGCAAAGGGGGCCTTGAGGGTCTAGGCCCAGCCACTCTGGCTATGGCCCTACACGAGCCATCCTGAGATCTGGGCCGGTGAACAGGCCTCCCAGCTCTCGCGTGTGAGCCTGGCTGCCTCGTTAGCGATGGCTGTCAGAACGGGGGTCAACAGGCCGGCACCAGCTAATGACCACGTTACATGATCTGTGTCTAAAGCAGGAGAGGATACAGAAGGGGCACGAGAGTCTGTCTCCTGGCCTTGGGGACCAGCCCTCTGGCGGGGGCGATGAGAATGTCCGACATAGCAGCAACGCAGGGAAGAACACGGTGAGAGTCACAAAGGAAGTGTGAATGTGCCCAGAGGGTGGCGGGATGCAGCTCCGAGCTGGAGGAGCCACAGGGCCAGTGCTATCTGAGCTGGGCCTGAAGGGCAGGGTCCCAACTGGCAGAGCCAGGCCAGGTGGGCACAGAGAGTTCTGGGTTCTGGGTGAGATGCAGGTTTGGGGCACAAGGGCTACCATTCCTGGCCGACTATGTGCCAGAAACTGTGTAGGCCCATGCACTGTATCTACTGATGAAGGTGCAGGGACCAGCCAGCCCGCTTCACGGATGAGGAAACTGAGGGGTGAGAGGCTGTGGGGCTGTAAGTGGAGGATGTGGGTGCTGTGCCCAGACCTGTCGGACTTGCCAGTCCACCTGCATTGTGTCCTGTGCTGGAGGACTGGGCAGCAATAGGATGTGGGTGAAGCCTGGGGCCCGTGCGGGCCTCCGAGGGCTGTGGGGAGGTGTCAGAATGCCGTGTGCACAATGCCTGGACATGGGAAGCCCCAAAAGGCAGCAGTGATGATCCTGGGCGGAGCTGAGAAATTCCTGAGCCAGGGTGATGGCGTAGGGAGGGGAGCCCCCCCCCCCCCCCCCCCCCCCCCCCGCTGCCGGAGGACAGACACACTCCCTCCAGATCCCTTCCAACTCCACCCGCCTTCCTGCCACCTCCTAACATCTGGAAGGCTTGGAGCCAAACGCTGCGGAGCAAACCGCTCTAGTTTCCGTCACGGTCTTCTGTCTCATGACCCAGCGTCCACGGCCCCTCCGACTACACGGCTGCCGGCCGCCTCGTAGCTCTCCCTCCTCTTGCCGTGCTCCTGGGCCCCCGCCTGAGGGGGCACTAGCACAGATACCACCTGCTCTACTCTGGCTAACGGGACTCTCTTTCTGAAAAGGCAAGGCGAGCTGAGCACGCTTCCGGGTGGGTGATGTGTGTGGTGCACTGGCTGCCCCCAAACCCCCTTCTCTTGATGATCTGTCCCTACCCAGAAACTTTCAGTGGCCCCTGGTGTCACCAGGATACTTGGAAAATTCCCAAAGCCCGGGCCCTTGTGAGCTGCTTGAGGACAAGCTGCTTGATGACTGGGGTGGAGCTCCCTCGTGGCTCTGAGAGCAAAGGCCATGAGACGTGGGGCTGGGCCACAGTTTGGGGGGTGAGGAGGTGCCAGGGAAGTACAGCCTGTGGAAACATCATCTGCACCCTAACAGACCTTCATTCCCCTCCTGGGAGGAGCCGGAGGACACGCAGCAGACATGTGAGCAGAAGACCGAAAGCTCTTGGCACTAAGTGAGACGCTTCATCCGTCACAGGTCCTCCATAAATATTTGTGAGGTGACTGGGAGAATAAGTCACCAGCCCCTTGGTTAAACCTCACAGAGGGCAGGCTTCGGACAAGTCAGAACTTCCGGAGACATACCGGGAATTCTGAAATTTCCCCGGATTTGCTGGTACCCTTCATGCCTCAGGGCACATGCTTCCTCTCCTCCTAGCCATCCCAACTCAGTGTTTTCTAAAAAGCAGCTCGGTGGAAGGGCGCAGTGGAAATGATCAAGCAGGAAAAGTCTTCTGAAGTTATGTGCCACATGAAAACTCCCAATTGGACGCTGCGACTGCCAGATCAGGCCCTGGCGGACAGACACGCAGGCAGACATGCACCCAGACACACCCCTGCACGTGGTACTTCATCGGGAACCTGGTTCTGGGTGCCAAAGGACCGTGGCCTCTGAAGATCTCTTAGCAGAAGGGGTGGTGGTAGCCACGATGCTGGCTCAGAAGCAGAAGCCAGAGGTCCCCTAGACTGCAGGGCCGCACCAGCTCTGGTCTCCCAGCCAGAGTGGGGCTGGCTGTTGTCTGGGGAAAGAGCCAGGAAAGCTGTGGAGAGGAGCTGGGCAGGGGGGCCCTGGTCAGACCTGGCCTCTCACTGCCGAAACCCCCGTGGTCTTCTGCCACCCGCAGGGCCGGTCATTGATGTCCCGTCTTGGGCTGGCCTGAGCCTCCCCCATCCCTGCACAGATGCAGCTCAGGGCTGCTTGGCTCCCGGCTCCTCGAGATAGAGAATGGGACACTGGGCTGGCACGGGGAGATAAACGCTGTGCTGTCTGGAAGGTGGCGAGCCGAATGCCACACGAAGTCCCAGCTGCCGCTGCCCTGCCTGGCACAGGCTGTTCGAATGCCGGGGGGAAATCCCTCAAACAAGAAAATCCCTCAAAGTCACCTGTCTGGCTTCATCTGAAAGTCTGAGGTGGCCACGGCAAGGGCACTGGGAGCAACGCAGGAACTGACCACTGTAAAGAAGTGACTTTAGAGGGAGGTGGCGAGGCAGACGGGGCACCGTCACCCAGTGACTGTCCCGGTGGAGTAAGGAGCCAGATAATGAAGTTCTGTGTGCTGCTGTCCCGGAGATGGAAAAGGGATGCGATGGAGGCCTGGTCTTGAGGCCCTGACCTCTGCTTTTGCAGAGTTAAGTCTGAGTCCTGGCAGGGAGAGGCTCCTGCCGGGCAGACACCAAGACAGCTGCCCCTCCAGCTCCAGGCTAAGAAGAACTTTTCTTCACTGACTCCGCTAGAGCCTGCTTCATCCACCCCTCCCTGCGACTGTCACACTGCTTGCCTGCCAGGCCGACAACACCCAGAAATCCGTCTGAGGGCCGCATGTGTCTCTGCAGCCCTCCACATGCCCGAGCCAGGCCTGCCCCCACCCTGGCTCGGACTCTCCTCGTTCCTCCCCAGGACCCCGGGTAGCCTCTGCCCGGGTCCCCCTCCCCAGGCCTTGCTCCTGCCTTCTGTACAGAACCCTGCACGAGTCAAATCGGAGCCTGCCACCCTCTCCCCGCACCTGCCCTGTCTTTGCACTGCAGCCCCCACGACTGCTCCCCTCCCCTCCCCGCCACTCCAGCCTAATCCCTGTGTGGAGTGGGGGGGGGGGGGGGACTGAGGCCTCGGCTTCAGTGTAACTTCCTGTTAGAGTCCCCCATGCCTTTCAGAGCTCTTCCCGTTCTAATTCTGCATGCCACGCATGCCATGGATCCCACACTTGTCTC
Source organism: Zalophus californianus (assembly GCF_009762305.2). Lineage (NCBI taxonomy): Eukaryota > Metazoa > Chordata > Mammalia > Carnivora > Otariidae > Zalophus > Zalophus californianus. The sequence goes on from NC_045595.1 coordinate 3,199,313, forward strand.
TGGGTGATGGCCAGCTCCCAGGGTGCGGGGACCCCATGTGTCTTGCTTTCTGGCCCAACCCAGCACATTGCATGGGTTTGATGGACACCATCTGACTGGTTGGCCCAAGGCCCACTGAAGGGCAGACTCTTGCTGGCCCCTCTCCCCACCTGCAAAGGGCAGGCTCAAGATGAAGCCTCCCTCACCTCCTAGGGCATGGCTAATGAGACAGAGGTGCAGCAGCACAGGAGGCCCCAAAGGCTGGGAGAGATCTGTGCACACGAGGCCGCGGAGGAACAGCGAGGGGCTGGGCAGACACAGACAGTTGCGAGGTGCCATTTCTTGTTGCTCGGTCCCAGTTCCCAGATGTTATGGAGCTGGCCTCGGCCCTCTCTGTTTGAGGGAAGTGCCTTGTTCCTCCCTGCAGGGTGACTCAGCAGTCCTAGGAGATGTGGTAACAAGGAACTCACCCTGCCTGGCCCCAGCTCCACGTGGATGGTGTGGGGAGAGGGCAGGCTGGCCAGCACTGGCCACGGGCAGGGATTTCCCCTCACGGTCTGTCTGGCCGGGAGCCAGGGGCTGAGCACCCTCCCGACGCACTGTGGTGCGGCAGTGGCCTGAGATCCTAGGTGCGGCTCCTCTGGGGACCCTCCCAGTTTCCTTGTCAATGAAATGGAGTGTTGGCCCAAGTTCAACAGTAAAGGTTGGCAATCCTGGGATTTCTATGAAGATGCCAAGTTTCCCCAAAAGGAATCAGAAGCCACTTAACAGAACTGGTCCCCACTTTCATCCATGGTTCACCAGTTCCCTGGTTGATCTCATAGAAACTGGGGGAGGAAGTGGGCCGCGCTGGGTGCTGAGAAGAGCCAGCCTCTAGCTCTGAAGCACTTAGGGCTTGCAGAGGGAGGCAGGACAGCAGGAGCTAAGGAGGGGTCATGCAGCACAGATGATGTTCTGTGGTCTTGCTGCCTTGCTGGCCCTTCTGTCATCCTTGAGACCCCAAGAGGAAGGGACAGAGCCATCAGAGAGCTCCAGCAACCACCTGGCCTAGCTGCGGCCTCTGGGCAGGTATCTTTACCTTATAAATGGGATAACTAAGACCCAGGAGGCCCCAGGATGTGCTGTGCCAAGGGCCAGGCAGCATAGTGCGTATGCGCAGGGGTGCTGGGGGGCGGGGTGGTGGTGGTGGTGTACGTGCATGTGTGTGTCCAAGCCAGGCAGGAGTCCCAAAATAGTTAAGTCCAACCCAACTCGAGGCTGTCCCTGGACTTCTCTGGCTTGTTTCCTCATTTTCAGAGGCGAGCTGGGTGTCAGGGTGCTGGGAGACAAGAGGCTGATTAATAATGAGCATGGGTCTGCTAGAGACTAAGGATGGCACTTGGGGTGGGCTGCAAATGCCAACCCTCCCACCAGCGAGCGTGGAGCCACATCTCAGGCCCTGTAAGCGGGTGGTCAGGAGGACCTTACCTGCTCCTGGACACCAGGCCAAGAACCTGAGTTTAAAGCAGGGCGGCCGTCCAGGACGACTCTGAGTTAACTGTGCCGGCCCAGACACCAGAGACCTGAAGTTGAGGGCCAGCCTTGCCCTGAGCCTTCTGGAACGCCACACAATACCCACGGCTCAGGGCTGACAGGGGGCCAGAACTCCTGGAACACTACAGAGCCCTGTGCAAACACCGAGGGTGCACCAGACTGGAGCCGTTTAGGGGGCTCACCAGTCTCCCTCACGGAGACCCATGCCCAGGGCATGGTGCTACTGACCTGGAAAGAATAGAACAGGAGTTCTCTCGGGCCGCTGGCTGTGACTCGGCCCAGGACGCACCCTGGGAAAGTGAGGAATCTGGGCGGCACGAGACCGGGGCGGGGGGGGGGGGGGGCGCTCAGGCTGCAAGCTCATTCGGCTTCCTCCTAGGACAGGTGGAAGGAATGAGGCCTGCTGACCAGGGGACTCTGAGCTGGGCCTGATCCCAGCTGGTGCCCCTGGCTGTAGAGAAGGTTTTTCCCAACCCCCCCACTGGTCCAGGGGCACCCACCTGTCTCAACTGCAAAATCAGTCTTGGAAGGCCAGAGCTGGAAGGGGTCTAGTCTCAAAATCACTGTCAGCCACCTCAGCACAGAGGAGGACACCAACAGGGCTGAGGAGGAAGGAGCTGCCTGGGTCAGGCAGGTAGTCCGCAGTGGTCACGGGGGCAACCTGCCCCTATCCCCCCAGCTGCCACCTGCCCTTTAGTGACCCGGCCTGTTCTTCCATGGGACGCACGTGCGCGCGCACACACGCACACACACGCACACACACACACACTGCTGTCAGCACCCAAGCCCCAGTGGAGGGAGCACCCAAGACTTTGAAGTTCTCAGGGACTCTGCCGCAGGCCACCGATGCAGAAGTGCAGGTCTCAGGGGCCCTTTCTCCTCCCTCAGGGTTCATCTTCATTCCAGCAATGCCACTTGAGACTGCCTGGCTCCACCTCCTCGCCCCACCTCCCCGCTCCAGGGCGCCCCAGTCGGCAGTGCGGCTACGGTGAGGAGCTGGGAGGGCAGCATGGGCCTGGCTCCCAGTAGGTGCTTGGGCAACCAATATTCGTTGAGACAATAGATACGTGTTGGCATGCACACCCTGCCCTCTGGGAGCTACTGGGCGGGGGCTCTCCGCAGAAACAAGCACCACCTCTGCCTACCAGGCCATGACTTTACACAAGAACGCAGACTCTGCTGAGCCTCAGTTTCCTCAACTGTAAGATGGGAGGTGTGTGACGACGTGCTACGGGACTCAGGCATGAACGTGCTTTAAAACCCACAGACTAGGGGCGCCTGGGTGGCTCAGACAGTTAAGCAGCTGCCTTTGGCTCAGGTCATAATCCCAGGGTCCAGAGATCCAGCCCTGCATCGGGCTCCCTGCTCAGTGGGGAGCCTGCTTCTCCCTCTCCTGCTGCCCCTCCTCCCTGCTCTGCATGCGCATGCCCTCTATTTCTGATTTTATTTATTTGAGAGAGAAGGAGCAGGAGGAGGGGCAAAGGGAAAGGGAGAAGCAGTCTCCCCGCTGAGCAGGGAGCCAGATGTGGGACTCGATCTCAGGACTCCCGGATCATGACCTGAGCCAAAGGCAGACACTTAGCCAACTGAGCCACCCAGGTGACACCTCTCTCTCAAATAAATAAATAAATTCTTTAAGAAAAAGGGGGGGGGGGCAGCCACCTGGGTGGCTCAGTCGTTAAGCGTTGGCCTTTGGCTCAGGTCATGATCCCAGGGTCCGGGATCAAGCCCCACATTGAGCTCCCTGCTCAACAGGAAGCCTGCTTCTCCCTCTCCCCCTGCTTGTGTTCCCTCTCTCGCTATGTCTCCCCCTGTTAAATAAATAAATAAAATCTTAAAAAAACAAAACAAAACAAAAAACAGCCCACAGACTATAGGTACAGGCCTGCTGCTCACCCCGGGGCAGGCCACCCAAGGAAAGGCGGCCAGAGGGCTGTGTGCAGCCTGCTGGGCAGCGTTCCACAACTCGGGCAAGGGCCAGAAGCAGGATCTGCCAGGCGGCCCACAGGACGGGGTGAAAGGCTTCCTGGGGAGCCCTCCTGAGGGACCCATGGTCCCACACATACATGACCACGCAGAGCCAGGCAGGGATAAAAACTGCGTCCACAGCAAGCTGATCTACTAGCTCTTCTTTTGCAAGAGAAACTCTGAGGGATCAGTAACGGGACCTTGACTCCAGAAAGCACACAGCACCAAGAATACCTGTTGATGGGCAGCTGTGATACACAATTCTTTGAGAGTGAGAGAGAGCAAGAGAGAGCGCAAGAACAGGGGGGTGGGACAGAGAGAGAGAGGGAGAAGCAGGCTCCCGCTGAGCGGGGAGCCTGATATGGGGCTCAATCCCAGGACCCCAGGATCCTGACACGAGCCAAAGGCAGACACTTAATCAACTGAGCCACCCAGGAGTCCCTGCGATATACAACTCTGAAGCTCTATTTGTAGGAAAGGGAGGGAACAGGGCACTGAGATGAAACGACTTGGTTTGCAGGAAGACGGTGGGTAGGAAACCCCCAGTGGAGGGTAGGCCCTGGCACAGAACTGCTACCATGTCACATCCTGGCTGCCCCCCCTCTGCAGGCTACCTCTCCTCGTCCCGCATTCACTCAGCAACCAAGGTGGCCTGCTGGCCAACCCTGAACACCCCCGAGCAGAGGTCTCAAATTCATGTTAAACAATGGTGATGGAGGACTTCCTATCAATCCATCAGCTTTTAAGTCACCAACATGGGATCCAGGAACCAGGGAGTGACTTCTGCAGAGCTTCAGATTCCCTCCACAGAGCCCTTTACCTAAAAATGGCTGGGGGGTACCTGCTCTCAGCACGGTGACCCAGAAGTCGACTTGGCCAAACGAACTGGTCCCATTTTCTGGCTGACTTCGGCCATCAAGTTGGAGGAGGCGAGAGAGCTCACGGAGGATAAAACACACAAGCACATGTGCGCACACACCCACACCTTAAAGACGGAGCTGAAAACTTTTATCAGGGCAAGGCTTTAAGACCGTGCAGACCTACGGCTGCCATAACAAATTACTATAAACTCAGGGACAAACACCACAAAACGTTAAACAACCTGACACCATACAACATACAAAAATAAATCTTAAAGGGGTCAGAATTCCGACATGGATCTCACTGGGCTAAGACCAAGGTGTTGGCAGGGCCGCATTCCCGTCTAGGAGGGCTGGGGTTTTTGGTGCCTCTCCTGGCTTCTAGAGTGGCCCCCATTCCTTGGCTGTGGCCCATCCTGTCCTCAAAGCCAGCGAAGCCGACCTGCCACACTCCCTTCTCCCTGGCCCTCTGCTCTGCAGTCACACCTCCCTCTCACCACAAAGGGGACAGGAATGTGCCTTTAAGTGCCCTGATCCCTAGAGCAGGGCCCACCAGGTTAATTCCAAGTGATCTCTGCATCTCCAGGTCCACACCCTGGCTCCCATCGGCAAGATCCCCGCACCAAAGCAGCACACAGACAGGTTCTGTGGAGCAGGGCGAGTCACCCTGCCTGCCACAGGAACCACAGCTGGGTCTCGCCACTCGTCCATATCAGTTCTGTTCTAGAATGTTGCAGCAAACACTGAGCTGTTGAATATGGAACCACTGCTCCTAGGGGAAACAACCAGGTTAGGCTCTCGTAAGCCTCTGGCCACAGCCAATCAATACATAACCTTGTGTCACATGCATTTCTGTTTAAAGACACCTTATTTAACACACGCTATTGACTTGTCTACACTGAACTCAGCCAGCAGCGCCGTAACCCCCTCCTGAACCAAGCTCATCTGACACATGGGTTTCCTCCGTAAGGTACAACACAGCCTTCTCGCACTCAGGAACACGAACTGGCCCTGTAGCTCTGTGCTTGGGGCTGTTTCAAACAGCAAAATCACCCACAAAAAGCACAAAATTGTAAAAAACTGGCACTTAAATATACTGCAAGGACACTGGCTAAGAATCTGAGCTGAAACACAACATCTCAGCAGGGAACTAGCACATCGGGAGACTCAAAATTGTTTGCCCCTCTGCACATGTTTGCAAATGACTGCAAAGTGCCCCAAGTACTGATTTGGGGGCTACAAATAAATACCAGCAAACAGGTGAAAGTGCACACACAGACTCTCCAATCAGGGAGCTTCGACTGTATATACCAGCGCAAGTGGCCCCTTTGCGACAAGGCTGGATGCCAGGTGCTTTCTGCAAACTCAATCTCACTGTGGAGAACAGAACTGAAAACACAGCTATTGAGGAACTGACAGGCTGATGAACAAATGAATTCTGTGAGGACGACACGGGGCAGACAGAGGGTTCTGGGTGCCGGCTACAGCTACAGGCCCCCCTGGATCACACCCCAGCTAACCCCAGGCCTGGGGAGCCTCCGCCCCACCCACTCAGCATCCTGGCCAGGGCCCCCGGGCGGTACCGCAGAGTACACTTGAAATATCACCCTTATGAGTGTTCAGACACATGACTCCCGCCAGCTTTGGGCTCAGGACTTTAGGTCACACAAATTGAATACGATTTTTTTTTCCATGCTGCTACCATGGAAAACCTATATAGTTACATTAAATGAGGTGTAAGTCTGGAAAACTTCTCAGACACGTGCCTGAGAGGACATCTGCAAGAGTGCTCACTGCCACACAGTCTGAAAGAGCGAAGACATGGAAACATTGTAAATGCCCACTGGCAGGGGATGGTACAGCCATGCCAGGGAAAGGTGTTCAGCTGAGCTATGACACTAGAGCTACACAGGTCCGTGTGGACGGGAAGCAGGAAGGGTACCGAGCCAAAAGAGCAGCTTACACCAAATAACCACGCAACACTATCTGGAGGGGTAAACTTGCAAAACAACACTGTGCACCTTCTGGTGACAATTCACGTGCAGTAAAGGTGTAAATCAGGGAGGAGCTTTGCCTGTGACTGCAGTGCCCATGTTTTAGTGAAACTCTTGTGGGCGTGTGGCTACTATCGTGGCCCTTCTTTATATCTTTTCCCGTGTCTGAACCACTTCATGATACAGCAACACAAGACGTGGATGATACACAAACTTACGTGGACACATATAATTTAACATTAGCTAGATAATGGTTATGGACAACACATAATGTGGTGTGTCACTCCACGTAGCAGATCAATGTACCCACGTTAACGGTTATGATGTGAGGATGTGATTAACAATAAGGAACGCTAATAACAGCAGCAACAACCTTAACAAGGCGCCTGAGAAGTGACGTGCCCTTGACAGCACCCCAGGCACCCCAGCACCCACTGGCTCGGGGCCTGCTAAGTGCACCGGGAGCTACCCCAGTGACCTCTGCAAGAAGGTCAACCCTGCGGACTCCGCTGGAAAGCGGAGCGGACTCCTGGACTCCAGAAGCACAATGGAGGCAACTGGGCAAAAGGACTTTCTCCCCGCCCTCCTGAACTGGTGCACTTTCCTCCTGTCTCTGCAGCTTCCCACCTAAGACTCCCAAGCCCACTTGTACTGAGGTGGTAGAGAGGCTCTACTCAACAGAAGGGGCCTGCTAGCACCTCCTGCCCACCCTGAGCTGAAGCTATGCTCTGGGGCAGCGCAGGGGGCCCGCTGTGGGAAGCACAGGACGGGAGAGAACACTCAGGTGTCCCTGAGGCTGTGGGAGAGAAAGGAACCTTGCAGGGAGCCCGAGACAGACGGTCAGACTCCGCTGTGAAGATGTCCCAGGCCAAAGCTGGGTGAGAAAGCCATCCGGATTGGGGCGTCCAGGACCTCTTCACAGCCCACCTTGGCGTGGGGCATCACTTGCATGCATTTCAGGACCCTGACCCAGATACCCACTTGGTGGTCAGTGGGGAGCTGCAGCAGCTCCTACGTTCCACAAAGATGCGGGAAATGCTGCCTTGCGCTGGGCAGAAAGCAGCTAGAGACTAATCTGTAGCAACGATTCTCAACTCTCAGGAGCTACAGGTCAACCCTAGACCAGCCAGGTTCGATTCAGGGATGAAGAAATCCCATCCCCATTCCCTCAGCTGCCCTCTTGTGAACCACAAAGGCTGGCCTTGAAGGGCCAGTGCTGGGTGTCCGCCTCTAGACAATCACGGCTCTGATGGCCCAAGGCCTTCGGGCTGGCGAGTACCTGCCCCTCTGCCCCGAGGCAGCCACGGGGCCTCGTCTGGGAAGGTGAGTGGCTGGGACCAGGGGGAGCCTTGGAGGGCAAAAGGAGCAGGAAGTTCCCAGTTTCCTTCCCGCGGGGCTTCCTAAGAATGTGGGTTGCTACTCAATCCTGGGGCTGAGGCCCAAAATGACAGAAAGTTCATCATTCAACTGTTGCACTTTAGAAAAAGTAGGGCTGGGGCGCCTGGGTGGCTCAGTTGGTTAAGCGACTGCCCTCGGCTCAGGTCATGATGCTGGAGTCCCGGGATCGAGTCCCGCATCGGGCTCCCTGCTCAGCAGGGAGTCTGCTTCTCCCTCTGACCCTCTTCCCTCTCGTGCTCTCTATCTCTCATTCTTTCTCTCTCAAATAAATAAATAAAATCTTAAAAAAAAAATAGAAAAAGTAGGGCTGGGTGGAGGGGCACTGGTGAAAGAGATGTGACTTATGGGCCCAGGTGATGGCTGGGGACTCCCTGAGAGTATCGACTGAACCGTGCACTTACTGTCATGCCCAGCCAAAGCCAGGGGAACAATCTCTGAGCTTTGACTTCTTATTTTTAAACCAGCTGGACCTGTTCCTGATCGAGGGCTGTTAGCCACTCTGCTTCCCTGGGGTTCTGCCTAGGCCTGAGTAGGAGCCACCCCAGGGACATTGCAGGAGGCCATTGTCACTGTCACTGGACTGCCCCAGTCCCACTCAGAAGAAGCCCACCATTTCTGATAACTTGGTCAGCAAGCCATGGCCCAGGGGGGCCCTGGGCCTGTCACAAGCCACCAGGTAGCCCTGCTCCATCAGGAGCTCAGGTCTGATGAGCAGAAAAGCACATTCTGGTGTGAGGATGTGTTTGGCGTGTGGCACATGGGCACGAGAGCACTGGGTCAGATGCTCAGAGGATGGAGACGTCTTTCCAGTGGGCGGCCACAGGAGAGGGTAAGGATAAAGGGAGATACAAACAGGGCTTTACAGGGTAAACAGGAAGTGGGCAGAGAGACCAGGTTGGGATGCGGAAGGTGAGGCACAAGGCAGTATAAAGTAGCCCGGCCGGCAGGCAGACTGGTCAGACTGGACTGTGCCACCCATGAAGGAAAGAGGTGGGATTTAAAACTGGGACCAGGCGGGGCTCCAGGAGGTCCTGAATGCCAGGTCAGCTGGGGATGTTCACCTTTCTGCTCTGCTTCCTTTAGGCGTGCTGACGCTACAGCTCTGGCATCTGCACCCATAACCCATGATGCAACCATTTGCTCACTAGTGTGCAAATGTCCGTCTGTCCATCTATCCATCCAATTCTTCCTGAGTTCCCGGGACAGGCCAGGGACTGGGCTCAACTGGGCACACAGCAGTGGCAGAACCACATGGGCCCTGCCCACAAAGACTTAAGATCCAGTGACAAAGACACCAATCTTAGTCCTCAACTGGAAAGGCAGCTACACGGGAGTCAGAGAGACAGGAAGACAGGGGCTCTGAGTGCCCAGGGGCTGGGGAGACGTCTTGCAGAGGCTGAAGGGACACATGGAAGGTGAACTGAATGTTCATCTACCAAAGGCAGGTAGGGCTGCTGAGCCCGGGAGAAGAGGCCGTGTCCTCTCTGACACTCAGTGGATACTTCGCATGGCTGGGCTAGGATAGGGCACCCCTTACGAATGCGAGCCCTGCTGGGACAGTGGCCACTGGGCTAGTGGTCTCAGGCACCGGAAGTGACACCACTGGAGGTGCCTGATTCCCAGGTGTGGAACTCTGAGCAGCTGGGCAGTGACCCAATGCTGAGTCAGGTCCTTTGGAGGAAATCACACTTCTATTTTCCTGCTGTGGTTGGGAGTCTCCGCGTGACCCTTGCTCTCTGGGCCTAGTCAGCAGGTTTTTTTCTAGGAGCGGAGCGGAAAAGGAAGATGGAGCTGTCCTCTGGGATCCTGCGTTCGTGGAACCCTGGTTACTGCCTAATAGGAAATGAGCGGAAATGTACCCAAACTGCAGTGCTCTGTAGAAGCAGCTGCCAAATCCAGCCCTGTGAACGGCTTGGGGGGGGGGCGGGGGCAGGGACAAGGAGGGAGGAAGGGGAGGGGGAAGGGAGAGGAGAGAGGGGAGAGAGGAGAGAGCAAAGAGGAGAGAAGACAGAAACCAGCTGCTGCCAATCTGACACACTCCTCCATCCAGCTTGCCAGGGACAGCTTTGAAAAAGAACCAGAAAAAGCCACCCCTAAAACTTCACCAGGCAGAAAAAGCCATTAGGGTTTGAGTACAAGGGTAAAGACGCCTCAATGGGCCTGCAGATCTCCTAAGCCCTTGGGGCAGAAAAGGTCTGTTGCTGAAAAGCTTCAGCATCAAACCATCCTACAGCTTACAAATCTCAGCTCCTGCCTTGGAAATCGGGAACAGAAGACTACTTGACTTTCCTCTGGCCACCTCCCCCCACAACTTGCCACAGTGCCAAAACGTGCAGCACACTTGCCTCTGAAATCCTATGGAGGAAGTTGGCCCAAATTAAAAACTAAGTTTCCCCAGATTGGATCAGTATCAAAATATTGGCAACAACGGAAGAGGAGGAGAAGGGCTGAGACAGGCCAGAGCAGAACTGGCCTACGTCCTTGGATCAAAGGCCGTGGGATGGGCTCGCCAGAGGCAAAGGGCAGGCCTGAGTGGTCCTGGTCACAGAGCCAAGCGTTTCCTCTGAGGGAAAAAACGAGCAGATGTGCATATGGACATCTGAGGGGCCAACCGGTGAGCTCAGGCCTGCAAACCTAAGGTTCAGAGGGCTCCACAAAGGGAAGGCTGGGTGGATGGGTGTGGGGATAAACAGCACTGTATCCCTGGTTCACTTACTAAGTTCTGGGGTCTCAGGAATGCAACAGCCTCCAATTTTTGAAACTGAACAGAGAGACATTATGAAATCCCTAACCTCACAGGCCATTATTCAGTGGCACGCGGACTATAATTAGGTATCCTATGGCTCTGCCTTCACACTGAGCCAGATAAGTAGGGAGAAGTGCACCCAGGCACGCTAACAGGTCTTTAATAAACACAGGGTTCTGAGTCAGAGGGGAACTTGCCACCTCATGTTTGGCAGGCATGGGTAGCAGAATCCGAGTATGATGCCCTCTTGGTCCTGGTTTGTTAACAACAAGAATATAGGATTCTGCTTGGTTACAGAGTGCCTCCATGACTGTGAACAGTGGGTCCTGAGAAGGTGGTCGGGCGAACCCAGTTTTACAGACAGGCCTGGGAAGTGGTGGGGTTCCAGGAGGTCCCAGGATCCTTTGGGGGAGAGCAGTCTCATACTTGTTCTGTAGCTCCACGGTCCAGCCTAAAACACCAGGCTGGTGACCCAAAGCCGAGTTGGGAAGAGCAGCCTGGCCTGTCTACCGATGGAGCAGGATGGGAACATCTCTGTCCAGGGTCCCGCAGGGACACTGCCAGTTCAAGGGTCTTCTTACAGAGGGAGTCAGCAGAGTTGCTTCCGGCAAAGTTGGACTTAATCCAGTTCCCATCACACATGGATATCGCCAACAGCCAAAGCCATTCCCATGTCTGCTGCCCCAAGGCAGAAGATCTTCAGCAAGTTAGCGTGCAGCAGTTGAGCTCAAGGGCCTGGGGCAGGGACCCAATTTTGCCTGTCACCTGTTGGTTCTCAGCACACAGGTTTCATGCTTTTATTCCACTCAGGTGAAGGAACTACAAGTTCCAAACTTTTGTATCTAAGACTATTCCACATTTATTACTTAACAGGCCAAACCCTTTCCTGGGAAATCAAAAGCCTGATTCCACACAATAAGGTTTTAAAAATAGGTCAGAGCAGGTAGTACCTACTGACGTTCCAAATACCAGCCACGTCCCCCAGATATTACTTACTCTAGCAGGTTGGCGTCCTGGGTGCCCCAGCCCACTCCCCACCCCATGCCTCTCAAAGGAAGTCTGATCTTTCCTCCTAGGCACAAACCCAGAGCCTAGCAAGCATCCAACGAACTTCAAAGCTATGTGATATGGCAGTCATGAATTTTCCTCCTAGCTCTGACGGAACCAATCTTTCAGTTCAAACTCTCTCGCTCCTTTCAAGCCAAAAGAAAAAAAGAAAAAAGAAAAGAAAAGAAAGAAAAAAACTTAAGCCAGCATTCCAGGCAGCTGCCAGATCTATCCCTAGTTACACTCTCAAATCTGGCCTGGCCACAAGAATTATCAGAAATCAGCGAGCAGCTGAGGCCTGTAAATTAACATTGTACCACAATGAGAAGTGAACTTCTGAGTTTGGATCTCACTAGCGGGGTCCCCTGACCCTCCTTAGTCCCCCAGAAATACTCAGATTAAAGCATCTCCCCTAGTTCTAGATGCGCAGAAGTACCAGGTGGGCGGTAGGATTGAGGCCCCAGACATCTTTTCCTTCCAGCGCTTTCCTCTACAGATTCTTCAGCAGGCCTCAGCCCAGCAGGCCTCAGCCCAGTAGCAGCCAGTTCTGAACAAGTAAAAGCTCACAAACTTCTCACACAAGCCCAAACCGACCTTATACAAGACCTGAATGCTTGCACCAGAGATGAACTAGCATGGCATTTGCAAGGATGCTGCCAGATACTAATAACTGGTTTGTTACCAGTATCATCAGTAAGATCAGAAACTTTTAATTAATATCACAGCCTCAATTGCTAGAAATCAAGCCTCTCCATGACCCACTCTCTCCCACATCCACCTGACTTCTTTTTCTCAACTTAGAAATAACACTGTTACAAGCCTCTGAGATCAAGAACCTGTTTCAAAGCATTGTTTCTCAACCTCGGTGCACTGACATGTGGGGCTGGATAATTCTTTGTTGTGGGTAAGGCTGTCCTGTGTATTATAGGATGTTTAGCAACCATCCCTAGCCTCTACCCACTCAATGCCAGTAGCCGCCCTCTCCCCAAGTGGTGACAACCAAAAACCGTCTCAGACATTGCCAAATGTTCCTGAAAGGGCGCATGGGGCTGGGGAGGGGCGGGGGGGGAAGGGAAGGGTTAGTCACCCCAGCTGAAAAGTACCAATGCAAGCTTATACCTTCTTAAAAATACCAGATGCCAAAAGATACCCTGGGGTTCGAACAGCTTGGGATCTGGATGCTGAGTTGTATGTACGTGTCTATCTATGTATATGTGGTTATCCATGTTTTGAAAACGAAGAAAAGCAGGCGGCTATCACAAGAATGGCCCAGGAGAGATTTTTTTGTTTTGGTATAATTATTCTCACTTCTCACAAATCTTAGGGCAGGGTTTCTCAACCTCGGCACTACTGGCATCTGGGCCCAGATAATTCTTGGTTGTGGGGGCTGCCTGTGCATTATAGGGTGTTGGGTGGCACCCCTAGCCTCCACCCACTAGATACTAATAGGAACTCAGGTTACGACAACCAAAAATATCTCCAGATATTGCCAATGTCTCCTAGAGAGCAGAACTGGCCCTGGTTGAGAACCACTGTCCTACAGGATGATATAAATGTCCCCACATCGCTTTGTGTAAAAAGGGGACTGCATTTACCTTTGTGCCAGATAAATGAGACCAGTGGCTGAAAGCATACTGCCTGTTCATATGGTGAGAATTCAAGAGACATTAATTACTGCCTCATACTCTCAACAGCCGACCCCACTCTGAGAACAAGAGGATGAAAAGAGGTGTACTGAGCAAGCACAAGAAAAGAAACACACAAGGAGATGAACACGTCTGGATAAACAACCGAGATGCTGGGGGCCTGTGGAAACAACTGCAGAAGAGCATGGAGCAGAGCCAGCATGATTCTTGAGAGCACAGCTCAGCAGAGGATTGATCAGGAGGCCAAGGCAGCCGCTCCCAAAGTAGGACGCGGCCGTCGCAGCAGCTCTTTGGGGATGGGCCCCAGAACGGCAAGATCACAGATCGATCTGAACCAGCAGCTTACACTGCACGGTGCTTTCCAGGTTTCAACATATTTCTCACAAATCTGAGTGCAGGACACCCTGCTTCTCCCTGAGACCAAAAGCTCTGGTGGCCTGCCAGAGCGGCCTAGCTAGTGCCTCTAGCAGAGTGTGTCTGCTTGGGACAGTATGGGGTGTGGACCTCCAGCATGGGCCTTGAGAGCTGGGGGTTGGGAGGAGAGGGCCTCCCCTGCAGGAGGGACTACATCAAGGTCATCATCAAGGTCCAAGACAGTAAGCACCATCCCCAGGTGCTCTGGTCAAGCCCTGGGGATCTGGTGCCTGTTGGACAAGGTCTAACCCAGGGCCAGGTCCCTTTAATTCTATCCTGCTGGGGCAAAGGGCTGTACTCTCAGCAATAATCCTAGAACCCCTCTGGATTAAGTTTCTCTTCCACCAGGGGTTAGCCATCATCTGGGGTTTGCCCTAGATAAAACAGTAGGGTTGGGTCAGGACTTTTTCCATCAAGGGGCAAAAGGTACCAGCTGTGTTACTGTGGACTCATTTCTCTTCCCTCCCACTGAACTTCTCCAAATTGTGGGAAAAGCCCAGTCAGCCAGCAGGGATCACACCATCCCTAAGATGGTCGCTCATTCCTCCGAGGAGTCTATCCACACAGACTCCATACCTAAGGTTCTTAATCTGGGATGGAGGAACCAACAGGATTCAAGGAATCTGGGACTTCGTGGATCTGAAACTATAAACTGAATTCCCCCATTGCCCAGTTTTCTGGAGAGTGGATCCCCAGCTTTCACCAGATTCACAAGCAATGGGGCCTGGACATTCCAAAAAAACCTATACTTAACCGTCACACGTAAAACACTATACTCTTGGATTCAGCATCCCCCTTCTGGGAATTTGATCTGTAAGTCCAATCCCACCTGTGAGCAAAGATATTCAATGGATATTCACTACAGTATTGTTTGTAGCAGAAACCGACTGGAAACAATCTACACATCCATCAAGAGATGACTGGTTGGTTAAAATTTAACCAGCCCCCAACAGATGACTGGAACACCACCAACCCATTACAAAGATCAAAGAAACTCTAGGGGTATGCTCTAGCGCAGTAGTTCTGGGGTAAGGGGAGAAGGGGAGTTCCCCCAGGGATATTTGGTAGTACAGGGAGATACGTGTGGTGCTGGGATGGGGGGGTGCTCCTGGGATCGAGTGGGTGGGGTCAGGGATGCCGCTCATCACCCCACGGTGCCCAGGACGTCCCTCCGCAACAGAAAGCGATCTGAGGTGGAGAATTCCAGCTCCAGCGTTATCTCCAAAACCATGTAACGAAAAACTCGAAGCACAAAGGGCTATGTAGACTATGCTACCACCGCGTGTGTGTGTGTGTGTGTTTTAAAAGGAAAGGTGTAACGTATCTTTGCAAAGGGATGTGAATTGTGGGTGACAGTTCTTGCCGCTGGGGAGAGGGACTGGATGCCTCAGGGGCCGGAGGCGGAAACGGACTTTTCACTCTACCCTTTCCCAACTTTGTACCGGGTCCATCAAAAGGGGTTCTCGTTTGTTTGTTTTAAAGAACTACTCCAGACGCCAAGTTTCCCTCCCCTGGGCTCTCTGGCAAGAGTCCCGTGTCGACAGCCTCAGGAGTGTTTCTTCCCTTGCTCTTTCCCCACTCCCCGCCCTTTTACAGGGAAGGGAGGGGAGGGGTCCATGTCCCGGGTCAACCTCCGGGTGCGTCTCTGCCCCTCCCAGGGGTCTGCCCACCCTTCTCGGGGGGACCGGAGCCCACATGGCGGGCAGGGCCTGGGCCACTTCGTGGGCAGCCCCCTCCGTCCTGGGCTCTCCCCACCCAGCGGGGAACACGCGCCAACGCCGCCCCCTCGGTGCCCGTGGCCCCCTCCCGAGCCAGGGTCGGGCCTGGCCGGGTCCCCCCCTCCGGGCAGCCGGGGTCCCGGGGCTCGCTCCCCCCGCCTCGGCCTCCGCTCACCTGGCTCGCCTTGTAGAACTGCTTCTTCAGCCCCGCCACCGACATACTGCCTGCCGCCGTGGGGGCTCCCGCCCGGACCCAACGAACCGGAGGGACCGCGCAAGCGACAGGCTCCCGGGCGCCGCCGATACCCCGCGCGCCTCAGCGGGCCCCGTCGGCGCCGCCTCCACCGCCCTCTCGCCAGCTCCGCGCCCGCCCCGGCGCCGCCTCAGCCCCTCGCGCGCCCGCGCGGCCAGGATATTACATGGCAACCGCACACTTCCGGTGCCGGCCTGCGCGCGCCCCCGGCCCGACTGCGCACGCGCGCCCCCTGCCGGCCAGAGAGCGCACGCGCATGTCGTCTGCCTTGCTGGGGCTGCCTCCGCCAGCGAGCCGGCAGGAGCGAGCTTAGAGAGACCGGGGGGCTACAGCGTCCCCTGGAGGCCCCGGAGGTAGTCCTAAAGTTTTAGGAAAGGCGCTTAAATCCTGGGGAAGTTGGGAGACTGCGTTTCCAAGTCTCCAGATACCTGTTCGTTAATCTCAGCTAACCCAATTCTCTGTGCGTTTAGTCCCTCCCCCACACACCTCCTTAACCCTGCACGTGCTCATCCAATCAGTTGCCCAAGTCAGACATCAGGGTGTCGCTTCTACTTCCTTTCTATCCCCTTGTCCTCCCTGCCCTGACTAGACCATCCCACCAGCCTCCTCTCCGGTATGCCCACCTGCAGGTTCCCCCTACAATTTCCCCTAAAATAGAGTCAGAAAGATGCTCTATAACACAGTTCATATCACATTAGTCTACTGTCCTCAGAATACACTCACAACTTCCTAGCAAGGCCTGCCTACAAAGCTTGCACATTTTGGTTCCATCAACCCTTCTGACTTCAGCTCTCTTCCTCTTCTATAATCCATGATCCCTGTTTCCTACGGGCCTTTGCTACTGTTGTTCCATTCTCCCCCAATCTTCCCTCCATCCTTTGTGCGTAAAAGAGAAATCTGTTTGGAATATCATCTCCTTCAGGATGTCCTTCCAGGTTGATACATGTTAATTGATTTTGTTTTTTAAATCAATTGTTATTGAATTGAATTAATTGGAAGTTAATAATGAATTGAAATGGATAAATTAATCAAAAAGAGGAACAAGAAAGTGGCTAGAGCTAACGTGTTTGCAACTTCAATGTTGAAATCTCTGACAGATCTGGGTGATTTTCTGAAGCAGAAGGTTGCTAGAAGTTTCCAAATGCCTCAACAGAAGGTACTGGACTAGACGGAGGATTGTTTCAGAATATGTATGCCACAAACCTCCTTCCCAAAGATCCTGATGGGGCTGTTATGAATAGTTTTTTTTTAAATTCCCCATGTGATTCTGTAAGGCACTCTCAACGGTGACCTACTGGTTTAAATCATTGCAAAATGCCAGAATGTCATGATTCATATGGGGAAACTCAGGTCTTGAGTAAAACATGACCTGCCCAAAGTGATATACCCAACAATTCAGCTTTTTTTTAAAGTATGTTATGTTAGTCCCCATACAGTACATCATTAATTTTTGTTGTAGTGTTCCATGATTGTTTGTGAAAATTCAGCTTTAATTATCCAATCTATAGAATCAATAGAATTACAAACTTGGGCTAAATTTCACTCTTTGTTCCTCACTTCTCCTCTTGAGAGATTAAATTGGTGCTAAAGAAAACCGACTCTAAGGCTCGCAGGTTGACCCTGAAGGTCTCTGTCCTTTTTTTTTTTAAAGATTTTATTTATTTATTTCACAGAGAGAGAGGGAACACAAGCAGGAGGAGCGGGAGAGGGAGAAGCAGGCTTCCCGCTGAGCGGGGAGCCCGATGCAGGGCTCGATTCCAGGACGCTGGGATCATGTCCTGAGCCGAAGGCAGACGCTTAAGGCCTGAGCCACCCAGGCGACCCAGAAGGTCTCTGTTCTATGTGAGGTTTTTTAATCTACATGATCACACAGTCCAATCAAATGAGGTTTATGCATTCACTCAACTATTTATTGAGCCCTTGCTAATGTATCAGTCACTGAGAGGTACTGAGGATACAGTGTTAAATTATTCCTGCCCTCATGGAGCTAGTAACAAATACAGATACTAAATCAAATAACACGCTAATAAAAAAAAAAACACGTAAGCTGTAATTGCTTCAAGAAAAAGAACTGAAAAGAAAAAAGGGCGGGGGAGGAGGAAAAACAGAAAAAAAGGGGAAAAGAACTGAGTTGTAGTAATTTCACCCTGTTGGGGATAGGGAAGGAAAGGAGCCGCTGAGGTGCAGATCTAAGATCTGAAAGTTAGATACAGAGTAGCCAGGAAGAAAGCTGCGGAGAGTTTTCTGGGTGA
Organism: Zalophus californianus; assembly: GCF_009762305.2. Taxonomy (NCBI): domain Eukaryota; kingdom Metazoa; phylum Chordata; class Mammalia; order Carnivora; family Otariidae; genus Zalophus; species Zalophus californianus. The sequence continues at coordinate 3,217,121 of NC_045595.1, forward strand.
GGAAACGGCGTCTGCAAAAATCCTGAGGATTAAACCAGAAAGATCCATTTCATTCATTCCCTCTGAATATATTTAGCGCATATTAAATGCTTCTAAAGCGCTGCACAGAATTTAACTTATTTTCTCCTTGTTGTTCACATAAAAAGACGTTTACAATTTTAATACTTATAATATTCAGCCGATGCCCGATTAGCATAAACTAAAAACTGTTCCTGCTCTAAACCGCAGTTTCAGGTTGTCACCCATCACCCTACGTAAAACGTTTCGTCATGACGTAAGAGCCTGGCCCTCCCTCCTCCTGCAGACCTATCCCACGCACTCAGCCAATCATAGTGTAGAACTCTCAGCTTGACATCTTCTGCCGCCAATCGCAGGGCACCTCCTCCCCGCCAATGACCAGCGGCAGAGAGGAAGCCCCGGTGCTCCGCGGGAATATCAATAAGGGAGCCATGGGAGGAATGGAAGCCTCGGTTCTCGCGAGGATGCTCCCGGCGCTCCCTTCTTCCCGAGGCGGGTTGTCACGTGACGCAGCCTCGCCCAATCACCGCGCGGGCTGCGGGGGTCGCCGCGGTTCCCGCCAAATACGAGCTCGGCGGCCGCGGCAGCAGCGGCGCGGGCGGGAGGGCGAGCGGCAGTGGCCGCCTGAACAGAGCCCGCGCCTCCGCCGTCTGAGGGGAGCTCGAGCCGCCGCCGGGGCGATGCTGGAGGAGCTGGAGTGCGGGGCGCCTGGCGCCAGGGGAGCGGCCGCAGGTCGGTTCGGGCCCGCTCCGAGGGGAAGGGGGGGCACGGCGCGCGGCCTGCGCAGGCCGAGGCGGTATTTGGGGGCGGACGGGCCTCTCGGCCCCCGGCCCGCTCCTCTTCGGCCGGCGTTCGGTCGGTGCGGCCGTTACGGTCGGAGCCAGGGCCTTGCGACCCGAAGGGCGCCCTCATTGATGTTATTGTTGCGGCCGCGACCATTTTTTTTCCGGCGCTTTTGCGTCAGTTCGTCCTTGCAGGGCTCTCTGCGGTGACGGATCCGTATGGCCCGGAGGGGAGACTGAGGCCCAGGGAGGCGAAAGGGCTGGCTTTGCAGGTTGCTGAGTGCGTTTGTGTCCCCTGAGCAAGTTGGACTGTGCAGCGACCCTCTGGCCGGGTGGGGAAACTGAGGCCCGGGGGCACACGGGCTCGGGGACCACAACAGCTGCGTCTGCGGGTTAGGGCAAGCCCAGGTAAGAGGCCTGGATGGTGGGATCGTCAGGGAGCTGGGACTCCCGAGTTCTTGATCCTGCCCGCTATGCAAGGTGAAGACCTGCCGTCCCCTCCCCCACCCCACCTTGGGAGGGGGCTTTCTAGCACCTGGCAGGGCCTTGGAAACGTGGGATGGTGAGCCAAAGAGGACCAGACTGCCTGTCTACCTTGCTTGACTTCCATTTTGTCCCTAGCACTGGCGCAATGCTTGGCACATAGTAAGTGCGGGACAAATAACCTGTTCATTGACTTAAGGGTTGACAGGGAGATCAACTAGTCTACTCCAGGGTTTCTCAACCTGGGTGGGCACTGTTGACATTTGGGGCTGTCCTGTGCATTGTAGGGTGTTGAGCAGCATCCCTGGCCTCCACCCATCAGATCCCAGTAGCATCCCCTTTTACTGTTTGTGATGACCAAAAATGTATCCAAGCATTGCCAAGGGGCCCCAGGATGAGGGGGCAGAATAGCCCCCTAGTTGAGAAGCACTGTTCCAATTCTTTCCAAACTTTGAAATTTCACAGAGACATAAAATTCATATCAGTAGAGTTGGGACCGATTGTCCTGGGCAGTCATTTGATCCAGTAAGAATGTTTAATTTAAAAATTAAAAAACAACACTACCTTGCTGTGACCATCCTCTCATAAAAGGAAGGGGTGTTTTAATGCTAAATAAAATTAGGAGGCATGTAATCTCAGAATAAAGAGCATTGGTAACTTTAGACAGGAGTGTGTGTTAATTGTATGTGTATCTTTGAACAGTTCAGATCCCTGAGTGGGCTACTCTTTTGTGCTTCTGGGCCTAGGTCATTTGTGTTCCACTCACATCAAAGCTGGTGACTCAGGGCCACACCAGTAAATACTTGTGGTTGTCCTAAAAATAAATTTAAGTAGGTAAAGATGATGTATACTTCTGTTGAGGGGCGAAAATCATGTCTTTGGTAAACAAGGACTTGAGAATGATACTGTCTTGAAATGGGTAGAAAGGAAATGTGAATCCTCAGGGTATTTGTATTCCAAGCTTGGAGGGTAGGCGAGAGCAGTTTCATCTATGGACAGCAAGTTTTTAGAAACCTTGATCTGCTTTTTAAAAATACTTACGTTTATGTATCTTTTACAAAACATATGTAGATTGCCCCAGATAACTAACCTAGATTTTTCTCAAGCCAGATCTCCTAGCAGGTGTCAGCTTCTAAACTTATTCTAACCAATTGAAGCATATTTTCCAAAGACTTAGTTCTATTTACAGTCATTTCTGTATTAGCTTTGATAGATGCTTTTCTTGAGATTTTTTTCATGCAGGAGAACATTCTCCCTTATTTCTTGACAGCACTTCAGCTCCAGCCCGGCAGGCTCAACATGCTTTAAATTGTTTTACCTGTATGGACTCTAGTTAAACTTTTTTTTTTTTAACATTTTTTAATTTATTTGACAGAGAGAAAGACAGCCAGAGAGGGAACACAAGCAGGGGGAGTGGACAGAGGGAGAAGCAGGCTTCCCGCAGAGCAGGGAGCCCGATGTGGGGCTCGATCCCAGAACCCTGGGATCATGACCCGAGCCAAAGGCAGACGCTTAACGACTGAGCCACCCAGGCGCCCCAGTATGGACTCTATTTAAAAAAGAAAATAAGCCCTATTCTGATTTTGCAGATTTGGTGGTGGGGATGGGTTGATTGGAGGAGAACATTTTGAGGTCATTAATGGTGAAATGGGTAATGCAGTGTTTTCTGTAATCTCTGTACTCTTTTCCCTTTTCTCTTCTCTCTCTCTCTCTTTTTTTTAAGATTTTATTTTTAAGTAATTCTGCACTCAGTGTGGGGCTCAAACTCATGACCCTGAGATCAAAAGTTGCACGTTCCACTAACTGAGCCAGCCAGGTGCCCCATCTTTCCCTTTTCCACTGTCCCTGTTACCAGCTCATTGGTGTCCCACTATGTGCCAGTTCTGAGCTAGGTGCGAAGGTACAGTGTGGAACAAATCTCCCTGTTGTCACAGAGCTGGCATTGCGGGGGTGGGGGACATAATAATGTAAGTTTCAGAGTGATAATTACCACACAGAGATGAGAAGGTATGACAGTGTTGAGAACAGAATTTCTCAACCTGTTAACATTTGGGGCGGATAATTCTGTCGTGGGTGCTGTCCTATGTATTTTAGGATATTTAGTATCTCTGTCCTCTACCCACTAGATGCTCCCCGCTCACAACAACCAAAAACGTCCCTAAACATTGCCAAAGGCCCCTTGGTGAGGGTGGCAAAATCACCCCCACTGGACAACCACTTTGGACATATTAGGTGGCTGCATATGTATTTACTACTTCATTATTTCTAACTTTTAATAACTTATCCTTTGACACTTCATTCACAGCCATGGATTGCAAAGACAGACCAGCTTTTCCAGTCAAGAAGTTAATACAAGGTAACTGTCTGGGAAGGGGTTAAATACTGTTCCTAATTTATATCCTTCATTGTCTTCTCAGTTGTATTTTTAATTTTCTTTGAGCAGGGGCCTTCTGCTGGGGTCCTCAGCAGAAGCCTCAAGGGCTAGGGACAAGATAAACAATTGCACCTTCCAGTCAGAAGCTGGGGAATCCATGTGATTGTTACTGTTTTCTTAGGTTCCCAGAAGCAAATCCAGTGGTCACTGACTTTATGAGGGTTTCTCTACTTCAGCACTGTTGATGTTCTGTAATTTTTTGTCACAGTGTGGGGCTATCCTCTATAATGTAGGGCTTAGCAGTGTCCCTGGTCGCTCACCCGAGTCATGACAACCAATAATATCTCCAGACTTCACCAGAAATCCCTGGCAGGCACAACTGCCCCTGGTTGAACCACTGTTGTACAGGACAATAAATGTGTCCAAATCCTTCTGTTATGAAAAGAGTAGTATATTTGCTCTTAGGCCAGATTAGCTGAGTGACTGTATAAAAAACTATGGTTTCTGATTTTTAAAACTTGGTATCTGGTTCTCCTGGAGCAGCTTTCCTCCTCCTGTGATGACTGATAGCAAGTTTGGTATTGAGGGGAGTCATGTTAAGGGCAACCGTCTCTGAGGTGAAACGATCATGGGCAGGGGCAAACTGTGGAACCCGAGGGCATGAGTGTTTTATAGGGAAATCCCCACCCCCTGGGCCCTCCTCCAGCCCAGCAAGGTTGATACTTGAGCATATGGAATATTAAATTATTGATGGGTTTTTGCTCTTCACACTTTCCCCGTAAAGATGGCCTCCTCTCTCTGTTTCAGCTCGTCTGCCCTTCAAGCGCCTGAATCTTGTCCCAAAGGAGAAGAGTGAGGACGGGTCGGATGACATGAGGAGCTCTGAGGGCACTCCTGCACAAAGTCAAGTACCTGATCTGGAGACCTCTTTGGACACCTTGGAGAACAACTGTCATATGGGCTCTGACATGGACTGTAGTCCAAAACTTGTCAACGGGAAGGGTCCCTTAGATAACTTTTTAAGAAGCAGAGTCAAAACCAGTATTGACCAGACCACAGTGATCATTGATTTGACGGAGGACTCGAGTGACCAACTAGATGGCCTTGTGGCCCACAGTAAACTAGATCCTGCAGCCTCTCCCTCCGAGGAGGCTGTAAGTGGGGTCAGAGAAGAAGCTGGATGTGACAGGGGGACATTGGAGGCCAGTCTGGAGGACGAGCTGACGTATCCTGAGGAGACCCTTACAGACATTCCATGCAAAACAGAGGAGGGTGCTGGCTCCGGGGGTGCAGAGAGGAGTGGAGATGGGCAGAAAGCCTCGCCCCCAAGCAGCCCTGTGCCGACAGGTGGTCCGAGAACGTGCTCCGAAAAGGACCAGGATGGTTGGAGTGAAGCCAGGGGCATCCTGTTCAAAGGGAAGGTGCCTGTGGTGGTTTTGCAGGATATCCTGGCTACGAAACCTCCTCAAGCCAAGTCTCCTCCCATGACACCTGCAGACCAGGGCATGCCCTCTGAGAGCGAGATGCTGGAGTCCGGCCCTGAAGAAGACTCTGTTCTTAGCCATTCGTCCCAGGGTTCTTCCTCTCCTACCAGCTCGCCTGAGGGGCAGTCTGCTGCCAAAAAGCACAGCAGTCCCCGGCCTTCCCCCACCTCCACACCTATCCGTAGAGTAAGTATCTCTGCCGAAGGCCAGTGTGGCAGTGCTGCTGGGATTCAGCCTCTTGCTCTTCCCCTGGGGATAACCATGTCACCCAGGTGGTTAGTGGCCAAGCAGTGGGGCCACAGACTGATTCAGAATTCCTTGGCTATCAAAAACCATTAGCAGTGTTCGGTTACACATATATTGCGATGTACAGGGTCCAGTGTGTCGGATGTCTTCTGTGTGTTGGGTGTTTTCTGTGAACTGCCATCTTGGTAGCCATGGTTGTTCACACCTAATGAATGGTGCTAGTCACCGTAGCAATTTTAGTAAGGAACGCTTGTAAGCAGGCAGCTGCGACGCCTCATGTCAGATGTTAGCTCCCTTCATTTCTCCTTGCTGTTCCAACACAGGCTCATAAGCGTGTTGATGGTAACGAGCCTTGGTGAAGAGACCCCAAGACAGCAGGAAGAATAAAATGGGGATTCTGTAGGGTCAGCTCTCGTCAACCTAGACACCCGCCGAAAAATCCTCACCCAGAGCAACAAGAACAAAAGGAAAACATGGCACCATTTTTAAGGAGCACAGAAAGATGACTTGAAATGCCTGTTTCTGTTGCTGGTTTGCGATCAGCACGATGGCAGCTGTCTCTGCTCTCACCCACCTTTAGGGTCTTATGGGTAAAACTGATAAAATGAGTCAAGAATCCAGAATTATGTTTAACAGTGTTTTTTGTTTTGGGCTTTTGGGGTTTTGTTTTTCAGTATTTTGGTTTTGTAGAATTTTTGTTTACATTACGTTTTGTTTTAGGTAGGCTCCATGCCCAGCATGGGGCTCAAACTCACTATTGAGATCAAAAGTTGCATGCTCCACCCACAGAGCCGGCCAGGTGCCCTTAGGTTGTTTTGTTTTTTGGTTGCTTTTTAATGTGAGATCAGATCCTGAGTTGGATCATTCAGTCTCTACTGTACCTGCTTGATTTGACCTTGATCACTTTCTGAGATTTGATCTCTAAGGGACTCATTATTTTTCTAGATGATTCCTTGGCTTTTATCTCCTGAGGAGTTGAGAAGAAAAGAAAAAAATGGCTTTCTCTTTAGGTCTTCAAAATGTCAAGAGTGGAGCAATCTTTTTTTTCTTGCAGACGGAGATACATTTTTAAACTTCCACGTGAGCCATTATTCAGACTCTCAGAATCAGAGTTGACGTCCCTTTTTGCTGTCGGCCATCTTGTTCGGTCCAGCCAATTGCTTGAAATCCTTCCAGACTGCTGCTTCTACTTTGCCAGATCTTCTGTCATGTGACATGTTACAGCCAGTTAGCCTAGAAAACAGGACATGTACACGTGTTTCCATTCTTCTTAAGCACTTCATTTTTAAAGTTTGTTTTTATGCCCGTAGCTGAGCCTGAGATTCGGGAAGTGACATAGTTGGGCGTTGTCATGAAACAATTTTATTTCTGTCTGCTGGCCCACATGGCACTCGGACAGCTGAGCAAGTGAACTACTTGTGGTCGGTTAGAAGATCCTGCACCTGAGATGTTGGGTCTTAACTCTGAACACAGGCTTGGAGGTCTGAAATGCTCCAGAAGGCAGTGTTCTCACATGACTTTGCGAATAATTTACACTGTGAGTGGTGAAGGTTCAGACTGCCCCAGAGCCTGTGGCAGAAAATTGCCTCTGCCACCCACAGGCGGGCTGGTCCATCACAGGAATGGAAGTAGAGCCTCCTGATGGTGGTCGACCCCAAAAGGATGAGAGCAAAGTGAAGTGATCATCAGGCACCTCTGGCTGCTGTGAGAGCAAGACTCCCCGGGGGAGTGGCCGAAGACAGACCACTTGCCGCCACACCCACAGCCTCGTCCTTTATCTCCCCGTCCCCCCCCCCAAGGAGCAGGCGTTTCTTGATTTGCTGGTTAGTTTTGTGTTTGGTGCTCAACCAGCACCTTCCCTTGAGGGGTGGTGCTCAAGGTTTTCCTGACCCTTATTAGTTTGGGGAATGCTTTTGTTTTTCCACTTTCCTTCCCCACCTCCTCTTATCCTGATTATAGGTAGAAACTCAGTGAAAGCTTACACATTGTTTCATATTACTATGTAATGTGTTTGATTTTATATGGCTCCCATAGTCCTGGGGATGGTACCATAAAATCTCTGCATTTGGATTCCCTAGGCATGGTCCTCGAGTGAGTGAGTGAGTGAGTGTGTGTGTGTGTGTGTGTGTGTGTGTGTGTGTGTGTGTGTGTGTTTCCCTTCCGGGGAACTTGTTAAAATGCAGATCCTGCTGTACCTTCCCAGGGAGTCTGAGATACTAGGCCCGGAAGACCTTCATTCTGTTGTTTCTTTTGTTTTGTTTTAAAGTACTCCAGGGGTTCTAGAGAATCTCAACTTTGAAAAAGTTATTTAGGAACACCAATTTTAGATAATCCAGGGTCTTCTGACTAAACAGTTGCTCTTTAGCATTAGAGCATTTTACCATTTGGAATAGAAGTTTGCTTGCATTTTAGCTGTGAAATTCAGCCTGCTTTATTGGTGATTCAAGATTTATTTTTTAATAAACGATGATGTTGATAGTGTTACTGGAATCTCTGAATCTATACAAACGAACTGAGATCACTGGAACTTTCCCCAGTATAACTTAAACTATACAAGTATTAAATTCTTCGTGTTCAAAGACATCGTTGAAGCATGACAATCCCTCCGGGCCCGGCTGTCCCAGGAGCTCGTCACCAGTATGTGAGAGATCCCTTGGGAATACACATTTTGTTTCCTTATATGAGCCATGTGCTGTAAATATGTTTCTTTTTCATTCTGGGGTGTCTTCGATATTTTTGATATTTTCTGTACAGGACTGGGAAGATCTCTCGTTAGCTGCCATGTCTTATACCTGTGGTGTGGACACACTGCAGTTCACGGAGTCATTCACGTTGCTGGGTGTTTCCGTTGTCTCTAATTCTCATCCTTGACAAAACAACTGTAATGAGCTTCCTTCTTCGTGTTTCCTCGGGCTGCTGTTAAGTAGCGCTTGGAGCTCACAGGGAGGCGCAGGTGAATCTTGCCTGCTTGCCCTCCACCATGGCCGGAGCGGTTTGAGTGGCATGTCTTCCCCGCTGCTGTCTCTCCCCTGCCGGTAGGTTTTTAGCTGCTCCTGCTCCTGCCGCATCGCCACCTCTCCTCACCTCGTTCACCGCTGCTTATGAGCTAAGAAATTAAATCTCCCTGTATATATAAAATCAGAGCAAGTGGCTCTGAGAAGGTCCTGCCAAATAAAGTGCGAGGATGTTCGTGCACATAGTTCAGTCGGTCTTGATGACACGGGATAGTTGATGTGTGTGTTTCAGCTTCCTTCTGGGATCTTGGGTCTTGTTTCTGGCAGCAGAGTTCCAGATAGGTAACGCATGTGGTCTCCACTTGGAGAGAGTTCCATAAACACTTGGGCCAAATGTCAAGAAAATAACATATCAGGGGCGCCTGGGTGACTCGGTTAAGCGGCTGCCTTCGGCTCAAGTCATGATCCCAGGGTCCTGGGATCAAGCCCCGCGTCGGGCTCCCTGCTCAGTAGGGAGCCTGCTTCTCCCTTTCCCTCTCCCTGCCTCTCTGCCTACTTGTGCTCTCCCTCTATCTCTCTGTCAAATAAATAGTCTTCAAAAAAAAAAAGAAGATAACATATCAGACCAGTAAGGCCCACCTGAGTGCCTAGTGAAGCAGTAGATCCTGGTTCTGCATGAAATTGTAATTGCTGTGGTTGTTGATCATTAGCCGGCTCCTGGGAGTCATGTCAACTGTAAGCCTGGACTCACAGTGGAGGGGGAGCTCTGTAAGAGGCACTGATTCTGCATCTGAAATTCACTAAGTGTGGGCAAGACTGTTTTTCCCTCAAGTGCTCTCCTCACGAGGGAATCTGGCAATCACGTTTGGTACTGTAAATTTGAACGCAAAGGACAACAACAGAGATACAGCAACTTGCGGATTCTGCTGTTAAATCCTTTCTGGGGGGGGTGAAGTCCAGGGACTTGGCAGGCAGAGTAGACTCTGGAGAGGCAGATGCTTTGTCTCGAGCCCTTGATAAAACCACTTTGGTCACTGGCATTTGTGCTGCTCGTGCTTAGTACAGACAGGCTTGAGCATCCTGGCACAATGTTGGTGGCGTTTGAGGTCCTGCCGGCAAGTGGCTTTCATGTGACTGCTCAGCCATTTCCTAAGGGAAGGCTTAATCCAAGAAACTCGGTGTGTCCCAGGTAAGAAGGATGTCTTCTTGAATTTATTAATCTGTAATTTGTATTCTGCACGAGGTCTTGGCTTTCTCAGAGAAATCACTGCTACCTAGTTTTGTCGATATGTCAGAGCATCCAGAGAATAGGCCTTTGGTTTTTCGACTCTTCAGTCTCACATTTTGGTTGCCTCTGTAAGTCTCCAAGGAGCCTGGGGAGTTACTGCTTTTCCCGTCTGTGCGCTCCCTCCCCACTGTTCTTCCATCGGGTGGTTTGGTTTTCAGGATTCCCCGCTCTGGAGATAGCTTAGGCCAATAGTCTGAACTGGCTCATACTCATACCTGAGGCCACGTTGCCTGCATAGGGAGTGAATCCAATGGTGCGTCTTGGTGAGTCCTTCCGGCCCGTGCTCACTTTGTAGCAGGGCAGTAGAGAATGTTGTGCTCTAGGATATAGGGGTCCTAGACCAGATCACCACCTCTGGCAAGCTGACTTTTCCCCCTGAACATTCACTCCACATCTCAGAAGGCAGAGAGTACGCATTGGTGGCTCATGGGAATCCAGCCCGTAGACCTGTTTTATTTGATTCACAGTGTTAATTTTTAGACATTACCTACAAAATTTAAATAAAGTCGCCAATATCAGCTCCTCTTGGAAAAATTGGAAGGGGCTGCCCTGTTTCTCTTGTGCCTGGCCCCCTTCATTTTGGTTATCTGTCTCCCCAGTCTCCTGTTTTATCCCCAGATGCATGCACGTGCATGTTCATTGGAGTTCACGACCCCACCATGACATTTTGGTTTTCTGGTTCTGTTTGGAAAGGTTTTCACTGTGCTCCTTTTGTAAAGAAATTCTTAATTGTGTGAGTCCCCTACCCCCTCTTCCCTTTCTTTCCCAAAGAAGTGTGTAGTATGTTATGTGAGCTGTAGTGATTGAAACAACCCATGTTTAAAGAGAAATGTTTTTCATTTCAGATAACTAAGAAACTGGTCAAAGCTTCTGCAGAGAAGGACCAGCGCAGACTGCAAAGAGTAAGACATTTCCCCTGAAATAGAAAGTTACCCTGTGGTGCTTTTTGCATTAAATAGTAAGCAAGGCCCCCGTGCACCTCCTTTGCCCGTTGTCACCTTTACCCACTTGTCCTGACCATGACTTTGGTTCTTGCTTCATTTCGCACAGCTGTGCCTTGGGACTTGTGGGTTGCATCGTAATTTTTAGCTTTGGTAAATCGTCTGAAGATTTTGCACGTAGCCTTTTTTAAGCTTCTATTATTATCATTGTTATTCCTACTGCCTTGATAGCTGGGCATCCCATCATCGTAGTTGAAACTTGCCTCCCAGGCCCCTTCCCATGTGCTGTGCTGGTTTGGTGGCCACGACTAGGTGGGTGATTATTGCCTAGTGTTGCCTTCTGAGTCTTCACTTCTGTCATCTGGAGGTCACCACATGTCACACACTTCAAAGCAGAGGACTTTTTGCTCATTGTCATAAAGAGCAGGGAAGCCCACTGGCCGCCCCCCCCCCCCACAGCAGCTTGTTGAAGGGGTGATGATGACAGTGGGGCTGTGCTCACCCGGTGCTTCCTGTGCCACCTGCCTAATGGCTGCATTCAGTCTTTGTGGGTCAGGTTTTGATGGTGGCAGTTTTAGAGTTTCTCTCACTCTTGGTTGAAATTTCAGAGGTGAACGCATGTGGGGTGGGGATGGACATGGGGCTCAAGTATGGCTGGTTTCCAGAAGCCTTCTGCCTCCTTATTTAGCAGTGGGGAAAGGCGACTCCTCACTGCCTTGCACGCTTTCTCCAGACCAGGAACCTTCTTCAGGTATCCGACCCGTCAGAAGAGGGTGCAGAGGATACTTTGTAAGAACTGAGCAGTTCCACCATCTCTAACAGGGAGCCTCCGTGGCTTTCCTTAAAGCAACCAGAGGTTTTTTAGGGCAGAGGGTAGGATATTCCCTAGAGATGAGGGCACGGTCCTTTGCCCAGACCAAAAGTGGAGTTGCCAGGCTCCTGATGTTGGGAAACCCATTTCCGACAGATAGAGTCCTTGAAAATTCCCTGGTGCTATGGCAGAAGACGAGTGCCCACGTGTGGCAGGCGAGCCTGCTGAGTAGGAACTGGAGCTTATATAATAACGCAGTGCCTCAGGCCATGTGCCAGTTGTTTGGAATGAGGAACTGATGGAAAGATAGAAACAAATTCATTTTTCCCTCTGACTTAGCAGGTTCCCGGTCCCCGCCTCATCCTGATCTTCCATTTCAGAGGAAATCAAATAAACCCTATGAAGGTTTTATTTGAAGGTGGGAAAGGTGGGAAGAAAAATGCTTTTGTTTTAAACATAGGGAAGCAAAACCTGCAGGTGTTTTTGTGTCTTTATTTTATCATGGTTTTCTGATTAGATAGCGGGGAGGTTCTTAGGTCATTGTTTTTAATTAAGTAAAAAGATAAAACTCTGCCCCATGTTTAAAGATGGTATTTTGAGTGAATCTTATTTTGAATTGCCCAGGAGGTCCTGTGACCAGTGGCTGGCAGCCATCGCTTTTCTCCTAGCGGCCCGCGCAGTAGCGGGGCCCGTGTGGGAGGGCGCGGGCCGGTGGGGTCCCTCCCGGGGGAGCCACCCCACCGAGCCCTCCCCCCGCACGTGGGCCCTCGGGGAGGCGCGGGGACGGAGCTGTGGGACCGTCTCTTGGTGCAGGATAAGGAGCGTCTGGGCAAGCAGCTCAAGTTACGGGCCGAGAAGGAGGAAAAGGAGAAGCTGAAGGAGGAGGCCAAGCGGGCCAAGGAAGAAGCCAAGAAGAAGAAGGAGGAGGAGAAGGAGCTGAAGGAGAAGGAGAGGCGCGAGAAGAGGGAGAAGGATGAAAAGGAGAAGGCGGAGAAGCAGCGGCTCAAGGAGGAGCGGCGCAAGGAGCGGCAGGAGGCGCTGGAGTGCGTGTGCCCTTGGAGGGCTGGGGGGGGCAGGGGAGCGGGAGCACCCCCCCCCGCCCCCCCGCACACGCATGCCTGCCCGGGACCCCTGAGCCGCAGCTCGCCAGCGCAGGCTGCGTCTGTAGGCACCCGAGCTGCTGGGCTGAAGCTGAATTTCCCGTCTGCCAGGGCGAAGCTGGAGGAGAAGAGGAAAAAGGAAGAGGAAAAACGGTTGCGGGAAGAAGAGAAGGTGGGTTATTCTCGCAGAACCGCTGCAGAGTGTTCCCTTTGCCTGGGGAAGCCAGGTGGCCTGGGCAGGCTGCACCGACAGCCCGCTGGCATGCAGAGTGGCCGATGCTGGCCTGGGGGTCGGCGGGTTTGGGGAGCTGACGTCAAAGGAATGCTTTCAACTGAAAAACGCTAGGGCTCCCGTTCTTGGGGCTACGATCTCTCTTCCTTTCTTTGTGCTCATCTCCTCTTCCGTTGCAGCGCATTAAAGCAGAGAAGGCTGAAATCACGAGGTTCTTTCAGAAGCCAAAGACCCCACAGGCCCCCAAGGTGAGCAGCTGGCTTCCTCTGGCTTGACTTTTTGTCTTTGTCGTGTTCTTCCTTTTGAAAAGTGAAAGGGTGTCTTCTGACCAGGTAGCTTCCCTTTCATCAAGAGGGGGTCTCTGCTGACAGAGGGAGCTTTATTTCTGGTAGAGGCTGGAGACGCAATCTTTTGTCATTTGCTATGTCCTTGAAAAGACTAAAAGTGGCACATTTGCTAAAACCCTTGCCAAGTGTTTGGAGGTTGCTTCCTGAACAGTTTTGCGTTGGGAGCTGTTTGGGAAGGTGCCAGAGAAGACCTAGTCCTTAGGTTCAGGGAGCTGAGGCTCGGGGTGGGAGGCGAGATTAAGCATAAAACAATGGTTTAGAATTCACAGAATTCTGCTTCTCCAGCCCGGCATCTGTTGCCTTCTAGCAGCATCTGCCTCCAGAGACCCCAGACTTCCTTCTCCCTCCCTCCATGCTCCAGAGGTAACCCGTCTCCCCCGATGCAAGGGTGTCCATCTAGACCTTACTGTGCATTCACATCCTTTCGTGTATTTGTGTGTTTATATAGGTAATAAATCATGAATGTGTTCTGTCCCTACTTTGTTTACATCGCTGTATCTTGGATCCTTGCCATGCTGGCACGTTTGGGTCAGCTTCCTTCTTTCTGTTGCCACTTTTCATAGTGTGGATGGTGTCACAGTCTATATGGCCATTGCCCCACTGATGCCCCATCAGTGGCACGATGACTGTCACTGACACTCCTCTGCACATGTGCCTTTCTTAGGACGGCCACCTGGAAGTGGGCTTGATGCTTGGTCCCAGGTTACGCACTTGGACAGAATTACTGATTGTATTAGTTCCTGCCCAGGTGCCCTCCCAGCGGGAATGTCTGTGCTGGGCCTCGTGGGGAAATTAGCTCTTCCCCGCCTGCACTGGCATGGAATGGAACGTGTTTTCTTCTACCTTCACCAATTCAATGGGCAAAAAAATTGACATTCTTCTTTCCCTTTACGTTTTTCCTTGATTCCAATTGGACATCTTTTTGTGTTTTGTTTGCCATTTTATATCTTCTGTGACTTGCCAATTTCTATTTTTTTTTTTTAAGATTTTATTTATTTTTTGACAGAGAGACAGCGAGAGAGGGAACACAAGCAGGGGGAGTGGGCGAGGGAGAAGCAGGCTTCCTGCTGAGGAGGGAGCCCAATGCGGGGCTCGATCCCAGGATCCTGGTATCATGACCTGAGTCAAAGGTAGACGCTTAACCGACTGAGCCACCCAGGTGCCCCGGCCAATTCCTATTTTTTACTCATTTTTCTACAGGATTGGCTTTTCCCCTGACCTCTAGGAGTTATTTAAGCAAGCAGGATCTTTTTTAAGATTTTATTTATTTATTCGAGAGAGAGTGAGAGACAGAGCATGAGAGGGAGGGGGGGTTAGAGGGAGAAGCAAACTCCCCGCTGAGCAGGGAGCCCGATGCAGGACTCGATCCTGGGACTCCAGGATCATGACCCGAGCCGAAGGATTTTCTTTTTTAAGATTTATTTATTTGACAGAAAGAGAGTGCACACGTGCACTAGCAGGGGGAGTGAGAGAGGGAGAAGCAGGCTCCCCACTGAGCAGGGAGCCCGATGCAGGACTCGATCCCAGGACCCTGGGATCATGACCTGAGCCAAAGGCAGATGCTTAACCGACTAAGCCACCCACAGCCAGGATTTTTGTTCTTGGTGACACACGCAACAAATATTCCCTCTCAGTCTGTTATTTGCTTTCTAAGCTGTTTATTTTTTTTTTTAATTTTTTTTAAAGATTTTATTTATTTATTAGAGCGAGAGAGCACAAGCAGGGGAAGTGGCAAAGGGAGAGGGAGAAGAAGGCTCCCCACTGAGCAGGGAGCCCGAGCCTTCTAGCCTGTTTGTGGTATCCTTTATCCTACAGAAATTTTGTGTTTTAACGTCAGCATTTTAAATTTTTTATGCCACTTAGCTTATGGTTGCAAAGCCTCATGTACCCTGTGGCCATGGACAGATATATTCTCTTTCCTAGTTTTTTTGTTTTATTTTTTGCTGTTTGTGTTTTGTTTGTTTTTAAAGTTTTTTTTTTAAGTAATCTTTACACCCAATGTGAGGTTCAGACTTACAGCCCCAAGATCGAGAGTCGCATGCTCCACCGACTGAGCCAGCCAGGCGCCTGTTTGTTCATTTTTCATGTGTAGTTCCTTAGCTTGGCCGGAGTCCTTGGTCATGGGGGCTTGGTCCTAACTCTGTCCTGTATGGGTGCCCGATATCCCAGCACCCATTCATTAGTGAGGTGGGCAGTCGGCTGGTTCTTGGCTTTGGCTGTATATTGGGAAGCACCAGGGAGCTTTACAAAATCATGGAGCCTGGATCCCATCCCAGAGCGTCCCCCAGGCCTGGGGTGGGCCTTGGGGTTTTCAGCAGTTCCCAGATGGCCTGCTGTGCGGCCATGGTGAAGGCTGTTGCTGTAGTACTCTCTCCTCAGTGAGGTCGGAGGCTGGCTTATACTGAGCTTCACAGACTGGACTCTCCTCCTGACTCCCCAAGTCCTCATGTGCTGCCAGCTTTGGGATCCACTGACAGACATGGCAGATGCTGAAGGAACTCTGAGGGGGGAGATTAAATCCACCAGAATTTGTGGGGAGTGATTCTTAGGGAACAGACACCGTGTCAGGTTCACGTCCGCCTTCGGTGTTGAGATGGGCTCTGGGTCGTGAGTCATCTTGTCACGGTGCGGCTCTGGGTAAGCGGTCACTCCCCGGGGGCTTGGCTTCCTCACCTGGGATCGCAGGTCCTTTTGCGCCCCACCCCCTTCTTTTTAAAGAGCCGTGTTTATTGAGGTATAATTCACAGTAAGATTCGCTCGTTTGGTGGGTTCTGACAGTGTGTCGGGCTCCACAGCACCCCCGTACTCGAGTATTGCTGTCACCCCAGTTGGCTCTCTATAGTCAGCGCCCTCCTCCCCTTTCGGGCCCCCCAGCCCCTGGCAACTGCTGATGTGACTCCTGGCCCCTGTAGTTTTGCCTTTTACAGAAACTCAAGTAAATGACATCACCCAGCGTGTAGCTTTTTGTGTGTCTCCTGGACTTACCAACCTGGATGAATGCGAAAAGGAACATGCTCATGTGGCATGTCCAGGGGCTCACCCTGGAGCCTGCTGAGCAGCAGGCATCCCACCTTACAGGCGTGCATCACATCCTCTTCTCCATTTCAGACCCTGGCCGGCTCTTGCGGGAAGTTCGCCCCTTTTGAAATTAAAGAGCACATGGTTCTCGCCCCTCGGTTTCGGACTGCCTTCGACCAAGACCTCTGTGATCAGTTGGACCAGCTCCTCCAGCAACAGAGTGGCGAGTTCTCCTTCCTGAAAGATCTGAAAGGCCGGCAGCCCCTCAGGTCTGGACCCACCATGGTTTCAAACCGAAACACGAGTATTTATAACAGGTTAGTGGCCAGGGAGACCATCTTTTGCCTGTTGGTGACGTCAGAGCACAGTTGGAAAGTCCTGGGGGGCCCAGGGCAGAGCTCTGGGTTCTGGCCTGCTGCTGGCTCATCGTGGCCTTGGGCCAGTTGTCTCCCTTCTGGGCCAAAAGCTTAAATTTCACTGCTGAAGTCTCGCATGCAGCAGCGTTGTTGAAAGCCGCTGCCGCAGAGGGCAGACTGCCTGGCCTGGCTTCCTGGTCTTTTGAGGGAGGGATCCTAGTTCCGTGCCGGCCTCTCTGGGAGGACATTTTGCTGTTCTTGTTGATCTCCTTGTTCTATAAATGCTGTGGGGCAGCAGCGTGGCAATCTTGTTTCTCCCTCCTCCTTGCTCTGTGTCCCTGGAGTGAACGTCCCTTAGCTTTCTTGGGAGCAAGTGGTTACCCATCTTTGTAAAATGTTGATGGCCTGCTTCCTTGAGAAGCATGTCGAGCGGGCATGTTGCGGAGGAGGCGCGTTACTGGGTTTCTTCCTCAGCGACGTGGTGATTGTGGAGAGCGGCAAGGTGGACGGCGTTCCTGAGAGGAAGAAGTTTGGCAGAATGAAGCTCCTACAGTTTTCTGAGAATCACCGGCCGGCATACTGGGGGACGTGGAATAAGAAGACAACTGTCATCCATCCAAGAGACCCCTGGGCCCAAGACAGGGTGAGCTTGTGGCAGAGGTGCTGCTGGTCCAGGCACGTCTGTCTTTCTGCATCTCCTTCTCGTTTTGCCTTTTTTATGCTGGTCTCCCGGATTCTAGCGTTTCTGCTTTGCCAGCCCTGAAAGACAACCATGACGCACCGCGTCTTTGTTTCCTCAGAAGCTTCTGGACTATGAGGTGGACAGTGACGAGGAGTGGGAAGAGGAGGAGCCGGGAGAGTCCCTCTCCCATAGCGAGGGGGTGAGCACGCACCTGCACCTCATTTGGGTCTTGCCCAGAAGGCTGAGTTCACTCACAACCAGCCTGTGTTTGATGGCAGTGTTGTCTGAAAATTGCAGCTGGCGTTTACCATCTAGATTTCCGGGGGCACCTGGGAGGCCTAGTCAGCTGAGTGTCCAACTCTTGGTTTCGGCTCGGGTAGTGATCTCAGGCTCGTGACATGGAGCCCCATGTCAGGCTCTGCGCTGAGCAGGGAGTCTGCTTGAGATTCTCTCCCCCTCTCCCTTCCCCTCTCCCTCCGCCCCCCTCCCTCCCGCCGTGCTCTCACTCTCTCAAATAAATAAATAAATCCTTATTTTTAAAAGAATAGTTAAAAAAAAAAAAACCCAAACAGATTTCCAACTTTTCTTGGAAAACCTTTCTTGGTGACGCTGGCCCGCTCGGCGGTGGGACTGAGTGGTGCCCACCCCGTTAGATGGGGCACGCTTACGCCTAGTCTGCCCTGGTCCCCGCCCCCTCCGGTCTTAATGTCTGGGCGGCTTCACTCGCTCGTGTTCTGCCTGCCCCCCTCCCCCGTCAAATAATGGCATTCGTTCACGAATTCTTGTGTCCGTAAGAATGACACTCAAGGCAGTAGATGGTTTTTCCTTCCTTAGGTGTTTGCAGGTTAACATTTTAAATGAAGTATTTATTCAGTTGCCACATATTATGAGCATCTTTTTTTTTTTTTTTTTTTTTTGTGGTTGATGATGACGAAGTGGGAGAAGATGAAGATGAGGACGATGGTTTCTTTGTGCCCCATGGGTACCTGTCTGAGGACGAGGGAGTAACCGAGGTGAGGGGCAGGGAGGTGACTGTCCCAGAGAGAGCTCTCTGGGCCAAGCTTGGCTGCTAGCCTGGGTGCCGTTAAGACTAAGCGACAGCCCCAGCTCACCCACCTGGTTCCACGTGCACTTTGTGACTCCAACATGTAGTCATTTGTGGGGTCGTGGGGACCTGAGCTTGGGTTTTGCCTGGGGAGGGTAGTGGGGTCTGCAGAGGTAGGCGAGAATCCCAGGTGGGGAGGCGGCACGAGGAGAGACCAGAGTCAGAGAGGCGGGGGCTTTGTGTTAAAGCGCTTTCGTTCTTTTTACGTTTTCTTAGCTGAGGTATAATGAACTTACAAGAAAACATGCAGATCTTAATTATTGAGTGCAGTGAGCTTTAATGATCGACATTTGTAAACCCATCACCCGAAATAAAATCTAGAACTTTCTGTCTCTCCAGACGGTTCCCCCGTGCCCTTTCAAGTTAACCCCCAACCCCTGCCACCAACTCGCTCGACTCTGCCAGGTGGCCGCTCTTAGGGCTCCTGACAGCCTGTTGCGTTGTAGCGTTGGGGCAGAAAGCAGAGAAATGGAGAAGTGGGATGTTGCCCGGGGCAGTGGCTTTGTCTCTCCAGATCCGACCCGGGGTGGGGGGGGCGGTGTTCCTCAGATGTTTCCAACCAGTGAGGCAGGCGTGTCTGTGGAGCCCATGAGCCTCCCCGCTCAGAGTGGTGTTGGGCCTGGCGTGGGAGGAACCTGGCCCGGAGGGTGAACTGGGCGTGGGATTTGGGGTTGGGAATTGGACAGCCCTGGCATCACACCCTACCCAGAAAATCTAGAGTGGCCGTGAGCGGCTTACCGGTGAGGCTCGGAGAATACCTGAGACTCTGCCAGGCACAGCCAGAGAGGATGGGTGCATCCCAAAACAGCAAAGGGCGCAAGTGTCAGTCACCATTAAGTCTAGGGAAGCACGCTGCTATTTCCCAGCCGGTGATGTTAGGAAGAGGGGTGCAGGACGCCGTGGGGGCCAGGAGAGGTGGACGCAGTGGCCCTGGGGGTGGCATGAGAAGGCTCAGGGGCCTGGGAACCCTGAGTGAGCATTGCTCTCCACCCTGCAAGGAGTGTGCCGACCCAGAGAACCACAAGGTTCGCCAGAAACTGAAGGCCAAAGAGTGGGACGAGTTTTTGGCGAAGGGGAAGAGGTTCCGCGTGCTCCAGCCCGTGAAGATCGGCTGCATCTGGGCAGCTGATAAGGATGGCGGTGCTGACCTGAAGGTGCTGCAGCAGTTCACGGCGTGCCTTCTGGAGACAGTCCCCTCCGAGGAGGAGCAGACGCCCAAGGCCTCCAAACGAGAGAAGAGAGACCAGCAGAGTGAGTGCCGGTGCCTGGCGGGAACGGGAGGGGATCGGGCTCCCAGCTGCCCTGGGTCCAGGGAGACTTTATTAGGTGGCTGGATTAAAATGTAGAAGTCCTTCCAACAAATTACAAAAGCCAGTGCTTGCTGAGCACATCTCTTCCTTCCTTAAGACGACAGCAGTACGGGGCGCTCCTTTAATTAGCCTGCTTCCCCAGCGTGCCTGGCTCAAGGTTGCACATGTCCCTGAGGACTCTGCCTCCTCGCTCTTCAGAGCCAGGGGAGGCCCAGTGACTCAGGAGAGTGTGGTGACCATGACTAAGGAGAGGGAGGCGTGCTAGGTTATCCAGAGAAATCCTGCCTCGGGTGAGACGGGCTTCCCAGCCTCCTGCAGCTCACGAGTGTGTCTGAAACCTACCCTTGAAAGGCACCCCGAAGCTGACCGCGTCTCTGACCTTGGTGACAGACCGGGAGCCCTGTGCAATGTGTGTTCTCTCTCCCCGTGTCTCCCCGCCCTGCCCCCGCCAGTCTTGGGGCAGTTGCTCCCACTGCTGCACGGGAATGTGAACGGAAGCAAAGCGATCATCCGGGAGTTCCAGGAGTGCTGCCGCCGGGGGCTGCTCAGCAAGGACACGGGCAGTCCTGACAGCAGCTCTGCCAGCCCGCCCAGCCCCGGCTCCTCCCGCCCGCAGACCCCCACCACCAGCGAGGACGCCGCCGTGCCCTCCAAGGCCAGGCTCAAGCGGATAATTTCCGAGAACTCGGTGTACGAGAAGAGGCCTGATTTCAGGATGTGCTGGTACGTCCACCCGCAGGTGCTGAAGACCTTTGACCAGGAGCACCTGCCTGTGCCGTGCCAGTGGAGTTACGTCACCATGGTGCCCGCGGCCACCAGGGAGGACAGTGGCAGCGTCCCCGCCACGGGGCCCGGCCAGGGGACGCCCGTCTCGCTGAAGCGGAAGTCGGCCGGCAGCATGTGCATCACCCAGTTCATGAAGAAGCGCAGGCACGACGGGCAGGTGAGGGGCGGGGCGGGGCGGCCGGGGGGTCCCCGGGGCTTCCTCAGTTCCCGTGAAGTTCAGCTTTGAGAGCAGTTTTGTGAGGGTCACAGCAGAACAGCAGAAAGTATCACGATTTCGCATGTTCTCCCAGTCCCCGCCTGCACAGCCTCCCCCTCTGTCAACATGGCCCCAGAGCTGTGCATTTGTCCTAATCCATGAACCTACAGGGACCTGTCATTCTCACCCCGAGTCCCCAGGGGACGGTGGGGGTCACCCTTGGTGCTGTACGTTCTGTGGATTCGGACGAATGTGTGATGGCGTGTACCCACCACTGCGGTCTCCTGCAGAGTAGCTCCACTGACGGAAACATCCCTGTGCTGCTGCTGCTGCTGCTGCTGCTGCTGCTGCTGCTGCTGCTCCTGCTCCTCCTCCTCCTCCTCCTCCTCCTCCTCCTCCTCCTCCTCCTCCTCCTCCTCCTCCTCCTCCTCCTCCTCCTCCTCCTCCTCCTCCTCCCCCCCCCCCCCCCCCGCTCCCTTCCGACCCCTGGGAACCACGCAGCTGTCTGTCGTCTCCACGGTCCTGTCTTTCCCAGACTTGGAACCACAGTGTGTGGCCTTCTCAGACCGGCTTCTCTCACTTAGGGATGTGCCTCTGAGGTTCCTCCGTGCCGTTGCCTGGCTCAATGGCTCATTTCTTTTCCTTTTTTTTTTTTTAATTTAAGATGTTGTTTATTTGAAAGAGAGAGAGAGCACGGGCAGAGGCAGAGGGAGAAGCAGGCTTCCCGCTGAGCAGGGAGCCCGACGCGGGGCCCCATCCCAGGACCCCGGGATCATGACCTGAACTGAAGGCAGACGCTTAACAACTGAGCCACCCAGGCGCCCCGATGGCTCATTTCTTTTTAGCCCCCAACAGTGTTCTGCAGTGACTTTTTAGTTTTTTTATCTATTTTTGCTTTTATTACATTCACTTATTGTAGTTACAAAGCATTGACTCTGCATCAGGGGCTCTGCTCAACCTTGTCTACACAGCGATGAGCAGAACCATCTAATGGGAGCACAGACGAATTTGTCGCACAAACAGCTGCCTGGTCACAGACGGGCAGTGCTTGGAGGAGCAAGTGTGAGGAGCGGAGCGTGGGGACCTGGGGGCGCCCCATCTCCTGTGCCGGCTGCGTGCTCAGAGGGGCAGGGACCCGGGCACAGCCTTCGGTGATGTTGGATGTGTATTTCTTTTCCTTACTGGAATAGGAATGTGATGAGTTTCTTTCCTTTCATGCATCTACTCTTAGCGGAAACCTATTTTGCAGAGTGAGCACGGGGTCCCCGTCTTAGGCAGGCATCTTGCAGGGTTACGGATTTTACGAGGAGGATGTGATGAAGGTGTCTCGCGAGCCGTGTCTCCGGCTCACGTCCAGTGCCCTCCGAGGGGGGTCATGTGACTTGGGGAGCCGCGTGCTGCAACCTGGGCGGTGACGCCCCGCATTCCCAGCTCCTGCGCACGGCTTCTCTCTCTTCCATTCAGCTTCGAAAGTAAAGTGGCTGTCGGAACAGGAAGGCAGGAGAAATTGCTCCTGGAATGACGCCTGGCCTTCTCCCTGCTGCTGTTGCAGACAGATGAGGCCTCGATCTCCTGACCCTGAGAGCATGACCCGAGTGGAAACCGGGAGTCGGGCACTTCCACTAACTGAGCCAGCCTGGCGACGCTGAAGTCCGCACTGTGAAAGCTCCTTAGAGGGGCGCCTGGGTGGCTCAGTCAGTGAAGCATCTGACTCGTGATTTCTGGTCAGGTCGGGATCTCAGGATCGTGGTGTTGAGCCTGCGGCAGGCTCTGCGCTCGGCGGGGAGTCTGCTGGAGATTCTCCTCTCCCTCTCCCTCTGTCCCTCTGCCTGCTTGCTTGTACGCATGTGCGCTCCTTCGCTCAGGGCCCAGGGCCGCGGGGTGGGCCGGCACAGGGTGTGCCTCATGGGGAGGGAAGCCCTGAGCGCCTGGCTTCTGGGGGTATTCTGGGAGTGGTTCCCTGGGCAGTTAGCCTCACCCCTGCTCTGCAGAGTGGGACACAGAACTTGGCGGTCCTAGTGTCGGGCTGCCGGTCACGGGGCCCCAGCGTCACAGCTTCAGCACATGGGGGTTTGTCCTGAGCTCCGTTGATGACAGGCTCCCCCGTGTCCCACTCTCTCCTTCCTTAGCATGTGGCCTTTGTCTTCATGGTCACAGAATGGCTGTCCCACCTGCAGCCAGCAGGACCAAGGCAGCAGAGACTTTCCGTTGAGCTGGAAAGGGAAACCCTCCCCAGCGGACTTCACTGGAGTCCTTCTGGCCAGAATTCGGTCGCACAGCCACCCCCACTGCAGGGGAGGCTGGGTAAATGAGACTGGCCAGGAGCCCTCAACAGCACTCTGGTTCTGCTGTGTCAGGGCAGGGCGGGGGGATGGCTTTGGGGCATGCATTAGCCAGGGTGCCCCCAGCTGCACAGCACCCATATAAACGCGCAAGACACAGGTAAACTTCTAGGAGTTTCTACTTGTGTTTTGGTAAAGCCACTAATGGACACTACTCTTGGGGATAGGTGTTGCCAAACTAGGAACATGTGCAGATGTTTTAGATTGGGTTGAGCTTTTTTAATTTGTGGGAATTCAATTTTTTTTTTCAAATTTTTACTTAAATTGTAGTTAATTTTTTTTAATCTTGTGGGAATTTAAAGATCTTTTTGAGTTGACAGTCGTCCTGCTACACCATGTGTTCACAAGGGGTCATGATCAGTCAGGTGAACAGGGCTGAGGTGAGGCACCAGGTCTGTGGTCTTGGGTGGCCCCCAGGGTGACTCAAACTTTGGGCCGCAGTTTTTTTCTAAAATGGGGAGAGACCCTATTTTCCCTTTCCAGTCAAAAATCATCTGATCAAAATGACCCCGAACAGATGCTCCCCAGAGTCAGTTCTTCGTCGTAGCTAAATGCCTTTCCAAGCATGGGGAGTGTGGTGGGTCCTGGGCCTGGAGGGCTGCGGGTGGGGTCCCCCCTGCAAACTGGCAGACGCGCGGGGAGCCTTGTTCATCTGCGCTTGCGCGTCCTGTCTGTAGGGCCCGTGAGCGGGAAGGGCTGTATGCGACCGCTTCGTTCCTTTTGCTTGACAGACCCAGCCGAGTGCCTCTCAGTCAGCACGGTTGAGAGCCGGGCCGTGCTCTCCTTAGCCAGTGAAGTCTTTGGAAACAGGTGGTTGGAGGCGGCCACCGTCATGTCTGTGGGGCTGTCCGGCTGGGCCGGCAGGCTGCTCACCACATGGTCCTGTGCCGCCACCCCTTCTCCAGGCAAATGCTGTTTCCTGTAGCAGAGGAATTCCAGGAGTGTCTTGAGAAACAGCCCCCCTTTTGAAACAAGCCCGTCTCCGCCTCTGCGGGTTCTTTGCTCATCTCCAGAGAGCAGGGCGCTTGTGTGGATGGTTGGTGTTCAAAAGTGGCCTCCTCCTTCACGCTGTCCTTCTGTGCCCTCCGGTGAAAGCCAGCGAGCGTGGCTCCGGAAAGTCGGTGGAGACTGTGCCCACAGCGGCTCGGATGGTGTCACTGGCGCCAGTGGCCTGAGCATGAGTGACGAGAGAGAGTTGTCAGGGGCCGGGCAGAGGGAGAGCCCCTGGGCAGAGGAGGAGACGCTGCCTGGCTGAGAAAGTGGGTCTTTATCCTTGTCTCTTTCAGACCAAACCAGAAACCCAGATTGCGGATTCAGAAACGGCAAATTATTTTTGTAACGTAGTAATGCCGGTGGTCATTTGGGGAGATCTGAATGAGGTCCTTTGAGAGAACCTTCTCTCCCCCCACAAGGCTCCTTTGCTCATAGGCTCTCAAGCAGACCCCTCAAACTTGTTGCCAGATCGGGTGGAGGTTGGGGGGGCACAGCGGCCCACCTGCTGTTGCTGATGGCCCGTGCACCCTTGTCTGCCCAGGTGGGAGCGGGGGACCTGGATGGCTTCCAGGCGGACACAGAGGAGGAGGAAGAGGAGGACGGCGACTGTGTGACCCTGGACATCTCGGATGTTGGGGGTGAGCGCCCGGCAGGAAAGGACGGACGCACGCGCGCTCGCTCCACGCGCCTCCCGTCTGTAAAGAGTGGGGCTGGGTTGAGAGACCCCAAGAGGCGCTGGGCGGGCTGGGCGGGTGTGGACGGTGGGCTCTGGTCCAAGGTC
This sequence comes from Zalophus californianus, assembly GCF_009762305.2. Lineage (NCBI taxonomy): Eukaryota > Metazoa > Chordata > Mammalia > Carnivora > Otariidae > Zalophus > Zalophus californianus. The sequence continues at coordinate 3,241,750 of NC_045595.1, forward strand.
TGCAGGATCTGAGTTCTCTGAAAGCTGCCGTGCGCACAGCAGGACTGGACTCAGTAGCCATGGCAGAAGTAGGTGCAGTAATGGGCCAGCAGTTGGGATGCTGACCACATTGGGGCGCTGTTCCAGAAGCTTCCCAGAGAATCTTTCGGCAGTGCTGCACCTGCAGTGCCAACCCCTGGGCTGAGTCCCAGGAGGGGAGTGGTGGAGTCTGAGGGTGTAGTCTTGGCTCTACTGTAGAAGGGGCTCAGTCAGGGAGACCTAAGGAGGGGGCGGGGAGCCGAGTGGGCAGCGGGGGAGGCCAACATTTGACTCTTTACCGAGTGAGCTGAGGAGGGGACAGGCTCTGAGGGCTGTGAGTGAGTGTAGCTGTCTGAAGGGGGGCAGGGGGGTGGGGGGGCCAGTGACTCGGGCCCCTACCCAGTCTGGGGGTGCAGCCAGCTAAAGCCGCCTCCCTCTCTTGCCTTGCAGAGGCTCCGGCCCCGTGTGGAACCACTTCTGGAGCCGGGGGGTCCATGGGAATGGACACCAGTGAGAGCCCCGTGCCCGCCCGCTCGCTCGGCCCCTGCTGAGTGCCCCGCCGGCCCGGTGTGTGTAGGTAGAATGGTTAGAGCATTCACAAACGCCTCTTGGATACTTGAAAGTCCTACGAGTCCTGTGTAAAGAGCACTTTGTCCTGCTTCGCAGGCCTCCCCGGAGGTCTGGAAAGTTTTATAGAGGATGCTTGATTTGTTCCTTTTGATATTTGTAAAAATTTTCCCCCCAAAAGCTGCATATTAACCTGCCCTTTAATAAAGCATTATTGCGATGTGAGGACCTGTACAGGGACAGCCTGGTCGCGCCTCCCCAAGCAGGTCCTGTGATGAAATGCTTGTAAATGAGTTGGACCTGAAGTGGGTGTGTATAAACTTATTGTCCAGCCCTGACCCGGTGTGTCTGTTGTCTTTTCAAACATCGTTTCTTGTGAGTGGGTACGTTCCATCCCCTGGGCTGGCTGCATCCCCGCCCCCCGGGGGCTGGCGGGTGTGCGCTCCCCTACCTCGTGCATGGCTCTGTCATTTGTATAAAGGGTCACACCTTGCAGAAGCACTGTCCCCACCTCTACGGTCTCTACGCTGACCTAGTATAAGGTGACAGCTTCCGGAAGGTGCTTCTGCTGGTCTATCCCTCCTGCCCATCTGCGGGCCCCTGTGCCCTGGAGCAGCCCTGTGTTGGGGCTGTGAGCGGCCCCACAGAGGCATCAGAGCACATCAGAGGCCTGGGGGCATTGAGATTTTGGCAGAGCTCATGGACTCCATTTAACCCGGACGCCTGGTCCCTCTGTCGAGTTCTTTCTGTTCCTGCTGCCCCCCCCACCCCCCCACCCTGGAGTGTTCAGCATCCACTGGATTCGGCCAAGACAGGGTGACCCCACCCCACCCCCACGGCACTCGAAGGCCAGGACTCCCCGCAGGAGGCGGGGTGCAGGCGCACCCGAATACAGGTGTGTGTGCTGCATCTTTGGACGGGGCTACCTCAGCCAGTCGGGTCCCCTGCAACCCATTTTAGTTGGCCCCCTGACAACTTGCAGTCAACGCCAAGTCACAGTTGGGCACCGAGATGGGGCAGCAGAGGACAGGCCCCAGTCTTGCCTTGTGTGGGGACAGAGCAGCTGGTGGCCCAGGTGGGAAGCAAAGGCGTGTGGAGGGGCTACTTGCTGGCTGAGGGGGGGCGGCTACAAGGCATTTTTGGTTTTGAAATCACATTTGGGGCTCAAAGCTTCAAGTCTGTCCACCACTGAGCTGGCGGTGGCCAGAGGACCAGCCACTACAGGCTCTGTGCACAGGGTGCACAGGAAAAGAGGGTCTGGAAGGGACTGGCCTGGGGGGAGAGGTGGGGACAGTCCAGATGAGCAGTCAAGGGCCTCTCCGTTGGGGCGTGCCCAGGGCCAGTGCCTCCCGTGCTCCAGGCTCAGCTTCCCTGTTACTCACTTCCTGTGGCTGCGGATACACACCACCGCGAACTTGGCTTAAAACCAAACTTGTTTTTACGGTTCTGGGAGTCAAAAGTCTGACGTGGGCCTCGTGAGTTAGAAACCAAGGTGTGGGCAGGGCCAGTTCCTTCCGGAAGCCCTGGAGGGGGGACAACCTGCCTGCCTTTTGCAGCTTCCAGAGGTGCCCGTGTGGACTTGGGGCCCCTCCTCCACCTTTGACCCCTGCAGCTTGGCATCTTCTGCCTCCTTCCACCCCCTTCCAGGCGTGACACCGGGCCCACCTGCCTACCCAGGACACTCCCCATCTGGGTATCACCAATCACAGGCACAGCCCCTTTAGTCCTATAAAGTAACCACCACAGGGACCGGGGCTGAGGATGGGCCATCTGTGGAGACCTTGTTCTGCCCCCCCCACCCCACCCCCAGGAAGACAGCTCTCTGGGAGGCCCGCCCTCAGCAGGTGCCCACCTGACCTCACCCCCCGGGAGCCACACACGGGCCTCCTGTGCCGGCAGCCCTGCAGCCACTGCCCCTGCCCTGCATGGCACAGCTTCAACTCACCAGGAGACTAGTCCGATGTTTATTTGGGTTCATAATTCAGTAATCACAGAACCGTGTCCTGACAGGCCCTGCATCTCCCTCTGCCGCTGTCCCCAGCAACCCCGTGGCTCAGCGTTAGGGCCAGCCGCGGCCATCCGGGCCACAGCACACAGGGACTGGGCCCGTGCCACAGGCCTACTCTCCTGCCCAGGGCCTCCGTGAACAGGCACGGCGGCTGTGTCCTGACAGCCCTCTCCAGGTGGCCGTCCCAGGCACATGTCGCAGCCGACCAGCCCCCTCCCTGTGCCCGCAGTGCTCTGTGGGCCAGGGCGGGCAGTTCCGGAGGAGCGGGGCACCCTGGGAGGGAGGAGACAGGGTGGGGGGGGGTAGTGGTGGAGGAAGCAGGAGAGCATGAGACAAACCCACGTGGGCTAAAGCCGACCCTGCTTTTATTTCACGAGAGCTTCTCAATGGCTGCCAGGAGCTCAGGTTTCAGAATAGATGGGTCCGGTTCGGCCCCGGCGGCCCTGATGTCCTCTAGCACTGCTGCGTCCCACGAGAAGGTCAGGAGGGCCGAGGGCACCTGCAGTGGGGCGAGAAGCCTCAGCCCCACTCCGGCCTTTATGTGATGGAGTCTTCACGCTCATTCCCTCGTGCTGGAGCCGGGCCCACACTCGCCCCGGGCAGCTCCCCACCAGGGACCGCACCCACCACAATCAGCCCATTCCCGCGGGCTGGCGAACAGCCCAGCCCGCGGCCGTCCCTCCAGTCTTCCCGAGGGAGGGTCTGAGCACCCCTCCCCAACCCCAGTTAAGTCCCTCATCTCCGATCCGTCTGCCTTGGTTCTGCTCTGCAGAGAACTCTAACACGCCTGCCACGTCCCCACTCTCTAGGTGGAAACCGGGGCAGAGGCACGGCACTTGGGGGCATGCCGCACGTACATGGGAAGGTGGGACTCGAACCCAGGGCCCCGGCCCCCACGCCGCCCACCGCTGAAAGTGGCCGCCCTCTCGGGGAGTTTGTGCAGGGCAGGGAAACCCAGAGATGCTCCCCCGCCACCCCCAACCCCATGCAGGGAGCCCATCACTCACCAGCCCGCACTCGTTGAAGGCCAGGCTCTCGTCCTCCGACAACCTCTGCCCGCCCGAGGCCAGCAGGTCGAAAGGCAGCCAGTCGCTCTGCAAGGCCTCCCGGACGAATGCGTACAGGGCAGCCACCCGCTCCCGGGCATAGAAGGTCCCTGGGTGGGGCAGGACAGTCAGTGGGGCTGTGGTCCACAGGAGCACCCCCCGGGAGCACCCTAGGGCCCACCCCCTCCTCCTGCCACAGCGCCGGCCCCGCGGGCACCCACCCTGGAGGAGGCAGCCGTCGGGGAGGCGGACGCGCAGCAGCGTGTAGGTGTACTTGCGCATCTCCCTCTGCTCCTCCCGCTCCCGCATGGCCTTGGTCCGCAGCACGCTCAGCCGCTCCACGGCCTCGGACCTGAGCCTCTGTTCCCGCTTGATCTCCTCTGCCGTGAGGTTGAAGAAGTCCCCGGGCAGGTCAAACTGGGAGGCCATGGGCGAGGGTCGGAAGACCCGGCGCTGGCGGGCCAGTGTGGCCCGCACGGGCTCGGCGACCAGCAGCTGCTCCTTGTGCCTCTGCAGGCTCTGGGGCTGGGCCAGGGCGGCCTCGCTCAGCACGTAGAACTCATCGGGGCCCTCTGGGGCACGCACAGAGGTCACTCTGCTGCCGCAGGGAGAGGCCCCCACCCTGCTCTCCTCTTCCCAGCACAGCCAAGACCCTGCTCTACCTCCCTTACCCTGATCGGGAACCGGAAGCAGCGCCTTCTGGAAACCGATGGCCTCAAAAAACTCGTGGGTCCCTTCCAGGCAGTTAATGCGCTCCTGCAGGAGTGGAGCCAGAGGTCACACAAGGCCTTGGGGCCTCTGTGAGGCCACCAGCCTCGCCGACCACCCTGCCAGGCTCCGAGTTCCCTGGTGTTGGAGCAACTGCTAACGGGGTGAACCCGCTGAAGCCGTCCCCAGAGCGGAGCACGCTCGCCCCCACACAGGCTGCAGGGCCTCCACCAGCGGCCCGCGGAGGTCACCAAGCGGGTGAAGAAGGAGGCTGAAGAGCCAAAGGACAACAGGAGGGTCCAGAGGTGGGGGAGACCAGCTGCGTGTGATGCTGGGGGCAGGAAGGGGGCAGGCGGCGTCCACGGCCACCAGGGGACAGCAGGCGCCCTGCCAGTAGCACAGCTAACACGGGCCATGGTGGCGGGACCCTGAGGTTTCTCCACAGAAACCCCAAGTCTGCGCTTATGGGAGAAACCTCACCAGTGACGACGGCTTCCCAAAGCATTCAAATTAAAGTCAAAACCCGCTGGAGGTGGTGGGGAGAGCAGACAAAATACACGGTATGCACGACCTGTGTTCAGAAAGCCCCGGTTCCCTGTCCGCCTCCGGCCGCCCACCCCACCCCACCCCACCATCCCTGGAGGAGCCCTCCAGCTGCCCGATTCTGGCCCCCCCGGGCCGCGGTGAGCTGCCTCCCCGCCGCACGGGGTGCCGTGCGTGCATGTGCGTGCGTGCGCAGGGCCCGGCCACACTGGCCGCCCGGGGCAGCCTCACCTGGAACACTCTGTTCTGCAGCTTGATCTTCCTGTACTTCTCCTCCTCGGGGTGCAGGCAGATGTTGTCCAGGTACCTGGGGTGGAACGGCAAGGAGCAGCTGAAGAGTCCTACCTGGCCTCATGGTGACAGGGACCCCAGAGGGGCGCCATCGCACCTTGGCCGCCCCACGAAGCCCACCCCCTGGTGCTGACAGCCCCCACTGCTGCCCCTGACACAGCCCACCGGGGGACCAACCCCGGGCCTCCTCCTTGGTCCTGCCTCCCCTGAGGGCACCAACACACACAGCAGTGGGGTGCAGCAGACAGAGCCAGAATAAGGGACCACTAAAGCCTCTGGGTCCCCAGCAGCTCGTGAGCTGCACGGACTTCCTGGCATCCTTCCTCCCCCAGGCCTGTTCGAACAGAGGAGGGGAGTGGGGTGGTACCCTGCCTCCTTCACGCATTCCTTTGATGATCCCGAAGGAAAGCCAGGCTTGGGACTCCCTGATTTGGTAAACCCCTTCATTTTACAGACAGGTAAACTGAGGCCCAGAGAAGCCAAGCCCCTTTTCTGAGGGCTCGGGGAGGGGGGGCACAGGGTGGGGCCTGGCTGCACTCCCAGCGCTGTGTTCCTTCCAGACTCTCCCAGCAGGTTGCGGTGGGGGTTGGGGGGGGGGCGACACCCTGGTGGGAGGGCAGCTGTCTGCTCACTTGGCAATGGTGTCCACACCCAGCTTCACCCTGTCCCGGTCTCTGTTGAACGTGTGGATCTTCATGATGGAGGCAGCCACAGGGTCGGTGGAGAAGTGCTGGGAGGAGGGAGGGAAATGTATCAGCCACCCCCCCTTCCTCCCCCCAGCAGCCCGGTCTCACTGCTCAGGTGACATCGGTGACAACGGCCCCCTGGCAGGCCAGGAGCGTTTCCCTGAAACACACGCAACCGTGCGTTCTCAGCAAAGGAAGAGAAGGAGAGAGCCCTTCAGTGGCTTGGGTCTCATCCTGCCCCCACCTCTAGGGAGGAGGGGCCATCACACGCCAGATGATGCCCAGTTTCCCAGTTTAGTTGCCGGGGGCGGGGGGGACACAGAGGGCAACACAGAGAAAGCAGTCTGCAGAGGGGAGGCGCACACACAGCCGGAGGGGCATGTTCTCAAGACGCGGCCAGGCCAGGCCTGAGCGTCCTCCCAGCCTCCTCAGGAACCACCACAGCCCCCCGGGGGGAGAGCTGCTGCCCCAAAGGCTGCTCTCAGGTGTTTCCAGGAGACCTGTGGCCACGTTTAAATCAGGACCAGGGCCCGAGAGCAGACAAGGGACAAAGGAGCAGAACGTCCAGAAAGGACCCAAATCCGTACAGAAATGTGCTTTGTTATAAAGGCAGATGTCACAACCATGACCAAGAAGCAGGTGTTTTCAATAAAAGGGGGTGTCGGGGGGGAGAAGAAGCGAGGTAGCTATCAGGGAAAAACCAGCACTGGCTTCATGCCTCATGCGCTACAGGGTGATAGCTTCCAGTTGGATTGACGTGGTTTTTATGGTTTTTCTGGATCAAAGTTTTAAACATTAAATTACAAAACGCAAAACAGAAAGGCACTAGAAAAACCATGGAAAAATCATTTTAATTCCAAAGCGAGGAAGGCCTTTCTCAGTGTGCCACAAAACCCAGAAGCCATAGGACCAACACGTTGAATCATAAAGATCAAAAACCTCTATGCAGCAAGGCGACCCTGAGCACAAACCAAAAATGAAAAACTAGGGGAAAATATTCACAATTCACATTATAGGCAAAAGACCGATTTCCCTAATATGCAAAGAGTGCCTACAGATCAACTTCAGAAAAAGTCCAGGGGCACCTGGGGGGCTCCGTCGGTTACGCGTCCAATTCTTGGTCGCAGTTCAGGTCTCGACGTCAGGGATCGCCTGCACTGGGCTCTACGCTGGGCATGGAGCCTACCTTTTTTTTTTTTTTAAGATTTATTTAATTAAGAGAGAGAAAGAGAGAGAGGGCGCACACAGAGGGAGAGGGAGATGGAGCAGCAGACTCTCCGCGGAGCAGGGAGCCCGATGTGGGGCTGGATCTCAGGACCCCAGGATCATGACGTGAGCCGAAGGCACACCCTTAACGACCGAGCCACCCAGGCGCCCCAGGCATGCAGCCTACCTAAAACATCCATCCATCCATCCATCCGTGCATCCATATGTACATAAAAAGCCCCACTACCCGACAGAAAAATGAGCAAAGGATGCATTCTCATAGGAAAACGTGGCCAATCTGAACCCAAATGAAGGAAATGCACGCTAAAACTATCTCGAGGTATTTCCACCTATCAATTCGGGTGAAGACAAAGAGTCTGCACACCCCAGGGATGGTGTGAGCACCATGATGCGGTGGAGCGTGAACCCCTGGAGGTGCAGCAGCCGTCGCTGCCCACGCCGCACACACGCATCCACCCAGCGCTCCCGCCCGCCCCGGGACTGAGCCCAGCGCTCAGAGAAACGTGCGGCCCAGGCTCTGCGTCCCGTCCGCGTTCCCGCCAGTAAAAGACGCACTCCCAGCATGCTCCTCAGCAAGGAGCTGGCTAAACGGCTACGGGACTTATGGTGAAGTCGTTAACGACGCAGAACTTCCTCTCAGATGGTTCAGAAAAAACTAGAAAGGGGTGAGAGAGCAAATGGGGAAAAACGTTAACACCTGGGAACTCGGGGTAAGGGCAACAGATGCCCTTGTCCTCACCCCTCGGTCTTGCGAATATGTTCAGTTAACACAGGAGGAGGGCAGTAAGGAGGCAGGTGGAGTTAAGGCTGCTCATCAGCAGGCCTTAAAATAGGGAGATTAGCCTGGATTATCCTGGTGGGTGAAGCGTAATGTCGAGGTCCCTTCAAGGGGAAGAGAGAAGAGAAGCGGCCTGAGAAAGGCCGGGGCCTGGTGCGCAGGCTGTGAGGAGGGATGGAGACACCAGGGACAGCCTGGAAGCTGGACAAGGCCAGGCCGCATTCTTCCCTGGAGTGTCCAGAAGGAACTCAGGCCCGCTGCCACCTTGATTTAAGCCCAGTCGGACCCGCAGCATGCTCCTAGCTTCCAGAACCGGGAAGGAATGGTGGGGGCTGGGGGGTGGGCAATAACCCTGGTGGGAGGGCAGCCGCCGTCTGAAGTAGTTTGAAGACACGAGCTTCGTCAGAGTTTGTTACACCGGGGACAGGAAACTCGGAACCTGGGCTCGGGGGTTTGACAGCTGTACCTATTTGGAACCTCTCTCTGGAAAGGGTCCGAAACCACGTAGAGTGGTCACCTCCAGGAAGGGTGGCTTTTCTCCACCCACACTGGTGCATTTGAATTTCGTACCCCACAAACACACTGCCTCTTCAAAAAGACGACAGCAGACACCGTCCACACAGGCAGAGGTGTCACCGAGGACCCGTGCCACCCAGCTCTCTGGAGCAGCTCTGGCACCAGGACCCAGAGGGCGGGGGGGCGGGAAACGGGGCTGCCACTCACCGAAAGAATGGCCTCTTTGATGTGGGCATCCCGCTGGTCCTTCCTGAGCGTGGCCCCGGTGAGCGGGCACGTGAAGCACACACTGGGCACCGCCAGATGGGCTGAGCCTTCCTCTTTGGCCTCGGGCACCTGGGGGGGGGGGTGCAGGCGGCTGAGCGCCCCTGGTCCCGACGCCACCCCCTCTGCTTGTTAGCGCTGCGACACCCTGGCCCTGCTCCGGAGCCCCTCCCAGGCCGCCTTCTGCTCTGTAAAATGGCTCTGCAGGGCCAGCTCACAACTAAACGACGAGAACAGAAAGTGTGTGGCGGCTTTGGACGCGGGGCGAATGCTCAGTGGTGCCTGCTGTTCGTGGTCCCCTGATCTCGTGAGGAGGCGGCCACGGTGGGCGAGTCAGGAGTCAGTGTGCCCTAGTTGAGTCCAGGCCGCTCTCTGGACCTCCGTCCTGAGGCACTGTCTAGAGCCTCTTCCGTTCTAAAACGCAGTGAGACCTCGAGGGTCAGGCTGCTCAGAACACCCTTTCTGCCAAGCTCTCCTTTAAAGCCCACCTCCCCCAGCAAGGCCCCCCTGATGACACCAGTCTCCGGACAGCCCCCCCACCTCCCGAGAAAACAGCTGAGGGCAGGAGTTGAGCGTGAAGGTCGCAGTCAACCCCACCTTCAAACCACAGCCTGCCTCCACTGTTCCAGGTGGGGTTCCCCTAAACTGCCTTTGTGCACAAGGCCAGACGTGACCTCTATCCACCCTGACATCTCCTCTGTGTCCCCCACCCCAGCATCATGTGCTTCCAGCCCAGCGCTGGGCACCCGGCTGGCAATGAGAAAATGGCCAATTAGACCAGTGCGGGCGAGAATCAGCTCCCTGCTCCAGGATCCCCCTCGGGTGCCCCACTGCCCCGCAGATGCCGTTACCGTGTTGGTCCCCGGGGCCTCTGTGCTCCCGCTGACAGTCGCTTCAGCTCGAAGTTCCTTTCTCACTGGAGACAGGACAGAGATGAGCAGGTGTGGGCCCTGCTCTGTCCCCAGGCACACACCCCTGAGACCAGAGTGGGCCAAGTTCGAGTCCTTCCCCCACTCAGGCCCCCCTGACTGAGCCACCTCCCCCTGCCCCTAGGCTTGCCCTGATGGCCTGGTGACCCCTGTCTCGGCTCCCTTCTCCCCTCCTCAGCCTTCCAGACCCCAGCACCCTTGCACCTTTCCACCCTGCACTCCCCTCCACCCCAACGACTTGAAACTTTAAAGTCCCCAAAGTTGCTGGTCACGTAACTATTTCTCTCCAGGGCCAAGCACAGGTCTCGCTCACCCTGGTTCCGGATGGACTCCTGCGACGTGGGGCCCCGGGACCTTGGCTGCTTTTGTTCAAGCCGGGCCAGGGCTGCCGCGGCCGCCATCTGGGCCTCATCAGTGGGTCCCTGGCGGGGTTGCCGCAGTGCTGGCTGGTTGGGTTTTTCTTTGGGGGCCCTCTCCCTGGAGAGAGGCAGAGGAAAAGTGAGGTGACACGGGGTCAGACAGAAAAGCCTCTGTCCCTCTCCCACTTCTGCTCCATCAGACAGACCCGACCCTCTTTCCCAGCGGCCACCTGCAGCCACTAGATGGTTCTATCACAGAAGAGCCCCTGGGGGCAGATGGCAGCTCTGCTCCCAGCTCTGCCCCTGGGGGCAAGTCCTGCACGGGCCTGGGCCTCAGGGTCATGGCGGCTAAACAAGGGTAATGGCAGCCCCACCCACACGGGCCACCACAGCGCAGCAGTGAGAAGGCACCCCATTGCCTTCAGGAGCCGAGGAGACTCACAGGCGTCACTCCTCAACTCCATCCCTCCCCTGAGCAAGATCAACCCTGCCAATTTACGGTAGCCAGGCCCCGAAGCTTCATTTAGGGAGCACCTACAGTTTGCCCGGCAGTATGCCAGGTCACACGGCAGGTGCTGCGTTTGCGCTCGCCTCCACCTGGGGAAGACAAGCACGGGATGCGTGCTCCCGGATCTACATGGCACAGAAGTGACCTGGCCTTCCCCTGCGGAGAAGTCCCTCCTCACACGCTGCTCTGATTCACTTGCCTTGCCTCCTTCCCTCAAGACCCTCTCCCGACCCCAGGACTTTCTGAGCAGCCAAGGCTCTGGGTCCGCGGTCTCACTCCTCCTGCCCCGCTCAGGTACGCAGGCTTTCCATGGCCCGAGGCCTCTGGGGCCTGCTTCCTGCCCATCTCGGCCCCTCTGCCCACAGCTGACAACCTCACGTTGAAGAAAAGATGGATCACGTAGCCCCACCCTAGCCCCATGTGACATTTAGTTCTATAAAAACACCTGTTTTCAAGACACCTTACTTGCTCTACTGAAGGCTCCACTGGGCAGCCACAGGGATCCTTCTAAAACCTAAGCCAAAGCTTGTCACTCCTGCACCAAGCCCTTCCACCACACGCACAACACAGTCCTAAAACCTCCCCGGCCTGTAGGCCCTTCACACCTCTCGATCTACACCGCTTTCCTGCTGTTGCTTCCACAGGCCCAACTGGCTCCTACCACAGGGCCTTTGCACTTTCTGCACTTTCTGCCCAGAAAGTTCTGATGTTCTGTCTGCATGTGGGATGAGGAAAGGAGGTCTGGGAGTGGTTGGGGCTGCTTCAGAGTGAGAGAGTGAGAGTAAGTGTGTGTGTGTGTGTGTGTGTGTGTGTGTGTGTGTGTGTGTGTGTGTGTGAAGATTGAATTTCATGGCTGAACTTCACCTCCTCTGGCTCTCGGCTCAAATGTCTCCTTCCCACTGAGGGGTTCCGGGATGCCCTAACAGTCCCCCAAATCACTTGTTATCTCCTGATCCGGCGTATTTTTCTTCACGGCCCTGAGTACCTGACCTCTCACAACACGTGTGCTGGTTTATCTGTCCGTATCTCCCCACTGGACGCGGAGCCCCGAGACAGCAGAGACCTTCCCTTATGCGTGACACCCACGACAGCACTTGTCACACACCCTGAACCCCCAGTCTTGCCCCAAGCATGTCACAGAAGCCTGGATCTCCAGGCGACTTTCCTCTTTTCTCCTCCCAGGCCTCTTGTCTGACACAGCCGTCACCCACACGGCCCCTGCCTCCTTCCTGTCACGCTCAGTCCCGGCTGCACCAGCCCCCACCTCTGCCCACTACTTGTCGAACAAACGAATGGACCCCCTTGTCTGGTCCACCCCTTCGCCCTGGCCCTCTCTTAAGCTACCCTCCTCTCTCAGGCTCCCAGGACCTGATTCGGTCTCTACTGGGCTTCCCTCCCTGACTCAGGAACTTGGCCCTAGTGGGCCTCCTTCGCCCCACTCCTAGGAACCCCCAATCCCCATGACGGAGGCCCTGACGTCACGTACCCACTCTCCCTCACCCACCCCCCGCTGCCTCATGATTCCCTCCCTGCCGCCTCCCTGCCTACCGTCACTGCCCACCTCTTCACAAACCCTTCCGTTATTCCCTCCAGACGCCACCCAGGACTGACATCTTTCTTCAGCCACTCCCCTTCCTAGAGCCCACCCAGTCCCCAAAGCCCCTGCCCCCTCTACACTTCCTTTGCTCGTCCCAGCCCACCAGAGCCCTCCGTCCCCCGTCCTCCCATGCTCCAGCTCTTCACACTCCTCCCCGCCGAGTCTCCAGACTTGCTCCTGGCCCTTCTCTTCTCCGAGGCCTCCCCAGACGATCCACAGTGGCCTGGATGTGCACTCCACTGGCCTTCCCTCTTCTACCCTCTCCTCCCGGGTCGCCCTCAGGACCTCCCTTCTGATTCAACCTTCGCCCACAAGGTACCCATCTCCTCCCTGTCACGGATGCCTCCAGCCCCCCACCTCCATCACCACCCTGCCTCCATTTCCCTCCCAGACCTTCCTAAGCCGCTCCGACCCCCGCGCCCCCAATTCACCGAGACCTGTTCTGACCCCGCTTCAGTCTCCCTGGCCCTAACCTCACTTACCCCGTCCTCCCTCACGCTCCAGAACCAGGGCCCAGACCCCCATCGCCATGGACGCTAAGCTTCAGCACTCTTTACGACCCCAGCTGTACTTGCTTCTCCCGGCTTTGTGTGCAATCTGTGAACACCTAGATTCCTCCAAACCTAGGCGACGCCCCTTCGGGGCCCCTTTCCAGTCCACATGTCCCCCTACGGTTTCTCCACTGACCCCCATCTCTCTGCACCCCGCCCCCTAGCTCCCGCCTCCAGCCCCGCCCCCCGGGCCTCGCCTCCCACCCCGCCCCGCCCCCGGAGGCTACCCCTCCCCCTTCTCCCACCCTCGCCCCCCCGTACCCCGCCCCCAGAGATCTCTCCCCACCCCCAGACGCTCAGACGCCCCTCCCCGCCCCTGGCCCTCTCTGGTCTCCCTGTCCCGTCCTTGCTCTCGGATCTCAAGCCTCAGCGCCGGTCACATACCCCACGGACTCCGTGAGCTTCTGACCAGGTCCCGCGCTCTTGAACTTGATGTCAGCTTTGATCTCCTGGAAGAATTTCTTCATGGTGGCGGCGGGCCCGGCGGCTGGGGGCCGCGGGGGGCGGGGGGCGCAGGGCCCAGTCGGGGTGGGGCCTGCAGGAGCCAACAACCGGAAAGAAAATACCTCGTTCCCGGAAGTCCCGCCTTCAGGATGCCCCCCCCCCCCCACGTGACAATCGGCCGGGGGTGCCTCTCTGGCTCTCTGCGCCTCGCTGGCCGGCGGCGGCCGCTCTGCACCCTCGGGCCGCGTCTCGGTGCTTTTTCCGGACTCCGTTGCCAGGGGCGACGAGCGCGCTTCCCGCTGGAGGCTGCGCCGCGTTCCCCCAAGCGATGAACGAACGGATAGGGCGAGACCGGCCCACCGAACTTGGTCCTGACCTGTTCCCTGCGGGAGAGCCTTCCCTGACTTCCGCGCGCAGTTCAGTGTGGGGGCGTTCAAGGCCGTAGCGACCGTCCCCGTGCCCGGCGCCAGTGGTTCTCTCGGACACACGTGCTGGGGCACGTGGGAGAGGGCGCACGAGCGAGGACCTGGGGACCCACGGTGGCGCATCCCCACGGGGCTTGGGCCAAGGAGCACTAACGTCATCCTGAGGGCCTTCACAGGACTTAGGGAAGAAGCCGGTGCAGCCCAAACTAACCTTGCAGAGCTTTGGTTTCCTGGGAAGTGGGGATAAGACTGGCACCCACCTCGTAGGACCCCATTGTAAAGGTCACGATGCCGTCAGAAAGCTTTCAATAAATGTCAGACGTTATAATGACTTGCTCTTTTCATATCTGAGAGTCGGCTGTGTACCAGCAGGGAAGAAAACACAAATCCCCTGACCTCGCAGACCTCATGGTGTTTTCGATGGGGTTGGGAAGAAAGACAACGCGATAAGTAAAGACTGTGGCACAGCAGATGGTGTTAAGGGCTCGAGAGAAACGGTGGACGTTGGGACCAAGGGAGGGCGGGTGGGGACAGATTGCAGCATCACTTAAGGGGGGCAGGCGCAGGAGAGGGGGGTGCATTTGTGAGACCACGGGGGAAATGCCGATGTGTGTGGGCATCACATAATATAAAGGAACTACAGTTACTTTTTTAGGCGTGAGAAAAGGCACGGTGGTAGCTTCGGTTCATCCGAGGTTTTTTGTTTTCTCTTTTGACCTCTTTCATCCATTTCTCCCAGCCCCCTGCCTCAGGCAACCCACCATGGGCTCTCCTTATCTATAAGCTTGGTGGGGTTCTTCTTGTTTCTTCTTACTTTCTTTGTTTAGATTCCACATATAAGAGAGATCCTACACTGTTTGCTTTTCTCTGCCTGACTTGTTTCACTTAATGCCCTTGAGGTCGGTCCACGTTGTCACAAGTGGCAAGATTTCATTCTTTTTTTTGGCAGAGTCATATTTCATTGTATATCCATACCACCTCTTCTTTATCCATTCGTCCTTCGGTGGGCACGTGGGTTGTTTCCATAGATGGCCATTGTGATTCGTGCTGCAATGAACATGGGGGTTGCACATATCTTTTCCAATTAGTGTTTCTGTTTTCTTTCTTCAGCTACTCAGAGGTGTAATTGTTGGGTCGCAATACTTCTATTTTTTTTTAATTTTTAGAAGATTTTATTTATTTATTTATTTATTTATTTATTTATTTATTTGACCGAGGATGAGAGAGGGATGAGCAGACTCTGTGCCAAGCTTGGAGCCAACTCAGGGCTCCATCCCACAATCCTGAGATCATGCCCTGAGCCGAAACCAAGAGTCAGACACACAACCAACTAAACCACCCAGGCGCCCCTGGTACTTCTATTTTTAATATTTTGAGGGACCTTTACACTGTTTTCCACAGTGGCTATACCAATTTACATTCCCACCAACAGTGCATAAGCGTTCCTATTTCTCCACATCCTCACAACACTTGTTTGTCTCTTTAATAATAGCCATTTTAACAGGTATCAGGTGATATTTTGTGGTTTCGATTTGCATTTTCCTAATAATTAGTTGATCACCTTTTCATGTACCTGTTGGCCATCTATGTTTTCTTTGGGAAAATGTCTTCAGATGGAGGAGGGAGCCCTGAGCCAAGGAATGGAGGCAGCTTCTAGAAGCTGGAAAAGGCAAGGAAACGGTTTCTCCCCTAGGGCCTCCAGAAGGAGCACAATTTGGCCAACACATGGATTTTAGCTCAATGAGACTCATTTTGGACTTCTGACCTCCAAAATGGTAAAAATAAATTTGCATTATTTGAAGCCACTAAGTTTGTGGTAATTTGTTTCCTAAACAATAGGTAAGGAAAGCAACCCCTAGGCTGTACGACCCTAAGGATGAGTACTGATATTTCTCACCAATTGATAGGGGAGATTGTAAAGTTCGAAACACACTTGTCCATACCCCCACAGCTTGCAGAGAGAAGATTCAACCCCAGGGCCAGCAGATCTAATGACACTTCAGTGAGGTGCTTCTCAAGTCATAATGCACACTGGAGTCCCACGGAGAGCTTGTTTAAATGTACATTCTGAGGCAAAGGTCTTGAGTGGGCTATGAATCTGCATCCCCATCCTCCCACCTCCCAGCCCCGGGTGAGAATGCAGGAGTCTGGGCTAGGAGGACTGGAACTTCCCCTGGCACAGAGCAGGCCAGAACAGATGAATATGTTACTCTTACAGCTCAGGTGGGGAGAAGCTCTTGGGTAAGTAGAATCCAACACTCGGCGGGGGAGGGGGGGGGTGCTACCCCACTGCCTCAGTTTCCCCATCTGGAAAGCAGGGATGACAAATAACTAACATGGGAATGAAATTAACTATGTTCATAACATACTACATAACGCGGGGCGCCTGGGTGGCTCAGTCGTTGGGCGTCTGCCTTCGGCTCATGTCACGATGCCAGGGTCCTCCAGATGGAGACCTGAGTTGGGCTCCCTGTTCGGTGGGGGGCCTGCTTCTCCCTCTCCCACTCCCCCTGCTTGTGTTCCCTCTCTCTCTGTCTCTCTCTCTGTCAAATAAATAAAATCTTAAACTAACAAACAAACATACTACATAATGCAGCCTGGGGGTACCTGCCTGGCTCAGTTGGTGGAGTGTGCAACTCTCAGTCTCGGGGTCGTGAGCTCAAGCCCCACATTGCAGGCAGAGGTTACTTAAAAAAAAAATAATAATAATAGGGGTGCCTGGGTGGCTCGGTCACTCAAGCGTCTGCCTTTGGCTCAGATCATGATCTCAGGATCCTGGGATGGAGCCCCACGTCTGCTTCTCCATCTCCCTCTGCCCCTCACCTGCTTGTGCTCTCTCGCTCTCAAATAAATAAATAAATCTTATAAAAAGAAAAAAACATTTAAGGAAATGATTCAAAACGTTAGAAAAATGGGCACCTGGGTGGCTCAGTCCGTTAAGCTTCTGCCTTCGGCTCAGGTCATGATCCCAGGGTCCTGCCTGAGATTGAGCCCCGAGTGGGGCTCCCTACGTCGGGCTCCCTGCTCGGCAGGAGAGTCGGCTTCTCCCTTTTCCTCTGCCCCACCCCTGCTAGTGTTTTCTCTCTTGCTCACTCTCTCTCTCCAATGAATACATAAAATTTTTGAAAAAAGTTATAATAATAATAATGTGGCCTGGAGGGCGCCTGGGTGGCTCAGTTGGTTAAGCAACTGCCTTCGGCTCAGGTCATGATCCAGGAGTCCCGGGATCGAGCCCCACATCGGGCTCCCTGCTCAGCGGGGAGTCTGCTTCGCCCTCTGACCTTCCCCCCTCTCATGCTCTCTCTCTCTCATTCTCTCTCTCAAATAAATAAATAAAATCTTTAAAAAAAATAATGTGGCCTGGAACATACTGGCTGCTCAATAAATGTTACTGATTTTTTGAAGAATTTATTTTATTTTATTTATTTATTTTAGATTATTTATTTATTTATTTGACACAGAGAGAGACAGTGAGAGAGGGAACACAAGCAGGGGGAGTGGGAGAGGGAGAAGCAGGCTTCCCGTTGAGCAGGGAGCCCAACGTGGGGCTCAATCCCAGGACCCTGGGATCATGACCTGAGCCAAAGGCAGACGCTTAACGACTGAGGCACCCAGGCACCCCTTATTTTTATTTTATTAAAGATTTTATTTTTAAGTGATCTCTACACCCAACGTGTGGCTTGAACTCATGACCCTGAGATCAAGAATCACAGGCTCTACTCACTGAGCTAGGCTGGTGCCCCTAAATGTTACTTATCATTGTACTTGGCTAAGTGGGTAGTAAATATTCCCTCATGATAGTCCCCCAGTAAGCTGGGGACCAAGCCTGTAGCACACAGTAGGTGCTCAGACCACCTGCTGGTTAGAGGGGGCTGTGTCTTGCCGATCTGGGAGGGCAGTGGTGGTGCCAGCTTGCCTGTTCTGGCCGGGTGCCAGGCCCCATTTCTTAGGGAACAGGAAGTAACTTTAGGGAACAGGAAGTAACCTCCTCAGGTGATGATTAACTGCTCAACCACTGTCTTCACTGGCCTCTCGTCTGGCAGGAAGACATGGATCCTCTCCTGCCTCGGCCTGCCACTTTGCGGGTCCCTCCCCACCTTCTGGGAGCATGCTGGCCTCAGCTTTCATCAAAGCTTCATCGTTTCCTAGCTGCTCAATGTAGCTCAATGAGGTCTGGGCAGGGAGTCTGGTTTTCTGCCCTGGTTCAAGGTCCAGGGGCAATGTATGCACAGAATCAGGAGGGCTTTGGAAAGGGGGACCTGCAGACATGAAATCTGAGCCCCTGGACTCCATGTCTGACCTCAGGCAAGGCACGCCCCCCTCTGGGCCTATGTCTCTCTACCTACCTAATTCAGGCCCCTCCTCACCGTTTTCCTCATTCCTTGTTCCACTTCCACACTTGTCTCCTGTGTGATTTAGCAAATATAAGATATAGGACACCCCTTAGATCTGAATTTTTGATAAACAAATATTTTAATGGTATCTATATAACATTGAGTTACAATTTTAACCATTTTAAGGAACTATGAATCAGGTATTTCTATTTGATGATATTTATTATTAATTTTTACTGTCGTAAAATATACATAACATAAAATTTACCCTTTCAACCATTTTTAAGTGCACAGCTCAGCGGCATGAGGCACACTCACACTGTTCTGCAACCACCCCACCCTCTGTCTCCAGAACTTTCCATCTCCCCAAACTGAGACTCTCTCCCCATGAAGCACGGACTCTCCACCCCCTGCCCCAGCCCTGGCTCCCACCCTCTCCTCTCTGTCTGTGTGGATGGGACTCCTCTGGGGACCTCCTGGGAGTGGGGTCCTGCGGGATGTGTCCTGCTGTGTCCGGCTTATTTCATTGAGCATAATGTCTTCAAGGTTCATGCATGTTGTTGGATGTGTAACAAATAATTTTCTAGTATAGGCATGTCACAAATATTGCATGAGACAAACAGAACATACTTATACTGGAAATGTATTTGTTGTGTATCTGCCATTCTGATTTAACTGGGCACTCTGAATTTTATCTGACAATTCTACCTTCTAGTCCTTCTCCGCCCGAGAAATCACTTTTAGACACAGCTTTGTTGATATATAATTTACATACCCTAAATTTCACCTGTGTTAAGGATACAATTTGGGGCGCCTGGGTGGCTCAGACGTTAAGCAACTGCCTTCGGCTCAGGTCATGGTCCCGGGGTCCTGGGATCGAGTCCCGCATCGGGCTCCCCACTCTGCGGGAGAACTGCTTCTCCCTCGCCCACTCCCCCTGCTTGTGTTCCCTCTCTCACTGTGTTTCTCTCTGTCAAATAAATAAAATCTTTTAAAAAAAAGGATACAATTCAATGAATTTCATTGTATATTTGCCAAGTAGTAAGACCATCACCACAATCTAGAACATTTCCATCATCCCAAAAAGAAACCTCATACCCCTTTGTATGAAATTATCAATTTTTAACTCTGGATTCCTACCCCTAGCTCAAGGCAACTACTTTCTGTCTTGAAAGATTTGCCTTTTTTGGGCATTCCATCAAATGGCATATGATGTTGGAGAATATGTGACCTTTTTTTTTTTAATTTTTTATTGTTATGTTAATCACCATATATTACATAATTTGTTTTGGTGTAGTGTTCCATGATTCATTGTTTGTTCATAACACCCAGTGCTCCATGCAGAATGTGCCCTCCTCAATACCCAGCACCAGGCTAACCCATCCCCCCACCCTCCTCCCAATATGTGACCTTTTGTCTGGCTTATTTCACTGAGTATAGTGTTTTTGAGGCTCATCCAGGTTGTAGTGTGTGTCGGTGCTGCTTTTCTTTTCATTGCTGAAGAGTGTTCCTTGTAAGGATATAGCACATTGGTTTTATCCATTCACCTGTTGATGGACACTTGGGTCTTTCCACTTTTTGGTTGTTGTGAATCATGCTGTGATGACTATTAGTGTACAGGTATTTGTGGGGAATGTGTTTTCATTTCCCTTGGGTAGATACCTAGGGATGGAGTCGGTGGGTCATGTGGCTAAGTCTATGTTTAACTTTTTTGTTTTTCAAGATCTTATTTATTTATTTGATAGAAAGTAAGTGACCACAAGGAGGGGGAGCAGCAGAGGTGGAGGGAGAAGTGGGCTCCCTGCTCAGGAGGGGCTCGATCCCAGGACCCCAGGATCATGACCGGAGCTGAAGGCAGACGCTTAACCGTCTGAGCCTCCCAGGCGCCCCTATGTTTACCTTTTAAACACAAGTCTTTTTGAGAGATATTTCACGTGCATAAGGATGTATCTTGAGACTAAAGTATTACCTTTGTACCCTGTGATCAGATCTCTACAGTGTTTTCCCAGGAAGCTAAAGTAAAAGCCAAACTTCTCACACATGTTCACAAGGCACTAGGATAGGTCCTCAATGGACCCCCCTAGCCTTACCTGTCTGACCCACTCACTTGCTCCATCCTCTCTAGCTTAGACGTTTGCCTTTGGCCATCCCCTCCGCCCTGAGTGCCCTCTGTATCCACTTCACTCTATTGGCCAATCTCTATTAACCCTGCGAGTCTCTAGTTAAACTACATCCTCCAGAAAGCCCTTCCTGGTCCCTCCCTCACTACTCAGCATTTTCTTAAGCACTCTGGCTCCTTTACTTCGAGTTCCTACCAAAGGTCCTCCTTAGAACGAAATTAACAGAGCAGGTAACAGCATCTACTGTTCCCACTATTTCTGATGGACAGGCACAGTTTACAGTGCTTTAGGGGTGATGAAGTCACTGAACTTTGACGCCCCCCTAAGATTGGTACCGTTACGAATCCCATTTTAGAGGTGGGTAGACTAAGGCACAGAGGTTAAGGAATTCGGCCACGGGGTGCGAAACACATTTTTCTTGAATGAACAGCCATATCGGGTATCTTGCAGCTCCCGCACCCGGTGCTCAAAACCTTTCCGTGAGTGAAGACGTGAGTCCTCGGGGCACTCGGTGGCTGTTTATCCCCAAAACGTCCCACGCCCCGCCCCTTCCCCGAGCCCCACCCCTCGGGCCGGCAACGGCGCGTCCCTATTTTGAGTTGAACCTCTATCACATTATCCAATGGCGAAGAGGTGCTTAAACCCCGCCCCCCGTTGTAGCCAATGCCTGCTCCATACCTTGAGCCCTTCTGGAGTGGTAGCCAATGGCCTGCGGCTCTCTGTTCAGCCCCGGCTCCGGGGAGCGCGACGCCTTCGGTGCCCCGCCCCCTACGTGGATTAGGCCTTCTTTCGGTGGCAGCCAATGGCCTGCCTCCTACTTAAAGCCCTCCTTCTGTGGAGGCTCATGGCCCTCCCCTCTGCCCTAGGCCCCGCCCCGAAGGAGCCTGGCGGCCCGCCTCACCACTCCCTGAAAGTCTCCGTTTCCCTCCTCCCACCTTTCCCCTTTCACCTCCCATAACCTCCGCCCCGCTCCCATTAGGCCTCTGGGTCACGCCCCTTGGCTCTACCCGTTACCCAATCCCGTTAACTTGCTCAGCTCCAACTCTTATTCTCATTGGTCCCCGTGCGCCTCTATCCCCGCACGTGGTCCTGAGCGACGGCGTCTCCCGCCCGTGAAGGCCGGAGGGCGGGACTTCCGGCGGCGCGCAGTCCAATAAGCACGCGCCGGCTCTCTGCCCAGGCGCTCGCCCCCGCCCCCTCGGCGCCCTGCTCCCGCCCCCGGCTTCGCCTCCCGCTGCCGCCGCCGCAGCCGCTGCCGCTGCCGCCGCCGCCGCTGCCGCTGCCGCCGCTACCTGCGGCCTGGGCCTCCTGCCGCCAGCATGCCGCATGCCTTCAAGCCCGGGGACTTGGTGTTCGCCAAGATGAAGGGCTACCCGCACTGGCCGGCCCGGGTGAGGCCGCGCGGGAGATGGGCCAGGCGGGGGGGTGGGGCAGTAGGGGCCCGGGCCTGAGGGACCCGCGCGCCGGAGGTCGGGGGGTCCCCGAGCTCCAGGGACCCGCCCAACATGGGTCTGGGGGGTCCCTGGGCTTGAGGGACCCGTGCGCCGGGGGTCGGGGGGGTCCCCGAGACTCAGGGACCCGCACGACGGGTCTGGGGGTCCCCGGGCCTGAGGGATCCGCGCGCGGGGGTCTGGGGGCTCCGGGCCTGAGCGACCCGCGCAACGGGGGCTTGGGGGGGTCCCCGGGCCTGAGGGAGCTCACGCCGGGGGCCTGGGGGTCCTGGGGCCTGAACGACCCCGCGCCGGGGGTTTGGGGGTCCCGGGGCCTGAGGGAGCCCGCGCCGGGGGCCTGGGGGTCCCGGCGCCTGAGGGACCCCGCGCCGGGTCTGAGGGCCCCCGGGCGTAAGGGAGCCCGCGCGGGGATCTGGGGGTCCCGGCGCCTGAGGGACGCTGCACCGGAGTCCGTGGGTCCCCGGGCCTGAGGGAGCCCGCGCGTGGTTCTGGGGGTCCTGCCCCGGAGGCCTGGGGGTCCCGGGGCTTGAGGGAGGCCGCCCCGGGGGTCTGGGGGTCCCGGGGCCTGGGGGAAGCCGCGCCGGGGGTGTGGGGGCCGCCGGGAGGCCCAGAGCCAAGGGAGGTGGGGTTTGAGGGACTTGGGGCCTGAGGGGGCAGGGTTCAAGTTTGAAGGAGTTGGTGGTGTGAGGAGAGCTGAGGAACCCGGGTTTAAGGAGAGGGATCACAGGGATGGGAAGGGGGTGCCCCGACTGAAGATCTCATTGTGCGGCCCCAGGCCATGTGTGCGGGCGGGCTAGAGATGAGGGATGCAGTAAGGGAGAAGCGGTGAGGGTTAAGGCAGAGGGGGGCTGAGGGAGGCTAGGGCTGGAAATGGGGCGCGGGGGTTGTGTTCACAGGATCACTGGAGCTGAGAGGACTCATCTGATAATGTGGGGTGTCAGGGACCAGAGCTTGGAATGAGACTTGCTTAAGGGAGCCTGGGGGGCTGGTGCCCTGTGAGGAGCCCCCCCCCCCTCCTCTGGCGGAGGGGGCTGGCTGGGGTGTGGGGCCGAGGGGGATCTTGGAGTGGTCCTCCCTGATACTTGAATCAGATACCTTTTCAGGCTCAAGCCCAAGAGGGAGAGCATCTGAGGGGAGGGGTTGAGCCACGGGGACTTTGGGGATCCCGTGTAGAAGTGGAGATCCAGGGGACCCAGAGGGTCTGACGGGTGCAGGGCGTCCTGAGTCTGGAAGTCTCAGAGAGTGCAGTTCCAGGCACTATCCAGGGCAGGCCAGTGTGGAGGAGGGACCTGGATGTTGTCATCCCCACGTCTTAGGGATAAAGTTGCCCCAGAACCTAGGCTGGTGGAATATGCATGACAGGATTGAAGGAATTTGGGGGGTGGGGGGTGAGAGGCCCAGGCAGCAGCAGGGGGCATGGGAAGGATGAGGCTGGAACTGAAGCAGCACAGGAGTTGCCCAGGCAGTAGTGTGAGATGGCTGGAGATTTCAGCCTTGCGCCCTGCTTTTTGGACTCCCTCAGGGTGGGAGTAAGTAGAAGGGCATCACGCAGAGCTGGGGGTCTGGGTGCAGAGAGCCTGCCACAGGAGGCCAGGAAGGGACACTGGCTAGGCGGTCCTGAGCACAGTTGGAGCTGGTGCTGCCGCTAGGATATCTGAGCCTCAGGCTCAGAGGCGGGTCCTCGGTGAGGTCAGAGCAGAAGCCAGGCCTGGAAGGCGTGGCAGGCTAGTTCTCAGGGAGGTGAAGTTTGGGGAAGCTTCTGTGCATGAGTGGGATGCTTGGGATGGATGCCAGATGCCCAGGGACCAAGGACTTTGAAAAGTAGCCCAGAGAACTGGGGAAGGTAGCTGGGTGAGGGGTGGCAGGGAAGGTTCCAGTAACCCCCAGGCATAGTAGAGAATGCGAAGGGATTAATGGGGACCAGAAAACTCACTTTATAACCTGATTTGCTCGGGCTTATTTTCTTGGGGGTACTCTAGAGCCATGAAACTTTACGGGCACTTCCCTACTTTCCAGAGTACCAGCTTCTCTCTCTCCTCTGTCCCCCCTCCTGCCAGCTCTCTAAGCCCGGAACATTTCCAAGCACCTGATTGGAAGTGAAGGGGCTGCTAGCCTCCTGTGGGGAGGTGACTGACAGCTGCCGGGGCCCATGGGCCTGTAGGGAGAGGGTGGGACTTCCTGGATGCTCAGGGCCTGTCTCCTGCAGCCCACCCCCCACCCTCTGCATCTTTGGAGCTGCCAGCTGCAGCCTCTGGGAGACCGACCACCGACCACCGATCGCCTCTTTGCGGGAGGGGTCCCGTGGGAGGGTCCTGGGAGTGTAGAGAAACTGAGCTTGACCCCATCTCCTGGAGCTTTGCTCAGGTGAAGCACCTACCCTGGAGGCAGAGAGAACACTCGGGGCGGGGGGGAGGGGACAGGTACTCACAGAGGGGGGTTTCCTAGAAGAATGCAGATGCCTCACTGGAAGGTGATGTGTCTCCCTCAGTCAAAGACTCCTTTCCTCCCAGCGTGCTTACCTCATTAGCTGGTTTCTCAGTGATTTCCTGGGTCAGTGGGTGAAGGTGTCCCCCAGCCACCCTCTGACCTGCCTGTCACTGCAGATCGATGACATCGCTGACGGTGCCGTGAAGCCCCCGCCCAACAAGTACCCCATTTTCTTCTTTGGTACACACGAAACGTAAGTGTCTGCAGGTGGGGCTTGATTTTCCCAACTGGTGCCTCCTGGGGCCTCCTGGGTGGCCCGACTCACCTGGGACTGGCCCCCATGGTTCCTTTCTCCAGAGCCTTCCTGGGACCCAAGGACCTGTTTCCTTACGACAAATGTAAAGATAAGTACGGGAAACCCAACAAGAGGAAAGGCTTCAATGAGGGACTGTGGGAGATCCAGAACAATCCCCACGCCAGCTACAGTGCTCCTCTGGTGAGTACCTGGGGATGGAGAATGACTGGTGTGGTGTCTGCAGAGCTCAATTCATGCGCGAATTGGGCGCCACAGGTGGTCTTAGCTTGTCTCATAGGAAAGGAGCAAGGGCTCATTCCCCCCTTGGCACTGCTGCCTGTTCTCTGTCGGGGTGTCCTGGGCCATCCTGGGCACGGTGGGGTGAGTAGCATCCCTGGCGTCACCCACTCCATGCCAGCAGTGCCCCACCCGACCCCCGTCCCCGAAGTCATGACAACCATACACGTCTGCAGACATTGACGAGTACCCCTGGGGTTGTGGAGGGCTGGAGGACCACCCCTGGTGAAACCCAGTGCTCTGCAGTTAGCTTGGGTTTATAATAGCGTTATTACAGCTCTTAAAAAGTCTTTTGTGTTTTCAGAAAAAAAACTTTGTCAGTAACACACCTCCCTTCCCCCATTACTGCCAGATTTTAGGCCTGAGAAAAGGCTGTGGTTAATCAATGTGAGAGTTCTTGCTTAGGTGGAAAAAAGTGCCAAGAACCACAGAGATGACATCTCAGTGGCAAATCAGTGTCAGGAAATGTTCAGGGAAAGAAGGAATTCAGAAGAGTCGAAGTGAAATTCATGGAAAGCCTTGGAAGGTGGCAGAGAGCTACCTTGCTCTGGGCATTTTGGGAAGAGATGCAGATATGAGGGGAGGCTGGGCTGGGGTTCTCTGCTCTGCTTTCAGCCACCATTTTTTTTATTTCTGCAGGAGGTGCAGGGACGCAGAGTAGTCTGGCTTCAGGAGGGGTGGGCGTGAGGTTGGCTGGGAGGCCAAGCAAACTACAGGGGGCAGAGTGTCCTTGCTGGAGAAGAAGAGGGCCTGCGGCCTGGTTTGTGGGGAGGGTCGCAGGAGGCGGAGAGGGTCTGGTGTGTGTGAGCTCAGCCACCACTGATCTGGTAGGCGCTGCTGTATTGAGGGACCAGTAGTCCAAGATGGAGCAGACCCACTTCTGGCCTCCTGAGAGCTCAGGTTTGCTCACCGGCGCTGTCTCTTGAGCCCTGAGGGTTTGGCACCCCTTTCTCACGGGGCCAGGCTCACATTTAGCGGATGTTGGTGGTGGTCTGCTTTTACCTCCTCAGGTGGGTCTAGGAGAAGGAGATTCCCCCTCTGCTGCCCACCGTGTCTCCTGGCTTCGTGGGTGAATGGGTCGGAAGGTCTTCAAGACAGTTGGGTTCTGTGTGATCCTTCCCTGGTCCCAGCTCAAGTGCTGTTGGTTACGTCCTAAGCTTATTACTGCTGGTGAATCATCACACCATCTAAAATTTATTGCACGCCCACGGCTTGCTAAGTGCTATGTAGATGCCTGCCCTCGAGGAAATAAACTCAAAAATGGTACAACCTTGACATTAAACTGGCCCTACACAGACTCCCCAGGTTGAGAAGTAGCTGTTAAGTCTGAGAGCTTGTCTTGCTCTTTGGTTCTCTAACGAGCCTATGGCTCCACACTGAAGGTCCGTTTAAGATGCAGATTTGTGGGCCCCACGCATGGAAGTTTGGGTTTCAGGAGCTCAGGCCTGGGACCCCTGAGGTGTTTCTTACCGCATGTCAGCCTGGATGTTTCTGATGGAGCCAGGCCACAGGCACGCTTTCGGAAGCAGCCCTGTGTGGGTACCGGAGCGGTTTCTTTGTGTAGCCTTCAAGTTTTTCATTTCTTTTTCCATCTTGAATGGGAACGCAGACTCGCGGTACACAATTGGATAAGATACGGAGGCGCGTAGGGATAGTGGGCAGTCTGCCCTGCCTCCCGGTCACTCTGCTGCAGTGTCCTGTCAAGATAACCATAGCTACTCATTTCTTGTATGTCCTCTGAGGTTCTGTATTCCTATGAAATCCTACACAGCTTTCCCTTCTGAAGAATAGAATTCTTAATTTTGCTTATTGTTCTACAAAATATATCTTTTTTTAAGTTTACTTATTTATTTTTATTTATGATTTATTTTTTAAAAGATTTTATTTATTTATTTGACAGAGAGAGACAGCGAGAGCAGGAACACAAGCAGGGGGAGTGGGAGAGGGAGAAGCAGGCTTCCAGCAGAGCAGGGAGCCCGATGTGGGGTTTGATCCCAGGACCCTGGGACCATGACCCGAGCCGAAGGCAGACGCTTAACGACTGAGCCACCCAGGTGCCCCGTACTTATTTATTTTTAATAATCTCTACATCCATCATGGATCTCAGGATCCTGAGGTCAGGAGTCACACGCTCCACTGACTGAGCCGTCCAGGTGCCCCAATGTATATATATATTTTTTTAAGATTTTATTTGTTTGACAGAGAGAGAGAGAGAGTGCACAAGCGGGGGGAATGGCAGGCAGAGGCAGAGGGAGAAGCAGGCTCCCCGCAGAGCAGGGGGAGCCCGACACGGGACTCGATCCCAGGACCCCGGGACCATGACCTGAGCCGAAGGCAGTTGCCCAACCAACTGAGCCACCCAGGCGCCCTCCCCATAATATATTTTGACTGTTGGTTTGCATGCAGAGAACATACTCATTCTTCCCGACAGCCTTAACTCAGCTGGTTCTTCCACTAAGAGGGGACAGCAGGCCCTGTTCCTGCATCTCCTTGCCAAGGTGGGAGGTGGAAGGTGGTATCTGAGTGTGGTTCCAACTTCATTGTCCTCTGGTCCACACAGTAATCCTGAGAGTAGCCTGGGCAGGTAGCATCTTTTTCATTTTCCAGATAAGCAAACTGAGGCCCAGAGGGACCCAGCTAGAATCTGAGGCCTCTTAGACCTAGACCAGGGTTTTTCAGCAATTGTGGCTGGATCGTTCTAGGCCCAGGGTGGGTGGGGGTGGGGGGTGCTCCTGGGCACTGTGGGGTATTTAACAGCATCCCTGGCTCCCACCTACTGGATGTCAGGAGCGCCCCAGTTTCAGCAGCCTCAGATGTCCCCAGAAATTGCCAAATGCCACCAAGAGAACAAAAGTCATTTCTGGTTGAGAACCATTGGCTTAGAAGGATCCTAGAAATACATGCTTGTCCCTCAATAGAGGAAAAGGGACAGGGACCTCTCCACGGTTCTCAAGCTGGTGAGCATGAGCTAGGGCTAAAGCCCGGGCCTCCCATGTCCCAGGCTGGAGGAGGGCCCCAAGAATAATCTTTGCACCTTGGGCTGGGGTTAAGAGCCCTGTGATGTGAGCACAGGGACCTGGGTTCGAGTCCCGGCTCTAGCACTTGCTTACTCTGAGCCTTGGGGCTCCACATTGCCTCTCTGAGCCTCAGTCTCCTCATTTAAGACAGAGGGTCATGGTAGTGTCTTCGTCTCCCAGGGTTGCTGGGGGGAGCCCCGTGAGCAAGCGCACATCAGGCACCTAGCACAGGCACAGTGCTGAGCAGGTGACAAGGTACCAGTTTCGAATGAGGCCAGGCTGGACGTGACCTTCCCACTCCGCCTCAGTCACCCTCCTGATCCATTAAGGCGCTGAGAGACATGAATGCTTGCCTCCGTCACCAGGACATCAGGCTCGGGATGGTTGGAGGTCGGCTGGCTCTTAGCCTTTGTCTCCTGGTTCCTCTCTGAGCCCCATCCTTTTCTGTGTGGACCAGATTTCCCCAAACCTTTGCCGGCAGGCAGTTAGATCCTGTGGGCTGACCCCAGGAGATCCAGAGTTCCCGGGTTTATCTACGGGCACAAGGTAGGGCCAGTCACTTACCTTCCCAGAGAGTCTGTTTTCCTAATTTTGGGACAGGCCCGTTTGCCCCAGCCACCTGGCCACACCTGAGAGTCGTGAGTTGGACCCCAGTTAGTCGGGAGCTTGGCAGAAGCAAGGAGGGGTTTTAATCAGCAGCAGCTGCGTCC
This sequence comes from Zalophus californianus, assembly GCF_009762305.2. Classification (NCBI taxonomy): domain Eukaryota; kingdom Metazoa; phylum Chordata; class Mammalia; order Carnivora; family Otariidae; genus Zalophus; species Zalophus californianus. The sequence goes on from NC_045595.1 coordinate 3,269,866, forward strand.
AGTGGCCTGGGCCTAGAGACCAAGGCAGACCTGACTGGTATCCCGCCCCTGTCACATAGTCGCTGTGATCCTGAGCTGTCACGCCACCTTTTCCTCAGTTGCAAAATGAGGGTCACCGTTCATACCCGGTACACCCAGGGAGAGATGGTGAACTTGGGGCAGGGGCTCGCTCTGAACCAGTGCCAGCCCTTACTGAAGCTGACCCTTCTATAGGAGAGCCGTGGGCCTAGTCACTTAGCCTCTAAGCTGCTGTGCCTCCCCTGCCATGGAGAACAGGGGTCATGTCTCCCTGCTCCCCACCAGGGCTGCCGTGAAGAGAGTCCGCGCCCTGGTGCAAGGTGTGATGGAAGTCCACCGAGAAAGCGACATTATTCTCTCCTATCGTTTGAGGTTCGGGGCCTGACCTACTTAGTGTCACATCCTTCAATCTTGTCAACCATTATACAGATTGGGCCCTGTCACTGTGCCACAGGGGAGATAAAAGGTCCTCGGTGCTGAGTGCAAGGTCTTGCCAACACCTGGCCTTTATTTTTCTCACCTGTTAACCCGGCCACGTGAAGGCCGGATGGGCTCATGACCTGGGAAGGACTGGGGGCTTCCTGCAGGAGGTCATGGACGGGCCGGGTCCCCTCCCGCCCTTTCCCTCTGGCTGCCCCCGCTCTGGCACCCACATTTCCGCTCTTCTAATGCGTTTCCGTGTTGATGTGCTGCCAAGACCTTGCCCGTCTGCTGTCCAGCGCTGGCGGGTTCCCTTCCTCCTGAGCCCCTGGCGGCCCACGCTTCCGCTTCTCCTTGCTCCTCGGTCCTGGTCTCACCTCGTGCGTCCTGTCGGCGTGGCCCTGGAGGGTCCTCACATGTGCGTTTCCTTCTTGTCCCCCCGCTTTTTTCTTGGCCGGTGTGCATGCAGCACCCCGACCCACTGATGCCCCAGCCGTGATGACACCAAGGGAATGTGACTTTTTTCTTTTTTTTTTTGGATTCAGGAAATTCACTATTTTAACCATTTTAAGCATATACCTCAGTGGCTTTTGATACCTTCATAGGGTCACATGATCATCTCTGTTATCTAACTCCGCACATTCCATCACCCCACAAGGAAGCCCCCTCCCCATTACTTGTCATCCCCAGCTCTCCCCTTCCCATAGCCCTGGAGAACTCTTTTTTTTAATAATTTTTTTTTTTAAGGTTTTATTTATTTATTTGACAGAGAGAGACAGCGAGAGAGGGAACACAGCAGGGGGGAGTGGGAGAGGGAGAAGCAGGCTTCCCGCGGAGCAGGGAGCCTGATGCGGGGCTCGATCCCAGGACCTGGGATCATGACCTGAGCCGAAGGCAGACGCTTCACGACTGAGCCACCCAGGCGCCCCAAACTCTTTTTTTTTTTTAAAGTAGGCTCCACACCCAACGTGAGACTTGAATTCACAGCCCTGAGATCAAGAATGGGGCGTTCCACCGACCGAGCTGGCCAGGTGCCCCACCTCTGAGAACTGACGAACTTTCTATTTCTGTGAATTTGCACATTCTAGATAGTTCACATAAACGGAGTCCTGTTTGGCCCCTCAGCCCTGGTTTCTTTCACTGAGCGTGGTTTGGAGGTTCATCCACGCCGTAAGCCACGTCAGAGCCTTGTTCTTTTTATGGCCCAGTAGTTTCCATCCTGTAGCCGGGCCATGTTGTGTTTATCAGTAGGTGGCCGTTCGCCTTGTTTGCAGAGAATGTAGCTTTAAGGGCACCTGAGTGGCTCAGATGGTTAAGCGTCTGCCTTCGGCTCAGGTCATGATCCCAGGGTCCTGGGATCGAGTCCCGCATCGGGCTCCCTGCTCCTTGGGGGCCTGCTTCTCCCTCTGCCTCTCTCTCTCTCTCTGTCTCTCATGAATAAATAAATAAAATTAAAAAAAAAAAAAAAAAGAATGTAGCTTTAAAAAGTTTCAATCTCTCTCATAAAAAAAAGAGAGAAACCAGTTATTCAGTAAAGAAGTCCCACAAAATAACACGATCGGGTTTTACGCTCGGGCTCAGCTGTGCTGGGCACCCCCAGGCCTGTCGTGGGCACCCCGTGGCACGTTGTAGCTGTGCAGGTCCTTGTCCCCCGTTAGCATGTGGGCTCCCCGAGGGCAGGGATGCCATCTGGCTCACGTCTGGCCCCTGCCCTTTTGCATGCTTGGGACAACTTCTCAACTAAAATGTCACGCCCTCCAAGGTTCCGCCCCAAAACGCACTTCGGAATACTCCTGCCCCTCCCCGATCCCTTGGCACCCATGTGCCAGTGCTGTCCTCTCTCCCTGTCCCCACAGTGTGACATGAACATGCTGCAGCGGCTCCCGTCTACCTCTTCCCCTGGACTGTAAACCCCCCGGGGGCAGGGGCCTGCTGTGCTCGCCTGCACAGGCTCGCTGCCTACCCCGCCCTGTGCCCGACGCAGGCCCCTGCCCACGCGCCCACTGAGTGTGTCCCGAGCCCAGCACAGGGCGAGCTCGGAAGGGGTTGCTGTGTAAGCACCTGCTGGCTCTGTGGCTCTCTTTGCCTGAGCGGGCACGCTGGGTGACACAGAAATCACAGTGCCTCGCAGGGCAAGCCTGGAGGGCCTGTGTTCATAACGATGAGAGTATTAATGATAGAAAAGCCAACTCTGGTGGGCCTCTGGCCAGGCTGGGCACTATCCTCAGTATGTCACATCCCGCTTCTGCCTCATCCTGCCCACAGCCCTGTGAGGCCAAAATGGTGCCATCCGCATTGCTCGGTTTGGGAAACTGAGGCACTGAGAGGCTAAATCACTGGCCCAAGATTTGATCTGTAATCCTAGCACCCCCTGCGTGTGTCGTCTCGCCCTCCAGCCTCCGTTCTCGGGGCTTTCTGGGCCGCGGGTCCCCAGTTTGGAAAGTGAGGAGGCCAGACCCTGACATTTGAGACCCCGCCGTGGGTTCTGCCCCCTGGGTCACCGTCCTGATTGGGAAATCCACCCCAGCCTGATGGTGACTCATGGTCTGTGCCCCCCCCCACCTCAGCCGGTGAGTTCCTCTGACAGTGAGGCCCCTGAAGCCGACCCGGCGGGTGAGAGCGAGGACGACGAGGTCCGGGGGGTCATGGCCGTCACAGCCGTGACCGCCACAGCGGCCAGCGACAGGATGGAGAGTGACTCAGACTCAGACAAAAGCAGTGACAACAGTGGCCTGAAGCGGAAGGCTGCAGCCCTGAAGGTAGGGGTGGGGCAGGAGCTCCTGGCCCGGGGCGGCGGGGGGGGGGGGGGGGGGCGGGTTGGGGACAGGCAGCCCAGCCTCCCCAGCTATGCCTTGGGCCTTCCTCCTCCCTCACGAGGCCTACGCCTCCGGCTGCCTCTGTCCCCCTGTCCTGCCTTTCTTGTTTTTTAATACGCAGTTTCATTCTGATGTATTTTATTATTTTTATTTGTTACTCTTTTACATGAGTCATCTCATTAACCTTTATGATATTGCTCAGTAGATAGTACTGTTTCCACTGTGTAGATTATCACCTCGGGGAAGGCTGTGCGCTTAGCGTGGCTCTCTAGTGTGAAGTTGAAATGCTTTCCTGTATTAACCCGACCTTTTACTCAACACCAGCCGGACTGAACAGATACTGGCAGAACTCGAATGCATGTGCTTGCTCTTGGCTTTTCCCTCCCAGGAGCCTCCTAGCTGAAATTATGCCCTTAGCCTGAATATGCAGATAATTTTTCTGCATGATTAACATGGTTTTTTTTTAATACACTTTTTGAAAAATCGAGATACCATTCACATACCACAAAACTCACCCTTCCAAAATACACAATTCACTGGTTGTTAGTACACTCACGGAACTGTGCAGTCACCACCACTGGCTAGTTCCAGAACATTCCATGACTCCAGAAGAAACCCTGTCCCCATCAGCAGTCATCCGCCATCCCTCCCCAGTCCCCAGCTCCCAGCCCCCACGTGCCCCCTTCCCGTTCGTGGATGAGCCTGTTCTAGACGTGTCACACACGTGGGATCACACCCCGTGTGGCCTTCTGTGTCTGGTTCCCTCCCTGAGCACTGTGGGCTCAGGGTCCATCCCCGGGGCAGCGCGTGTGGGTGTCTGGCTGCTGCTGGTGGCCATTTTCACGTGTTTGTCCGTTCACCACCTGATGGCCGAATGACGTTCCCGTGTGTGGTGGGTGCATTGTGTGTATCCGTTTATCAGTTGATGGACATCTGGGTTGTGTCCACTTTGGCTGCTGGAGAACATACTGCTGAGCATGGGTGTGTGCAGATTTCTGTGGGGACGAGAGTGTTCAGTTCTCCTGGAGATAGTCTCTTTTGTGCCTTGTCTGCCTTTTGACTGCTTTTAAACATTTGGGTGCAAAATGAAAGGACTAGGGTTTATCATCAACTTCTTTGACAGAGTAAGGCTTTCCTTTTATTATTTATAAAAATAACACTTGCTTTCGGTTCCATTCATAAGGATCAGCCGCACTCGTTGTAAGTTGTAAGGTGTAAAAAGCGTGGAGCAGCTAGTAGAAAATGCCCACATTACGTGGGAGGGCTTCCGTGCCAAGGACTGGACGCAGCCTGACGTGTTTCTCCGCAGTCCTGCGTGTGCCTCACACACAGGGCGGCTGCATGAAGCCCAGAATTCCAGAATTGGCAATCACGCACATACTCTGTGTGAAACGCTGAGCATTTCTTTGTAATTATGTCCCGTATTAAGTAGTAGTCTTTAGCGGTTGAGAAGTAGTCTATAACATGGATGATTTCTAACCAATGTATTATTAAAATTGTTGGGCATTTAGGTTTTTCCAATATAGTGGCATCATTTTATGAAGTTCCCCATTATTTCTGTTTACAGTTGCTGGGGAGGTTAAACAGAAATGTGTAGAAAATAGCCTCTCCCACCATGCCACCCTTTAGAGGTAAACCTCTATTTGTAAGTCAGTACTTAGATTTGTTTTGTTTTGTTTTGTTTTGCCAGCTTTGCCTTAAACAGATCTAAGTTCTTATTACAGTACCTTTTAGCCACGCAGGGAGAATTTAAGAGACCTTTTCCCTGGGAGCCTCGTGGCACCAGCACATTGCAGCTCTCCTTTCCCTGATCCGTGAGGGGCTGTGGTTTTCCGGCCCGGCCGGATTTCTATGTTCTCTCTTCAGTTGACATTAACTTGTTGGTGTGTTTCTGTGGATCCATGTTCTGCTCTTCCCGTCTGTCCTCTGAACGGCTCTGTGGCAGACTTCCTTCATGAGGACCACACGACAGACCCTGACCCCAGCCCTGAGCCCTGGTAGCTCAGCACTGCCCGCCCCCGCCCCCCCCCGGGGTCTGTTCTCTCTGGGGTTCCACGATCTCACTGCTCGGGGCCCCTCCCCACCGCCTTCCCTTGCACCCTGGCGTGTAGACATTGGGAGGGCAGGTCCTGGGTCATCTTAGTCCCTGTGATTCCTGCCTTTTTGTCTGGGGAATCGGGCCACGTCCCAGCTCAAAACGCTTACCCTGGAACTGCCTCGAGAGTTACTGTCATAACTCTAGATGCCCTGAGCACCCCGGTTGAGAGTCCTGTGCTCTCAGGCTGCAAAGGGAGAGCATGCGGCGCCCCTAGACCATAGACCACCTCTGATTCGAGATCATTCCTGGAGGCTGGAAGTCTGAGATCAAGGTGTCGGCAGGGCTGGTTCCTTCTGAGGCCTCTCCTCGGTGTGCAGACGCCCCCTCCCATCCTCACGTGGTTTTTACTCCGTGTGTGTCTGTGTCCTGACCTCCTCTTAGGAGGACACAGGTCATACTGGATTAGGGCCGCTTCCGTGACATCATTTTAACTTAATTACATCCTTAAAGGTCCCTGTCTCCAAACCCTGTTCCCTTCTGAGGTCCTGAGGGTCAGGGCTTCACCACAGGAATTTTAGGGGGACAGGGCCTGGAGCCAGGGAGATGCTCAGGTGACTGTTGTTATGAGAACCGACGCATTTCTCAGGTGTGACAAAACAGAGGGAAAATGTGCTGTACCTCAGCAGTTGCCGGCTAGGAAGACCCAGGTTATCCCTGGTTGAGATCTGTTTCTAAAGCTCGGTTCTTTCTTCATAAAAATTCTTCTGTTGGCCTCTTTGGGTGGACGTCAGGGAACGTGTGAACCTCTGAAACTGAATTCAGGCTGTATGCGTGCATGTGTGCATATGTATATTTTTGTTTTTTTATTGAGGTGAAATTTACGTTAAAAAGTAGCCATTCCAGGGGCACCTGGGTGGCTCAGTCTTCAAGCGTCTGCCTCCAGCTCAGGTCATGATCCCAGGGTCCTGGGATCAAGCTCCGCATCGGGCTTCCTGCATCGGGCTCCCTGCTCCGTGGGAAGCCTGCTTCTCCCTCTCCCCCTCCCCCTGCTTGTGTTCCCTCTCTCACTGTGTCTCTGTCAAATAAATAAAATCTTTAAAAAAAAAAAAAAGTAGCCATTCCAGAACGCACTGCTCAGTGGCGTGTGATCCATTCCCAGCGTTTGTGCAGCCCCCACCTCTGTCTAGTTTCAGAGCGCATGCATATGTCTTTTTCTGGGGAAAGGATGCTTGGTTTGGTTTTTTCCTTCATTTTTTTTTTTTATTGCGCTAAAGTACACATAATATAAAATTTGCCGTTTTAACTGCACAGCTCCGCGGCATGAAGCACACTCACACCATCCTGTAGCCACCCCCACCCTCCGTCTCCAGAACTTTCCATCTCCCCACGCGGAGACTCTGTCCCCATGAAGCACAGACTCCCCACCCCCTGCCCCAGCCGCCCCCCTCTCCTCTCTGTCTCTGTGGACGGGACTCCTCTGGGGACCTCCTGGGAGTGGGGTCCTGCAGGATGTGTCCTGGGTCTGGCTCTTCTCACTGAGCACATTGTCCTCACAGTTCAAGATCCGTGGTTTTTAATCACATCCTCAGAAGGGTCCCTGCTGCCTCCCAAATGTTCCAGAACCTCAGCTCTTCTCCGGGGTGTGAGCGGCCAGGCGGGAGACAGCTCTGCTCCCACACAGGCTTTCCGATTGTTGATCTGTTTGGGCTGCTCCCCTACTAGATGTCGGTCTCAAAACGAACTCGAAAGGCCTCCAGTGACCTGGATCAAGCCAGTGTGTCCCCATCAGAGGACGAGAACTCAGAAAGCTCATCTGAGTCAGAGAAGACCAGTGACCAGGTGAGCAGGTGGTTGGCTCCCGTGGGTGGGCGGGCAGGCAGGTGGATGCCCGCATGGGAGCCGAGCAGTGGTCAGCTGGGGGGCCCTTGCTCAGCCCCCTTCTCTCTGCCCAGGACTTCACCCCTGAGAAGAAAGCTGTGGTCCGGGCGCCTCGGCGGGGCCCCCTTGCGGGACGGAAGAAAAAGGTAGAGGTGTTTTGTTGTTTTGTTCCTACCTGCCTGACTGTGGGAGACCCCGAGAGAGCCTCTCCATGGTCACCGGGCACCGTCCGTGGTTCGAGTCGGTCCTTTTTGGAGGAGGGTAGGTCATAGGCCACAGGGAGCCCTTGGGACCACCACCTTCCACCTTCCACTTTCTACCTCTGCTTCCGCTGATGGCTTCAGCCCCTGGTTCCTGAGCTCGGTGTGTGCAGAGCACTTCCCTGGGGCCGGACCCGCCATGCCCCCGCCGCTCCTGAGAGAAGCGCAGAGGCCAGTTTGGGCGATGGGGCGCTAGAGCGCTGGCCTTGGAAGGGAGTGAGGTGCCCCAGGCCATAGTGTGTATTCGAAAGAGCTCTAACCGCTGGAGAAACCAGTGGCCCTCCTCGTGCCCCTGCACTCTGCCAAGGAGGAGAGGAGGCCCTGGGGACGTCACAGGCCACGACTGAGCCGGACGATCAGGGTGCTGCAGGCACCTCGGGGTGGGGGGGGGTGGGGGGCCTGCCTGTGGTTCCCAGCCAGCGTGAGGGGTTTCTGGTCGGAGGGACTGTCTGGGAGTCGGGGGCCGCAAGGGGCACTGAGGCCTGTCCGTGCTCTGTGTTCCTCTCGCCTCCACGGCCCGGCCTCTCTCAGAAGGCGCCCTCGGCCTCCGACTCCGACTCCAAGGCAGAATCCGACGGGGCCAAGGGCGAGCCGGTGGCTGTGAGCCCGTCGGCGCCGCCCCGCTCCTCCTCCTCCTCCTCCTCCTCCTCCTCCTCGTCCTCCTCCGACTCGGACGTGTCTGTAAAGAAGCCTCCTCGGGGCAGGAAGCCAGGTAGGGTCCCCGTGGTGTGCCCCCCCACCTCTGGCTGCCGGGGGTTTGGGGGTGGGGGGGGCACCCACATAGACCAGGCCGCCCCCTCCTTTCCTGCAGCGGAGAAGCTGCCACCAAAGCCCCGCGGGCGGAAGCCGAAGCCCGAGCGGCCCCCGACCAGCTCGAGCAGTGACAGGTGGGTGCGCGGCGACAGGCCGGTGACGGGGCGCCCCCCCCCCCGGGGGGGGCGGGGGGGGCGGCGCCCGGCCCGCTGCAGCCTTCCGACCGGCCTGCGCCCCGCAGCGACAGCGACGAGGTGGACCGCATCAGCGAGTGGAAGCGCCGCGACGAGGAGCGGCGGCGCGAGCTGGAGGCCAGGCGGCGCCGGGAGCAGGAGGAGGAGCTGCGGCGGCTGCGCGAGCAGGAGAAGGAGGAGAAGGAGCGGAGGCGCGAGCGCGAGCGCGGGGAGGCCCCGGCGGGGGGGCAGCGGCGGCAGCAGCGGGGCTGAGCTCGGCGACGAGGACGAGCCCGTCCGGAAGCGAGGCCGCAAGGGCCGGGGGCGGGGGCCGCAGTCGTCCTCCGACTCGGGGCCCGAGGCTGAGCTGCAGAGAGAGGTGCGTCCCGGGCTCCCCGGGGGCGGGGGGGGGCGGGGGGGGCGCGGGGGGGGGGATGGTGACTGAGGGGCTGCCCCGCGGGGCGGGCGCCTTCCCGCAAGTCAGTTCGTGACCTGCAGCACCTGCGTGCCGCGTGCCCCGTGCCGCGCTAGGGCTCCGGGGCCGGGGTGTCGCGGTAGAGTCGCGAATGAGACCCAGAGACCCTACCGCGAAGGAGCTGACGTTGAAGCGAGGGAGACGGGACGACCTGAGATACGTTCCAGAGTGTTCATTGCTAAGGACGAGAAAGGGTCGGGGGGCCGCAGCTGTCGGGTGAGGTTTTCTGTTTTAGGGTGAACCCCAGAGGCTTTAGTTGAGACGGTGCCATTAAGTAAGGACGGGAATGAAGCGAGAGGTGATCTGGGAAGACAGCGCGGGGGGAATAGCACTCTAGGCAGAAGGCACGGTCCAAGCCAAGGTCCCAGGGCAGCACTGGGTCTGGTGTGTTGGAGGAATAGCCAGGAGGCCTGTGTGGCTGGAACAGAGTGGGTGAGGAGGAGAGAGGGAGGAGGGGAGGGTAAGGAGGGGCTGGGGCAGATTGTGCGGGGCCTCGGGAATCAAGGGGAGGACCTGAGTTTTTACCGCAGTGAGTGGGAGCCCTAGAGGGCTATGGGCAGAGGAGTCGGACCTGACTCGCGTGCTCACAGGTGCCCTGTGGCTGCTGTGGGAGGGAGGGAGGGAGTCTGGGTGATGGCGAGCAGTTAGGAGGCCTCTGACGACTGGCAGTGACCATCAGGTGCCGTGCGGTCCCGCAGGCCCGTCCGCTCCCCGCTCTCCTGGCACTCACGGCCTGCCCGAATCTGAGCCTGACTTTCCAGGCCTGTCACCTTCTGGGTGGGGTCTGCTTGACGGGAGGAAGCAGGACGACACTCTGTTCTTTGCCCTGTCTCTCTTCCTTTGAACACAAAACGGGGACCAAGACCCCTGCCACAGGAGAAATGTGTGCGACGGGGCTGCCCCACCCATTGATGGAGTGTTCCTTTAGGGCCTGAGAGGCTGCTGCCCGGGGATGGGCCGGACGCAGGAGTCCTCCTTCCCCTCGCATCCTGCCCGTTGCGCCAGGTCCCGACAGTGCACAGGTGGTGGCGGGAAGTGTCAGGCCGTACCTCTGAGGAGGAGAGCTCCCACTGCCCCCACTGCCCCCCGTTCCCAGCACTCCCTTTTCTCTGGCCACTGTAGGCAAAGAAGGCAGCAAGACAGTCACAAAGCACAGAGCCCGCAAGGAGACCCAGCCAGAAGGAGAAGAGAGGGCGCCCTGAGGAGAGGCCCCGAGCCAGGTCAGCACCCGTCCTGCCTCTGCTCCCACAGCTACCTGGGGGCCCACCTGCCCCGTGCTGGTCCCTGCGGTTCTCAGCCTCCTGGGGACCCATCACCCATCACCCTTTACGGGAGCGACCCGATTTCCGAATTCAGTCTTGGAGAGAGAGCCAATCCAAGAGTCCCGTTCTTGGGGCCCCATCAGCTTACGTAGGAACCATTGCTCCGGGACTGTGATTCTGCCCCCAGGGTCAGCGCGCCGTGTCTGTGGTCCTCACGCTGGGGGTGCTCCTGGCATCGAGGGGGGCCAGGCGCCCCCCTCCCCCCAGAGAGTGACCCGCCCAATGTCAACAGTGCCGAGGAGAGGGACCGTCCCCCACACCAGTAGTTCTGAGACTCTGAGTCCGAGGCCCACCAAGGCAGGGGACACAGCTCCTCTCCCTGCCCACTGGCCAAGTGAGATTCTGGCATCAGTGAGGGAACCTGCCCGTGGAACTTCGGCAGCTTCTGCCAAGTAGAATGTCGAGTCCAAGCTGTGGAAACAGGCCTTCCGTCATTGACGGGTGTCAAATTGGGGCACCTTTCCGTAATTCGTTCACTCGGGTTTCTGTTAAGTAGCCACTAGCTCTCAGTCGTATGTTCATAATGATGCCAATTCGGAGGCTTGATACTGTTTACCAGCAAAAACCAGAGGAAGGGCTGCCCTCCCTGGTCACTTCAGGTGACTGCCTAGACCAGGTCACCACGGGCCTGACCCCCCCACCCCTCCCGCTTCCAGGGCCCCCCGGGGGTCTCCCTCCCAGTGGCTGCGGGTCCCCCACCACACACTCAGAGGCTGGCAGTGGCCGGGTTGGGGCTGCTGGACGGGAGTCCAGGGCGGGACTAAGGGGTGCGACTCCACAGGCCTGCGAAGGTGGAGCGAACCCGGAAGCGGTCAGAAGGCTTCCCGCCCGACCGGAAGGTGGAGAAGAAGAAAGGTGAGGGGCCGGGTCGCTGACAGGGAGGAGCCTGAGCCAACAAGGAGCTGGCTCCTGTCACAGCAGCGGTGCTAGGGCAGGCCCCCGGCTCTCTCTGATGAAGGGTCGTGGGAGTCGGTCAGGTGTGGGGGGCCAGGCCTGGCGGCCCCCGCAGCCCTGCTCAGGCCCAGGTGTTCCATTCTCTCCTGGCCCCAGAACCTTCCGTGGAGGAGAAACTGCAGAAGCTGCACAGCGAGATCAAGTTCGCCCTGAAAGTTGACAATCCGGTGAGGCCCTCGCAGGGCACCGAGGCCACGTTGCAGCCACTTCCTCCGAGCCAAGCAGTCCCCCTGTCCCTCGTGTCCGGAGCTCCCTTAGAAGCCTCAGGAAACTAGGGCAAATCCAGGGTCTTTGTTCTCCTGGGTGTCCCCCCCAGAGGGCCCAGGTTGGCTTCCTCAGGTACATTGCTTGGTGTCCCCAGCGGGTGGTGCCAAGCAGCCCTCCCAAGCGCTGCGTCCCGACCACTGTTCCTGGGGTTCCCTGGCACTCCACCTTCCACCCAGGGAGTCCCGTGGGGCCCCGAGGGCTCCCTCAGCTAAGGTGCTGCCCCTCCTCACTCCCCTCCTAACCCTGCAGGACGTGAAGAGGTGTCTGAACGCACTAGAGGAGCTGGGGACCCTACAGGTGACCTCACAGATCCTCCAGAAGAACACAGATGTGGTGGCCACGTTGAAGAAGGTACGGTGGGAACCCAGCAGTGGAAGGGGCTGGTGGCAGGCGAGGCAGGGATCTGCCCAGGGAGCCTGGGTTCCCGGCCGCAGCGGCCCTCAGTCCAGGAGGACGCGGGCGCACTGGCAGGCCAGAGTGCCGGGGTCCACTGCGCTGTGCTCGTGGGAAGGTGCTGCCAGGGGTGGTGGCGCTGGGGGCGGGCCTATGGCGGGGGGTGAGACCAGCTGCATCTCCTGAGCCAGGCCTCTTGCGGGCCAGATCCGCCGTTACAAGGCCAACAAGGAGGTGATGGAGAAGGCCGCGGAGGTCTATACCCGGCTCAAGTCTCGGGTCCTGGGACCAAAGATCGAGGCCATCCAGAAGGCGACCAGAGCTGGGGTGGAGAAGGAGAGGGCCGAGGTGGAGAAGGCCGCGGAGGCGCTGGCCGGAGAAGAGGCTCCCACGGAGAGGGCGGAGGTCGAGGCGAGCGCTGGTGAGCAGGCACCGCTCGGCGCTCCACCCCCCCCACCCCCCACCCCCCCCCACGGCTAGAGTGGCATGTTCCTGCTGGCACGCTGCTTGCCTGGCTGTGTTCCCAAGGTCGCCGGGGCCTGGTGCACGCACACACCTGAGCTGCTAGTAGACCCTTGGAGGCAGCACGGGAGGCCGTGCGTTTGTGCGTGCGGGCCCTGTGTGGGAGCATTGCTGGGGCAGGCCTCGGGTTGGAGAAGGAGGCTGTCTCCCACAGGCAGCGAGAATTCTGCCACTGAAGCACCAGTGCCCCACGGGTGTCTCCCACAGGAACAGTGGCACTGGTCCTTGCCTAAAGGGAGGGCGGTCCTTCTTGCTGGGGTCACGTGGTGCCCATGGAGCTGCTGAGAAGTGTTCCTTCAGACTGGGGCAGGATGGCTCAGCTGAGGCCTCAGCAGGCCCAGGGACAGCCTGCAGGGGGCGTCACCTTATTTCTGTGCCCGGCAGGCTTTTCCGCCGTTGCCGGTGGCCGCTCATTTACTGGCTCCTCCCTCTTTAGGCTTTTGTGTGTTTCGCCGTCCAGCAGGTGTAGGGGTGGGGGGTGTGGGCGCACAGGATCAGGGCCCTCGAGGCAGGCGGGGCTTCCTTTAGGGCCCCTGGCCCCAAACCAGTGGGCAGGGTTACGGGGCCCCATGAGCCTCTCTCCCGCCAGATCTCTCCGCCCCGGTGAATGGCGAGGCCACGTCCCAGAAGGGGGAGGGCACAGAGGACAAGGAGCAGGAGGAAGGACAGGATTGTGAGGAGGGGCCGGGCTGCGGCTCCTCCGAAGAGCCATTACACACCGAGTGAGTACCCCCACGGGCGGCAGCCCCGGGCGGGGGCCGCCTCCTGACGAGGCCTCCACTGCGTGCGCTGCTCGTTCTCGTGAGGGCCACGGGGAGTTGTCCTACGCGCCGGCCTCCCACCCCCACCTTTGCCGCTGACCCCCGGGGGCCCCGTCGAGGGAGCTCCGTGGCTCTGAGCTGCTCTGGGCCCCGCCTCTGGGAGGATGGCTTCCTCTTAGCGCCCCGGGAGCGGGCACAGTGGGCTGCTTGATGCTGAGGAGCCCGCGCCTGCCCGCGCCTGGCGGGGGTCCGGCTGGGGCAGCGTAGGGGGCCCCGGACGTGGGCTGCACTCCCCAGGGCGCTGGGTCTCTGTCGGCGGTGGGAAGCCGGAGGGCTCACCCCCGCCCGCCTGTGCTCCCACCAGCAGCGCGCGGGAGGGCCCCGAGCTGGATGCGCCCGGGAAGGAGCGGCAGGAGCACGCGAGGGCGCGGACGGACTCGGAGTCCCTGGACGAGGAGAACAGCTGAGCCCCGGCGGCCAGGCCCACCCGGCACACGTAGGCGCCCCAGGCCTGCCCCGGCCCCCGCCCGCCACCTGCGGCGCAGAGACCTGTTGGGGAAGCGCTGTGCTGTCCCTTTGTATCTGTCCCCTGGGTTGTTTTTCTGCCTAACTTCTGTGATTTCCAGCCGACATGAAATGACTATAAAGGGTTTTTTTAATGAAAGTCACTTTTATTGGCTCGGTTTTCTAGGATTGCTGGTGTAGCTGTCCAGGGCCCGTCCAGGGACAGAGGGTTTAAGCCACAAGGTCACCGTTCACAGCGAATGTGAACTCGGTTCTGACACGGCCCTTGCCCGGCCTGGGCCTGCAGAGCTGACGGTGAAGGAGAGGGGAGGTGGGAGGCCTTTTTAGAAGGAGCGCAGGCTCAGGTAGAGGCTGTCTGTGGTCTGGTCCTCTTGCGTGCAGCATGCTAGAGCCCAGACAGTATTGCAGGGCCTTGCTCCCGTTCCTGCTCCTGGCCAGGCTGCAGGTAAGACCCAGGGTCCCCAGAAGCAGCAGCTTGGGGCATCCAAGCCATTCAGGCTTTGGGGGGTGCTGTGGGCTAGCCGTTGTCCTTGATGTTCAGAGGATGTGAGCACTGGGGGCAGGCCTTGCTCTGTGACCTCGGACAAGTGGCACTCCCACTCTGGGCTTCTCGTTCCTCACCTGTAAAGTGACCCCAGGCTCCCAGGGCCGGCACGTGGGTTTGGACAGATGTGTGTGGCTCCCGGCCAGGCGCCTGCATCCACAGTGGGGTCCACCGTGTGCCCTCCGCCCTGCCCCTCGTCAGGTGCCTCCATCCTAGCCGGGGCTGTGGTGCGGTGTGGGACTTCGGAGCCTGGTGTCCTCCCGTTTGGTCTGGCTGGACTGAAGCTCCAGTGACTGTGCCCAGTTGGCGTGAATGGCCGTGCTCCCAGCGCCTCCACCTGTGGGGGAGGCTGAGGGGGGGCGGGCCTGAGAGGGCTTCCGGACCCATCCCCCGTGTCTCACCACGGCCGGCTCCCAGGAACTAGTGACGACCCTTTGGGGAAGGCTGGCCTTGTGTCCTGAGCTTGGAGCACTCCATTGTTTCTGAGAGGGGGCTGGTATGAGGGCACCTCAAGCCCTCCTTAAGGGAGGGAGGTAGCCGGAGTTGGGGGGGCTTGTGGGTGGGATACGGGAGCTTCCTTGGCGGGGCTCCCCCCAGCTGGAGGACAGGTGAGGCTCAGTGAGGGGGAGCCTCAGCTTCCTCACGTGCCGCCCATCTCGCATGGCTGCCCTGGGCATTTAGGGACAATGTGGCCGGGAAGGAGGGGACGCTGCGTGTGTCCCAGCCCGTGTTCGCCAGCCTGGGGGGAGCGTGGGACTGTGTTGAGCACATTTTGTCATATACCCCCTAGGGCCCCATCCCCCGCGGGAAAGACCTCTCGTTCCTTCCTCAGCCCAGGGACCTTGGGGACCACAAAACATCAGCTCTGGGGGTGGGCCGAGGCCACAGTGGGCTGCTGCAGCTTCACCCTCAGAGCCCTTTGGCCACGCTGGGTGTCAGCAGAGGCGGTAGGAGCCCGCGCCGGGTGACAGTGGCATTCTGGTACCTTCTGGTACAATGGAATACGGTTTGCTGAGGGCTGGGGTGTATGCTTCTGGAGTGAGGACAGTGCTCCGGGAGCCCAGGATGATGGAGGAGCCCCTGCTGTGCCGGTAGCTAAAGGACCCAGACTGGGGTGCCCCAAAGATAAAAGGGCGCCTTGTGGAGGCTGCTGACTGGAGAACTTTCTAGACCTAGGCATGTTTCCACTGCTCTTTCCTAATTGAAGTGCTTGCTTGAGACCTTCAGGGGAAGGCCCTCTGTCAGCGGTCTTAGCAGCCCTGGGCCCCTAGGCCAGGAGAAGGCCCAGCGGTGCTTGGGAAGAAAGGGCGGACGGCGTAGGCAGGGCCAGAGCTGGGTGCGCGGTGCGGCTGAACTCAAAAGTCCTGGGTGCCCCCACGGGTGCCAGGCAGTGCCAGCCTGCAGGGTGCAGACCTTCGGGGATTTGGAGCTGGTTTGGGCTGGGGAGAAGGCTCCGCGGAGGGCTTCGTGGGCAGGAGGGACCTACAGCTGCTGCCCAGCAGGGTGCAGGGCAAAGGGCCCCACCAGCCAGCAGAGCGGTGGGCCATGCTGCACACTCTCCAGCATCTGCTCCAGCTTCTGCCATGCCTGGCCCACGGCCCCGCGGCTCTGGGCCAGGCGCTCTGCCGGCAGCTCTTCCACGGAGCTGGCTGAGGAGATGAGGCCGTAGAGCTCACAGAGGCTGTGGCGCGCCTGTCCGACCTGCCGCTGGAGCTCAGAGGGGAGGCCCTGGAGGCCGGAGGCCAGGGTGCTGAAGGCCACGTGGAGCTGCTGGATGAGGCCGCAGGCCCTGGACAGAGCCCCGGAGCCTGGCACCTGCGGGGGAGGGAAGGGGTGAGGTAAGCAGGAGTTGGGGGAGAAGAGCGGGAGCCGTGGCCCTTTGTTACATACCTCTTGGGGAGCGGCTCCCTCCACTCTGCTGCTCGGACCCTGGTCCAGCCATGGCTGGCTTTCTGGAGCCTGCTTGGCCCTTTCAATCTGGAAAGAGAGCCCAGCAGAGAAAGTACGGCTTCTCGGCAGGGTCCTTTCACACACTCTCCCCTGGGGACATTCCTGGGCCTGGCCCTAGAGCCTCGTGTCTAGACCTCGTGGCGTGGTGGAAGAGCCATCTGTGTCAGGATGGGCAATAATCCATATTCTTGGGCTTGTCAGAGACCAAATAAACACTTCCCAGCTCAAAACCCTCCCATAGCTCCCCAGTGCCCTTTGGATAAGATCCAGCTCTTCACCATGGCCTACACTGTCTGCTCCCTGGCCTGCCCAGACCTCATCTCCTGCTGACACTGTCACACTGCTCTGGACACGCTAAGCCTCATTTTGTCCTCTGACCACTTCCAGCATGCTGCTGCCTCAGGGCCTTTGCACATGCTGCCTGCCCGGCCTGGAGCATGCTTCCTCTGGCCTTACACATGGTGCCCATCCGGTCTTGGCTCGAGGTTGTCCTCCAGGTGAGGCCTTCCCCGGCCACCCAGTGCAGTGGCCTCTAGTCCTCCCTGTCAGATTTCATTATTCTCAGAGGCACATCACTGTCGAGTTATTGCAGATGTTTGTTTCTTGCCTGTTTATCTCCCCCCTTGGGTGGAGGTAAAGCTCTTTTGGCAGTTTTCCTTCCTTGATTGTTGGGTCGCCAGCACGTAGGAGCCTCCCTATCCCCACCACCAATCTCCGTTGTCCCAGCAGCTGGGGCGTGGGGGAGGCAGCACGTGGGCCAGGTGTGGACTCCCAACTTGCAGTCCCCCTCCCAGCGCGCACCACGGCAACTCCCATCTGGGGCCCGCTAGTCAGCTCCAGTTTCCCCCATCCAAAACCAAGCTCTCACTGTTCACTCTCAACCCACTCGGTACCTCCCCTGGGGCCCCCTGCTAAAAATCTCCCAGGCAGAGTGCCTGGCTGAGCGTTCAGTCGGTGGAGCTTGCGGCTCTCAATCTCAGGATTGTTAAGTTCAGGCCCCATGTTGGGTATAGAAGTTACTTAAATACGATACTTCAAAAAAATTTTAAGTCTCCGAGGTTCCTTAGGGTCCCTCTCTCTCATGCCCCACATCTAGCCCGCCCACAGACCGGGGCAGCCCTGCTCTGGAGGCACAACCTGAGCACAGGTGCCTCTCGCTGCCGCTGACACGAGCCCTGAGGCCCCATTGTCTGTCACTTGCCAGGATTTTTGTGGAAATCTTACTGATCTCCTAGGTCCAGCCTGTTCTCCCTTCAGCAGCCAGAGTGACCCCCCCCCCCCAACAAAACCTCTGTTGGGTCAGGCCCGTGCTCCGTCCCGGGCGCTGGGTCGGGGCTGAGCACCATCCCTGGCCCCACCCCTCTCAATGCCAGGTGCACCTTTTCCCACAGTCGTGACAGCTACGGATGCCCCCGGACATGGCCCAGCGTCCCAGAGGCCTGATCAGCCCCATCGAGACCCCACTGGATTGGACCAGTGCTCTTCAAACTGGCTCACCAGAGAGCACGGGGCACTGATTGAAAACACAGTTGCGTGGGCACACCCCAGGGGATCCCGATTCAGGCCGCATCACTGGGCTCCTCCCTGCGTGTGTAAATGAGGCTGATGGATCTGAACATCTAAAACTCAGCTTGGGAACCGGGAGGTTCTCAGAGCCGGGGGTCCCTCACCATCTGCATCAGCCACCATGGGCTGCTGCTGGACTGTGTGCAGCCCGCCCCCCAGCGTGAGTGGCAGCTCTCAGCGGTGCCGAAGGCCTGGGGGAGCCTGGGGAGCTGTTCTGAGGAAGGTGCCGTGGGGGAGGGCAAGGGTCTTACCAGCTCCAAGGAGTCCTCCAGCTGGGCCAGCGCAGCCCTGGCCTGGAACTGGCTGTGCTGCAGGTGGCTCAGGGCATGCTCAAAAGCCCGCTGGCGGAAGCCAGGGGCCAGGTCACCCAGACGCACGAAATAGCTGCCGCGGTCGGCCGTGAGCACCTTTGGCTCAGGTTCGGACGCAGCAAGCCGAGCTGGAAAGGAAGACAGGATTCCTCAATCCGAGAGGCCCCTGGAAAATCCAGGGCTTGGGTTTTACAGAGGCCAAGCCCTCCCAGGGAGGTGGGCCCGGCTATGCTGTTCTCACCTTGCTCCTCGGCGTCCATGGGGTGGAAGATATCCCCCAGCTCCCCCAGCTCGTCCCGGAGCGTTGCAAAGCTCACGGCTCCTTCGTGTCCTGCATCCTCCCTGCCCCGGGTGGCCCCATGGGTGCCTGTGGCCACGGCAGTGGCTTCCCTGGCAAGGTCCAGGCCGGTACAGAGAGTGTCCGGGGCGCTGGATACCCCAGAGGACAGAGCCTCCTCGGGTCTCAGGGTAGTTTGCTCCCCTCCTTTGTCTGGGGCACTGTAACTGGGGAGTCCACTCCAGACACTGTCCTCGGTACCAGGTAACCAATTCTGGATGGTCTGCACTGTCCCCTTGGCCACACTCCCTGCCCCGGTGAGCCCAGTGGACACTGCATCTTTGGTGCCAGTCAGGACGGCCTTTGAGGTGTCCATGCCAATCTGGACAGCTCCTTTGGCCACATTCGTGGCACCGGTCATCCCACTGCACACGGTGTCCTTGGTGCCCGTGAGGATGGTCTTGGTGGTGTCCAGGCCAGTCTGGATGGTGCCCTTGGCCATGTTCGCTGCCCCTGTCACCCCAGTGGACACTGCATCTTTGGTGCCTGAGACAACATTCTTGGTGGTGTCCAGTCCAGTCTGAACGGTGCCTTTGGCCATGTTCATTGCCCCAGTGAGCCCAGTGGACACTGCGTCCTTGGTGCCCATGAGGATGGTCTTTGAGGTGTCCAGACCTCCCTGGACAGCTCCTTTGGCCACACTCATGGCACCGGTCACCCCACTGCACACAGTGTCCTTGGTGCCTGTGGCGATGTTTTGGGTCGTCTTGAGCCCAGTTTGCACGGCTCCCTTGGCCATGTTCGCTGCCCCTGTCACCCCAGTGGACACTGCATCTTTAGTGCCTATGACAACAGTCTTGGTGGTTTCCGTGCCAGTCTGGACGGTGCCCTTGGCCATACCCAGTGCTCCTGTGAGCCCAGTAGATAGGGTATCTTTGGTGCCAGTTAGGACAGTCTTTGAGGTGTCCAGGCCAGTCTGGACAGCTCCTTTGGCCACATTCATGGCACCGGTCATCCCACTGCACACGGTGTCCTTGGTGCCCGTGAGGATGGTCTTTGAGGTGTCCAGACCTCCCTGGACAGCTCCTCTGGCCACATTCATGGCACCGGTCACCCCACTGCACACGGTGTCCTTGGTGCCTGTGGCGATGTTTTGGGTCATATTGAGCCCAGTTTGCACGGCTCCCTTGGCCATGTTCGCTGCCCCTGTCACCCCAGTGGACACTGCATCCTTGGTGCCTGTGACAACATTCTTGGTGGTGTCCAGTCCAGTCTGAACGGTGCCTTTGGCCATGTTCATTGCCCCAGTGAGCCCAGTGGACACTGCATCCTTGGTGCCCGTGAGGACGGTCTTTGAGGTGTCCATGCCAGTCTGGACAGCTCCCTTGGCCACATTCATGGCACCGGTCACCCCGCTGCACACGGTGTCCTTGGTGCCCATCAGGACGGTCTTGGTGGTGTCCAGGCCAGTCTGAACAGTACCCTTGGCCATGTTCGCTGCTCCTGTCACCCCAGTGGACACTGTATCCTTGGTGCCCGTCAGGACAGTCTTGGTAGTGTTCAGACCGGTCTGGACGGTGCCCTTGGCCACACCCAGTGCACCTGTGAGCCCTGTGGACACAGTGTCTTTGGTGCCAGTCAGGATGGCCTTTGATGTGTCCATGCCAGTTTGGACAGCTCCTTTGGCCACATTGATGGCACCCGTCACCCCGCTGCACACAGTGTCCTTGGTGCCCGTGAGGACGGTCTTTGAGGTGTCCAGACCTCCCTGGACAGCTCCCTTGGCCACATTCATGGCACCGCTCATTCCACTGCACATGGTGTCCTTGGTGCCCGTCAGGACGGTCTTGGTGGTGTCCAGGCCAGTCTGGATGGTACCCTTGGCCATGTTCGCTGCCCCAGTGAGTCCAGTGGACACTGCATCCTTGGTGCCCGTGAGGACGGTCTTTGAGGTGTCCAGACCTCCCTGGACGGCTCCCTTGGCCACATTCATGGCACCGGTCATCCCACTGCACACGGTGTCCTTGGTGCCCGTCAGGATGGTCTTGGTGGTGTCCAGGCCAGTCTGGATGGTGCCCTTGGCCATGTTCGCTGCCCCTGTCACCCCAGTGGACACTGCATCCTTGGTGCCCGTCAGGACGGTCTTGGTGGTGTCCAGGCCAGTCTGGATGGTGCCCTTGGCCATGTTCGCTGCCCCTGTCACCCCAGTGGACACTGCATCCTTGGTGCCCGTCAGGACGGTCTTGGTGGTGTTCAGGCCAGTCTGGATGGTACCCTTGGCCATGTTCGCTGCCCCAGTGAGTCCAGTGGACACTGCATCCTTGGTGCCCGTGAGGACGGTCTTTGAGGTGTCCAGACCTCCCTGGACGGCTCCCTTGGCCACATTCATGGCACCGGTCATCCCACTGCACACGGTGTCCTTGGTGCCCGTCAGGATGGTCTTGGTGGTGTCCAGGCCAGTCTGGATGGTGCCCTTGGCCATGTTCGCTGCCCCTGTCACCCCAGTGGACACTGCATCCTTGGTGCCCGTCAGGACGGTCTTGGTGGTGTCCAGGCCGGTCTGGACAGTGCCCTTGGCCACACCCAGTGCACCTGTGAGTCCTGTGGACACAGTGTCTTTCGTGCCAGTCAGGATGGCCTTTGAGGTGTCCATGCCAGTCTGGACAGCTCCTTTGGCCACATTCATGGCACCGGTCACCCCACTGCACACGGTGTCCTTGGTGCCTGTGGCAATGTTTTGGGTCGTATTGAGCCCAGTTTGCACGGCTCCCATGGCCATGTTCACTGCCCCTGTCACCCCGGTGGACACTGCATCTTTAGTGCCTGTGACAACATTCTTGGTGGTGTCCAGTCCAGTCTGAACGGTGCCTTTGGCCATGTTCATTGCCCCAGTGAGCCCAGTGGACACTGCATCCTTGGTGCCCGTGAGGACAGTCTTTGAGGTGTCCATGCCAGTCTGGACAGCTCCCTTGGCCACATTCATGGCACCGGTCACCCCGCTGCACACGGTGTCCTTGGTGCCCATCAGGACGGTCTTGGTGGTGTCCAGGCCAGTCTGGATGGTGCCCTTGGCCACACCCACTGCGCTGGTGACCCCAGTGGCCACAGTCTCCTTGGGGCCCGTGAGTGCAGACCGGGTCACGCCCAGGCCTCCCTGCACCACACCTTTAGCTGTGTCCACCATGTTGGCCATCCCAGAGGAGATGGCACCCTTGGTCTCGGTCATCTTAGAGCACACCAGGTTCTTTGCGTCAGAGGTCATCTGGTAAGAAAGGACACAAGTGGTCAAGAGGAGAGCTGGAGACACTGCACCCCAGACTTCAGCCAAGCTGATCCTTCGTGTGCCTCAGGGAGGGGGACTGTCCCCCAGAAAGCCAGCCGCTCACCTCCCACCCCAGCACACTTTCCTCTCAGGCCGATATCCAGCCTCAAGCAGCCCTGTCCCAGTGGCAGATGGTCCCCGTTGTTGATGGCAGGTCCCTACAGCTCCAGAGCCCTTGCCAAAGTCCCCTGAACTTGGGCTCAGTGCCACTCATTGAATGACATAGTGTGTTCACCCTGCCTACTTTTTACTTTTGGCAGCTTTCGAGCCTGGTTTCCCCGTGAGTGGGGAGACCAACTCCCTCATTAAAAGGAACATCTTCAAGTAAGAGAGGAGAATCAACATTTAGAAGAGTAATACCTGCAAAAGGACAGGGACAAGTATTGGGTTTGAGTCATGGGATCCCGTCAATTAGTTTCATCATTTTTGACCTCCCAAAGGGCGGTTTCTCTAGTTAGTTAAACTAACACAGGGTGGTGATGGTCTCAGAGTGCCAGCACGCAGTTTCAGCCACGAGTGTGCTGTTTGTAAGCCAGGGCTTCTGCACTGGGGTGCTTCTACCCTCCAGGGGACCTCGGGCGGCGTCTTTGGATGTCTGGGCTTGCCGTGACTCGGGGGAGAGGGTGCTCCTGGCATCGAGTGCACCCTCCCTGCAGTGCCCGGGACGTCCCACAACCAAGACTCATCTGGCTCCAAACAGCCAGACTGCTGAGGGGGAGGAGCCCAGAAATTTTATTCTTACCAGTGCCTCCCTGCTGCCCAGCATCATTTCAAGTGGGCATTTGGGCTCCTGTCTGCGGGGACCTGAGTTTGAATCTCAGCTCTCTGCTCCCCCCAGCCCCTCACTATGTGACCTCAGGCAAGCCATGTCCCCTCTCTGAGCTTTGTCTAGAGCATGGTGGCTAAAGCAGTGCCTCCTTCAAGGATTATGGAGGAAGGGAGTCAAGGTGCCTGAAGCACTTTGCAGGTAGTAGGTGCTCAATTGATGTGGGTTGAGAGAGGCAAGGAGTGGAGAGGAAGGGGGGGAGGGGACAGGGTGTGACTGCCAGGGTCTGTTTTAATCTGGGCCGGAGGGCCTCTGGTGTCCTTCCCCCTCTGCCTTTCCCATCTGGCTGAGCTGAGGGCCGAGGAGTCCTAACAGGGCTCTGGAATCAGTCTCTCCGCTTGGCCAGGCCTTGGGGATGTGCTAGCGCGGGAAGTCCCCATCATCGGGGCAGCCTCTAACTGCCCAAGGTTCAGGTACTACACTACCATGCCTTGCTGTGTGACCTTTGGCAGGTGGCTCGCCTTCTCTGTGCTTCAGCTGCCGTGTGGGGTACTATGGCTCCCTTCCTCCCGGGGCCCGTTAACTGTGAAGCAGCACGCAGAAAGCACTTAGCCCAAAGCCCGACACACGGTGAGTTGCCTGTGTTTTCCGTCCCGTGATGCTGGACGGAGCCGGGGAGGTGCGGGGGCGTCGGGGGGGGGGGCTCTCTGTTGACCATGTGGAGCCTTGCCGTGCTGATGTGCACACAGAAGCTCGGAGGGGAACCAGTACCTGGAATCCAACAGCAGGACACACACGGGCGTCTGCCCTCTGCTTGGCCTATGACAACCCCTCGGAAGGCCGGAACCGAAACATCCCGGGAGGGGCCCCAGAAGGAGGTGGGGACCATCAGCCTCTGCCAGCACCTCTCACCTTATCTGAAGGCGGTGGTAGCTTCTCCCTGTGGGCCGTCTGCTCCAGGTTGGTGGCTGCTGAGGGGACAGGAGCTGGTCAGGCGACCGGGAAGGGCGAGGGATGTGGGCTGGCATTGGCCACCCCGGTGCCCATTGCGCAATTGGTGGGCACAGCCTGAAAGGTCAGGAATGTCCCAGCCACCCTGCCAGGGACGGCAGGAGGGGACATGCACAGCCACAGGGCTGGCGCTGTCCCGGGCCCTGCGAGAGGCTCCGCTGACCTCCAGGGTCTCGGGCTCCTGGAGCAGAAGTTCCCTGGAGTTGTCCCTGCCTGGACACTCCCCCGAGGGGGACGGCAGGAGGACTCAGGGCCCCGCCCCCCGCCCCTGCTGTGGCTGGCAGCTACTCCTCGGGCCCAGGTATGTGGAGCAGAAGTCAGCAGCCCCGGGCTCTGGGCCCAGAGTAAGGTCCGGTCCAGGCAGTTGCCCCAGCCCCATACTACCTGAATCGGCCCCTCTGCACACCCCAGGGCTGCCCAAAGGGTGGAGAGCCTCCCCACCCGGGCTGTGTGAGCCCCGGAAAGCCGAAGCCCCTTTTTGAGAACCGGGAGGGAAATCGTCAATGAGCTCAGACATGGGGAACACCAGGCCCTGGTCCGTGGTGCATCAGAAATGGGGTGGGAGGCGGGGGAGGGGTCGAGAAAGTAGGGGACATCGCAGGGAGACAGGCTGTGTTCACAACCCCACTGTTGCTGCTTATGCTACTTTGGGCCACTCACCTGCCGTACTGATGCCTCAGTTTCCCCATCTGGCACTAAAATGAGCATGCCAGCCCCGTAGTGTCTATTGAGATGACGCTGACACATATGAACCGCCCCCAAGTGGCCAAAAGCCCCCTCTGGAGGGTTTCTTCCTGGGGCCCACCTCCAGAGCCCCTGCCTCGGTGGAGCTGTCCACTCACCCTCAGTCTGGGGCTGGGCAGAGGCTCCTGCGGGATCGGCGATCAGCCGGGCCTCTTTCGCTGAACTGTGGGCACTGGCCATCAGGTTCCGGGCAGAGCTGAAGCCAGGCAGGGACCCCAAGAAGCTCCCCAGGGTCTACATGGGGCAAGGAGCAGCGTTAGCAGGGCTGGGCCTTGGGGGCAGAGTGGGGGAAAGCATCAGACAGCCCTGGGTTCCTGTGTCACCTCCCCCTTGTTCCTGGGTGACCCGAGGAAGGAGTCTTAGCCTCTCTGAGTCTCAGTTTCCTTGTCTGGGCAATGGGCAGAGTCAGCCTGCCTCCCATATGGAGGAGAAGGTCATCCTCCGGGTCTCCAAAGACCTCTGCCTTCCACGGCCCCCATTTCACAGATGGGGAAACCGAGGCTCAGAGAGGGGCCATGGCTGGTTCAAGATCACACAGTGGGGAAGGAGCTGAGGGTTGCTCGAGGCCCCCACTCCCCCCACCCATTCTCCAGCTTGGGACAGGAGGGAAGAGTGGGTTCCATGGCTCTCAGAGGCTTCCCACCTCACCTGGGAAGCCCCTCCGGGCCCCAGTACTGTGGAGGTCACCTTGCCAAGGTTCTGGGGGGCTCCCAGGCCCTGGCAGGGATCTCCCCCTCACACACCTCCCCTTACCTTGCCCTTGGGTTTGGGAGGATCCCGGCCTCCTTCTTCGTGGGTGGACATGATAAAATTCTAAGCAGCTGGAAGGGGGGCGGAGAGGGTGTGTGAATAGGGGGCCCCCAGGCCTCCTGCCCCACACCTGTAAGCCAAGCAGCCCCCTGACCACACCCCCAGCCTCACCCTGGCATCGCTCACCTGGAGTGCGTGAGGGCCCTTCGGAGCCACGGAGGCACAGCCCGCTGACAGCTCTGCTCTCGGCTACCAGGCCTTATAGGGTCTCGGGCAGGCGCGGCCCCGGCGGCAGGGGCAGGCAGCCAGCGGGCTGGGGGAGGGCCCTGGGCAGTCACGTGCCTCCCGCCCTGCCCAGCGTGGGCCCTGGGCCCAGCACCTTTCCCCTACTATCAGCACCAGGCGGCCTCTGCCCACGGCCCCCGCCCCCACCGGGCTGATGGATTCTCGGGCCATCCCATGCCCCCGAGGCACTGCCGGCCTGCTCCTCGCCGCTCTGCTGGGACACCTCAGCCAGTGAACATCCTTGGGCCTCAGTTTACCCTTCCAGACTCCTCACCGTGGCCCACAACGTCCTGTTTTCTCCTTGTCCTCACCTCCTCCAGCTCTCTCCCCCTCGCTCGTTCTGCTCCAGCGCGCGGTACTCCTCACCATTCCTCCAACGCACCAGGAGTGGTGCTGCCCCAGGACCTTTGCACATGCTGTTCCTTCTACCTGGAGGGCCCTTCCCCACAGCACACAGCTCCCTCCCTCTCCTCCTTCAGACCTGTTTTGTTCCCAGCTATGTCTCCTGCAATAGATCTGTACCTGGTGCACACTCAGCATTTTAATAAACATTTGGCTAAATGGGCCAACGCATAGGACCGCTCTGAGTGCAAAGTGTGGTCAAGCATGTGACCCGTTTACCCCAGTGCCTGGTACCCAGCAGGTACTCAACAAACATTAGCTTAGCATTGTCCAGGCAGAAAGAAAGGAACAGGGTCTCTCCTGAGCAGGGAGGGGATGCGTCACTCACCAAGAGGGACGTCCCTTGATAAATTAGGGCCAAAATGTGGATGGATACAGGGTGCCAAAAGAGCCGGGGGATCCTAGGAGTGAGATGCGGACCTGGCGGGCTTGGGACAACCCAGGGTGACTGCCTGGAGGAGGCATCCTGTGCCTGAGGCCACAGAGCCAGAAAGTGGCGGAGACAGGATTGGAACCCAGCCCCAGAGCCTAGGTGCAGAGTGGGCTGTCTGTGGGTAGGTGCACAGGCCAGCAGAAGAATGACACCCTCCCCGAGCTAAGCGTCCCCCCCTGCCCGGTCCTGGGACAGGGATCCCAGTTACATGCTGGTGGGGGTAGGAGGCGGACCCCGTTGGTGGCTCTGGGCACTGAGCTGGGAGGAGAGAGCGTTCAGACACAGCCTGATGACCCCTAGGTCATCTCCTTGGAGCCATCACTGTGTTTGCCAAACAGTTGGGGAACAAAATGGGGATGTCCCCCAAACTCTGTCCTCCCAGCCAATGCTTCCCAAAGGTGGCAGGGGAGGAGGGAAACCTTGGGTGTGCCCCTCCCCTTCCCACAGGCTGCCACAGCACAGTGAGGGGAGAGGAACCCAGCAAAGACAATCAAAGTGATCATTAACACCCGAGTCAGGTCCCACCCTCCTCTGCCCACAGCCCCCCCAGGGCTCCCACCTCCCTGGGGGAAACCCTAGTCCCCCTCACGACCCTGGCCCCTATCACCTCCCTGTCCTCCCTCTCTCCCTTCAACTCCTTCTGCTCCAGACACACTGTTCCTGCAACACACCAGACCTGGTGCTGCCCCAGGGTCTTTGCACACACAGCCCATGCCTCCTGCCCGGAATGCTCGTCAGTCTTCGCTTACGTGTCACCTCCTCCGAGAGGCCCTCTTCGACCCCCTTCTCCTATTTAAAAATACACACCCCTCCTCCTACCCTCACACGGCCCCCATCCTCCATCCCTTTTATATTTCTCATCATCTACTAAAACTAAGACAAATAATTTACGTAGTTTTCTTGTTCATTGTCTGTCTCTCCAGCTGCATCGTAAGGTCCCCAACAGCAGGATTTTTATCTGGTTTGCTGCCTGTCTGGCACATAGCAGGTGCTCAACAGTATGTGTTTGTCGACCGAACACATGAATAAGTGAACGGCAGCTCCCGAGCGTGAAGCAGGTCCTAGGACTGAGCGCAGTCGCCTCATTACGTTCATACCCACCCCCCAGAGGAGAAACCAGGCTCCAATGAGGCACATAGCTTGCCCACCCAGTTGTAGGCCAGGCTGAGGCTCAACCCCAGGGCCTTATCTACTGCTCCAACTCCAAAATTTTCCCTCAGTCCATTAGCTTTCCCTTGCCACTGTTCCTGCCACACCAACTTCCCCACTGCCACGTCTCTGCCCGAGCCTACCTCTGCAAAATGCCCTTCCCATGTGCCACTCTGCCCATCCTCACCACCCGGCCCTCCAGGAGCCCCCAGTCCTGTGGGGGAAGAGAAGGCAAGGTTGCCTGTGGCTCTAAGTCCAGGTAGAAGGGGCTTGGAGTCCCAAGAAGGTGAGCTGTGGAGGGTTGGAGCTCTAGGGAAAGCCTCTTGGAGGAGGTGGCATTGGGGCTGGGGCTTGACAGTGGGTCGGATGTGTCCAAGAGATGGGTGGTGGGCTGGGAGAATATTCCAGGCACAGCCTGGGCAAAGGCCCAGTAGTAAGGGAATATGCACAGTTCGGTGGGAATGCAGCAATGTCTGTGGAGGGGTTTCATCTGGGATGAAACCAGAAGTTCTCAAATGCCAGGGTGAGGAGTTTGGATAGTTGCTCTGAGGGTGAGTGGGAGCCATGGACTTTCCTGAGCAGGGGCAGGGGAGTGAATCTGGCTAGTGGGAGGTAGTTCAACCTCCCAGAGCTGCCTTTGGGCCAGGTCCTAGGGAAGCCAGGGGCCACCCTGACCTCACCACATTACACTGTGGTTTCCTAACACCCCACCCAGCCACAGGGGAGTTTGAGGGGCAGCGAAGAATTCGGTTAAAGGATGGGAAGGCCCCCAAGAGACTGGCCCGTGGCCCTTCCCCTACCTCTGTCTGCCCCACCCTGACCAGAGCAGCTGGAGAAATCACAGCAAGATCAGCCCCTGCGGGTCTAGGGAGGTTGGCGTAGGAGGGGCTGCCCCAACTGACTTCTTCCTCCCTCCGATCCTGTTCTCTGCCGTTTCCAAGAAATTCATTTATACTAAAGTGTGAATAGCTTCTATTCCAGGAAGCTACATCTGGATGCCTAACCCCGGTGGGCCTGGCGCTAGTGGTGGGACCCCAGACGGATGTCAAGCCGGTTGGAGAGGCATTCTCACTGCTTTCGAATCTCCAATCTTGGCTTCTGCCAAGCAGAGAAACACCTGAGGCCCCCAGCACCCTGCAACTCAGACCCACCCCGGCCTGAACAGAGGCCACAGGCCTTTGGACAACACAAAGCACCTTTATGTTGGATCACAAACCCCAAAGGGCAAAGCAAGTGGGTCTGGCAGGTCCAGCTGATACAGCTGGATATCTTCGGGGACCCCTCAGTCAGGGATGTACAAGGTGCGGGGGAAGAGGGTGCTCACTTTTCAAAACCCCAGGTAGAAGCCATTGGGCAAAATGTGTGCATTTGTGGGGGAGTTTTGATCTGCTTCTTGGGGTGCAGGGATGGGGGCCACAGATAGATGAACCCAGCTTGAGGCTAGTGGGACCTGGACTGGGTTCCAGCCCCCATATGTCCAAGGGAAGGATTGGGGAGGGTCTGAGATTCTGGATTCAGCCCCCCACCCCAACCCTGCCCCTGGGCCAAGGCCGCAGCACGGGCTGTTAGTGCAGACGCATGGCCACTAGGGGGCAGCAGGGACCTCGGGATATAGGCGGCCTCCTGCTTGCCGCCCCCCGGCCCTATCTGGTCAGAAGTCCAGCTCTGGCATCAGGGTGTGCTTGGGGCGGCTCGGGGGTGTGGGTTCCTCCTTGCGAATGTCCTCTGGGAGGGCTGGCCCGTCCCCGTGCTGGGCCTCCCAGGCTCTCTGCTGGGCCGGCCAGTCCAGGTGAGCCCAGCGGGGGTCAGGGCCCCCCACGACCTCGTCCACCAGATCCTCCAGGTCCGGCGGGGGCGCAGGCCGCTCCACGAGGATGGGCGCGAAGGGCCCCACCAGCCAGGGGAGCGGCACGGCCTGCACCACCAGCTCCAGCAGCTCGTCCACGCAGGCGTGGGCCCGGGCCACACTGCCCTGGCCCTCGGCCAGGGCGGCGGCCGGCACATCCCCGAAGCAGCGGGCGTCGGCGAAGGCGGACTGCAGGGCGTCCACACTGCGCCGCACCTCGGCCACCTTCTCCTGGGCGCCCGGGGGCAGGCCCCGCACGCTGGTCTCCAGCGCGTCCACTGTGCTCTGCAGCTCCCGCATCAGAGTGCGGGACAGCACCAGCGTCTCCAGCTCTGCCTGTGGGGGAGCGGGGGGGCCTCAGCGTCCCAGATGGGCGCCCCCCGGGACCAGCGCCCTGCCTCAGTTTCTCCATGCACACTCCAAACAGCTGAGCTCAGCCCTTGGATTAAGACAGCTGGAGCCCGGCCCCTGGCGACCCTGGGCAGATCCAGAACACCCCCCCACACACACACGCCCCCTGCTCACCCTCTCCCCGTCACCCTACCTGGCTGCGGCGCCGGCGGCCATTCTCTGGGGAGTGCTGGCTCCAGTCCTCCCAAAGCTCATGCACCTTCCCAGGGCGGGTCGGGGCCGTGGGTGTCGCCCCGCCCTGCATGAGGTTGATCTGAGGGGATGGGGACAGTGGTGGTCAGAGCTGGAGGACTTGGAGGCTCGGGGGAGCCAGCACCCTAGCCTAGATCTGGTCTTGATAAGCATCTGGAGAACATCTTCTTCCTGCAACCTTCCCCGCCTGCTGATTCGGCCTGGCCCACCTGCCCGTTCTCTCCTCTGCTCTTGGCCAGACCCTGCGACCTGTGGGTCCCCTAAAGCTCAGACTCACTTTGGCCGTGCTGGTCTCTGCCAGGGACACACTTCCCTTCACCCCATGCCCCTGCCTCGTTCACTCCAGTTTAAGTTTCAATGTAGATGTCTCCTCCTCCAGGAAGTCTTCCCTCCTCCCCTCCTGGCTGGGCAGATTCTACAGCCCCTGGCATGTTCTCCATCCTGACCCTGATCCCCCTACTGGACTGTGAGTGTCCTGAAGGGAGCCACTGTGCCTTCGGTGCCCAGGACAGGGTAGGCATTAGAAGATAAATGGAAACAAACTGTGGTCCATCTGTACCCTGGAATATGATTCAGCCTTAAAAGGGAAGGGCTATTCTGGCACCTGTTACCACGTGGATGGACCTTGAGGACATTGTGCTCAGGGACATCAACAGACTCAGGGGCTCATATGCGCCCTCTGGTGGCTGCTCTGGGGAGGACAGAGTGGGGTCCCGGATGGACCAGGTGCAGTTATGGGGGCTGGACCTGGGTGGGGGGAAGAGAAGCGGGAGCTGTGGGCAGAACTGGGGTACCGGCTGATGTGCGAGATGTGGGAGTGGAGGAGAAGAGGGGAGTCGAGGGCTGCTCCTGGGTTTTGACCGGAGCCCCTGGAAGGATGGAGGTTGAGATGGAGGAGGAGCAGGTTAAGGGCGTCTGAACTCACCAAGCTCAGTTAAATGGGAGCTGCTGTGTTCCTGTGGAGCAGGGAGGGATGGACGGTGAGGGACGAGGCAAGAACCTACTCCCTACAGGGAGGATTGGGGTTGGTGGCAGGAAAGCAAGGGAAGGGGCACTTTCTCTCCTGAGCTACCCTAACTACCTATAAATTCTAGCTCCTACTCCCCTCCCTTCATGGGACGAAGCCCCCTCCCATCTCCCCACGCTGAGCCTTGACCCCCCTGAGCTGGCCCAGCCCTGTGTCCCCACTCGGCCCCAGCCCTGAACACGCATGGCTGCAGGCAGCTGAGCTCGGCTGTGCCTCCCCCTTCGGACCAGCTTGGGACAAGGTGCTCGGTTGGCACTCAGGCCGTGCCTACCGGCCTGCATCACAGCGCGGGAGTGGACAGAAGGTTCTCACCAGCTCCAGCGTCTCCTGCAGCTTGGCCAGTGTGTCCTGGGCGTGGTGTTTCTTCTGCCTCAGTTTCCCCAGGGAGTGTTCATACGCCAGGTGGCGGAGCCGCGCTGACAGGGAGCCCAGACGCACAAAGTAGCCCTGATGTCTCCTCTGCTCTTCCACGGAGCCCACTTCCGGGCCCTCAGCCTCGGCTGCCAGGGCCGCTGGGAGGATGGGACGGGCGAGGGGGTCAGTGTGGCCACCCCTGCCACATCTGCTCACCCTCCTTCTGGGTTGACAAGCCCACGGGCTCCCAGCTTTCCTTTACCAATATCAACTCACTTAACCTTCCCCAAACCCTATGACGTAGGCACTGCTATTAGCCCCATTTACAGATGAGGAACACTGAGGCAAAGGGGATGAAGTCCCATGGTGTGCAAGAGGCAGCCCCGGGATTCCAACCCAGGCTGGAGTTAACCCCTCTACCAAACGGTCTGTGAAGAATATCCTACAAGTGCTCGGCACACAGTAGGTGTTTCATAAATGCCTTGCAGCCTTTCTGTGGAGGAGGCAGTGCCTCGACAAGTTCTTCTAGTGCCCTAAAGCAGGGGTTAAGAAGTCAGATGGCCTCCGGGGTCAGAGACAAGATGTAGAAAGTTGGAGAATGGTGTGTTTTGTTTTTGTTTTGTTTTTTTAAAGAATTTTATTTTTTAAGGCCTCTCTACCTCCCAACGTGGGACTCGAACTCACAGCCCCGAGATCAAGAGTCACACGCTCCACCGACTGAGCCGGCCAGGCGCCCCGGGAGAGGGCAGATGCCCTTCAGCCCGAGTGTTTAGTGTTTGAGGACAGGCCACAAATCGGGATTTGGAGGGCACAGTGTGACGGTTAAATGCATGCGATGAAGTAAGACATTCTAAAGGCGCTGCCTAGGCCAGTTTGAGGCCGGCGCCCTCAAGTCTCCAAGCCCCGTAGACTCTTAGGGTCTGTATGGTCTGATTTCTAGTAGGATGTGGGTCGGGGGGCCGTGGACGTGGACGGGGACGTCAGGCCTGGGCTCCAGCTCGGTGTTTCCTAGTGAACTGCTGTGCGGCCCTGCCCAAGTCCCGGACTGCTCTGATCCGTCACCTCCGGGGGTGCAGACTGGGCAGAAGGACTCAGGGGCAGGGCAGGGCGGGAGGGTGCCAGCCTCACCGAGCTCATCCTCGGTCATGGGCAGGAAGTGGTCCACCAGCTCCTCTGACTTGCCCAGCACGACGTCCACAGCGTGGCTCATGGAGCGCTTTAGGTCCACACTCCAGCGGTGGCTCTGCCCGGCCAGGCCCACCACGCCCGTCACACCACTGGCCACCGTATCCTTGGCCGAGGTCACCACCTGGTGGGAGGGGGCCCCTTCTAGATTTTTGGCTCCCTTCTCTCACCCCGGCTCCTGGGGGCTGGGTGCCAAGGGGTCCCCTACTGGCTCTGGGCCTCAATTTCCCCTCTATAAAATGGAGGAAAAGAAACGTTCTCCCCCACAGGGCTGTTGAGGGGATGATGGGCCCCAACCGGCGCGTCTTAAGCGCTCGATAAACTCGGGCGCTGATTATTTTAATTCGGCTGGTGTTTTCTGAGTTGGACCGAAACCTGACTCAGCCCCCCCTTCCCCCCTCCCCAGTCTGGCTAGCCCAGGTGTCCGGGCTGGTCACGCGGAAGGTTGTGCCGCTCCCTCCCACCTCCACCCCTCCCTGGGTCCCCAGGGTACCGTGTCCGAAGGTTGCTGGAGAAAAGGCAGCTTCTCCTCCAGCCTGTCCAGGCCCCTGCAGGCGAGATTGTTCACTGTGGCCACTGGAGGGGAGAGACAGGGAGTGAAGGCAAGGGAGGTCGGGAGAGGTAGAGGGAGGCCTGGGCCACCCTGCGAGGGGCTGGGGACCCTGAGGGTGTGGGTGGGGCACCAGGCTGGACCCCACCTCCACTGCCCTCCCTGCCTCAGCCCGCCACCGGGCTGCCTCCAGAGCCAAGGCGACTCCTCGCTCATGCCCGGCTCGGACACCCCAGCGAGCAGGCTCAAGGTCACCCAAACTGGCTGAGGAGGAGGTGGGGAGACCCTGCGCTGGGAACCTCAGGTGACCCCTTTCCTCAGTCAGACGTGAAGCCAAGGGTCTTTCCGCCCCAGCCCCATCCCTGTGCCAGGTTGGACCCCTCAGCTGGCCCCAGGAATGCGGGGACATTTGGGGCCTGGGACATGTAGGGGCAACGACAGAGAGGCAGACGGGGAGGGAGGTGGAGAGGCGGAGGACCCCGAGGACCCCGAGGTCTGTCAGGCCACTCAACACGGGAGGATGCACAGAACGGGGACGGAAAGAGGGGGGCCCCGGTAACAGCTAACGGCGGAGGTCCAGGAGGTCCGGCCGCAGAGGGACAACCCACAGGGGGTGCAGGTAGAATGGAGAGCGGGGGCCGGGCAGGCAGAAGACAGGAGATGGCGCGGGCAGGACTGGGGGAGGGTGAGACGGGTGGATGGGGGACAGACGGGTGGACGGACAAACGGCACACACGGTAAGTAAGACTGAGGAGGTCCCAGCTCAGCGGGTCCACTCCAGAGCACGTCATGCGGAGGCACATGCATGTCATCCAGAGCACGGAGGGCGGGCCAGCAGGGCAAACCACAGGACCCAGGGTCGTCGGCCGGGTGTGGGGGGACTCACGCTGGGGCTGCAGGTGGCTGAGCAGCGGCTGGGCGTGGTCCAGGGCACGGGTGGTCAGGCCACACACGCAGTGCTCAGCCAGGCGGCAGGCGGAGCCCAGCAGCGGGTGCCTGTCCTTAGCCGCACTGTAAGCATCGAGGACAGCGGTGCACGTGGTCCTGACCAGCGGCAGGGCCACCACGCGCTGCACCACGCTCTGCGGGAAGAGGCCGCATCAGAGTGGCCTCTGGGGGGTGGGGGGTGGGGAGCTCAGCCACACCTCAATCCACTTGCCCTCTCTGGGCCAGGATGACGGGGTGGGCGAGAGGGTTGGGGGGACTGCACACGTAACTTGGGGCTTCAGCCTCCCCATCTGTAAAATGGGTTTCTAGGGCTGGGAGATTCACGGAGGCAACGGGCGTGAAGTGCTGGGAGCAAGGTCTGATGCAGAGTCTCCGGGCAGAGACCCAGAGGTTGGGGGCGGGCGAGAGACGCTCCCCGCCCCGGGCATCACTGTGCTCCTCTGGGAAATGGGGAAGATGAGCCACCCATGGTCCAGCGAGGATAGGAAAGAGAGGGGTACCCGGTCTGAAACTGTCCCAGAAGGGATATCCCCCCACCCTTGCCTGTGCCCCTGCTCCATGGGAGGGGTGGACCCTCACCTGCTGATTCTGTTCCCACAAGCTGGTTCTGGGGGGCTGAGCAGCTTCATCTTCTGACATGCCTGCTGCAAACACCCTGAGGGGCAGGACAGAGTGAGAGGGGCCTCTACACACCAGCCTTCCTGGGGCCTGCCCAGGCCTTGGGTTCTGTCCCGCTGGGCTTTGTGACTTGGGCAAGTATTGTTCTCTCTTGGGGCCTCAGTTTCCTCAAAATAGGGTAATGATAGGGGCACCTGGGTGGTTCAGTCGGTTGAGAATCTGACTCCTGGTTTCAGCTCAGGTCATGATCTTAGGGGCGTGAGGCCTGTGTTGCGCTCTGCGCTCAGGAGGGGGTCTGCTTGAGATTTTTCTCCCTCTCCCTCTGCCCCTCCCCCACTTGCACACGTGCGCTCTCTCTCTCTCTCAAATAAATAAGTAAATCTTAAGAAAAATAAGGTAATGATAATACCTACCTCACAGTGTCACGAGGGACATGGACAATGCATGCACAGAGCTCTGCACACAGTAGGTGCACACTAGAGAGCTCTGGCAAGGTGGGGACATTGTAGTGATTCAAAGCATGGGCTCTGGAGAGAGAAAGACCTGGGTTCAAATCCTGCCATTACCTGCTGTGTGACTTTGGGCAAGTGCCTTCACCTCTCTGAGCTGTTTCCTCTTCTGCAAAGGACAGGAGGTCCCTGCTGCCCCTGCCGACCCCCCAACTCACCCTTCCCCGACAGAACTGCACACGCAGCCCGCTGCAGGGGTGGGGGTGGTAGCCGCGGAATCCCAATAAACCCACAGACTGACAGGGAAACTGAGGCGGCCAGCAGGTCCATGGGTGTTTCCAAGGCCACTCATCTAAGCAGACTCAGACTGGAGAGTTCTACCTGAGACTCCCGCTCGCGGTTCTTCCCCTATCCCCACCCTGTGCCCTCAGAGCCCGGTCCCCGCCCAACTGGGTCCTGAGCTTCAGCCAACTGGGCCAAGGGTCTCGGCCACCTGCTTGGGCCCGTCATCCCCCTCCCCTCTCACGCCGCTGGATCCTCTCCCGCCCACCTGACCTGGAGCCCCCAAATCTGCGGGGCTCTCCTGGACGCTCTCCGCGTGGCACTCACCTGAGCGCGCGCAGCCACGGCCCCCAAGTGCCGCTGCGGACCCCAGACTCGGGCTTCAGTCTCCGCCCACCGCTGGCCCCGCCCGCCTTATAGGGGCTCGGGGGGCGGGGCCTTCGGGAACTGACCAATGGGGAGGGGCCGTGCGGAGGAGTGTCCCGGGGGCGGGGCCCCAGCCTATCCTCCCCACCCGGCGCGCTTCCCTGGGGCTCGGTGGGGGGGGGGGGGGGGCTCCGCGGTTGTCATAGAAACTCGAGGACGCTGGATGCCCCAGGATTGAGCTACTTACGTTGGCCAGTTTTGGCCACTTGTCACCCAGCTGTTGCCGCAGAAACAGTGGAGGACGATCACAGCCCCCACCGCCTCGGCGAGGAGTGACCTTGGGCAAGTCCTCAAGGTCTTTCTTGTTATTTTAAAAAAATCTGCAGTTTAGGGCGCCTGGGTGGCTCAGATGGTTAAGCGTCTGTCTGCCTTCGGCTCAGGTCATGATCCCAGGGTCCTGGGATCGAGTCCCGCATCGGGCTCCTTGCTCAGCAGGGAGTCTGCTTCTCCCTCTCCCTCTCCCTCTCCCCCTGCTTGTTCTCTCTCTGTCTCTCTCGCAAATGAATAAATAAAATCTTTAAAAAAAAAATCTGCAGTTTAACTCAGCCAGGATTCAGGCCGGCTCATTCCCATTTTACAGATGAGCAAATTGAGGGATCCGATTCAAACCCCGCTCTGCCAGACTCCAGGCCCCTCCCTGGCTTTCACCGTCATGCCTGGAATGACCACCACCGTGGGCATGACCATTCTTCCAGGGGGCCTTCCCCCAAACACCCAGCGGTCCCCCCAAATCTGACTCTGGCTCCCAGCATGCCCAGCACTGTGTCAGCAGGTGGCCCAAGGTTCTGAGTTGGAAGAACACAGGCTCCTAAGCCTTCAGCTCCACCCAGCCTGCCCAGGCCTGCCCTGGGTGTCTATCCCCCTGGGTTGTCACGGGCCAGCATGACAAATTATTTGGAGACCTGAAGCAATCCAGTTTAATTTAAACCTTCCCCAGGACACAAGCTCTGGCAGGAATCCACCGGTAAAATGACACTCCGGGCAACGGTCAGTGTTTTATTTCCAGTGAAGTCTTGGATAGGGGGAGGGGGAGGAGGAGCTGCAGGCCGTCAGATCCCAACTGCGATCCGTTTGGAAGCTCATGTCCTGCACCCCAGGCCCTGGGTCAAGGCCTCTTCTTTCCTTCTCCTTCCTCTGGGAAGGCCTAGGAAGTCAACCTGGGAGATGCTCAGAACACAGTGAATTATTCTAGTATTCCAATTCCATTCCACAGTTATTTATTAACCCTTCGGGTCCGACCGCAAACTGAATGATGCTGGCTATGAGGGAACCCAGCCCCAGGCCCTGCATTCGGAGAGCCCCCCGAAGTGGGGGAGGCAGAACCAGATAGAGACAACCCTAGTGTAGCCAGGGCTGGGCCAGCGGGAGGCCGAGCAGGCTGAGGGAGCTTGGAGACCAAGAGATCTGGAAAACAGGGGAAGACATTCTCTTTTTTTTTAAGTAGGCTCCGTGCCTAATGTGGGGCTTGAACTCACGACCCTGAGATTAAGAGTTGCGTGCACTACTGACTGAGCCAGCCAAGTGCCCCCAGGGAAAGGCATTCTTGGAAGAGGGTACAAGGAGGCTGGAGAGCCCAACGTGAATTTTGGGAAGCCTGGGCCAAGCGGATCCTGGCAGCTCTGGAAAGCCGTAGGTGAATTATTTGCTAAGTACCGTGCTGTGTGCTGCCGGGCCTGTCTCCCCACCCTAGCCCCAGGCCTCAGTGGGACTCGGCTACTTCCAGGAGCGTCTGGCCCTTTGAGGCTTCGGGCCCAGCGCAGCGTGTGGCATTCTGGGAGAACATCTTGTCTTTGTTGGCCACGAGCCACCCATAGAGGTCATCCAGGTTCTGATCACAGATCCAGGGGTTCCCAGAGATGTCAAAGCCATCCTTCATGTCCCGGGTGGGCTGCCCCAAGGATGTCCAGAGCCCCTTGGGCACGCTGGTGAGCAAATTGTTGGAAAGATCGAGCATGTCCAGCTGCTGCAGCCCTCGGAAGGCACCAGCTGCCACGGTGGCCAGCCTGTTGTCGTTCAGGAAAAGGTAGCGCAGGTCTGGCTGGGGTGCCAAGAGCCCCTCTCCAAGCACCCGCAATCTGTTGCCCTCCAGATGCAGCCTTTCCAACTGCAGGGGGCCCCTCAGAAGATCAGAGGGCAAAGTCTTCAACTGGTTATTGCTGAGGTCAAGGATGCGCAGGGAGGTGAAGTTGGCCAACAGCCCAGGGGGCAGTGTCTGGAGGTGGTTCCCGGATAGGTCCAGATGCCCCAGGGCTTTGAGCCCCTGCAGCCACGAGGGCTCCAGAATTTCCAGCCGGTTCTCCTTCAGCACCAGGGTGTGGAGAGCGGCCGAGACCCGGAAGAGGCCTGGGGGCAGCTGGGTCAGGGCATTGCGGGTTAGGTCGAGCACCTTCAGCAGAGGCACCGGCAGCAGGAACTTGGGCGAGAGGCTCTCCAGCTGGTTGGTGGAGAGGTGCAGCTCCTGGAGGTTAGAGGCGCCCTGGAGGGTGTCGGCCCGCAGCTGGGTGAGGTTGAAGAACTCCACCACCAGGTAGACGGTGTCGGCTGGGAAGCGGTGAGGGAGTTTGGCAGGTGGGTGGCAGGAGACGGAGCTGCCGTTGCTCGACTGGAACACCAAGCAGGTGTCACGGTTTGGTGTGACATCCTGGGCTGAGGCCACAGATAGCAGTAGCACGAACAGTGTTCTACAAAGATGGGAGCTCAGGCCTCCTGGGCTGCAGGCAATGACAGAAAACACACCTCGCTTGGTGAAAGCGTCCCCAGACTCTGCCAACTATTTCCTGTCTCCGTTTCCAGCACCCTTGACCATGCCAGCTCATGGCTCCCCCGGACTCGTGCAGTCATCCCCGGCTCCTCTCCTGGCTTCCACCCTCACCTTCCCACAGCTCCCCGAAGTAGCTGCTGTTACAGAGCAGTCTAACTCTCTGAAAACTGAGTTTCTCAGTCTGATCCATAAATGCGACCCTTCTTCATGGCCAGCCCAGCCCCAATGGACTGTTAATTATTTACAGTCAAATTTGCTAATTTCTTTCTGGTTTCTTCTGTTCTAGCTTGTTTTCTGGGTCATTTCTTATCTCCCTGGCTACACATTTTGAAGGCAGGGCCAGTGAACTCCTACTTATCCTGCAAAGCCCCAGCCCCAATGCTCCCTTTCCCATGAAGCTCTCTCTGACTTCCCCAAGGTTTCCCCTCTGGCCTCCTCCTCTTTCCGTCCAAACAAGGTTACATTTCTTTCTCTGATGGAGCCGCAGCTCCATCTCGCTCCAAAGTGCTCGGGTGCAATCCAGGGCTCCAAAAGGAACTCTGAACGTGGAAACTGCATCCTGCTTTGTGCAGATCTCGGACAGGCATTTGGCCTTGGGATGGGGTGGTATACATTTGGCACCATACTCCTTGGAGGGCTGGGGCTTCTGCTCCTCCTGGTCCCTCCAGCAGGCCTCTGATGGGGTGTTGGTCGGGAGGTGTTGGTGAGACTCCAACTCTCTGCCTGGGTCGGGGAGCACCTGGGACTTCTATAGTGAGTGTGTGTATGAGAGCATGTCTGTCTGTAGTTACAGCCTGTCGGTCTATTCCAGCCTGCAGATCTACATCTAGCCCTTTGACTTCAATGCATCAAACAGAAATGTCTAGTATCCAGTTCTGCCTACCATGGGTGGGGTGGGGACTTACCTCTGGTTTCGCTCTGGGCTCCAAGAGGACATGATGGTCTCTCTCTTTTCCATCTGTGTTCCCTTGGCCTGGTGATGTAGCCTTATAACCTGCCTGGACTGGGGTCAGGGCCACCCACCCTAGGGAAGTCCTCACCCACATCCTGTTCCCGTTAATGGCTGGACCTGAGCCAGGCAGGGGAAAGGGAGTGGTCAGAATTGCAAAATTGCTTCCTGGCAGGGGGAGGGCAGGAGGGGGGTTGCCTGCCCCCTTCTCCGCCTGCTTCTACCCAGTTTTTTATTCCCCTGATTCCTGCTTTTGAGGGGTGGGCACCCAAGAATCTCTGGGGCCGAATCCCCGCTTCCCCCAATCCGGGGATCAAGGGTCTGGTTTGCAAGGCACCATTCCTGGGGGATAGGGACAGCTCTTTAAGCCAAGAGATACTCTTTGCAATAAATTTGAGCAACCAGGAAGCTCAATGAAGATAACAAAAAGCACTTGTCTTGAATTCATGATGTATTGTTGGCCTTTTTTAAAAGACGAAATAATTTCTAGAACCTAGATTTCAAAAGTAAGCGATGCCAAAAGTCTCCATGGTCTTTGAACAATGGCCTGGGAGGAACAAAACTTGGCCCTGGCTCCCAGCTCTGCTAGGAATGGCTTTATTTTATGATCTTGGGCAAGTGGCTTAACTTTTCTTGGCCTCAGTTTCCATATTCATGAAGTTGAACTCAGTCTCCAAGGGCCCCTTCTGCTCTTTGTTTCTTCATCTGAAGCTAATGTGCTGTTTGTTTTGGATCTTTCTCATTCCCTAATAAATGCATTTGGAGGCTACAAATTTCCCTTTAGGAACTGCTTTGGCTGCATCTCACAGGTTTGGCTACTCAGAGCTTTCATTTTTGTTGCATTCTAAAAATTCAGGTGTGATGTGTTATCTTTACCTGCACCCAGGACTTCCATCACGCCTGGCCATGGCCTCTTCTCCCCGGCCCAATCTCTGAAGAGTTTTGTCTCTATCAAGCTTTGAGAATGAATATGAGTACTGTCTTGTGGACACATAGGTTCAGAGACACACATGCAGGCTGACCATGACAGGCATAAAGAAAGACAGATGGATATCCTCGTGAATACACAGGTAGATACAACACAGAGACAGGTGAAAATACATGGAACCACACAGAGACACAGACAAAGCAGGACATGTTGACAGAATAACAGATCCATAGAGTTAGACACACAAAACAGACACCTACAAAACAGTCAAAGGACCTGAAGAGACAGTTTTCCGAAGAAGACATCTAGATGGCCAAGAGGTACATGAAAGGTGCTCAACATCACTCATCATCAGGAAAATGCAAATCAAAACCCCAATGAGATATTACCTCACACTTGTCAGAATAACTAGAATCAAAAAGATAAGAAATAACAAAGTTGGTGAGGATGTGGAGAGAAAGGAACCCTTCTTCACTGTTGGTGTGAAAGTAAATTGGTGCAGCCGCTGTGGAAAACAGTATGGAGGTCCCTCAAGAAATTAAAAATAGGGAATATATGATCCAGCAATCCCCCTTCTGGGTATTTATCCAAAGAAAACAAAACAGTAACTAGAAAAGACACATGTATTCCTTTGTTCCTTGCAGTATTATTCACAATAGCCAAGACATGGAAACATCCTAAGTGTTATTGACAGATGGATAGATAAAGATGCAATAGAAAGAAAGAAAGAAAGAAAGAAAGAAAGAAAGAAAGAAAGAAAGAAAGAAAGAAAGAAAGAAAGAAAGAAAGAAAGAGAAAGAAAGAAAGAAAGAAAGAAAGAAAGAAAGAAAGAAAGAAAGAAAGAAAGAAAGAAAGAAAGAAAGAAAGAAAGAAAGAAAGAAAGAAAGAAAGAAAGAAAGAAAGAAAAGAAAGGAAGGAAGGAAGGAAGGAAGGAAGGAAGGAAGAAAGAAAAAGAAAGAAAGGGGCGCCTGGGTGGCTCAGTAGGTTAAGCATCTGCCTTCATCTGCCTTTGGCTCAGGTCATGATACTGTAGTCCCAAGATCAAGCCCCGCATCAGGCTCCCTGCTCAGTACGGAGCCTGCTTCTCCCTCTGCCCCTCACCCTGCCCATGCTCTCTCTCTTGCTCGCTCACTCTCTCACTCTTTCTCTCTCTCAAATAAATAAAATCTTAGAAAGAAAGAATGTGATATACACACACCCTGGAATATTATTCAAAGGTAAAAAAAGAAGAAAATGCTGCCATTTGCAACAATGTTATTGAATCTTGAGGGTATTACCTAAGTGAAGTAAGTCAGGCAGAGAAAGACACTGTATACTCTCACTTATATATGGGATTTTAAAAACCCAAAACCCAGAGCAGGATGGTGGCTGCCAGGGGCTAGGGGGTGCAGGAAATGGGGAGATGTTGGTCTAAGGGTACAAATGTGCAGTTCTAAGATGAGTACATCCAGGAGGTGTAGTGTACAACATGGTGACTATAGTTACCCTTACCATACACGGTAATGTTATATACTTGAAAACTGCTAAGAGAGTAGCTCTTAAATGTTCTCATCGCTTACACAGAGAACTACAGGAGGTAATGGATTTGTTGTGGTAATCCTAGTGCCGTATCTGCACCCATCAAATCACTGAGTTGCGCACCTGAAACTTACACAATGCTGCGCACGGACACACACAGGTTCAGCACAGTGCTTTGTGTTTCTTTGTTTACTATACTAACAATCTCCCCCGGGACAAGGGGGCGCTGGATCTGTTTTGTCCACTGCTCAGTCCCTAGAGCCCAGCACACAGCAGGTGCCCCATGGACATGGGCGGGAAGGAGGGAGTGTGAACGGCGAAGGAGGCATAATGCTAAAGAGATCTCTTAAAGTGAAATCAGATCCCGCCCTCTGCTTAAAATCCTCGGAAAGTTCCCTGTCCCACTTAAAATAAAATCCATAACGCTGGGAGGGGGGTAGGATGGGGAGTTAATGTTTAATGTGGACAGAGTTTTACTTTGGAAAGATGCAAATTTCTGGGGATGGATGGTGGGGGTGGGCGCCCGACAGCGTGAGCGTGCTT
Source organism: Zalophus californianus (assembly GCF_009762305.2). Lineage (NCBI taxonomy): Eukaryota > Metazoa > Chordata > Mammalia > Carnivora > Otariidae > Zalophus > Zalophus californianus. The sequence continues at coordinate 3,311,938 of NC_045595.1, forward strand.
CATGCCATTGACCTGTGCGCTTAAAAACGGTTCCAGGGCGCCTGGGTGGCTCAGTCGGTTGAGCGACTGCCTTCGGCTCAGGTCACGATCCTGGAGTCCCGGGATCGAGTCCCGCATCGGGCTCCCTGCTCGGCGGGGAGTCTGCTTCTCCTCTGACCCTCCCCCCTCTCATGTGCTCTCTCTCTCTCTCTCTCAAATAAATAAATAAAATCTTAAAAAAAAAAAAAAAAACGGTTCCAATGGTGCGTTCGAATTTATGTGGATTTGTGTGGATCTTACCACAACAAAAACTTTTACAGTCCGCACCTGTGAGGCTGTTCCTGCCTGAAGCCCCTGTCCTCCTCCCCCTCCTCACCTGCACCTGCTCCTGCCCGGCCCTCCTCGTGTTGCTGGGCGCCGCTGTGGCCACCTTTCCCCTTCTCCAAGCCGGTCCCCACCGAGGGCCTTGCAGTGGCTGTTCCTTCTGCCTGCGCACCTCCCCACAGCTGCTTTCTCACAGGTCACCTCTCAGCTCAAGTGTCACCTCCCCTACAGGCCCTCCTCGACCACCCCCTCCCCCACCCTACACAGTCAGCCCTGACCTAGCACATTATCTGGCCTTTTCTTGACGGCGCGTATCACTACTTCAAAGCCCCTCCTAATTTGTGGGTGGCGGGCCGGTCTCCCCCACTAGGCTGTGAACTCCATCAGGACAGGGATTCGTCCCCGACACTGCCTGGCATGTAGCAGGTGCACAATAAATATTTGCTCAAGGATGAATCAGAAAACTGGCCCCATCCAGATGAAGACGCCCGCCATTTCCACACCTAGTACCCCCAAATTCTGCTTGTCGCCATGAGTCTCACAGGGGGCGGGCGGGGAGTACTCCCAACTGCCCCGGGCAAGTGTGGTCCAAGTCCCACCGGTAGGAGACAGAGCAGACCCAGAGCCTTGGGGGCCGGTGGTTGTAAACAGTTTTATTGATGGGGAGGGGGTTGGGGGAGGCAAACTCCAGAGAGGGTCCAGGACTCAGCTGGCCACTCAGCTGGCATGCATGGTCAGCTGGAGGTCAAGGGAGAGGTCACAAGGGGACGGGTGGCATGGGACCCTCGGACCACCCTGGGGCCGTATTTACAGTGGGGCCCGCCCGCCTTCCCCGCCCCCCAGACCACCAAGCCCTTTAGACAGCTGCTGCCAATATGACTTCTGGGCAGGCCCTCCCGGCCCCCCTGCCCGAAACCCCTTCTCGTCTCCCCCTCAAACTCCTAGCCGGCACCTTGGAGGCCCCCGGGCCTTCTGGAAGCCCCGGCGCCGGCTCAGCCAACGCCCAGGCCGCTGGGGCCACCGCCTTGCACACAGACAGGTACACTGCACGCGTGGCCTGCCGCGACACACACACGCCGGCAGCAGCCCTCGTGGGCACACACACACACACCTCCCTCCCCTTCCTGGCCCCTTGCACACACGAACACGGCATGCACACACACACACACACCCACACACGCCAGGAGCCTGGGTTGAGGAGGGGCCTGGAAAGGGGGGGGCGGGGAGGTTGGGTCTGCGGATGCGGCCCCTCCCCTGTCCCGCCGCCTCCAAGCCCCGCGGCTGACACCCCGAGAACGGAGTTGTGCAATTGGATAGAAATCTGCAAAAGAAACGCCAATTGGAAAACATACCCAAATCCACGCGCAGAAGGTCAACCTCAAATCCATAGCACATTCCTCCCGCCCCCCCACCCCCAAACCGCCTCAGTGTCCCGCGGCCCCGGGCGGGGCGGGGCGGGGGGGGGCGCCGAGCTCGTTGTGCTTCCGTGTGGCCGGGGGGGGGGGCTCCCCCCCCACCGCGGGTGGGGAGGGGGTCTTGAGCACCCACTGGAGCTGGGCCGGCTCTCTCGCTCCTGGTTCCCGTGGCTGGCACCGCCGAGGCGTCGGGCCCCGGCCTAGGGCACGGGGGGCGCAGTCCTGTCCGTGCCCCCGTAGGAGAGGAGGTGGGCCAAGTCCGTGCCGGGCCGCACGTGGCGGCCGCGGTGGCGGTCACCCGGCCGGCCCTCGCCGCTGTTGAACGTGTGCGTGCGGCGCAGGGCGGCGGCCGGCGGGCCGTGCGGGCCGGGCCTCCGCAGGCTGCCCGTGGGCGGCGGGCTCCAGGGCCGCGGGAAGCCGTCGCCGGCGGGGCTGGGTCCAAGGGGCCCGTGGGCGCCGACACGACGCGCCGGCGGTCGGGGCTGGCGTGCGGGGGTGAGCGGGAAGTCGCCGTGCGAGGCGCGGCCGGGCCGGGCGTAGAGGCGCGCGTCGGGGGCCGGCTCGCCCGGGGCGGGGGGCGCGGGCGGCGGCTCGGGGGCGCGGGCCGGCGCCAGCAGCAGCAGGGAGGAGGAGGCGGAGGCCGAGAGCAGCGGGTGGCCGTGCTCCCAGGCGCGCGCGCCCAGGCCGTGGGGGTGCGGCGCGGGCAGGCGCTTCTGCGGCAGCGGCGTCTGCTCGGGCGTGGGCAGCAGCCCCGAGTCCAGGTCGTGGGGGCCGCCCTGCAGCAGCGTGGCCTTGGCCCAGCCGTTCTGCATCAGGGGGGCCAGCAGGGCCTCGGGGGGGCCCCCGGCGCCGCCGCCGCCCACCACGCCGCCGCCGCCGCCGCCGCCGCCGCCGCCGCGGCCCCCGGGACCGGCCGCCCGGCGCTCGCCCAGCCGGCTCACGCTCAGCACGGCCTCGCCGCCGCCGTGGGCCAGGATGGCCTCCTTGTCCTTGCGGCGCGCCAGCTCGCGCCGCTCGCGGAGGCCCACGTACCAGCCCACGCTGAAGCCGGACACCACGGCGCCCACCACGAAGGCCGCCACCGACGACGTCACCAGCAGGTTCACCGACACCAGCCCGGCGCGCTCCTCTGCCAGGCTGGCCCGCAGGAGTCCTGGCCGGGAGCGCGGGCCGCGTGAGAGAGGCCGCGGGGGACGGCCCGGTCCCCGCCTCCCGCCGCCTCGGCCCCTCTGGCTGTCCAGCGGTCCTCTCCAAAGTCGGCCTGTCTGCTCCGTGGTGTCTCTGTGCCCCTTTCAGAGCCTCTGTCTGCCTGTCTCTCGGCGTCTGTCTGTCTGCTGGGGTCTGTGTGTCCTCTCCCAAGTCTGTCTGTCGGCTTCGTGGCCTGTCTCTTGGCCTCTCTCTGTCCCTCCCCTGCCACCCCTCCTGGAAGTGGGACCCCTGCCCCTCCAATGCCCTGACCCAGGCCACCCCCCTCCCCCAGCCCCCCCATCTGGGCCTGGGCAACAAAGGGCACTAGGAGAACCTTGGTGGTCCCCAGCCCCCCTGCCCGCCCGCCCGCACTCCGCTTACCTGTACAGTCCCCTAAGCCTGAGGTGCTGGCCCCGGACACGTCCTGCTCAAAGGTGCCTCTACCGGGGTAAGAAAGGCAGTCAGCAGAAACCTCTCCCACAGCCTGCCTGGTCGTCAGGTGGGTGAGACACCCTCCCCTAGGCCCTCTCCCCCAGTACCTGGCGCCGGGGCTGAGGAAGATGCAGGAACCATCAGGGGCCCACCCGCAGTAGGGGTCCTGACTGCCGATACAGTTCCTAGAGCAGACAGGTGACCCAGCGGGTCCATCAACCACAGTCCCCTACAAGGTACTTCTGACTGCCAGTTCCAGGAGTCCTTGTGACAAATCTTTGCGCTAGGGGCTACTTATTCCCCCACTTTCTAGATAAGGCGCAGGACAGTTCACTTTTGCCCAAGTGGGAGCCCAGGCGTCATTATTGCCATGATGGCGGGCTCAGGGAAGGATTTCTCCGTGTTGAGGGCTCACGCTGAGCCTAGGGGCGTACCAGAACTTTACATCTGATCTTGCCACCCATTTTAAAGGCAGAGAGACAGCTGTCTCCCTGGTCCCCAGCTTTTGCTCCTGCCGCTCTTAAAGATGTCAGTCAGATCTCATACAGCCCTCTGCCCACAGCCCTCCAGGGCTCCCACCCCTGAAAGCCCAAGCCTCCCCCTGGCCCACAGGACCCTGCCCCTGCACAACTGCCCCACTCCCCTTGCTGTCCTCCCCTCTTCCTTCTCTCCTGCTCGCTCACTCTGCTCCAGCCAATCGGGCCTCCTTGCTGTTCTTCCAACATAAAAGGCCCACTCCTGCCCCAGGGCCTTTGCACGAGCTGTGTCCTCTGCCTGGCTCATTGACTCATCGCTCAATGAGTCAGGGCGCTGTTGGGCCCTGGACTTGAACTCGGCTCTCCCGGCTTCCCATGCTCATTTCCCCTTGCCTCCCCCTCACCTCCGCAGCCTGCACCAGGGGGCACTCACTTCATGCACCCTGAGTACTGCTGGCAGCGGGCCACGGGCACGCGGACCACACAGCGGGGGAAGGCTGCCAGCAGGCCACCTGAGGCTGTGTCCAGCTCCAGGCTCAAGAGCCGCCGCCCTGCCTCGCCACTGCCCGACCGTCCACACCTGCAGGTGAGCAGATTGGCAAGACTCGAGGGCGAGCCCCATCTCCCCGCCCACCGGTCCCACCTCCCGACCTCTGCCCACTCCACCTGTCTGGTCGGTAGGTTTCAAACTCCTCCAGGAAGACACTGGGCCCAGTGGTGCCCGAGGTGCTGGCGTTGGGCCAGATGAGGAACTTGAGGACGGTGCCCACCTCGGAGCCCAGGAAGACAACAGTGTGGTTGCCCCAGGGGCCAGCGCCCACGTCCACAGCCACTCGCGTCAGCTGGTGCCTGGCGCCAGGGTGGGCAGGGGTTAGACTGGTCCCATAGCCCCTGCGGTGCCCTGGGCATGTGTAGAGACACCACCCATGCCAGGCGGGTGCACATCACAGAGAGACAGACCTCCAAGGTGGGCCCCAGGCTGGGCCTGTCTCCCCCTTCACCTCTCTCCCCGCCACCACCCCGTCCCCACCACGCGGCCCTAGGTCGCTGCATACTCAGCTGTCTGGAGGGCCTGGCTGCAGCAGGACTGCTCTCCCCCTTGCCCTCATGCCCACAGGTGGCCCCCTTCTTCCTCCCCACCCACCACCCTGGCCTGGGCTCTCGTCACCACCCACTGCCCCACCGGACCCCAGCCATGCATGGGGACTGACCGCATTAGAGTCCGCACGATCCAGGGTGCGTGGCCCAGAGAGGGCACCGCTTCGTCCATCAGGGGGTGGGTTTTGACAAAGTTGAGGATCTCATCGGGGAAGGCGCTGGAGGCGTTGTACTGCATGCCAGGAGCTGCACAGCACCCGGGTCTAGGTGGGGAGGAAGTGGTGGTCAGGGTGGCCTCGCACATCCCTACAGAGGGGCTCTCATTTGCCAGGGGACCTGCTGCCCTGCCCAAAGGGCCTCAGTCTTCTGCATCTGTGTAATGGGTACAGCTGAACTCAGCCCCACAAAATCCACCTGGAAACTACATTAAAAACTAATGATGTAATGTATGGCGATTAACATAACAATAAAAAATTAAAAAAAAAAATCCACCCAGAAGTCCCAGCCCTTCGTCCTAGGGTCAGGACACCCCACCTGGGTACCTGGTTTGGGATCAAGGGGGCTCTCACCGGGGCCGTGGCACCTGATCCTCCGGCACGGGTGTCCAGATGGACTCAGGGGACTTCTGCTCACGGAAGCGGCCTTCAAACACAGCGGCCACCTGAGTCATGTCAAAGGCGCAGACAGCCGAGCCGGGGATGCTGGGGGAGTTAGGGGAGAGGCAGCGGTGAGCCTGGTGGAGGGCACTGCCTTGGACAAGCGTGCTGGAGAGCCTTTGTCCCGGTGAAGCTGTTAGATGTTCCGTCCCCTGGGCCAGAGATGCCACCCATCCGCTCCAGTCACTCTGCTTCCTCAGCAGGGCTCAGACTGGACCACAGGCTGGCTCCTCCATGGCCACCTGTGTCCCTCCGTGGCCACCCATCGTCACTTGCCTGGACGTCCAGTCTCCCAGATGTCACTCTTGCCCCCTTTCAACCCATTCCCTAGGGGGCTTTCCAAAAATGCACATCTGACCTTGTCTCTCTTCTGCTCCTCACTCTGCCATGGCTCCCTAGAGCTCTCAGGATACAGTCCAGGCTCCTCCCAGTGGCTCATCACCTCTCTGCCCTCATATCCTCGACTCTCCCCCTTGCCTCCTCCTCTCCAGCCACGGGGGCCTCCTCCTTATTATTTAAACATAGGGAACTCACTACAGCCTCAGGGCCTTTGCACATGCTATTCCTTCAACTTGGAATGCTCTTCCCTCTTCTGCCATCTCACACCCACTGGTGGCTCATTCCAATGTCCCCTCCTCCAGGAAGCCCTCTTTGACCCCCTCTTCTAAAGGCAGAAGATGAGGACACCCCCCATCTGGCCCCTTCTGACCAAAGGGCCATGGAGGGTCAGTAGCTGTGTTTGTCCCACCCCAGTCTGGGGCTCATGCCACTCGGGAGTCCAATCTGACCCAGCCCAGGACCCAGGGAATATATGATGAATGTGGGAGCTCCCTGCTCCTCTGCCCCCAGTGCCCCAGTTTGCTCCCCTCGGGGCCCTCTGACCTGTTGCTGGGGGTGGAGAAAACAGCCAGGACCACGGGCCGGCCCCCCAGGCTGACCACGCCCGTGACGGCCTGCAGCACGTTGAAGTAGAAGTGGGAGTCCCCAGGCACAGAGCAGTTGAGCCGCGCCTTCAGGAAGGATGTCCACTGCTTCTCCAGCACCCGAGGGGAACCCCCCAGGTCATTCTTGCACACCCGGGCCACGCGGGCCACCACCACCTGGTGCAACAGCAGATAAAATGGGGGCCTGAGCCCTGAGTCCGGGAAGGCTGCCCACAGGCTGCACTGGCCATCACCCAGGCCAGGAGGGAGGAGTCTGTCACTGGCTCACTGTGCGACCCCAGTTAGTCACCATACTCCTCTGCACCCCATTCCGCAGCAGACACATGGGGATGTCAGGGGTGGCTATCCCAGGCCAAATCTCACGTGCTTACGGATTGCTCACTATGTACCAGGCACGTAGTCCTCACCATCTCCTACACTCCTCCCAAACTCTACAACGGAGGGGACCGATATCCCCATTGTACAGATGGGGAAACTGAGGACCAGAGAAAGAGAAGTGACTGGCCCAATGTCACACTAGTAGTAAATGGGGAAGAATTCTCACTGTCCAGCTGCCTGGTGGAGTGAGGAACAGGATAGATGAGTAGGTGGAGGGGTGGCAGGATGAGTGGATAGACGGATGGATAGATGAACAAATTTGAAGGAGATAATGATGGATAGTTAGAAGAATAATGAAGGAGATGATGGATGGATGAATGGATGGATGGGAAGAAGGATGTGCGTATGGATGAATGGACAGATGGGAGATAAATGGGTGGGTGGGTGCATGGATGGGTGGGTGCATGGATGGATGGGTAAGTGGATAAATGGGTGGTTGCGTGGAGGAGGAATAGATGGATGGGCAGATGAAGAAGAACATAAGGACATATCAATGGATGAGTAGATCCATGAGTCGAAGGATGAGTTGATGCATGAGTCGATGGATGGGCGGATGCATGCGTAGATGGATGGGCGGATGCACGCGTAGATGGATGGGCGGATGCACGCGTAGATGGATGAGCGGATGCATGGGTAGATGGATGGGCGGATGCATGGGTAGATGGATGGGCGGATGCATGAGTCGATGGATGGGCGGATGCATGCGTAGATGGATGAGCGGATGCATGGGTAGATGGATGGGCGGATGCATGGGTAGATGGATGGGCGGATGCATGGGTAGATGGATGGGCGGATGCATGGGTAGATGGATGGGCGGATGCATGCGTAGATGGATGGGCGGATGCATGCGTAGATGGATGGGCGGATGCATGCGTAGATGGGCGGATGCATGGGTAGATGGATGGGCGGATGCATGCGTAGATGGATGGGCGGATGCATGGGTAGATGGATGGGCGGATGCATGGGTAGATGGATGGGCGGATGCATGGGTAGGTGGATGAGCGGATCCATGGGTAAATGGATGAGCAGATGTATGGATAGACAGAACATTGACTGGCATGGATAAATAAGTTATGGGGGGGTAGACAATTGGATATACCAAAGGGTGGACAGATAGATGAAGAGATGAATGAACTAATGAAGAGGATAGATAAGTAGATTGTTAAGTATATGAATGAATGCACAGGTAGCTGGATAAATGGGTAAGTAAGGAAATGAGTGGGAGGTAAGGTAGATGAGCAGATGGATGGATAGATGGATGATGGTTGAGTGGATGGGTTGGCAGATAGGTAAATGGATAGATAGATACATGAGTTGATGGAATTATGGGTGGGCTGAAGAACACATAGATGGGTGAGTGAGAAGGTGGCTGAGTAGGAGGGTGAGTAGGCAGATGGATGGACAGCGGATGAAGGATGGATAAATGGTTGAGAGATGGGCGGGTGGACAGGTGAATAGCAACAACACCAGGACTGGAACCCAGAGGTGTTACCTGCCTTCAAACCCATGAACCTCACCCAGGGTTGTGGGCACCAAGGCCGCTCCATAAATGTCTTCCAGCCTCAGAGGCCTGGTCCTGGCTGGAGTGGAGGGTCTTGAGGATCAGAGGTGGAGGACGGAACCTCTTGCCCCAGGTGGAGATTCATGGATCCACCTCTACTCCCCACTTCCCACGATCAGAGCCTCTCAGCTCCATGCCCCACCACCAGTGCCTCTCAGGGGTAGGAGAGAGAGGACCTTACCTTCTCCAGGTAGTTAAACTCCATCGCGATCTCCCGGAAGAAGAAGTAGATGTGGCTGCCCCACTCCACCGCATGGACAAAGTAGGGCTCTGTAGGAGAGGAGGGGTCAGAACTCAGCCCCTAACATGAGAAATGGAGTTTCCGGGGCTGTGAACACATCAACTCAGGTGAATGCTTTTACAGTGAAGGGGGGACATTGGCCAATTACCCAGGCAAAATAAAATAGACTCAAAGATTTTTGGGGGGGTGTTGGGTGTCCGAATCCTAAAATCACTGTGTCTACCCTCCACAAACAGCAACATCTACTACTATTTTTGTCACCTTCTTCCCTCATGTGTTGAAGAGCTAAGTTCCCGCTATATCCCCCTTGTTCCATTTCAGGTTTCCAAACCACCCATTTCCAGCAAGTTCTACTTTAGATCCAACTGAAGTCTTTCCTCTAGCTTTGTCTTCAAAGAGGTCAGTAGGTTCCAAAGATGAGATGGGAGTCCCTCTCTGTCTCCTCTGGGACTCTTATTCTGGTGGGGGGATTTGATGAATGCCTGCCCCACCTTTGAACCACTTGGAGTCATGTTTCACGGTTCGCAGAGTGGGCCGGTCCCCCAGGCTGCGGTAGATGACAGCATCGATGGCTAGGAAGTCGGTAACTGTGGCGGTGAAGAGCATTCCTTCTGGATGGGCGTGATTTGAGGGGAAACGGGTGAGAAGTTACATCACAGAGGCCAGGGGCGGGGTGGGTCAAAACCTGATCTTCCAAGACTGAGCCCAGAGCCCAAGGAAGCTCCTGTCCCTAGACCGAGCCCTGACCCCACCTAAGCCTGAGCCCAGGCTGATCTCCAGCTCCTCCAGCTGAGCCCTGACCTTGGCTGAGTGCCGACCGTGCCTGAGATTCTCTGTTTCACAGCCACCTTCATAATAACCCGCCTCCAAGAGTGGAAAATGCCACACGGGTCAGGGTTGGGGCCCCAGCAGATGGTCAGAGCTGGGGGCACTCACCAGAGAAGAGAGCAACGTTGGCATGTTTGGGGTCGTACGGGCAACGGGCCATGCCGCTAATGTTGTCCCCGAGGGGCTGCAGTGTGTCCATCTGCAGGGGGGATGGGGCCTGAGTGACAGCGTTCCTGGCCACACCTGGCAGCCACCCCCCCCCCCCCGAGGAATCCTGCCTCCACCTTGGATGCTGTGTGGTTTGGTCAGCCACTTAAACTCTCTAGAGCTTAGTGTACTGTTCTGCGAGCCGGTCTAAGAGTCAATTCTAGTTAATCCTATAACTGGCTTGTAGCTTAAGTGAGCTATGGCTTCCCGGATCTCCTTTGGAAGCCTCCTCTGGAGCTCCTGGTGAGGGGCCGAGGAGGGCATATCCAGGAAGGCTTCCCGTAGGAGGTGACGTGATCTGGGGAAAGTGCCCGGCCAGCAGAGGGCAGGTGAGCCAAGACCAGGAGGTTGGACCTGGGGCTTCAGGGCCTGGAAGGGCGGAGACTCACGCTGTAGTTGGCACACACGGGGTTGAAGGCATTGGAACCGCACACGAAGAGCGTGGATTCGTCCCGAAGAAGCAGCACCTTTACAAAATTTCGACACTCGCCCTGGGGTGGGGCGGGAAGACAGAAGTCATGGTGGGCGTGGTCACGGGTGTGTGCCTAGTATCGAGGGCTGGAGGGGCTGCGGGGCGGGGCCGGAGGTGTGGGCGTGGCCAGGACAGGGACCACATCAGGGGCTGAAACGGGACTGGATCTTCCAAGTGACTGAGGAACCCGCCAAGGCGCAGAAATACTTTGCATCGGCGGCCACTGAAGGGATGGAGTTCCGGCAAGACCAAGGCTGGGGGCGTGGCCATGCCTAAGGACCACTTGGGGCCGTGGCCAGGCTCTCGGGGCGCAGCCATGGCAAAAGGAGGGTTCTAGCCGCGGATGGAGACAGAGGAACATTTGCCCCGAACTGGGCCGGGTTGGGGCGTGGCTGGAGGCGTGCCCAGGTCCCACTCACCTCCTGCTTGCCCTTCATCCGACACACGTTGATGTCACTGGGGTTGGAGGGCCAGGTCAGTTTCTGAGAGCAGAGTCAGCGGTAAGGGGAGCGGGATCCCTGCCGCCCAATTCTTGCTCCCCAGCCCGTGTCAGGGCCCCCTGGCAGGAGCCTCAAGTGCTGCCCCCACCCCTCCCACCTGGGCCCCCTCCTCACCCGCTGGTACTGCAGCTCCGTGGTCGTGGGGGGCTCCAGCTCCACCCGGTACAGGTTGTCCCTAGGGGAGAGGTGCAGCTAGTGAGGATGGGAGCCTCCAACCCCCCGCCTCCACTTTCCATTCTCCTGGCGGCAGAAGTGTGTCCCACACATAACGTGCAGGGGTGTGCCAGTGCCTCAGCCACTAGAAACTGCAACACTGAACATGCCCCCGCGTGCTCGTGAGTGCCATCACACGCTTCCTCCGGTCCTAAAGTGACCCACAGGTTCTAGCACACCCCATACGCCTTGACATGCCACTTCAAGCTTACACGCCCCACGGCCTTGGGGGCCTACTCCCAACATGATGAACTATCCAGTGCCCTTCATCAGGTGCCATCAGGTGCCCCTCCCACCACCTCTCAGTCTCCCCAGGCTCTTCCCCCCCGCCCCCACCGCAGAAACTGCCTTGGTCAAGGTGAAGCTTGACTTCCCTGTCCTCCTCCCCCTCGTGCAGTGTCTCACTGGCCCGGCCCCCCTCCTTCTCCTGGGAACTCCTCGGGGACCGGGCTCCCCTCCCACCTCTCCAGCCCCTCAGTCTCTCACCACTCCCCCGATGCCCAGGCTGGGTCCTTGGGCCTCTTCCCTCCCCAGCCGCTCCCTTCCCGGGCAGCCTTGTCTACTCTCCCCCCCTGTCTATGGCAGGATGACACCCACAGTCCTGTCTCCAGCCGGGCCCTCCCCTGAGCTCCAGACTCGGGGGTCCAGCGGATCCCGGAGGTCTCTTTGTGGGGGGCTCCCGGGCATCTCATACTCAGCTCGACCACACTGCACCCGACTGTCCCCACACCTGCTCCTGCCTTGTCATTCATCTTGGCTGAGGCCACTCTGTCCTTCCAGGGGCAAAGGCCACAACTTGGGAGGCACCCTCAACTTGCCACTTCTCCTCACCTCCCACATATCAGCCAATACTGTCAGCTCTGCCTTTAATGTCTACCAAGAATTTACCCACTTCTCATGCACTCCACGGCCACCACCCTAGTCCACCCTGAACCAGGGCAGTTGCCTTCGCCTTGGTTCCCCTGGCTCCAGCCCTCGGTCCGTCCTTCCCACAGCAATCAGAGGGCACCTATGAGCACCTGAGTCAGGACCCCCTCCTCTGCCCACAGCCTTCCAGGGCTCCCCCTTCACTGGGGTAAAAGCCCATGTCCTCCCTGTGGTCCCCAAGACCCCACACGACCTGCCCGGTCCCCTCCCTGCCTTCCCTTCCTCCCCGTCTCCCAGTCACCCATTCTGCTCCAGCCAATCGGGCCTCCTCAATGTTCTTCCAACACACCAGGCCGGATCCTGCCCCAGGACCTTTGCATAGATTGTGCTCTCTGCCTAGATTTTCTCCCTCTCCCCCGAGATGTCCCCATGGCTGGTTCCTCATCACTCAGGTCTCAACTCAAATGTCCGTTTTCCGAGAAGCCCTAGAGCCCCACATCAGCACCTTCTATAGAAACCCAGGGAATTCTGACCAAAGAACTGTCCCCACCTACAAACACACCATAGCAGACTCCAGACTGTAACCACAAGTGGAGTTCAGTCAGCACCCTTTATATAGTCCCACCCCAAAGATGCCAATTTGTACTCCAGCCAAACAATGTGGTCCATCGTGCAAACGTCCCCAAAATGCCACCACCAGCTCCCCACACCTCACCCTGCACTCTGCCCGACAATCCCTCATACCTGTCCCCGATGAACAGGGTCCTGTTGACCCGCAGGACTCGCTGGATGTTAAGGTCGTCAGCACCGTCTGTGGGGGTCAGGCGTCCTGGCCCGCTGCCCACGAACACGGGGTAGTGGTTCAGGTCTGGGGGAGGGGTGTGATCCAGGGCTGGGGTGAACCTGGTCTGGTGAGCCCTGAAGGAAGTGGGCAGCCGACCCAGTTGGGAAGCAAGACCCTCCCTCCGGACCCCTGCTCCCCCCGGGACCCCCACTCACAGTCCCTGGGGGCCACGCTAAGTGGCGGCGGCTCCTCGGGGAAGAGGCCGTTGGCTCCCCCCAGCAGCAGCAGTAGGAGCAGTGGGGCCGGGCGAGGAGGGGGCGCTCGCGGGGTCCGCATGGCGAGGTCGGGGCGACGAGAAGTGAGACCTGCGGGCGAGGGGCCTGGCGGTGAGCTGTGCGGCCTGCAGTTCCGACCTCCGCCGAGAGATGGCGCACGCGAGCCGCAGTGGCCTGGACCTTCAAGTACCCAAAAACCACTCCCCATGGGGTAATGATAAAACATAACACAAACCTCGGCAATAATAGTAACGCCAGCACTTATTTAATTATCAGAAAGACTTTCTAACCACAACGTAGTGAGAGCTCCGGAAATGGTTTTGAACCAAAAACTAATAATGACAATATTTAAATGACTTTGAAATGAAATCATATTAAATAATTAAAAAAACAAATAATCACGATAATGATAGACACAACACTTAACAACACGTACTTAAATAATTCAATCTCAAAACATATATTCAAGAAATCTTACAATTAAAACACAACAATCCTGGGGCGCCTGGGTGGTTCAGTCAGTTCAGCGACTGACTCTTGATTCCCGCTCAGGTCGTGATATCAGGGTCCTGAGATTGAGCCCCTCGTGGGCCTCCCGGCCCAGCGCGGAGTCTGCTTGTCCCTCTCCCTCCCCCCCCCCAACCGCTTGCTCGCTCGCTCTCAAATAAATTAATAAATATATCAAATCTTTAAAAAAATAAACCACAATCTTAAAATGAAAGTCTTAAAAAAAATTTTCAGTCTCTCAGAATTTTATAAACCACAATCTGGGAGTTGCCATACTTTAGAATCGTAGAATGTTCCAGCTGGCCGGGGACCTCAGAGGGGCCCCCGTGAGTCTGACTTCCTTCCCAAGTCCAGGCTTTCTGGCCTCTGCTGGAATACCTCTGTGACAGGCACCTCACTACCCCTCAAAGGAGCTTGCTTCCCGCTCCTGTTCAAGGTAATTTGGAGAACCTGCCGGGTTGTGCAGCATGGAGACTCCCTCCCGGTGATGATCGGTTGGTGGAAGTGTGAGCAGAACTCACCCTCTGGAACCCAGCCCTCCACATCCCTACCAGCAGGGGTGCAGTCTGGAGGTCCCGAGTAAGAAGCCTGCAGCCTCGTCCTTCCGGGAAGCCACAGGCAAGCCCTGTGCCTCAGTTTCCCCATCTGAGCAGCAGGGACATCACCACGCCCTGTCCTGGCCTCAGAGCTCCAAGATTCTGAAGCCCTGGAGGTGAAGGTGGTCGGGACCTTTGGCCCTGGAGTGCCTGCCTTCTGAGGACTCAGGGCCAAAAAACAGGAAGGCCTTGCGTGGACCAGCAGAGCTTCCTCTCCATGACCCTGGACTTCCAGTATTTGTGACTCAGCAGATGCCCGGATTCCACGTGTTCAGGGGACATGCCTCTGCTTCCTTAAGAGCTTCCTTCCCTGGCTCCTCCCTTGGTCTGCAGCCTCCCATGGCTCCCAGTGACTCCTATCTAGGTCCCAGCCACTGCATAGCAGTCAAGGCCCCCAGTGTGGCCTCCAGCCTGCGGCTGCCTACTCCACCCTCAGGCCACTGCCCTCCCCCACTCCAGCCTCCTCCCCCACAACACCTGCCTGGGTCATCCCGGCCTCTGAGGGGCTCTGTCCGTTTTTTTTTTTTTTTTTAATAAACATTTTTCTTTTTATATTGTGTTAAATATATATACCATAAATTTACTATCTTAACCATTTTTAAGTGCACAGTTCAGCGGCACGAAGCACACTCACCCTGTTGTGCAGCCACCCCCACCCTCCATCTCCAGAACTTTCCATCTCCCTACATGGCGACTCTGTCCCCACGAAGCATGGACTCCCCACCCCCTGCCCCAGCCCTGGCTCCCACCCTCTCCTCTCTGTCTCTGTGGACGGGACTCCTCTGGGGACCTCCTGGGAGTGGGGTCCTCCTGCGGGATGTGCCCTTCTGGGTCTGGCTCCTCTCACTGAGCGCAGTGTCCTCGGGGTCCCTCCGCGTCGTGGCAGGTGTCAGGGTCCCTTCCTTTCTAAGGCTGGAGCGTGTTCCCAAGCATGGATGGACCACACCGTGTTTATTCATTCACCTGCCGGACACTGAGGTTGTCTCCACCTCTTGGCTGTTGTGAATAAGGCTGCTATGAACTTGGGGTTGCAAACAACTCTTTGAGACCCTGCTTTTAATTCTTTTGGTCTAGACCTAGGATCACATGGTAATTCTATGTTTAACCTCTTCGGGGAACCGCCAGACCGTTTGCCATAGCGCTGCCCCCCGCCTCACATTCCCACCAGCAGCCCGTGAGCGTTCCCATTTCTCCACATCCTTGCTAACATGTGTTATTTCCTGGGTTTGCCATCCCAGAATGGGTGTGAGGTGATGCCCTGTGCATTCTGGCCCATGTTTTATCAGAACAATATTTAACGTAAGAACCTTCCAAACAAAGCTTCCATTCACTGGCCATGCAGGGCTCCAGAGTCAGGCTGCAAGGGTTCAAATCCCAGCTCGGCCATTTACATGCTGTGTCATCCTGGACAGGTTCTGCCTCTGGGCCTCGGTTTCCTCATCTGTAAAACGGGCATGAGAACAGGACTGATCTCATAGGCCTGTGGCGGGTATTAGTGCAGCACCTGGCATAGCACAGGTGCTCAGTAAATGCTAATTATTATGATTCCTGTTGTTGCTGTTGCCATAGTAAGTACCAGAAGTTGGGGCTGGCTGGTTTCCGGGAATTACTTCATAGAGCCCCCCACTGGCTCTAGCGGGAGTGATGTAACAGTTAGCCCATCCTGCAGATGTGAACACTGAGGGTCTGATTTGGGGGCTATGGTCCCACCAGAGAGGATGTGGCAGTTGGGTCTAACCCAGGGCTCTCTGGCTCCAGGATTTTGCTCCTAGGTATTGAGCATCCTAATGACCGTAACAAGATCAATAACCACCCAGCCCATTCCCTCAACCCTCAACCCAGACAGGCTATAGCAGTAACTTAATACCCAAGTGCATGGACAGGCAGACTGAGGCCCCAGGTCAGGATGGGACCTCATGGCTAACTTTTTCTCCTGGTTTTCCTAACCTTGTGATGCAGCAACTGGAGGCTGGGAAGGGGTTCATCTGCCCCCTCTGTCCATCTGCCGCCAGCCCCACAGATCCATCCAAGGGCCCCTGGGACCCACGCTGGGCTTTCTTTGCCCGAACCTGTTTCTCCTACCAGTTCCTCGACTTAAGAACAGCCCCGGCATCCCCTAGCCAAAGAATGGGGTGTTGACTTCCCTGTCCCCTCCCTGTCCCCCAAGTGCTCTGTAGCCCAGCCCCCACCTCCTCCTGCCTGGTCTCCTGGCCTCCAATCCTGCCCCTTCAGTATCCTCCTCAAGGTAGCAAAGGAATCTTTCTAGAACTCAAATCTCACCTGTTTTTCCCCTGCTCTAAACCAGAGTCTCTGCCCCTTGGCACTGTTGACATTCAGGGTGACTCTTCTCTCTGGGGGGCTGTCCTGGGGACTGTGGGTGTGTTGAGCAGCATCCCTGCCCCCCCCAACTTGATGCCAGGAGAAACCCCAGTGTGACAACCACAGATTTCCCCAGACATTTATCCAGTGTTCCTTGGGGGGCAAAACCAGCCCCAGCTGAGAACTTCTGCTCTGAACCCTTCTATGGCTCCCTAGTGTCCTCAAAATGAAGTCCCAACTCCTCCCCTCCATTCCATCTCCACCTCTGGACATCATCTGCACATGCTGTTCCCTCTGCCTGGCACACCTTCCTCCTGCTTCCAGTAACCTGGTGAACTTGTTCTTCTCAGACACCTCCTCCAGGAAGCCTTCCCAGATCAGCCTAGATGGGCTTCCTCCAGGCTCCCACGTGCCAGTGTGTCCCCCATTAGTGCCCTGATCCCCCTACCTTCTAACTGCCTGCCTGTCTGTCTTCCCCACTGGACTGTGAGCCTCCTGGGAGGGCAGGACAGGGTCTTGGCCACCACTGTGTCCCCAGCACCCAGCACAGGGCCATGCATACAGTGGAAGCTCAATAAATAATAAAGGTGGCAAACACCAAGCACTTACTATGTGCCAGGCGTTGTAAAAATCCACACAGCACACCCAAGAGGTGGGTGTTGTTAACATGCCCCTTATACAGATGGGGAAACTGAGGCGCAGGGCGGCAACGTCATGGACGAAATGGAGCTGAGGCTGATACCGCTCAGTCAACATTAGTTATTTTGACTCTAATGCAGAACTGAACCCCACATGCTTTTTGGGGGGAGTCCAGGCCACGATGGGGCCCACTCACTGCACCTGGCCTCAGTTTAGCCCCTGCCCTGGGGTTACTGGAAGCCTCAGCACCTCCCCCCCCAAGACCGTCTGCTTCTCTCTGTGAAACTCGCAGCGCCTCTGTCAGCAGCCACCTGGCACCCGCCCGTCCGGATGAAGCCCCACCCCCTGCCCGAGCACCTGGCCACCTGGAGCCACCACCAGGGCCAGATGGGGGGCGCTGCGTGGCCAGCCTGTGCACCCCACGGCGTGGGGGGGCATCCTTTCACCCACGTGTTTGCCTGCCCGTGGAAGGGGTTTGCCTCCTGCCTGCAGCCCTGGGGACACACAGGAGGAACCGTCATAAGGCCACAGAGCACCAGCCCCCCTCCAGGAGGCCTCACGCTGTGGCAGGGACTCTCTGCTGGAACCCCGACCATCACTCCAACTCTTGGCACACGGTCCCACTGTACAGATGAGAAGACTGAGGCAGAGGTAGAAATCCCTTAAAGCCACCGTACTTTACCTCTCAGGTCCTCAGGTGGCCCCTGGACCGGACCGTCTTCCCTGCACCTCAGTTACTGTAACTTTGACATAGGCTCCAGTTTCCTTCTGGAAAACTTCTCCCACCTGGCACTTCTTCAGGCCAAGGTGTCTGGGCTACCCTTGGCCATGGGACTTCAGTATAAATTTTAGGATCAGCTGGTAAGTTCCAAACGACAGATAAAACATAAAGCCTGTTGGGGTTTTCACCGGAACGGTGCTGAACGGATGGATCAAGCTGACCTCCTGACTGGCAGCTGGTGCTCCCCGCCCCCAGCTGGAGCTTGCTCTGGCACCCCGGCCTCAGCTGGCGGCTCAGGCCGCGCCTGGGAGTCCTCCCCCAGCTCCCCCCAGCTCCCCCCAACACCCGGCCCCCCCCAGCCTCATTCCCTCACCCTCACGCCCAATGCCAGCAAGTCATGTGGGCTCTGCATTCAAGTTTATCCAGAATTCTCACTCCTTTCCAGTCCGTTCCTGGTCAGCCCCCATTGTCTCTCGCCCAGACCCGCGCAGTCCCCTCCACCCTGGTCCCAGGCTGCAGCCCTCATCCCCTCCACCGTCCCTCCTCCCCGCAGCGGCCACCAGAGGGCGCCTGTGAGCCATCGAGTCAGGTCGTCCGTTCTCTGCCCACAGCCCTCCAGGGCTCCCACCTCCCTGGGGGAAAGCCTCTTCCCTGCTGCCCTCAAGACCCTGCACCACTTGTCCCCAGCCCCCTCCCCGCCCTCACTTCCTCCCCATCTCCCCCTCGCCCACTCTGCTCCAGCCACACGGGCGCCCCCCAACAAGGCAGGTGCAGTCCTGCCCCAGGGCCCCAGGGAAGGATAACCACATCTGTCCTTACTTCAGGTCTCTGCTGCAATACCACATCTTCAGAGACAGCCCTCCCAGCGCTACCCCCCTATACTCCAGGAGCCTCTACCCTTTCCATGCACCGCTATGCCCCTCCCTACCCGGTATCACACTCTCAAAGTGTCCAATTTAGACCCTTTCTCCTCCGAATATGGTCCTCAGACCGGCAGCATCAGCCTCACTTGGAGCCCTTAGAAATGCAGAGCCCCCGTGGGGCACCTGCGTGGCTCCGGTGGTTGAGGGTCTGTCTGCCTTGGCTCAGGTCACGGTCTCCAGGTCCTGGGATCCAGCCCCACGTCGAGCCCCAAGGCAGGCTCCCAGCTCAGCAGGGGGTCCGCTTCTCCCTCTCCCTCTGCCTCTCCCCCTGCTTGTGCTCTCTCAAATGAATATATAAAATCTTAAAAAGAAAAAGAAAAAGAAATGCAGAGCCCCAAGCCCCACCCCAGACCCACCAACCGGAGCCTGCGCGTAGTAAGATCTCACAGGGATCAGCATGCGCAACAATCTTCGTGCATGGGTACCCCCAAATAAAATAATCATCCACACATCAGCCTGTTCAGAGCCTGTCTGCCCCCCTGGACGGGGAGCCCTGTGACGGCAGTCTGGGGTGTGACTTGGTCAATGATGTGTCCCCACAGCATCTGGCACACCACTGGTGCTCGATAATGTCTTGTTGTAAGTGAATGAACTAAGTGTCCACATCAGGCGTGGACTCCAGATCTGCCCTCCTCCCTGGTTCCACTTGGCCCATGTCCACAGGAGTGTGGGTCCCCCCACGCATGTCCACAGGCCCCGATGTCCACAGCACGTAACAGCCTCTGTGTGTTCACACATATCCATAGATGCAACCACAGCACACGTGTGTGCCCCAGCCATGGCGGGCCGTCTGCACGTGTGTGCACACGCCCATGTGTTGGAGTTTATATACCCATCCCCCCCATGAAGCTGCTGCCTGCCACCCCCTGGCCATCAAACAGTTTCCGAGGACCTCAATCCCCTGTGGGCACCAGGCTGGCCAACCCCTGGGTCTAACCTTGTTGGTGGATTGAGGAAACTGAGGCCCAGAATGCGGGCTGGGTGGACAACACTGTTGGCTGAAGAGCTCCAGGTTAGCAGCTTGGTCTCCAGCATCACGCGGCCCAGGTTCAAATCCCGGCTCTGCCCTCCGATGGTTCCCCCCACCTCCGCTGTGTGGGCCTTGGTTGCCCCGCCTCTAAGCAGCAGGTGACTACAAGTCCAAACCTACAATGTTGCGGATGGGAGGACATAATGTAGACCAGCGCCATCCAACAGAAAACTGCGCCCACACGTGTCCTTTTCAATTTCCAGGCAGCCACATTCAAAAGGGGAAATTCATTTTAATAATGTGTTTTATTTAACCCAATAGATCCAAAATACTGTTATTTCCACCAGTAATCAATGTAAAAATGATCAACGAGACATTTCGACTTGCCATTTTTCGCATTTAATCTTTGGAATCTGGTACGTGTTTTACGTTTAGAGCATATCTCGATTCGGGCCAGCCACACGTGATTCAACAGCCACACGTGGCCAGTGGTCGCTGCTGCTGACATCTCAGCTCCAGAAATAAGCCCAGAGCTAGGAAGGATTCCCCCATTCACTCAGCTTTAGCAGGGAAGTTCTACTTTCGATCTATCTTAAATCCCTCTTGCTTCCAGAGGCTCCCAGAAGCTAAAAGCCTGGGGGCTGGAGATTTGGTCCCTCCTGGAGCCTGAGCATTTCCCGCTGGGGCTTTTGAGAATTTGGGCTTGAAGGGCAATGCCACCGTCCTCTCTGATCCCTCTTCCCCCAAGCAACTCTTGGCAAGCTCAGCCCACACCATGCTCAAAGGCCTGCAATGGCTCCCTAGTACCCCACAGAAGAATGAGCCGATTTCTGTGTGCTGACATTTAAGGATCCCTCCCACCCTGGGAATGACCTTAACCTTCACTTGCCCTCATCTCCTGCCAGGCATGCCCAGAATTCACCAGTCCCACATTCAGGTCTTTGCTCAGGCTGTCCCCTCTGCCAGGGGGACGTCTTCAGCCTTCTCAAGGCCCAGCTTCTCCCCAGGAACCCCCTCAATCACCCAGACATAGTCACCTTGCTTTTGCCCCTCGAAGCCCCCCAGCCAACTCCTGCTCACCATCTATATCAGCTACATGTGGATGTCCCCTTCTCCAGGAAGCTTTCCTTGATTGCCCTGGCTGAGCTTCAGTGTCCCTGGGCTCCCCCAGCCACCGTTCCTCTCTCACCTCCACCCAACCTCACCAACCTGGGAGCTTCTGTGTCCAGCTCTGGCTCCCTGTACCTTACACCAGGAGCTGTCCATTCACTCCTTAGATGAGCAATTACTGTGTGCCCGCTGTGTGCTAGGCACTGTTCCAGGCACGGGGACACGGCAGTGACCAAGACAGTGGCAAAGCCCTGCCCTTGTGGGGCCCCCATCCCACGGGGGAGATGGGGGGGTACGCATGTTACCAAATGACGGTAAGAATGGCAGGGGGTGGCAAAGGGGCTGCTCAGGTGCGGGGTTAGGGGACCCCTGGGGGGAGTGACATTCCGTCTGCGGCCTCGGGATTGAGGAGGGAACAGCAGCGAAGATGTGGGGAAGGGTGCTCCACAAGGGCAAAGGCCTGGGGGCTGGAACTGTTCCAGGAGCACTGGGAAGGTCCCGGCGGGTGGAGGGAGGCTGCCCTATCTCGAGAGAGGGCCCCTGGGATTCTCCCCCTTCTCCAGACCGGACACTGCGCCTCAATTTTCTGCGCTATAACTTCAGGCACCACACCAGGGCCCGGTACGCAGGTGTTTACTTGACATGAAGTGGCCTCGCTGGGTGGCCTCGGGCCGGCAGCTCACCCTCACTGGGTCCCTCTGGGCCACAGCAGGGGACTCTGTGACGCTGGGCCAGGCTCGGAGCCCCTGTTTCTCCATGTGCCACGGCCGGGATGGGGGCGGGATGCCCGTTTCCAGTTCCATAGAAGGAGCTGCTGTCAGCCTGATGGCCCCAGGATTCCAGCTCCGGGGCCCGGTGTCCCCGGGGGGATCGAGTAACCCAGCCCGGCAGCCGGGCCCCTGCGCCTTCCAGGTCTAGTTACCAGCTCTGCTTACAGCTGCCTCCTCCAGCTGCCTCAAGTCGCCCCCTGTGGCAGCCCAGTCGGACTTCGGGGCTGTCTAGGAACTTGGCAGCGCTGCCAGAGGGAGTCCCTGGGGCCTGGCCATGGAGGGGCTGGGGAGAGAGAGGCCCCCTCGTCCTCCAAAGGCTGCTGGATGCCGGTTAACTCGTCCCTGGCTGGCCTGGGGGGCAGCAGTGCCTCCTCCCGCTTCCTCTTCTGCAAATCGGGGCCCGCAACGCCGGCTCCGCGGCACACAGTAGGCGCTCCACACATACCAGCCTGATGAGCGTCCCGCGAACAGCCCCTACTTGCAAAAGAGCTGCGAGGATGTGTTTATTCCGGACGTCCTGAGCACCTACTGTGCACCAGCACTCCAGGAGGGTCACCCGTGACCAGGGTCATGCATGTCAAGGGCCTGGCACAGAGCTGGGCTGATGGCAAACACTCAGTTCGTGCTGAGCGTCTCTTTTGAAGACAACGGGTGCTCAAGAGTTCCTGAGCCACCTTCCGCGTGCAGCCCACAGCGGCCCAGCAGAGCAGGGATTTAAGCGAAGATTTCATGAAGCCCCGTGCTGGGCGCAACGATTCACATGTATGAACTCATTTCCTGCCCACCCCAACCCAGTGAGGCAGAGACCAGCACCATCATCTCTGTTTCGTGGACGGAAAAACAGGCCCAGAGACGTGGAGCCACCTGGCCAACGTCACACAGCACGGAAGCGTGCGGCTGGAGTCCGAACCCAGGCTGCTGGGTTGTGCTGCCTCTTGCCAAGTGCCCACGAGGCGCCATCTGTCTACGAGGCTGCACAGCCCAAAATGCACATTTGCGGATAAGCAAGCGGAGACCCAGAGAGAGGCTCTCCTGTCCCCAGGCCACTCATGGAGCCGGGGTGGGGAACAGGTGGGAGAGACAGGACCTCAAGCAGGGGGGCCACAGACCGGCCCCCGGGGCCCCAGGCCCAGATGGGGAGGGAGGGGGGCTCCTGGGTAATTAATTTTAATCACTGTTTGGAAATTGGGCTGCCAGGAGGCAAGTCGGAAGCAGCAACTTGTAATTAGGAACGGGGAAGGGGGGCTGCTTTCTCCACGATGCAGCGACCATTCTGAGAAAATTAAAGTGTCATTTATACCCAGTGGGTAATTAGAGGGCCCTGGAGGGGGCCGCCCGAAGGGGCTGGGGGCTCCTGGGGAATCCAGAGTGGGACTGGGGCTGGGGGGGGCGGACACCCACAGATTCCCAAGGGGGGAATTCTGGATAGGCCTGGGGGCAGACAGACCCCGTCTTCAGCCCCAAGTTGAAGGAAATGCAGGGGAGCTGGGCCCTGCTCTTGGGGCCCAGTTTTGGGGAACAGAGGGGAGTAAGGTTTGGCTCTAGGGGGCTCCACTTTAGGGAGGACAAAGAGATCTGATTCTTGCCCTTGGGGTCCAAAAAGATGGCGAGACCGGTCCTCCTTTCTTGGGATTCTGGGAGCCCTCCTCTCCCCCAGGTTGATCCCTCCAGATTCCTCCAGTCACTCTGCCCCTCCCCCAGAGGCCGTGTGTGGGAGGCCACAGGGATCCCCAAGTGGGAGGAGACCAGAAGGGCAGGTCTGCAAGGGGACACCACTAAGAGATGCTGGGCGGGAAGCAGGCAGGGCTGTGCTAAGTGTTGCTGGGAACAGAAGACCTGGCAAATGAACTTAAAGAAGACAAAGGCGGGAGATAGGTCCTGGGGGACGGCCCTGGGGTCAGAGTGGACCACAAGTTCTGGTGAGTCAGGGCTCAGGAATGGCAGAGATGCTGGCAGAGTGACGTGGGCTCTGGGGGATGGGGCGTGAGAACTGTGCATCAGTGGAGAAAAAATAGTGAGGGCCAGAGGCCCCTGTTTTCCGGGTGACCTCAGGGAATTTGCCACCATGATCTGTGCCTCATTTCTCCCAGAGACTGGGGCTCAGATCTTCAAAGGGGAATGGCAGCAAACACTCAGGGGCATCCATTGTTTTCCAAGCTCTGTGCTTGTGGGCCTCATAGAAAGTAGTAGTGGGGTAGGTGGGAACGGTTCTTCTTATCATTTTGTGGTTGAAGAAACAGGCCCAGAGTGGGTGAGTGACAGGCCCAAGTTTGCACAGCTAGGAAATGGCCAAGCTGGACTCCAACCCAGGCCATATGGTCTAGACACTACACTCTTAACCACAGTACTCCCTACGCCTTAGAGAAAGGGGCCCTGTTTCTCTCCACATCCTTCTGTAAGCAAGTCCCAGATCTACCCCATCCACCAACTTCTTTCCCCCTCTCCTGCCTCAGCTAGGCTGGACCCCATCATTGCTCACCTGGACCAGCACGGAGGCCTCGGCCCTAGTCTCCCAGCTCTGGCCCTTGCTGCCCGCAGACTGTCCTCCCTCCAGCAGCCATTAGAGGGCTGTAAGCCCTGGGTCAGGTGCTGCCACCCTGGCCCACTGCCCTCTGGGGTTCAAGCCTCACTTGGGTAAAAGCCCAAGTCTTCCTCTGAGGCCCCCAAGGCCCTGCAAGACCTGCCCCTCCTTCCCTCTCTACCCCTCACTCACTCTGCTCCAGCCACGTAGGGCTCCAATGTACACAAGGCACCTGGCAAGGTCCTGCCCCAGGGCCTTTGCACTGCCTCTACCCTCTTCCTGGAATGCTCTTCCTCCAGATCTCCACATGACTGGCTCCATCCCATTTTCCAGGTCTCAGCTCAGATGCCACCTCCTCAGAGACACGCTCTTTGACACCATCAGCTAAAACAGCCCCGCCCTCCTCAGCTACACGATCCAGTATTATTGTCTTCAGGAAAACTTATTATACTTGGTTTACTTTATTTCCCTAGTTGGTATCCATGTCCCCACCTGGATGTGAGGTCAACAAAGGCAGGGCCCAGTCTGCCTTGGTCATTGCTGGGTACCCAGAACCTAGCACCTAGGAGATAGACACCTATTAAACATCTGTCACCTCATGAAGTGAGAGCAAGGACCACACAGCTCCAAATGAGATCAGGGCCAGAGGCCACAAAGTTTCAGCTTCTCAAAGTTACTCCTTTTTCTGGAGTAAGAAAAACAACAGGACTATGCCTAGCATGTTGCCTAGCACGTGTCCTCTTCTTTAAATGTTCAATCCTAAGGGAGAGAAAATAGCATCTATGCTTTACAAATGGGTAAACTGAGTCTCAAAGAGGGGGCATGAGTGTGTGAGTGAATGAGCAAAGACATGGACTCAAACGCACGTAAGTCTGATCCAAGTGGGCAATCTCTAAGGGCAATAATTCAGTGAGGCTGTCTCAACTGCCCAGGGGCTCTGACCCCTTGGCCTCCGGGAAAAGTTCTAAAACTGTCAAAATATGTAGCCAACCCCACTGTGAACTCCTACACATCCATCATTCCCCCAGCTTCAATGCCCCTCCTTTGTTCATCTTCCCTGATCCACTGGGCAGAGACCAAGTTTCCCCAGCCCCATTTGCTCCTTGCACCTGGACTCTGACTCCATGTAGCAGAGAGGGCCAGGGTCCGCCTGTTTCCCCTTCTCCAGCCTGGAAGCCCCTTGGGGGCCAACTAAACACCGGAGCTAAAGCCTTTTTCTCTGGGATCCCAGTGTCACCCAGCATGGGGCAGGGCACACAGGGGCCAATAGGAGCTTTTGTTGAGTGACTGATCTCCCCAGCTGCCCTGGACCAGATCTCACCCAGGGCCCCTCTTAGAACCCATAATCCTCTTCTGGGCTCCTGCAGTTGGGAAGTTCTCCCCCAGGTCCGCCCTTGGAAAGCAGGCCCAGCCAGGGCCAACATGCATCCTGGGAAATGTAGTCCTCACTAGCCTGGGCCTCCTCCCAGCAGGCCCTGGGGTGGCCACCAGTGAAGGGTCATGAAGGGGGGCTGGTGGGGCACCGGATCCCTGCCCAGAGGAATGGAAGAGGGGTCTCCGGCCTCTTAAGTCACCTCTGTGGCATATTCTAATGCCTATCACTTTATGTGGACATCCCCAAAGGCCAGGTGACAGACAACCGTGATAATGAGAGAGTACATGGCTCAGGGCCAGACCGATCAGGACACACATTGAACCCTGGCTCTGGCGAGCCAAACCTGCGCTGTGTCTAGGGTGGGGAGGGGGGCCAGTCTGCAGCTGCTCCTGGGTAATTCAACCACAGGATGTGGGGCAGATGGCTGGGGCCTGACTCCGGGGCTGCTTGGAGCCTCAATTTCCCTACTTCTGCTCAATGGGGCTGCCTGGAGCCTCAATTTCCCTACTTCTGCTCAATGGGGCTGCCTGGAGCCTCAATTTCCCTACTTCTGCTCAATAGGGCCACATTCACAGTCAGCCCTCATCACTCCTGGGTCTTGCTAGAATCAGACTATCCCCAGCCCCTTAAATGGCTTAGAGTTTCAGAATCACAGTATCTTAAATATTATAGTTCAAAAAGCCCCACAGTACCCGGAAATTTAAAAGAAATTTGGAGGATCACCTGGGCCTTGACCAATATCAGAATTATTTTTCCAGGATTCTGGAAAGATGGCTATCAACCTCCCTTGCCTGCCTCCCGGGACAGGCAACTCACTACCACTCCAAGCAGCTCATTGGGTTTCCAGGAGCTCTTCTCCTCTTAGCTACCCTTCCTTTCAGCTGCTCAAGGTCCAAAACGTTGCCCATTCCCTCCCCTGCTTTAAAACCTTCTGTGGCTCCTAACTGCCCTTGGGATAAAGCCCAAGCTCAACTTGGCATTCTTGGACCCTATCCAACTCTCAGGCCTAACTGCTCTTTATCTCCCACCTCTAAAATAGTCCAGCCACTCAGGGCTCCCCCAACACACGCTGCCGTGGCTATTCTTGCTGCTCACTCCCTCTACTTCGAATCCCTGTCCTCCTCTTCTCCTGGGATCATCCTTCCCATCCCTCCAGTCCAATGCCAGCACCCCCTCTTCCAGGCAGTCCTCCCTGATTCCATTTGTCCTGACCCTGGCTGAGGCCTCCCTGGGCACCCCAGCGTCTTCTGACAAAGGGCCAGGCATGCAGGACGGGCCCCACCCCGGGGTCAGCCAGGGATACCACCTTCCCAGGAGACGGGGGCGACCGGCATGTCCTTCAGCCTCCAGGGACCCAGCTCACCTGTCCTGTGGGCTGACGTCAGGGTCACCTTTCCAAGGACAGTTTGATTTCTATCTTCCAGGTCCAGCCCCATGTAACCTCAGCAACTCCTGTCTCAAGCTCTGGGCAGCCACTGCAGATGACAAACCCTCCCATGGCCCGTCTCCAGCACCTTCCTTGCCCAGTGGACAAAGGTGGACACAAAACCTAGAGGCGGAGGCGCCCCTGCTGGGTAAGCAAGACCTCCGCTCAGAGACACTGTCTCACCTCAAAGCAGAGGAGGCGACAGGACCCGGAGGAGCCGTGGGTGCTCAACCCCAGCAGAAGGTAGGCAGGAACTGGAGGGAGAGTGGAGAGGTACAAATCCAGGGCATTCTTACGGGACCTCTCTTTGCCCAATCTCCCTCCACTCAGGCCCTAAACCCAAAGATCTCCTCCTGAGGAGATGGCAACCCAGAGAGGGCTAGACACCTGTCTGAGGTCACACAGCTGTGGCCCTCTTAGCCCCAGCTTTTTCCTCTACACCGAATTTTTTCTTTTGGAGAGGGCTGGGGCACTGGAAGCTCCAGGTCGAAATTTCCACACAGCCCAGAGTGGACAGGGTGGTGGTGGGTCCAGGGTAACCTTTGGGAGGGCTCCTGGGTTTCAGCTGATGTGGCACCTCCTTTCCCCCTTAACCCTGTCTAGCAACCCCAGCAGAGGAGAGGTCTGGCTTCCCCCTTTGCCCACTCTGCCAGTTTCTTGGGCCTCAGTTTCCCCATCTACTCTTGGGAACAGGCCAGTTCACATGCCACTTGAATGAAGCTTTTGCCAGGCCACCACCTACCCAGTAATCAAGGGATCTCCTATGGGCCACAGTGACCTCCCAGCCAACTTCCCAGGGAGCTTAGGACCCCCTCCCAGGTGGGCCCTGGACCCACTGGTGAGCCCCAGCCATCTCCCCACATGCTGTACTCATTCTAAATAGAGTTTAGACCGATTGCCCAGATACATCCCCAAAATTCACCCCTAAAGGAAACCAATAGCGTCTACTAGCATTTGGGAAAGAGGCTGGGTGGGGGGAGCCCATGGAGGAGGGGATGCTCCAGCCAGAGGACTCCTTGAGAGCTGAGGGAACCCAGAGAAACATGAAGAAATGCAATTTTGTAAATGGGGTGGGGGTGGCGTCTCTACTGTCGGCCCAGCCATTAGCCACCCTCCCGCTTTCCTCCTTAAGCCCAAACCCAGATCCCCAAAGCTTGAAGGTCCCTTCTTCTAACTCCAAGCCTCAGTTCCCCTCCAGTATGCGGGTCAAAGATGACAACCTCCGGGGTGGGGGTGAGGGTGGGGGGCGAAGGGGCAGGGAGGGTAGGATGCCGAAGACCTCGGCCAGGGAGGGCCAAATAGGGGCTGAGGGTCTGTGAATCGCCTCCAGCCCCAGGACTCTTGCAAATACTCCCAGCTCCAGCATCTGCCGGGGCAGGGGTGGGGGGTGGTTCCTACAGCAGCGCCCCCTCTGGGAGGTGCCCTAAACTCGGAGGGCGCCCGCAGGCGGAGAGCAAGGCGGAGAGGGGGGGCACGTGACCCCCGCCCCGGGGACCAATCAGCGTCCGCAGGAGGGGGGCCACACTCGGCGCCCCCCACCTCTCCCGGCGCGCTCGGAGAGAGACGCTTTCTTTGTCCCTTTGTCAGCTCTTGGGGGGCCCCGAACCCCCCAGGCCCCCACTGCAACGGGGGGATCCGGACAGGCTGGCTCTCTCCCCCCACCGCGTCCCCTCCCCCGCGGCCCGGGCCCTGGACTCTTTCTGGGCCGGGCGTGCGGCAGGAGAGGGCTCAGGGGCGCCCAAGGTGCGGCGGCTGGACCGCCGAGTGGGGTGGAGGGGCCTCACCGGGCCAGGACCACCGCACCGGTCCCGGGTCCGCCTCGACTTAGCTCTCAGGGCTCCGCCCCCCAGCACCACCCCCCCACCCCCGGCCAGCAGGCCCCTGCCGACCCCGAACCCCCCACCTGGGCCCAAATCCAGCTCCCCAGCGGCGCAGCCGCGAGCCCCGTTATTGTGCCTCCCACGGCCCCCCCGGACAAAGTCTCCACCCGCTGCGGTGCCGACAGAACCCCCATTATAGCTCCACATACAGGCCCCCAGGCAACAATCCAGGCCCCCCCGGCTGCGGTGCCATTAGACTCCCCCATTATGGTGCTTCATTCAGCGCCCCAGGCCCAAATCCAGCCCCTTCAAAGCGATGCTACTGGACCCCCACTACACCGTTCCATACAGTGGCCCCCCTAAAATCCAGCCCCCTCCCCAGTTGCGTCGCTGACAGATCCTCCCGCGATAGCGCTCCACAAACCCCCTCGCCGGCCAAATCCATCCCCCTCCCGGCGGCGGGGCCCTCCGGCCCCCATCCTAGCGCCTGACCCGGCCGCCCCAGCCGACGATTCAGCCCCCCAGCTGCGTGCCGACAGACACCCCGGGACTGCGCCGCCCCCAGCCCCCTCTCGCAGACGCCCCGGGGCGCTTACCTCGGAGCCGCCGCGCCGCGAGTGCGCGGGAGGGAGCGCGAGGGCGGGAGGGCGCGGGCGGGGGGGGGGTCGTGCGCGCACCTGTCCCGGCCCGGCCGCCTCAGCCGGGCATCCCGCGCGGGGAGGGGGCTGGGGGCGCGCGCTCTCCCCGCCCCCGGCCCGCGGCGCCTCGCTGGGGGAGGGGGCTCAGCCCCGGCCCCCGGCGCGCTGGCGTCGGCTCCGGGGGGGGCGCTGCGCGGCGGCCGGACCCGGGGCGCGCCGCGGCCGCATCTCCTCCGCCCGCCGCGGCCGCCGCTGCGACTCGCGGCTCCGCCACCTCCGCCCCCCCTCGGGCACCCCCCGCTTAAAGCCGGGCCAGAGTCACGCAAAACCCGGCCCGGAGCTACGGCGGCGCGGAACGGGGGGAGGAGCCGGGTGGGCGGCAGGAGGCGCTGGAGGCGGAGGTGGGGGTGGAGGAGGGACCCAAGAGGAGGCACCCTGCTTTTGTCTACGTGGGGGGCCTAACTGGGCCCCGCCCCGACTTCCTGGTCTCATCCACGCTGGCCAGGCTCGCATCCCCAGGATCCATCCCCAAGCGGACCCAAGG
Source organism: Zalophus californianus (assembly GCF_009762305.2). NCBI lineage: Eukaryota > Metazoa > Chordata > Mammalia > Carnivora > Otariidae > Zalophus > Zalophus californianus. The sequence continues at coordinate 3,341,655 of NC_045595.1, forward strand.
GGATGATGGAGATGATGCGGCGTCATGAACCCCTTGGTCTACATGGCCCCTTTCATATATGAGGTCACTTATTCAATCCACAAGCATTATGTTTAACAACACTCGATGGACACGTGAGGAAACTGAGGCACAGGAAGGCGTCTTGTCCAAGGTCACTCAGTTAGAAACTGTCAGATTTGAACCTAGGCAAGCCGGCTGCAGAGATCACCCCGACGCTCGTGCTGTCCTTTGTCCAGCGCCCATAGGGCCTGGTCCAGAGGGGGGCTTCCAGAGGGCTGCGGGCCTCTCCGAGCCAGTGGGGAGCCCTCCTGGCCCCTTCCTTTGGCACTCCAAGACAAACCGGTCTTCAGGTTTGGGAGACCTCCCTGTAAGCCCCCTGACCCTCTGTGACCTTAGGAGAGCAAAAGAACCTCTCAGAGCCTCAGCAGTATTCTGGGTCCAAAGCACCTCCCAACATGAGTGCGACATGTATGCAGATGTCTTCCCTACTGGGTTGTGGGCTGTCCTGGTCCCTCCAGCATCTCCAGTACACAGTAGGTGCTCAACAAAGGTTTTACTATTATGTATTTATCTAGTGATGCTTCTTGCACACACACTGCATGCTGGGTGTCTTCTCAATAAATCATCTCATTCATTCCTCATGGAAGCCCCCCAAGGCTGCCCTCGATGGGACGCTGAGGCGCAGAGAGGTCGAGGAGCTTGCCTGAGGTCACCGATGGATGGGAAGAAAGCATGAGCCCTCTTACTGCTGACTTCCTGAGCACCTTTTAGGTAGGCCTTACCCACTTTGTCCCATCCATGGCTCCCAGCAGTCTGGCGGGCTCAGACAGGGCATGTGGCTTCCCACTGGCCATGCGCAGAGCATGAAGTGGGGCTCAGACTTTGAACCCTACTCCTCAGGACACACTGGATCCTGGGCAACCTTCAGCCTCCCTGGCTTCCGTGGAGACAATCCAGTTCTTCCAGGCCCCAGGCATCAGCCAGGGGCCGGCCGAGACCACAAACCTCCGCAGGCAGCCAGGCCTTCCTGCTAATGGTTTTGCCCTGACCGGCTTTCCGGCTGAGCCACCGTCCCAGGCAAATCAGCCGGCACCTGCTCTCTACCAGCCCCTACCCCTGTGTCCTGCCCACCTGGGAAGATGGAGGCCTGCCTGACCCGGGGCGGGGGGGGGGGGCGCTAAGTCCAGCCCCTCAGCTTGGTGCCCAGGCTCTGAGCCCTCTTCCCACCTCCACACCAGTACTCATGCTGTGCCCACCCCCCACCCCCCGGCATGCCCTCCCTTGCCCATGGCCTTGGCCAGACTGGAGTCCTTCGCCATCTATTCCTTCAACATTTATTGGACACCCACTGGATGCCAGGTCCTGGTCTGAGCAGTCAAAAAGACGAACTGACTCACTACCTTCACACTAGCAGGGTCATAGAAGAACCAGGGCTGCAGAATGGAAGGTCCAGGTACAGGCTGAGATTGCTGGGGGACGGGGACTGAGTGAGGGCCACGGAGAGGTGATTTGGGGGCCAGAGAAGGACCATAGATAGATCTGGCAAAGCACATGGCGTGCGGGGCGGTGGGGTGGGAAGGTTATACTAGGCAGAGGGGCCTGCTTGGGACAAAGGCCCTGAGGGAGGCCCCACCCCCGCAGGCCGGCTCAGCTGCCACCCAGGCTTGGGAGGACATGAATGGGTCTTTCATGCCCTGGACCAGGGCAAGGTCAGGTCGGGCTGCTCCCTTCCCCCCAGCCCTGGGCTCCTGACTGTCTGAGCCCTGACCTGGAGGGGGTGGCAGGAAGTTCACAGTTTGCCCTCGGGGGGAGCTAGGGAGGCCCAGGGAGGGGAAGAGCCTCGCCCGAGGTCACCAGCGCCAGCAACACCCTCCTAATTGTATTAGTCTGAGCAAAGCTTGCCCCTCTAGGCCTCAGTTTCCCCTCCAGAGCAACCGGGTTGAGCCGCTCTGCGCTCCCGTCCTGCTCCGACGCTGGCGGAATCCAGTGCGGGTTTTGCCGGCGCCCGCGTCCGCCGACACCTTCTTCCCAGCGCGGCCGGGCTGCGGCCCCGGGTCCGAGGGGGCCTGGGGAGATCCGGAGGGGCCCTGGCGGCCTTGGGGGCCGCGGGATGGGCTGAGGCTGCGCCTGGCCTGGTGCCTGGCGCCTGCGGGGTAGGGAAACCCCGCCCGGCTGCCTGCGCGCACCCTCTGAACGCTCCCTGCCTCGGCGCCCTGCTGTGTGACTCCGGCCGCTCTCTGCCCCTCTCTGGGCCGCGCGGGAGCCGGGCCGGCGGGCGGCGTCTCAGAGAGGTCGCCTGGGTCCCGTTCCCTCCCTGGCGGGCCCCAGCCTGGTTTTACCTAACCAGGTGCGGGCCCTCTTTTAAGCCCAGGTTAGGGGGTCGTCGCTGCCGGGTCGCGCCCCTAGTAGCGGCTCGGGCCTGGGAATCCCCTGGGGGCTCGGAAAGGGCAGCTCCGATTGGCTGAGGCTGCGTGTGACGTCAGGGCCTCCCCGACGCCCCCTCCCCCAGAGGCACGTGGGGGTGGCCGCGGCAGGGGAGGGGCCCGGGGTCCGGGCGGATTCGGGGTGTCCCTCCAGCCTGAGGCGGCAGCTGGACAGTGCAGACGCGATTCTCCTCGGACAGATTTTTCCCTAGTCCCATATCCCCCTCCAGCCCCCCCAGAACGGCAGCTGCTCAGGCGGCAGATGCGCCGGCTAAATCCGCCCAGCTGGTCCCTCCGCAGAGCTAACCGCCTAGAACCCATTGTGGTTGGGTAGGGGTGTGTGTGTGTGTGTGTGTGTGTGTGTGTGTGGGCGCGCGCCTGGGGGGCATGACCCTGCCCCCATTGTGGTTGGGTAGGGGTGTGTGTGTGTGTGTGTGTGTGTGTGTGTGTGTGTGTGTGTGCATGGGCGCGCGCCTGGGGGGCATGACCCTGCCCCTCGCCCTTTGACCCCTGCCTCTTCGCAGGGCGGGTTGGGGTGGGGCTCCTCTTGTGGACCCTTCCCCAAGTTCAAATACCCTCCTGGAGCTCTTGGAAGGTTTTGGGAGACCTGGTGCCCAGAGAGGGTGTGGCCCTTTCCAAAGACTACACAGCACCCCTGGGCCTGCGGTCCAGAAAATGCCCCATGCCGGGCGTGCATTAATAATTATAACCGTTTATCCCGCCACTACTGCATGCAGCTCCAGGATTCGAAAGCACAGGTACTATTATACCGTTTTCAGGTGTGGAAACAGGCCTGGAGAGAAATGTCTTGCTGGCTCACATAGCCAGGGAATGGAGCTGGAATTTGAACCCCATGCTTTTAATAATTTCCAGGGGCTCAGGGACCCCTTAGCTTGGTAGGCTCTTAAGGCAAGTGACTTGGGGTCATTCACTTGAGCGGGTGGGGTCTTGATGGCCACCCCCTGCCCTGTGTTTGGGCCCCTCTGAGCCCGGCACAGACCCTCCCTCCTTTGCTTCTTCAGCCCCATTGGGTGCCACTCTCATCTGGAAGTACTGAGGACCCAGGGGGGGTCTTCCTGGAGGAAGAGGAGGTGGCTCCACTCTGAAATGTTGGGGGTGTAGCTGTCAAGGGCTTGAGGGTGCTTCGAATATGTAGTTTTATATCCAGCCTGTCCTGCCTCTGGGCCTTTGCACTTGTTCTCTCCATCTGGAATGTTGTCCCCACTGAATTCCAGCATGACCTACCCTCCACCCTTCAGGTCTCATGCAAATGTCACCTCCACAGTGACAGCTGCGTCATCCCTGTCTGTCCTCTTACCCTGCTTTGGTTTTCTTCATTTTATTTGTCACAGCCAAGTATTGTACATTGTTCCCCACACAGCACTGTTTTGTTTCCTGCTGAATCCCCATTGCCTAGAACAGTGCCTGGCACCCAGTAGGTACTCCATAAATGCTTGTTATCCAGAAATCTCAGAGATGTGGGCACGAATAGAGGGCTGGAGGGCAGAGGGCAGCCATGGGGAAGGCGCATATGGTAGTTCAGTCTTGGTGTGTATACAGGAGCCTGGACCATGACCCTGGTCCGTGCTCCCTGCATCCAAAAGTGCCCTCCCAGACCCCACCTCCTTCTGCCCTTCGCCCACACCAACCTCCTCCCTCCTCCCTATTCCTCCAAAAGCCCTTCCTGCCTCAGGACCTTTGCACAGGCTGTGCCTACTGCCTGGTGGAGGGAGATATTCTTCCCCTAGATATATGAATGGCTCTGTCCCTCGCCTCGTCCCTCACCTACTCAGGTCTCAACTTAAATGTTCACCCCAATATGTCCCCATCTAAATAGTCACCACTCTGGGGGGACCTGGCTGGCTCAGCTGGTAGAGCATGCGACTCTTGATCTGTAGATTGTGACTTCGAGCCCCATGTTAGGTGTAGACATTACTTAGAAAATGAATCAATAAAATAAAATGGAAATCCCACTGAAGGGGGAACCATAAAAAGTAATAATTAAAAAACCACCACCCTTTTCTCTGTTGTGTTTGCTTTTGCTGTACTTTTTACTGTTGGCATTTCTTTTTATCACTTATTTTATTCTCTTCCGACCCCACCCCCATTCCCTGCCAGTTAGCTGTGCCAAGGAAGGGCAGGAGTCTGCCTTGGTCTCCACTGGGCCCCTGGGGGCTAGGACAGGGCCTGGCACACAGTAGGCACTCAGCAAGCGTGTTGAACAGATGAATGAGCGAATGGGGGCACCTACGAGCTCTCTGGAGTCTGTCCTTGTCACATGGAGGGGGGAGCCAAGGTTCAGTAGGGAACCCAGGGTCGTGCGGTTCCCTCAGTAGCAAAATAGGGCAATAGGAGGTCACCCCTTCAGGCTGGGGAGGGGTGCCCAGTGAAATAATAACGCAAGGAGCATTTATTAAGCATTTACGGTGTACACTGTAGGCTCTTTGCACGTTTTCAGCCAGGATGGGGATTTGAACCCAGGGCACCTGGTCTCAGAGTTCGTCCAAATCCTCCCCCACAGAGGTTGTATGCAAGGCCCCCGCGCACAGTAGGCCTTCAGCCAGGCAGTCAGTGGGGAGTGGCTGAGGGCTGCCCAGCCTGACATCCCCTCTCCAGCCCGTTGCACCAGGGGCTGGGCTGACTGGGTCTGGCAGGAGCTAAAAGCGCCCTACATGGGCCCAGGAAACATTAGATAGAAGCAGCAGGATTCACTGCCTGATGTGCAAGGAAATTGGAGCAATTATAAGCACTTCCTCAGCTCAGAACCACTGAAATCCTCCCCCCAAAGGCCCAGGTGTGTCCTGGGCTAGCGCGGGTTGTCCCAGAACCCCCTCCCCGAAGGCCTCATGTGCAAATGAGGCAAGGGACACCTTGGTTCCCAGAAGTGGGAAGTGCAGAAGGAGGGATCCAGGAAGCTTTGAGCTCCCTGGGGTCTGTCCTTGGATATGGATAGGAAACAGGCACAGAGAGGGCTGAAGTACATGGTTACTTGTGGGGGGCGGGGAGTGTTACATTATCCCTGTTCAAAATCTGCCCTCCCCTGGCCTTTACATCCCAGCCTAGTGAACACACAGAGCTCCTTCCTCAGGGCCTTTGCACTTGCTTCTTCCTGTGCTTGGGAAGATCCTTGTGTGCCTGGCCAGTGTTTCTTTCTCCCAGAGACCTCTGACCATTTTGGGGGACAGGGCAACTCTTCTAATCCTGTTTTCTTTCCTCTAAAATCATCGTGTTAATCCATTTTCGAATCAGTAATAGAGTGGTGAGCTGCCCTTCACCCAAAGCAAGCAAGCCAGTGGTGAAACGGGTGTGCTCTCTGCAGGAAATTCTGACCCACATTACAACATGGATGAACCTGGAGGATGTTATGCTGAATGAAATAAGCCGGACACAGCTGGACACATCCCGTAGGACCCCACTCCCAGGAGGTCCGCAGAGGAGTCCCGTCCACAGAGACAGACAGGAGAGGGTGGGAGCCAACGCTGAGGCAGGGGATGGGAAGTCTGTGCTTCATGGGGACAGAGTCTCAGTTTGGGGACATGGGAAGTTCTGGGAATAGACAGATGGTGGGGGTGGCTGCGCGACAACATTAATGTGCTTAGTGCTTAATGCCATGGAATGGAACCCTTACAAATGGTTAAAACAATAAATATTACATCATGTACAGTTTACCACAATAAAAATAAAAGGAAAATCAAAACTGTTATGGAGAAAAAAAAAAACCAGACGGTGACACTGGAGGATGTGTGTGAATGACCTCAGCTGGTGGCAATTCAGTCATTGCCACCAGGGCTCTCAACTCAGGTGACACTGACATCAAAGTGTGGAGGTGTCGTGGGTGGGTGCTGAGCTCACACTCCTTGCCCGTATTTCTCGTACCTTTCCACCCCACCCGGGGCCACCTCTGCTCTGGCCACAGGACCTCCACAGTCTTTGAGAAGCAGAGCTGAGCCCATGGGGCTTGCCCCTCGTGGATCTATTTCTTCATCTAACTTTACCGATCACCTACTCTGTACTGAGCTCTCCTGGGCGGTGCTGGGGATACAGTGAGGACCGAGACAGAGCCAAGCCCTGTCCTGGCAGAGCATGGGGCTCAGGGCAGGACAGGATTCATTTATTTAACAAGTATTTATTGAGCACCTACTGGATGCCCAGCTTGTTCTAGTCATTGGGAGCGCAGCAAGGAACAGAACAGACGAGTCTCTGGCCTTGTGCAGCTGATGTTCCAATGGGGTTGACAGATGTGAAGCTGTATAAACAAGTGAAATCTGTTCTGGGCCAGATGATGCTAAAGAGAAAAATTAAGCAAGGAAAGAAGACGTGGAGTGCTCACTGGGTGGGGTGGGAAGGATTTTAAACAGGTGGTCAGGGAAAGCCTCATGGAGGAGGTGACATCCGAGCAGAGACTCGAAGGAGGTGAGGGGAAAACTTGTGTAGGTATATAGAGGAAGAGCGTTCCACGTGGGGGGCGGATAGTCAGTGCAAAGGCCCTGGGGCAGGACCATGCCTGACCTGTTGGAGGAGGCAAGTGGCTGGAGCAGCAGGAGCTCGAGCCAGTGAGGGGGAAAGAGGGAGTAGGGAAGGGCAGGGAGGGAGTGGGGGCAGGTCGTGCAGGGCACTCTGTCCCTCAGGGACCACTTTTCCCCTGCCTCAGGGCCTTTGCCCATGCAGTTCCCTCCTCCTGCCTGCTGCCTCCCTTCCTCCCAGACTCATTCTGCTAACTTCTCCTTCTTTCCCAACATAAATGTCGCAGCTTGAATCCTACCCACCCCAGACGGGGAGCCCCAGGGCACCTGGCGGCTGTCTTTGTCAAGGCCCTTGGGCTTGGTCTCAGCACCTCCCAGCACAGAACCCGGCACAAAGTAGGCACTCAATGAGGTAGTGGGCAAGGTCCAGGCAAGCGTCAGGGAAGCCTCTTTGCCTCCAGAGTCCCACAGAGCAATGGGCCGGTTCTCATCCCAGCCCTACCCTGGAATTGCCCTGGGGCCAGTGGCTCCCCTTGTCTGGCCTCAGTTTTCCCCTTCCAGAAGATTCCAACAGGCCGCGATGGAGGTGGAGGTAAGAAGATGACTCCTGTGATGCAAGCGTGCGGTGGGGGGCAGGAGACCCCCACCACACGCTCCCACATCACTGGCACTGCCCGCTCCCCAGCTTCCAGTTCCCCTAGGCCAGTGGGGATTTCAGGGAGGGGGGCAGGGAATAAATGTGCATGTCATTTACATAAAACCTGCACAATTAGCATAATGATTGCTGGAGTCTAGAGAAACGGGCAAGGGAAATATGAACTTTATTTTTTTTTAAGATTTTATTTATTTATTTATTTGAGAGAGAGCGAGAGATGGCGAGAGAGAGCAGGAGCAGGGGGAGGGGTAGAGGGAGAAGCAGACTTCTCGCTGAGCAAGGAACCCGATGTGGGACTCGATCCCAGGGCCCTGGGATCATGACCTGAGCCAAAGGCAGATGCTTAACTGACTGAGCCACCCAGGCATCCCAGAAATACTAACTTTAATGACAAACAAGGTAGGCAGTTTCCCCATGGGAACAGCTTGTCCTAAGTCCACCCCCGTTTTACAAATGGAGGAATTGAGGCCCATGGAAGTGAGGTCTAGCCAGGGTCTCTGCCTTCTCGGGGCATCCATGGACACAAAATAAGAAAACACATGAATGACCCTAAAATAATTTCAGATTATTGTAAGGGCCGGCGGGGGGGGGAAAGAATGAGGAGCAGTAGCTGTCTGGGGGCATCAGGAAAGGCTTCTTGGAGGAGGTAACATTTGAGCTGAGATGGAAAGGAGCAGTAAAATCCAATTGGGGGGAAAACAGGGAAAGGGCAGATGAACAGCATGTGCAAAGGCCCTGGGGTAAGACTGTGCCTGGAGGAACAGTGAGGAGATCCATGTGTCTGGAGCAGGTGAGCGAAGGAGAGAGAGGGAGGAGGGGAGGGTGGGGAGAAAATGGGGTGGACAGGCATGGGGAAAAGTTTGGATTTTATTTCAAGGGCACTAGAGAGCCATGAGAAAATTTATAGTGAGCAAGTGAGATGATTTGATTTAACTTTTTATTTTATTTTATTTATTTATTTGACAGAGAGAGCCAATGAGAGAGAAGGAACGCAGGGGGAGTGGGAGAGGAAGAAGCAGGCTTTCCGCTGAGCAGGGAGCCCCATGTGAGGTTCGATCCCAGGACCCTGGGATCACGACCTGAGCCGAAGGCAGACGCTTAACGACGGAGCCACCCAGGCGCCCCTGATTTAACTTTTAAAAAGGTCCCTCTGGCTGCCTTCTGGACATGTACTCAGGGTAGGCATGGCCCCTGGGGGTCCAGGGAGGAGATGACTACTAGTCTAGGGGAGCAACCCAGGGGCCTGGACCAGGGGCAAGGGGCCATGGAAATGGACAGAAATAGGTGGATCTGAGAGGTATTTTGGATGCAAAGACCAAAAGAAGAAATAATCCAGGAGACCCCCAACCCCTTCCCTGGAGTCCCTTCCCCAACCTGGCTCCTCACCCCCCCCATCTCTCCCAACCTCCTTTGGGCTCAGCTCATATCACCTCCACCAGAAAGCCCTCCGGACTGCCCTGGTCAAATCTGAACTGCCTGCCTTGGCCCTGCCAACTTCCCAGGGCTCCGCACAGCATAGAAGTCCCACATGTGCCCTAAGAGAAAGAAAGAAGGTTCCAGGGTTCTAGGATCTGAAGATTCTGACAACCTCATCATCCTCAGTTCTGGGCTGAGAATCTCACCTGCACCTTCCAGGGATGGGTCCAGTGTCGCTCCTCCTTTCTCAGCTGCCTGGCAGGGGAGGGAGGTTGAGCCGATTAGGAAAAACCAAAGCACCATTAGCTGCTTCTCTTCACTGCTTTCCAGTAGGGTCCCTGGGGTTGGGGGCTTTGGCCCAGCTACTGGAGTGGGAGCCCGGCCAGGAAAGATCCTGGAGTGGGAGACAGGTAAGCTCAGGAGGGGCTAGAAAAGTGTCTATTTTTCCTCCTGCAGCTGTATTTATAGATTCCCTTTGATGTCCCAGCGGTTGGCTGACCTGGTTCCTCACTGCTGCGGAAGGAAGACAGGTTCTTGGAGCTGCTTCTTGGAGCTGGGCGGGGAGTGGGGGGGGGGTGCCTGGGTGTGGAAAGCCTGCATGTGCAGTGACTGGGCCCCTGGGCTTGGGAGGAGGAAGGCAGGGAGCAGCCAGCCTCGGTTTCCCTATTTGCAAGAGAGGCGTCAGTGTACCGTTCTCAGAAAGTTGAAATCGTGACTCATGCCAACGTAGAGTAAACACAGGTCAATGGTTGATTAACTCGTTGTCGGGGAAACCAGTTAAATGGTCAAGCTGGTTTTAAGAGCATTTAAGGAACTGCATATTTATCAGGATTTTTCCTTTTAAAGATCATCAGGATAAGATTAGCTTAGATATGAGCTAGTTAGTGTCCTACATGCCATGAAATCCTAACCGGGGGTTCTCTTCTGCATTCTGCAAGTTCACTGTAACTTCCCAGGGCCTGGGCTCTAATCAGGTAATAAAAAGCAAAGTCAAGCAGAGGTGCATTTGCATCAAGCAAAGCTGCCCCACAGAACTTTCCGTGATGAGGGATGAGTTCGAAATCCACACTTTCCCACCGGGCAGCCACCAGCCACAGGGCCTCGCCAGCGCTTACCTCGTGGCTAATGTGAGCAAGATCCTGGATTTGTAATTTCACTGTAGTTGGCTTAAATTTTAATCGTCATAGTCATCTGTGGCTAGTGATATCGTAGTGGACAGTGCAGTGAAAATAATCTGTGATGGCCATTTTAGACAACATCCCCGCGGGACATGGAAAGCACCTGCTGTTCTCGCTTCATCTCCGTATCTTAACAGGTAGCATGACGGCAGCAGTGATCACAACCCTATTCATGGGGTGGCCCTAGGGTGTGAAGTGTCCCTCCCCAGGCCCAGGAGAAGTGGGTCCCAGCTTTACAGCTTGGTGACTTCGGGCAAATGGCTTGGCGTCTCTGGACCTCGGTCTCCACATCTGCCACAAGGGACTTCTATTAAGGGTTCCCATGACCGCATTTGTTTTGGGGGAGAATTAAAATCAGCTAATCCATCTCAAGAAGCCTCACGGTGAGCTCGAAATATGTGCTATTGTTGGTACTCCTAGATGATGATTTCACCTCGTGCTCTGTTTTCACACCTGTGAAATGGGGTCAGCAGTACTTGAGAACTCGGAATCTTGCCATAAGACAGAGCTCATTCGTAGAAAGGCTGTAAACGGGGCTCCAGGCACACAGTAAGCATGGAGGAGGTGGTTATTACTGTTGATGGTGGCAGGGACCAGAGAGGTGGACTAACTTCCCAAGGCCACATAACCAGGCAATGCCAGAGCTGGGAGTTGAAGTGGGGTCTTTCCAGCTGAGGTCGGGAGCAGTGCCAGGGCTCCCCACAGGGTCAAGAGGGATGGCGTCGGGCCTCTGAGGACCCGGCGCCCAGGCTCCAGGGTTAAGCCCATGCAGCAGCTGAACTTCCGTGCATCTACTCCTCTGAAATCCCTGGGAAGCGAGGCATCAGATGTCCCGGAACAGGCCCCTGCTCTTGACAGGCCACACACACATGGAGGGACAGCTGGTGAGGACTGGTGGGCCAGGGAGGAGGGGCCCAGGGGAAGGGGGCACCTTGGCCAGAAAGAGAGGTCACAAGCTGCCCCAGCAAAGCCACTCCCAGACAAGGGGCCATGAGCCTTCTCTCCACAATCCTCCAGACCTCAAGTTCTCTCATAAACATTTGGCAAATATTTATGGAGTACCTGCTGTGTACCACGTGCCCTGCTGAGCCCTCTCCTTAAGCACTGGGAAACCGAAGCTCGGAAAGCCATGGTCGCCTGTCTAGGTCACACAGCAAAAAGAATGGCAAAGCTGGGACTGCAAGCCCAGGAGCTCTTGCTCCTGCCTCAGGGCCTTTGCACCTGCTGTCCTCATTGCCTCCCTTGACCCCTCCCAATTAGCCTTTAGCCCTGTTCGGATGACACCTCCTGTGAGAAACCTTCCCCAATCCACCAGCTCCTGAATCCCTCCATCACAGCTTTTTGACCCCCCCCACAACACACCAACCATCTCCCCCACTAGACTGTGAGCCCCCTCAGGTTGGGGCTGTATCCCTTGCCCCCAGCACAGACTTGCGCACAATAGGTACTTGTTGAATAATAAGATGAATAGATGAATGAATGAAGTCAGAATTTCTACCCGACCCGCATTTCAAAATCAGTCCCTTGATGGGAAATGAGGTGCCAGAGGTTTACACTGAGATTTGAAGGGGCCATGCATGGATGAAGTCCTTCTGCCAGTGTCTGATATAGCCCTGGACTGGGTGCTCCAGACAGGGGGTCTCTGTAGGTGTTTGCTGGGTAATGGGGGGGCATGGGGTGTCCCCTAAGGGGGGTAACCTCAAGAGCTCTGGCTGTTTCAGTCACAAAATGCGTAGATGCTACTGCAGATGAGGAAGGGTCAGGGAGGTCCCACCCGAACTGTCCAGGAAGGGCTGTCCCAGGTCACCCTCTCTGAAGGAGCTGAGAGGTAGGAAGGGCCTCAGAAGGGAGATGGGGCTCTGAAGGGGGAGAGGGTTCCCGGAGGGGAGGGTCTCAGGGAGGGGAGGGGGCTCAGAAAGGGGTATCTCAGAAGAGGGAGAGGGGTTCAGGGATGGGACGGGGCTCAGAGGGGGTGGGTTCAGGGAAGGGAGGAACTCTGGGAGCAGTGGGGGCTCAGGGAGGGGAGGGGCCCTAGAAGGGGGTTTCAGAAGAGGGAGGAAGTTCAGGGAGGGGAGGGGGCTCGGGGAGGGGAGAGGCTCAGAAGAGGGAGGAGGCTCAGAGTGGGAGGGGTTCAGGGAGGGGAGGGGGCTCTGGGAGCCGGGAGGGCTTAGCGAGGGGCGGGGCTCAGGAAGGTTGAGAAATGGAGCGCCCGCCTGGCTAGATTCTGTCTTACCCTGGGGCCCCTGGACTCCGGGGTCAGGTGTATCGTGTCACCGGGTTGCGTGTCCATCCAGAAACCTGACCTCGTCCCCAGGGCTCAGGGTCGTCCCCAGTCCCGCACCCTACCCCCCCTCTCTTCTCAGGTCCTCCAGGTTCCCTCCGATCTCCCTCCCCCACCTCCCCAGTCAGCTGTGTCCGTATTTATAGCGGTGAGGGCCCATGTCGCTTTACTTCCGAAAGGGATTGTGTCCCTTACTCCTGCCTTCAGAACCCCCCACACCTGTTCCCGGCACGAGCCTCGCGGCCAGGGGGAGGGGGCGGCCTCGCTTTCTGGAGCCATCGTGGGACAGGGGGCTAGGCCAACTCCCAGTTCTCTCCGAGGCCCCGCCCCTCTCGGGGCCCCCTTCTCCAAGTCTTCCCCGCCGCGAGCCCCCGTCTGATCGCAAGACCCCCTCCCTGCACACCAACCCTGAGCCGCCCCGTTCCCAGGCCCCCAAGGCCCCCCGGCCCCGCCCGCCCCGGTTCTCCTCTGCTCTGCCCATTGTCCTGGCTCCGGGTGCGGGGGCTGGGCGGGCAGGGGTCTGCGTGCAGGGGGCTGGAGCCCCCCCGCTGCCCACCGGTCTCTGGGCAACGCTGGCAAACCCCGAGCGATGCTGGCCCTTCGAGGGGGGACACAGAGGCGGCGCTGCTCCCCGGGAGGGGCCACAGCTGGGGAGGGGTCTAGGCAACAGGCAGATCTCGCTGCCCCGGGTTGGAGAGAGGTTAGTGGGCGGGAGCCACGAGAAACCTCCCTGCGCTGTCCCCCCAACCCCTTTACCATCATCCTTCCTTCCCCTTCAGACCCCACAGCGGGTGCTGGGCACACCCGGTTCCATGCGTCCCCACAACCTCACGGTTGGATTCTGCAGCGAAGCCCACACCATCCCTGGGGAAACCGGCCGGGAGCATTTGGAGATCAGGTTCTGGGGCAGGGCCTAGGGCTGGAGCCCCAGCTCTGCATTTCCCCACGGCGCGGCCCCACTACTCTCCTGAGCCTCTTTGCTCATCTGTCCAATGGGCAGGTAGCAGGACCCACCGGCTGGATTGTTCTGTGGATCCCACGGCTCCCGCGCCGGAAATCAGACGCTTAGCACAGGCTGGTTCAAACTCAGGCTGAGGCTTACCAGCCCCGCAACTGGGCCGGGCCACATCCCCGGGCCTTGGTTTCCTCATCCATAAAATGGGGATTATAACAGGACGTACTTCCTGAGACGTTGAAGGAGGTAGGACACATACCGGTGGTAGCTGTGACTTTTATTCTTTATGTTACTTTTACTTTTATTTCCCTCTTAGTTTGGGTCTTTAAGAGGCTCAGAGGGGCTGTGTGTATGGGGGTGTCATATTCCCAGGGCTTCCCAGGGTCCCCCCCCACCGGCTTGGTGTCAGGGGTTGGGATAGGTGTGTCTGGGACTGGTCTGGCTGCCTGCTGAGGCACCCCCCTCACCCCCGTCCTCCACCTGGACCATGTAGGTCACCCAGAGCCCCTGAAGTGGGAAGACCCCCCAACTCTGAACTTGTCTGAATAATCCCTAGAGAGTGGGGAGCAAAACCCCTATTCCCCCCACCCTGGGCCACGACTCACCTGGGTGCTGGGGGGTTGTGGGCTCCAGGCCAGTGAGGCGACGGCAGCTTCTCCCTTCTCCGAGAAGGGACCCCGCTGCCCCCTCCACCTGCCCCGGCGGCCACCAAAGTGGGTGCTCCTGCCAGGGGCCACCTTCCCAGAGTGCATCTTCCTGGTGTGGCGGTCACGAGAGCCCCATTGGAGCAGATTCGGGGGGCGCTGGGGAACAGATAAGGGAAAGTGGGAACAGTGAGTGGAGGCAGACAACTCTCAGAATTTTGCGATAAAGAGCAGAAAAATGGAGTGGTCACTGGAGAGAAATGTGGGATCAACGAAAGGGTTTTAAAAAGACGCAAAGGGTCTTGAACAGTGTAAACGTTCACCAAACGGATGCTGCTAAATATACTTTTATTAGATAATAATTAAAATCATTATCCTAATGATGGTTATTACCAGTTCCCGATGCTTTGGGCAAATCCCAAACGGCTCCAAAGTCTGTCATTCCCTTCAGCCCACAAAGGAAGGGCTAAAAGTGACAGCAGGTGCCAGGGGCTCGGAGCCCAGGGTCTAGACCCAAGGGTGTCCATGTGGAGGCATCGTTTCTATTTTCATACATTGGTGGCAAAGCTCAGGAGGATGTAGATTCTTGCCTCTCAGGTGGAGTGGAGCGGTAATGAGGCTCTCCAGGGAGGATGAAAGCTGGAACCAGCTTCTAGAAGCTGGTCAAGCGGGGATGGCCCCAGATGAAATCAAGGGGGGAGTTGGGAGGCCCCCCAGCCTGACTTCCCCCCAGTGGCCAGTTTGCAGGTTATGTCTGGGAGGGGCTACATCCCAGAGTTGGGTCTGAATGCTGGTACTTTCTGCCAATGCACATTTGTTGAGTGCCTACTATATGCCAGGCCTGTCTGGGGCCCTGGGAACTCTCTGGAGGCTGCGCCAGATATTAATGAAAGAATCTCCCAAATACACTTGCAACTGTGACCAAGAGAGTTTTAAGGAATCAGAGACTTACAAGGGAATGAGGGAGGTACCCTGAGCTCAGAACAAAAGGAGGGGAGAGGGAAGGGTGACTGGCAAAGGTCCTGGGGCTACATGCCCTGAACAAGCCCATTATTTTCTTGTCTCAGAGCTTCATTTACCCCATCTGGGAGATGGAAATAATCAGACCCTCAGAGAGCCTACCTCTCTAGGTCATGTGTGCATGGGCGGTCCCAGCACGCTCCAACATTGACTTCTTTATTACGCTTTACTCTGCCCTCCCCACCCCCAATCCAGGGGTCAGCTTGGCTAGGACAGACCTTTGTGCACATCGTGTTCACTGCGGTAACCGCTGGGCCTGGCGTGCAGTGGGTGCTCAATCAGGATTTGCCAAATGCATAAACAATAAGCATTATAGAACACTGAGTATGCGCCAGGCTCTGTGTTAAGCATTTTGTAAATATATATATTTTTTTAAGATTTTATTTTTAAGTCATCTCTACACCCAATGTGGGGCTCCAACTCATCACCCTGAGATCGAGAGTCGCGTGTTCTTCCGACGGAGCCAGCCAGGTGCCCCGTGTTTCGTAAATATTAACTTACTTCTAAGCCTTCGTGGGGGCACCGAGGCACCTCATTCCCATGCTATACTACCTCTCTGTCTGGATGTTGTGGGTTGTGGGTCTGTCTGCATGTGTTCACGTGTCCATGTGCATCTCTGTGTGCTCTTGGTATAAGCAAGCTTATGAAGATCAAACGTACCGGCGGTTCACACAGGCTGGGGACGAAGGCCCTGAGTCTGCAGGTCAGTGGGTGCCCCAGGGCTGGGGGCTGGAGAGGGAAGAGCAGGTAGGCCCAAGGTCCAGCCCTCAGGCCTTTTTTTCTCACCTAGAGCAGGGGGCCCCCTCCCACCTGCCGTGGCCTGGACCCCCGCCCAGCTGCCGACCTCGGAGAACTCGAGTTCCCCCCCGGGGATGCAGGCAATCAATTAGAATTGGCAGCGCTGCCTAAGTAAAAGGCTTCCTTTAATGAGGAGCCCGGAATAGCTGCTGCAGGCTGCAGCCCCTGGGCTGAGCCAGGCTGGGCCGGGGCAGCAGGGTCTGGGCTGGGGCAGCAGGGTCTGGGCTGGGGCAAGGGCACAGCAGGGGTAAGACACACCGCCATGCCCTCCAGGGGGCCTCAGGATCCAGTGGGAGTGACAGACATGACACCAGGCAACCCATACGGGGTTGTAATAGGAACGCACGGGCAGCAGCAGGGACCAGAGGGGACATCAGACATCAGGGCAGCCTTCCCGAAGGAGGTGATCCATAAGCTGAGATCTGAGGGATGCACAGAAGTGAGTCCTGAAGGGGGAAGGGAGAAAGAATATTGTGGCATGGTTAGGAATTATTCCATGTGTCCTGGTTGTCTAAAGTTGCATAACAAGCCGCGGACGACAAGATAATGCTCCCCCAGAGATGTCCATGTGCCAGTCCCGGCGACCTGTGAATATCTCACCTGCCGTGGCAGTAGGAGCCTAGGCTGCAGATGGAATTAAGGCTGCAAATCAGTCGACGTCAAAATGAAGAGATTATCTTGGATTATCCGTGTGAGCCCCGTGTAATCACAGGGGTTCTTATGAAAGGGAAGCCAAGGAACAGCATGGAAGGAGTGCGAGAAAGGCCCATTGGCCGTCGCCGGCTGTGAAGGCAGAGGAAGCGGGGGGAGGGCACCAGCCCAGGAACGCTGGCCTTCAGAATCTGGAAAAGGCTCACACGGGGTACCTCCCTAGAGCCTCCAGGGAGATCAGCCCTGCCCATACCTGGGTCCTCGCCTGGAGAGACCTCTGCCAGACTTCCGGCCACAGAACTTGAAAACACTCACTGTGCGTCGTTTGAAGCCGTAACTTTGAGGCGAAACTTGGGGGTCCTTGGCTTGTTGCTGTGCCACCCCAGTGTCCGCCCCTGTCGTCCCGAGGCTGAACCTTCGTGTGTCTGAATCTTCCTTCCTTCTCTCGGACAAAGACACCACTCCTGGGACATGGGACACGCCCTAAGTCCAGGATGACTCCGTGTCTCGAGATCTTCTTCAACGGATTACACTGAATTACATCTGCAAGGAGCCTACTTCCAGATAAGATCTCGTGTAGAGGTTTCGGGTAGGGGACAACGAACGTGTGTTTGATTTTTGTCTGTGTCCTCCTGTGAAATGTCAACCCCAGGAGGGCAGGAACTCTGCCCATCTTGGATCTCGCAGGGTCCTCTATGCCTAGAATACTGTTTGGCACACAGTTTGTACTCAGTAAGTGTCCATTCATTTGGCAAGCAATTACGGAGCGCCCACTGTGTACAGGGCCTTGGTCTTTCCACATCTTCTCTGAAAAAGGAGAAAATGTCCGATTCTTCATTGTTGCAAGGGCCCAAGGCAAAGAGATCGAGGCGTGGGGAGAGTTTGACCTCTGGTTCTTCTCTGTGTAACCCTGGGTAAAAGCAGGCCTAATGGGGGATCTGGTGGCATAGGGAGGGGGGTGCTGGTGGACATGGTGCCTCTGTAGGAGGAACGAGCCCCTCTGGGGATCAGGGTCCCATCCCCCAACTCAGCCAGAGCCAGATCCCAGAGACCAGGACAGCATAGCTCCTGAAATGGGAGATGTCTGTCCCACCCAGGCCTGAGCTGAGAGGGGGAGGCCACATTTATGATACCCTTACTGCTTGCAACCACCTGGACATTTTCCCTGCTTCTCTCCAATACCTCACCTGGAGCCTGTGAGGGAGGGTTTCATCCCATTTTACAGTGGAGGGGGGATCCAAGGTCTAAAGATAGGGAGGGATTGTCGAGGGGTACAGGTTCATTCTCCCAGAAAACAGGAACTGAGTACCTACTATGTGCCAGGCCCTGTGCTGGGGATTCTGGGTTCACTGCAGTGGCCAAGACTGCCTGGGGGCCGTGTCTCCGTGGGGCTCCCGGTCCCATAGGAGTGATGGACTCAACACCAGGGATTATCAACTTAGGATGATGGGGGTCATGATGGGCGACCCCCAGGTATTTGGGGGATGCAGGCAAGACACCTGGCCCAGTCTGGGGATCAGGGAAGGCTGCCCAGAGCAGGGGCCACTGAAGTTGGGACCTGAAAGCTGAGTAAGAGTAGGGAGCAGAGAGAACATGGTCCAGCCAGGGGTACAGCGTGTACAAAGGGCCTGGGGTGAAAACCAGAGAAAAGAGTCTTTATAAGAACTGAAGAAGGGAATATGGCAGACATGTCGGTAAGGGTCCAGGCAGGGTGATTCTGACTTATTATTCTCAGGTCTTTTGGGGAGGTTTGTATTTGACCGGTAAATCTTTTTTCTATCCTTTGACTTTTAAGCTTATCTGCATCATTCTTTTTATTGTTTTTTTAACAATTTATTATGGAAAATTTCAAACATATGTAAAAGTAGAGAAAATAGTATAAGAATCCCCAGCTACCCATAATTAATGTCAACTTTTATCAATTCATGACTGATGCTGTTTCACCTCTTTTGGTATTGTTTTGATGAAAATTCTAGATACCAGGGGTGGCTGGGTGGCTCAGTCATTAAGCGTCTGCCTTCAGCTCGGGTCGTGATCCCAGGGTCCTGGGACTGAGCCCCGCATCGGGCTCTCTGCTCAGCGGGAAGCCTGCTTCTCCCTCTCCCACTCCCCCTGCTTGTGTTCCCTCTCTCGCTGTGTCTCTCTCCGTCAAATAAATAAACAAAATCTTTAAAAAAACAAGAGAAAATTCTAGATACCATGTAATTTCTCCATACACAGATCAGTTTTTATCTCTAAAAGATAAGGACACTTGGCTAACAATTTAACAATACTTCCATAAAATCATCAAATATCCCATCAGTTTAAAAATTTCCAATTATGTAAGAAATGTGACAGTTTTTTCCCCTAAGTTTAAAGCAGGATCCAAATAAGATCCACACACACAATTGGTTGATTTGTCTTTAAGTCCCTATTATTCTATCGATTCCCATCCATCTTTTTCTTTTTCTCTACAGTTTACTTGTCAGTGATGTAGCATTCTGTTTTAGGTATGTGTCTTCAAAAAAACATGAGATGGATTTTGTTTGTTGTTGTTTCTGTGTGTCCAATCTGAGAGTCTGTGTCTTTCAAGTGGTGAGTTTAGTCCACTTACGTTTATTGCATTCACGGACATATTTGGGTATATTTTCATCACCTTCTTCTCCTGTGTTTTCTGTTCAATGTGATTTTTTCTGTTGCTTCCTTTTTATCTCCTCTCCAACCTTCTGTTGAATTCGCTGGATTTTCTTTATTTCCTTTTGTATTCCCTCCAGTCCTTATTCATGCTCTTCCTGTCCTCTGGACAGTCACCCTTATACCTTTCAACCTGCATACTTAGCTTATCATAGCAAAAGTTGATCAATATCTCTTTGTATCTACCAAACAAGACAAGGTCTTAAGATTTGTGCACACCACACACACACACACACACACACACACACACGCCTACCTCGATTCTGCGTGGCACACTTGAGTTCCACCAGGGCACCCCCAGGGATGGAGAGGAGAGTGGGGTACCTACGTGGGTCATCACTACCTGCAGGGATGGCAGAAGAAGTGGAGACGGATTCCAGGGGCCCTAACTCTCTGTGTGAATTCAGGTAGGTCCTGCTTTGGGTCTCAGTTTCTCCATCTGTGGGAAAGCATTACGAGTCCCTCCTGTGCTGACATCTGGATTTTGAGCCTCCCACCGTCTTATTTGTTCCCACCACCCAGTCAAGAGACTGTGATGGCAACTAGCGTGTAGGACTGAAATGAGGGTCTTCAGGAGCTGAAGGAGAATGCTAATGTCATTATTTACTTCACTGAGCTAAATAATCTCAGGAATTGCTCATCGGGGCCTGATAATTCGATTGGATTTCATGCACAATTAGGCCTTCAGAGCTGAGGCATTCGTACTCGAGTTCAGGGAAGAAGCCAGTCTCCCCGCCAGAGAGGCTCAAGGTGAGGGCATAGCAGTGGGGTCCCCCAGGCCCAGGAAAGTGTCGGATGTACAGGCCAGTGGGAGGCCTGGATGTCCCAAAGTCAGTGGGTCCAGCCGGAGCTGGAGTTGGAGACCAATCAGGTTCAATGTGTCATTGCTCATTTATTACTTGATTTATATTTGGAGAATTTTTTTTAACCAAGTCCAGAGAATGATGTCACATAAAGACCACCTCAGTTAATGAATATAGTTAATGTTTTGTCATTTTTGCCTGAGATGTGTGTTTTTCTTCTTATGTGAAAGAACTCAGAATGATCGATTTAAAATCTAAGTCAGACCCACTCCTCCACTAACCACAGCCCTCCAGAGCTCCCACTTTCCTGGAGGTAAAAGCCCACGTCCCCCCCTCCCCCGTGGCCCCTATGTCCCTGCAGAACCTGCCCTTGCCCCTTCCCTGTCCTCCCCTCTTCCTTCTCCCCTCATTCACTCTCCTCCAGCCACATGGGCCTCCTTGCTGTTCCTCCAACATGCCAGGCCTGGTGCTTCCCCAGGACCTTTGCACTGGCTGTTCCCTCTGTCTGGAATGCCCTTCTCCCAATCTTGTCTTCCTAGTGATTAGTCACCTATCCATACTTTAGTGCCTCTGCTCCGAGTCCCTCTTCTGGTGCAGTCTTAACCCTCCCACCCAAACCAGAGACTCCTCACCCATTTCCCTCTAGACAGCCCTCCCCAAGCAGCTCCAGCTTCCTTCTGCCCCAGCCTGGCCTCCAGGGTCAGAGAGTGTTTTATGGGGGAACCTCCTGGGCTCAAGCACCTGCCCAGGCACGCCCCCCCCCCCAAAAAAACTGCTGAAAGAACACAGAACAGCAAATCAAACACATATAATGTGCATGTCACTGAGTCTCTAAGGCAGACCAGGGCTCTCCCGGATCTCTGCGCATCTCTCTCCAGCACCCCTTATCTGTGCATATCTCTGAACCTGTGTGTGTCTCTCTGTGTCTGCATCTCTCTCCCCTCTGTCTCTGTCCCTCCCATGAGACAGCACCTGCTTCATTCACTGCCTCCCACCACCCTCCCTCCTCTTCTTCCTCCCTGCCCCCTCCTTCCCCCCTCTGCCCTCCCCCACACCATTGTGGGCCCCCGTACCCTTCTATCACGGGTCGTGGGGTGGGGATTGTTTGGCCTTCCTCCATCAGCACCCCCTTTTCTCTCTTTGCCTCTCCTCTCTCCTCTCTCCCCTGACATTCTATTTTGGTCTTTGTTAACAGGGATCTCAGATGTGCTGGGCACACTCCCCCAGCACTGCCCATCTCTGAGCTCCACATTCCCCTTCTCTATTGAGGTGGGGCCCCCCTTCTGTTTCCGGGGCCCTCCATCTGCTCCCCACCTCCCCAGGTACTCAACTTAGAGCTGGGAGGCGGAACTGAAATGTCTCCTGTGGCCTCACCTTCTCCTTTTCTGGGGGAGTCGGGGTGGACGGACCAGAGAGGGAAGGGAGCCTCCCCAAGGTCACACAGCAACTGGCCTGAAACGCCCTGCAGCCTCAGGTGCTAGTCCCAGTGCCCCTGCTTGCTGTGTGCCCCCCGCCAGTTCAGCTTCCTCATGGGTATGAGGTCAGCAAGAGTGCCACCTCACTGGGTGACAAACAAGCCAGCGTAGGGAAAGTGGCTGGGACATGTGAAAAATGGAGTCGTGGGGACGACTGTAGATGGGGATATTTCCAGGGAGTGCGGTTGGGGGTGCCTGAGCTGGCTGGAGGCAGGTGGAACGAGCTGGTCTGTTCTACCCCAGAAGGGAGTGTGGGTTGTGGGGGCTGGGGAAGTCAAGAGCATTGGGTTGCCTAGCAACAAGGATGAAGCTGATAGACGGTGTCAAGACCACTGATGTCCCGAGATCTGGGGTGGGGTGGGGTTAGGCGTTCAGGATTCTGCTGGGAGGGGCTGACATTAATCAAAGTGTGTGTGTGTGTGTGTGTGTGTGTGTATGTGTGTGTGAATTCATTTGTTACATCATCATTATTGAGCCCCTACTGTGTGCTAGGTGATGAAAACACCAGCGTGAACAAAACGGACAAAAGCCTCTGCCCTCACGGAATTGATATTCCAGTGGGGGAGAGGGAAGGTTAACAAGGTCAAGTGGATGGGGTGCCTGGGTGGCTCAGTCGTTGGGCGGCTGCCTTCGGCTCAGGTCATGATCCCGGGGTCCTGGGATCGAGCCCCGCATCCGGCTCCCTGCTCGGTGGGAAGCCTGCTTCTCCCTCTCCCACTCCCCCTGCTTGTGTTCCCTCTCTCACTGTGTCTCTCTCTGTCAAATAAATAAATAAAATCTTAAAAAAAAGAAGAAAGAAAGAAAGAAAGAAAGAAAGAAAGAAAGAAAGAAAGAAAGAAAGAAAGAAAGAAAGAAAGAAAGAAAAGAAAGAAATGAATGCTGCCAACATGCACCAGGCAGACTTGAAGCCGAGCCTGCCCTGGTCACGCCTTCCGATGAGACTGCAACCCAGTTGCTCCTGGAACGTGGTCTTGTGAGACCCTGAAGCAGGACACTCAGCTAAGCCACACCTCGGTTGTGGACCCACAGAAACCATGAGTAGGAAGGTGTGTTGCTTAAAGCCTCTCAGTGTGGGGTCATTTCTTCTGCAGCCAGAGACGACCAAGACAACAGGCAGGATTTCTTCCTTGGGGTCTGTTTCTAGAAGGGGTGGGAGAGAGGCACAGGGGGAAAGGCAGACGTTTACAGGTGGGGCAGGCTGGGAGGCGGTTGTCTGGGGCTCAGAGAGGGGGAGTTTGGGCTTGGGTCACAGGGTGGTGGGAGCCACAGGTGGTCTGGGGCAGCATGGGATGGGATGAGTCTGGATTTTGGATTGGCCACTCTGGTCAGGGCCGTGTGGGGACTGAGCTGTCAGGGTGCGAGCAGGACTGGAGCAGGTGGGAGCCCGGGTCTGGGACCCCAGAAGCCCCCTCTCCCAGCAGCCCTGACTCTGTGATTGCACTCCAAATTTAACATCGGCCTCACCCTCCAATTACCCCCAGATCGCCCGGCCCCGCTCCCTCTACTGCCCGTGAAAGAGAATGGAATTGTATTTTTATAACTTCTTGTTTTTCCCGAACAGAGTTCCATGTGCGCTGGGCTAAATTTAAAATCGGATGGATGTAGGGTGATCATGTTCACTCTCGCTCCCCTTGGAACAAAGTAAACGCCTCCATTCAGGTGCTGCATCTCTCAGGATCCTGGGTGAGGGGTGCTTTCTGGCTGAGGAGCACCAGGAAAATTCACAGCTGGATCCATCCTCCCTGAGGCCTGACCCTGACCCCCTCCTTCTCTGGGGTCCCCAGTCACAGCCCTGGTCGCCCTGCTCTGGAACCACCTGTTTGTATGTTTGTCACCTCTGTGGGAGTTTGCTTTTGCTGTCCCCTCTGCCCGGCACAACCTCCCCAGACATTGCTAGGGCTGGCTCACACTTCGGTCTCAGCTCTAGTGTCACCTTCTCTGGGAAGCCCTCCCTGACCACCTCAGCCCAGAAAGCTGCCCACTCACTTTCTATACCATCATTGTACATTCTCTTTATACATTTGCCATCTCCTGGAATTCTCTTAGGCGCATGACATCAAGTCATTAAGTACAATTACGGGAATTGGACTTTGCCTGTCCATCCCTTTCAACTTCTCGGTCGCCCTCCCCAAATAATTCATTTACCACTCAGCAAACATGTTTTAAGAGGCTACTGCACTAGACCGTGTATCCGATGATTCCCAGCCCTGTGTGCATATTAGAATCAGCTGGGGAGCTTTCAACTCCTACCACCACCTTCCACCCTGCCCACCCCCTACAACGTGGGAGATTCTGAATTACTGCATCTGGAGGGGGGCTGGGTACATGATCAAATGTGCCACCACAGGGTAGAAGTTTCCAGGCTTCTTCACGCCCCACAGGGCTGTGCTCACTGCTGCCACCAAGGTCTTTGCCGAAGCCGGGCCTCCGCCTCAAACACCCTCCCACTTCTGCCCCACCTATTTAAATCCTCCAAGACTTTCTCTCTTCATTATAATCATTTATTTTTAATTTTTGAAAAAAGTAAAAAAGGTGCAAAGATGAATTTAGCAAACACCTGTGCATTTTATAGACAGGACTGACAATGAAGGGTTAACACTTGTCCTATTTGCTGCAGGTCCTTTTCATCTTGTAAGAAACTAGGGAAGCATTGGAACTAAGGAGGAGGTCTCCTTTGAGACCCACTTCCCTTCACACAGCCCCATATGCTCATGTGTGCCCATTCTCACACGTACAGCCGTGAACAGTGAATAGGCTTATTTTGTGCATTAAAAATATGCATTAATGTACTCATATGGTGTATAAAATTCTGCAACTTCATTTTTTTCTCCTCAAAAAAATTTTTTTAAAGAATTTATTTATTTATTTAGAAAGAGCGCATGAGCGGGGGGAGGGGCAGAGGGTCTCAAAGCGGACTCCACGCTGAGCATGGAGCCCATTGTAGGGCTCCATCTCTCAACCCTGCGATCAGGACCTGAGCCAAAAATCAAGAGTCAGACGCTTAACTGACTGCACCACCCAGGCTCAACATTTTACTTTTGACTGGCTGGGTTCCAACTGAAACTCTACCACATGCAGCTCTGTGACCTTGGGAAAATGACTTAACCTCTCTGTGCCTCATTTCCCTCATCTAATATAGGGGTTATCTATTGTTGAATAACAAAATACTCCAAAACTCAACAGTTTAAAAAGATAAACCTGGAGGTGCCTGGCTGGTTCTGCTGGTAGAGCGTGTGACTCTTGATCTCTAGGTTGTGAGTTCGAGCCCCACGGTGGGTGTTGAGATGACTTAAACATAAAATCTTAAAAAAAAAACAAAAACAAAATAAAACAGCAAATCCCTTGCAGCCTCGGGGGCGGGGGGAGCTGCTTCCAGAGTGGTCCGCCCACATGGCTGTGGGTGGGAGGGGTCTTCTCACCACCTGGTGGCTGGCTTCCCCTCCCCCCGTTGAAGGGTCCAAGAGCAAGAGAGCCCCAGTGCCTTCACACCCTAGCCTTCGGAGGCACACGCTGTCACTTCTGACTTATTCTGTGAATTAAAGCAAGCCACCAAGCCCCAGCCCGCCCTCAAGGAGAGGGGAATCAGGTTCTGTCTCTCAAAGAAACTGTGAAGAATTCATGGACCTGTTTTCAAGCTGCCGCATGCAGAAAACACAGACATTAATACTCCCTACGTTTTTGAGTGGCTTTCTAAGAGATGTTCTATGTTATCACATCGAAAATGGCCCCTGGCCCATAGTAGGTGCTCAGTGAATGTCAGAAGCTATTATTTGTATAGATCTAAATTAATTCATTGTTGACTACTCTACCCTGTTCCATCATATGAATGCGCCTTTTTATTTCTAAGTTCTCCTCTTGACGGACTTTTAGGTTAACTCCCGGTTTTAATATTCCAAACGGTGCTACTGAGAACAGCTCTTACACATCCCTCTATGTGCTTGGCAAAGTATTTCTCTAAGGACGATGACTAAGGATGGATTCTCTGGGACATTGCCTGTGTGCACTCAGTAAGCCCCTATCCCCAACCCACCCTCCACCATCTCCATCCATCCCCCAAACAACTGCTCACCAGAGTTAGCGCCTCAGGACCTTTGCACATCCTGTCGCTCTGCCTGGACTGCTCTTCCTGCAGATCTTCACGTGGCTCCCTCTTCACTTCCTTCAGGCCCCTGCTCGAATGTCGCCTTCTCAGAGATGCCTTCCATGAACACTCCGTCCTTCTGGTAACCTGTTTCCTGTTTGGTCAGGGAACTTATCACCTGCCATTGTATTATGCACTTCATTAGACTGTTTATCGTGTGTCTTCTCCAACTGGAATGTTGGCTCCATGAGGGCAGGCAATTTTGTCTGTTTCCTGCCCTGCTGCATCCCTGGCACCCAGAACAGTGCTGGTACGTAGTGGGCATCTAGCAGATACTGCTGAGTGGGCATCAGCCTTGGATGTGGCTCTCTAGGGTCCTGAGACTTCTCTTTCCCGCGGGTTCCGTCCTGTGCTCCCCTAAGCTAACATCAAGGCATCAGCAGGATGGCATTCCTTCTGGAGGCTCCAGACGAGAACCCCTTTCATTGCTCTTTCCAGCTTCTAGAAGCTTCCTGCACTCCTTGGCCCATGACCTTCTTCGCCACCTTCAAAGCCAGCAAGGGCTGGTCAAGTCTTCCTCAAACTGTGTCAGTGGGGTCCTTTGCTTCCGTTGTCGCTTCTCAGACCCTGGCGCTCCCACCTCCCTCTTGTTCCCAGCCTGGTGATGGCAGCAAGCCCCCCCAGTTAACCCAGGATCACCTCCCCATCTCAGGACTCTTAATTCAGTCTCATCTGCAGAGTCCTTTTTGCCACCACAAGGTGACATGTGAACAAGTTCTGGGGATTAGGATGGGGACATCAGTTGGGGCTGGGGGGGGAGGGAATCATTATTCTGCCAACTACAAGAAGATGCGATGTGGATACATTCGTTCGTGCTGCAAACATGTAAACATGTATTGAGCACCTCCTGTATGCCAAGCTGTTCGGGGTGCTGGAGACACAGCAGGGAACAAGGCAGACCATCATTCTGGCCTTCGCGGAGCCCAAATCCTAGTGAGAGAGACAGACAGGAAACACGAGCAGGGAGGCAGAGTATCTGGTGTTGGTTGGCAGGGAGGGTCAGCCTGAGAGGGTGACGTCTCGGCTCCCTGCCCTAGAATCTTGCCGCCAGCCTTGCCCAAAGTGCCGCATGCCCCTCACCACACAAAGCATGACTCCGTGGGGTGCTCGGCAGGGTATGAAATAACCTCAAAGTCCATCGGCAAAGACTCCACTTAAATGTCATTTCCAGGGCGCCTGGGTGGCTCAGTCGTTAAGCGACTGCCTTCGGCTCAGGTCATGGTCCCAGGGTCCTGGGATCGAGCCCCGCATCGGGCTCCCTGCTCCACGGGAAGCCTGCTTCTCCCTCTCCCACTCCCCCTGCTTGTGCTCCCTCTCTCACTGTCTCTGTCTCTGTCAAATAAATAAATAAAATCTTTTTAAAAAATGTCATTGCCATCTTTCTCAAGTCTCATTTGTGTCTGGGGGGGGGGGCGTCTTCCACCCGCTAGCCCCGCCGCGTGCCCTGGGACCGGTGTTTCTACAGCCTGCCATAACCAGTGAGATTCGGAGTAAATCGTATTTTCAGTCACCTCCCATCTATGACGCGGAGGCTGATTTTTTTTCACCTCTGTGATTCAGAAAAAAGAAAAGACTTTTAGATACCAATACAGGTATTGATATTCCAAATGTGAGTGGGTTTCAGGGAAAATATTAATTAAACCATCATGGATATAGGAAAATGTGAGATGGAAGAAACCATTGGCACAGGTTTGGGAAACGGGACCTGTCCATTTTACAGATGGGAAAACAGACGCCCAGGAAAGGGAAGGACTTCCAATACCACCCACCGCTGGTGGACTGAAGCTCTTTCTCCAGGAGTGGAGGAGAGGTGGGGGGCAGAAAATATTCCCTCCTGTTCACCCCCTTCCTAACCTGTGAACAGGAGTCTCCCCCAGCCTCCTCACCCTCAGCTAATGAGACGATGCTCTATGATGATTTCCAGGAAAGAGCATCCCAGGCAAACGGCACAGCTCATGCAAAGGCCCTGGGGCAGAACCTGCTGGCCATGATGGAGGAACAGTGAGGAGACCCGTGTGGCTGGAACAGAGTGAGCGAGGGGGAGAGAAGGAAGAGGGAAGGACAAGGAGGGGATGCAGCATGTCGTGCAGGGCCCTGGGGACTATGGGGAAGGACTTAGGCTTTTACCCCTAGGGAGGTGGGAGCTCTGGAGGGCCTTGGGCAGAGGTGGGCGGGACCTGACTTAGGTGCTCATGGCGTCCTCTGGTGGCCGCCGGGAGAGCGCACTGCCGGGGAGGGCAGTGACTGAAGGGAGACCAGTCCAGCTCTGTCTCTCACTAGCTAGCTGTGCGTCCCCAGGCAAGGGAATTCCCTCTCTGTGGGCTCAGTTTTCTTATCTAATAAAAGAAGGACCTTAACAACGCCTTCCTCCAGGGGCCATGGCCGGGACTCAGATAATGTGCAGAAGGAGCTTGTTGCCCCAGATTCTGGCTGGGCGTGGGGCTGCTGAGTTATTATTTTATGGTGTCAGGGCTCTGCTCACACACCCTTCCCAAGGCGGGAGGATGAGGTCAGCTGCACCCCCAGCTCAGGGCCCGATGAAGTCACTTAGACGGGTGGTGTGAGGACGGCGATAGACATAGATTTCCCACCTGTGCCCTGTGCCTCCAGGAGAGGTGAGGATGAGCAAACATTGGGAACGTCACATATCCCAGGCTGTCAGGCATGATCCAGCACACCTCACTGCCCAGGAGCTCCCTCCTGCAGGAAGCCCTCCCAGATTGCCTTGACCCTTTGGGGTTTTGCAGGCAGCTGTTGGGGGGAGGATCTCAGGGAAATAGTGGGGACCCCAGAGAGGCTGGCCAGACCAAGCTATGAGAGGGAAAGATAGAGAGGACAGCAGGAGTGCCCCAAGGGTGAAGGCAAGTGCTAAGCTGGAGAGGAAGTCAGGCAGGCGTGGGTCTGAATTCTGGCTCAGACTCTCGCTTGCTTTGTGACCCTGGAGAAGTCTGTTCTGGGCTCCATTTTCTCGGCCACAAAGTGGAGAAACAAGTCTCCTTAAGGTGCTTAGCAAGTATTTAGTAAGCACCAGGGACGCAGCAGTGAGCAAGGCAGAACCAATCCTGGGGCCTCCCAGGCCAGTGGGGGAGATGGACGTGTCATGGTGTTGCTATAATACAGGCTGATCATGGATTTGGTGAAGGGCGCCCAGGGCTCTGAGAACCCCAGAGGAGGCCCTGATTCAGCTTGGGGAGGGGGCGGTGGATCAGGGAGCAACTGCCTTCTCAGATGACTCCTGGGGAGTGAATGGTTCTCCAGGAAGGGAAGGGAAGGGAAGGGAAGGCAAAGAGGTAAGGAAGAGGCGCTGGCGGCAGGCTCAGCCTGGACAAAGGTCTGGAGGGGAGCGGGAAGATGTGAGAGGAGCTCTGGGTGACGGGGTTCTGGAACGCACCACTCCCTGGAGGAGAGAGCGCCCAATGCAATTGTCCGGGGTCATTGGGAAATTACACAAGAAAGCCCTCCGGAAGAGCCTGGCTCACAGCAGCCGTCCCAATTTCTAGGCTGTGAGCGGGCCGAGGACAGGGACTGTCCTCAGCTGCACCCCCCGCCAGCACAGCGCCGAGCACACAGTGGGTGCTCATTTTCCAGACGACAAAGTTGCGGCTCAGAGAGTGCAAGTCATTTGTCTAGAGGAACACAACAGGCAACTAGCAGAGCAGGGATTTGAACCCAACTAGCGAAGTCTTACTGACTGAATAAGTGATTATGGATTCATAGTAGGGCTCTCCATCCACTGGAACTCCTTTGTGGCTGCCTTTTGGGTTGGGATTGGGACTGATTTTCATAGTCCCTGTGGATCCTCTGACTCATATTCCATCTCTCGCTTGCCCAGCAGCTCCAACCAACCCAGTCATTATGAGCTAATTGCTGTTTTCATACCTCTGAGCCTTTGCCTGTGGTATTCTCTGTTTCTGAAACACTCTCCTTCTTGTTGCCAAACTACTTTCTCCTGGCAAACTCCTATTCAACCATCAAAACCCAATGTCCCTCCTCCATGTAGCTTCCTGGGACCCTCACAGGTAAACTCCTTCTCCCTTCTGCTCCCTGAGCCCTGGGACCTCCCTTTGCTGGGAGCATCTGTGTAGAGCTCTGTTCCCCCAAGACTTGAGGCCCGGCTCTGGAGGATGAGGCTGTACTGGGTCCCTGATCTCCCAGCACAAAGCTGGGCCCTCAAAGGGATGGGGAGCTGTTTTTAGGTTTTTATTCTGGAGGTCTGTTGAAGCTATGGGACTTCCTTCCTGACTCATAGCCCCTGCCCTCACACATAACCCCTGCATACCTGCTGTGAAGGGCCTTGGAGGAGATGTCCTTGGGATCCACAGGTACCAGAAGCTGGAAAGTCTGGGGACTTCGGGCACAGCCTGCTCAAAGAGCCTCGGAACTCACTCTCCATCTATGACTCAGCTCTGCTGCTGTCCCCCCATTGCCTTCTGGGTCGAGAGGACCCGCCTGTTGGACTGGCCCTTGGCAGATCCGAGCTGGTGTTTCCCACCTCCGGACTCCTTTCCTGTAATTCCAAATCAAGTCGCAGGGCTGGCTCCCCTTGGCTCACACTGAGTCACGTATGGTAGCAGGTGTTCTCGGGGGGCCCCTATCTCCGTGGCTTTCACAAACACTTACACTGCTCTGCATGGGCGCATCCTCTCTGCCTGGAGCCCACGTTCCTGGGAGCAGCCCTCAGCCAATCTGCTCAAAAGTTGGAGGAACACCCCAGCTCCCTTGCTCTTGGGCTGGAGCAATGCAGGGGCGTAGTCTACACTGTTTCCCGAGGTCCTCAGCAAGCCTGAGCCTCAGGTGCCTTAGGCGGCAGCTGCCCTGCCCGCGACACACCACATCCTGGCCGCCTTCCCTTCCTGGCTAGCTCTCCGCTCTCCTCCCGGTGTGAAGCAGACCTCCAGGCAAGGCTTTGGCTGCAAATAGTTCATCTGGGAGGTGGCGGTGGTTTTAAAATATGCCCACAAATCCTGCGACACTCCTCCTTTCAAAAAGTGAAGTCTAATTCCCCTCCTCTGGCATGTGGGCTGGACGGAGTGACTCACTTTTAACAAACAGAATATGGCAGAAGTGACAGCGTGTGACTTCTGAGATGGAAACGTCCAGGCCCATGGCTTCCTCCTTGCTCTCTCGCGCTCTCTCCCGCTCATTGCCCATTCTGGGGAAGGCCAGCCACCATGTTGGAAGGACACTCAAGCAGCCCATGGGGATGCCCACGTGGCAAAGGGCTGAGCCCCCCCTCCCACCCCCAACAGCCATGCGTGGGAGCCAGCTTGGAAGCACAGTGCACACATGGATGGGTACACGCACGCCAGCCACCCGATCAGCTCACACAGACAGAGGCCCCTCCAGCCTCGTACATGCACCGTAGCAGAGACGTTCAGGAGCACCTGGCATTGAAAAGGTTAGATAAAGGGAAACTGCCAGGGACAGCAATGGGGAGAGAAGAGCATCCTTTCCCTGAGCATCAAGAGCGAGTTTTCTATCCCACTCTGGTGCCTCCCACCCCCACCTCTCTGGCCCCCTTCATCCAGGCCACTGTCTCTCGGCCCCAGAGGAATGCCAGGCATGAGGAGGCTGCAGACCCCCCACCTGCCATGCCAAGGGCTCTGGCCACATCATCTTTCCTTCCACTGGATCCTTGCACACACCATGGTCTGCCTCACCACAGGACCTTTGCACATTCCCCATCCCCCCACCCCGGAACTCTCCTCCTGCTTCACCTCCCCTCGCCGAAGCTCACATATCTGATGAATCTCAGCTTTAGTGTTACCTTCCCTCAACACCTATCTCTTCATCCCCACCCACGTCAGCTCTCCCTGCCAAAAGCTCTCACAGTTCCTCGTTCTTCATCTTTTTTTTCTCTCTTTTGGCATAATTTTAGATTTACAGAAAAGTCGCAAAGGCAGCATAAAGAGCTCTCTGCTCTTCACCCAGCTTCCCCTAATGTTAGAACCTTACACAACCACAGTACGTCTGCCCAAATTAAGAAACCAACCCCAGGCACGATCTTGAACTAAAACTCCAGACCTCATTGGGATTTCTCCCGTTTGCCCACTAACACCCCTTTTTCCATTTCAGGGTCCAGCACGGGACCCTGCATTGGCCTGAGCCGTCACTGCATCATTATAATTTGTAAATGATTGCATCGGTCCTCTTTCGTGCCCCCCTGGAGAGTCAGCTCCCTGAAAGTGGTGAATTTTGTCCGTTTTGCTCCCTGGTGGGACCAAGCATGTGCTCAGGAAACCTATGTGGAATGCATGAAGGCACTGGGGGGTGCACGGGGTGGGAGAGGCCAGAGCCCCGACTTCTCCGCCGGGGTTCCCGTGGACACCTGGTGACTTTCTATAGGGTATGGTAACAGTCTGCCTGGGTTGACCCAGCCAATCCCCCACTTCTGCACAATTCAGCGTGGGAGGGACGTCAATAGCCCCAGTTGATGGAGAGAAGGAACAGACTAACAGACAGACGGAGTCCCTCGGCGAGAGCCTGAAATGGTGCTGGGTGTGTGTGACTCAGGAGCAGAACCCGCTCCTTCACGGAGCTGTCTTGCCACTCAGTTGAGGAGTGCGAGGTGGGTTCTGCCAGCAGAGAGGCTGGAGGTGATAAAGGTGTGGCAGTGCTTCCTTGAGAACCTAGGAGAAGACTTTGTCGGGGGCGGGGAGGGGAGGTCAGGCACAGGGCACCCTGGGTGGATCTGGGGGAGCCTGTTAGAGCTGCTGAAGATTTTGGAGCAGGCACTGATCTGAGCAAGGGGCTGGGACCTTGGGAGTTTCTTAGCCTCTCCCCAAGCTGGGTCAGTCTGGGCCCTGGGGGAGGGCAGCTCCTTTGTGGGGGGGGGGGGGGGGTGACACAGCCCTGTAGGGAAGAAGATGGCCTGAGGGGACCTGCCTGGAGAGACAGGGCTGTGGGATCCCCAGGGCCCGGGGGGGGGGGAGTCACAGCCAAATCTGGCTCAACATCAACTGTGTCCCCAACTCTGACCTTGACCCTTCTTTGCCTTTAACTTGTCCTCAACTCTGGCCATCTCCACAAATAGCTGGTTTCCATATCTTCCCAATGAGCCCCCACAACTGCCTCCATCCCCACTATCTCTCCCAGGGAGAGGCTACTCAGCAGGTCCCCCACACCCTGGCTCTGCCTGCTGTCCACCCTTCTCAGAACACCCAACACCTCCTACTCCACCCTATGGGGTAAAATTGGGGCAGGGCATCACAGGGTACCCCCTCTTTCCCTACACTCCTCCTCCCTGGCCTACCAGCTCCAGTCTTGCCCACTGTTGTCTACCTCATGCTGGCTCCTGGAGGAATTCCCAATACCCTAATCTCTCTCGGGCTCTAACGCCCTCCGTGGCTCCCCACTGCCCTCAGGATGAAGTCCAGAATTTTATTCCCAGCCTTTGATAGTCCTGAGGGCCCCTGTGGTCTGATCAGGACACACAGTTCCCTGTAGGCCCCCAGAGCTTCCCAACCTTGGTCCCCTTGCTCAGGAGACCTCCCTTTCTAGAGTGCCTTCCCTCCATCCACACATCCGTCCTTTCCACAACGTCCTTATGCCTCCCTCTCCTAGCCTGGGAGCTCTGGGCCTGAGCTAAACACCTCCCCCAAACAATAATAGCTGTCCTCATGCTGGGCACACACAATGGGTTAAGCACTTCCCTGCATCCTCTCTGCCAATCTCTGCAACTGCCCCAAAAGATGGATATCATGGCTGTGACTCACAGACGAGGAAACAGAGGCTCAGAGAGGCCCTATGATTTGCCCACAGTCGGCAAGCCAAGAATAAAAAGGGCCCTCCTTCCCTCCTCTTCCCATGACGAGCTCCTGCTCTTTCTCAGCTCAGTTGTCACCTCCCCCTGGAAGCCTCCCCGGATCCCCACCGGGGTCAGGTGACAAGTGTGGGCTCCCACAGCCGCCTGTGTGTTCCCCATCACAGCCGCGTCGAGTCGCTGCTGCCTGGCCTCTGGCGGAGGCGGTCAGGCTACGCACGTGCGCCGGGGCTCTGCTGAGCAGCCACGCTGTGTCCTCCGAGTTTTACAAAACTCTGAATCTGATGCTGCCCCTGCACCCATCTTCCAGATGAAGCCCCCGAGGCTCCGAGGGCTGAAGTTTCCTCCCGCCAGGAATGACAGAGGCGCACGACCCGCAGAGGCAGCAGCGGCTCAGGCCACCCCGTTCGGGACCGCGCGCACCTGCCTGCACTCGCGTTGGTCTCCGCACCCGCGCGCCGCCCACCCGCGGCGGCTGCGCGGCTGCCACTTGTAAATCGGGCCTCGGCGGCGGCCCAGGCGCTCCGCCGCTCCGCGGCTGCCGCGGGGGCGGCGCGGGCCGGGGACTGAAATCGCCGTAGCACCTTCCCGCCCCACCTTCCTTCTGCCGCCGGGTTCGCGGGCCCCGTGACCCTGACCCTAGGCTGAGCCCGTGACCTGGGATGAAGGCTGCCCCCCACGCTCAGTGCCGTCGGGAAGGGTCCCTGAGACCTCCAGGCCTGGGCCGCGGTGTGGGCACCCGCAAGGTTCGCCCCCTCCCCCCGTGCCCTCCTGGGCCTGCGCACCCCCGTGGGAGGGGTCGGGCCGGGCGAGGCGCTAGGCCGACGGGCTGGGGGCACGGATGGATCGCGGCACGTGGGAGCTAGCCTGGGCTTGGAGCGTGGGAGGGGCGTTCTGCCCCCCCCGCCCGTGTCTGGTCTCCCAAGGCGCCCGGAGTTGGTGGGTAGCCGCCAGGGGGGGCGAGGAGGGCCTCCCGGAGGCTCTAGGAGCACAGGCTCCCCTCACTCCAACCCCCGAACCCCACCACCGTGGTCCCATTGCGCAGACGCGAGACAGACGCGCAGAGAAGTGGGTCGCTTGTTCTGGGTCACACAGCCCAGCGGGGTGTGAGGCCTGATCTCGGGGTGCAGGTGATGCTGGGATGCGTCTAGGGTGACTTGGACCTGGGTACCCTGCCCTTGCATGCAGATGTCTCGCGGGGCGCCCCGGCCACCCATTCCCGGGAAAGAAAAGGCGCGGCGGCCCGGGCTGCGCGCAGAACACGCCCCCTGCCGGGCACGGCCGGAATCCGCGCAACCAAGACCCGGCTCGGGACGGAGCCCTCATCCCCGCTGAGCCCCCACTCCCGCTGAAGCCGCGAGCTCCAGGCCGAGCTCCGACACCGGCTGAGCCCCCAGCCCTGGATGTAGCCCTTTATCCCGGGCTGAGCCCCAATTCCGAGTTGAGTCCCTGACCCCAGATAGAGCCCCTGGTCTATTCTTTACTGTTCAGCCCCCTGCCCGGCTGGGGAGACCTCAGGGATGTTGGGGCCACCCAGAGGAGCTGTACACATTACAGACAATTGAGACTGCCCCAGGTTCTGATCCCACTTCTGCCACGACCTGGGACAGGTCACTTGCTTCCTCTGAGCCTCAATTTCATCATCTGTGAAATGGGACTCTTGTATAGCAGGGTTGCTTTGAGGTTTTGGTGAGTTAATCTAGGTAAAGTGCCAGTGGTGACTGGCACATAAGAAGTGCTCAATGGGGGCATCTGGGTGGCTCAGTCAGTTAAGCCGTCTGACTTCGGTTCAGGTCATGATCTTGGGGTCCTGAGGTGGAGCCCCAAGTGGGGCTCCCTGCTTAATGGGGAGTCAGTCTGCTTCCCCTCTCCCTCTGTCCCTCCCTCTGCCCCTCCCCCTGCTCATCTTCTCTGTCTCTCTTCCTCTCTCTCTCTCAAATGAATAAAAAAAATCTTTTTTAAAAAACTGATCAATAAAAACCAGCTCTAATAATGTTATAACCAGGTGTGCTGCTGGGCACTTGAAAAAAAATAGCTCTAGGGGTGCCTGGCTGGCTCAGTGGGTAGGGTGTGCAACTCTTGATCTCGGGGTTGTGAGTTTGAGTCGCACTTTGAGTGTAGAGATTACTTAAAAATAAAATCTTTTTTAGGGGCGCCTGAGTGGCTCAGATGGTTAAGCATCTGCCTCCAGCTCAGGTCATGATCCCAGGGTCCTGGGATCGAGCCCCACATCCGCTCCCTGCTCAGTGGGGAGCCTGTTTCTCCCTCTGCCTCTCTCTCTCTCTCTCTCTCTCTGACTCTCATGAATAAATAAATAAAACATTTTAAAAAAATAAAATCTTTTTTAAAAATTTCAAGGGGCACGTGGGTGGCTCAGTCGGTTAAGCGTCAGACTCTTGGTCTCAGCTCAGGTCTCGATCTCAGGGTCGTGAGTTTGCCCGCATTGGGTTCTGTGCTGGGCATGGAGCCTACTTTAAAAAAAAAAGAAAATTAAAAATAAAATAAAATAAACCCAGCTTTATAAAAAACATGTATAATTCATACACCACAAATTCACCCATTTAAAACATACAATTCAGTGATTTTGGTATATTACATTATCCATTTTCTAAAATTATGGTAAATATATAACAATGTTTATTTACCATCATAACCATTTTTAAGTGTACAATTCAGGGGGCATTAAGCACATTAACATTGTTGCAACCACCCTCACCATCCATCTCCAGAAATTCTCCATCATCAATACAACTCTGTCTGCATTAAGCACTAACTAACCATTCTCCTCTCCCCGGGCCCCTGGTCACCTCTCTTTCACTTTCTTCTCTATGGATTCCCCTCAAGAAAGTGGAATCAGACAATACTTGTCCTCTTATGACTGGCATCTTAAGCTTATGTTTTCAAGGTTCACCCAGGTGGCATGAATCAAAACTTCCTTCCTTTTATGGCTGAATAATATTCCAGTGTCTGGATGGGCCACGTTTTGTTTATCTGTTCATCTGTTGATGGACATTCTGGTTCTTCCCCACTTTTGGCTGCTGCGGGTAACAGTGATATGGACATTGTGCAAATATCTGTCCAAGTCCCTGCTTTCAACCTCTTCGGGTTTATACCTAGGAGGGGGATTGCCGGGGCACGGGGTAATTTCTCTGAGGACCCACCAAACTTTTCCACAGTGGCTGCAGCTTTTTAAGATCCCACCGACAATGTACAAGCGGTCTAATTTCTTCGCATCCCTGTGGGCTCTTTTTATTTGTCCTCTTTGGGGACCTTCCTATTCCCATGTCACAGATTCAGACAACTGAGGCTCCGAGAGGTGAACACGTGCATGGAGATCAGGAAAAAGCTGGGTTTGAATCCACCTGGATCACTCTACCCACGCCCACCCTGTGCCCACAGAAAGAGTTTGCTGTGGTTTGATGAGATGCTAAAAACAGTTTGCTCCATTAGCTACCCTGACCCAAAGAAGGGGTCCTCACAATTTGGGACGGAGCCATGAAGAGATGGATCTCTAGCAGTGGGTCTCAACGGGGTGATTCTGCCCCCTAGGGGACACTTGGCAATGATTAGAGACATTTTTAATTGTTGGGACCTGGAGGGGGGGAGCTGCTGGCATCCAGTGGGTGGGGGCCAGGGATGCTGCTCAACACCCCCCAGGGCCCAGGTTGCCCCCCACAGCAGGAATGCAGCACCTGGTTGCCAATCGTGCAGAGGATGAGCAGCCCTGGACTAGGGGAGGATAGGACCTGGCTGAGGGCAAGAGGATACGGGACCAGCACTCCTTGGTTTGAATCCTGGCCCTGCCACCTATGTCTGTGTGTCCTCAGCCAAGTCACTGCCCCATCTTTGGGCCTCAGTTTCCCTCTCCGAAATGGGATAAAGAGACATTTCATTTATTTTTGCCTCGGGAGCAGAACCCTGTGCTGGGGCTGTGTGCATCCCGTGCGCATACAGCAGGAACTCCACAAATGCTTGTCTGGTCTGCTCTGGCCTCCCTTGGCCCTAGCTAAAACTGGGACCCAGAGCTGGGCTGCAGGGAGGAAACTGAGCAGCAGGGGAGCTGGGAGCCGCTCCTGGGCCCAGTTCCCAGGACTCACAGCTGCATCCTCCTGGGGGGGCCCCAGCTGGCCCAGCCAGCTCACCCGCTGGCGGCCAGGAGGCTCCTGCGTGTTCTGCCGCCTCCTTCCCACGGAAATCGAGGCTGGATCTGGGAGTCCCCTGGTGGGGTTTCCAGGGTCCGTGCTACCCAGCGACTGCCTCAAACCTCACCTGAGAATTTACCTGAGCCCAGGGAGATTCATCTTCAACCTTGCGTCAGATTCAGCCCATTTGGGGCTACAGGACTCTGCATCTTTTAAGGGGCTCTCAGGT
Organism: Zalophus californianus; assembly: GCF_009762305.2. NCBI lineage: Eukaryota > Metazoa > Chordata > Mammalia > Carnivora > Otariidae > Zalophus > Zalophus californianus. The sequence goes on from NC_045595.1 coordinate 3,379,364, forward strand.
GATTCTAATATAAAGGGTTCCTAGGGGCTGTACTTTAAGAAACATGCTTCGGCACCAATTCCTGTCACCCAGGTGGGTAAAGTGAGTCCCCGAGGGAGGAAGGGGTTTGCCCAGGGCCAGAGTCGATCTGTTTTCTTCTGGGCTCTGTCAGTCTCTTTCTCCCTGCCCCCCTCCTCACCGGGTCTCAGTTTTTGACTCTGGATCTCCTTCCTCTCCTTTCTTTGGCTCACGCCCCCCCCACCCCCGCCCCCCAACACCGCATCCGGCGCGTTTCACGATTCCGGAGGAATCTCACGGAGCAGTTTGGCCCCGCCCCAGACCCCGCCCCCTCCAGACAACTTGCTTTCATTGGCCTCTTCGTACGCCGCCCGCACTGCCATTGGCTAATTTCACGCCTTCGGCCCACCCCACCCCCTCCGCCCCTCTTGGGTCCTTTCCGCGCGGGCGGGGGCGGGGCGGGGCGGCATCGGGGGCGGGGCTTTTGGAGGGCGGGGCCGAACTTCCCGCCCCGCCCCGTCCCGTCCAGTCCCGTCTCAGTCCTCCAGCGCGAGTCCCGCGTAAGCCGCAACTGCTCCTCGGAGACGGCTGTACGGAGTCCCGACGCTCGAACCGACGGACAGGCCCCGGAGAGCAGGTGAGGGAGCGATGCCCGGGCGCCTCCGCTTCTCAGCGCACCTTGGGGGCCACCTGGACGCCCTGTCTCTCTCGCCCCCATGCCTGTCCGTATTTCTGCCTGAGTGTCCCTCTGTTTCTCCCTTTCCCTCTGTGTCCCCGTCACTCTCCTGCTGGATGGGTTAGGGGAAGACAGATTGGGTCTGAACTGCCCTCCCAAGCTTGGGGTTGTGCTCTGGGACCAGCGTCCCCCCACCCCCATGGGGACTCGGATGGACTCTGCCCCTTTCACCGAGCAGGGTGCCAGGTGCTAGGGCCGGATTCCCAGATTCCAAAGTTGGGAGGGCATTCCAGGTGGTGGGCAGCCGGGCCAAAGGTGTGGTGATGGGAATGTGTGTGGCTTCTGGTTAGTCCAGGCGGCAGGAAGAGCCATGGCCAGTCCCACCCAGACTGGCCACCTGGGAGCTCCCCAGTGGCCTGAAGCCTTGGCCTCAGTTTTGTCAGCTATGAATTGGGACTGTAGCTGCCTAGGTAATTGGCAGGTGACCTGACCTAGATCTGTGTGCATCGCCACCTCCTCTATCCTGGGGGGCTCCCTGAGGAGGGGCAGCCCCAGCTGTAAACAGACCTCCAAGGTTGCTTCCTTTCCGCGGGGGGAGTTGAATGCCCTGGGGGGGGGCCACAGCTGAGTGAGGGCAGTTCAGGCTAGTGGTTGTGGAGTTCAGACCGTTTGGCTCCCGTTCTGCCACTCACCATGCTACCCAAAACAAGTGATTGGATTCTCTGAGCCTCAGTTTCCTGTCTGTAGAATGGGAAGGGACAGAACTCCCTGGGGGAGAGGGCTGCTTCCAGGTTAAATGCAGGAATGTGGGCCTTGCAGGTCTCCTCCGGGCCCTCCCTCTCTCCCCTTCATTCACTCTGCTCCAGCCATACCAGCCCTCCAACACGCCAGACATGGTCCTGCCCCAGGGTCCTCTGCATGGGCTCTTCCTTCAGCTGCCATGCCAGGTCCATGGGCAACGACTTTGAAACATAACAAGTTGCCTAGATGGGCTGGGCCAAGGGACTGCCAGGCAAGGGCTGGGCAGCTGGGAGGAGCAGAGAGAGGCTGGCCCAGGGACGCGGTACCTATGGAAACCAGAACAAAGAGTTGTCACCCCAGCCACACAAACACCTGGGCTGTGCTTCTATCACTTGCAGGCCTGGTGGCCTGGGAAGCTGGTAGTAGGTGAGTGCCCAGACTACTGGGGGGGCTGCTAGTGGGGGGCTTGAGCCCCTCCCTGATGAGGGTGGGAGGTCCCTAAGCAAATAGATGAGTCAGACAGGTGCAGTTTGGGAGGCCTATGGTGTCCCGTCCTGCTGTGTGGTCTTGGGCAGGTCAGATGCTCTTGAACCTGTTTCCCATCTGAGGCCTGGGTAGGACAGGGGACTTTCAGTTGCTTGGTGATCTGATGTGGTGGGTTTAAGAGGCTTCAGTGTCCCTGTCTGTCAAATGGGGCCAGGAGAGGGTGCCTGAGGACAAAGCTCCAGCTGTTGTGGCGGAAATGTCCCTGCCCAGAGGCAGATGCTGAATAATGGCTGAGGCTTGTCCTGGTACAGCCTCAGGTGTTAGGGACATGGGGAGGGGGGGTGTCCACAGCCCCAGGTGTTAGAGACGTGTGTGTGTGTGTGGGGGGTCCCACAACCCCTAATGTTAGAGGCCTAGAGGTGGGTGTCCACAGCCCCAGGTGTTAGAGACATAGAGGGGGTGGGTGTCCACAGCCCCATGTGTTAGAAATGTAGAGGCAGGGGAGGGGGGTCCTGGAGATGGGCAGGCCTGGGCCAGGTACACAGCATGTGCCCCTCCCCTGGGCACCCCTCACCCCCACCCCCCCCACCATGACATAACTCCCTGGGCTCCCCCACCTGAGCTTTCCTGGAAGCTCCTCTGGCTGAGTCCTTGGGATCCTCCAAGACTTTGTTCTCCAGGCCTCAACATCCACTTCTGTCCAATGGGGTAGCGGAAGTTGGGGAGCATTTATCTGGGGGAGCCCCCACTCCGGAGGAGCTCGCGTGGCCCTACTACATGGCCTTGGGCTGTCTCTATCTCTCTCTGGGCCTCAGTTTCCCTGGCTGGACAGTGGGGCCTTTGGATGAGCTCTCAGACTCCATGCCCCTCTGGTGCTGGGAGGTCATTTATTCACTCAACAGGTTCTGAGGCCCTACCGTAAACCAAAGCCTGGTTGCAGGGCACCTCCGACACAGCACTGACCAAGGCCAAGCTGGTGCCCTCCCTCACTTGGCTCACCGGTTGGACTTGGGAAACACAGGTGATCATCCAGAAATATCATTATGCTTAATTGTAACTGCATGAAGATGATGGAGAAACAGATGGATGTGGAAGTTAGTTTAGATGGGGGACCTGGGAGGGGCTCCTGAGGAGGTGACATTTGAGCTGAGGCCTGAATGACAAGAAAAAAAAAAAACAGCAATGTGGAGACCTGAGGGGAAGGGCATTCCAATCAGAGGACACAGCCCATGCAAAGGCCCTGGGGCAGGCCCGGGCCTGGAGTTTCAGAGGAACAGTGAGGAGACCCATGTGACTGGAACAGAGTGAGTGAGGGAAGAGAGTGAGGGGATGGGGGTGGGGGCAGGTCATACATGGTCCTGTGGGCAATGGGAAGAATTTGGGCTTTTACCCCAGAAAGGCGAGCAGTGGAGGGCTGTGGGCAGATTCCTGACTCCGGTGCTCACCGGCGCCCTCTGGTGGCCTCTTTGGGGAGGACGATGAGGAAGTGTGAGAGCCCGAGCCCGGAAGGAGGGCTCAGGGCTCAGGGAGCTAGGACTCAGGCAGTGGAGAGGGGAGAGGTGTGCGGAGCTGGGACTCACCTAGAGGCTGCATCCACATTGCTGCCACAAGACCCTCGTTCGAAGCCTCGAACATCTTTCGCTTGGCCTCAGCCTGGCCTGGTCTTTTCTGTAGGGGGTGGGCTGTGCTCTCCCAACATTCCTGCTGGGCGCCCAAGCTCTGCTTCAGTGGGAGTCTGACCGTAGTTGGCGGGGTCCCAGCTCCCCCTGATGCCCGGCAGGTGGCCAGACCCGGCTCCGGCTCTGGGGAACCCCGTTTGAGAACCACTGAGGCCCCCAAGCCCCTCCGACAGCAGTCCTTTTGCCATATCCAAATTGGGCACCGACTGTGAGGTCCGAGCGGTGGCTGATTAAAAACCCGACGCCGTGGGGTCCCTGCTGTTGGCAGAGGGTCTTTTGTGGGGAAAAAGGACAGAGGGGGCATTTGCTGCTGTGGGCGGAGGCCTGGGGCCCCTGAGGCCACCCTGGGCCACTACAGCCAGGGCTCAGAGAGGTGAGATGGAGTGGCTGGCCCGTCCCTGCTGCGCTGGTCCATCAATTATTGACACCTTTTGTGTGGGACATGAAGAATTCATGCGGTGGGGACGGGCTGCCCGGGGACCCGGGGCCTGCTGTCACCGGCTCAGCCCGGCTCATGAGAGCCCCAGGCTGTCTTGTCAGGAATTTTCACGGCTAGGTTGTTAAACACAGCCATTATTTAAAAATGACAGACTATGAGGAGCTTACATTATATTTAAAACGAGGGTATAGAATATTATTTGGCCATAAAAAGGAGTGAATCGTTGACATGCGCTGCCCCGCGGACGGGCCCCGAGCCCACGACGCTCAGGGAGGGAACCAGACACAGAAGGCCACACGGGGTGTGAGTCCCCGTGGGTGACGCGCACAGAACAGGCTCTTCCACGGACGGGAAGGAGGCTCGTGGGGGCCGGGGCCTGCAGGAGGGGACTGCTGATGGGGACAGGGTTGCTTTTAGGGGTGACGGAATGTTCCAGAACTAGATAATGGCGATAGTCGCACAACTCTGTGAATATATAAAAACCACTGAGTTGTACACTTTAAAAGGACAAATTTTATGGTGTGTGAGTCATATGTTGATAAATCTCATATAAAAAAGCAAAGGTCATAAATAGTCAAAAATTGTAACTTCCTAATTATTCTACCGTATTTGACTAAGATCTGTACTCTTGAGGTCATTTTCATCTATTGGATGTGGTTGGCAGAAATGGTGAGCAGCTCTTCCCAGCTCCACCTTCACTGACATCAAGTTGGAAGCTTGAAATTGGCCATGGTGGGAGCACGTACACCGTGGAAATTGGCCACTGCTACACATCGGGGTTTGATTTATTGTTCTGTTGATTGTCTAGACCAGGGGTTGGCAAACTTTTTCTATGAAGGGCCCGAGAATAAATATTTTCAGCTCTGTAAGCCATACAGGTCTCTGTCCCGTGTCCCCAAGGCTGCCGTTATGCGCGGAAGCAGCCATCGATGGTATGGAAGCGAATGGCTGTGGTGGTGTGCCAATTGACTTTATTTACGAAAACGGGCAGTGGGCCAGGGTTCGCCAACTCCTGGTAGATCTCAAGAAAGTGATGAAGAGAATGCCAATGATGAGAATTAAACTCAACAGTGTGTCGGGTCCACAGCGGTTTCCTTGTGAAAAGCGCAAGAGCATGGAGGAGACGCTCTCCCGCCCCCGGACACCCGCCGTCGGGCTCGGCACTGACGTCGCTCTCGTTGCTGATGAACGCAGTTCTCATTCTCCTTGTTTCTCGGTAGTCTGGCTTGTTCCCGTAGAGGAGAATGTCAGATGACATCCGTGCCCAGAACTGCACATGTTTGTCAACCACATGTGTAGGCCCGTGACCCATCCTGGTTTGGCGAAACTTACCTAGAGCCTTTTGCGGGAATCGATTTGGCTGTGGGGACTCGATACGGGGTTGCGGTGTGCTCAGCCCCGGTGGGATGGGGGAGGGCCGGGAGGGGTCTCCCCACCCCCACCTCCAGGGCCTCCCAACAAACAGGGCCTGGGCAGCTTTGCAACATCATTTCCCGCCCGCATTAACGTGCGCCTCGATTTGCATTCAGTGATCAATTAGTCATTCAACAATCCTCTAGTTAGGATCCACTGCATGCCCAGGGCTGGGTACTGGTGACCCCGCCAGGACTAAGACAGACCCATTGCCCACCTTCACGGCCTCGAACCTGGCATAGGAAGCCTAAGTCATGAATCAACACAATGAATTGTCACAAATAAGCGGGGTGAGGTGGAGGAGACCAGGGATGAATGATTTGGGGTGTCAGGGAAAGCCTCTCTGAGCAGGGGGACCCTTATGCTGAGAACGCCCCCTGCTCCCGACCCCTGGCAGAGGCACAGTGCATGCAGCAAGGGGATGGGTGAGGCTGGAGCCCACTGAGCGACGGAGAGACTGATGGAGGGGGTTGTGGCTGTAATGGGGGAGAGACTGGCTTGGCTCCTGAGTTTGGGAACTGAAGGAACTGGAAAGAACAGGGTCCACTGGGAGGGTGCCGTTCACCGGTGTGTGCCCTTCGCCTCTCAGGGGAGGCTCGGGGACGGTCCTGCCTCCCATCTTTGCCTCTGCAGGTAAAGGATGTTAGAGCAGCCCAGAGGTTTGAGGTCAGGGTCCGTGGCCAGTGTGCAGGGCGTTTGGGAGCTGGAGTGTCCAAACTGGGATGAGGACAAAGTTCCGAGTCCAAAAGACAAAGTGGGGTTGACAGAGAAAGGGTAAGGATTGGGCTCCACAGTTCTGGGGAAGAATGTGGGGGGCAGGGCAAGCGTCAACAGAGCCAGGGACTCTGTACCCGGACCCCCATTTCACAGGTGGGAAAGCTGTCCCCAAGGGCACGGGGCCTGTCTGGGGTCCCTGTGGGGAGATAGCAGGGCTGTGGGCGGACCCAGACAGTGGCCTTCACTCTCCTCACTGCTCTTCTAACACAGGCACAGTCCTGCCCCAGGGCCTTTGCACCAGCCGTTTTCCTCTGCCTGGCTCACCTTTCCCCTAGACCTTGTCTTTCCAGTCCCAGCTTTGGCAGCTCCACCTCAGAGAGGCCTTCCTGACCATCCTGGCCAAGGTCACCTGCTGTCCCTGGCTGTCACTCCCCCCTCCTTGGCTCTTATCTCTCTCTGAAATTATCCTGTTTGTTTTTGTGTCCATTGATTTCTGGTGTCTCTGGTGTCTGCTGGAAGGAGGCTTCCAGCAAGGAAGATGCCTCTTACGGGACTATTTTGGAAATTTGGAGGGCTTTCTTTTTGCTTGTGATGATAACAGGATGTTCTGGCATTGGGGGGCAGGGAGCAGGGACACTAGGCATCCAGCCACGTGCCTTGAGTAGCCCCCTGGCACACACAACTTCCTAACATCCTGTCAGACACAAACCGTTGAGTGGGGTTTTGCACGGTTTTAATACCCAGTGACTGTTCCCAAAATGCAACTCCTGGGTAAATTGAGGGAGAGGTGGAGCTCTTTTCGACAGGAATCTGTAGCTACATGTTCACTGCCATGCCCCATAGCAGATCTCTAGGAGATGCGCTCTATCCTCAAGTGCGGTGGGCCTGTGCTGCTAAGGCGGGAAATTCTTTTCGATCCACCATGTATTATTAGGCACCTCCTATGTGCCTGGCAAGGTGGAAGTGATTTACAAATCTCAGCTTGTGTGATCCTTTTATTTCTGTTTGTACTACAGCATGGGCCAAATCCTGACTTTTCAAATGTTAAATTTATTTAAATTTTAAATATGAGGCATAAAACATATAGTAAGGGGCAGAAAGGTATAAAATATATACACTTAATATATATAGTAAGTGTTCAGCTTGATAAGATATAACCCGAATACCAGAAAATTCAGTGTTTTAAAGTGTTCAACTTCCAGAACATTCCCTCTCCCCAAAAAGAAACCCCATCCCCATCAATAGTCACGCCCCACCCCACACCGTCCGCCTCCAGCCCCGGCGCCCACGACGCCCCCTTCCCGTCCGTGGATGAGTCTGTTCTGGCCGTGTCACCCATGTGCACTCACACCACATGTGGCCTTCTGTGTCTGGTTCCCTCCCTGAGCGTCTTTCCTGCTGCTGGTTGGCCATTTATGTTTCTTCTTTGGAGAAAGATTAGAATTTTTTTTTATCGAGATTATAAATTCACATATCAAAAATTCATCCTTGGAAAGTGTACAATTTGCTGGGTGTTAGCATAATCACAGAGTTGTACGACCATCTAGCTCGATGGCTTTTTATATTTGTATAGACCCAGATTGAGACACAAAACAAGGGATATTCTAGACCCCTTCCCCAATCAGTCTGCCTCAGACTACCACCTTTATACCATCTATTTATTTATGTTTTTAAAGATTTAATTTTTTTAAAGATTTTATTTTTGAGAGAGAGAGGGCACACGTGAGTTGGGGGGAGGGGCAGAGGTAGAGGGAGAAGCAGACTCCCCACTGAGCAGGGAGCCCGATGTGGGGCTCGATCCCAGGACCCCAGGACCATGACCCGAGCAGAAGGTAGACACCTAACCTACTGAGCCATCCAGGCGCCCCTAAAGGTTTTAAGGTAATCTCTACACCCAACATGGGGCTTAAACTCACAACCCCAATATCAAGCGTCACACACTCTAACTACTGAGCCAGCCAGGCACCCCCTATTTTGTTTCTAAACTGGTGGGTGCAGGTAGATAGTGGTGTCTGCAGATTCCATTTCAGGGAAACGGGGGGACCCAAATTATTTTGTAATAAGGTGGCCTGGGTCTAGGAGGCTGGAATCCTCCAGAGGGCAGGAACAGGATCTCTTCGGATCACTCCAATATCCCCTGTGCTGGGGACACACGTGGTGCTCCATAAATGCTCCTTAGCGACTGAATGAGTGTTCTAGCCAAGCCCTCGATCCTTTAGCAGGCTTTTTTTAGCTTTGATGATAACGGGACGCTCGGGCACTCGGTGGGCAGGGACTGTGGACGCTGACCATCTGGCCCCCGAGCCCCTGGGCAGTTCCTGGGAAGGCCCTGCCCCAGAAGGGCTGACGTGGCACAGCCTGGTCACCTCCTAGCTTGCCCGCCCCCAGACCTGGGTGAGTGTGTAGGAAGGAAGGAAGGCTGGGGTTTATTTTCGTCTGTGGCCTGCTCCCCCGGGATGGCAGTCATCTCCTTGTCCGCCTGCTTGGACGGGGGTTTCTGGCAGAACAATGGGTTGGGGAAGAGGGGGTCATGCAGCTGGGCTGGCCCAGGTGTTAGCAGGTCTGGGGGCTAGGAGTTAGGAGGGGTTAGGCGTGTGGAGGCCTGGAGGGAGGCTGCAGCTGCCTTCACCCACCCCCTTTTCCTTCTGGGCTTAGGAGGGAGGTCCTGCTGGGGGCCCAGCTCCCCTCCGGAACCAACACACTCAACCAGCGCTTGCAGATTGGAAGGCCAAGGCCCAGAGGGGGACAGAGCCCCCCCGCCCACCTCACCCCCGAAAGTCATACAGCAACCAAGACAGGCAACAAGACCTGGGGTCCAGGGCCCTTGGGGTCCAGGCACCTGGGCCTCCTCCCTGGACTCAGGGAAAGTCCTTTCCTTCTCTGAGCCTGTTTGTCCATCTGTAAGCTGGGGAGACTGAATGCAAGGCCTTGGGGGTTCCTTCTCGTTTCTGATGTTTGTGGACATCCTTTCCCTCATGCGTTCAGTAAACACTTAAGAGGTGCCTGCTGTGTACCAGGCCCTGGGCTGACCACCGGAGGCACCATGTGAACAAGGGAGCCCCAGCCCCTGCCTGCACTGCCAGGCCAGGGAGACGAACAATGAAATCAAGGTGTGCAAGGCCAGAATGGAGCATGCCCGGGGCACCATGGGAGCCAAGGGGCACCTGGCCCAGCCTGAGACACCCAGGAGGGCTTCCAGGAGGAGGTGACTGCGATGCTGAGACTTGGATGAGCAGTTTACAGGGAGAGGAGGAGTCCTGGTACAGGGAATGGAATAGAACATTCTAGAGAAACTGGTGGGAAGGCATCTGGGAGGCACAGGTACTCCTTCAGCAGCCTGAAGCTGCTGCTGCCCTTTCCTCAGAGGATCTCACAGACAAGTAGGGCTATGCCTTCAGGGAGCTGAATGGCGTAGAGCCTGAATGGCAGAATGCCAGGCAGTGGCATCCAGCCCCTGGCCCGGGGAAAGCTCACAGCCTGGGGGGCACTGGGGTTGGCCACAAGCTTCTGCCCTAGGACAGACTTAGTTTGATCTTCATTTTACAGATGGGGAAACTGAGGCACGGGGCGGTTATATTGCTTGACTAAGTGGTCAGATCCGGGAGCAGGTCCTAAGTCCTGGGGCTGGATTTGTCACTGAAACAGCTCCTGGCCCTTGAAAGCTCGAGGTGATTTGCAGGCACCAACTGGGGAAGGTGGAGAGAGTTAGGCCTGCCAAGGCGGTCAGTTGCTCTGTTGCTGTGTGGCCTAGGGGAAGTGGCTCAGCCTCTCTGAGCCTGTGTAATTTCTTCAGCAAATTGGCAACCAGCCTACCACCTGGCGGAAATGATGAAATGGGCGCATGCTGCCGGCTCAGGGCCTGCCATGTGGTGCCAAGTCAGCAGCACCCCTGCTATGGCCCAGGCCCGTGTAGCCCTGAAGGCTGGTGACGGTGTGGGGGGCAGGGAAGGCAGTCCTGCAATCCTCGTGCCCACCTTGACCTCTGAGGGCAGGCGAGGGGGCAGTCCAGGGGGTGGGACTTCTCTCAGGGTGTGAGCTCAAACAAAGACGGGCTTTGTGGGGGCTCTGGGGGCTGATCGGGCACCCACATGGCATTCCTGGTCTGGCCGGCCTGGGGCCGGGATGGGGGTAGATTCTACTAGGGCCTGGACCAGTGGGTGAGGGCTGGGGGTGGGTCTCGGGCTCGCCTCATTCATTTTTCTGGAGTCTCCAAAGACACAGCGGGTAAGGAAGCAGGCCCCTTGCCTGCCCCGTGGGCTGCGGTGAGGCCGACCAGCTGGGGAGTGAAGGCCGATGCAGGTGGGCAGAGCAGTGTTGGAGGGTGCCTGGGGCACTGCGTGGCCCAGAGGAGGTGCCTCATCGTCAGCTTGCTGGTTCGGGGATGGCTTCCTAGAAGAGGTAGTATCCAAGCCAAGCTGAGGGATGAAACTTCAAGAAGAGGCAGGGACTCAGGGGCCAGGGCTCCGGGGGGATGAACAGGAGTTCACCAGGGAGGATGCAGGCACCGAAAGAGGTGCGGGGCCGGGTCCTGGGAGCTGTGGGAGCTGCCAGCTGGTCCTCAGAAGGCAAGGATCACGCCCAGATGTGCAAGTTGGGAAGAACTGTGGCACCGCGGGAAGAAGGTGGTTGGAGGGGCGGCTTCAGAACTCGGGGCATCTGGCAGTCGGCCGTGGAGACAGGTGTGAGGAACAGACAGAGTCTGCAGTCGGGGGCCTGCTCACTGTGCCCCGGGAGCTGGCCTGCCGCTCCCCTTGGCCACTGTCCCAGCCCTTTCCCGGGCAGGAGCTGTCACAAGTCAGTGTTTCCAGATCAGAGGCGTCACTGGAGCAATGTGTTCCTAGAAACCTCACCTCACACGTGCCCCGCCACCCCCCCACCCCCCCCGGGGCCCCACAGCCCAGGCTACTGCCCACCTGACTCATTTCTCGCCCCAGGGCGCCGGGACAGTGAGGCCGGGGAATTGGTAGTAACTGGGCTCCTCCACCCTAAACAGCCCAGGGCCTACTGAACTGCAGGATGGGGGTGGGCAATGACAAGCTGGACTTAGTGGGGGTGGAATCTCCCTGTGGTGACTCACCTTGAGCCCCTCCTCAGCCCACAGTGAGGATATGGTGGGCCTGGGGGACTGGAGAACATCCTGCCCAGATTTCACCATTATGCGTTCCCTCTTTTGACTTTACCCTTCCTTCCCTCCCTTCCTTTTTAAAATTTTTTAAAAGATTTTATTTACTTGAGAGAGAGAGAATGAGAGCGAGCGAGCACAAGCAAGGTGAGGGGCACAGGGAGAGGCAGAGCCCCAGCTGAGCAGGGAGCCCGATGCTCGGTCTGATCGAGCTGAGCTCGATCTCAGGACCCTGGGATCACGACCCAAGCCGAAGGCAGACGCCTAACCAACTGAGCCACCCAGGCGCCCCTCTTTCTTTTTTTAGAAACGAACTCCCTTAGATCCCTTAGGGTCCCTTTGGTCCCCATCTTTTCAGTGTGACTGATTTGTTTTCACAAGCCTTCCTACGGAGGTGTCCTGCCCTGTTTTTGTGCTCTGTGCTCTGGCTCCTCAGAGTGTCCCTCTAGGCCGCGGAGTGTGAAGATCTATCGGCCTGGGACGTGCCCCTCTGCCCACCTCCTCACCTGTCCCTCCCTCCAGAAGGCCTGCCCGCACCCCTGCCTCTCTGGGGAGCCCACGCGATGGCATCTTGTAGCTTCTGAGGGTAGCACAGCCCATGTGTCCTGGACATGCCTCCACCCCGCACCGAGTAGGTGCTTCCCGGCAGGTTTGTGGAACGGCAGGCTCCTGTCGGTGAGGCTCTCCTGGGGCTGGGCCACTGGCACGCGCCCATTTCACGGATTGGGACGACGTGGCAGCAAACACAAGGGGCCCGCCGGGAAGGTCCCTGGAAGGCCCCGGGGCTATGGGGACTGACGCCTATGTGCCTTTCCTCCTGGCAGGGCCGATGGACACCTTCAGCACCAAGAGCCTGGCCCTGCAGGCCCAGAAGAAGCTCCTGAGCAAGATGGCGTCCAAGGCCACCGTGGCCGTGTTCATCGACGACACGAGCAGCGAGGTGCTGGATGAGCTGTACCGCGCCACCAAGGAGTTCACCCGCAGCCGCAAGGAGGCCCAGAAGGTGCTCAAGAACCTGGTCAAGGTGGCCGTGAAGCTGGGCGTCCTGCTCCGCGGCGGCCAGCTGGGCGGCGAGGAGCTGGCCCTGCTGCAGCGCTTCCGCCAGAGGGCGCGCCGCCTGGCCATGACCGCAGTCAGCTTCCACCAGGTGGACTTCACGTTCGACCGGCGCGTGCTGGCCGCCGCCCTGCACGAGTGCCGGGACCTGCTGCACCAGGCCGTGGGCGCGCACCTGACCGCCAAATCCCACGGCCGCATCAACCACGTCTTCGGCCACTTGGCCGACTGCGACTTCCTGGCGGCGCTCTACAGCCCCGCCGAGCCCTACCGCTCGCACCTGCGCCGCATCTGCGAGGGCCTCACCAGGATGCTGGACGACGACAGCATATGAAATCTGGGCCTGGGTTTGCTGCGGGGGCGGGGGCAGCTCCAGAACCTCTTTTCTCCCATCCAATTCTGGCCAAATCCCCGGGACAGGTGCCCATCCTCTCGGAGAGGATGCTAATCCGTCGGAAGCAGTGGTTTTAAGGAATCTTGTCGCCTCTCCCTCCGCCCCATCTCCAGAGGAGAAGAGCTCAGCCTGCTGGCCCGCGGCCTCCCCAGGCACCCCGAGACTGCTCTCTGCCCAGGCCGGCCTGACCTGACCCGCACCACCCCTCCAGCCACCGGATGCCTTTGGAAGCTGGCGCTCGCCACTTAATGATGAACGATGTTGCCTGTTCCTTGCGACAGGGTCGTGGTGAACCGGGAGAAAGGGAGTGTTACGGGGTGAGCTGCATCTCCCCAGATTCTTTGGAGTCCTAGCCCCCAGGACCTCTGAATGTGACCTTCTTGGGAAAGAGGGTCGTTGCAGATGTAGTTAGTTAAGATGAGGTCACGCTGGAGTAGGGCTGGGCCCCTGGTCCTTGTAGGAAGGGGACATTCGGACGTGGGTGAAGATGGGGGCAGACACTAGAACGGCCCAGCTGACACCCTGATCACAGGCTTCTGGCCTCCAGAACTAAGAGGGAACACATTTCTGTTGCTGCCTCCACCCGGCGGGGGACACTCAGTTCTGGCAGCCCCAGGGCAGGTGCGCCGGGCGCCAAGGAGAGCGCCGGGGTGGCTGCTGTAGGTAGGATGTCTCGATGGGGCTGGAATCGCAGCCGACTCCCACGTGTGAAGGGTCAGAGTGTGTCCCCGGCCCGGGGCTCCAGGGTAAAGCCATCTGAGAGGCATGCCCATTTGAAGATGATTATCTCATGTGTGTTCGGTAGACCACCAACTGTTTTGACGAGACCACGGAAAGCAACGCTCAACAAATTCTGGCTTTGGCGACACCCAGAGGATGCAGGGACTCTCAACTCAGGGCGCAGATGGACACGTGGGGTGTGGGAGTGTAGCTGTGACGCTCGTTTGTAGAAGGGGCGTTGGTTCTAGCGGACTGCATAACGCTGCGGCAGGTGGGCCGAGGCAGGGCTGGGAAGGCTGTTCGGGGCACCTGCGGGGCGGGGGAGGGGGGACGAGGTCTCACGACTACTTGTGCAGGACCAGGTCTGTGGGGCAAAGCTTTCAAACCGGAGGACTGCAGGCCTTTGTAGGCGAGCAGACGGGTGTGGTCGGCCCCATCCATTGTTTGAGACACCTGGCATTAGTCAAGGAAACTGCACGTACCCATCTAGACGTGGAGTTTTCCTCGGAACCTTGCCTGAGCCTGCGCTGGCCACCGGTGTCACTGCACTGACGTTGCCCCTCCAGCCCGCCGCAGTCCCCACCACGCCCTTTTGCCTCCCCCTGGCCTGCTGCACTGGCTGACAGGGCACCGTTGCCCCAGATGCAGGACAGCCTTCCTCTGGTTGGGTTTCTGCTTCCCTGAGAAAGCCAAGGTTCTCCTGCCCGAGAGCCAGCCCCTCTGCCCACCTCCGCCACACCCCGCTAAGGCAAACCTGCCCTCCCATCTTCCGTCAGGAGACAGATCTTCACATTCAAGAACAATCTGCGTTCTGAGCACCCAAGAAGCCCCAGAGGAAAGAAAGCCTTTGTCCTCGGCTTTGCACACTGAATGCATCCATATGCCTAAGGCTTTGTGCCCTGCTGGGCTCTGCCCAGCCTGTCTTGACTCTTCATAATTTGAGATTTAATTAGAAAAGCCAAAGAGCACTACAGAACTATTTCAATAAAGGCACACATCTTCCATTTGCATTATGTGGGACTAGCGGTTAAATTGCTGGTGCCGGCTGACAGTTTTCTCTTGCCCTCCCGGGGCTCCTGCCTTTCAACCCGAGCTTGCGTGTAGTGTCACATGCCCGCAGTGCACTCCTCGCCGACAGGTTCAAGTTCTGCTCCCCCAGGCGCCAAGAGGATGGACGCGCGGGCCTGCAGAGCTCGGCTTGTGTGCACCCAAACAAGGGTTCGGCTCAGCATCTCATCATGACCAAAGACCCCAGGGCCAGGGTGGGTTCCTTTTCGAGTTTACCCGAAATATCTAGAAAGATGCCTGCAAATGGCTGGTGGGGGCAAGGGCAACTAGTTTGCATCCAGATGTCCTGCCCTGTCCCAGGACCAGCAGGTACTGGCTCTGCATCCTTGACGACCCCACAAGATTTGGAAGTTGTAAGTGATTCCAGGCTGGTCACGGATGCATCTGTCCCTCCTGCTGGGGTCGGGCCCATGTGACCCGCGGCGGCCCCGGGTGCCACGTCACTCCTGCATTTCCAGCTGCCTTGTTTCCGCAGGGGACCCTGGGCGGCCATGTCTCCGGTGTGCTGTGGCGATCGATCCACTTGGTTTTTCCGTCCACTGAACCTCAAAGCCGGAGCAGCAAAGGCTCCTGGCCTTCCCTGGGGTCCCCATGCTCGCCAGAGCTCAAAGCGCATCTGTTCTGAGATGCGTGGGGTGAACCCCCTGTGGACGCGTGTGCCCTTGAGGACTCTCATGAGCAGCGTGGAATGTGTGTGCCGGACAGTGAGGGATGGCGGGGTCCTTCCCCGAGGGTATCTCCGGGGCCACGGGGGGACCCTGCTACTGCTGTGTGCTCTGAGAACAGCTGTTCTTCACGCTCCCAAGCTGGTCTATACACACCGGGGGTGTGGACAGGGGGAGAGTCCCACTCCACTTCCTACAGGTGTGCGATCTGGGGCAGGAACCCTCACACCTGCTTCTTCTCTGGCAAGTGGGGTCACCACCGTGCCCACGTCCTCGGGCTGACAGGAGGGAGGCCAGGCGGGTGAAAGGGGAGGGGTCCTCCACCAAAATCCCACACGGTGATTCCGATAAGCAAGGACTCCAATGCACAACTCACAGCTTCTTTTTCCCTCCTTTGCTCACGAGAAAACCTGGTCAGAGAGCAGGCTGAAGGGCAAGCTGGGGTCAGACTCCCAGGCCCCACTGCTGGGAGACCAGGACCTTCTGAGTGTCTGGGGCATTTGGGGCTTTTGTTTGCCTATGGATGTTTGTGGTTGCTGTTGTTTTAAGTCACCACATGCAATCCGGCTTCAAAAAGAGAAGTGAAGCCAAGCAGCCAGATGCAGAAGAGGTCTGCCCTGAGCACTCCCCCACCTCAGGGTGACCTGCAGGGTGTGGCTGGCCCTGCCCCACGAGCTCAGGGAGATCCAGGTTCATGGCCGACCTCCTTGAGACCTGGCCCTTTTGCACCTGCAGAGGAGTCATGCCTGGAGAGTCCAGGTGCCTGTGGTGACACAGGTCGCCAGAATCCAGGACGGTAGGCGGGTGCGGGCAGCCAGACCCTGCTGCCGCCCCCCAGCCCTGAGTGCCCAGACAGGCCGGCACCAGTGCCAGTTGCCAACGTGGTTGCTTTTCAACCATCTTATTTATTTAAATATGAAAAGAACATTTCATTTCTTCCCAGTTAGTCTGGAAGAAGGTCCCCTGGGAAAACTGTAAGAAAACAGTTGGCTCAGACTCAGGGCAGCAGGATTGCTCTCCCTGGGAGTGATCTGGAGCCCGGCCTGATCCACAGGGAGACACGCACTGGCTTCAGAAAAGCCATGATTCCCCCAGGAGCCCCCCTTCACGTGCCCCAGTGCCTCTTTTGGTAAGAAAGACGGGCAGCGGGTCTCAGACCCCTGCTCCATGTTCAGAGGACATCAGCCAACAGTCCCCCCCCTAGAAAACCAGTAATGCACCAGCAGTCCCAGAGCCCAGCTCCTTCAGCAGAGATGAGGAAAAGCCGCCCCCCGATGGGGCTCCTGGTCACAGCTCACTGCGGGAGGCCTTGGCTACAATCACCAGCTTGGACAGCTCGGCCTTGAACGCCCCGGGCCTGTGGGACACTGCGAGACAAGAAGCACATGGTCGGGCCCTCGCCACTCCAGAAGCGCTGGGTCCTGGGCGGGGCAGGGGAGCAGTCCCCGAAGTGGACTTAACAGGGAAAGGCCCCCAGCCCTGAAAAGTCTTATGGATGAGGGAGCAAAGAAAGGAGAGGTTGGTGGGCCAGTCCTGAGGGCAGCAGGAGGCCTCAGGAACACTCAGGGTGGGAAGAGCAGTGGTCACTTCTGCCACGGTGAGGATGGATGGGAGGCGGGGGGCGGGCTGCGTCACCTCCTGCTTGCGCTGGCAAACTTGTCTGAGGCCCAGTGGCGGCTTTCCGGCAGGACCTGGGATCGCGGCCTTCACCTGCTATTCCCCAGCGGCTCAGCCCTGCCCCTCTCTGTGTGCCCTGAGGTCAAGGTTCTGCTGGCCGCCCCATCTCCTGTCCTGGACCTCTACTCGCAACAGCCCCCACACCCTCGAGGACCTGCAGGTGGGGCAGGGCTCCTTCCAGACCCAAGGCCCCTCCTCCTGAAAGGCCCACTCACTGCACCCCCCCCCACCCCTGTCCCATGCCTGGTGATGCCCACAACCACAAGGATCCTTCACCTCACCTCTTGTGTCCCTCAGGACACCTCCACTCCTGTGTCCATCGTCATCATCATTGGCCTCCCCCCGTGCTCTCAGGCACAGAGCCCCAACTCTGGAGCTTCCCACCCCTCTTTTTGCTCACATCTGCTCCGCAGGGCTGAACATGGCTCAGGACACCAGGCCCCCCGCCCCCGACCTTAGGGGTAACCCTGCTGCCCAAGCATCGAAGCTGTTCCTAGTCACAGAACCCAGGACAGCCAGGCTGTGTGGATGTCACAGGCCCCCCCGTTCTAGGAAGCAATCCACTGAACGTCCCCAAGAGCCTCAGAAGATTTTCATGCCCTCAGGTCCCTAGTAGGGCTTGCTTGGCCTGTGCCATGAGCTAAGGGTGGTTTTTACATTTTAGATAGCTTTAACCAAAGTCAAAAGGAAAATGATTATTTTGTGATATGTAATTCACATTCCTGTGTTCATAAAATCAAGTTTTATTAGGACACAACCATGCCCATTCAGTGCCCTGTGGCTCACGGCCTTTGCTCTCCCAGGTCGAGTCGTCTCGGCAGAGGCTGTCTGCCCCACAAAGCCAAAAATATTTACTAGGGGCCCTTTACAGAAACAGCTTGCAGATACTGGGCCATAACCTGCCCCTCTGGTGGAGGTGCTATCCCCCTCTCCCCCGACCTTCTGTGCCTGAGAACCTGGGGTCCATCTCCACAAGCCGTCCTTACATACCTGCTGTTTTGGTCACTTCAAATTCATCGCTTTTCAGGGGGACGTCGCTTTCTCTTTCAAATGCAGCTTTCGACTGAAAGAGAGCAAGTGGAAACACCCCTGATCAGGAGAGAACGCGACTCAGCCTGCTCTTCCTGCTCCCGGGAGCCCAGCTTGGGCTAAAGCCACACACTGCGACTAGAGGGGCACGTGTGGGCGCTGCTCTTCTAAGCACTCAGAGAATCCGGCAGAAGCAGTGGTTAATCCACTTAAGAGACTGTCAACTGGCTTAAGATCTCATGCCTTTGCTGCCAATCCCTGAGAAGGGTATCTCCCCCTTCGGTGAACATACGGAAATGACAGAAACAGGACGGTCTCTTGAATGCGATTTTTAAAAATCAGAATTGTCTTTTTCAAATCAGCTAGATATGAGTTTTCTAATAAGACAAAAGCGCAGACAGCAGCGGGGCCAGCGGTGTGGTGGCAGCGCTGGGATGGCTGGGAGGCCCACACTCCGTGAGCCTGCAGTCAGGCGCTTGCTGCGGGAAGGTACTTTGCGGGTGTGATAAAAGTCGGCCAGGAGCTGACTTTAAGGAGATCCTCCTCAGCGACCCTGGGTGGGCCTGATTCCATCAGCGGGAAGGCCCCTGGGAGCAGAGCCAGCTCCTGGCACTAAATCTCTTAATGCCCGTCCCTGCTGGTCCGGCTGCTTGGACTGATGCGGTGGTTTTCAAACCGTGTGTGACCCAAACGCAGAAGCGGGGCTGGGGAGCAGGGCTCTGCAGTGCGGCCGGCCCCTGCTGCGGGCCGTGGGGGTCAGCGGTGTGGCAGAAGGCGCTGCCCGGGCCATGAACCACAGGTCACGGGAGCCACCGGACACGGGGCCCTGCCCCCCACCGGTGAGCACACTGCCTGCACCTCTGGGCCCACACCTTCCCTTGCTGTCCCGGCTAGTGTCCTGGGCACCCCCCCCCCCGCCCCCCGACGGCTTCCTGTGGGCCCTGCCAGCAGGCGCACCGGCAGGAGATGGCAGGCGATAAGAGAGGAAGGCCAGGCGTCCATTTCCTCCTCTGCCCGCCGGCTCTCTAGGGGTCAGCAGGGTCCCGCTCTGAGCCCAGTGCCACCTCCCCGGCACCTCCTCGTCCAGAGTCTGCGTGGCGCCCCATGTCCTCCCACGTTACAAAATCACCCTCTAAGGACTTGTGTCTGTCTCCTCGCTTCCACCGCCTCCCCACCCCTGCTGGTGGAGGGAGGCGATGCGGGGGAGCCTGGACCCTGCCCCCCCACCCCCTCTGGGCCCCAGTGTCAACGTGCTTCCCTGGGGAGCCCTTCCAACCCCAGCAGCCCCCGGCACAGCGCCACACCCTCCCTCCCACCTGTCTGGGAGGTGCAGTCCATGCGGGACGCCCCAGGGCAGCCACCCCCGCAAGCGTGCCTTACTCACGTAGGCCATGCCGTACTCGATCTCGGCACCCCGCACCTCTGCCTTGAACTGCGTGAAGTATAGGTAGGACTTGCCCTGGGGCCTGCAAAGGAAGGGCAGGCAAGGGAGTCAGCCCTGGCCTCCTCAACATCGTCTTTTCTTTCCTCTGTACTAGAACATTCATTTGGCTCATTTATTGACAAGTCTGTTTCTCCTTCTGGGTGCAAGCTGTTCTAGGACAGGGACTGAACACTTTTTCATAGAGTGCCAAAGACATTCCAGGTATTGTACCAGGAACCAGGGAAAGGCAACATCCCAGGGGCTGAGAAGTACAGGAGTTAACTAGGCAGAGGAGGGAGAGAGCAGAGGGCAGAGGTCCCATGGAGAGTGCTGAGAGAGTCCAGAGCAGAGAGGAGCTGAGAGAGGGCTGGTGGCAGCAAGGGGGTGACAGTGTGTGCGGGGCGGAGAGCCTTGTGCGGCCGTGTGCGTAGAGCAGACGGTGGGGGTGGAGAGGCAGCGGGGGGGAGCCAGGAGAGTCCTGCTGGGGGTGCATCAGGAGGGAGGCGGCGGAGGTCCAGGGAGCCTCCCGGACTCTCTAAGCCCCAGAGGCTGTGCCGGGCCTGGTCAGTCAATGTGTGAAACTGGGAGAACAGCCCGTTCAGGCAGGACCTCTTGCTAAACGGGTGGCCCCGCATGAGCATGGCCGCAGGCCTGTGTGGCCTGGCGCTGCGCCCACGTAGGGTGCTGGTGCTCACATGCCCAGTCATCAGGGCGGCCCCTGGGGCTCCTCTGCCTGCTGCCGACAGGGACCAGTCCACAGAGTGGGTGAGAATGTCCGCCAACACTGCCTAGTAAGCACCTGCTGTTTACAAAGCATCAGGCAGAAGACTGTGGGCTGCTGCCTGCAAGTAGGATTAGAACACAGGTGTCCTTTGATTCAATGTCGCTGCCACGGCCCTCCAAGTGCTCTGTCCCCCTCTGCCGACCCCCCGTGAGGGTGGGACCACGGCTTGGACTTCTGTGCATCCCCCGAAGTGCCTGCACCATGCCAGACCCACAACCAACACTGGAAGAACGAGATCCAGGCCACAGAGCCCAGGGGAGCAGGGCTAGGATGTGATACTGCTCTAGCACCCTCCCCCACTGAGCTGAGCACCCCCTTCCCTCTGTCCCTTCTCAGGCCCACCGCTCACTCGTGCCGCACTGCAGGGTGCGGAGACGGAGGGGGACGATGTGGGGGAGCCCAGACCCTGCCCACCCCCCGGGGCCCCAGTGTCAATGCACTTCCCTGGGGAGCACTCCCAACCCCAGCAGCCCCCGGCACAGCGCCACACCCTCCCTCCCACCTGCATGTGGGTGACCAGCGCCCCCAGCCCACGCTCCTCAGGGGTGCCAGTCCCTGCTGCCTGGAGGTACCGCAGGCACACACCCCCCAGCAGCCTCAGTGCATTCCTGCAGGGGAGATCCCCCCCACCGGGACCCCGGGCTCACCTCCAGATGGTGCAGGTGAAGTGCTGGTGGTCTTCGCTGGTTCCCAGGCTCATCTGCCACTTCTGGGGAGAGAGGGGAGGATACAGGTCAGCCCAGCACTGCAACTGGATGCCCTCCAGTTCTGAAAAGGGAGCGAACCTTCCCTGGGCCTCCAGGCTGGAGCCTGGCTCAGGGGCGGGGAGACTCCTCCGGGCGAGACCACAGTGGTGGGCATGTGTCCTCATACGTCCACCGCCACGCTTACGGCAGCACTAAGACCGAGCCAGACTGTCAGCTACGGGGTTGGAGTGGCTGGGATGCGGCCGTGTGGGCTTGGCGACGGTCACAAGCGTCCCGCTCTTGGTGGCGACCGTCAATGATGGGGGGAGGCAGCGGGGGCGGGGGGTGTATCAAAATCTGTGTCTTGTGCTCACTTCTGCTGTGAACCTAAAGCGGCTCTAAAAAATAAAGCCTATCAAGAAAAACAAACACTAAAATAAAAGGAGACCATATATTCATGCTTGTTGGCTCGGCATCAAGGCCTCGGAGCAGATGCGAGACTGTAATACTCGTGGTTACATGGAGGACGTGGGTGGAGCCCATGCTTTTTATGCGTTCTTTTGCAAGGATGTGAACGCATTAGCTTTGTAAAAAATCAAATGAAAAAAACTAAGAGTCAGACACTCAGCCAACTGAGTGACCCCAGTGCCCCTGAAGATTAAAACTTTTAAATGACTCCCGGACACACCGCTAACAGCTTCTTCTAATTTTCATGGCCTCTGCAAACCTGGCAAATGGACACGGACAGCCACTGGGTTCTGGGTGCCTTAAAGCGTCTGTCTTGCTAGTAAAATGCGAGTTTACAGTCCCTTCCCCCAGAGTAATAATATCCTCCCAGCACTGGTATTCCTGGTTGAACACCAGAGCTTCTTCAAGAACAAAAACAACGCCATTTTTAGGTTAATCACGACAGGAGTAAGTGGTCACCCGGACGCCGTCTGCCTGCCGCAGGGATGTGGGAACCAGTGACTGGCTCGTCAAAGGGACGGCTGTGGGCCACGCCTGCGGACTCGGCAGACTTTTCTCCCTCCCTATCTAAAAACACCTGTCCGTGGCTCCAAGGCCTGTGAGCACCTGGAAACGTTTTATGCTACGAAATAGATCTGAGAGTTTCCCACAGCTCTGAAAAGACTCTTGAAAATGAGGCAAATGTTTAAACACTGTTTAAAAAATTATGAATGCAGGGACGCCTGGGTGGCTCAGTCAGCCGGGCTTGGGTCATGGTCCCAGGGTCCTGAGATCGAGTCCCGCATCGGGCTCCTTGCTCACCGGGGGGCCTACTTCTCCCTCTGCCTGCCACTCCCCCTGCTTGTGCTCTCTCTCACACAAATGAATAAAATCTTTTTTAAAAAATTAGGAATGCAAACAAACTTAAAACCGAGACTTTCTTAGTAAGAGGGTCAACATCCCTCTGAGTGGCCTTCTGGTTATGTGAACTTGACCGCGGTCTCATGGCTGCAGGGCGCGATGGGCAGATAGTAAGCCTCAGGTCTGGGCAGCGCTCGGCTCCCTGTGGTCTCATCACCGCGCTAGACGGCTGCTGCTGGGACAAGGCCATGCCATCACACGTCTGCTCTGCTTAAAGGTGATTTCTTCAAGATGAACCCCCTCTTCCAAAACAAACAAATTCAGCCTATTCCAAGACAAGGCTCCAGCCTGCGGTCGCCCCAGCCAGTGTGCGTGAACTTGGCTCTCCCTCATCTGACATGGCAGCAGGCTGTCCACCTCTAAGAGTTTAAGTTCAGTCGGGGGGGGGGGGGGGGAGGGTGCATGTGCTCTCTTCCAAGCTGCTGGTGACACTGGGTCAGGAGCACAGAGCAGTGGTTAGGGGTCTGTACCCCAGGCACCTCGGTCACTTCCCAGCTGGGGAAGCCCGGGTCTCTGTGTCCTCGAGTGTGAAATGGGGTAACGCCAGAGCAGTCTGGCCTCCTGGGGTTGTGGAGAGGAAGAAATGAGGTGTGCGTGTGGCTTAGCACAGCGTGGGGCACCCGATAAACACCACAGTAGAGGTGCTACTTCGGTTCATTGTCCCATAAATCAATTAGCTACACACATCCAAAAGGCTGCCACGTGGAAGAGGGTGCATTGGACTGGCTCTGGGTGCCTGGGGGTAGGCTGGACTCATGGGCTTTGGCTCACCATTACGAGGAACGCTCCACCACTCGGCTTCATCCCATAGTGGAAGGACTAGCTGGAGAAGCAGCGAGGCCTGGAGCTGTGGCAAGAAGGGGCTGACAATGGCAGGACGCCTGCTGTCCTGGTGGCGGGGGTTACCATTTGCTTGCTACATTTTGTTAAAATACTGTCACTGGGAATCATTTACTTACAAAGAAGACACATCTAGAGTAACAAAAATCACTCTTGCCCAGTGGTTTCCAACGAGGGATAATTCCGTCCTACAGGGAACACTGGGCAATGTCTGGAGATGTTTTTGGAAGTCACCACTGGGGAGTGGGGTGCTCCTGGCACTGAGTGGGTGGGGTCGGGAAGGCTGCTCGAGGCCCCAGTGCCTGGGACAGCTCCCTCACAGAACGACCCGGCCCTGGATCCCAGACGTCAGTGGTGCCAAAGGTGGAGAGAGAGCTGCTCTTGCCCATTTCAACGCGCTGTCCCAAGTGGGAGGAGAGAGGGGCTGAGAACCGGCGTGCCGGGAGTGTCAGGCACGTGAGAGGCTCCTAAGCAGCCTCCATCTCTACGACCCTACACCGTTAGGTGACACAGTACCACACACTGTTCTGGAACAAGAGCAGTATTTCCTAAAGCCTGGTTGTTGGGGACGAAGGCACAATTAGGGACAAAAAGATCTTCAGTCAGGTCAATGAAGATGAGGGGCTTTGCTTCTCCCTCTGCCCCTCCCCCTGCTCATGCTCTAACAAATGGATAAAATCCAAAAAAAAAAAAAAAGGTTTTTACTGATTTTTATAGTGATGACGAATTCTTCCTTTTCATTTTTCTTTTATTCTTTCTAGCCATGTTGAGCAGAAAATCTGTGCATCTTCCCGAAAACTTGCAGCTCTCCCTCCCAATAAAACCAAGCAGCGGTATGCAGAAAGCACTCCATGCCAGTCCTTTATTCTCGGAGCACTTTGTAACGGTGTGTCACTGCTAGTCTGCCACTGTTGGCACTGCTGCCCACGGCTGCCATAACCAACCACCCCAAACTCGCTACCTTACAACCACTACCATTTCTTCTCTGCCTGTTCTCGAGGCCAAAAGTCAAAATCAAGGTGTCCCCAGGCTGGGCTCCCTCCGAAGGCTCTGGGGCAGCAACCTTCCTGACTCTTCTGGTTTCCAGTGGCTCCAGATGCCCCGTGGCTTGTGGCCACACCCCTCCATCTTTGCCTCCATCTTCACATGGCCTTTTCCTCTGTGTCTTCTCCTCTTCCATCAAATCTCTCCTGACTGTCTCTTGTAAGAGGAGCTGTCACTGGATTTAGGGCCCACCCGGAAATCCAGGATGATCTCTTCATTGCAAAATCCTGAATTTACATCTGCAAATATTTTTTTCTAAATAAGATTCCATTCACAGGTTCCAGGAATTAGGATGTGAACATATCTTTGCGGGAGGGGGGGGGGGGCATTCAAGTCACCACCCTGCCTGATAAATGACCACAAATTTAGCAGCTTAACTGCACTGCCCACTGATCAGCTCTCAGTCCCCGAGGCAGAAACTGGCCCTGGCAGGCCCTCTGCTCAGAGTCTCGCAGACTGGACTCAAGGTGTCAGCAGACTGTACCCGTCTGAGGTTCAGAGTCCTCTTCCGTTCAGTTCTTGTGGTGGTAAAACGGAAGCCTTGCCACAAGCCAGGGGCTGCCCTCAGCTCCGAGAAGCCACCTGCACTCCTTGTCCTGTGCCCCCTCACAGCCAGCAATGGTGAGTCACGTTCTTCTTATGCTTCAGATCTCTTATTTCCTCTCTGCACCAGCTGCTGGAGAAAACAGCCACCAAGAAATGGGGACCTCAGTCCTACACGGCAAGGAACTGAATTCTACCGACAACCTGAATGAGCCTGGAGATAAGAGCCCTGCCAGTTGACAACTTGATTTGGGCTTTATGAAACACCCACCTGAGCTGACCGTGGCTTCTGACCTCCAGAATTGTGAGATAATAAATGGGTGTTGTTTTAAGCTGCTAAGTTTGTCATGATTTGTCATGCAGCACAGAAGGCAAATAAAACACTCCTAAGAGAGGCTCATAGGTGCAGCACGTCCGTATCTCACGTGCCTCTTTCCATCCAGACATTTGTTCACTCTGTGGAATTATAGGGGGGGATCTACCATCACTAGTTACCTTGAGCATTATCTTTTATTGGTGAGACAAGAACAGTTCAATAAGTTTAAGTTAATTAAGGTATGACCCAACTCCACTGCCCCCTGGAGAGAATCTCTCCATGACAGTGGATACTGCCATACAAAACTATGTGGAATTTTGAACAACTCACCTCGTTGGTCCCTCCTTGAGAAGCATAGGTGAATGCACAAGTGTATTTGTCCTGGAGAACGGAAGGTGGAAAAAAGCTTGTTAGGAGGTGATCCTTATTGCTTACGGTGGAGGGTCTCAGGATGTCCTCTGAGATCCAAAAATCAAGAAGATCCAGCTTTTGAGCATCTGCACTAAGGGGAAGGAAGCAGAGCAAGATTCCTGACTGATGTCCCTGGAGGCCAGCCTCTCAAGGCCTCCCAGTGTCTACCGACCTAGAACTCCCCTACCTGCCCCCCTGCTAGTGAGCTCCTGAGTCAGGACAAACAACTCAGGTGCCTTCTGGGGGATGAAGAACAGGAAAGGGGAAGGGGGAGGTCCCACACCCTCCAAGCACCCACCCATCTAGGCACATGGACTTTGGAAGCAGGACATGAACACCAGAAGACCCATCTCTGCTCTGCTGTGGGCCTCAGACAAGTGAAAGCTTTTTCTGAGCCTGTTTTCCTCATCTGTGAAATGGTCCTAGCAAATCAAGCGTTTGGCACAATATCTGGCTATAAGGAAGCACTCAATAAATGGCCGCTAACGACATGACATCCGTTACAGACACGGAACACAAACATGGGAGGGGAAGGACTTCTCCAACAAGCTGGGGACAGGGCTGGGCTGGACCCCGGCTTGCGGACGTCCAGGTGAGGAGGGAGGAAGGCCTTGCCTCACACCTCAGTGAAAGAGAAGGAGGACCTGGCGCAATGGAGAAAAAGAGCAAAGTCTGCCCACTTCCTCCCTCGTCAGAGCTGCAGCGGGGTTGACCTCCTACAGGGCCTGGAGGCGAAATACCCCTCAGCCTCCTCTCTGCCCACCTCTGGGGCGGCTCAGCCCTCCGATGGCCGGGGACTCGCCTGGTCTGAGAGTGAGGGCTGCCTGGGCACGCTGGGCACGTGAGAGGAAACAGAGACTGAGGCTGGCGACCCAACCCTCCAAGTCCCCAGACCCCAGGACGCCGAGCTCCTGTACGTTCAGTCGCGCCTCAGTGATGACCGCACCCCCCAGCGTCCCTTCCTCCCAGTCCCCGCCCACGACCGTCCGCGCCCCCTTCCCAGGACCCGCCCCCAACGGCGCCACCGCTCCAGCCCCCGGGGCGGCGGCGATACGTACCCCCGGGCCCACGTTCTGGGAAAAGGAGTGCACGACGCCGCCAGGTCGCACGTCAAACGCCACCGTCGTGGGCTCGGACACCGCCTCCGCCGGCCTCAATGCCACGGCCGCCAGCAGCAACACAGCCCACGCACCTCCGCCGTTCCGCCTTTCGCTGGGCGCCGCCATCTTGGGATCGGGTCCGCAGGGCTGGGGCGGTGACGGGACGCGGCGAGGGACACGTGGGGCGTCCGCTAGAGGCCACGTCGGCGACGGCGCGGCCACGTGACCTGGCGCACCCCGCCTTCTCCCGGCCGGGGCCGCCATGTTGGGGCGGGGCTTGGACTTACGGGGTGAGTCCCTGGGGTGAGTGGTCCTGCCGTCCGTCCGTGCTGCGATTCCTAACCCTGTGACTGACCCTACAGCTCTTCCAGTTAGTAAACGTAGTAAATTCCGTCTGGAATGAGGGAAATGGACGCTAACCATTGGGCAAATACCTCAATTGTTGCAGCCAAGATCCCTGGATGGATCTGAAAATAAGGGGAACCCTCGTTTTTAGAATGGAGTGGAGAGGCCGGCAGCTAAAGCTCTGCGCCCGATGACTTCTGGTAATTGCAGACCCAATAGGAAGTCCAGCACCCTGCCAGTCCATAGTATGTTAGCCACTACTTCACTGCCCTAGCAGGAGGAAGGAAGTTTTCCCCTGCCCTGGCAACAGCCCAGCCAATGAGAGACAGCCACAGCCCAGCCAATGAACGATAGTTACAGCCAGCTAATGAAAGACAGCCAGAGCCCAGTCAGTGAGACAAAGCTACAGCCCAACCAATGAGACACAGCCACAGCCCAGCCAATGAGACACAGCTATAGCTCAGCCAATGAGAGACAGCCACTGCCCAGCCAATGAGACACTGCTACAGCTCGGCGCCTGAGAGAGCCAGAGTCCAGCCAATGAGAGACAGCCACAGCCAAGCCAATGAGAAGCCGCCACACCTGGAACTGAGAGCCGTGGACTTTTGTTTATAACCGCTTGTTGCAATTTGCTCTTTCTTCTGTAAAAGAGTAGTTCTCTCCCTTGCTCTGCAGATTTGCCTCTGGTTGTTGCGGTAGCTTCCTTGTCCTGGGTTGCAGTTTTCTGCTACTCCTGAACAGACCTATTTTTACCGGTAAAATAACTGGCAGTTTTATTTTTTAAGGTTAACAGATATAAAAAGTGGCCGGGGGGCGGGGAGAATATGATGAAAAACAGGATATTTCCCTAGTCTCAAAAGTATTTCCCCCAAGATGCTTACTAGTTATAAAGGGAAAAATAGTACTTTTAGAGTGAAGACACCTCTTTAGCCCAATGATCAAAGTTAATGTCACCAATGAGACTTCAACAACCGGGGAAGGACATTTTCAGTGGCACCTCTCGACTTCCTGCCCCAAGTGCATGACTTCAATCTAATTATTATAAGCTAATATCCTACAAAACCCAAGCTGACGGACGTCCCACCAGATAACAGGGCAGTCCTCTTCACAAACATCGTGAAAGACGAAGGCTGAGGCACTGTCACAGGAGGAGGAGACCAAGGCAACAAAACACAATGTGGGATCCTGGATAGGCTCCTTGTCCTAGTTCAGCCTGTTCTAACAAGAATAACACAGACCCCGCAGCTTATAAACAAACACATGTTTATTTCTCACCGTTCTGAGGGCTGGAAGTTCATGATCAAGGTGAGGCACCTTTGGTGTCTGGTGAGGCCCACCTCCTGGGCCACAGGCGGCCCTCTGCTCATATTCCCACTGTCTCCGCAGAGCGGAAGGGGCAGGGAGCCCTCTGCGACCTCTCTCTTAAGGGCACTCATCTGAATCATGGGGGTCCACCCTCATGACCTAATCCCCTCCCAAAGGCTCTGCCTCCCCATACTTCCCATCACCATGGGCGTTAGCTTTCAACATCCGAATTTTGGAAGGACATGTTCAGTCGTAGTAATCCTGGACGAGAAAAAATGGCCTCTACTGTATTGATGCTAATTTCCTGGCTTCATTATCCTGATTCAACCATGGTTACCGTGGTGATGTGAACATTAGGGGAAGCTGGGTGAAGGGTCTCCAGGAACTCTACTATTTCTGCAGCTTTTCTGTCAGCCTAAAATTATTTAAAAATAAACCAAAAAGAAAATAATCTCTACCTCAGGGCGTAGTCAGGAAAATTAACTGAGGAAATGCAGGTGAAATTTCTACAAATAAGAACTCTTAACACAAGCTTTCCCCCACCCCCCCCTTTTTTTTTTTTTTGTCACATATTGCTTAAATTTTCGAGAAAACACCAATGGCGAGGTCTGGAGTGTCCAGAATTAAGCTTGTTTTCCTAGTCCTTCCTGACTTGAAAGAACAGAATCCAGAAAGAAAATGGCATAGGTAACCCTTAAGCTGGGTTCTATCAAAAAACCTGTCAGGGCCTCAAATCACTCTAACCCCCACAGATACAGAGGATGAAGGTCAATGTCAGGGAGGTCAGGAGGATCCTCCAGCAGGCTGACAGCTCCACAGATAACCCTAATTCCAAAATTGATGCCCTTCTGGTATGGGCATCCTGTCTTAAATTGGGATATCTGCTCGCATTAAGAAATTTCTTTCTCCTTGCAACTGCCTGCTCTGGGCCCATTAGAAATTGACTCCATAAACGGGATGATCAAAGTCTTATTCTGTGTTTCACACAGCATGGGCCTGTTGATGTCTTTCCCATTACCTCACCTGCTGTGTTTGACCTTCAGTCCATCACTCTGAAGGATTCAATTAGTGGCCAAGCGCTGTTGCGAACAAGATACTTCAATTGTGAGCTGTTTGAGTCTCCCACTGAAGATAGGGAGGTTTGTATGTGCATGTTTTTTTTCAGAAAGACTGAGCCCAAACCTCTTTTGTTTTTCCTTCTTGCTTAAAAAAAATCATACTGGAGAGATTAAAAGTGAAAACACAAACAAACAAACAAACAAACAAAAAAACCCTCATTCCAAAGATCTTCCTTTTTAATCATGACATGAAATCTAGCAGTCCTTAAGGAAACCATTTGGTGACACAAATATCAATGGAAAACTCTCTCTCTCTGTTCAGGACACCATAAGTGCGATGGATGTGGCTATAACAGGATTGCATGGAGGAACTCCTTTCTTGAGAATAAACAGTTCTGTATTATGACTGTAGTGTTGGTTACAGGAATCTATACAGGTGACAAAATGAAATAGACACACACACTCACCCACGAACATATGTAAAGGCTGATAAAATCCATACAAGGTATAGACTCTTGTTAATTGCATTGCACTCAGGTCAGTTTCCTGATGTTGACAATGTACTATGGTTAGATAAGATGTAAACTGGGTGAAGGGTCCATGGGATCTGTACTATTTTTGCAATTTCCTATGTGTCCATAGTTTTTGTTTGTTTGTGTTGAAATATCATAAACATGTTTGGTAGACCAATGACAAACCGGGAAGTCTCTGCATCCAATACGACACAGGCTTTTATGTCCATCAGATATGGGTTCCTGCCAATTAGGGAAGAGATGAGATTTTCCAACAGGAAAGCCAGCAAGCATATGCACAGGCAGCCTCAAACAGTGCTGGGGATCCCCCACTGACGGATCGGATTCCCCCACCAGTGGTGGAGAAAAGTGGCCCACATAACAGCCTGGAAGAGACAAATGCCTCTACCTACCACCTCCGAGACCTTGACCTTCTGCCAACAGACACTTGTCCTTTTGTAGCTGCCCATCATCCACCCTCCTTCCTGTTGGCACCCCACTTCTATTTCCGGGCCTCATTGTCGGGTAGGAATGTGACTGACTGAAGTTAGGCCAATGGATGCTGTTTCATGATAATCTGAGTACTGACTGAGTGAGACAGGAGTAGAAGGTTCTGAGGAAGAGTTCCTGCTTTGAGACAAATGCAGGTTTCCAGCTGCCAAGACTCCTGGAGCAAGCCCAGTGCCCTTTGCCATCAGTTTCTGTCCTTCTGTGACTTGTGACCAGTCCCCTCCTCCAATTTATTTTACAGAGGTTTAAGTGAAAGACATCTTATTCTTAAGACTGGGATTTCAAACATTCATTGACTGAGCTTTGTACCCGTAGAACACATTGAGATTGACAACATCGTTCAGTTTGCAAGATGGATGACAAGGGACTGATTTCCTTCATATGTAAAGAGAGCCCACAAATCAATGAGGCCCATAGATCAAAAGAAAGGTGGGCCAATGATTACTAGTGAACAAGTGTCTTCAAACATGAAAATATTCCCACACCTAAAAGAAATGTGAGTTCAACTTACAGTGAGATGCCATATTTCACCCCTAAGATTGGCAAAGATAAAAATATTTGATAGCAGGTAGTATTGGTGAAGGAATGGAGAAACAGGCACACTTCACCCTTCTTGGAGCAGTTTACATGGAGGTGGTTCTCTTTGGAAGGCAATCTGGCAATACTCCGTGAAACTAAAAACGAGTATGCCTTTTGATAATTCTAGGAACTTACCCTATAAACTCAAACATATGCCCAAAATATGTGCAAGACTATTTGTTGCAGTATCACTTATACTGGCGGTTGGTCAATTACAGCCTGTGGGTTAAATCTGGCGGGCTGCTTGGTTTTGTAAATAAAGTTTTATTGGCACCCAGCCAAACACTCCTTTACATATCATCTATGGCTGCTTTTGAACTAGGAGGGCAGAGTGGAGTAGTTGCACCCAAGGCTGTCTGGCCCACAAGGCCTAAAATATTTACTCTCTGGCCTTTTACAGAGTAAGTCCACTGACCCCTGATTTATACTGATTTAAACAAAAAAGCCCAGAAAAACTGGTTATCCCTTGATAGGTGCCTGGCAAAATAAATTCTGGCACATTCAGAGGGAGCAATAGAATTCAGGTGCTAAAGATAGAGACTGGCCACAGAATGGGAGAAGATATTTGCAAATGACACTACAGATAAAGGGCTGGTATCCAAGATCTATAAAGAACTTCTCAAATTCAACACCCAAAAAAACCCAAATAATCAAGTCAAAAAATGGGCAGAAGATATGAAAAGACACTTCTCTGAAGCAGACATACAAATGGCTAACAGACACATGAAAAAATGTTCATCATCATTAGCCATCAGGGAAATTCAAATCAAAACCACATTGAGATACCACCTTACACCAGTTAAAATGGCAAAACTGGACAGGAAAAGAAACAACAAATGTTGGAGAGGTTATGGAGAAGGGGGAACCCTCTTACACTGTTGGTGGGAATGCAAGTCGGTACGGCCACTTTGGAAAACAGTGTGGAGGTTCCTCAAAAAATTAAAAATAGAGCTACCCTATGACCCAGCAATTGCACTCCTGGGTATTTACCCCAAAGACACAGATGTAGTGAAAAGAAGGGCCATATGCACCCAATGTACCTAGCAGCAATGTCCGCAATAGCCAAACTGTGGAAAGAGCCTAGATGCCCTTCAACAGACGAATGGATAAAGAAGATGCGGTCCATATATACAATGGAATATTACTCAGCCATCAGAAAGGATGAATACCCAACTTTTACATCAACATGGACGGGACTGGAGGAGATTATGCTAAGTGAAATAAGTCAAGCAGAGAAAGTCAATTATCATATGGTTTCACTTATTTGTGGAACATAAGGAATAGCAGGGAGGACATTAGGAGAAGGAAGGGAAAAATGAAGGGGGGGACATCAGAGGGGGAGATGAACCATGAGAGACTATGGACTCTGAGAAACAGGGTTTTAGAGAGGAGGGGGGAGGGGGGATGGGTTAGCCCGGTGATGGGTATTAAGGAGGGCACGTACTGCATGGAGCACTGGGTGTTGTTTTTTTTTTTTTAAAGATTTTATTTATTTATTTGAGAGAGAGAATGAGAGACAGAGAGCATGAGAGAGAGGAGGGTGAGAAGGAGAAGCAGACTCTCTGCCGAGCAGGGAGCCCGATGTGGGACTCGATCCCGGGACTCCAGGATCATGACCTGAGCCGAAGGCAGTCGCTTAACCAACTGAGCCACCCAGGCGCCTGGAGCACTGGGTGTTATACAAAAAGAATGGATCATGGATCACTATATCAAAAACTAATGATGTAGGGGGCGCCTGGGTGGCTCAGTCGTTAAGCATCTGCCTTCAGCTCAGGTCATGATCCCAGGGTCCTGGGATGGAACCCCACAGTGGGCTCCCTGCTCAGCGGGGAGACTGCTTCTCCCTCTCCTGCTCCGCCTGCTTGTGTTCCCTCTCTCGCTGTGTCTCTGTCAAATAAATAAATAAAATCTTAAAAAAAAAAAACTAACGATGTATTGTATAGTGACTAACATAACATAATAAAATTTAAAAAAAAGAGACTGGGAGGTGATCACCTCTCTGGAGGGAAGGCGTCTTTTCTCTTTGTATCCTTTTGCACTACCGTTTTACTTGTTAAGCCCTTAAAAATAAAAGTGGGACTTCCCCAAGTATGGGGAGGGTGAAGGTGCCAGGAGAGGCCATCCTGCTGTTAGGGACTTAAGTTACCAGAGAGCCATCTGCTCAGGCAGCCTCTGGTCTCCCTAGGTCTCGGCTGCTGGGACAACGGGAAAAGGGGAATGGCCTGCCCTCCTTTGATTCCTGAACCACGGAGTCAAGCCTCTGGCCAAGCACAGATACCAATAATAAGTGAAGGCATCCGGGGCAGAGTAACGGGCCAGAAGGACGTGCACCCTGGCAGCTACTGCTGCCCTGAGGAAGCCTGCGGGCGGACGGGGCCGTCCGGGACACCCTGGGCTGGGTCCCTGGGGTACAAACAGGGGCTGCATCAGGACCCCGGGGCGGTCCTCCCTGGGACCCGTCTGATGAGGAGCGGGGCACCGCCCAGCAGCACCCCCCCCCCCGCCCCCGTCGGAGGAGCCCCCAGCCCCGGCCCCAGGCTTGGAAGGAACCTCAGGCAGGCGGCTGCGCTTCCAATCTGGAATCGTTTACTGAGTCCACTTCTTACACACATAATTATAAAAGAATAAGAATCGACAAAAATATTTTCTTTCCATAATATGTAGAGGTGGTTCGTTTCTGGTGGGGTGTTTTTTGTTTGTTTTTGCTTCTTTTTTCTTCTTGCCCGCCCCTGGCAGAACACTTGGCAGGGAGGAAAAGGAAGAAGTAAGGATAACCCTGAGGCGGGGAAGGGTCCGCTCCCAAGGCTGGAGCCCCGGGTGTGCGCGGGCGGAGAGCGGGGCCGCGCGCTTGCTTCAGAGCCGGCCTGAGAGCTCCGGGGAGGGCGGGAGGCTCCCCGCCCGCTGCGCACCACCCCCGTGCCCGGGCTTGGAAGAAGCCCCGTCTACCCACCCCCGCGCGGGTGCTGACTGGGTAGAACTCCGCGGCCCGGCGGCGGACCCCATTCTAGGTTTAGGCACCCTTTGCTTTGTCTTTTAAATAATCATCAAAAACGGCCCCCCAAACAAAACACACTATGAAGTGGGCGGGTCTGGAAGGAAAGGCAAACGCATGCTTCTGTGCGGCCGGTGTGCGGCAGGGCGGGGAGGAGGCCGGGCCCCGCCCGGTTTGGGTTCCCGGTGGAGTTGAGGCTCCAGCTCCCGGGCAACGTTGAGGGGTGGGGATGGCTTGAGGAAGTGCTTCTTGGATGTGGGCCTCATCTCTCCGTCCTGGCAACCGAGAAGCAGCGGCAAAAAACCCAGGAGCATTACAAAAAGGAGAAAGTCGTGGGGGCAGCGAAGGCTGAGGCTCCAGGCGGAGGGGGGCTGTCCAGCGGGGGCGGTGGGAGGAGGCGCCGCGCGGGGTCTGCGGGGGCCACTCGGGCCCTCCCGCCTGCTCCCTCCAGTGGCGGCGGCGGCGGCGGCGGC
Source organism: Zalophus californianus (assembly GCF_009762305.2). NCBI lineage: Eukaryota > Metazoa > Chordata > Mammalia > Carnivora > Otariidae > Zalophus > Zalophus californianus. The sequence continues at coordinate 3,413,532 of NC_045595.1, forward strand.
GGTGAAGCCACTTGTGCTCTGAATGTGCAGGCCCCGGGCGGCGGGGGCTCAGAGGTATTCCTGTAGAAAGTGCAGCAGCGTGACTTCATAGTGCTCGCCGGACTCCGGGCAGCGGATACTGTGTCTCTCGTTAGGGTAGATCTGGGTGGACAGAGAAGACAGGGCTGGTGACACAGAGGGACCCTGCCCCAGGCGGTCGCCAGCCAGGCATCCTGTCCCCACCCCCACCCCCCGCCCCCCGCCCCCCAGCTCAGGGCGGCTCCTGGGTGGTGGACCTGGGTTCCAAATCCTCTCTGCCCCCGACTGGCTTGCTGTGCACTCTGGGCAAGTGACAACCTCCCTGACCGCAGCCACCCGCCTCCAAAACCGGAGGAAGAATCTGGACCTCTCCAGGCCTTTTCGAAGGTTGGCCAAGTTCGTCTCTCAAACACAGAGCACGTGCACATTCAGAATGGCACATTCGAGGGACTGCCTCTCTGCCCGCAAGCTAGGAGCTGTCCCTCACACCTGCAGAGGTGCAATGAACCCACGTCAGTGGAGGGGGCAGTGCATCAAACCTTTGGGACCTTTGGTACTGTTCACTGGAGCCACTTGCTTTCGACTAAAAGGCCACATGAGGACTGCACATGCCATGGCTCCCACGACAGGCCTCCCACCCTGGGTTCTGTCAAGTGTTTTCTGGGTTCTCTCCCACCACCTGAGGGGGGCATTATCCCCAGAGAGGAGCGGTGCCAAGGGCCAGTCCCTGAGACCTGGCTGAGCTGACGACCAGGCCCTTGGGTGACGGTGACAGCTTAGGTCTTCCCTCTGACCATGAAAGGAGGGCTCTGGCACCCTAGCAGGTCTCAGATAGACCCTGGGGGCTGGGGGGACAGGCTTGAAATCTGCTGCACACTCTCCCAAAGTACCCAACTCTGGTCTCAAGCTGGGTGGAGCTGGCTTGTACCAGGGCCAGGGGGCCCATTCCTCACCTCTCCCTGCCAGCAAGATGGGTTTGTGAACTAAACCATTCCTTCCTCTCCAGGCCCACAGCCACTGCCCCAGTTCACTACTCTGGAATACATCCAAGTGCCCACAGGTCTCTCCTCCTTCTCCCTTGCCTTCTTTAATCCATCCCTGGATGAAGCACAAGTCTAATCATACAGTCCCCAGTGCAGAACCCTGCAAGGACCTGCCAGTCTGGCATCAAGACCCTGTCTCCTGCTGCAGGACCTCACTTCTCCCCACTTTGGGCACCAGCACTGCCAGGGACAGACCTCTCACACCACCCTGGGTCTGGCTGCCTGGTTACTTCTTCCTCCTTTTGGCTGTGAGGGCAGGGAGAGAGTCTGTGAGGTTCCCTGCTGTGCTCTCAGCCCTCAGGCCAGGGCCTGGTCTACAAGGGTGCCATGTGAACAAGGAGGACCGGAGACCACCAGCCTCCCAGTCCATCTGCTCCAGGGGACCTGAAACAAAAGACGGGGTCCGCCCCCACCTTCCTCACACGCATTCCTGCTCCCACCCCCAACAGAGGATCTCACCTCGCCCACAACTTCTCATGGGGAGGCAGGGCCACAGGACGCCAGGCCCACCCTGTGTGCCAAACGCTCTCCCAAGACGAGCCATTTGGCCCTTGAAATCTCACTGGCAGGCAGGAGTTATCCTGCCCATGTCACAGACGAGGAGAGGAGGAAAGGCCCGGGGTTAATGGACCTACAGCCTATGGCCACCTGCGGAGCAGGATTTCGCACTCGTCAGGGCTGTGTGAGGTTCCATGCCGCCCTGCCTCACCCTGATCTGCAGCTGCCTCTGGCCTGTCTGTGAGGATCATGTCCTCCCTCCTGCCCTGTCCGGAAAGGCATGCTCAGCCACAGGTCCCTGAGGCCTGTCCCTCCTCCCCTGCGACCCTCAGTTTCTCGATCTGTCGAATGGCAACATGGCGCTCCCCTGAGGACCGAGCGTGTGGAGGCTTCTGGGAGGCAGAAACACCGGGGGTGGCAGCACGTGATTAAACCCGCCCCTCTTACCTCTCTCGCTTGGCCGGCCCCTTTCCTGCTAGGACGACTGACTATGGCTCACATCCCACTGGCTCCCGTGGGCCCCCGTAGGGAGGGGGTCCCAAGGGAGGCGGGCCCACGCACGTCACCCTTTGAAGGAAATCCAGCCGAGCCCCGCCCCTCACCCAAGCCCCGCCCCTGCCGCTGAAGCCCTGCCCTTCGCCACTAACGCCCCACCCCTCACCTCCAACCCCTGCCCTCTCAGAAGCCTGGCTCATCACCAAGGCCCCACTTCTCACTGACAAGACCCGCCCCCTTACATGGAAGCCACGCCCCTTGCCCAACACCCCACCCCTCGCCCGAGCTGGTGGCACCCTGCCCATCGCCCCGCCTTTGCCCCCAACTCCTCAACCGCTTACTCCAACCACCCTGGTCTCCAGGCCCAGGAGAGGCCCCAGACACTTCCCCGTGCCTGGTGTCTAACCCCGCATTCTCCCACACCTCCACTCTCCAGCATCCTTCAATGTCACCTCCTCCAGGGAACTCTTCTCTGAACCCAGTCACCCTGAGATGCTTTCAGCGTCCTGTACCTTCCTTCCAGGCAAATTTCTTGGTTTAAGGTAAAATGGCGTGGGCGCGATAAATTCCTTAACCCTGACCTGCCTCCACCAGGCAGAGCTGCGGGGGTGTGCTGGCCTGTCCCCTCAGGGTGCAGATCAGTCCATGACTGCTGACTGGATGTGGGGCCATGGGGGGCCCGGGGAGGGGTGGAGGCAGCTGGTGGGGGGAGCCCTGCCTTGGGGGCCAGCGCAGCAGCAAGTGACTCTGCCCTGCCCACCCTGCGGGCTCCTGGGGAGGCGCCACCCACCTGGAGCTGGTAAGGTTTTCCGGCTCGGATCAGCTGGGAGACGAGGAAGTTTGTGTGGAAAAAGTGCACGTTCTCATCCAGGAAGCCATGCAGGATGAGCAGGCGGTTGGGCCTGGAAGACAAGGTTGGGTGAGGGTCTGAGGAGGGACCCTCTGCTCCCGCCCAGCGCCAGCTCAGCAGCCCTCGGTGGCAGAACCGAAAGCCCGAAAGCCGGGGGTGCGACAAGCAGGTCTGGGGACTCCCCACTTCCAGGCAAGGAGGGGAGCGGCGGGTGGGCGCACTGTGTGTAGTATGCCCTGAACCACAGGGAAGCTTCTAGAGAGCAGTGCTGCCCCCCGGCACTGTGGGATGATGGAATGTTCTAGACCTGCCCCACCCAATGCAGTCATCACAATCATCACCACATGTGGCTACTGAGCACTTAAAATGTGGGAAGAGTGGCCGAGGAACTGTAGTTTTTAAAAATTAGATTTTTTTTTTTTTTTAAGAGAGAGTGCAATGCAGGCAAGGATGGGGAGGGCAGAGGGAGAGGGAGAGAGCCTTGAGTAGGCTCTATGCCCAGTGTGGAGCCCCACGCAGGGCTCGATCTCACGACCCCGAGGATCACGACTTGAGCCGAAATCAAGAGTCAGACACTTAACCGACCGAGCCACCCAGGCGCCCCTAAAAGTTTGATTTTTAAAAATAATTTATTGAGGTGAAATTCACATAACCTAAAAACCCCTCATTTCAAACTGAACGATTCAGGGGCATTTGGTGGATTCACAGTGTTGTGGACCACCGCGTCTATCCGGTTCCAGCAGAGCCCCCCGACATTAGCAGTCTCCTGCGGCCCCCTGACAACCACCACACAGTCTGTGTCTGTCTCGATGGAAATGTTCTGTCAGTGGCTGTGAACCAACATGAACTGAAATTCAGGGGCCACATAGGGCTCCTGGCTCCCGGACCGGACGGCACAGCCCAGAGCCCTGGGTTTCGAGTTTGGCTGTCCCCAGGGAGCCCGGCCCACACTCCAGACCACGGAGAGCAGCCTCAGCAGGAGAGGGGCCCAGGCGGGGTCAGCCTGCATCGGGAGCCTAGCACGAAAGGCGTGGGCCCTGGGAAGTCATTCAGCAGATGGAGCCACACCAGAGGGCGGCAACACCATTCCCCCCCACAGAGAAAAAGGCCGATACCGAAGCATGACACGGTATGCCTAAGCTGGTCCCACGGCCCCGGATGTTACAACCACGTGGACCTGTGTCCCGAACCACCGCATGTCAAATCCCACAAAACTGAGGCTGATCGGATTCAAGACCAACCGACAGCCCCACAGCTGGACACATGCTTGGGGAGTGAGGGAAGCCTGCATGTGCCAAGCAGTGTGACTCTAGAGCCTTCTTTCCATCATTCTGAGGGCAGGGCCGAGGCCTCCTCCCTCACAGGGCAGCCTGGTGTTGGCCTGCTTCTGTGAGGAGCAGTGAGAAGGGAAGGCCTCGGGGTGTGAGGCGGCCGCAGAGAGGGAGGTGCGGAGGCCACAGGAGTACAGCGCTGATGCGGGGGGCCGCCGCGGACGCCCAGCCTCGCCGACAGCCGGCGCCGGGGCGGGGCGGGGGGAGCATCCCGGACAGAAATGGCAGGGGCCCGGGAGGGGTGGCGGGAGAGAAATGGGGGCCGCGGTGACCCAGAAGGCTGGGGCGGGTGAGGGCCTTACTCATTGGGCAGCTTCTCCACGTGCAGAGCTACAGAACCCGCCTCGTAGCCAAGCTGGTTGTTCTCTGGGACATCCATGTAGCGCTCGGTGTACCCTGTGTCATAAGCCATCCAGACGGTGACCGGGGCGCCCGCGATGGCCACCTGAGGGCCACAGTGGACAGAGCGGGGTCAGGGAGACAGAGACAGAGAGAGAGAGAGAGAGAGAGAGAGAGAGAGAGGAGAGGAGAGAGAGACACACATACATGGGTCAGGTCTCAGGAGCCCTCGCTTGCCTGCCGGCTGTCCCGGGGCCTCCCCCGGAAGGATGTGAGGAGCGGGCATGCACACGGGGGGGCTGGCAGGGGAGGGGCCCTCAGACCGTGTGTCCCCCGTGGATCGTGCGTTGTCGAGGGAGGGCGGGTGAGCTGAACGAGGGCGTTCAGGCCGGGATCGGCCCCTCCCTGGCCCCACTGCCTTCCTGCCTCCTCCTCCTCATCGCCGCCCCGCGGTGCCCTGACAGTGCCGCCGGCCTGGGGGCCCCTCCCCCGACGCTCTTCACACCATGCCCCACCTCTGCCCATCCGAGGCCGGGGTCCCGGGCTCAGCCTCCCACAGAGAGCTGCTGGCGGGGTTTTGTGCAGCCGGATGCCATCCTGGGGTCAGCAGTGGCGGGCAATGAGGAGGGGGGCTCGGCCCCACGGGGCTGCTGCGGGGAGAAACAGCCACGTGGCAAGGCCCCTGCCGAGATGCCTCTCCAGGGGGGGCGGGCTCCGAGGGGCACAGGCGGGTGCCCGCAACCAGGAGGGGGGACGGGGCGGGACCCACCTTGAACACTTGGGGCTTATGGATCAGCCCCATGAGCGAGAGGAAGCCTCCGTACGACCACCCATGGATGGCAACTCGGCTCAGGTCGATGAAACTGTACTTCTCGGCCACAAACTGCAAGCCCTCCACCTGGTCCTCGATCTCCACCTGGCCCTGAGGGACGAGGCCGGGCACCTCTCAGAGTTTTCCTTCCATGTGCGTGCCCTGCTGTCCCACCTCTGTCCCTCGCGGACCAGAAGCAGCTCTCGGGAAGCTCCCCCTCTCTCCAGACCCTGTTCCAACCTGCTCCCGGGGGGCGGTGGCCAGACGAGCAGGGCACCGACCCCACCTGCCACCTCCTGGCTGACCCGGAGAAAGCCCCATCTCCCCTTCTGGGCCTCAGTTTCCTCATCCCTAAAACAGGACGTCCACTTGAACAGGGCCACTTTACAGTGGGCGAGGTGGCGACTGTCCCGCACTCAGAGGCTGGGCACAGGCTGAGGCTCGATGAACAGCAGGTGTCATTACCGTCTTCATCCTCACCGCCACCACCACCATCACCTCCATCTTCATCACCACCACCATGCCCACCACGAGCACCATCAGCTCCATCCTCATCACCTCTGCCACCATCACCACCACTGTCTCCATCCTCACCACCACCATCACCACCATTAGCACCACTTCTACAGCCACCAGTCCCTGTCTGTTCCAGCCATTGGGACTTCCTGCTGACAGGGCCCATACTGACACGTTTGGCTCATCTGGGCCTTAGGCACCAGGTGGGATGTGTGGATACCTGTCTCCCCATGGGGTGTGGCTCAGAGCACAGCATCAGAGTGGACATTCTCCTTGGCTCCAAAAGGCTACCCTACTTTTATGCCTGGCATCCTGGCCGGGACTGGCCCTGAGGAGGTGTTCCAGAGCTGCCCCCGAGCCCCAGGGCTGCCCTCACCACACAGGAAAGGCTCAGAGAAACTGTGGAGAGATGTTACCATTTGGTTTTTCAGGGCCCCTTCGAACCGAAGCCCTCGCTGACACGAGCCCCTGCCATCGATCACGACCACGGCGTAGCCCAGGGATGCCAGTGTGTTGAGCCGCAAATACTTGATTCCTTTGAAGGAGTTATTCACCAGCTGCACCTGTGACGGGAGAGCAAGGAGGGGACGTGGAGCTTTAGGACGAGTGGCAAGGAGTCCAGTGTGAGATACCAGGCAGGAGGGGCTGGATGGGCCAGGGGCCAGATGGATGGGGCCGGGGGTCTTACAGCCTCACCAAAGCTCCTGCACTTTACTGTGGAGGCTGCAGATGGCTCTGAAAGGGTTCTAGCCACGGGGAAGTAGAAGGTCAGGCAGGGGCCCACTCTGCACCAGGCTTGTGCTTAGGATGGGCTCCCTCCTCAGCCAGGGCCTCTGCCGAAGCCCTACCCTGGAATCACTCCCTGATATTTTCAGCCACATTCTGCCCCCTTTCTACCTGCAGTTTTCTCTAAAAACAGACAAAAACTGGTGGTGTTCTCGGAGTAACTTGACTCAACCCAGTTCCTCACTTTGGCTCTACTGACGTTTGCAGCTTTATCAGTCTCTGCCATGGGAGGGCCATGTCAGGTACTGCAGGGCGTTGACTGTCCCAGGCCCCCACCATAGCTGTGATGGCTACAAATGTCCCTGGACATGACCAAGTGTTCCCTGGGGGACAGAATACCCCCAGGTGAGAAACTGCCATCTTGGATGGACCCCAATGCCCATCTGCCTGCCTGGACCTGTCTTGTCCCCTTCTCAGAGAACTGGGCCCAGGGCCCATGGCTACCTCTGTCCCCAAGCAGGTGACTAGGGGTGACAGCGGGTCACTGCTGGGCAGGTGGACCAGACAGACACCTGGGGGTCAGGGGGGTTTCCCAGAGGGACAAGGGAGCATCAGCAGGGGAAGGGGGCAGGGAGTTGTATGAGAGGGTGGGGTGTACAGAGACCCAGAGGCAGGGGGGCAAGGGCCCCCAAGAACCCTGTGTGGTCAGTGGGGCTGCGGCCCCCTTGCATGAACCCTCCTTCTGGCCTAGCTGGCACCCAAATCCTGGTGTGAAGGAAGGGGGTGTGGGGAGCAGGGCTGACACCCACCTGGGGGCCTCCATACACAAAGAGGACAGTGGGGTGCTTCTTCCCTGGCTGCACAGCGTGGGGCTTGTAGATCATGCCGTAGAGCCGCACGTCTGACCGCGTGTGGAAATGGAAGATTTCCGGGGGCACGTAATCCGGGGGGCAGCCTGCAGAGACAGAGCAGCTGTGGCTTTTCGGGCCAGAGGGCGCCAGGGAAGCACATCTGGCTGAATGAAGCCCAGGCGCCACTGCCTGGCCCTCGGCTGTGGAGGGAGGGTGGGAGGCACCCTGTCTTCTGTGCTTCCTGATGGTTTACATCAGAATCCAAGGGCCACAAAGGACGCTTGGTCCCATGAGTGTGCGCGTGGCAGGCTGCGGTCCCCCAGAGCCCCCGACACTTGCTGATCTGATCTCCAACGGGGATGGCCATGCCTCTGCTATTGTCTGCCCCTGATTTTCACCTTTGCCAAGCACCACTGGTTTGCCAATCATGACAGTGAGGCAAACATCTTTCTTTATGATTACCTTGAAAGTTTTAGGTAAATAGAGGAAGTCAATTTAAAAAGGAAATAAGTCAATTGTCACGTAGGTTCTGTAAAGGGTCAGACGGTGAGTACTTCTGTCTCTGTGTCTTAACTACACGGCTTGGCTGTCTCGGCCCCGGTGTGGCCATGGACAGTCCCTAAATGACCGGGCGTGGCCGGGCTGGGTGCACAGACCGTGTTTGCCCGCTTCTCATGGAGGTGGGCTGCAAACATGGCAAGTCTGGGCATTTCTGGACGCGGTGCCTCAGTCCACCTGCCTGCAAGCCCAGGGCTGGGCACCAGGACCCAGGACTTCCCACTGCTGTCCCCCTTGCTGTGCTGGGTGTCTCGGTAGGACCCACCCTTCCCTTGGTTTCATCTGTAACACCAGGCCCAGGGTTCCTGCTCTATCAGGTCCTGCGGTGATGTGGGGAGAGTCATAGACTGAGTGAGCTACTGGCTGGAGACTTCTACTGGGTCTCAGAGGGTGACAATGTAACAAGATGCTTTCCAGCCCACAAGACACCCCACAAACGCCAGGCATTATTTCCTAGAGTGTTCTGGAAATTCAGCAAGTGGCAAATCTGGGGTCAGGGAAGGGCGTCCTTTTTAGTGTGTGATTCCCATGGGCTAGGCGCTGTCCAGAGTGTTCGGTTTCCATCCTATGGACTGCCTGCCATGAGACCGTTTCATAGAGGACACATTTGAGAGAGACTGACTGACTTGCCTATGGTTCTGCAGCCAGCAATGAATCTGGGGCCACCTGAGCAGAGTTCTGGCCACCCTTCAGGCTCTTGGGCAAACTGGAAAGTTGCCTCTGTTCCCCGAGGCTGCACTCCTGCCTGATGCCCCAGCTCCTTCCACAAACAAAGGCATCGGGATGTGTGCCCTGCGCAGATGCCCCTCGAGACAGCCACCCAAGGATGAGAACGCCCCCGCAGGGACTCCCCATGTCTGACAGCTGGTCGCTCTGTGCCGTGCTGTCCCTAACCACAGCGCAGAAATTAGAGACAGGCCCAGGGGGCAGGGCCCACAGGAGAGGTGGGGCCGCTGGTGATGCCCAGTGATGAGCTCTTCGGGCCCCCGGGGCCACTTGCTGCCTCGAAGCTGCCAGAACAGCCCCCTCTCGCCAGTGTTATTTAACAGGGCCGCATCTCATTTTACAGATAGGCAAGCCAAGGCTGCCGGGGATGCGGGGGGAGACTTGGTCAAGGTCCCCAGGGATGTGGGGCTACTCACTGGCCGCCTCCATCATGCTGGCCCAGAAGTGGGGCTGCTTGTGCAGAGGGTCATCATCGGGGCCGCTCAGCTTATAGACGTGCACGCAGGGTGGGGTGCCCACGCTGCTGTAGTGGCTGATGAACATGTCGAAGTTCTGTAGGCAGGATGGGGCGCTGAACACTGCATGATGTGTGTCCTTCCCGACCTCCCAGTCCGCTTTGGCTCCCTCTGCCCCCGTCACAACCCATCTACTGTCTCTGCCCTGTGTGCTCACTTGTTTAAACTTTAAAACTCTTCCACTCACATGAGGTGGGTGCTATTACCATCACCCCCATTTCACAGATAAGCAAACTGAAGCCAAGAGGAATCTGTCCCCTGGCCAGGGACCCCCCTACCCCCGCCACTTCCCCGGTGGTAACTGACCGACCTAGGGTCATACCCAGATCCTTCTGATGCTAGAGCCTGCTCACGTTGCTGGTTCTACAGCCCACGGACTGCTACCAAATGCTTGCCCTGGACTGGAAGTAGCCCTGGGCACATTCACTGCCTGACATTCTAGATCGTTCTGACAGGCTAAGGCTGGGTGCCCTAATGGTGCCATCCGGCACATCTAGGGAGTGCCCACCTGGCTCATGGAGCAGCTGTGGGAGAAGCCGGGTGTGGTAAGGCGCACGATCTCGCCCGCCGACTCATAGCTGACCACATAGAGGTGGTGCTCCAGGGGCGTGTCCTTTGTACCTTGGAAGTACACCAGCTTCGTCTCCTCGTTGACCCAGATCTGTGGGGGCACAGGGGCGCCTTGTGAAGCAGCCCCAGGCCGGGCCTTGGACTTCCCGTGCCTTTGCTCCCACGGTGGCTGAGGGAGGGGGCTGATGCGTAGCAGAGAGATCCAGGCCCTTCTCCCTGCCCCCACAGGGAGGGCCCAGAGTTATGTGCCCGGGATGTTTGTTCTCTCCCTAGCTGGCTTTAGCCCACCGGCCGGAAAAGAGCTAGCTGGGAGAGAAGTGCCTCGCAGACCTGGTGGGGCAGGAGAGGACAGCAATCTGAGCTCACTGCATGTCCTCTGGTAGGACTTGAAATCGGAACGCCAACCCCAGACGGCCCCTTCTGGGCATGCCCAGAGCTGCGAGTGCAGAGCTGAGGGCACAGTGCCCAGGACAGAGGCTGAGGGAGGGGCTGGCCTGTGCCCGAGGGCCCATCAGCCCCCAGCCCTGGTCCCCAAGAGGTCAGCCCACCCTTCTGACCCAGGTGCTCAAGGCTAAGAAGCGGCACCTGCTTCCTGGGTGAAGCCCCGTCAGACCCCAGTGTGATGTTTAGTGACGAGGCCTCAGGAAGAACAGGAAGGAACCCTGCTCTGGGGACTGACTGGAAGAGCCACTCTGCCTTTCCGGGGCCAACCTGGCAACATGGAGGTAAAACACTTAAAGAAGGAGTGTTCTCTGATGCAGCATTATGCTCCAGGGAACTGTTCCTGAGGGCTCTGCTCAAGGGGTGACTTTAAGTAGAAGGACAAACACGCTGTGTTCTCAATATTAAAAAAAGGCGATGACTTGAATGTCCAAAAAGACAAACTGGTTTCAAAATTATGGCACACTTCTCTGCAGCCACATAAAACCGTATTTTCTAAAAAAACCCAACCCCTTCAAATCCCCTAAAACAGTGTCCTGTGGAGAGGCGCCCAGCTGGCTCAGTCAGAGCATGCAACTCCTGATCTTGGGGTCATGGATTAGAGCTCAATGCTGGGCGCAAAGATGACTTAAGTAAATAAATCTTTGAAGAACAAAACAAAACCCCCCAATGTCCTGTGGAGATGTGTGCATACAAAAACGCTCTGCCGGGGTTTTCGCTGCGGTCGGCCACCTCCGAGGGGATGAGGCTTTGGGAGCCTGAGTGGGGTGAGGAGTGAGGGGGGATCCCCAGTGTAGGGTTACTTAGAACAGTTCAGTTTGTACAACAAACACTGATGTATCCTTTGCTGCCGTCCTTTTAAAATAAATGCAGGTTTCCTAGAAACAGAATGTCGCTGGAAAACCCCCACCACACGCAGTCACTTGCCAGCGTTGTCACCAGGACCACGTGAGAAGGTGCACACCCCGAAGGAGGCGCTCCCGGGGCACCTGGACCCCCCGCCCCGAGGCCCCCAAATAGTGCAGGCGGCTCAGAGCTGCACCCTGCCAGCACACACGGCCTCCGGAGGGGACGTGAGAAGCCAGTCTTTCCCTTTGTAACCTTTAACATGCTGCTGTGTTGTCAACGAGACTTCAGTTAAGGATAAAAATAAAAATTAAATTAAATGCTGCTGTGGCTTTTTAAATGTCTGGGTAAAAACCCAGGCGTGCAAGCGCCGCAAGGCCCACAGCGATGGAGAAGGGGGAGAACTTGGGCTGGCAGGTAGGCCAGACGCTATGCTGGGGGCTTTGGGTTCCTTTAAAGCAGGTCCTCATCAGGGCAGTCCCCCCCCCTCCTGCCGGGGACATTTAGCAACATCTGGGGACATCTGTGGTTGTCACACCTGGGATGGATGGGCTGGGGAGGTTGCTGATGTCCCATAGTGCCCTGGACGCCCTGATGTGGGCAGTGCTGAGGGGGAGAGACTCTGCCATAAAGATGAACAGATCAGAGCTCCCTGAGGGTCCCATCTTACAGATGGGGAACGGAGCATAAGCACCCAGCACTGAGGGGCAGGGCTAGGCTGGGAGCCCAGGGGTGCCTCTTAGCAAGAATCAACCACAGCAAAGGAGGAGGCAACCTTTAACCTTTTGGTACCCGACCCTCCGACTCGCCTTACAAATAGGCGGTGAAATGTGAAATCTTACACCTTGCTTCTGTTCCAACAATTTATAGGGACGTCTTTCCAAGTCAGTGACCGGCTATCCGTCAGTGTGGTTATGCTATCATCAACGCCCGTATCTGTGCCACCTGTACGTACCGGTATCACTCCTCTCGGGCTCACTCAAGTGTGTACTGACCACTACTTCCCACTGTGTGAACAGCTCTATAATGCACGCATGCGTGCTAACATCTCTAATGTCTGTCTTTGGTCCAGGAGGCATTTATGCTGGTGTGAGGTAGGGATCCAGGAAGTCTGATTAAGAGCTCTCTCCATAAAATTTGGAATTTTGTAGAACTGGACCCTGGTGAAGAAGCTTTGGTCAGAGGCAAGTCTTGCCACGTTTTTATGATGGTGCATCTGGGTGAGTGGAAGGTACACCACTTGTCTCTGCAGCTGCATCTTTGTCCCCAAACCTCCCGGGGACAGACGTTGGGGCAGGCCCCGGTTGGAAGCTGCAGGAAAATCCCACCGTAGGCAAAGTGTCCCGTAAACTGCTCTCCCAGGGAGAGGTGGTTTCATAAGCGGGAGAAGGCTAACAGAATGCAACAGGTGCACAGAGCAGCGCCCACATCCCGGACTGGGCTTGTCTCCAGCTGGCCAGAACCAGAGCCCTGTGGCCCTGGGCATGCTGGAGCAGTGGATGGAGCTGAGTGGAGCAGAGCAGGAGGCAGGCGCAGCCAGGAGGGAAGAGAGAAGCCACAGGCACATGGGGTCTGCAAAGAAGCTGGAGCGAGCGTACGCACGTGTCTGGGCACGTGTGTGCATACAGGCGTGCGTGCAGGGCGGGTGGGGAGGGTTGCAAAGAGATTCTGGTACCTTGGAGCCGTGCCTTGCCAAAACCTCCCATTCACCGCTAGTCAGCGCGATCTCCTCCTTGATGGGGCATTTAAATTCATCTGGAAGTAAGGAAAGGAAGAGGTGAAGGGGGCCCCAGGCAGCTGTGAAGGGGACTCAAAGGCCCTGAGGCCAAATTCCACCTGAGCGAACTTGTCACAGAGCCCTGCACGAGCAGGGCCAGGTGGGAGACGAGAGTGAGCTGGCTGAGCCTCAGACACGGGATGGAGTGGGGACCCCCCACACGGGCCACGGGGCCTGTGCACAGGTTCCGGCATCTCCCAGGGAGAACCAGACAGCTGCGTCTGTGTTGGACGCACTGATCTTAGAACCCTGCAGAGGCCAAACCATCAACTTCCGGGCTCGCGACCTGTGACCTCTTAGCACATGTTCGTATTCTGGAGAACCAGATCTGGGTTAAAACGCTTTGGCTGAGGCAAAGGCTCGGCTGAGTTTTTATGACAGATTTTTTGGATTTTGGGGGGCAGATCTCACTTTTGAATTTCCGCTAGGTAAATAACTACGGGATGCCCGCTGGCGTGTGTTACAAATTTATTGAGACAGTTTACGAGTGATGGCTGTTTTGTTCTGGGCACAGCTGAATCTGGGATCCTCCTGTGTCCCTCACTCACATGGAGGCAGAACACGGCCGATCGGTCGCTCATTTGGATCTTTTTTTTTTTTTTTTAACATGGAATGCCTCGTAAATTTGCATGTCGACACAGAGGCCCAGCTAATCTTCTCTGTATCCTTCCAGTTCTAATGTGTGTGCTGCTGAGGACAGCACTCATTCAAATCTTTATGGTGCCGTTCTCGGTCACGCCTACAGAAAGTGCTGGGTCGGGGGCACAACTGCACGTGGCCACCATTAACAGCCCTGCTTCTGCTCCATTCTCCTGCCCCTCCAGGAGGACCCGGTGCGCCCAGCGGCCGGCCGGCCATGCACTCCCCCCCTCCCTTGCAGCCACGTTCCCACAGCCTTCCTGGTGCAAGTCCGCACCTCTCATGGGAGGGGCTGCCAACCACACCCACTCGGCCCTCTCTGGAGCGGCCCTCCACTGTGAAGGACACCTCACGTGGCCTGGACACACTGCCCCTGCCAGTGCTGTCCCCACTTCTCGCTGGTCCTCCAGGCTCCTGACCCTCCTCCCTCTCCCCCAGGCCCGCTGATGGCGCCTTTAAAGAACTCATGCCTTTTGGTCCAAAGTGACCAAGGTCTCGCCTTCTCGGCCGTCCAACTGTCGCCTAGCAAGCCTGAGCCACATGACAGGAAGGGCAAGCTGGAGGGCAGGTGGGCCCACGCAGCGTGGATGGGAAACCTGGTGCACCCACCACGTAGGCTGGAGGGCCCCCGGGGCACCTGCCGTGAGCTCCACCCAGTGACCACCAGAGCCTGGAACGAAGATGTGCCAAGTGAGGTCTCCTGAGGTGAGATTAGGTGGTGGTGGCTAAGTCAGACAGACAGACAAACGGGAGAGCACAACACCAAGACAGCCACAGAAAACCCACCTCAGAGATGGCCTAGCCAGCCCATGCTGACTGCGTTACACCCCAGGTGACAGCGGTTGACAACACCCCGAGACAGCAATCGCTCCTCTGTCCCCATCTTACTTGACCCCCATCAGCTCGTGGCTTTGCCTGTTCCTGACCCCCGGCTTGGCTCCCCTGGACACTTTGCGCTCTCCGGTCTCCATGCCCTGTGTAGCACTGCCTCAGGCTTGTTTGTGGGCTGCCTCTGAACTGTGAGGCTCCCCTGGGGTGATCTGGCCCTGGGGGACACTGGGCGATGTCTGAGGACATCTAGGGCTGTCACGATCGCGGGTGCTCCTGGCACTGAGTGGGTGGGGGTCAGGGGCACACTGCTCAGCCCTGCAGAGCCCGGGACGCCCCCACTGAGGACAAGCCGGCTCGGGGTCCGCAGAGTTGCGGGGAGAGCCCGAGGGGCCCTGGGGTGGCTCTCAGCCCACACTGCTTCCCCGCCCAGACCCAGCCTGTGCTGCTCCCTCCTGTCCTGAGGCTGAGAGGCCATCTGTGAGGACACCCACACGCCCACTGCAGATGTGTTCTGCTCCCTGGCACTCTGGGCACGCAGACCTGCCCACACAGCACAGCCACTCAGGGGCACTGCAATGTGAATACATCCAAACCCCAAATGGACGTTTCTCTCCTAAAACTGCCCCTCCCAGAGTCTTTCTTTCTCACACTGACCATCCAAAAACCCTCCATGCACCTGTGCCTTTCCTCTTTCTCTCTCCGACCCTACGTCCAATCCACCAGGACACCATGGTGACTCGGATGTCAAAGTTCATCCAGAATCAAATCCACCTGCGTTAGCCCAGCCTACTGCCGTGACCCATCCCTGTCACCTCTCCTTGCCCCTCAGGTTGTACTCCACACAGCAACCCTAGGAATGGCTTTAAAATGATACAAGATCAATGGTAAAAGCCCAAGCCCTTCCTGAGGCCCCAACACCCCACACGACCTGCCTCATCCCCTCTGTCCACCCCTCCCCCATGTCTCCCCCTCACTCACTCTGCTCCAGCCACAAGGGCTTCCTCACTGCTCTTCCAACACACCAGGCAGCTACTGCCCCAAGACCTTTGCACAAGCTGTGCCCTCAACCTGGAATCTGTGGGGCTGCCTCTGCCACCTGTTCCAGATCTCTGCTTCATAACACGTTATCCAGAGATGATCCCTGACCTCCCATGCTAGAAAGAAGGCCCCTCACTCTCTAGCCTCTTATCCTGCTGCATCTGCCACCATGAACATTACTCTCGATTGTTTTTGTATTACTGTCCATCTCTTCCACTAGAGAGTTCCATAAGAGCAGGGATTTTCCTTTCTCTTTTTATAATTATACTCCTGGCACCTAGAGCAGGGGTTGGCCACTTTTTCTATAAAGGACCAGATAGCCAATATTCTCAGCTTTGCAAGATATATGTCACACCACCGTCACACTACTCAACTCTGTCATTGTGGCATGAAATCAGCCACAGACACTCCATAAATGAATGAGAGTGACCATGTGCCAATAAAACTTTATTTATAAAAACAGGTGGTGGGCCAGATTTGATCCGTGGCCGTGGTGTGCCAACCCCTGGGGTGAGACAGGCCTGGCGCATAGTAAGCGTTATACATAGATACCACTGACTGAATGAACAGTTGGCTCTAATAACCCCTGCCAGGCCATGAAGGATGTTCGGGAAAGGCTGGCTTTTTCTTGATCCTGCCCCTCCCTCATGGGACTGGTCACAGGGCGGGGCCGGTGAGTAAGTAACGCACTGAACCACAGATGGCTGACTGGGTGAGCAGTGGTGTTAGTCAGGCTTTGCTCACCTTCCCCAGGGCTGAGAGGCTCACTCCAGTCGTAGCCACTGGGCTTTAAGATGGCGGTGACTTTGTACAAGTGGCAGAAGCCAGTCTTGCACTCGTTGGCACGGATGAAGCAGAGCTCATCCTCTCCCTCTGACTGGGGGAACGGATAGAAGATATCATGAACCTGTCCGGGAAGAAGAGAGAAGAGGCGTCAGAAGGTGGGGCTCCGACAGTTGCCTGGACTCAAGTGGAGGACAAACCCAGCCCCCCGGGGCTTCCCGCCCTCCCTGGCCCCGCTCTGCTGGGGATCTGGGTACCCAGGCGGCGCACACCCGGCAGCTCCCCACTCTTACGTTGATCCACACATCGGTGACTTCCTCATACACGACATGTGGCTGGACATTCCTGGGCACTGCTCTGGCGAAGGCCATCCGCTCCTCCTCATTCTCGGTAGTGGGGATGAACAGGGCTGGGGGTAGCAGGACGAGCTGGAGCCGCTGCTGGGGCCGATCCAGAAACATAGCCCAGGCGCTGAGAAAGCAAGAGGAGAGAGAAGCTGAGGGCCTCAGGGCCCAGTGGGGGGAAGCTGGGTGACAACACGTCTCTTCCCAAACTTACGTGGGACCAGAACCATTCTTCCTTTGACAACATTGTCTACACTTGACCAAGTAAGCCCATAGCACACAAAGGTTTCCTGGCCAGCACATGCCCTCAGGAGAGCCCAGAGGGGTGACAGACATCTGTAACCCAACTATTTTGGAAACATCTTGTGTCATTAGACCTTAGAGCGGCATTTCAAAAACGTTTGCGATTTCTGCCACATACACGATTCTTCACTTCCTGTTTTGCTCTGTATGAACAATGTTCTTTCTTTATCTTTGGGGGAAATAAATTGTTTATTCTGTTGAACAACATGAGTCCTTAAGGATTTGGGATGGAAGCATAGAGCAACTTAAAAAAAAAAAAAAATCCTGTTGGTGGTGGAGGCGGGGTGCCCGGCAGGCTCAGTCGGGGAGAGTGCAACTCTTCATCTCAGGGTCACGAGTGTGAGACCCACACTAGTGTAGAGATTACTTAAAAAAAAAAAAAAAATCCTGTTTGGGCGCTCTTTTGTCATTATGTTCTGTCCTCAAAACAACTGCTTTGAAACAGAACTTTTAAAAACTGAAAAAAAACTGTCTGTAGCTTTTCTAACTGTAAACGGACAACGTGTTTGAGGCCTGTTAGGACTGTAGGTGGTTAAACCGGGTGTCCACATGGAGACCAAGCCAGGGAGTGACACCACAGGGACGTGCGCGTCCGCCGGAGCCTGTGACCCACCAAAGGCACGGTGCCTCCGTCCAGGTTCTGGGATGAGCGTGTGGAGCCGGAAGAGCAAACTCTGTGTAGCCAAGAGCCAGCAGGTAGACAGCTCCGCTTTGTGGGCCACACAGTTTCTCTGCGCTGGCCCTGCCGACCTAGCGTGAAAGCCGCTACAGACGATCCATACACGAAGAGTGTTACCATGTGCCCATAAAACCTGATTTATGGACACTGGAACGTGGCGTTCAGCTCACTTTCACGTGTGATGAAATACTCTCCCCCTTTAGAATTTTTTTTTTTTTTTTTTACCCCTGATCATTCAGAAGCATGAAAGCTGTTCTCGGCTCATGGGCTGAAAGAAAACAGGCGTCAGGCCAGATCTGGCTGTGGGCAGCAGACTGGGGCCCCGTTTAGAGAGGTTTGTCCTCACCGTGGCAGGAGGGTTACCACGTGAGTGACAAGGAGTGACAAGGAGAGCCCTCCGTGTCCTGCTGACACTCACTACTTGCCGTCCCGGGTCCACCCGGCCCTGGCGATGTACTCCACCTTGGGGAAGAGCGCGCTGAAGGGCTGCACCAGCTCCTTCTCTTGTGTCGCCACGATCTAAAGGGAAAGCAGACTCGGGTCACACTCTGGCCTGACCACATGCTGCCCAGGAGGAGACAGGCGCTTCTGCAGCGGACACAGTGTCCCCCGAACCCCTATGTCGGAGTCCTGACTCCTGGTGCCTCCAAATGGGGCCGGATTTGGGAACAGGGTGGTTGCCGGTGTCATCAGTTAAGGTGGTACTGGAATAGGGTGGTCCCAATCCAAAAAAAGGGGTGGTCGCCTTATGAAGCGTGGACTCCAGGGCCACAGGGGCAGAGATGCCTTGTGGCAAAGTGCAGGGAGAAGGCAGCCATCTACAAAGCAAGGAGAGGGGCCAGGAACAGATTCTCCTTCATTGGCCTCGGAAGAAGCCAGCCCTGCCCACACCTTCCTATCACGCTTCCAGCCTCCCGAGCTGGGAGACGATACACTTCTGTTGTTTAAGCCCCCAGGACGTGGTACTTGGTTACGACAGCTTGTGGGCTGGAACCCGAGGGCTCTGGTCTGGACTGTCACTGCAGAGCCGGGTGGCCCTGGGCAACACGACTTGTGGTCGCTGCAGCTTCCTGGGGGGCTCAGGGTGGCATGGCCTCCAGAGGGCCGACGGGAGAAAGGCAGGCAGGGCCTCAGCATGGCCCCCACCCCCACATTCCCCTGCTGCCTGGTCCCCAGCTGGCGCCACCCATGGCCACCTCAGGACCCTGCTTGTCTGACGGGCCAGGCACCACTTGAAACAGCTGGGAGGGGCTCAGCAAAGCCACCTCATGTCAGCTGTGTGTACAATCTGCCAGAACATTAGGGTAAAGAGTGGAGGAGGAGTTTAGTTAGGCCCTCATCATTCCAACACCAAGACCTAAGCCCTCAAATCCTGAAAATAAGGATATCTAATGCTTTTTGTTGAAACCTCACACAAAAAGTCATTCTGACAGAAATGTTCAAGAGCGTCCTCAGCTTTTCTGAGTGCTCTAACCTCTGGTGCGTGGGTGTTTCCCTTCTTGAGGCCCAGCACCTTTCTCGGTCATAGCCTCTTTTGCCCTCCTGGCTGTGGGGTCCTGAGCAAGCGCTCCCTGAGTGATGAGGACACTTGTCCTGACCCCAGGTGACACAGAGAAGTGTCTGGAGCACTGACCATTCCAATGAAGTTATATGTGAGGATCTGCCCAAATGCTGGGGAGGGGGAATGGCCAGGTCAGAGGTCGAATCCCCTGGACGACTACCCAATGGGGCTCTCTGTTCTGGAAACCCTTATGGGACCTTCTGCTCAAAGGTGCTCACCAGCATCGCCTCCTCATGCGGAGGCAGGGGAGGCTGGGCTCACCGCTCAGTTTTGAGATGGAGGCTGAGGGATGACAGTGCCTTTTCGGGTTCAGTTGGCCAAGGAGAGCACGTGCCCTTGGAAAGGGGGCAAGTGGCCTGCTGATGCTGCCCAACTGTCCACCTGTCTCCTGCACCTCCCCCAACCCCTCCTCTCCTCCATCCAGAAGCTTCTCCTGGGCACCCTGGCCATTCTCACCTTGCCCTGACTATCAGTCTGAAACTCGGCCAGCTTCAAGGCGATCTTGGGATTCTTGCTGCCTGCAGAAATGAGAGGGAGGTGAATCCAGCAGGCGTCGCCCACGAGGGATCAGAGCAGGTGTCTGGGATGGAGGTATGGGGCAATGCCCCAGCAAGGTGACAAAGCCAGTGTGGGAGGGAGGGGGAGGAAGGGACCGGATGTCCAAAGGTCTCTCCGTGGGTGCGCTGTCACCCCTCTGGTCCAGGCACAAAGTCCCTCAGGCAGGCCTTTCTGACTTTGGACCTGGACCTTGTTCCCGGCAGTGCTGTGACAACCCTCTTTACCATTTAAGAACATGACCCTGTGCCGGGGGGGGACGGTGGGTCGAGGAGGGACACAAACATTAAGGAACATGCCTCCTTGCCTCGGAGAGCTTGAAACAAGTTGGTGGCAAAAACGGGACACATCCACAATAGAACCATCAATGACGCAGAAAGGTGGCCACATGACTCAGCCTGGTCCTGAGCTGTCGGGAGGCAGGTGGCTGATTGGTTGGGATGACCAAATGGCACTTTCAAGAGGTGGGTTGGGGTCAAGGCTCCAGCTATTTCTGTGACCAATCCCAACTCTGGCCTGCATGGCTCTAGCACCTGGGCGGGTAGCATCTGAGTGTCAGCTCTCCCGCTGGTCCCATGGGGGGAGAGGGGCGGGGGGAAAGCAGACATTTCCCACTTACACCAGGGGCTGGAGACATCCCTGGAAAGCTCTATCAGGCGCAGACATAATAGGTGCTTACCACATGCTTCCAAGGAGGTCAAAAACAAGCTGAATGTGACCCGCATGTGTACTGTGTGCAAATCACTAAGTATTTTTAAGTAATTCAAAGAATGTTTAAGAAGTAGGCTGTTTCCTGAAGAAATTTGGATTTCTGGCCTCTTGAGAAATGGGGCAAACTTGAATCTGTATTTTCACAACATGACAAGTGTCTGACATGCCCTTGGATAGGGCCTGCACCCCCTCACCCCTGCCCGTCCCCCACCATTTCCTGTGCCCCAAGGCAGAGAGTGGGTACCATCCATCGTGGCCCCGGTCTTGCTATTGTTCTTGAGCCCAGCCTGCTTCTCTGGGTCCTGTGGGGAATCCTGGTTGGGACATGCCTCTTCTGTGAGGCCCAGACCGCTGCCCTGTGCCCTTACCTGTCCTGGGGTATCGATAGGAGTCTGTCTTCCTTTCTTCTAGTGCGGGAGAGGGCACATGGATGATTTCCACCTCGGATTCATCAACTTCCTCGTACAGGATCCGTAGTGTCTTGTAGCCTTCTGAACCTGGGAAGGGGCAGGGGAAGCTGCTGGGGGTGCTGTGCATCCCTGCTGCCACCCCACCCTTCTCCTGCACACTTGGGGCACTCAGCTCTACCACGACATGGCCCAGACGAGAGCATGAGCCTTAGGGCTAGAACCCCAGCTCCACTGCTTACTAGACCATAACCCTGTCACATCTCATCCTAGGGCCCGTTTCCTTACCCTGGCAATGGAAATGAGAACTGAGCTGGTCCCAGCA
Source organism: Zalophus californianus (assembly GCF_009762305.2). NCBI lineage: Eukaryota > Metazoa > Chordata > Mammalia > Carnivora > Otariidae > Zalophus > Zalophus californianus. The sequence continues at coordinate 3,434,619 of NC_045595.1, forward strand.
CAGAATGGCATGGGAGGTGGCCCTACAGGGTGTTACGGGCTGAACTACATCCTCACTGAATTCCTGCGTTGGGAGCCCCCAGAACCTCAGAATGGGGCTGGAGTTGGGGAGAGGGCTTTAGAGAGACAACCAAGTTAAGATGAGGTCATTAGAGTGGCCCTGATCCAATGTGACTGGTGACCTTATAACAAGAGATGAAGACACAAATACGCAGGGGGACGACCACGTGAGGACGCGAGCAGAAGACAGCCGTGTGCCCGCCAAGGAGAGCGGCCTTGGGAGGAACCGGCCCTGCGGACACCGACCTCAGACTCCCTGCCTCCAGAACGGGGACAGAAAATGCCTGCTGTTGAGTCACCCCATCTGTGGGGCTTTGTTCTGGCGGCCCACACACAGGAAGACTTGGGACATGGCTCAAGAAGGCTGAGGATAAAAACCATTATGAAAAGTGCATGAATCACCGGGTGGTGACACTTTAGACTGGAATGCGGGGCTGGCGGGGCTGACATCATGGGGAGGGAGCCCATGGCCATTCCTTCCAAGGCTGCTGAAAAGAATCCCTGTCTCTGCAGTTTCCTGTACCCTCACCTATGACGCCCCACGGATGGACCAGGGATGCCTGCAGAACCAGCGGCCCGGCCCCACCCAGCAGAGCACTGGAGGGCCTAAGGGGCTGGCCTGAGGCCCCGCGGTTCGGGACTGGCTGCTCAAAACCAGTGCCTAGGACTTCTGTGTTCGTCCGCTCCACAGGGAGGGTTCCTGGGCCTCCACCTCTGACACTCCTGGGCTGCCGCGGTCTAAGAAAAGCGCTGTTCTTCCACGTAAGACAGCACAGGAGGCAAACGTGGCTGTGGGGTCTGGGAGAGGGCCACACTGCGGGCCTGATGGCTGTTAGCATTCGGGGGGCTTCCTCAAAGGGCTTTCTGAACCACACCAGCATAGCAGAGAAAGGACCTGTGAGACCATCTAGGCCAGTGGAGCTCAACCAGGGGCCATCCCGTGTGGTTGTCAGAACTTGAGTAACACCTCAAGTAGAGGTCAGGGACGCTGCTCACCAGCCCACAGTGCCCTGGATGGCCCCCAGCAGAGAAGGATCAGACCCTGATGCCCAGAGCGCCGAGGGAGAGACATCCTGCTCTTGGCCAATGACCTCGTTCTATTGACCAGGATAAAGTGGTCCCACGCTTCAGGCCCGCAGGGAGCCACGGGCTGAATGACCTGACCCAGGGCCCTCTTTCCAGAGGCATGGGCCACAGGGGCGCAGGCAGCACACTGAAGCCTCCGGAGCCAGGCAGAAGGACAGGGCACAGCGCCCAGCACCATTAGCGGCAAGCCCGCCCGGCTCCCAGCAGCATCCGCACGCCTCAGGGGCTGCTCTGATGCTAGCGACCCCTCCTTCTCGTGGGAACCGACTTCAGTTTGTGTGGCGCTGGCTGCGTTCCAGCACCGGATTTACTGTCTCGCTTCTACTGATGGTTAGGACCGTAAAGTCTTCCCTTTCAGTCAAGTTAAGAACGAGGTGAGCCAAACTCAAGGCAGCAGTGCGCAGCAGACAGGGCTCTGACACAGCCGTATGCCCCACTGAAGCTCCCCGAGGCTCCAAGGCCATGAAGAAATCAATGAGCAGCACATAGGCCAGAAACAGGTCCTCCACCCTTAGAAGACAGATCTGGCTTGACTGAATAGCAGCCCCACAGTATGTGGGCAGAGAAAGAGATACAAAAGGACCTGCGATCTGGCTTCCTCCATAAGCTGCTGGCAAAACCCATGGAGACTGAAGCTGTATGCAGCTTCGGCTCTACTCTCTTACACTAGAACTTTCTCAATGGCAGGATTTGTGATCCTTGGCACTGGGGACTGTTTGGGGCTAGACCATTCCCTGTGGGCAGGACCAACCTGGCCACTCCAGGATGCTGAGCAGCAGCCCCGGCTCCTCTCCACTCGATACATGTAGCCCCCAGTCGTGACAATGACAAATGTCCCCAGATGTCACCCAGCGTCTCCTGGGGACAGAACTGTCCCTGGTTAAGAACCACTGAGAACCTCCCAGAAAGTCAGGATATATATACAAAGATGTTCGTTGTGGCATTGTTTACGACACAAAGCAAAAACAAAACCAAAATCTGGAAACAACCAAGAACTAATTTAAACCAACTGTGGTCCCCAGGGACAGTTACTCTCATCCAAGTTCCCTGTGTGTGGACTGCAATGCACTGAAGTTTCCTGCCCCCCAAATTCAAAATGTCAAATCCTAGCCCAAGGTGATCAGCCACTCGGGGCTGTGGGGCCCTGTCACAGAAGCCTGAATGGCTTGGGACACTAACACTGATAAAAAGGTGGCTGAGGTTTGTTTTAGGTGAAAAGAGTAAAGAGCAGAAAAGCAAGCAGACTGTGGCTCTGGTAATAAAAGGGACACTTGGGGAAGCGCTTTTACAAATGCAAAGGTGCCTACCCTCCCAGGAGGCCGCGGGGCACCACCAGTAGCCAGTGAAGCGGTCGAACTCTTCCTGGATGACGAAGGTGGCCACGCCTGCAGACCTGGGGTCATCGAGGACACTGGGTGAACCTGGATGGGAAGGGAGACAGATGGGGTGAGGAACACAGTGCAGAACAGGCCTTTGCCCCCAAGCACTGCAGACATTCGAGGCCGGAGCATCCTACGGGTGAGGGCGTCAGGTGCACCCCCGCACCTGCCACCACACACCCCCCCGCCCACTTGATGCCAGAAGCGTCCTCAACCAGCATGACAGCCAACAATGTCTCTGGACACGGCCAGCGTCCAAGCTGCCTGGGCTGAGCAGCTTCAGTTTAGAGAGGGTGCTGGGGCTGTGGGGTGGTATGGCCAGGTGACTGGAGACCATGGCCAGTGCAGAGCTCCACACACATATGCCAGAGAATGAAGTCACTTCTGAGGAGCAGGGGGTGAGGGAAAACCCAGGGAGCACGTGAGGTCTGAGCCTGACCGGGCGGAGTCAAACAGGAGGGCAGAGGTGGAGGGCCCGCGAGAGCAGAGAGGCAGAACAAGCGTCTGGTAGGGGAGACAGGCCACCGTGGCCGACTCCTGTAGAGGAGGCCAAAAGCCAGGCAGCTGGGCCATGGTAGGACCACATGGGAGGGTCCAGGAAGCTGCTTGGGGCCTGGGAGTAATGGAGCGGGAACGGGGGCCTCTCCAGGAGTGGTGCCGGTGGCCACGATAACCATCCACACGAGTGCTGCAGGTCCCCATCCCCCCGGGGTCAGAAGCGCGCCCCCCTCCCACCGGCCTCACCTCTGTGGCAGAAGGTCAGCCGCCGCTCCTCGCCTGTCTCGATGTTGGCCACCCACAGGTCATTGCTGTTGATGAAGGAGAAGAAGGCGGGGTCGGCAGGGCAGATCTTGGGGTCCATCCGGGGCCCGGTGCACTGGGTCTTGATTTCCAGGGGCTTCATGGGAGACACCTGGAGACACAGAGGCCTGGCTCAGGGGGACAGGAGGCTGCCCAGCCCCCGACCCCACCCGCGGCCAGTGACCAGGGCTCACCATGAAGCCATTCTTGCCCCCGTCCCGACAGTGGAAAAGGCTATTGCTGGCCTGGAAGAGGAAGAGGCCGCTCTCACTGTGGAAGTCGTAGGAGGTGATGCCGAAGACCCCCAAGCGCTTCCGCTCCCGAAGGAGCTCCTCCTCCCGAGAGTAGACGCCATGGTGGGGAGTGGCCTGAGGACACATAGGGACGGTGCCATGTCAGCAGTGCATCCAGGGACCCCAGCACCGTGGCCGTGGATCCTCTGGTCTGAGCATTCCTGAGAGGCATCTGCCGATCTGCCCGCGGTCCAGGCCAGAGAGAACTCTCTGCCAAGCGGAGCTGTTCAGGGCAGCTCCCAGGGGGCCAGAGCGGGCCCGAGCCTGGAGGCTGCGATGGTCCTCAGCAGGCTTGGGGTAACGGGGCAGGCTGACCGGTTCTGGGCTCAATGGAGACTTTCTCCTCTCCTGGCCCATCTCTGGGCTTTCTCGACCCACGTTTGTCCACAGAGCCTCTTCAAGACAGACAGAGCTCTCCCCTACCCACCGGCATGGAGGGCCACCCAAGGGGTGCTGTCTCCTGGTCCCCAGCGCCAATCCCTCCTGCCTGGATCACCATCCCGTCCAGCCAGAACTTTCGGTGAAACCACCCACCGGCACCCATTCCCGCTCTCTGCATAGGGTTAACGGGGCAAATTCAGGACCACCTGACCACCCACACACCTAACCCTGGGGGGGTCTAAGCAGGTAGACTACCGTGGACACCACACAGCATCCCTAAGGAGAATTCTGAATAAGATGTGGAGATGCAAGGAATGTTAACAGCCAGAAACGCATTTTTGAAAAGCAGAACCCGAAGCACAACGAACCCCATGCTTGGTCGGCCTGGGGCGTACCGGGGACGGCAGAAGTGAGAGCTGTCCTATCAGCGCAGAGAAATCCAGAATGCGCCCCCACCCCGTGCTGTCACACTGCTTTTACAACCAGAAAGAAGTCAACCTCAGTGGACGCCAGGGCAGCCTCGCCCCTCCCCAGCCCTCTTCTCCAGAGGGGAGGGGAGCTGACTGTGGATGATGTTAATTATTAGCCCAGTCCCCATCAAAGGGCCTCAGCGGGATTGGTTCCAAGTCTTCGGTGAGGCAAGGAAAAGAAAGAGATGCTTCTGATAAGAGTTCTTATCAGAGCGCACACTCTGGGGCTTGAGGAGAGTGGGGAGGAGGGGAGGGAGGCCCACACGCCTCTCCACAGGCTCTGCACGAGCTGCCAGGCTGGGGCTGCTTGGGGGCTGAGGGCCTACGGAAATGCGTGGGGCCTCCCTTGCCCATGGGTGAGGCCCACGGCGGCTCCTGCCGGAGCCCTGCACCGTGCGGCTCACCTGGAAGTGATCCAGCATCTGCTTCCAGGACAGGAGCAGCAGGGCCTCCTTCCGGACCTTCCTGGGAATCTCCGAGTAGAGGAGGGAGTTCTCGCGGCTGCCATAGGGCATCCCTTGGGGACAAGAGAGAAAAACCAGAATGGGGGCCTTGCTCAGGATAGGGAGAGGGTCTTGGACCAGGACCCTGGGGCCCCAGCTGGTTCTCCTTCAACCTCCTCCTCCCAGTGTGTTCTGGCGGCACACCCCTCCCCACAGACGCTCCGACCCTGGGTGCAAGTACGTTAGCAACAGTAATGGGGTCTTCCACCTCTGAGACGTCTGCACGAGTACCTTGTCCAAAGTTACTGAAGGAGTAGCACGCAAGAGCACCAAAGGGGGGCCAGGGAAACCTGTCCCTCAACAGGCTATAGGCTCTGGTCTGTTAGAGGCTTTTGCTGGGGCCAAGAACTAACACAGGGTTAGAGTAAGAGCAAACGTACGTGAGGGAGCTGGGAAACATGCATCTGATCAGCACTCTCCCCTCGGCACTACGGACGTGGGGCTGGGGCGCTCTCTGGGGGGGAGGTTAATTGGCCCCTCCAGCCCCCTTGCACTCGATGTCACCCCAGTGGTGACAAACACAAATGTCCCCAGACATCACCAACTGACCTAACCTAACCTCGTATAGGAGGACAAGAGCGGCCTAGCGAGGATTCTGTGTGAATGCAGCAGCCGGAAACAGAATGCCCGTCACACGGTGCCTGGGATGTGTCACTCGGAGAGATGTGGGCCTATTTTGGCAGTAAGTCACCGTGTCTCACGTTCTTCCCTCTCTCAGGTGTGTCTTATTGTCAAAGGTGCTATCATATTCTTAGTGGCAAATAAAAAGACGTCTATTTCCCCACTGGTAGTATCTTTGACTCGACAGATGACGGCAGGGCTGTGGTTCACGGGCGAACAACGGACTGCAGGAAGCCCAAGCCCCCTCAGTCCTGAGTTTCTCCAGGAGGAAGACTCCATGTGATGCCGGCCTCTCTTCAGGCACGCCTCCCCCACGCTCTCGCGCTTACGAGGGGGATATGGGGAGGCCCCAAGCTTGGCACCTCCAGGGCTAGAGCCTGACAGCTAATGTCTGCTCCCTTTACAGTTAGCTCGACAGGCAGCTTCTCCACAAGGCAACTCACATGGTGTTTCCACTTATGATACAACTGGCATGTGAAGTATAATTAGTAAAAGAATGTATTTGAGGGAAAACATGAGGTCAATAAGATTTCCTTTGGAAACTGATTTAGGGAAAACGCAGAGGTCACATAGATGTGCGGGTGGGCAACGCTCACGATCCCACATCGAGGGACCCTGGATGCTGTGCAGTCTCACTCCCTCATCCCCAGCTAGAGGCACAGGCGCGTGATGCTACCCGCGCAGCCCGCCCACGGGGCATCCTTCCTTCTTGAGGTCACATGACTACTGGGGACAAGAATCATGCGGTGCATGATCCCATCTGCGTGCACTGTCCAGAACAGGCAACTCCAGGGAGACAGGATGTGGACTCATGATTGCCAGGAGCTGGGGGCGCGGGGAGGGGAGCAATGCCTAATGGGCCTCGAGTTTCTTTCGGGGCTGATGGAATGTTCTGGAATTAGATAGTGGTGATGGTACGAGAAGCCACTGAGTAGCGAGCTTCAGGCGCTGGGAATTAGACCTCGTGAAAGAGAATGGTCATGGAGCAGCGTGCAGGGCTGGGAGGCAGCAGCCGGCAGCCTGAAACCCAGCAGCTGGAGCTCTGGACGGCCCCTGTCCTTGGGGCTCTTGGGGAGAGCCAGAGCTTTCCAAACAGGAAGTCAACAGTGCGGCCTTGCCAAGGACATTGGAGCCACCTCCTCTGCCCAGCGGCTTAATAAGCGATGCCACCAAATGGCACAAGCCAGCACATTCCCTGTGTTGTCACGGTGACACTGGGTGTCCAGGCCTAGGGTCTGACTTCTGTTGCCTTCCCTGCCTAGCTCCACCCCAGCCCCCAACATCCACCAGGGTGGCAGGTGGCCCAGGTCTGCACAAGCACCATTTCCGTCACCGCGCACTGTGGCCTCGGCAGCCAGCCTGATGGACACATGACTCCCGCTGGGCCCAGGCTCTCCTCTAGGTAACAAGGACACAAGAGGTCTCTCTTCCTTCTCAGGGACTCCCCGAGTTGTCCCACAGTCTTCTGTCCTACACGAGACACCCATTTGCAGGGGGACCAGCTGACCCCGTGGAGCAGGGGAGCTGCCACCATCCCATCTTCCTGGCAACGGAAGTCCTTCGCTGTTCACCTGCCCTTTGCACTGGACTTCATCACGCACATCTGAAAGAGCCTTCCCTGAGCCTGGGGTGATTGGCTCCACATGCACAAAGTGGCAAGCCTGGTGCGCACCGAGAAGGCAGGGGCTCCCAGCGGAAGCAGAGGGGGCAGGCTGCATGCTGGGCCTGGCCCGTGGAGGCCCTTCCTGTTCCAACCATAAACACCTGCTGGCTGCTAGCATTCCCCTGGGGGCTGTGCCAGCGTAACGACCACCGTAGATACACGGGGGCTTCAGGGAGGCTGGCCCCAAGAACTCAGACGTGAGGTGGAGGCCAAGGGTACCCTGAAGGTACTGAGGGACACGGAAGGATCAGCTCAAGCGTGAGCAATGTCACCCCAAAAGAGGCAGGATGGCTCTGAGATGTCCTAGGAAGGTTCTGGGGTCTCTGCCAAGTCCACAGCCCTTGTCTAGAGCTGCCCCCTACCCACTGTGGTAGGAGTCCTGCAGCCCGCAGGGACCCACTCACCCCAACCCCAGACACGTGCACAGGCTGCAGACAGACATCTGATCTACACTGAACCTGTCTGGTTCCCTCTCCCAGAAGTTTGGAGATAGCTCATCCATTTCTGCTGGTGGCCAGAACCCGAGATGGGCAACCCTGGGAGTGTGGCAGCGGGAGGCAGGGGGGCAGTGAGGGGGGAATGTACGGAGAGGAGCACGTGCCGAGCAGACACCCGGGCCTCACGCAGCTCCTGGTTCTCAGGGCCATGACGTGAGGCCCGGGCTCGGGGGACTCCCTGACACAACTCTGTGTCCTTCCTGTAAGGTGCCCCTGGTGGCTCGAACTAGCTCAGAGGGTTTCTGTCCCTTTCAGCAGCTCTGTGGTTGGCTAAACAACGGCCCCCAAATGCTCAGGTCCTAATCTCAGAGCTTGTGACTACGATACCTTCTGCAGCAAGAGGGACTTTGCAGATGGGATGAAGTTCAGGATCCGGAGCTGGGGAGAGTAGCCTGGATTACCCAGGTGGGCCTAATGGAATCACGTGTCCCTCTAAGGGAGGTGGGAGAGTTTTCAGACACCCGGCGGCCAAGACGGCAGCAATAAGCCACAAGCCAAGGAGCACTGGGAGCCTCCGGAACTCAGAAGAGGCAAGGAACCAATTCTCCCCTAGAGCCTCTGCAGGGAGCACGGTGTGGCCTTGCTGACACCTTGACTTTGGCCCAGAGACATGGATTTTGGACTCCAGGTCTCCAGAACTGTGAGAGGCTACATTTCTGTTGTTTTAAGCCACCGAAGTCGGTGATGATTTGTGACAGCAGGAGCCCCAGGAAACTCTTCCAAGTACCCTGCCCGGGACGCCAGCCTGAGCTTGAGTTGGTGAGGGGTGGAAAACTGTGCTGGGGGGGGGGTCCCAGGATCGTGGGGAAGACAGAAGCAGCAGCCACCACAGCCCACGAGTCCCGGCCGCGTGTGACCCCGGGAGCCATGCCCCCTCAGGTGAATGACACGTGAAGCACCCCCCCCCCCCCGGCCAGAGTCAGCAAACCCTCTCCCAGAACGTGCATATTTTTGGCTTTGGGGGCCATATGGCCTCTGGTGCCACGGCGCCCGGAAGCAGCCCTAGATGGTACGATGGTGAGGAAATGAACGGGAGTGGCTGGGCGCCAGTGAAACTGCATGTACAAAGGAGACGGCCACCGCTCACTGAGCCCTGATGTAGACCCCTCCTCTTCTAACTCCGTGCCCACCAGACCACCTTGTGGCCTCCACGTGCCTCTCTACGAAGACAGGCTGTGTCAACTCCGGGAAGGGGAGAGCCATGCGGCACCCACGGCAGTCACTGCCGGCACCCTCGGCTGGGGTCAGCCCTGTGCAGAGGACAACCCGCATTCACGGGTGTTACCACCCGTCACCACCCCTCACCCCAACCCTGACAGAGGGCCCGGCCGGTGCTGGCATTGTCCCCGGAGCTGTGGGTCCACAGAGGCCGGTCGGGCCCTCGATGTCAAGTGGAGAGCCAAGGCTGCAAACCTGCCCCTGGTCACCAGTCGTGTGTCGTGCTGCTTCCAAAGGAACGTGCTCAGCACGGTTCCTGCGGGCCCTGGCAGACCTTCAGGCGAAGCAAGGCAACGTTCACTTGCTCCATAGATATTCGCTGTCCACCTACTGGGAGCAAGGCCTGCATGAGGCCTCACCGGTGCCATGAAGCTCTCACCTGGCCAGTGGGGAACATACACCTGCCAACGATTGCAGGTGGTATACAAAGTGCTGCTGACAGGGCACATGCCCAAGAAGGAAGTCACTAGCAATTCACGTGCTTATCCGGGTATTTAAGGCGGGGATGGCAAGCCCATGGCCAACCACCCTCTGTTGTAGCTCACAGCACACACGGTACGCAATCGTGGCACCTTCCTTTGAGCCTCGGGGTCCTTCTTGCGTGTTTGCCGGTGACTCCCACTGCTAGGAGTCATTCACTGGCACGGCCCAGGTGGCTGGGAAATGACTCAGGGGGGCAGGTCCAGCCACCCGGGACTGGAGACAACCTCAGGGGCTCAGAGCCACATTCAAGGCCCAACCACAGCACTGCTGCAGCAGTGGACCACCCTCTGTCCCGCTCACCTGCACACCTGACCCCGTGGGCACCTTGTGCCAGCCCTAAACAGATGTCACCGTGGGTGGCGTGGCCTCGTGGGACATTTTGCCCAGGGCCGGGCCCATCTTTTTGGACCTTCTAATAGGACCAGCTGGCCTTTGGAGACAAGAGAACTTAGTAACAGTGTACCAGAAACCCTGCCACGGTCAAGGGGGTCTGTGGGGTCTGAGGGCAGCTGGAGGGCTTACCTAGGTAGTAGAGGCGGTGGGAGTGGGGGCTCGACTCGTCCGTCTTCTGCACGAACTGGAAGTCGTGTGGAGCCTTGTTGACAATCAGGCCCGAGTTCTTGCGGCTGCCGTGGATGATGTTCCGGAGCCCGTCCCACGAGTGCTTCTGCACCTGGAAGCGGGATGCCGGGTCCTCCATCTCGACCGCGTCACCCCGGTCAGACACCGGTGCCCCGGTGGCCATCCTCTCTGTCCCCTCAGAATTCAGCGAGAAGCTATGAGCAGGAGGGGACACGGTGGGAAGACGATGATACCCAAGGTCCACTTACAAGTTGCCCCCTTGTCAGACACTCCCGACCCCCCTGACAAGCCCCAACCCCGTGCCATCTTCCCAGTCCCCCTAAATATGTCCCAAATTATTCTCTTTCCAACAACCACAAACAGTTCTGGATCCAAGCCGCTGCCACCTCTGATCGCAACAGACCCATCCATTGCAAATCTGTTCCCATTGCTTAAAGCTCTTTCTTGGTTTCCCACAGCCCCTGGGGTAAAAACCAGTCCTTGTCACAGCCTTCAAGGCTCTCTGTCCTCTGACCCCTGCCAGCCTCTCGAACCTCAACCCCACTTTATCAGTCCTCCAGCCAAAATGGCCTTCTCTCCACTCCCCAAACAGGCCAGACTCCTTTCTACCCCAGGGCCTTTGCATGTGCTTCTTCTGCCTGAAACTTTTCCCCTCTCTTTGCTTGGCTAACTTCATATCAGATCTCAGTGTAAGTATCTGTCGGGTCCTCAGAAACCTTCGATGACCATCTATACCAAAGCCCGTCTCTCCAATAGTCTTCTACACGCCCCCGCCCTTGCCCCTGCCCTCACAGCATTTGTCACAATGGTTGGTTGTTGATCTCCTATCCCCTTCACAGCAGTGTCTCCAAAACCTCATGAGGTCCCTGGCTCCCAGCAGGCATTCCACAGAGGGCCGTGGAATGATTATCTTGCATTAAGCCCGCTGGGAGACACTCACTCACGTGCAAAGAACTGAGCATAAAGAACCGGTAAAGCCCGTCACCCGTGCCATCCAGCTAGCTGAGGGTCTGGCATGGCAAACTCTCGTGCCTCATCAGAGGGGCTCAGAGAAACAGGCAGCTATGTGCAGGCAATGTGAGAACCCCAGATGAGGGGATGGATGCCCCTCAAGACAGCCCCTCTCCTCTCTCCTCTACTTCCCCGAGCAGCTGTGGCCAAGGCACCCTCCCTTCTCCCACCCTTGCTGTTGAGCACATTTCTTGACCGGACTGGACTGGCCAGGCAAATATTTGTCTTAGGGAAATCTAAACACAGCCACAGTGACCTGGTTCTGGAAGAGCTGGGGTCTCTAGTGAGGCCAGCCAAAGTGAGCAGGGCAGCCTCCCTTTCCTCCGTGGGCATCGAATGGACTAAGGCCTTGCTGGATGCTGGGACTCCTCGTGCTCCGGGATTAGCGGCTTTGCTCCGGGATTAGCAGCTTTGCTTTGCAGGAGGAGTTTGGGGTTCACTGGTTGGAAGTGGGAGTTGCTACTGCTAGACCCAGGGGGAACAGCACAGGCCAAGGGCTTTAGAGAAGCAGCAGGCAGAGCTGTGCCTGCCCTTCACACAGGTGCCCTCCAATTCCCAGAAGGCCTTGCCCCCTGCCAGTAAGAGAGTCTGCCCCCCGCCCCCCCCCCCCACCGGCCCAGAGTCTCCATCACAGGAGAAAGACACCTGCAGGCTGCTTTGAGAGGCAACGGGAGAGAAACACTTCTGAGCACGGCCTCTGTGGGCCGATTTTCAGAGTCCCCTTTCCAACACGACCCTGGATCAGACGAGAGGCAGAAATGCCTCCCTTGCTCAGTCCTACGTGACCCAGCCAGGGCTGGGGGGGGAGGTGGGGGGAGCACAGCAAGCCAGGGCTTCTTGCCCCCCAGCCACAAAAAGAACACTCAGTCCAGTACTTCCTACGGTGGCTTTGAAGAGGCAGATCACAGGCCAACAGAGCATTCAGGGCCCTAGGGTCAAATAAGCCGAGCCAGACAAGACAGGAGACAGCCCGAGGGTCACACGCAGTGCATCCTGGCCCGCGGCAGAGCTGTGGTTTACCTCAGGGCGGTGCAGGGAATAGGCAATGCTAGGCAGGGGCCGGGGCCGTGGCCAGGACGCGCTGAGTGCTCCAGAACCCACATGGTCCCGAGCACTACTGGCAACAAGCCCAGAAAACCAGGCCAGGGGACTCCTCTAACAGGCCCAGACCCCCCCCCCCACCCCCCGAAACTGCTGCCACAATTCAAGCCTTGCTCACAGCAGAAAAACAGATCACGACCTCCAGGGGTCCCAAAGGGGACCCCATAAGCTAAGAGCCTGGCAGAAGCACTCACAAAATCACGTGGTTAATTTCCAAAGCAAAGAACAATAAAAAAGATCTTGCCTCCGATCCCTGCAGAGAGCCCAAGGAGCAAAAATATGGTCCAGGAGATGAGAAATGAAATGAAACATCGGGAAAAACTTCTAGGAATCTTCTAGATGAGGCCAGGTGGCCTGAGCTCCCGGGCAGGCCAAGGCTTGGTGCTACGCCCTGGTCCTCCACTCACCTCTCTCCTCCCCAGAAGCGGAGAGAGACCTCAGAGGAGGTGGGGGATGAGAAAGAGGTTACGTAAATGCCGCCCTTCCCATCCTCTGCCAGCTGTGCTGGGCCTCTCCACTCAACAGTTTACACAGCTGGGGAAATGAAAGTGGATTCCAAGCCACGTAGGCCAGGTCCACCTCCAGTTTCCTTCTGCCAGTCAGCAGGACACCTCGCAGACCATGAGGCCACCAGCACACAGCTCAGGAGCTCCGGTGCAGTCACGGTCAAGGCCCCAGGCGAGTTCTGTGATCTGCACGCCGGTGCTCCAAGAGCCAGGACCGCTGCCCACGCAGCCCCCCCACCAACCCTCTGCCCCGGCCGGGCCATCCACCAGAGACCCAAGCAGGGCCTGTGATGAGGAAAGCAGACAGAAAGCAAGAAGGAACTGCAGATTCTTAGTGCTGGCTGCACGTCTCGGAGTGTTTGGCCAACCGCAGAGTGATGAGGCAGGAAGGAAGGCAGGCGCTAAGGAGGTGAGGGGCGGGGGCCTACCAAGCTCCAGGGAGGAAATGCGTGAGTAGCCCTGGGGACACACGCTGAGTCCCCACAGGTGGGGGTTCCCCGGAAACAGCAGGCCGTCCTCCGCCCTACAAGGGCTGCCCCTGGCACCACGTCGGCCTTCCGCAGTCACAACCAGCCTTACACAGACTCAGCATGCAGCCCAGCCTGTGCCCACCAGGGACCCGATGCACTTGAGAAGGGGGACTCGGGTCTCCATCACTGACCTCCTAACATGTCTACCCACCGAAAATGGAGCCTGAGTCTGGGCAATGATTCACTGTGCTCAGCATCACACCTGTCTTCCAGAACCTCCTGAATTCCCTTCCTGCCTGATGGCTTATACTTGCTAAAAGCAAATGAACCCAGGAGGGGTAGAAACTGACAGTGAGGCAGGTCTGCTCAGCGGAGGACTTGCTATGGTCTTCATCTCATGCAAGGCCCCAGACATGGGATTCACTGAGTGCCCAGGCCTCATGTGTATAATTATGATTACGTTTCACTGCAACCTTAACCGCTGGACTCAGGGGTCAGCCGCATCTGGAAGGCTGGAAAGTAGGCTCAGGTCAAATGACCTACCCAACACCACCCCCACAAGGAAGCACAGGGGAGCCCACGTCTGTTGGACCCAAAACCCACATCCTCACCACCAGGCCAGTGGTTCTCAGCTGGGGTTCATCCTGCCCGAGGGGGCACCGGGCAATGTCTGGGGTGCTGCTAACATTGAGGGGTTGGGGGCCGGGGTGCCACTCAACCCCCTACAGAGCCCAGGAGGGCCCCCACAGAGAATGACTTGGCCCCATGTCAGTAGCGACCAGGCTGAGAAAGCCTGCACTAGCCCACACAGCCCCGTCATACAAAATAGCCAGAGTCTTGGGGAAGCGCAGAAAGGTAGTGGGTGGCAGGTGGTGGCAGGTATCTTCCCAGACCTATGACATCATCAGCAATTGGGGAACCTCTGCCCCGTCCCCACAGATCAGGGCTCCCGAGGCCACACCCCTTACCTTCTCCAGCCTTCTGTGTTCTCGTGGTCCAGGCGGAGCTTCTTAACCTTCCGCATTAACCACTCGGCTGACCTCAGGAGGGTGGGGGGGCCTGTGAGCAGAGAGGACCCAGGCTGCACCTCCCAGCAGTCTGGGGGCGCCCGCGCTCAGCCGTCCTCCAGGGACACCCAATGCCAACGGCGTTCCGATGAGGCCCTGCCCAGAAATTTGAGAGGGTGCCTGGCATTTGCCAGAAACCAGCATCTTTTTTGAGGTGCAGTCCTCCCAAGGCGAGAAGTCCCCGAGAAGAGAACAGTTTCAAATGATGCCAAGGACGCCATCCTTGGTGCTCACCAGAAACAGAATAATCCCTAGTTCCCCGCTATGGCCACTCTCTGATGGCCTTCCTGACCTCACCTTCTCCCCTTGCCCTTGACCATGATCTCCAGCCACGCTGGCCTTACTCTCCCCTGCAGACACTGACTCTTTCTCACCTCAGAGCCTTTGCTCTCGCCAGTGCTGCTGCCTAGGACGCCCTCCCCTGCTTTCCGTGTGACCCGCCCCCTCTCCTACTCCACCCTAGTCTCACCTCTTCAGAGGGCTTTCCTGGCACCCAATCCAAAGTCACCGCTCTGTCACCCCCACACAACACCTGGTCCTTCTGTAAAGCACTGAGTCTGGGATAGTGGTTCTCAAGGGGGATGACTCTGCCCTCCCACCCCGGCAATGTCTGGGGACATCTGTGGTTGTCTCAACTGCAGGTGCTCCTGGCCTTGAGGGTGCCGAGGAGGAGAAACTCTGCATTCTTTATTTGGGGGAAAAACTGAGGAAGATCCTTAGGCCGTCACTAGGCACTAGAATAAATCTCTGATGGGTCAGATGGTATAACCCCAGCATCTGTGAGTCACCTCCTCTCTCTCTCCCACTTAGGTCACATATTTAAATGGTGCAACATCCTAGGACCTCAGTAGGTCAAATGATTATGGAATACAGAGTCTATTGGGGGTCAACTGATTCCCCTAAACCAGTGGGTCTCAACGAGGGTCAATTCTGCTCCCAGGAGCCATTTCTGGCTGTCACGACTGAGAGGTACGGTACTGGCTTGCAGACCAGGGAGGGAGCTGCTAAGCATCCCACAGTGCACAGGATGCTCACCTCCACTCCCCACCGCAAAGAATGATCTGGGAGCTGAGGCTGAGCACCCCAGCTCCAGGTGAGCGAGCACTCTTCACTGGGATGTCAGCTCCAGGGGGGCAGGCCTACATCTGTTCTGTTCCTTCTGTACTTCCAGAGCCCAGAGACATGCCTGCCACACATGAAGCATTTTTGGTCAAATTAACGAGTCCCAATCCTCCCGTGAGTGCTGTCTAAAGTCAAAGGGAGCCCTGGTTTGGTCAGCAACCAAACCCCTTCTTGAGGAGGAACCAGGCCCCTGGTGGGCAGGTGCCCAGGTGTTTCAAGAAGAAGAAAGCAGCGCGTGGCCCTAGGACTGAGATTGTAGGAGAGAGATGAAGCCAAATGTCACCATAAGCAGCACTGGTCTCACTCTCAGTCCTGTGGTGAAAAGAGGGGTCGCCGTTGTCAGAGAGATATGGGTTCAAAGCCCAGCTCTACAACTTCCGGTCTCTGTGACCTTGAGAAACACTTAACCTCTCAGTTAAGTTAAATTAGGTTAAGTTTAACCTCTCGGTTAAATTGTGCCTTAGTTTCCCCAGCTACTTAAGACAGTACCTATATCAAGGGCTGCTGTCAGAATTAAGTGCTCAAGTAAAATCCTGCATGTGGCAGAACCTACATGACAGCTAATACTGTCAACTAAACAAGTCATTGAAAATCCCGCCACAGGGAGAATTAGACCAAAGCTCCTTTTAGAGCCAGGATCCCCACCAAATGCTGACTGAGCGCCAGGCACTGTGTTAGGTTGAAGGGGGGATGCAGCCACACCTCTGCCAGATCCGGCTACAGTCAGCGTTCCCCTCCACAATCTTCCAGGGGGTTCTTACTGGGGCTGCTGGAGGGCAATGCTGGATGGAAATAAAAGTCTCCAGCTAGGGCACACAAAGCCACAGCCACTGGCCTGGGTCCCAGCCAACCGCCCAGGGAGGGCAATGACCTCAGGGTTGTAGAAAACCACTTCCTGCAGACTTCTGAATCCTGGAGCATGCAAATGAATCCCACCAGCCCACACACCAGCCATCAGGGTCACCCCACCCTGGCACAACTGACCTTCTAGAGGGTCCAGAAAGCCTCCATTCCAGCTGCAGGCGGCGTAGGACACAGACCTGGACAAAACAAACATGTCATTAATGCAGCAGGTTAATGGAGAGACTGGCTAACAACTCGCTCTCCTTCCACGCGGGAGTCCTGACTGTCCAGCCTGATTCAGGTTCTAGAGATACCTCACAGCCCTCCAGGGCTGTCTGCATGCCCCGAGCTGCAGCCGGGAGAAAAGACCTCCCATGTGGCCCAATTCTCTCAGGAACCAGCCAGGGACTACACCACAGTGCACACCTCCAGGGCTTCGGTCCCAGCTCCTGGAAAGCACGTTGGTTCTTGCCACTGAGACAAGTGACTTCCTCGCGGTGGGGGGCGGGAGAACGGCCGTGGTTGGTGTAGGGAAAGGGAACGGGGCACTTCTGATGGCTCAGCTGCAGCATGGATGGGGAAGTGTCAAGGCTGGCCTAAAGCTGCGTGGGAAGGAGGTGGGCG
The DNA here is from genome assembly GCF_009762305.2 of Zalophus californianus. NCBI lineage: Eukaryota > Metazoa > Chordata > Mammalia > Carnivora > Otariidae > Zalophus > Zalophus californianus. Next base: position 3,451,399 of record NC_045595.1, read on the forward strand.
GCTGGACCCGGCGGGGAGGGAGGCTGAGAGAAAGGGCTGGTCCCTGTGGGGGTGAGGGCTAGGAGAGGTCAAGCGCTGGGGCGGGGTTTGGAGGTAGGGGCAGGAAGCAGATCCAGGAGGTGGCCTCCGCTCTCATACAGGGAGCATGTGTTTGCATGGGAGGGGACCTCCAGAGCCTGCGGCGAAGGGGAGCGCCGTGGGTGCGGCCACTCCCGGAAGGGACCACAGCCAGGTGGCGTGGGCAGCGACGGGACGAGCGGGGAGGCTGGGCCGGGGAGACGGGAGGTGGCCCGCCACCGCAGGAGGCGGGAGAGAAGGAAGGGCTGACGAGGGCCCGGGGCTGAGGGGAAACCGAGCCAGGGGCTGTTGGAACCGGGAGTCCGGTCCGCGGCAGGGCCGGGGTGCGGAGAGGGTGGGGCGGAGGGCACCTGAGAGGCCGGTCAATGGCGGGTCCAGGGTCAGGGCTGAGGTGGGGCCGGTCAATGGCGGGTTCAGGGTCGCGGCCGAGGCGGGACGGGGCGCGCGGGCGCTGCTCACCGGGCTCGGGGCCGGCGCGGAGTGGCGGCCGGGCTGGGCAAGGCGTCCCGGGGCCGGAGGGGCCTCACACTAGAGGCTCCCTGCCCGGGACTGCGGCCCCGGAAGTGGCGGGCGCGGGGGACAGCAGCGGCGGCGGACACGGGAGAGCCGGCGGCTCCGTCCCCTTTGACCCGGAAGTTGAGCGGCCCAGGTAGCGGCCTACGATTGGCCACCGCCCGGGCGGTACCAAGGGGCCCGCGGCGCTTGGGGGGAAAGCCGCCGGTTCGGCTCTGGCAGCCAGAGGCTTGGAATTTCCCTGGGGCGGCATCTTCCGGTGCAGGGAAGAACGCGGGAGAGAGACACCCCTAAACAATTTGGTATCACCCAACCGGACTCACTCTACTTCTACTAATAGTGTCTAGAAAAAGCCGCTGTCAGCGGAGCGTTGGTGGTATAGTGGTTAGCATAGCTGCCTTCCAAGCAGTTGACCCGGGTTCGATTCCCGGCCAACGCAAGCAAAAGTACTCTTTTTGTACTTTCTTACCAGAGCCTATTTAAATTTTCCTACTAAGATCGCCCAACTGGAATTTGTTATTACCTTGAAATAACTTTTAAAAACGACAGGCGAAATCTAAAAGCCAAAACACAGGAATCAATATCGCATTTACTCTGGAGTAAGCTTTACAATGCTATGGCGAGGGAAAAACGCAAGCGTGTTTCCGCCCGGGATCGAACCGGGGACCTTTCGCGTGTGAGGCGAACGTGATAACCGCTACACTACGGAAACCGGTAGAGGGCGCGGCTCCGGGGGCCGCTATAGAGCGCGCGATTTCGGGGCTTCTTGCCCTTCCGGAGCCTGCGGCCCTCCTCTGGGGGCGGTGCGTGCTGGGGATCTCCTAGAAGCGGGGCACACACACGTCCTTATTACCCAACCGTCAACGCAGAGCTAGGTTGTCAGCATTTTAGATCAACTTTTTTTTTTTTAAGACCTAGGAGGACAGGAGGGTAATGGCAAGAATTTAGGGTCACATTGCTGTAAAATCTGCCCCCTCCCCTCCACCCCACAACCAGGATTAGAGTGAGGGGAGCGAGGCAGTGGCCTCAGCTTCAGACATTAAGGGGGTGGGCAAAAAACCGCAATAATCAAGGTAAATGATATTTTGAGGCACTATACCAAGAGACCCTATTAGTGGCAAAATAACTCCATAATGAACAATATATCAAAACTACAAATCGAGACGGGTTTTGGCAGTGCCTCGCCAAGTCGTAGTGGGGTCCGAGGCAAGAGCAAGAACGTGTGCCCCTCTATGCCTGTTTTAGTGTATTTTCGAAAGGCGATTGCCCCCCAGAGCATCTTCTAGAAAATACTGAAACTTAAAAATAGGCGTGTTATGATTCAAAACCTTAAGAACTTATCATAATGTCATTTTTCTGCGTTTACTGGAAACAAACACCATCAGTCACATTTTCAACATTTACTTCTGGGGAAAAATTAACCATTGGACATTGCGTAGAACCCCTGTTGAGAAGACACACATTTTTCCTCATGCCTCAGAGCCCAATAGGGCTCAGCCCAGCACTGTCACGGCCACAAAGCATGAAGACCCTTCTGTATTCGTTTCCTACTGCCCCTCTGACAGAGGACCACAGATAGTGGCTGTAAGAAACCACAAGCTTACTACTATACACAGTTCTGGAGACAGGAGTCTAAACATGGATCTGGAGTGGCTAAAACCCAGGTGTGGGCAGGGCTGGCTGCGGGAAGCTCCAGAGAGAATCACTTAGACTGCCTTTCCCAGCCTCTGGTTCTGTTGGTGCCTCTCCTTCTTTGATGTGGACATTCTTGCCTCTCTCTTGTATGTGACTACATGAAGCCCACCCAGATATGCAAAATAAGCTCCGCATATTGAGATCCGTATTGTGTTTGCAAGGTCTCTTTTGCCGTGTGGGGGAGCATATTCACAGGTTCTGGGGGTTAGGATGTGGACTTTGGAGGAGGGCAGTATTCCTCTCTCCTTATTGGACATCATTCCTTAACATCCTTTTTTGACAGCAGCCTAGTATTTCATTCATTCATTCATTCATTCATTCATTCATTGAACAATGATTTACTGACCACCTACTATTCGAAGGGGGCAGGGCAGCAGTCCCAGCTGTCCTGGGGGTGGTGATGAGTGGACTAATTTGAGGGAAACTTAGAACCTCCTCATGCTGCTCTGGCCACAGCTTCCAACTCACCTCTCCATACACCTCCTCTGCCACCCCTTCCCTCCCTCGTGGCCCAGGCTGGGCCCCTGGCCCTCTTTCCTCCACACCTGCACCCCTCCCAGGCGGCCTCCTCCTCTTTCTGAGTTCAAACCCCATCTACGCCTGGTGGACACCCACAGTCCTGACTCCACCCAGGCCTCCCCTGAGCTCTAGACTGGGGGTCCAGCTGACCCTCAGTGTCTCCACGCAGGGTGTGGATGGTGTCACGGGCATCCCAAACTTATCATGGTCCAAACTGAGCTCCCTACCTTTCCAGAACCTGCTTGCTATGGACTGAGCATTTGTGTGCCCCCCAAATCCATATGTTGAAACCTAACCCCCAAGGTGATGATATGGGGAGGTGGGGTCTTGGGGAAGGGCTTAGGTCATGAGGGTAGAGTCCCCATGAATGGGATGAGTGCCCTAATGAGAGAGGCCCCAGAGGGCTCCCTGCCCCTTCTGCTCTGTGAGCACGTGGGGAGAGGACAGTGGTCAGTGACCCAGGAAGAGGCCCTCGCCAGACACGGAACCTGCCAGCACCTTGGACTCCCAGCCTCCAGAACTGTGAGAAATAAATGTTTGCTGTTTATAAAAAACAGTCTGTGGCAGTTTGTAGTAGGAACCTAGCCAGACTAAGACATTGCTCCTTCCTCCATCCCCCCTGACTGAGCTGAGGATGGCTCCTTCCTTCCAGATGCTCCGCAGAATCGGGGAGCTGCCCTGGGCTCCTTGCTCCCCTACCCACATCCAATCACTCAACAAGTCCAATTAGCTCTGCTTTCAAAACACACCCAAAATCTGATCACTTCTTCCCCACTGGATGGCCATCTCCCTGGTCCACCCCATCACCACCACCATCCGGTGCCTGTCCCCTCTGCCCCCAGCCCTGGCTCATGCCCTCGCCCTCAGAGTCCAACCTCCACCAGAGGGCGCCTGTGAGCACCCGAGTCAGGTCCTGTCCTCCTCTGCCCACAGCCCTCAAGGGCTCCCACCTTCCTGGGGTAAAAGGCGAAGTCATCCCCGAGGCCCATACAACCCTGCACGAGGACCTCCGCTGGTCCCTCGCTGCCCTCACTTCTCTCCCCTTCACCCAGCCTGCTCCAGCCACACAGGCCTCCTCACTGTTCTCCAACTGCCAGGCAGAGCCCTGCCCCAGGACCTTTGCACGGGCTGTGCCCTCTGGCACAGGCATTTTCAGGGCTCATTACCTGTCCTCCTCCAACTCTTGATTTCAATGTTACCTTCCCAGAGGAAACTTCCCTGAGTTTCCCCCACCTTGGCATCCACAAATTCAGTGTCTATCACTTCACCATGTTCTTTCAGTGGCTTATTAGTCTCTGAAACAATCCCATTTGTAGATTTGTTTGCTTGTCCCTCTTCTGTCTCCTCCACTGGAGTAAGGACTCCACCAGTGCAGGGTTTGCTTGCTTGTTTGAATCTGTTTTGTTACCTATGTGTCACTATGGGGTCAGTAAACATTTCTTGAAATTATGAACAAATGAGAGTTGGCCAGAGTAGAAAAGGCCCGGGAGTGGGAATGGAGTAATACAGGTGGGCTTCCTGGTGGAGGGGAAGTAGCTCAGGAAATATGTCATCTCCCCTGTGAACCCCATCAAGGCCCGAGAGCTCATTCATCTGCCAAAACAATCAAAACACAAACAAAAACTCCTTTAAAATGATTTCTTGGGTCATTCAAGCCCACATGGGGCAGCCAGTGTCCTGGGTGACATCCCGTTGCTCCCCCTCTCAGCCTTGGTTTGCCAGCGAGGTCCTGCTGGTGATCTGGGGGAGCTGACCATCTCAGAGAGGTGCCCTGGCTGAAAAGGACGACACTTCCTTTTTTCCACCAGGTGTCAGCAGGAACATGACCGCCAGGCGTCATGCAGTGTCCCAGGCCTCCCAACACTGCCCCTCTGGCTGCCCTAATCACCCTCCCTTCCAGCCCCATTCTGAGCCCCAGACCTCAACATCTCAAAGTCAGATGCTCCACTCCCCCAACACACACCCCAGCATTTGCAGGAGTGTCCCTGTCCCCAAGCCGACCACCACGGCAGGCGGGATTGCTGGCCTGTCCTGCCAGACGTCTACCCATTCCAGGAGTTGGAGGGTGGGAGTGGAAAGAGAAAAGAAAGAAGGGAAGCAGAGAGGGATTCAGTATTTCCAGTCTGGGAAATGTCTGTTGCAAAGGCTGGCTGCCTCAGATCCTTTTGGACATCTGAGAATAACATGCACGAAATAATGGAAATATGTGCTGGGAAACATTCTAAGGAAATGTCACACTTTAAACTCATTTACTCTGCCCATCAACCCCATGATACGGGCACTGTCAGCAGCAGCATCCCCCTTTTAATGGTGAGGAAACAGAGACACAGAGAGGTTAAGTAACTTGCCCGAGGTCACACAGCTTATAATAATGACAGTCAAGATCCAAAGGCCATGGTGTGAGACTAGGCCACCTTCTACACAGATGAAGTTCAAGGTAATCAGATACCTGAAAAGAAAAGAAAAACCTGTTGAATCCGAACCAGCCATTAGAAGATCTGCCCTGAGCCTTATCAGGGTCATGAGTAAATTAAGACATAGTAGTCTGATGGGTTTCCAGGCAAAAGAACAGAGACAGCCCAAATGTGCCCCCACAGTTTGGGGGAGCCATGAAATGAATGAGGAGGCCCTCTGTCTTCGGAGCTGGAGCAATTTGGGTAGTTGTATGTCCTACCCTGGTGATTTATAGAGATCACCATCCAAAAAAGGAGAGATATAAATATGTCTGGGCATACGCACAGAATGTCCCTGGAAGGAATCGGTGAAATGGGTCACAAGAATGGCTGGCTATGGCCTTTGGATGAGCATGGGGGTGGGGGGTGGGGGGCGGGGGGGCAGGACCGACTTTCTACTCACACACTTCTATTCAAGTTGAGTTTCTATTCCAAATGTACAGAAAAGCACGTAGGGCAATAAAATAATGGCTTTCATACAATACCCTCTTTTTTTTCACAACACATTTAGATAAAGAATGCCCCCCCCCAATTTGGCAGCTCTAGGGAGAGATCCAGGGGCGTGTGTTCGTGGAAAGAGCCCCGCTCTGAGACATTACAGTTAAAAAGGGCTAACGACACATGGGTCTGGTTGTTCTCCCTTGCATGGGCAGACACGGGGAAGTACTCACTCTTAGAAAGGGGCTGGAATCCAATAGGAGACATCCCTGCGGTAGCTTCTGGTCATCCCTGGACCAGACTGCCTGGCACAGAAGTGAAGTTCAAGACAACTTAAAATAGAGGCCACTGGACCTTTCCAAAGGGGTGGGAGAAAAGCTTCTCTTGCACCCTTTTGTCCTGGCGAATTTCTGATGAACCAAGTGCTAATTTCATAATGAAAACCCATTAAAAATGCTAAGAATATAGAATATTTGCTTCAAGTTGTTTAAAAGACATATTTAGACATTTGTGATAGAATCAGTATCCTCTGTGAGCTGGCACTTTTTCGATGAAAGATTAGTAAAGAAATAATGATAGTTAACATATTAAATAGTGACGGTTAAGGGGCCGGGTCCCGAACTAGGTGTTTTAATCACTTCTTTATCATAGCTGACCGGATAGGAGTCGAGATTCTCATTATGACCATTTTATGGATGGGGAGAGTAAGGCTCAGAGGTCCAAGTGACTTAAGGAGCGGCTCATAAGCAGTCTCACTCGCTTCACTCCCACAGCCGACCCTATAACAGTGTTATTTCAATAAGAGGAATTTTTGCTATTGACAAACACTTTAAAATTAAATTATTTGTTTCTTCAGTGTCAGAAGGGCAATAATCCTGTTTATTCTCAACACTATGCCGGTACTACTTTGACTCCCCAAGGAGGTTTCAGTAGCTGAGAATTTCCACTCTACTTTACAGTTGCCATTTTCATTGATTTATGGAATGATGCCTTTTGTCTGCAACCCCTCACAATTCCTGCTGCCTGGAGGGGGGGGTCCTTTAATTCTGTCTCACACACCATCACAATAGGTAATAACCTACTGAAGACCCTCTGGGCACTGGGCACTCTTCCAGTGGTTATGGTCCCCACAACAGCGCTAGGAGATGGGATTACTGATCCCATTTTACAGGTGGAGAAACTGAGGCCCAAAAAGATGACTAACATGGTTGGCCAGCGGGGGAGTGGGGATTTTAACCCTGGCGTTCTGATTCCAGAACTCACATTTCTAAGCCTCTCCACAGGTAACCCAGTGCCCGTAAATATAGAAATCAGTCAAGAAATGACGAAGTCGGCCTGTTATTTTTGCCATGGGGATACAGGGATGGTAGGTCAAGAGGCAGAAGCTCTGCGTGGTGGGCAGAGGCTGCAGAAGGGAGAGACTGGCCGACTTGCGTGGATGAGACTTTCCTCCCTGCCTCCTTCCTTCCATCGCTGCCCCTCACCTCCGTGCCTCTCCAGGCCACTGCATTGTTCGGGGATATTAGCTCTGCACAATCAAACCAGAGCAGTCTGAAGGCTAAATGTAGGGAGAGATGATAAGTCAGAGCGGGAGTGATGGAGAGACTTGAGAGAGCTTCCCTTAGTCCCCACGTCTGTCTCTCCACATCCCCACCCCCGCAAATCTGCTGGAATTTCCCCAAGACTGGGTTTCTTGCGCATTCTCTCGTGGGGAGCCTGGTAAACTCAAACTCCCTGAGCCTCAACTTCCTCATCTGTGAAATGGGGATAATAGTGCTATCTCCTGGAGTGAAATGGGGGGCAGGGGGGTACATGACATAAACGAAGGGCAAACTGTGGGGCTTGGCACATAGTAGGTGCTCTGTCCAGAGCATCCGTGGCTATTTTTATGTGGCCCCAGGCCCCTCCAGGTGGATTCTGCCATTGATGGGAAGCGTCATCACGCAGACCCTTCTCAGTGCCTCAGAGGCAACATGAGGATTCTCCCCCGACACTCACCCTGGAGTCCACCATGAAGAAGAATCTGCTACCCCACCATCGACAGGGCCCAATCGTCAGGAGACAACTTCCACTATACATCTTCCACCAAATTATCCAGTTCCTCCACTGCATGCTCTCCATGCACCAGATCTACTCCTCGCCCGGCTCACTCCTGGAGGGTCCGTAACAAATAAAGAGCACTGACGTGCCAACAAGCAGAGCTCGTCTGCAGCCACCTGCGGTAATAGGCAAGACAGGTCCTGTCCTGACCTCTGTTGTCTCATCTGAATAACGGGGGTCACAGCAGCACCTGCCTCCTGGGCACTAATTGGGTAGTGATGCTGGGAAGGGCTTCCCGCGTCCGGCAGCTGGTACTGAGCAAGTCAGTGGGGCTGACGCCTTGCCCTTTCCCTGTTGTTCAGCCGGCCCCCTCCCCAACTGCCCCTTAGGCCATGTCCCCTCTCCCTGAAGGGGTCTTCTTGCCATTTCAGCGTTTCCCCAGCATGGCCGATGTATCTCACCTGTTGCTCTGTCCACAATGCACAGCCTGTGGTGTTCAGGAAAGACATTAATTCTATGAATGAACAGACTCCCTTCTAGAAATTTCTCTCCTTTGAGGAAGTAAGGCTGACTTGCCCAAGAGACCACTGCCTTCACTCCTCTCTGCTCCCTCCGCTCACCCCAATGACAACCCTCTTGTTGGTCCCTTGACCACCCCCCAAATGCACAGCTCTGTAAAACAAGGAGCCCTGTGTGTTATTCCCTTCGGGTCCCCCTTTCAGAGCAGGCCAGCTCTGTCAGCAGGACCCTGACCCACCTGGAACACACCCCCAAACCCCACGACAAAACTTGACCTTGAATTTGGGAAGGAGTAAAGAGACAGAGTGGGAGAGGAAAGCAGGGCTACCAGAGGGACCGGTTGGTGTCTTGGGGCACTGGGGAGGAGTCGGCTTGAGCAAGGGACACAGGCGGACGCCGGTTCCTGCAGTCCAATGCTATATAACATTTTCCTAGATGGCAAAACTGAGTGAGGTTCACCGGCCTTTCTGCTCTTTCGTGCCCTCTGCTGGCGGGGGGAAGGGAGGCCTCTGGAGCCGAGACAAGGGCTGGACAGAGGGAGAGGGTGGAAGCAGGGGTGGGGGCTGCTGAGACAAAGCAGGGTAGGAGTCTGTTTATCAGCTCTAGCCCCTATCTTCGGGTTGAATTAGACCAAATGACAGCAGCCCACCCTTAAGGACAGTAGGCTCTGGGCATTTTGTCTCCAGAGTGAGCTGGCAGCGGCAGGGAGGGGGCTGAGGGCTGGCGGGCCCTCTCGACAAAGGAGCCCCCCCAGCTAGCCAGGCAGGGAGACGGGGGAGCTGCGGGCCGGGCTGAGCACAGCTCCAGTGAATTCAGCTCCACAAAAGCCAATTAAAGCTGGCAGGGGGCCCAATGGGAGACCCAGAAGGAAGAGGGGGAGGAGACCCCCACTGATCCTGGTTGGGGGGCACATGGAGAGAGACCTGTGTGCAGAGACACACGATGGGGGCATCTGGACCCCCAAAACGCAGAAGGGGCAAAGTTCTGTCCTTCCCTCCCTCCTAGCTGCTCCCACCAACTCCTGATTGGGAAGACAGGGAAGCCAAGGAGACCCAGAAGGTGACCGGGCCCATTGGGGCTAAAAAGTATGAGGGACAGCCTGGCAAGCATCCCCTCACCCCATGCCCCTTGGCCACCCAGGAGAATGCTGAACAGGTGGCTGGATCTCCTTGATCAACAAGGGTCAGCTGGTCTGTCCCTTGGTCAGCCAGTCCTCATGGGGTCCACTCCTCCAGGCAGGCAGGGAGGTGGGGATTGGGAAGGACTCTCCCAGGGGAAAGCAGGCCATGCCTCCTGGAAGCCTTCCAGGAATGCTGCAGGCTTCGCTGGGGATTCCCCAATGCCCAAGTGTGATTCCCCTCCTTCTCCCCTCTCTGACTCCCCCAGCCCCTTTTGGAACTTCCTCCCCTCCCTGAGCCCCACCTCTGAGACCTCCTTTCCTTTGGCCTCTTCTCTGAGCCACACTCAGACTCCCCCTCTTTCTGAGCCCCTTCTCACCTGCTGAGTCCCCTCCCCTCCTCCTCCTCTTGAGACCTCTTAGTACCCCCTCCCTGGGGCTTAGGGCTGGAAGTCCTCAACGGGGCCTCCACGATTCTTACCCAGCCAGGTTTCTGGGATTTGGGGGTGGGGGGGAGGGCTCCCATCCATTCCCCCTTCTCAGCAGCAGAGTAGGGGTTTGGGGGTCTACAGTCAACATTTTGTGGGTGACATGGGAAGGAGGGCCACAATTTGGGACTACTCTGTGGCTGTCAGCTGTGGGTGAGTACACCTGGGAATTTGGTGCATGGAGAGGGGAGCACAGCTTGTGAATGAGTGTGTGTGAGCCTACTCACAGGAGCTGCTAGCTGAGTGCACGCGCGCGCACGCACACACACACACACACGTGCTTTTGCCCACAGCATTGGTGGCTAGGGGGACCCAGAGACTCAATGATAAGAGACAGACAGATTTGGGGAAAAGTTGGGAGCAGACACCTGTGTAACAAGAACATCCTGGAGGAGCGAGAAGCAGGTGCAAAGGCCCTGGAGCAGAAACAAGCTGGCTGGTGGGACATGAGCCAAGGGATGGGAATGCTGAGCGGGGAGGTTGGAGAGATGAGTAGCACCTGAGCCATGGGGTGCCCGCAGGGCTTAAGAGAGCACACTCTGGAGCCACACTACGGGGCTTCAAGGTCAGCTGGCTAAATTTGGCTTCAAGTGACTTTTATGCTCCACGCTTTATTTTCCCCACCTATAAAATGGGTATAAAAGTATCTGCTTTCAAAGATGTCAGGAGGTAAAAGGGGTCAATACAGACAAACCCCTTGGACCAGATCAGGTACCTGGCGTATACTGAGTGCTCACCGCACATGGGTCGCTGGCGCTGTCATCATTATTATTATAGGTTTGATTTTCACTGTGATGGGGCTCATGAAAAGATTTTAGGTGAGGGAGGACAGGACCAGATTTACTATTTGAAAGACTTCCTTGGAGCCCTCTGGGGAGCCCAGAATGTTCCATGCAAGCAGCTGGATTGTGTTATTACACCATCTACACATATGTATAAAACTCACTGAACTGAACACAGAAGACTAGTCTACTTCACCATGTGCAAACAATGTCTCAATCAAAAATAAAGAAACACCAGAAAAGCCCCCCTCTGGGGACTGAGTGAAAGAGGGCTGGGGTGGGGAATAGGGTCTTTGCTGATGTCATTAGTTAAGATGAGGTATTCCTCGATGTAGCGTCGTCGGTCCTAGATGGATCCCAAGCAGAGGACAAGGAAAGAGACACACAGAAGGGGAGGATAAGACAGAAGCAGGGCCTGGGGGATGCACCTACAAACCGAGGAACACACTGGATTTCAGGCAACCACAGGCAGCATGGAGAAAGGCCTGGGTCAATTTCTCCCCCAAGCTTCCAGAAAGAACCCACCCTGCCGACACCTTGATTTAGGATCTCTGGTCGCTAAGACTGTGAGAGTAGAAATTTCTATGACTTTAACCCCCAGAGTTTGGGGTACTTTGTTTCAGCGTACAGGAAACAAATGCACCCCATGTTATTGTAGCCCCAAAGTCGAGCTATCTGTAGACGCTTTCGAAGGTATAGAAAGCCATGCTTGTGCTGTGTTCCAGACTCGGTAAGACAAACCGCATATTGGCGCTGAGGACACAACAGCAGCTCAGCTGGTGAAGCAGCTGTACATCATCTGACTTCTTTTTTTTTTTTTAAAGATTTTATTTACTTATTTGTCAGAGAGAGTGCACAAGCAGGGCGGGGGGGGGGGGTGGCAGACAGAGGGAAAAGCAGGCTCCCCACTGAGCAACGAGCCCAACATGGGACTGGATCTCAGGACCCCGGGATCGTGACCCGAGCCAAAAGCAGATGCTTAACCGACTGAGCCATGCAGGCATCCTGTCATTTGACATCTTAAACATACATTTTAGCTATCATCATTATCATCAATAATCAGAAGAAAATAGCAGCCACTCATCATTCCACTCCCCACTGGTAACTTTTTGGGGAACATCCTTTTAGATTAAAAAAAGAAAAAAGAAAGAAAAGAAAAATGTATTCAGGCACCATGTTTGGGTTACTTGAACAAACCAGTTGTGTAAAGACATTGATGAGTCTTGAGGGGTTATTCATGCTATTAAGTGATTAATGCTAGTTATTTTTTTTAAGAGTAGTGATGATGTTGGCAGTATACTTTTTAAGAAGAGTCCTTATCTTTGGAGACTATTAAAATATTTGTGAATGAGATGCCATGTCTGGGACAGGCCACAAAACAGGGCCTTGGGGATGGGCAGATGGTGACTCACTGTTCTCCTTTTTTCCCTTTGTGTATGTTTGAAAGTTCCCATAATCCATTGGTTATAAAACCCTATGATCCAGCCATTCTGCTCCTAGGTACTTGCCTCAGAGAAAAGGGAATTTATATTCATGTAAAGGCTTGTTTTGCATGAATGTTCATAGCAGCTTTTTTTAAAAAAGATTTTATTTATTTATTTGACAGAGAGAGAGCACAAGCAGGGGGAGTGGCAGGCAGAGGGAGATGGAGAAGCAGGCTCCCCGCAGAGCAGGGAGCCCGAAGTGGGACTCGATCCTAGGACCCTGGGATCATGACCTGAAGCCAAAGGCAGACGCTTAACGACTAAGCCACCCAGGCACCCCCTTGCAGCTTTGTTTGGCATCAACTGCTATATAATAAAGAATGTATCTGGTCTTTGTCCCAGGTTCCTGAGACATAACCTCTAAATCCCTGATGTCTCCCCAAGGATAGGAGTGTTTGGTTTTCACCCCAGGGCTGGGCTCCACACACAAAGGAGACAACTCAGGTTGGGGGCTGTTCATGCAGGAAGCACCAACCATTTGGTTAGATGTCAGCCTGACCTGGAGAGGTTGGGGGTGCTGCAGACTGAGCTCAATCTCGTGGCCAACAACTGGATCAGTCAGACATATGACATGAAACACCAATAAAAACTCTGGATGCCGGGGTGCCTGAGTAGCTCAGTTGGTGAAGCATCTGCCTTCAGCTCAGGTCATGATCCCAGGATCCTGGGATCGAGCCCTATGTTGGGCTCTCTGCTCAACAGGGAGTCGGCTCCTCCCTCTCCCTCTGCCACCCCCCCCGCTCATTCTCTCTCTCTCAAATAAAATCTTTAAAAACCACAACAACAACAACAAACCACTGTATGCAAAAGCTCAGACGTGTCTGAATTGAGGACAGTCTAGTTGGAGACTGTGCCCTTTGCTTATGGGGTCTGCAATAATTCCAGGTGGTTAGTGTCAAAATTTGTAGTATATTACATTGTAGAATATCATGCACACGTGCGCGCACACACACACACACCCACACCCACACACACACACACAAACTGGAAATGACCCAGATGTCATTTCAGGCGATCGCATAAACTGTGGTATGTCCATACAATGGAATACTACTAACCAATAAAAAAGAACTGACTATGCATCCACACAACAGCATGGATGAATCTCACAGAGTTATGCTGAGCGATGTAAGACAGACCCAAAAAGTACATACAATAAAATTCCATTTATAGAAAATCCTGCATGACCCCACTCCCAGGAGGTCCCCAGAGAAGTCCTGTCCACACAGACAGAGAGGAGATGGTGGGAGCCAGGGCTGGGGGGGGGGGGGTGGGGAGTCTGTGCTTCATGGGGACAGAGTCTCTGTGTGGGGAGATGGAAAGTTCTGGAGATGGATGATAGGGGTGGTTGCACAACAGTGTGAGTGTGGTTGATGCCACTGAGCTGTGCACTTAAAAATGATTAAAATGGTTAATTTTATGCTATATGAATTTTGCCACAAGCTTTTAAAATGGAAAAGAAAAGCCAAAATTTTAAATAGATAGTCCAGAAAAACCCCCATGGCAAAGACTGGCTTGGCTGTATGGTGTCACCTGAAATATTGCACCCAAAGCAGTTGGCCTTTTTCTTCATGGTTGAGTTTCAGGTCCTGGATGGATGATAAAATGGCGTTTGTTGGTCTCATCTCAGCAAAACTCCTGACTCCCCTTAGAGGACCCTGAACTTGGGCAGTCACACTAGTGGCTGGTTTTAAATTCTGCCCAGAAACAGTTAGTTCTTAAAAGGTGTTCCCCAGGCCTGACATGCAACCTCCAGGGACTTGATTAGCGCTTGAGAGAGGCTTCAGAGTGGCCAAAGAGAACAGTGGCTGGGGGATTAGAAGGCCACTGTCCCCAGGACACAGATGTCCCCTTCCAGGAACACTGTATTAATCATGCCTTTTAACTTCTGATGCTCCAACATCTGGGGCCTTGCCGACCCTGGAGATCGGCCCCTCCCAGAGCCAGCTGGTTCCCAGAGATAGTAAACAACCTGCCCTGAGTAGACTTTTCAGACAAACCGGCCAATCCAGAGCCCATGCCCTCTCCTCGGGGCTCTCACACCCAGGGTTACTATCTCCTGCCCTGATCCCCTCAGACCAGCTGCTAGACAACTAGGAACAGCTCCTCAGTCCCAGAGCCCACTGAAGTAATTCCAACTGGTCCATCCTAAACCTGCTAACCCTGCCTTACCCTTTTCTTCCTGTGGAACCACAATCAAGCCTCTTGCCCAGTCTCACCCCCACGGCCTCCTGACTGCCCTGCTGCTTCCCTAAGTGGCCCTGCAGTGTGGCGAGCCCCTGCCTTTCGGAAACCTTAACAAACTCTCTTTTCAGGGGTAATCCTCTCCTAATCTGTTGGCCTCAAGATGCCTCAAATTTTCTTTTTTTTTTTAAGATTTTATTTATTTATTTATTTATTTATTTGACAGAGAGAGACACAGCGAGAGAGGGAACACAAGCAGAGGGAGCGGGAGAGGGAGAAGCAGGCTCCCCACTGAGCAGGGAGCCCGATGCGGGGTTTGATCCCAGGACCCCGGGATCATGACCTGAGCTGAAGGCAGACGCCTAACGACTGAGCCACTCAGGCGCCCCTCAAATTTTCTTTTAATACACTATATTTAAAAACCCATTTACTTTTTATAAAATTTTGGTAAAACACATGTAAAATTTATTTCTCGCCATAACCATTAAGTACATTTGTGCTGTTGGTAACCATACCCACCACCCATCGCCAGATCTTCCCAAACAGAAACTCTGTCCCCATGAAACATGAACTCTCCATTCCCACCCTCCCTCCAACCAATACAGCGTGCTTTAAAACACACACATTGCAGAATTCTCCCACACATGTATGCAGCTGTGGTACACAGGATGTTCTTATGGCATCATTGAAAAGCCACCAAAATGTTCCCTAATGGGGAATTGGCTAAATCAGTGATACATCTGTATTCTGGAATGCTGAAAAAAAAAAAGTAGAATCTGTGAAATAGGGAGCTGGAGGTTCTCATTGAATGGGTCTAGAAAAATCTCCAAGATGGATTGCTACGTAAAAAAAGAAAAAGAAAAAGAAAAAAGCAGGGGACCTAGGTGGCTCAGTTGGTTAGGCATCTGCCTTCTGCTCAGGTCATGATCCCAGGGTCTGGGATCAAGCCCCACGTCGGGCTCCCTGCTCAGTGGGGAGCTTGCTTCTCCCTCTCCCTCTGCCTGCAGCTCCCACTCGTGCCCTCTCTCTCTCTCTTTCTCTGTCAAATAAATAAACAAAATCTTAAAAAAGAAAAAAGCAGAGGGGCGCCTGGGTGGCTCAGTCGTTAAGTGTCTGCCTTCGGCTCATGTCATGATCCCAGAGTCCTGGGATCGAGCCCCACATGGGGCTCTCTGCTCCGCGGGAGGTCTGCCTCTCCCTCTCCCACTCTCCCTGCTTGTGTTCCCTCTCTCGCTGTGTCTCTCTCTGACAAATAAATAAATAAAATCTTAAAAAAGAAAAAGAAAAAAGCAGAGCACAGATCTCACAGAGGCATAGAGCAAGCACAGAGCATGTTACTTTTTCTGTAAAAGGATAGCAATACTGTATCATATGCTTGAAACTTGCTAAGAGAGTAGATCTTAAAAGTTCTCATCACGGGGGGGGAAACTTGGTAACTATGTGAGGTGAGGGGTGTTAGCTACAGTTACTGTGGTTATCATGTTGCAATATATACAAATATGGAATCCTTGGATTGTACACTTTATATTAATACAATGTTATATGTTAATTATATCTTAATAAAAGGGCGGAAGCAAAGGGTATTACACGTACACACACCCCAAAAAAAGATATGAGGAGTAAGAATATGTTTTCCTAGGGGTGCCTGGCTGGCTCTGTCAGCAGAGCATGTGACTCTTGGTCTTGGGGTGGTGAGTTCAAGTTCCATGTTGGACATAGAGCTTAGCAGAGTCTGCTTCTCTCCCTCTGTCCCTCCCCACGCTGTCTCTCTCTCTCTCTCTTTCAAATAAATGAATAAATCTTAAAAAAAATGTTTTTCTAAAAGAAAAAAAAGTGCTTGTCTGTGGACCTGGGCAAACAGGGGACGGAGCTGCAAGGCTTGTCACACATGGTACATCTCCTTACATTTTTCTATGTGTAGGTGAATTATCCATTTTATATAAAATTCTTTGTTACAGATTATATAATATATACATATTCTATATATATATTATATAATCTATATAAATAGTATAATGCGTAGTAAGTTGCATCTATATGTATCACATAATACACACACACACACACCAAAAGTATATATTTGCATATGTATATTTGCCCCAATAAGACTAAAATCTCAGAAGACAAAAGAAACCAGTAGCAGTGGCCACAGTGGGAGAGGCATCTGGGTGACCAGGGAGAGACTTTTCAACATAAACTCCTTTGTGCCTTTGGAATTTGGTTCCAAATGCATGGCGGACTTATGCAAAAATGATCCTATTTTTAAGAAGAAAGAGTGGTAGATTTATACACCCTGATTTGGAGTGATGTGGGAAATGGGTTCAATGAAAAATCAATGAAATGATTTTTAGAAAATCTTTGGAAGCTTAGTAAAGCAAATCTGGAAGAGGGAAGGGCGGGGAGGAGGGAGAGACAGAGAGGGAGATCCAGCCCGAGTTCTCAGAAAGTGTCCACCACATTGTTCACTGAGGCCAGGATGTCTAGAAAGTCACTGGTAGGGATGGAGGGGACTCTGGCTCCTTAATTCGTGTTTTAAACAAGTAAGAGAATATGATGACCTTATGGCTAATCTCTCCCCTGTGTGTTCCAAATATTTGTTAATGAACATGCATTGCTTCTGTAAACTATGTTTACAGGGCTTCTAGGGTCCCCTGCAAGTGTCCCCAGGTAACACGGATCATGCTGCCGTGAGCACGCGCGTGTGGGTTTCCATTCTTCTGAGTAGGTACCTACCATTTATTGGCAGTTTGTGCGTCTTCCTTGGAGATACGTCTATTCAAATCATTGGCTTTTTAAACTCTTTCTTCTTTTAATTGTTCCTTTGTTTCATTCTTTTAGAGTTCCCAATCACCCTGCCTGGCAAGGAACCCTTCTCCCCACTTTACAGATGAGGAAGCAGGCTCAGCATCTTGGCCAGAGTCACAGAACAAGAACAAGTCACAGCCAGGTAGGCATGACCCCGGTGATGGGACAGGGGTGGAGGGGCTCCTGGGTGGGTGCCCCAACCACGGAGGAGGGATGGAGGGGCTTCTATTCCAGCTCAGTGCAAAATGAAGCCCCCGGGGCCTTGGAGAGAAATGGAGAGGGAAATGGGGAACCCATCTCTCTGGGGAGGCAGAGGCTTGTCTGGAGCCAGACACGCTGACACGTGGGCAAGGGTATGCATGCAAATGCAGGCACACTCAGGCACCCACATGCACACGCAAACACACCCAGCCACACACAAGCATACCCACTCTGCTTCTGAGTCTTCTAAATCAGAGCTTCGGTCAGATCCCAGCTCAGGCAAGTGGGCTCCCTGCCTCCTCCTGGCTGGGCCTCCTGAGCACTAGTGTTGAGTGTGTGTGTGTGTGTGAGAGAGAGAGAGAGACAGACAGACAGAAACGTGGAGATGGTGTAAGACCACAGCAGAGGACAGAGAAATCCAGGGACAGAGACAGACAGCAGGTGAACAGGGGGAGATGGAGAGAACAGGAGGCCCTCCCTTTGTTCTCTGGCTGAGCTGGCCTCCTACTGCAGTCCTCAAAATAGGCCCTTGAGATGAGGACTGTTTTGACTGAATTTTCCAGAAGAGGAGGTGGAGGCTTGGAGAGGCCAAGCCCAACTATTAGTGGTGTGACTGGGGTCCCTTTGCAAATCAGAGGCTGGGGTCTAGACCATTAGCTCTTGCTGGGTTGGGCCACACACCTTCGTTTTGCTTTCTTTAAAGTGGTTTCACATAAAAATCCAAATCACTGTCTTCGCCAGAAAAAAATTGGCAGATCAGGCGAGGTTGGGCTTGCTTTCGTTCCAGTGACCCGCTATGTGGCCAGCCGTTGTTTCGTGTGTTGTGTGTGATTGTCACATCTGTTTCTGCCCATGCCTGCATGTTTGCGACTCTGAGTCTGTGTGTTTTCATGACAGGTTGCACCTGACTGTGGGTGTGAGTGTGTGTGTGAAGGTGAATTCACAGCCCACACGTGTTGGTACGTGGTAGCCACATCCTGTGGGGGGGCATTTTTGCAGCCTGTGAGTGTGTGCGGGATGGTTTATTCACTTTGGGAGTGCTTGCCCTCCTAGTTCCCCGTGTGTCCCTGTGTCATAGGGGGAAGGACAATGTGCTTGCACCCTGGGGTGTCGGGATCGCTTGTGCCCGTGCGGTGTGTGGGAGTGGGAGTGTACGTGTGTCCTCCGATCTGTGTGTCCTGGTGTTTGGCTGTGTTGGAGAGATCTGTGATTATGTGTCTACGTGCACGTGACTATGTGTGTCCACGTGTGTGTGAGTGTGGACCCATGGATCTGTGAGCATGTCCGCAGACATGCACCCCCATAAGTATCTGCGATGTGTCTGCGAGCACATGCGTGGACACGTGTGCAGATGCTGTCATCGGTGTGTGCGTGTCATGTGGGTGTGCATGGGGACGGAAGTACATGAGCCTGTGTCTGTGTAAGTACGTGTGCTCATGTGTATGCGTGCCTGTGACCAAGTGAGTGTGCGTGCAAACATATGCCCGCACACGTGTCTCCATCTGGGCTTCGGTGTGAGCACATGTGCGCACGCGTCTGTGACCCCATGTGACACTGTGGACGTGTGTTTGTGGCTGTAGGCGTGAATGCGCGTGTCCCTGTTTGTGACTGCAGGCGTGAGATTGGCTGAGCTTGTGTCTGCTCTGTGTTGCGTCACTGTGCCAATGACCTTTGCTTGTGGCCTCGGGCCCTCCTCCTCTGCTATGCCTGTGTCCGTGGCCCTCTGCCTGCGTGTCTGTGGCTCTGGGGGCACACCTGTGTCCCAGGGACCTGGTGGGATGTCCCAGGAACCCCCTGAGCAGCAGAAGGGTGCCTGTGCAGCTCTGGGGTGACTCTGAGTGGGGGTGTGGGGGCGGTGCTCTCTGAGGTGTGCAAGCGTGTGTGCAAGGAGGCCCCACTCCGGGGGTCCAGTCCAGCTTCCTGACCCCTCCCAAGCAGCCGGTGCATTTTCCCAGGACACCGGGCCTGCAAGGGAGATGGATCCCCCTCCCACCTTACTCCCTCCCTCCTCCTCCTCCTCCTCCTCCTCCTCCTCCTCCTCCTCCTCCTCGGCCTGCTCACTCCCTCCCCTTTCTCCCACCCTCCTCCACTTCCCTCTCTCCTTCTCCCTCCTCTCTTCCCACTCCCAGCTCTGCAAGGAAAGCAGTGGGGAGAAGTGGCCGCAGGCTGCCATCAGCTCCAATAGGCTTAAGTGGCCCATTTCCTGGGCTGGCTGGCACCCTCCGAAGACACCATTAGGGTAATGAGCTCTCAGCCCCTCCCAGCCCCAGTGCCTGGCAACCAAGGAGGGGGTGTCCCAGGCCCTCTGGGCTGCTTCCCTTCAGTCTACACTTAAAGTGGGGGGGGGGAGCAGGGAGCCAGGACAAGAGCCCCAGAGATGCACACAGGGCCAGGTGGGGGCAGAGGGACTGAGGGACACAGAGAGACAGAGACATAGAAGGACAAAGAGAGAGAATGAGAGACAGAGACAGACCAAAAGTCCAGCGAGGAGGGGAAGGGGAATGAGACAAAAAGGAAGGTATGATAGACCAAGAAGAGACCATGAGTGGAACAGGCACAGAGCCAGGGAGGACCGAGAGAGATAAAGAGATTAGACAGAGAAAGGGAGAAAAGGGGAGAGAGACGTGGAGACAGTCTCACACACACACACACACACACACACACACACACACACCCCAAAGTGGAAGACATTGTCTTTCATATATTTTTCCAAGATTTTATTTTTAAGTCATCTCTATACCCAACGTGGGACTCAAACCTACAACCCTAAGATCAAGAGTCACACGCTCCACCAACTGAGCCAGCCAGGTGCCCCAAGACACTGTCTTTTATAACCTAATCTCAGAAGTGGACAATCATCATCTCTGTGTGACCACATCTATGGATCCCACAGACAGACCCCGACACAGGGAGGGAGAAGCCTAGCCAAGGTGTAAATACCAAGAGGTGGGGGTCCTTGGGGTCCACGTTGGAGGTTGGCTACCACATCTACTGAATTGGATTTGAGTTCCCTCCTCTGAAGCATGGGCTCACCAGCATCAATGACATAGTAAAGATATGCTTATTTTCCAGGGCACCAGGGTTTCCTCATCTTTTAAAAAAGATTTATTTATTTATTTGAAAGAGAGAGAGCTGGGAGAGGAGCAGAGAGGGAGGGAGAAATAATCTCAAGCCTACTCCCCATTGAGCATGGAGCCCAATGCCGGGCTCTAATAACTTAGCACCCTAAGATCATGATCTGAGCCGAAACCAAGAGTTGGGTGTTTAATCAACTGTGCCCCAGGGGCCCCTAGGGTCTCTTCATCTTGAGCCAGCTCTCTGGGGGTCTGCCATTGGACACTTGCACTCTTTAGGGATCTTTTGGTTACAAGTGAAAGGAACTCAGTTCAAGCTGCCTTGAAAAATATATATAATAAAGGGGCTTTGCTGGTTTGTGGAAGTGGGAAGTATAGGATTAATCTCACGAGCTTCAGACACGGCTGGATCCAGGGGCTCAAACACGATCATCTCTATTCTAAGATTTGATGTGATTTAATTAATTTAATCCTCACAACAATGCCATTTGATATATGACAAAACTGAGCATAGAAACTTAGGTATATTTTCCAAGAACCCACAGCTCTGAAGCCTCAGAGGGAAAGATTTGACCCTAGACAATGTGGCTCTAAATCGGGTGCATTTAAACACTATAGTATAATGCCTCAAACCCAGAGAAACTTCCAGAAAAAAAAAAAGGCCAAGAAATGTCTGCGGCTGCTGGACCATGTAGGAGCCCCTAAGGACTCTCCAAGTGAAAAACCACTTCAGTGTCAAAGGAAGCACACTTGATAATGTTAGAACAAGCTCTGGGACTACTGAAAATTTTCTGAGCCTTGCAGCCACAGAAAAGCTGTAAAAAGATGCCTGTGTTCTGAGACGTGGAAGACATTAGTGTAGAGGCCATGGGCCAAGAGAACTTTGATCACGGGGCTGACACAGGGGCTCCAGACGGCACTGTCTAGGTTCAAATCTTGGCTCATCTGCCTCCTGGCTGTGTGACTCTAGGAGAGCAACTTACCCTTTTGTGCCTCAATTTTCTCACCTGTAAAATGGGGAGGATAATACCACATTTTGTTGATTCTAAGTCACGCATTTTTTAAATATTGATGAAAGCAGGGTATGTTTTATAATCAGTAGCATGTCAAGGCTTCACTGGAATGTTATTTTATTATTTTTTTTAGTGGCATCTGATTTGGGATGGGGGTGCTGTCATTTAAGATGCTCCTCCCTCTCAGGACCACAGGGTGGGACATGTGATCCAGTCTGGCCAATCAGAGTATTCCATCCAGTCGGCCACAGGGATTGATTCAGAGACGGGCAGGTGATTTAAGCTGAGCCAATCAGATGCTTCCCTGGGACTTTCTTGCTGGATCTAATGGGAGAGATCCTCTATGTCCACTGGAGAATCTATTAGCATTAGATGTAGTTTGCCTTGATTAATATTCTAGTGTTTTTTTTCCTTTGGCGTGAGTTTCATTTCTAGAGAACATCCCCCTTCCCCCATCCCCCTAAGTTAACCATTGAAGATTCTAGTTCTTCTCCCAGGCTGACTTGCACTTCCCTGCTCCCCATGAAGTCAGACAGGGGCCATGAGATTTTCTCTGACCAATTAAATGTGAGCTGAAGTGACATGTACCCCTTCAGATGGAAACTGTCACAGCCATGATACAACTTGTTCCATTGTCTCTTTCCTTAGCTACGGTGACCAGCAAAGTTTGAGATCGTGGTGTCTCCATCAGCCTGTACATGTAGGAGGAATACATATACAGTCCTCAGCCAAACCCCAAGAGAGGGACCAGCACAAGCGAGAGATACATCTTAGGGTTTTGAGCCACTGAAATTGGGGGATGTTTGTTATTGCATGTAACATTAGCCTTCCCTAACTGATACACCTCTTGGTTTCTGAGATCTCATTGTTTCCACCACAGACACAACCAGAGATTTTGCATGACCTGGTCCAATATGAGGTAGCAAAACTGTTGATATGTCTACACCTAGGACAAAAGAGGTAATTTTTGTGCCCTGTGACCCTGACAACACCAGCCACTGTGTGCTCTTCATTCAGAAATTCAGAGACCGAGTTGAGGGCTGGATAAAAGCATTGTCCATGCCACAATCTCCCCTGATATCTGTACATCTCCCTATCCTTACTCAGAGCTGGCTCTTCCCAGACGAGTGACATTTTAAAGCTTTGCCTCTCAACTCATCTTGCCAGTGACTCATTTTTTATTCCTATTCTAGTAGCAATCCTGCACACAGAGAAAATTCCCTCCCACACCTTTCCCCTCCCCCAGCCACCAGCAGGAAAAGAACTTCATCTGGCATCACTGTGTGGGCAAGCCCTCTGTCCCTGCCTTTTGGTGCCCACAAGAAAAATGGTACCTGGACCCTTAAGCCTCTGTTCTTACCGTATCAGTGTGCTCACCAAGAAATATATTACAGATGTGGCAGAAACACAGCCTCTGCACAGAACATTGCATGACTATATTCCATCAGCAGAACTTGATTGCATCCAGTGCTCAGCTGCAAGGAATTCTGGAAACTGTAGTTTCTAGGTTTCCGGCCCCAGCAGGGCAGCAAGTAGATGGAGAGCCCCTCAGCCTCCACACAAGACCCCAGACAAATGAATGTGACCAGCTTAGACCTTCCAGCCCAGCTCAGTTGCCCTTCGAATGCAGCTGCATGAATGAGCCCAGGCAAGAATCACCCAGCCAAACCACAGAATCATGACAAATAAGTTGTTGTGGTTGTTGTTTTTGTTGTTTAAGCCTTTAAGTTTTGGAGGTGGTTTGTTACACAGCAATAGGTCACTGATACATTACTGCCTTATTGAGAGAATGCTTTTGAATGGAATAACTAATTGACTGGTCCTTTTAAGCAAGCAGACACTGGGTTCATAGAAGCTGAAGATGCTTAAACAGTTTCTCTCTGTCTCTCTCTCCCTCTCTATCTCTCTCCCTCTCTATCTCTCTCTGTCTCTCTTTCTCTCTCCCTCTGTCTCTGTCTCTGCCTCTTTGTCTCTCTCTGTTCTGCCTGGCCTCTGTCTCTCTCCCTCCCTGCCTCTCCCCTCGCCTCTCTGTGTCTCTGCCTCCCTCTCTCTCCCTGCCCCCTGTAAGCTTGGGACCCTGGGGTTTGGAGAGAACCCCCATTGAGGCAGGTGGTTAGACAACCTGATACCCTGGGGGATTAGCTGCTCTGCCCCTCACTCCCCCATGCCCCAAGGGATTTGATGCCCCTACCTTTTTCACTCCACCTTGATTAAATTTCCTCGTCTTCACCTGTGAAGTCCCACGCATTCACCGTTCACCACGGCTGATCCTGTGTTTCACTCTGCACACGTTCCCAGTCCCCTCCAGGTCCTCCTGGGTCACCAGACGGCCACATGCCTGATAACACCGCTGCACCTGCCTGGGTCATAGAATCTGAGCTTCTCACCCCCCAACCCCAACACACACACACACACACACACACACACACACACACACACACACACACACAAGGGAGATGCCTGCATCTCCCTTCTCCACCTGGGAGACTTGGGGCATCAACCATGTTCTCAGTTAAAATCTTACTTTAAAAAAAATCATAGGTTGGCTGCTTACATTTTTTCCCCATTTTCTCTTACTTGTTTTGAGGAGACACAAATGTGTGAAATTCGTGTTTCTCATCCCGATTTTTTTAACCTTTCATTTTTTAAATAATTATAGGTTCCACAGGAAGTTGCAAAAATAGCACAGCCGTCCCTTGTACCCTCCCCCCAGCTTCCCCCATAGTAGCACCATTACGTAACTCTAGCACATTCTCAAAATCAGGAAATGGACATTGCTACAATACTGTTAACTAGACTATGGGCTTTCATCTCCCAATTTTTACTTTAAGCTCCCCTCGTGCACACACACCTAAGTATGTTGTATATACACTTCTGGAGTTGCACATACATGACCCACTCATACACCCCTGAAGATACGCCTGCATCCAAGCCCATGAGTCGATCACACACAGCATTGTGTGCACACATATGTACGAGCAGATTCAAATGCATGCACAAATGTGCACAGTCACATCCTCTGATGCAGGTGCACAGGTGCACACAGCGAATCACACAAGTGCCTTGAAAGGGGCACTCAAAAACACATGGGACTCATTATGTGTCCACACCCAGCTTTGAACATCTCTATAGAAGTCACACCCATGTAATGACGTACATGCACCCCCCCACACACACACACAGGCCTGCAATCCATGCATGCAGTCACTTACACACATTCAGACACCTCCACCTATATGCACACACACAACCATACCATGCATATATACACACACGCACACTGCCTTGTGCATACACTAACCCATGCTGGAGAAATCCACACAGTGAGTTATTATTAATATCATCAGTGCCCCCCACCAAATCCTACTGGTCACCATGGTTTCAGGAGGACATCGCCTGCATTTGCCATTTGCTCTGTCCCTCCCCTGCCCTCTATCTCTCCGTCTCTCTCTTCCCCTGCCTTCTCCTCCCCTCCGCTCCCCTTCGCTCTCTCACTCTGTCTCTCTCTCTCTCAGTGTTTGAAGAAAACATTTGCTGCCTTTCTATAAGTTTTTCTGGCTTTGAATTTAATAAGTATAGAAATATCTTGAAAGTTCTGGAAGGGAAAAGAAATAAAGCTGTACTGGGGCCCACAAGTGTAACCCTCACAGGCTCCTCTCCAGGCTCTGCCCTTATTCTGGTGCTGGAGGAAGGGGTCCCAGTGGTGGAGGTGGTGGGGGGAGAGGGGGACTTGGGGCTGCTCTCCCAGGCCCCAAAGCAGGTGCTCAGACTGTTAGACCCCCTAGCCCCTCACCCTGCCTGTCCCTCTGCGATACTTTTGATACTCCTGAGTTTTTCCTTTAGCCCAGCCTCTCAACCACTTCCCACCTGGCCTCTTGATCCCTCCTCAGCAGCCCCTCCACTAACAGATACCTCAGTGCCTTCAAACCTGAACTCATGCTCCATCCCCTATAAACCTAGCCCTTATGAAAGCTCACCACCATCTGTCCTGCCTCAAAGGCCAGAATCTTGGGAGTCCCCTTGATACTTTCTCTGTTTCCAACCCAAGTCCCACTTCACACCTAGCTTAGTCTCAGCTGGTGTCAAAATCAGAATCTTCTCACTCACTTTGCTCCACATAGGCCTGGTTGCATCCATTTGGGCCACATTCCTTGCATCCCTGGACCTTTGCACATGCTGTGCTCACCTCTAGTACTAATCTCCTCACTGCTTCTCTTAGTTGTGCCAATGCATTCTTCTGTCTCAGCTCCTGTGTCACCCTGTCAGGGATGCCTGCCCTGTTCACCTGTTAAGTGCTCACTCATGTTACCCTATGCTTTTTTCCAACTCCCTGTGTTAAGATGCTTCCTTGTTTAGTGTTTATAGCTCCCGTTCTAGATAATGAACCCCATGAGGACAGGGATGTTTGTCTATCTTGTTCATTGCTCATTTGGAACAATGTCTGGCACACAGCAGGTGCTCAATAAATGTTTGCTGAATGAGCAAATGAATAAAGAGATTTCCAACCATCAGGTCATGCCACCAACAGAAAAATGAGTCAGATGGGGCCCAGGCTTCTGGTGTGATTAGAACAGGAAAAAAGAGGGAGTGGAGATGGTCTTACTCATTTTAAAGGGGGGGTTTATGGTTAAGAACAGAGTAAGCTCATCTTTTGCAGAAGTGAAGTTCATGAACATGGGCTTGTGTCCATACAGAAAAGGTTCTGGCAGGATGTGCTCCAAACTGTCAAGAGAGATTGCACTGGGTAGTGGGACTAACTGAAACATTTACTTTTCCTCTTCATGTCCCTCTTTACCTTTATTCACAAATTGCGTTTGGGCTGAATAATGAGGTTATCAACTGTCTTGCAGTTGGAGGTGGTAGATAAGCTGTCATTTAAGCAATACTTTAAAATGAGCATGTTTGGACACCTGGGTGGCTCAGAAGTTTAAGCATCTGCCTTCAGCTCAGGTCATGATCCCAGGGTCCTGGGATCGAGTCCTACATCGGGCTCCCTGCTCAGTGGAGAGTCTGCTCCTCTGTCTCCCTCTGCCTCTCCCCCAGCTTGTGCTCTCTCTCATTCACTCTATCCCTCAAATAAATAAATAAAATCTTTTAAAAAAATACATTTGATAAAAAAATTAAAAAATAGAAAATACAATGAACATGTTTGCTGATATGACATTTCTACCTCTGACAACTCATCCTTAAAGAAAGAAATGTGAACTTGTACAAAGAGCTCGGTCACAAAATTGCTTCACCCCTAAACGGAACGACCTGGATGTCCAGCAATGGGCAGTCATTACTTAAACCGTAGGAGAGCTGAATCAGGAAATAAAGCATAGGAGAGAATTTAAAGTCATGAGAAGACGTTTTCCATCTACAAAGGACAATAATGTGCTGGATGATTCCCTTTTTGTAAACACAGGAAGGAGAACACATATATTAGGGACAAGTGGGGGAGGATGTCAGAAATTGCTGGCAGCAACTCCCTCTCACGGGGTGGTCGTGGGTGACTTTTATTTTCCTTGTTGTTTTTCCCTAGTTTTTAAATTATCTGAAAAGAACATGCACTCATTGAATAAGGAAAAGACAATCCATAAGATTATTTTTGAAAAGATGAAGAGAATGCTGTGGCCGGTGGTTTGTGTGTGCTTGTGCTTGGCTGAAGGCGGGATGTGTGTGCAGACCTGGTTTTGACCCCTTTCCATTGACACAGACTGAGGTTCCTCTATCTCGGCACTATTGACATTTGAGGCTGGAGGAGTCCTGCTTGTGGGGGCACCATCCCGTGCAGGTAGGATGCTTGGCCGCATCCCTGGCCTCCACCCATTATATGCCAGTAGCACCTCCCACCAAAAATGTCTCCAGAAACACGGAACACAACCTTATGTGACTGCGCACCTATGCAGACTCTCCCTGTTTCTTGGGTCCCTGAGCCGGCTGTCACAGGTGAGCTGGGACACTCTGCAAGAGCCAAGAGTAACCCAGGGATTACCGGACTCCATCCCCATCAGCAGAACCTCACTCCCAAGCCCTTCACCTGCCTGGGGCCTCTCAGCAGCTGCCCGGAACAGAAACCTGAGCCCCTGTTCTCACAGGTGGGGCACCCAGACCGGCAGAGATACAGCAGATGAGCTGGGGGCTGGGGTGGTGCTCTGGGGGCCCAGGCAAGCTGGGGAGCAAGTGGAGTGTCTGACCACTGCTTGGGAAATCTTACCCTGTGCAACCAGAGACCCTAAGCTACAGGATGTTTAGAAAGGGACATTAGACTCATTGGCCCCTCTCAGATCCTAGCTGTGTTTTATCTAATTGTGGATTGTTCCAATCATCGGCATTCTTTAAAATCACATATCGTAGGTCAGTGGTCCTCATCCACAGGTGATTCTCCTCCCCAGGGGACACTTGGTGGTCTGCAGACACTTGTGGCTGTCACAATTTAGGAGAAGGAGCTCCTGGGATCGAGTGGGTGGAGGCAGGAGATGCTGTTCAACACCTTACAATGCACACGACAACCCCATCCTAGAGAATGGTCTGGCCCTGAATATCAGCAGTGCCTAGATAGAGAGACCCTGAACTAGAGTCACAGAATAATAAAAACCCCAAGAGTTAACTTTCTTTAGTGTGCATTCAGTATTTACCAGTCTCGCCATGATGCTAGTCCACTGGCTTCTCAGAACCCCCCCCCTCCATGAATGAAAGACTAGCATCAGCCACATTTTCCATGTGAGATATTGAAGCCCAGAGAGGGAAAATGTCCAATACAAGGTCACACAGCGAGTGAATGGTAGAGCCAGACGTTTGGCCAGAAAGGGCTGGAAATTTCAAGATGTCACTACTACCCATCCACTCGATGGTTTTATTACACAGCTGGGAGATCCTGTGTCCTGCATGACACCAGTGCCTGGCATACAGTAGGTACTCAATAAATGCTTGTTAAAAGAATAAAAGGAATTGGAGGGACCACTGGACAAATCCAAACCAAAACCATCTACAAAACTTCTCTGATCTTTTCGAATGTAATGAAAAGCAAAGATAGCCGGCACGGACAGGAACACCAAACACAATGTATGATTCTGCTTAGATCCCAGACTGAAAACGAAAAGAGTCATAAAGAGTATGATGTGGACTGTTGGCAGAATTTGAATATGGGGCGCCTGAGTGGCTCAGTTGGTTAAGCGACTGCCTTCGGCTCAGGTCATGATCCCGGAGTCCCGGGATCGAGTCCCACATCAGGCTCCCTGCTCAGCAAAGGAGACTGCTTCTCCCTCTGACCCTCCCCCATCTCATGTACTCTCTCTCTCTCATTCTCTCTCTCTCAAATAAATAAATAAATCTTAAAAAAAAAGAATTTGAATATGGATTACATATTGGATAGTAATATCGACTCAATGTTAAATTTCATGAATTTGTTGTATCCTCATTATGTATGAAAACAGCCTTTTCAGGATGCCTGGGTGGCTCAGTCGGTTAAGCGTCTGCCTTCGGCCCAGGGCAGGATCCCACGGTCCTGGGATTGATTCCCACATCGGGTTCCTTGCTCAATGGGGAGCCTGCTTCTCCTTCTGCCTGCTCTGCCTGCTTTGCTTGCCGCTCCCTCTGCTTGTGCTCTCTCTCTCTCTCTCTGAAAAATAAATAAAATCTTAATACAAAAGAAAAGAAAACAGCCTTTTCTTAGAGGCACCAAGTCTCTTAAGGGGCTTGGTGACAATGACAAGGTGTGTATATGAAAATGTGAACATGACTAAGTGCGGCAGTGGCCACCGAAGAGGTCATGATACTATTCTCACAACTTTTGATATTCTTTTCAAAATAAAAATGAAAAATCAATATACGGAACTACTCAGCAGTTAGAAGAAACTAGCTTGGGATAACATGCAGCAGCCTAAATGGATCTCCAGAGAATCCTGTGGGGTGAGAGAAGCCAATCCCAAGAGGTTACATGGTGTATATTTCCATTTATAGAACATTCTTGAAATGGCAACTTTGTGGAAATGGAGGAAGGAATCATTGTTGCCAAGGGCTAAGGGGGTGGGTTGGGAGGAACTTGACAGAAGTGTTCAAGGTCTGTATCCTGGACCTGCTGTTATACTACGTTTTGCAAGGTGTTATCATTGGGTCATGGGTTATTTCTTACAACTGCATATGACATCTACAGTCATCTCAAAAACTAAAAGTTTAAAAAGAAGTATTTAATACTAACCAAAATTTTTCTGCGCACTTACTATGTCCCCAGTATTGGTTAACCGCTTCACACATGGGTTTTGGTTGGTTGGTTGTTTTTTTTAAACTTAAACCTGTCAGGTAGGTCCTGTCACTCTGTCCAACTTACAGAAGAAGAAATTAAATATCCGAGGCACAAAAGGGAAGTTTTTGACTAGAGGGACAGCACACCAGAATCTTTGGGAGCATGTAACAGGGGTACGTAAAAGCTTACAAAAACTGTGCTTAAGATGATACTTGTCAGGGCACCTGGGTGGCTCAGTCGGTTAAGCGTCTGCTTTCAGCTCAGGTCATGATCCCAGGGTCTTGGGATCGAGCCCCGCGTCGGGCTCCCTGCTCCGCGGGAAGGCTGCTTCTCCCTCTCCCTCTGCCAGCTGCTCTACCTATCTGTGCTCTCTCTCTATGTCTCTGTCAAGTAAATAAATAAAATCTTTTTTAAAAAAAGATGATACTTATCATAAAGATAACTGTAATCATGATCACTATCATTTCTTGAGGGCAAACTCTGTGCCTGGCACTGCGTAAGTGGCCTCCCTGTGTTAACTAATTTTATTCCTACTACATCCCAAGGAGGTTGATGCTATTAGTAGCCCCGTTTTGCAGATGAGCAAACTGAGGCCTAGACTTTACCCTGAGTGCCACAGGGAGCCTTAGAAGGCAGAGCAGGAAAGGAACACGGTCAACTTTGCTGACACCAAATTGTGGGGTTTTTTTCCCTACATGAAGCAAGTGTCAGACACCAGCTGGTTGTCCTGCAATTTAACTAGATCCTGACACCATCTACCTGGAGACAGCATCACATCCTACAGGCAGGGGCTCCGTCCCACAAAACTGCCCCTTTCAGACTCCAATCCAAAGTCCAGGTTGTCGCTTGTGCTCCTGACCGACCAGCTACAGGTTGGATAATTTGCCAGAGAGGCTCACAAAATTCAGGAAAAACAGTTAACTTACTAGATTACCATTTATTACAAAAGGATACACCCAGCAACAGCCGGATGGAGGAGACACACAGAGCAAGGTACAGGGAAGGGTCTGAAGCTTCCATGCCTTCCCAGTGCCTCTGTGTGCTCACCAACCCACTTCTCCAAACTCCACGCTTTAGGGAATTTTTATGGAGACTGCATTATGTAGGCACGATTGATTAAATCACCAGCCACTGGATAACCTTTCTCGCTCTTATCACTTAGGAAATTCTAAGGGTTTTAGGAGCTAGGTGCCAGGAACAGGGAGATAGACCAAATACACCTGTATCTAAGACTCTATCTCTACCCATCTTAATAGAAATCACAATGTCATACCAACAAGCCCTCCTACCAGCTTTCCTCTCTGCATGTTCACCCCATCCTCTTGCTATCCTTCCCCATGATCCTGGACCCTTGGTGTGAACCTATAACTCCCATTCCACAACCAGCACTGTCCCCAAGTCTTCAATTGCTCCTTGTCCATCAAGCCTTTCAAACTCACCAGGCAAGGCTCTGATCCAAAAGCCACCCTATTCTCACACCTATTAGGATAAAAAAACCAACCAACCAACCAACCAACCAAAAAAACAAAAACAGGACACGGCAAGTGAGGGTGCAAATGTGGAGAAACTGGACCCACAAACATTCTCACTGTTTGTGAGAATGCAAAATGGCGTGGCCACTGTGGAAAATAGTATGGACAGTATGGCATTTCCTCAGAAATTAAAGATGAAACTATCACATGATCCCACCATTCCAGTTCTGGATATATAACAGAAAAGAACTGAAAGCAGGGGCTCAAACACCCATGTGGATAGCAGCCCTATTCACAACTGCCAAATGGTAGAAGCAACCAAAATGCCAATCAAAGGATGACTACACAAGCAGAATGTGGTCTATACACAGCAGGATCGCATCCCGCCTTAAGAAAGAAGGACATCCTGACACCTGCTACAACATGGATGAACCCGAAGGACACTGTTCAGTGAGAGAAGCCAGACACAGAAGGACAAATTCTGTAGGATCCCACTCATGGGAGGTGGCTAGGGTCCCAGCCACAGAGACAGGAAATAGATGGTGGGAGCCAGGTCAGGGGGAGGGAGTGCGGAATCTGCGCTTTGTGGAGACAGAGTCTCAGTTTGGGAAGATAGAATGTTCTGGAGATCTGTTTCACAACAATGTGAATATACTCAACATTACCGAACTGTACACTTAAAATGATTAAGATGGCAAATTTTGTGTTATGTTTTTACCACCATAAACAAAGGCATCCAACTCTTCTGCACCTGTATCAGCTTCTAGAACAGTTGGATAACAGTCACACATCTGGACAGATGGGAGCCTCCACCAGCCATGGCCAACACCCAGGGAGCCCCCACTCTCTCTCCAGGTTGCTCCCTCCTCCCACGCAGCCACATTGGGTTTCCTGGGGCCCAAATCACAAGCTCACTCCTACTTCCAGGTGTTTGCTCTCGGCCCGGGGTTACCCTTCCACAAATGGTCATCAGATCGCTGGCTTATTCTCATCCTTCATCAGCTGGGCCTAAATGTCACTCCCTTCTTCAGAAAAATCTTTCCTTGACCACTCCCAAACCTAGAGTGGCCCCTCACCCCTCAGCCACTCTCTTGTGCATTGGAAGTGGCTTGCGTCTGACAAACAGAACAGAGCCAAAGCCATGGGATTCTCAGATACCTGCCCTACCATGTTCACAGAGCACAATGCACCATACCTAAAAGGTAGAAACATCCCAAGTGCCCATGAATGGGTGAATAAACCAAAGGTAGGATACACTGGTAATGGAACATCACCCAGCCTTAGAAAGGAGTGAAGTTCTGATTTATGCTAGAGCATGGATGGGCCTTTGGAAACATGCTAAGTAGAAGAAGCCAGACACACAAAAGAACAAATGTTGTATGATTCCCCTTGTATGAGGCACCTAGAATTGGTAAGTTCATAGGGACAGAAAAAAAATTACAGGTTAGCAGGGGCTGAGAGGAAGGGAGGAGAGGAAGTTTTTGCTTAATGGGTATAGAGTTTCTGTTTGGGGTGATGAAGAATTTTAGCAATAGTTGTGATGGCCGCACAACACTCTGAATGTATTTAAGTGTACACTAAACCTTAGTGCACTTAAAATGGTAATATATTTGCCATTTAATATACGTATGTGTGTGTGTGTGTGTGTGTGTGTGTATCTCTATCTCTATCTCTATTTCTATCTCTATCTATATATCTACAATAAACACACACAAAGTAATGCGATGCTATTTCCATGATTGGATTATAAAAGATGGCGTCTTCCATCTTGCTCGCAAACTATTGTCTCCTGGGCTTGCATGCTTCAATGAAGCAACCCACCGTGTTGGGGAGACCCACTGGCCAAGAACAGAGGGCAGCCTCCTGCCAAGGGTCCTCCAAAAACTGAGTCCTGCTAACCACCGTGTGAGTTTGGAAGTGGACCCTCTCCAGTCATACCTCAACCCTGGCTCACACCTTCAGTACAACCTCCAAAGCTGTGAGGCAGAGCACCCAGCTAAGCCATACCTCAATTTCTGAGTCACAGAAGCTGTGAGATAATAAATATTATTTTAAGCCACTATGTTTTGGGGTAATCTGTTAGGCAGCAATAGCTAACTTTATTATTATTATCAGAGTAGTTTTATAAAGTGACCTTGAGAGCTTTACTAGACACTCGTGGAGGTGGAGTCCCTGTCTCCTAGCTAGGTGCTGGTCCCATGCTTAAGCTTGGTTTCCTCATCTGTAAAATGGGGTTAATATAGGAGGGTCACGAGCGGGAAATGCAAGTAAAGTGCTTAGCTGAGGCCCTGCACATGGGGGTGCTCAGGTGCAGGGGCTCTTATGATGAGGATGATGACTGGGAACGGGGACTGTCTCATTTCTTGTCTAGTGTCACCCCGCTCCGAACACAGGCTGTGAGCCTCGTGGCTTTTCAGTAACTGTTTGTAAAATGCAGGCTCTGTGCGTCTGTGTTCTGTCTGCACACCGTCTGCTCATGGTGGTGATGGGGACGGGGGGGATCGCTGGCATGGGTCCTGTCCCTGTTGGCTGCGTGCGTGCCCCCTGGTTCGGGCTGTGACCACCCACGTGGAGGTCAACGTCCGTGGGGGTCTAGGGCGACTGGGCTGGGGGACTGGAGCCTGGGGAAAGCTAGGGGAGGGAGGCAGTTAGCCTCCCTCCCCCCGGTCCCCCCTTCCTCGCCTCCCGCCGAGGGTCTCAGCCACTTCTCCGCGGCACTTGGCGGAGAGGACACGCGGCAGGCGTTGCCTCGGCAACACCGGGATGCCCAGCAACAAGTCCGCGCCGCGCGCCACGTGCCCGGCGCGGACCAATCCGGGGGCCCGCGCGGAAGCAGGTCAGCCCGGGCCAAAGTCCGCCTCCCTACCTCCTCCCTCCCCGGCGGGCTGCTCGGAGCTAATTACCGTAATTGCGGAGGGAGAGCTCCTCTGTGCGCGGGGGGTTGGGGCTGGGGGCTGGGCGGGCCCGGAGGAGCTGAGTGCGGTTGGCGGGGAAGCAGGACCCTCTCCCTCCAGCATTCTCGCCCGCCGCGTGGGTGACCGCCATCAAAGCGCTCATTAAGCGCCTACTGTGTACACCTAGTGCGGGAGGGCGGGGGGCGGGGGTGGAGCTCTTGCAGTGGGGGTGGGGAACCCTAGCCTCCAGTTTGGATAAATCTGGATCTGAGGGCGCGAATCAGATCAATGGGTTTGATTCTTAAGATCTGGGGTCTCGGGGGCGCCTGGGTGGCTCAGTCGTTAAGCGTCTGCCTTCGGCTCAGGTCGTGATCCCGGGGTCCTGGGATCGAGCCCCGCATTGGGCTCCCTGCTCCGCGGGAAGCCTGCTTCTCCCTCTCCCACTCCCCCCGCTTGTGTTCCCTCTCTGTCAAATAAATAAATAAGATCTTAAAAAAAAAAAAAAAAAGATTTGGGGTCTCAAAACTGTTGGCTGTATTGAATTACACACACACAAACACACGCACGTACACCCATTCCTTTGAGTGTCGGTTTCCTCTGGCGCAAAAATATGGAAAGTTTAGCTTTTGAAGGGACTGTATAAAGCCTTAGCTCTGAGCAGACGGGGTTCGAAGCCAGTCTCTCCCACTTACCGCTGTGTGACTCTAGACGAATCCCTTAACCTCTCTGAGCCTCTGGTTTCTCATCAGTTAAAAAAACAAATCGGGGGATGCCGGTATTTGTTCGTGGGGGTTGTAAGTATTTATTGAGAGAATGCATGTGAAGCATATGGCAGGCATTCAGTAAACAGAAGCTAATCATCATCACGGTCCAGCTCTCAGTTATGAGCTGTGAGAACTTCCAAGCGCAGTTTAATGACTCTGAATTGTTTTACACCCTCCCCCCCCCCCCCCCAGATAATATAAAGGGATTGGGTAAGAGGCCTCATGCTGAATTGGCTGCCCCTGGAGGCTGTTTCCTTATGCAATGTTTTTGTTTTGGGAGGTCTTCATGTAAAAGGCTCCTGCAGGCATTTGAGTTTCTGATTCCTGGACTGGCTAATCCCTTCAAACCCTTCCGGTTCCTTGCACTGTTCCTTCTTTCTTTCAACAACAAACATTAATTGAGCACCTACTGGGGACTGAGCCCTGCTGTGGGTCTGAGTCCTCATCCTCATTATGGAGAATGCAGGCTCCAAGGACCAACTATGTCACTGGCCACAGGAAGTGGCCCAGGATGTCAGTGGAGAGGAGGGTATGTCTGGCCTGCTTTCAGTTTCTCCAGTGCTGCTGCTGCCTACCTCTGGGCCTTTGCATCTGCTGCTCCCTTGGCCTGGAATTCTGTGCCTGCTGATTGGCTCTTTCTCACCTTTTCTGTCTCTGCACAAATGGCACAGCCTCAGAGGGACTTTCCTGACACACACACACATCTTGTTCTCTGCCTAAGCTATGGATGTGCTCCCCTCTACCACTGTGGTTGCCAGGAATTCTGTTCCCATCCCTTACCCACTCCCCCACTAGGATGGAGAGTCAGAGGGAGGACAGTTGCGGGGGAGGTTTGTACCAGAAATTTTGTCAATACCGGTTTCTAAAGCACCTCCAAAAGCTGAGAAGGTAGAACCCGTTGTTCTGCTGTTCTTTCCAGGTTCTTCCAGGACTGAGTGCTGGAGTGGAAACCAGGCCCGGAGGGAGTTGGCTTTCATCTTTGACTCTGCAGCTCAAGAGCCACCTTTCAGAGGCTGGGGGCTGGTCCCACTCAGGACACAGACACCAGCCACAGAATATGACTATAAGTGGGGGTTCTGGTGTCAAATGGCAGCTCTCCCCACTTCTTTGCTCTCCGTGTCCTGGCCTCCTGGAGGAATGTGAGACTGAAACAGATAACAGCCTGAGAAGGGTTTGGGGAGAATCTGGAAGGCCCGAACCTAGCACTCACAGCATCATCTGCAAATATCTATTGGAACCCAGTTTTTTTGTGGGCCATTGTGCTTGGTGCCAAGGCTGCAAGGGATTAAGAGAGGACCAAAGGAAAACACACGGGAGAGGGGGTGGGCAAGCTGGATTCTCATCCTGGCTGGATCCCTGACATGCTTTGTGAGTTGAACAAAGTTGCTTTCCCTCTCTGGGCCTCATCAACATGAGGGATAGGGGGCTCTGTAACAGAAAGACCTCCTTTCAGACCCTTCCTCTGCCCTTCCATGCTGGGCATTCTTGGTGGGAGTTTCCCCCCCCTCTCTGAGCCTCAGCTTCCACATCTGAAAAATGGGATTTAGTTAACATGCTCCAGGGTGGGTGTGAAGAGCAACTGAGATCATTTATTCAGTCTTTCATTCAGTGACTAACCCATTCTACACATTGGGAAGTAAATGGGCATTAAAATGGGTCAGATTCTTGCCCTTACATGGTATATAAAACTCTTAGCATATAGCTCAAATAAAAGAGCATTTGCATCATCATGATTATTATACACAAAAGGCTTCAGAATGCACTTATTATGCATAAAATGTGTAGGGCTTGGCACAAAATAGATGCTCAGGAAACACTAGTTTATATATTGTAATAATTCCAGGACACACACTGCAAGATTCTTTCCTCTCTCAGAGTCTGAAGTGTTAAAAGTGCCTGTGATTCTCATTCAGGGGGTTAGGGATTGAGACCTTCGTTAGGGATTCCCTGGAAGCCTCAGGTGGGGAGGGCGACCTGTGTGTGATCCTGTTTGTGTGTTCTGCTCCTTCTGGCTAAATGCCTCCATTAATCTCCCCCTGCCTGGGCTTGAGGGTCAGGTTTCGGGGCCCCAGGCAGATGTTGTCCAGAGTAGCCCTGTTTCCTTAATCCTCAGGGCTCCAGAAATTGTCCTTAGAAGAGAGAACAACAGGCCTGCTGAGGCCACCATCTGTGCAGTCTCGATTTGTAAATGCTCATGAGGGTGGTAGGAAAGAGAGGTCTCTATAGTAACGGATGAGGAAGGGGCTGTGTGTGTGTGTATGTGTGTGTGTGTGTGTGTGTGTGTGTGTGTGTGTAAGGCAGAGGACAGGGAGGAAGAATCATCCCAGACCCTTATTCTTAAACCTTTTTTTCTACCATGATGAGCTATTAATTAATACTCACTGCTGGTTTATTATCCCAGGAGATAATTAGCTACTGTTCCTAACTGGAGTCTCATGGGGGACATTTTCTAAAGAGATTCATTCATTTCTGCCCACCTGCACCTGCCTTTCTCCTAGAGCATAGGCAAATGCTGCAGATCCCGGGGACCCAGAGGGGAGAAAATGGAACAAAGGGGACTCTCTGTGAAGCTGAGATTCCCAGCAAGATGGCAAGGGCAGAGCCCAAATTAGTGCGGACACAGCAAGTGATTAAAAAATGCCAGCTATGATTATTCTGGAAGGCAGAATGGAGCCTCCCAAGGTGCCAGTGTTTGCAAGGGAAGGTCACCACCTCTGTTTAAATGGATCAGACCCAAAGCAGGCAGAAAGAGGTAGGAGGAGGAAGGACTCTGCAACCAAGTGGTCCTGGGTCCAAATGTGCCACGTCCAGAGTCTCCTCCTGGCCTTTGCACATGCTGTTCTTCCTGTCAGGAATACATTTCCTTCAACTTCACCCAGCTCGCTCCTCCTCAGCCTTAGGTCTCAGTTTAGACAGTGGCACCTCCTCCAGGGAGCCATCCTTGATTTACCCCCTCCTTCCTCAACCTGGACTGGAGCAGGTGAGTCCCCTGGGCTCCCCCAGTGCCCAGAGGTTCCTCCCTTACAGCTTTGTTCAATCTGAGTTATAATAGACAGGGAGTATCTGTCTCTCCAACTAGACTTTTTGTTGAGGATTATGTCTTGTTCTCCTACATAAACTAATAAATTAAAGATAACACATTTTACAAAATGTGTATAGAATGCTACTTTCTGTATTAAAATAGAAAGAAGACACAATACATTTATTAGGTGACTAAAAAACAAGGTGACAATGCCAAGTGCTAATGAAGACGTGGAGCAATTGGAACATCTCATCCACCGTTCCCGGGAATGCAAAGTCACATGGCTGCTCTGGAAAATAAGTTTGACAGTTTCTTATAAAGTCAAATATACCCTTACTGTGTCACCCAGCCAACCCACCCCTCGGTATTTACCCCAGAGAAATGAAAACATACTGTCTGCACAAACACCTGTACATGAATGTTTATAGCAGCTTTATTCATAATCTCCAAGACCTAGAGATGTTCCTGAACCCAATGTCCCTGCCCTGGTGAATGGATAAACAAACTGTAGTTCATTCACATAATGGAATGCTACTCAGTAATAAAAAGGAGCTAATTCCTGATACACACAACAACATGGATGAATGTCTGAAGCATTATGCCTAGTGAAGGAAAGCTGCACACCGTGTATTCCATTTAAATGCCATTCTGGAAAAAGCAAAACTATAATGATGGAGATCAGATCAGCAGTTAACAGGGACTAGGGGAGTGGGGAGGGGATGGACGATACAGGGGCACGAGGGAACTTTTTGGGGTGATGGAAAGGTTCTGTATCTTGATTATGGCATTGGATCCATGACTGTGCATTTGTCAAAATTTATAGAACTGTACATCTGAAAATATGAATGTTGCTATGCATCAGTTAACTCCAATATACTTGGCTTTAAAAAAGAACACTTAAAAAGGTTTTAAAAAGGTGTGTGTGTGGTGGGGGAGAACGATGTAGGAGTTTATATATTCATGAAGGACCTCTGGAAAGGGACAGAGAAGAGAGTGGACAATTGACAAGAGCTTTGATCTTGGAGTTCATGGACCAGGGTCGGCAACCCCGCTCCAACCCCTTCTCATTGCACAAGATACCTCTTGTCCTGTCTCTAAAACTAGTACCTATCATATTTGTTCTGGAGCTTAGAGGAATTGGCAAGAGAGTCTTGGAATCCTAGGTGTAAGGTCATTCTCTGCTCTCCTGAAGGTACAAGGGGGACCCCAGAAGAAGACAATGATAGGATGGGGAATGGTCAGGAGCATGAGTTTTAGAGCCAAGAGACAGGGCTCTGTTCAAATCCCAGTTCTGCTCCTCACTTTCCAGGTGGCCTTGGGCTACTTAGTCTCCCTGAGCCTCAGTTTCCTCATCTGTAAAATGGGGACAACAGGAGTGTCTGGGTGGCTCAGTTGGTTAAGTGTCTGCCTTTGGCTCAGGTCATGATCTCAGGGTCCTGGGATCAAGCCCCACATCGGGCTCCTTGCTCAACGGGGAGCCTGCTTCTCCCTCTGCCTCTTTCCCTCCCCGTGCTCTCTCTCTCTCAAATAAACATATAAAAATCTTTTAAAAATGGGGACAACAATTGTAGCTACCTTATGGGGTTGTCCCAAGGCCTTAGGAATTCATGGTATGTAGATGGTTTGAAATGGAGCCTGGCACAATTTGCTCAAGGAGAAAGAGAGAAAGGAAGAAAGGTTTTCTAGTGTGACCTGCTCCCAGCATGAATGACCAGACCTCTCTCTGGTTATGACTACTCCCAGTCCCCTCCACCTTTGATCGTTCTCCTACACACCCATCAAGGCCTGTTCCTCCTCAATCCCTGCACTGCCACCCAAGACTTTGGCAGTCACTGTTCCTGCAGCCTGATACTTGCCCTGTACATTTCCTCCTGGCCATGTCCTTCTCATCATTCAGGACTCAGTTCAAGTGGCCCCACCCCAGAGAGACTTTCCTCAACCATCCAGGCTAATACAATGTCCCTCTCACCAGCCACTCACATGCTACCATGGGACCAGCAAATTACAGCCCTTGACTCAAATCAGCTGCTGTTATTTTTATAAATAAAGTTTTATTGGCACACAGTCACACCCAATCATTTATGTGTTCTCCAAAGCTGCTTTTGAGTGAAGCCACAAGAGACTGGCTGTCCTGCAAAGCTGAAAATGTTTACTTTCTGGCCCTTGACAGAAATTCTTGCTCTATCCCCCGATCTATTATCTTCATAGCAGTCTTTCCTGTGAAGTTATATTGTTCCTTTATTTGTTTACTTGCTTGTTGTCTGTCTTTTGCACTAAATGGAGGACAAAAATCACATCACCTTGGTTCCCTGGGGTACTCTCACATACCACATAGCAGGCATTCAAAAATATTTTTTACGGAGTGAATGAATTCGCAAAGTAGGCTTGGGGGTTGTGTATATATGGCTGTATCTTTCTAGAATGT
Source organism: Zalophus californianus (assembly GCF_009762305.2). Taxonomy (NCBI): domain Eukaryota; kingdom Metazoa; phylum Chordata; class Mammalia; order Carnivora; family Otariidae; genus Zalophus; species Zalophus californianus. The sequence continues at coordinate 3,491,606 of NC_045595.1, forward strand.
TGGAGGAGAAAGAGACTCAAGAAATCCTCTAAAAAAAACTCTTGTCTTAAAGAAGGGGGATCAAACACAATGTATAGAGCACACCGTCATGGAGGAGAGTGAACAAGCCAGATCCCTGGACTGAAAGGAGAATCCTAGGGTCTAAGAATCACTTGCTACTACAAAGCCCACCTCTCTGTGACAGAGACGGGAAACACAGGATGATGAAATGCAATGCATGATCCTGATGTGGATCCCAGCTCGGGGAGAAATGCCATAAGGGACAATATTGGGATGACTGGTGAAACTGGAATGTGGGCCAGGGATTAGACAGGAGTGTTGTAACAATTTTAACTTATTGGCTGATCATTATATTAGGGTTACATAGGAGACTGTCCTTGATCTTGGGGGATGCATGCTGAAGTATTTAGGAATGAAGGGGCAGTTTTGTTTGCAACTTACAGGATTGGAACAGATACAAAGATATACATAAAGAAATAGACAAAGATAAAGCAACTGTGGCAAAATGTTAACAATGGGTGGGTGAATCTAGATAAAGATGACATGGAAGTTCATTGCACGATTCTTGCAACTTTCCTGTGGGTTGGATTTTTTTTTTCATAATAAAATGGTTAGGGGCACCTGGGTGGCTCAGTTGGTTAAGCATCTAACTCTTGATTTAGGCTCAGGTCATGATCTCAGGGTCACGAGATCGAGCCCCAAGTCGGACTCAGCGGGGAGTCTGCTTGAGATTCTCTCTCTCCCTCTCCCTCTGCCCCTCCTCCCTGTGCCCTCTCTTTCTCTTTCTCTCTCTCTCTCTCAAATAAATAAACATTTTTAAAAATAAATAAATAATATGGTTAAAAGAAAAAGGGGGGAAACAAATAAAAAAACAAGGCAGCTGTCTCCAGGCTGCATGCCCATTTATTCTTCTTCCCTTTGTAGCAAGCTCCCTGTTCCTCCTTTTGGAACTGTGAAGCCATAACTGGCCTCTGAGTGGGAAGCAGAATGGAAGAATTAGAGCGTTTCAGATGAGCTCACTGGAATCACACACTTGACAGTGGACTTGTTAAGTACCTACTGTGTGTCAGAATTCTATATAGCTTCTGCAGTCACTCCCCATGGTTTTGACTGAAACTTTCCCCAGTGCATCAATGGAATTAGCCCTTGGATGGGGCCTCATAGTTGACAAATGCTAGGTGCCTCATCTGATGCTCCTGGTTCCATGGGTGATATTCAGACAGCTCATTTGTGAGTTCAAATTCCACAAAATGAGCAGCCCCCTTTAGGGAACTTTCATACTGGGAGAGCACAAGCTAGGACACAATTCCCTATTGTCACAATACTACATCTGAGTATAGTTATACTTTCATGTCTTCACCCTCCCTAAAGACAAGCTTGGTTGTTGAATTCATGTATGTGCCACCCACCCCATACCTAATACAACAGAAGTTGGTTGATTAGGTAAAGGGGTGGAACATCTCAGAAAATAATAATAGCTTCATTATTGGGAAACTTACCATGTCTAGACATTATTTCTATTGCCATGCCAAGCTGCACTGAAGCCTGAGGTAAAAGGAAAAATCAGTAATGCAGATCCTATCTTTATTTAAAATTTTGACAATGTATTCATTGCCGATTTTTTACATTAATTTTGATTCCTTAAAACATTGCGTTGAGACATTATTTACCTTGATTACTGAGTTTTTTTGGTGCCGTCTTGAATTTCGCACCTGTGGCAGGTAACTTGTTTATCTTAGTCCTGGCCCACATTATTTATTTCTAACATCCATCCACACCATATCATGAATTTCTCATCACAATGCTCTGAGAAGGTGCTACTATTATCATCATTTCACAGGTGAGGAAATTGAAGCACAAAGAGGTTCAACTGTGCCCAAAGTCCCAAAGCAGGAAGGAGAAATATCTGGATTTGAACTCAAGCTTGGTTGTTTTTTTACTCAGAGCCTGCTCAGTAAAGCAAAACAATAAACTAAGTTATGAAGTGGGTTCTGACCTGAGGAATCAAAAGATCTAGTCTTGAGGCTCACCTCCGCCCCAGGCTCTTCTGAGCTCTCCATTCTCACAGACCTCAGTTTCTCTACCTGGAACTGAATTTAAATATTCTGAACCTGCCCTGTTCTTTCCCCAACTCAGTTTACTAGTTTTCTCTCTCCTGAGTCAGCAATAGCACAATGTGGAGATGAGAAGAAGCAGGTACCAGCCAGGGCTTCTGGGCCAAGCTGGATGTGAGAGACCCAGGAGGAATTTGAGCCAAGTGGGGAGACCCTGAGGACCACAGTGAGGACTCCTCCCCACTCTAGGAAATCCCAACCCAGTTTTTGGGCAGATGCCAGACTTTTATTCTGAAGCCGAGACCACAGCCTATGAGGTAATCTTTGGAGATGCATTCCAGGCGGAGTCCCATTGGCCGTCTGGTGAAGCCCCTCCTCGGGTTCCCGGTGCTCCGCCTTCCCCAAAGCCCATAAAAGTGCACGTCCCTGCCTCGGCAGCTACTGATCACCTGCATCTGCCCACAAGATTGGAAGCAGGTGAGGCATACAGAGGAGAGGCCACTGCCCCGTGGGGGAGGGGTGGTCTGAGGGACCAGGGACCCCCGGGGATGGGGCTGGTTTACAGATCAGCGTATGGACATCTTCCAAGAAAGTGACAAAGACGGCAAAGTTGGCGGTCTGGAAAGTGGAGACCCACAGGGCTGACTACCTGGGAGGTAAGTCTAGGGACAGCCACGAGGTGGGGAGCAGGTATGAGTCCTGGTTGCGACCTCTCCGTGCCTCCCCCACTGCCATTATGGAGCGCCCCGGGAAGAGAATCGAAAGGTGAAGAAATCTGGGGGAGGGGGAGAGTCAGAGGGATAGAGAACAGAGGGGAATGGGGTGAGCCAAGGGAGGAGAGGGAAGCAAGTCAAGTTTTCTTCAGCACCGAGGCTGAGGACAGCTCTCCGACCACCACGGAAGGAAATGGCTATCTGTTTCAGCACCGATACTGCGGACAGCGCCTCTCGGGGTCCACGAAGGGAACCGCGATCTGCTTCAGCACCAGAGCTCCGGACAGCTTCCAGCGGGGTTCGCGGGCCGACTTCATTTCAGCTCCAGGAAACCGGACAGCTTCCCTGGTAACCAGGGAGACCTCGCACCCTGCCTGGGGAAGAGAGGGTGGTCTGAGACGTCTTTCGCTTCTGGAGACTTGCCCCTCATTTAATGGATGTTTCAACGAATTATTTTGTAGATCAGCACGTGAAATGAAACCGCACACATAAATCTGTAATTCCCAACAGGTGAGACGGCCAATCGGTAGGACTGCGGGGGAACGCGCGCTTGCCAAGATGACGTTGTTGTGCTCTTTCCAGACTTCTGTAGAAGCATTGTGCCAAGCGTTTTATATACATTATATGCCATCTTCAACCCTAGGACATGGGTGTTTTTATGCCCAGGTGACACTTGAGGAAACTGAGACCCAGAGAGTGGCACCCAAGGGTGAATGAAGCTGCAAGTCAACCCCACATCCGTCCAACTCCAAATTTCATGTTTCTGACATGCCTGGGTGGGAGTTGGGCCCTTGGGGATCAGACCTTGCCTCTATCCAGGGGGACCAGGAACGGAAAAGAGGAGGCAGTGGAGAAGCAGGAAGCCCGGATGTTATGGCTTGGCTCAGGTGAGGGGTAAGAGCTGGGTTGGGGGGATCTCAGATGTGGGGCAGAGGGGGCAAAGAAGACTGGACTGGTTGTGGTCTAGTGCTGTGTGGAAGACTAGTGATTTTGTTGTTCTGATGTACTATGACAACAAGTCACAGCTTCCTCATAGCGTGGACTCCCGTCGACCTCAGCCTGAGACGGACAAGCAAGCGTGGGGGACGGGGAATCAGAGAAGAACAACTTACATCTAGGGGGAGGGCTGGCTAATTCCATGGCACAAGGATAAGGGAGGGAATAAAACAGGGGCATGCACCCCATAAATATACAGCAGTGTACCATATATTGTATTGGCTTTGTTACTTGTACACCCCCACAGGCCAGGAAATACAAAGTATCTGAGACTGAACCCAGGGACCATACCCATCTTACTACACTTTCCTGGGGGAAATCAATGAAGGAATGGCATTTGAAACCCTCCTTAGACCAGAATTCTTTGAGACGTCTCAATAACCTTTCCAGGAATGATATTTTTCTCCCCTATCCTGCCATCAGTTCCATGGGCCAATTATAGGACAGATGTAAATTTGTGCCTGGTAGGTGAGTTTTGACCTCAACAAGACTCACCCCCAATTCCCTATGGCATCCTAATCAAGTCAGAGATACCACAGCAAGTTTGTTCTAGCCTTAGAGGCTTTGCTGTTCCCTCAGCTTGGAAAGCTCTGCCCCCCACAGCACCCCATTGCTCATGCTACCTTCTTATCCAAGTTTCATATCATTGAGGGAAGTTTTCCTTGTTGCCTCACACTGGCCCCCTCCCCGTGTCAAGTCTATATTATACATTCTTATAGACCTGGGATATCTTCTCTCCATCACTTCAGTTTTTTTGTGTTATCTGTCTGCAGGACTGTCTGTGTCACCATTACACTGTGAGCTCCAATGAAGGCAGAGATTGTGTTTGTATTTTCACTGCTGTGTCCCCAGCACCCAATTCAGGACCTGGCACACAGCAGGTGATCAATAAACATTTGTTGAATCAATAATGGCATCAGAGAATAAACCAATGCATCAATCAATAAGTGAATTGATGGCTTCAGCACACACATAAAGATCCTGCTTCTCCTTGGTCTCCCCCACAGAGATACCATAGGGTGATGGTTGCTGCAGGTGTTTATTGGGGAGTATAATTAAATTTGTGGACACTCAAGGGCCAGCCAGCCAACTAATAGCCCCAGGAGAGAGCCAGGCTCATTTAATTAGCAATTACGAGGCATTGATTCCTCATTAGCTCCAGCAACCCCTGTCTCCCTCTTCAGCCCCAGACAAATGAAATCTTTCTCTCTCCCAGGAGTACTGCCTCAGTGGGTCCATTAACAAGCAGAGAAAATACGATTACAAGACACCTAAATGCCAGAGGCAGTTCATGAATGGGGTGGGGAGAGGGGGTTCAATGTCTGGGTTAAGGCTAATTGTGAGAGATTTTCTGCTATATTTAGAATCACCCTCTGGGAACTGGAGAGCTTTTGGATAGGAAAAGACACCCAGATACTGCCCCCCCCCCAATTAGGGACCCCAGTGAAAGAGGAGATTCTACCCTGGTAGTTCTGTGAATGTCTCACTGAGTGTCTCACACTTACTCCAAATTAATCATTCCAAATTGAACACCCAATGCACCCAACCACCAGTATGCCCCTCTCTCCGTGTTCCCATCAACGTGGCAGCCTCTCTACATCCCAGAGACCCTCCCCTATTCATATCCACCAATCCTCTTGCCTGAATCCCCGCAAGGTAAGTCATTCTGGTTAAATCCATCCTCTTCTCCAGCCCCCAGCCTCCACCACTGTTTGGTCATCTTGTGATCTCTTCCCTCCTCCCCCAACATGCACACAGCCAACTCATTCCCCACATACATTAAGGAGTCTTCTAGAACACAAATCTGATCAAATCCTGGCTTTGCCTTCAACCCTTCCAAGACTCCCATTACCGGGCGCCTGGGTGGCTCAGTTGGTTAAGCGACTGTCTTCGGCTCAGGTCATGATCCTGGAGTCCCAGAATCGAGTCCCACATCGGGCTCCCTGCTCAGCGGGGAGTCCACTTCTCCCTCTGACCCTCTTCCCTCTTGTGCTCTCTATCTCTCATTCTCTCTCTCTCAAATAAATAAATAAAATCTTTAAAAAAAAAAAAGACTCCCATTACCTGCAGGATAAAATCCCAATATACTCACACAGCCTGCATGATCTAGGACCTCCCTGCTGAGAGTAATTGCCAATCATTGTCCCACCAGCTACACCAAACAACTAGCCCACTCAAGACCACATCTTACCTGGATTCTCCAACATTAATATGAGGATGATTTCCCTTGGAAGTTCACAGAGAATGGAGATTCCCAGGACCCTCCTAATTTCAATAAGCAGAGGGGAGGGAGGTGCGCCTGGATGGCTCAGTCGTTAAGCATCTGCCTTCGGCTCAGATCATGATCCCAGGGTCCTGGGATGGAGCCCCGCATCAGGCTCCCTGCTTGGTGGGAAGCCTGCTTCTCCTTCTCCCACTCCCCCTGCTTTTGTTCCCTCTCTTGCTATCTCTCTCTCTGTCAAATAAATAAAATCTTTAAAAAATAAAAATAAAAAGGTATTATTATTAAAAAAAATAAGCAGAGGGGAGGGAGATCCCAAAATCTGCATTTTGATCAGTTTCTCCACTGATTCTTAGGTAATTCTTCCTTTGATTAAAAAAGACCCCACTAGGGGAGGCTGGGTGGCTCAGTCGTTGGACGTCTGCCTTTGGCTCGGGTCATGGTCCCGGGGTCCTGGGTTTGAGCCCCATATCGGGCTCCCTGCTCAGCGGGGAGCCTGCTTCTCCCTCTCTCACTCTCCGAGCTTCTGTTCTCTCTCTCGTTGTGTCTCTCTCTGTCGAATAAAAAAAAAAAAAAAAAACTATAAAAAAAAAAAGACCCCACTAGGGGCTCCTGGGTGGCTGAGTCATTTAAGTGGCCTACTCTTGATTTCAGGTCATGATCTCAGGGTTGTGAGATCAAGCCTGGCATGAGGCTCCCCACTCAGTGGGGAGTCTGCTGGAGATTCTCTCCCTCTGCCTCTCCCCCTGCTTGTGTTCTCTCTCTCTCTCTGAAGTAAATAAATAAATCTTTTTAAAAAGATTTTATTTTAGGGGTGCCTGGGTGGCTCAGTTGTTAAGTGTCTGCCTTCAGCTCAGGTCAGGATCCCAGGGTCCTGGGATTGAGCCCCGCATTGGGCTCCCTGCTCTGCGGGAAGCCCGCTTCTCCCTCTCCCACTCCCCCTGCTTGTGTTCCCTCTCTTGCTGTGTCTCTCTCTGTCAAATAAATAAATAAAATCTTTAAAAAAAAGATTTTATTTTATTTGAGAGAGAGTGAAAGTGATCACAGAGTCAGAGGGAGAAGTTGACTTCCCGCTGAGCAGAGAGGCAGACACTTAACCGACTGAGCCACCCAGGTGCCCCCAAAATAAATCTTTTTTAAAAAGACCCCATCAACCTTTTATGTCCCCCCAGAAGACCTCTGGGGAGACATCTCAGTTAATCTCATGAGTTTCATCTTCATACCCCCTCATGCCCAGCTAAGTGCTAGTGCTTAGCAAGTATTCAGTTGAGATATGAATGCTGGTGTCTGAGCCCCATTACCTTCACCAGACACAGAAGGATGGAAGCCATACACACCTATAAACATGAACCAGCACCCACAGAGTTGCTTCTGGACTGAAGGTACAACCCATTGAGCTATCTCATCATATTTGGTCAGTATCCACTTATCTTAATTTGGGAATCCATGAAAATAGAAGCTCAGACAGTGTGGTTTATTAGGAAGGTGGTCCTAGAGAGTAGGAGACAAGGGACCAGAGAATGAGGCAAAGAAGCAGGGAAAACCATATACAGGGATGTACTACGGTTACTCTGATAGACTCAAAATAACAGTTCTAAAACACAATGGGAATAAATTTTTCCCCTTTAGCTCAGCAATTCCATGCCTAGATTTAGATAGAAGAGAAATGAATATGTATTTCCTCAGAATGAAATTTACAGAAACAGCTTTAACAGTTTTATTCATAATAACCAAAAACTAACTGGTGAGAGGAGAAACAAATAATGGTATGTCCGCACTTGGTCGGGGGGTGGTGGGAAGAAACAAACTAATGATATAAACAGCAGCATAGAGGACTAGAAAAGTCATCCTGAACAAAAGGAATTTGAATACATATGCATGATTCCATTTATATGACACTGAACAATGGGCAAAAGTAATCTATATTGATAGAAATCAGAACATTGGGCTGGGGCACCTGGCTGGCTCAGTTGGCAGAGCATGTGACTCTTGATATTGGGGTCATGAGATTGAGCCCCCATGTTGGATGTAGAGATTAACTTAAAAAAGGGGGGCCCTGGGTGGCTCAGTCATTAAGCGTCTACCTTCAGTTCAGGTCATGATCCCAGGGTCCTGGGATCAAGCCCCACATCTGGCTCCCTGCTCTGTGGGAAGCCTGCCTCTCCCTCTCCCAGTCCCCCTGCTTGTGTTCCCTCTCTCACTGTCTTGCTCTCTGTCAAATAAGTAAAATATGGAAAAAAAAAAAGATCTGTGCATTTTACTATGTGAAAAATCCAACTTAATTTTTCTGGTAAAAAAAAAAAACTTGAATACATTTATCTTATGTCACATAACTGGATCTATGCAGTTCAGGGATGGTTTGATGTCTCATGATGGCAGGGCCCGGGTTCCTATGTCATTGCTGACTATCCTGTCACCCTCGCCCACATGGTCCAATATGGTGCATGATTTATTGGAATATTGTTTCTGAGGTCAGATGTGCTCAGCTAAAAGTCGAGGGTTCTAGTGCTGTGAGGGAGGAGAGAACATTTGCTGAGGATAGCTAGCTAGCAATCTCTGCTACACATATCTCAAACAGTTGGAAATCTGTCTAATGTCATTCACATTTTCCAAGCCAGTTTCCAACTGAGACCTCCCATAAGCCTGTATCTCCAGGCTCATATTTCAAAATAGAATTGTAAGCTCCTGAAGAGGAAAGGCATAGGAATGGGCAACATGGCAGATCTGCCTACAAGAGACACCCATATCCTGGCTGCAGCTTCAAGACCCTGGAGAGATAGACAAGGACAGAACAAATAAAACAGATAATCCAGTCTACACTGGACACAACACAGTTCTGAAAGCAAAAAGCACCTGTGGGAAAATGAAGAGTTTGCAGTATGGAGTTACCCACTTAGGTAACATTGCAGGAATAAAATGCCTCAGAGACTCATGGGAAGCATATGAGACACTGCCTTTGAAGCACTATGTGGGTTGAAAATTAAAATGAGCCAACTTTTGGCACACGACTGTTTCTTGGCATTATAATAAGTTTTGGAGAGCACCAGGCAAAGAAGCTACAAAAAAAAAAAAATTTCTAGTCCTGTGATGGGATTAGAGACTTTTCATGGGTCATTGGGGCAGGGAGGTGAAGAAGGATGAGCAGGGACATTGGGCAAGACCTTCCCCTCCCGCTCATCTTCCCTATCTGTAAAAATGGTGATGATTATGGCTTCTCTCTCCAGGCTGTCGTAAAGATCAAGGAAATTGAGTGTGTTAATGCGTGGCACCATGCCTGGTACATAGTAAGTGCTCAATAAATTACAATGAGGACAACGGCAACGATGACGGAGAAGTAGGTGGATAGACAGGAAGAAAAGAATAAAGGTGGATCAATAATGGATTGATAGATAGATGGAAAAGGAAGAAGGAAGGGTAGGTGAGAGGGACCCATTTCTGAGCCCCAGGCCAGAGGCCCGTCAGTTCCTCTTGAGCAGCTGATGAAATCCATACCTGGACCCCTTCCCTATCAGCTCTCATATTCAAGGGACCTTATGCACCTGCTTTGATTGCCCCAGGATTGGGAACCAGGCAACTAGGGACAGCCCCATTGTCCAGGAGCCCAGGAAGTCATTCAAATTAGCCAATCCCAAGAAGTCCAAGAAACCTAGCTAACCCCACACAGCTTGCCACGTATAAGCTGCCCCTACAGCTCCAGCTTGTGGTACCCCTGTCCCCCAGGGCACACCCTTTCTTATTTGGAACTCCAAGTAGCAAAGTGTTCTACATTTCATCTCTCCAAGTGTCACTGTGTTGTGTCCTGCCATCAAAATAAATCTTGTAGGGGCACCTGGGTGGCTCAGTCTGCCTTCGGGTCAGGTCATGATCCCGGAGTCCTGGGATCCAGCCCTGCGTCGGGCTCCCTGCTCAGCGGGGAGTCTGCTTCTCCCTCTGCCCCTGCCCCTCACCTCGCCTGTGCTCTCTCTCTATCACTCTCTCTCTCAAATAAATAAAAACTTAAAAAAAAAATAAATCTTGTAAAACAAATGCACATAACAAAATTTGCATTTTAATACTTTTAAAGTCACAATTCAGTGACATTTAGTACATTCACAATGTTCTGCAACCCTCACCACTACCTACTTCTGGAACGTTCCATCACCCCAGAAGGAACCCCATTCTGTTAAGCAGGCCCTTCCCAGGCTCCTTCCCCCCAGCTCCTGACAACCACTAATCCCTTTTGTCTCTATACATTTGCCTATTCTGAATATTTCATATAAATAGTATAATATGTTCTGTGGTCTGCTGTGTTTGCCTTCTCTCACTGAGCATAATGTTTCCATCTTCATCTATATTGTATCAAGAGTGAGTGCTTCTTTTCTTTTTTATGGCCAAATAATATTCCATTGCATGAATATACTACATTTCCTTTATCCAGACACTGCCTTAACAACTTTCAGGTACAATACCTCCTACGAGGTAGGTACTATTATTATAATCCATCTTATAGGAGAGGAAACCAAGGGCCAGAGAGGAGCAAGTTCCTGACGGCTGCACTGCCAGTAGGTGACAGAGTCAGGATTTGAATGCGGGCAGTTTATAGGCAGGGTCTGAGTGTTGAGCCATTACCTTATGCCTCTTTCAGAGTCTGATACTCAGAGACAATGTGGCCATGTGACGTGTCCCTCTGTCTTTTCCACCGAGGTGGGGGGGCATATTGAGATGCAAATAGAAGCAGACCTGTGGTCACCCAGTGAGTCATCTGCAGCCAGGGCTGGGGAGGGGTGGGGAGGGCAGGCCTCAGATGCTGCGTTATCCAGGGCCTGCTTTTCCTATTGGCCCTGAGGGTGGTTGCCTCCCACCAGGGAGGGTGGGGGTCCACTCGGGAGAGAGTTGATTACATCCCGTACCTTAATGGGTCCTTCAAGAGAGAGTGGCTTCAGTTTCCATGACAACTGGCAGGCAGCATCACAAGGAGATGGCTGAGTTTCCTCCCCTGACCCACATCTGGCTCTGGAATCTATTCCCTCCGTCCCTGCCCTTCTGGATCCCAGGAGCCCAGCCTGTGCCCAGTCCAGAGCAGGGAGGGCATCTGTGCGGGCGGTCAGCACTCACGCCTGCTGGTACACCCTGCCCCAGGCGAGTGAAGGAGGGATGGACAGAAGCAGCACACACTGGGCACAGGTGCAAAGAGAGGCAGGAGGGACAGGGCACAGCGAGGGCGTCCCAGGGGCTTCCATGCCACTCCCAGCCCCATGTCTAGCCTGCCAAGGAGAAGAAGGAGAAAGCCCTGAGATGGAAATTGCTAACAGGGCTGGACAGGGTGAGACCCTTTAACAGACAGTGACCAGACAGGTCACAGAATGTGCTCCTCAGGGCAGAGAAGAGAGATTTAACAGACCCAGGGAAGGAAATGGTTGCAGCAAAATTCATCCTTGTAGCCCACCTGGTTCAGACTCAGCAGTAAATCTAATTTTGATCACTGAGCTATGGTTCTGTAAGAAAATGTCCTTGTTTTTAGGAAATGTCCACCGAAGTACTTAAGAGTAAAGCTGGTCAAGACCTGACTCAAATTGTTCAGAAAACATATGTGTTTGTTTGTGTGTGTGTGTGTGTGTGTGTGTGTGTGTGTGTGTGTGTCGAAACTATATATGTATAGAGTGTGTATATAGGTATGTGTATATGTGTATGTACAAATGCATTACACTTTGTTTTGTGTCATATGAATTTATAATATACTTTATACAGGGTCGCCTGGGTGGCTCAGTTGGTGAAGCATCTGCCTTCGGCTCAGGTCATGATCTCAGAGTCCTGGGATCGAGTCCCGCATCGGGCTCCCTACTCAGCGGGGAGTCTGCTTCTCCCTCTGACCCTCCCCCCCTCATGTGCTCTCTCTCTCTCAAATAAATAAATAAAATCTTTTTAAAAAGTAATATACTTTATACATTATTGTTTTGTAGTTTTATACAATTCTGTAATATATTATTTATAACACCTTATATTTTGTTATAAATTATAATGTAAATACTGTGTATATTATATACTTATGTATATTTGCATACTTATATATGATAAATATGTTATATAGACAAGACTCTATATAAGTAGACTATACAATGGTATATATGTATACTATTAGAGAGAGAGAGATAAAGCAAAAATAACAAAGTGCCAATAATTGAGGAATCTGGGTAAAGGATATACAAAAATACTTTGCCTCTTGCAATTTTTCTACAAGCTTGAAATCATATCAAAAGAAGAAGTTACAAACAACACAAGGGTGGTTTAACATTTGAAAATCAATCCATGTCATTCGCTATGAATGGACTGGATTCATGTCAAGCCATCCATGTCATTAAGGACCAAAATAAAGCCACATGATCATCTCAATAAATGCAGAAAGAGCATTTGACAAAATCTAGCATCTATTCTTAATTTTTTTTACAGCCTCAGGATAAGCGTTAGTAGGGGGGAATTTTCTTGACCCAATGAAGGATACCTATGAAAACCCACAGTGAACAGTACACTTTAGGGTATAAGACTGGTTGTTTCCCCCCCCGAGACTGGGAATAAAACGGGCCTGTTCTCTCCCATCATTCCTGTCCAACCGTGTGCTGGAGGTTCTAGCCAGGGCAATGAGAAAAGGAAACAAAGGCATCTACTTTGGAAGGAAGTGAAAAAAAAAATTCTTTATCCATGGATGACATGATGGTGCAGTTTAAATATGCATAGTTTATTATATAACAAGTTTACCTCATTAAAGCTGTTCTTGGGGCGCCTGGGTGGCTCAATCATTAAGCGTCTGCCTTCAGCTCAGGTCATGATTCCAGGGTCCTGGGATTGAGCCCTGCACCGGGCTCCCTGCTCAGCAGGAAGCCTGCTTCTCCCTCTCCCTTTCCCCCTGCTTGTGTTCCCTCTCTCACTGTGTCTCTCTGTCAAATAAATAAATAAATAATCTTTATAAACAAATAAACAAACAAACAAACAAATAAATAAATAAAGCTGTTCTTTTGGGGTGCCTGGGTGGCTCGGTCGTTAAGCGTCTGCCTTCGGCTCAGGTCATGATCCCAGGGTCCTGGGATCGAGCCCCGCATCAGGCTCCCTGCTCAGCGGGGAGCCTGCTTCTCCCTCTCCCTCTGCCCCTCCCTTTGCTTGTGTGCACTATCTCTCTCTTTCTCTCAAATAAATAAATAAAATATTTAAGAAATAATAAAAAATTAAAAACATCTATAAACTTTTGGACATCCCTCCCACATTAAATTCCCTTCCCCTGAGAGGGTGGCATCTGATTCTCTCCCCTTGAAGCGGACCAGACTTAGCGTCTACCTCCCAGCAAATAGAATAGAAGTGACACCGTGTGACTTTGAAGGCTGGGGGTTACCTCTTACCGACCATCTCCAGATGCGGCCATACTGGGGGTTTGGGGCTTCTACATATGAATTTTGGGAGGACACAATGCAGTCCACAGAAGTCACTAGATTGGGGTCGTTTGTTAAGCCAAAAGATAACTAGAATGATGTAGAACACGACTTCTTGCAACAACTCTACCTGGAGAAGAAGCGTCTCCCAACTTCCTCCCTCCCTCCCCAGCCAGGGACAGTCTGTCCATCCCCTGGGCTCCTGCGTCCCTCACCACGCACACAGCAGGACTTGAGTTACTGCCCTCCTGCCAGATTCCGGGCTCTTGAGAAGGGTGTTTGGCTTGCTCATTGCTGTATCCCCAGCTTCCAGCAGGTGACCCCGCCCATAGTAGGTGGCCAGAAGATTAGTAACTGTGGATGAAAGGATGAACGGAGCGAAGTCTGTGCTCGGCAACAGAAATCTGTCGACTCCCTTCAGGGACACGTTGAGACTGTTTCTTAGGAACGAAGCCATGGCAGATTTCCCCAGTGAGTAGGCAGTTCCCCTGGGGAGGAGGCAGACATAGTAAACAAACTCTTGGGGGAACTGTGTGATTTGGTTAGTAATTATAGACATGCAAATTCAAGCCACAAACTACATTTAATGCAGTTCCAGTTACTATTGCTGCATCACCAGCTACCCCAGAACACGCAGGCTTAAAATAATCATTGTTTTCTTGTATCTCACCAATTCTACAGGTGAGGAATTTGGGCAGGTCTCAGCTGGGGGGCTTCTTCCCTTACCCGTGGGTAAGGGCAGCTAGTGAATGGCTGGTCTGGAAGGGGGCGGGGAGTCAGGCCTCAGGACACATAACCTTGCTGATACCTTGATCTTTGACTTCCAGCCTCCAGAATGCATTTCTGTTGTAAGCCACGCCCCATCTGTGATATTTTGTTATGGCTGTCTGTCTGGGTAGCTTATAAACCACAGATATCTATTTCTTACAGTCTGTGAGCCTGGGAAGTCCAAAGTCAGGGTGCCAGCATGGTTGGGGTGAGGGCCCTCTTCCTGGTTCGTGGATGACTTCTCACTGTGCGCGGGAGGAAGGGGCAGGGAGCTCTGGGGCTTCTCTCGAAGGGCGCTCATCGCCATTCATGGAGGCTCCACCCTCATGACCTAAGCCCCTCCCAGAGGCTCCACCTCCTAACACCCTTGTTTTCACAGGTTAGGTTAGGATTTCAGCATCTGAAGGGGGGGGCGGGGACATTCAACCGGTAACACAGTACTAGCAAATGAGTATCTTTATTTATGTAATTTCGCACCAGCCTCCCCCACTTATATCAAATTCTGGAGTTAAGAGGTTTTAAATCTTTTCTATATACAGATTTTATTTATTTGAGAGAGAGAGAGAAACAAACAAAAAAAACGCAGAAGGAGAGTGAGAGAAGCTGGCTCCCCGCTGAGCAGGGCCCAGAGATCATGACCTGAGCTGAAGACAGACGCTCAACCAACTCTGCCACCCGGCGCCCCTGGAGTTAAGAGGTTTTTATCTTTTTTTTTCTGCTAGCTGCCTCCCAGCTCCTAAAACCAGGGCCTGACACCTGGTCATCTCATCAAGTATTTACGGAATGAATGAATCCGCCTAACCTTTTGGCTTTTACTATTTGAGGTCTATTATATTTATTTTCGCGACTTTTCTGAATGTTTAAAATATTTTCTCATTAAAAATTTTTTAAGGCGCCCTCGGATGAAAGCCCCCCAGCTTGGTGCGCCCGGAGCGCGGCCCCGCTCAGGTGGCCCGGTCCCCCGCGTGCCTGCCGCGTGGGGCGCTAAAGGAGCGCACCTGGGCCCGCGGAGCGCACCTGGCCGACCGCCCCAGGTGTGCGCGCGCACTGCGGCCCCGACGTTTGCAGTCAGCTGGGCCGGGGCGCGGAGACAGGTAGCGGGACAACAGGCTCCCCCGACGCGGAGGGGTTGGGGAAGAGGCAGTCTCCTGGCCTGGGCCACAGTCAGGGCCAAATAGCGGCCCCCACCCTGTCTCCCCGTGGCTGCCTGCCCGGAAGCTGAGGGCAGCAGACAAAAATCAGAATGAAAGAGAAGGTGGAACGTGCTGGCTCCAGGGTATCAGCCATCATTCTCAGGCAGGGTGGTGCTGTAGTTAAGATGAGCTTACTGGAAGGATCCCTTTATCCATTCCACATAACGTGTGGAGCTCCTGCTGTGTGCCAGGCGCTGTTCTAGAAACATGGCATTGAGCACCAGCGACAAAAATCTCTGCTAGTCCAAGCCGACTTTGCAATGGGCAGACTGAGAATAACGTCCGGAATATATAAATTATGTAGTGGGTTAGGATGCACAGTGGTCTGCGTAAGGTGGGGAGGAAAAGACAGGGCAAAGTCAGGGTCTTGAGGGGAAGGGTTGCTGATTTTTATCATCAGCCCATTTCCGGACCGCAGATACTTCCACCACGGATGATCTCCAGTTTCGGGGGGTGGAGTCACAGAGCAGGAAATTAGGAAGAGATCCGCAGAGCCACACCATCACCTAGCATTTCCACCATGTAAAGGCAGGAGGCATGAATCCCCGGAGAGCGTGGCTAATAGCAATATGTAGTAATGAGGAGGTGATGTGGGTCCAGTATTTATCACTTTCTTTTTACATGATTGGTTAAGTTTTAGGTACCTATAATTTAATTTTCAGTACTGGCTGGCTTTAACATGTAGTTGTCAAAAATCCATAACGCCGGTATACGGGGGTTCCAGCCCAGCCTGGAGGGGAGACTGAGGTCCTCACCCACAGTTGGGAGCAGGGGCCAGCGAAATCAAAAGTTGCCGTGGGCATGTCCTTACTCTGCTCTAGGGCCGAACACAGCTAAGGGAGCTCCGGGCCCTGGGGCTCCCCCCCAAATCTCTCCCCTTTCCCATGCCCATATTCTTTTCTCTGTCTTCTCTCTGGAGGGTGGATGAGTCCAAGGTCGGTTCCTACCACATCCTGGATTTCTACCCCCCCAAATTCCTCTGCTGTCCCGCCTTATCAGTTACCCTCGATCTCATTCAAACTTCAGCCCTTCCTTCCCTGGCCTCTGGCTTTCCCCTAAGAGTGGGTGAGTTAGGATGCATCGCCAATGTGGGTCAGAAAATCCAGAACTGTAGTGGCTTAATGAAGATCGAATCTGCAATGTGGCTGGACCACGAGCACAGAATGCTCAGTAAAAGAACCAAACACAAAAGGCCACATGGTGTGTGATTCCATTTATGTGAATGTCCAGAACAGGCACATCCACAGACAGGAAGTGGGTTAGGACGTCCTGAACACCTGCCACAATGCAGAGGGACCCTGAGGACACTTTGCTCAGTGAGAGGAGCCAGACCCAGAAGGACACATCCCGCAGGACCCCACTCCCAGGAGGTCCCCAGAGGAGTCCCGTCCATAGAGACAGAAGGTAGATGGTGGGAGCGGGGCTGGGGCAGGGGGTGGGGAGTCCATCCTTCATGGGGACAGAGTCTCAGTTTGGGGAGATGGAAAGTTCTGGAGATGGAGGGTGGGGGTGGCTGCACGACAGTGTGAGTGTGCCTCACGCCGCTGAGCTGTGCACTTAAAAATGGTCAAAAGGTTAATTTTATGTTACATACATTTTGCCCCAATTAAAAAAAAAAATAAAGAAAGCACAGAAGTATTTGGCTAAAAGTATACAGCTAGTGGGGAAAGCAGGGGATTACCTACATAAATCATAGCACATTTCCACACTATGGAACACTATACTATACTAAAAGTACTGCTGGAAAATCTATGTTATTTGAATATCAGCTCTGCCAAGGCGCAGATTTTTGTTTGTCTTGTTCACTATCATACCCCTGATGTCCAGAGAGGTACCTGGCATGTACTGGGCACCCGATAAATACCCACCAGCAGGAGACTGCCTACATAAAACGTGGCACCTGTTGAATGAATAATAAAATCTTCAAGCTATAATGCTAAGTGCAAAAAAGCAGGTAATGTAACACCTGTATTCTCTTGATCCCCCAAAAGACCACTTTTGCATGTTTTATTGTTTCAGGAATCGGAAAAGAACCTGAACTATATTTCACTTAAAGCCATGTGTATGTTTAGCATGGTGTGGGGGTGCTTTTCGGTTTTGTGGGTGTTTTTTTGTTTGTTTGTTTGCCCCTGAAGAGCTGTTATTAAATTCAAAGTGTTGTTTTCAACAACTAAAGGCAATTAAGAGTGAAGGAAATTCAGACACGTGCACAGAACAGGATGCAAGAGGGAAGAAATGTCTATAGGTTGGGGCACCTGGGTGGCTCAGTTGGTGGATCATTCAACTTTTAATCTCAAGGTTGTGAGTTTGAGCCCCATGTTAAGTGTAGATATTACCTAAAATAAAATCTTACAGGGCGCCTGGGTGGCTCAGTCGGTTAAGCGTCTGCCTTCAGCTCGGGTCATGATCCCAGGGTCTTGGGATGGAGCCCTCCATTGGGCTCCTTGCTCAGCGGGGAGCCTGCTTCTCCCTCTCCCTCTGCCTGCCACTCCCCCTGCTTGTGTGCGCGCGCGCTCTCTCTCTCTCTCTCTATCAAATAGATAAATCTTTTTAAAAATCTTAAAAAAATGTTTGCAGATCAATCACAGTTTTGTTCCTGGCTAGGGGATGTAGTAAAGAAAGGATTTTCACAGTTTTTCTCATTTGCTTGTCTGCATTTCCTGACTTGTTTTTGTTTTTGGGGGGGTTGCTTTGTTTTGTTTTTTCTGTAGAGAATATATAACATTTATGTAACAAGAAACACTGTAGAAACTAAGTTCAGTCAATGGCATAAAAGATAACATAGATTGCTGGGACCTGCCGTGCTGTGACTAAGGGCACAGGTTCTGTCTGGGGCTGGAGGAGCTGGGTTCAAATCCCTATCCCATCACTTGTCAACCCAGGGCCACCTGTACTCCCTGCGCCCTTAACATCCCGGCGCCCTCAGCTTTCCCGCCTCTCCCGAGCGCCCCCTGCCGGCCAGCGGCTCGGCCACGCCAAACCCAGATCAGACAGGGCCTTTCGGCCGGCTTAGCCCTCGTTCTCGCTCCTGATTGGCTCCGGGTTGCTCGCGATGCCTTTCGGGGAATGGAGTCTCTCGGCCTGCGCCTGCGCTTCCGGTGGGCTGGAGCCCTGAGGGAGCCACAGGAAGTACGTAGCCAAACTTGCCCGGGTCCCAGAAGTCATCGTGATAGCATTGTGCGACGGGAATTGTAGTCCACGCGTTGACAGTTTCGGCCTTAATCCTCTTGGTCGGAACGACAATCCCCACCGTGCACCGTGCTCCCAGTTCGCCTCGGCTTGTGCGCATCCTTCTACGAGTGGTAGTCTTGGCCGTCTCCGTTCCTCTTCTGTCCTGCGGAGGAGGCCGGCCCCCAGGACTACATTTCCCTGCACACCCGCCATCACCCGCGGCGCCCGGCCGCGGCAGCCATTTTGTTCCGCCGGAGAAGCCCCTAAGATGGCGGCGGGGGAGACGGTGAAGGTTGCCGCTTGCTCCTCCGGGCGCTAGCCCGCGCTCTCCGCGTCCCCCGGCGGCCGGCCCATGGCCTGGCGGAAGCCCGGACCATGGACCTCCGCACCGCCGTGTACAACGCCGCCCGCGACGGCAAGCTGCAGCTGCTTCAGAAGCTGCTCAGCGGCCGGAGCCGGGAGGAGCTGGACGAGCTGACGGGCGAGGTGGCCGGGGGGGGAACACCGCTGCTCATCGCCGCTCGCTACGGCCACTTGGACGTGGTCGAGTACCTGGTGGACCGGTGCGGCGCGAGCGTGGAGGCGGGCGGCTCGGTGCACTTCGATGGCGAGACCATCGAGGGCGCGCCGCCGCTGTGGGCCGCCTCGGCCGCCGGCCACCTGGACGTGGTGCGCAGCCTGCTGCGCCGCGGGGCCTCGGTGAACCGCACCACGCGCACCAACTCGACGCCCCTGCGCGCCGCCTGCTTTGACGGGCACCTGGAGGTGGTGCGCTACCTGGTGGGCGAGCACCAGGCCGACCTGGAGGTGGCCAACCGGCACGGGCACACGTGCCTCATGATCTCCTGTTACAAGGGCCACCGCGAGATCGCCCGCTACCTGCTGGAGCAGGGCGCCCAGGTGAACCGGCGCAGCGCCAAGGGCAACACGGCCCTGCACGACTGCGCCGAGTCCGGCAGCCTGGAGATCCTGCAGCTGCTGCTGGGCTGCAATGCTCGCATGGAGCGCGACGGCTACGGCATGACCCCTCTGCTGGCGGCCAGCGTCACGGGCCACACCAACATCGTGGAGTACCTCATCCAGGAGCAGCCTGCCGGGGAGGAGGTGCGGCGGGGGCTGTCCGGAGAGGGCCCCTCCGCCTCCGGCCGGGGATGCGCGCAGCCGCAGGGGTCCCTCTGCTGTGGCTCCTCCCCGGAGGAGCAGCTTAGCGATTCTTATGAGAGCTGCTGCCCCACCAGCCGGGAGGCTGCCGTGGAAGCTCTAGAGTTGCTGGGAGCCACGTATGTGGATAAGAAGCGGGATCTGCTCGGGGCCCTGAAGCACTGGAGACGGGCTATGGAGCTGCGGCACCAGGGCGGTGCCTATCTGCCCAAGCCAGAGCCCCCACAGCTGGTCCTGGCCTATGACTATTCCAGGGAGGTGAACACCACTGAGGAGCTGGAAGCGCTGATCACTGACCCCGATGAGATGCGCATGCAGGCCCTGTTGATCCGAGAGCGCATCCTGGGCCCTTCTCACCCAGACACTTCCTATTACATCCGCTACCGGGGTGCGGTGTACGCCGACTCGGGCAATTTTGAGCGCTGCATCCGCCTGTGGAAGTACGCCCTGGACATGCAGCAGAGCAACCTGGAGCCCCTGAGCCCCATGACCGCCAGCAGCTTCCTGTCCTTTGCCGAACTCTTCTCTTACGTGCTCCAGGACCGGGCGGCCAAGGGCAGCCTGGGCACACAGATCGGCTTTGCAGACCTCATGGGGGTGCTGTGCAAAGGAGTGCGGGAAGTGGAGCGGGCCCTGCAGCTGCCCAAGGAACCCGGGGACTCGGCCCAGTTCACCAAGGCCCTGGCCATCATCCTCCACCTGCTCTACCTGTTGGAGAAAGTGGAGTGCACGCCGGACCAGGAGCACCTGAAGCACCAGACCGTCTACCGACTGCTGAAGTGCGCCCCCCGAGGCAAGAACGGCTTCACGCCTCTGCACATGGCCGTGGACAAGGACACCACCAACGTCGGCCGCTACCCGGTGGGCCGATTCCCCTCCCTCCAGGTGGTCAAGGTGCTGCTTGACTGTGGGGCCGACCCGGACAGCCGGGACTTTGACAACAACACCCCACTGCACATAGCGGCCCAGAACAACTGCCCCGGGATCATGAACGCCCTCATCGAAGCGGGGGCCCACATGGATGCCACCAATGCCTTCAAGAAGACTGCCTACGAGCTGCTGGATGAAAAGCTGCTGGCCAAGAGCACCATTCAGCCCTTCAACTATGTCACCCTGCAGTGCCTTGCAGCCCGCGCCCTGGACAAGAACAAGATCCCCTACAAGGGCTTCATCCCCGAGGAGCTGGAGGCCTTCATCGAGCTACACTGACGTGGTTCGGAGAGAGGAGAATCCGGGAGGGGCGGAGCCTAGGCGTGCTCTCACCCTCTCTTCGTGAGCCCTTGGGTGGCGTGACATAGAAGGGCTGTCTAGCCTCCGCGGCCCCGTCACCTCTGCGGGGAAGGGAAAGGAACTAGCAGGTTGTTGGTGCTCACAGCCTTCAGGATCGTGTGCTTAAGGAGCTGTTTTTGGCCAGGAGCCCACGGGCCAGCCTTTCATCCGGAGAAGATGCACACCCTTCCTGGCGTTCCATCTGCCTGGGTTCCAGAGGATTTCGCCTCCTTGCCTGGAGGCAGAGGAATTGAAGCTTTTGCCTTCTTTCTCTCTCAGCAACAGGAAGAAGCTGAGAATGGGCTCCATGCTTCTCTGCCCCTACATTGCCAGAAAAACCCAGCCGCCAAATGCAGCGTCGGGACCGGGGGTTCCTGAGGTCGAAAGTTGGAGACTTGAGAAGCAAGACCGACTCCATTCTTCCAGCAGCACACTTGCACCCCGCTCCCTGCTGCGCCACCATGACCGTGGCCCGTGAGCCCGTGGGCTGGGCTCTCTGCCCTGGGCAGCCTGCTCCTCGCATTGCTTTCGTTGGTTTGGTGTTCTGTTGATTCATGAGTGGGCAGGTTACACGTGGGGCACAGGAGTCCCGAGGTTTCGCTGCCATATATTTCTTTCTTTTTTAAAGAATGTTTTGTCAGATTTAAGAAGTTAATTTCACACAGGGAGGTTTCCGTCGTGCCTGAGATGGCAAGGCTATCAGGAGTGAGCTTTACGGTGTGGAGAATTTGGTGAGGCAGGTAGAAGCCCCCGGCATTGGGCCCGAAAGTGAGAGTGACTACTTTTTTTTTTTTTTTTTTCTTAAACTTCACTCATTTGCCTTCTACTTGGGCTTCCCGATGTTCTCATTAGCAAGAGAAGCATTTTCTAAATGCTAAGGGAACTGGTGTGGTGTCTCTCCCCCACCCAGTGAGAACTAGTGTGGCTGGCTTGGGTGCGGTTCTCACAATTACTGAGTCCAAAAACGGCAGGCCGCCTCAGCCTCAAAGATCCTGAGTGGTGGGCAGCCCAGCGGCTCTAGCCCCCCCCCCTTTTCTTTAAGCTGCTTGAAAGCCTGGATCCAGGCGTTCCCGAGCAGATTCCGAGTACGCTGCTGAGTCAGCCAGGTAAGACAGTGAATGTCCACAAGTTGCCAACTACAGAAGCTTGGTTCCCCATCCCTCAGGGTCTCACGTGCCTCTGCTGGAGAAACTGCTGCCTCGAGATCTCGTGATCTCTCTGGAGCGGCCCTGCACACGCGCCGGCAGCCAGCCGCAGAGCAGGGGACAGTAGAAGGGGACAGAAGCAGCTGCCCCCGCCCAGGAGAGGGGCGTCCTCCCCCACCCCCTGCACCTTTCCCGCAGCCTCGGCGGGCGGCAGCAACATGGCCCCATGCGGGGCCCCTGGGTGTCCCTCCCCTCCGAGGAAACTCAGCCTCGTTTGGATTTGCAGTGTTAGTTAGGACATTATTTATTTACAAGGCCAGGCTTGACCTCCTGTCGAGGCAGGAAACAGTCACTGTCCCTTGAAGGCACGGAATAAAGCAATGAGGCAGTTTACGTTGTGAGTCTCTGCGCTGACGCTCAAGCCCTCCGACGGGGCCATCGGCAGCTGCTGAGCACAGAGGCCCGTGGTGTGGGTCCGTGGAGACCCCAGCCCCCAGGCCACCGTCTCTCACTGGGGGAGTTCCTGGGGGTGTCCTGGAGCTGCCCTGTGTCAGGTTTCCCCAGGGGAGTGGCCTGATCTGCGCAGGGAGTGGGGGGAAGACAGGAAAGCCAGTGGCCTACTCCAAACCCCTGCTTTGTGGTAGGGTTGCCACAGAAGAGGTGGCGTGGCCCTCCTGAGATGGGGTGGGGCAAGAGGCTGTGGGTGACCTCGGCGGGCTTCCTGGAGCCGTTCCGTCTGGGGAGGAAGTTCTGGTTCTCTCCAGTTAGCCCGGCCCAAGCCCTGCTGTGTCCTCAGGCCGGGGTTGGGCGGGGGGGCGCGGGGGGGCGCGGGGGGAACCCCCCGCATGACTGGGGGAGGCCGGGCCTCCAGCAGCGTGTCGGGCAGGGGGCTGCTGCTGGTCTCCTGGCCTCACTGGGGCGTCCGCCCGCTCCTCTGTAGTGTGAACACATCGTTGCCTTGAAGGAGTGGGCATTAAATCGGTAGGTGCCCAAGAGTGGCCTCAGGAGACACAACACTGGCCAGAGCGTTTATTGGGCCCTTGCTGTATGCCAGGCTCCGTCCTACGTGCCTCCGTCCGACCTTCACGGCAGCTCGGGGAAGTAGGTGGTGGTCTCCCTGTCTCCCAAGTGGGGGAAGCCGGGTACGGCGTGTCTGAAGACTCGCCACTAAGAATTGTGATTTCAGCCCCAGTCTCCCGAAGGCCATTCAGAGTTCAACTGAGCGGTGATCCCGCTGCGCCAAACAGCAGCAGAGGCTCTGGTTCCTGGGGGCGAGGATGTGTCCCCCAGGTGGTGACCTGCAGGATGCAGGGCATCTCTCTGCCAGCTGGGGTCAGAGCTCCCCCACCCCTGGCCCCAACCAGTCACAGTGGGCTGGGAGCACGGTGTGCGCACTGCTCCACCCTGTGTCCCCAAACTTCTGCAGTCTGAGTGAAGGTGGGGTTGTGTGAAACGCAGGGACAGGTGCCACGGCTCCCTAAGGCCACACAACAGGCGTGGTGACAAGTCCCTGGCAGGTGAGCCGACAAGCTGAGCGGGCTGGGAGCCCAGGGTGGAGGTGTTGAATGCATGCAGCCCCGCACCCGTGGGAGCCGCTGCCCGTCCTCCCTGAGCTGGGATCAGTGCCTCCCGTTCTGCCCACTTGGCTGGCTGCTCAGTGTGTCCCTGTCTCCGACCTCCCAGAGCCCTGTGTGGTGTTGGTCATGGCTGGGTCCTGGGAGCCCATGTGCCGAGGGAGTGGATGGGTGGGTGAATTCATGGGCGAGTGTCTCCCACCTTGGGGAGTCCAGGGCCTCCAGCTTGGGCCCCGCATGCCTGGGGCCCGCCACCCCCACAGGATTCCATTACTGTCATCTGAGCGGTGTTTACAGGGAGGGGAGCAGAGTGTCCTGGCCCAGGGTTAAAGATAGCATGGCTCTAAATCACGTCACAGGCTGGAAAGGGGAGGTGACCAGTCCCCGGGAGCACGAGCACTCGGGGCCGGCACAGCAGGGCGCTGACTCTGTCCCTGGAGCGAGTGGGTGTGGATTCCTGCAGGAGGCTCGGCAGGGACTGGACAAGGAGGCCGTTCCACTGAGCAGTTGCCGTGGGCGTTAGGCAACACCCAGCCCCAATCCGGGCGCCACCACCACCACCCCTGCGGAGGGAGGCAGTGGTCCCTCCCGGCCCCCCGGCCCCTGTGCCTCCTGTAGGTTGCAGGAGAGACGTTGAACCTGCCTTGGATGGGACGTCTGAGACTCCCCAGTGCAACCTCTCCCCCTGCCCAATGCCTTAGTGTCCTCTACCAGAAGCTCATCAGTGATTATGACCCGATGTCCCCTCCTCCATGAAGCCTTCCCTATCATTGAAAGCATCTCAGCCATTCACGTCCCCCCTTCGGTATTTCCTTCTCAGCCAGCACGTAACTTTGGCTCCTGAGATGATCCCGATTCTTTTCTTCATTTGCTTCCTTATTTGTTCCTTGTGTCCCCTTCCCTAGAATGTCACCTGCACCAGCTCGTTCCCTGTTGTGTCCCTGCCTAGAAGAGGGTCTGGCACATGGTGGTTTGCTGAATGAATAATGAATAAATGAATTCACAAGGAGGCCCGTGTGGCCCTATGGAGTGAGGGAGGAAGGAGCTGGGGGAGCTAGGGGAGCTCAGGCAGGCGGCGCAGGGTGAGCGGTCTGCGCTTCACCCTCAGGGCAAGGAGAGATGTGCCTGGTTTGAAGCTTGGAGGTCACCGGCTGCAGCTGCAGAAACAGGCTGGAGGGGGGCTGCACCGGGGTCTAAGTGTTACCTCAAGAAGCTGGAAGTATGAGTGCGAATTAAACCCCGAGTATGTGGAAGCCAGGAAGGAAAACAGAGTGGAAATCAGGGAAACAGAAATGCCCAAACAAGGGATGCCCGGCGGGCTTGGTCAGAGGAGTGAGCGCCTGTTGTTCTCAGGTCATGCGTTTGAGCCCCACGTTGGGCATAGAAATTCCTTAAATAAAACTTAAAAAAATTAAAAATTAAAAAAGATGCACAAACGATAGAGAAAAATCAATGAACCCAAAAGCTGGTTCTTCTAAAAGTTAAATGAAATTGACACAGTGAGCACCAAGTAATGCCTAGAAGTAAGTGTCGAATCACCAGATTGTACACCAGAAACGAATCATCACTGTATTAACACTGGAATTAAAAACATTAATAACAAAATATTTTATCAGGAACAAAAGTTAAATGCAATTAAATGAAACACGTGTGGCAGGGGTGGTTCTGGCTTCAGCCCTCGGGCCACAAACCCACCATCAAAGCTCTGATGGGGTCCAGTTTTCCTCATTCAGAGAATGAGCATGCTCACTGGGCCATGTGGAGTGGTGGTCAGGACAGCAGCCACGTGGCCTCGGGAATGTCACCGCCCCTCCCTGTGCCTCAGTGTCCTCATCTGTAATTTGGGGTGAACAGCAGCAGCTACCTGCAATGTGGCAGGAAGGACTGAGGCTGTCAGTGAAAATGTCCTGGGGCACAGGAGACGCACAAAGCCTCCTGGTCACAGGGCGTCCGCTGTCTGCACGCCCACTTACACGTCTGCTATGGATGAGCTTCGAAAGCTTCACATTACTTGTGTATTTATTCGAATATGTCTTAGGGAGCAAAGCTTAGCTAGGCTCCCCCACCGCACCCCCTGACAACATGTGAGTTTACAGGTGTTCATACTGCAAATGACCCACGTTTCAAAATAAAGATGAGTTTGTTACAAGTTTTTACTGAGAGAAAATTCACCATTCTTAAAGTGTGCAATTCCATGCCTTTTAGTATAGTCTCAAGGTTGTGCAACCATCACCACGATCTAATTCCAGGAGAAAAAAAAGTTGGGGGGGGAGTCAATTTTAAAGCCTGTTTAAAGAAAACTTACATGACTCGAAAATAGGAAGTAGGGCGCCTGGGTGGCTCAGTCGTTAAGCGCCTGGCTTCGGCTCAGGTCATGATCCCAGGGTCCTGGAATCGAGCCCCGCATCGGCGGGAAGCCTGCTTCTCCCTCTCCCACGCCCCCTGCTTGTGTTCCCTCTCTCGCTGTCTCTCTCTCTCTGTTGAAAAATAAAATCTTAAAAAAAAAAATTTTTTTTTTAAAGAAAGGCAGTAAAGAAGAGGGCAGAAGGCCAGCAAAGCTCCTGAGGACAGGAGACAGGTGAGCAAGGCTGGGGAACGGGCGGGGCGGTGTCCGAGTTCATCATGGCCCCGCGTGACGGCAAGGCTCTGAGAGCCAGCGAGGGGTGGGCGGGCACGCGGCGCCACCCCAGCCTGCCCGCCGCCGGTGCTCAGGTGCCTGAAGAGAAGGGGGTTGGGGTTCACAGGGTGGGGACTGGCACAGAGCCCGATAGAGGGTCTGAGGAACCCCAGGGGAGCATCAGGGAAGACAGGAGGTTGGTCCAGGCCCCCCTGAGAGGTCAGGAAGCTCCTTTTCTTGGGAAGAGAACAATTTTTTAAACTTCCCTTGGACATTGGAAACCCCGGAGCGCCCCAGGGCTATAAAAAGGCTGTATCCCCTGACCAGGCTAAAAATAAAAGATCCCCGCCCAGAAGCACTCGGGGTGGGAGGGGGCACCGTGTGGGCCCGGTTGGGATGGAACTTGCGGTGTAAGTTAAAGCAGGTGTCCACCCTCTCTGGGCTGTGGTCCCCAGCAACATTAGACTGGACAATTTCCAAAGCCCCAGTTAATGGGGATATTTATGCGGCGGCTGTTGTTATTTGCAGAGGCTCTAAGCGGAGAAAGGGGGCTGCTGGTATGATCTGGAACTTGGCACTCTCTGCGGGTTCTCTGCTCCTCCAGCCTCTCTCCAGCCCCAGGCAGGGGAGAAGCTCGAATCGCTGTCCCATGGCGACCCCTGGTGGCGCAGAATACTCACTGCAGCACCTTCTGGGTCTCCACAAATAAAGGCTGCATCCTGTTCTGGGGGAAGGTGGAGGGGGCACACTCATGACACAGGTGCTCAGATCGACCACACTGGCTCCTCCCCAGCCTTCAGGGGCGCCAAGCTACCTCCCACCATGGGGTCTTCGCATGAGCTGTACCTTCCACCTGCAGGAGCCTTTCCTTCTTGGAATGCCTCCTCCAGGAAGCCTCCCATGACTGCCCCCAGCCCCAGGGCCCCCACAGTGGCCTCTGCATCCCCCCATCACACCCAGGACCACCCCGGCTGCAACCACCTGGTGGTGTGTCGTCTCCCCCACAGAGCTATGAGCCCCATGAGGTCTGCTTTAGTCAACACTGTCCACCAAATCTGAAACCCTCCCTGGCATACACTAGGTGCTCAATACATACTGTTCAGTGAACGGATGACAAAACGAATGGACAGGATATTCACCAGCAGGCAGGAGGGAAACAGAACAAAGAGGTTATTTTATTTTATTTTTTTTAAGATTTTATTTATTTGAGAGAGAGAGAATGAGAGAGCACGAGAGGGAAGAGGGTCAGAGGGAGAAGCAGACTCCCCACTGAGCAGGGAGCCCGATGCGGGACTCGATCCCGGGACTCCAGGATCATGACCTGAGCCGAAGGCAGTCGCCTAACCAACTGAGCCACTCAGGCGCCCCCAAAGAGGTTATTTTAAAGATAAAAAGATGTGCCCATTAATTCAAAGTCATTTATTAAGCACCTGCTGTGTGCCAGGTACTGGGGTCCAGCAGTGAAATCAACAGATAAAATTCCCATCCTCTTGGGAAGGCAGATGATAAACAATGTGCTCAGTGAATAAGTGACTTACTATTTTTGTCTAAAAGTGCTAAGCATCAGGGAGCAATAGAACGGGGTGGGGAGGTGGATGAGGTTGTAAATGATTTTAAGTGGGGTAATCAGAGAAGTCCCCATTGAGAGGATGACATTTGAGCAAAAATCTGCAGGAGGTGAGGAGGGGGCTATGTCGGCATCTGGAGGAAGGGCATTCCAAGGAGAGGGAACAGCTGTGTAAATGTCCTGGGGCAGAACCACATCTGTGTGTTGAAGCCCATGTGGCTCGTACAGACTAGATGGGGGGAAGAGGGAGAGGAGAGGAGGGCAGGTCGCGCGGGGCCTTGGGGGCCGCGGGGAGGACCCGGGCTTTTACCCCCAAGGCGGTGGAGCCCTGGAGGACTGAGGGCAGAGGAGGTGCTCGCGCGCGCCCTCTGGTGGGCCACCCAGATTGTGCCGGAGAGGCAGAAGATTTACAAGATTCAAAGTCCCTCAAGTTCTGCCCAGGCTCGGTGGCAGCGACGCATGCACTGGGTGACACTGGGCAATGCATTACCGTCTCTGGGCCCAGAGAGCGGGAGGACATTTGTAGAAGATCTAATCATCTCAGAAAGACATCATTCCTAACAGGGACGCAGTTATTAACCTCTGAAAACAAATCATCTGTTATTGATTCATGTTTCCGAGTTCTTAAAGAAGGGGAAATTTTCAAAAAAATTCCCCCCTATTTTTCCTTAAGGCTGTTTGTCCCTAGCGGGGATAGGGGGTTTCCCAGGAAACACCCCAGGCCTGGTGGCCACTGGGGGCGCACTGGCCTTGGAGCGGTGGCGGCCACCAGGGGGCGCCAGGGCAACAGGACGTGTGGCTGAGCCCCCAGCTCTGGCAAAGCGCAGCTCTGTCTGGAGCTGTCCTAGCTCACACTCTCGCCTCCGGGCCTTCGCCAGTGCTCTGTGCACCTCCAGGAGCTCTCTTCCCAGCCCATGGCTCATTCCACCATACGCCTCAAGTCTCAGCTTACTTCCTCCTTCCAGAAGCTTCTCTGAATCCCCGCCGGCGGGTCAGGAGTCCCCTTTGGGCCTCCACAGACCCCTACACTTCTCCATCACAGGCCTGATTCCCCTGGTCACTGTCTCTGTCTCTGGCAGCTGACCGTGAGCTCTGAGAGAACAGGACGGTGTTGTCTCAGGTCACCTTGGGGGTATGGTGACCACTCAGTCGCCACTGTGCCCACAGGTGCCTGCACCCAGTAGGAGCTCAATAAATGTTGGTTGGATAAGTAGATGGATGAATCACATCCTCTCCACCCACTGCCCAGGGAACTCCATAGGGGTCAGGGATAGTGCCCCAGACGGACCTGCACACAGCAGGTGCTCCACATATTGTTCCTCAAAAGGATTCACTTACTGAGCAACTACCGTGTGCTGCGCACTGAAGACACTGCAGTGACCCAGACAGATCCAGGAGCCAGGAAAGGAACAAGACTATTTCACAGAATAAAAAACAAAAACAAAAACAAAAAACAATGGACGTAATGAAGGAGCAGTCTCACGATCTCCGTATGAGCTAGAACCCAATAGAGACACCTGGCTCCTTCTTCAGCCCCCAAAGGCTACTGTGTGCTGTGTGACCTTGGATAAGTGACTTCCCCTCTCTGGGCCTTAGTGTCTTCATCTGTAAACTGGGGACAAGGGTAGTCTCCAGCTCCTGGGCTGCTGGGAGGATGAAACAAGCTCAGCCAGCATGTAAAAGCCTCCGCCCAGGGCTTTCAAAATGCTTGTCCTTTAAGTGTGCTGGAGTGACACGGGGACGTGCCAAGTATTGGAGCTCCAGACCTGAAGTCACTAGGACCGAGTACGGATGGGAAAGATGAGGTCCAGGAAAGGGCTGTGACTTGTTCCAAGTCTCACAATGTCTCAGGGATGAAACAAAGACTCACGCTCTGAATGTGCCCACTTGTCCCTCCTCTGCCTCCACCTGGGTCCGGCCCTCGTCACGGCTGGCCTGGATCTGCTCTGTTGCCACTGCTCTGGTCCCAGGCTCAGGGCTGCGCCCCGCCCCCCCAACTTCCTGACCTGTCCTTCCCAGAGCAGCCACCAGAGGGCGCCCGTGAGCACTTGAGTCCGGTCCTGCCCTCCTCTGCCCGCAGCCTTGCAGGGCTCCCACCTCCCTGAGGGAAAAGCCCAAGTCCTCCCCGAAGCCCCCAGGGCCCAGCAGGAACCTGCTACCGTCCTCTCCCTGTCCTCCTCTCCTCCCTCCCTCCCCTTCGCTCATTCTGCTCCAGCCACACAGGCGTCCTTGCTGTTCCTCCAACATGCCAGGCAGGGCCCTGCCCCAGGACCTTTGCCCCCGAGCTGTTTCCTCTGCCCAGAAAATCACCCCAGTCCTCAAGCTCTTCTCATCATGGCGGGCTCCTCTTCCTATGGGGCTTGGCTCTAACACCACCTCCTCAGAGAGGCCCTCCCTGGCCACTCGGGCCAAAGTTTTCCCTCCTGGGACACCCCCAACTCTGTTCATTTCTTCTGATAGCCCTTCACTTTCTGAAATTATCTCACTTCCTGTGATGACGCATCCGCTGTCCCCTCTCCTCCGCCTCCGACTGAAAGGAGAGCAAGGGATAGATTGCGACTGCCTTTGCCCCTACTGCACTCCAGTGCCTGGGACAAACTGGGTACACAGTAGGCGCTCAATAAATGTTGTTCACATGAACGAATGGTCTGTTCACCGCAATCGTCCAGTTATTTGCAGCTAGCTCTCGCCTCCATGAACAGAAACCGTCCGTCCACGAACCCCGCCCACCTCGGCCCACCCTGGAAGCTGGTCTCCCGGACTCCTCCCCAGGTTTCACTTCAGTGCTGCGGAGGCTTCAGGAAGCTGAGCCCCAACAAAATCTGAGTCAGCGACTAAAATTACCAGTGGTATCTGACGCCCTCAGTGAGTCAGCCAGGCCCGCCCTCCGGGGCCCCAGGAAACGGAGGAAAAGGGCTTGCAAAGTTAATGTTTGAGCCGGGCGGTTGGGTGGGAGGGGCTAGCGGCTTCCTGGCTCCGCCGGCTGGAGTTGGCCCTTCCGTCACTTCCTCCCTTGGAAATTACAATTCCTCCACTTCTGACCGGTGTGACCGTGCAGACCCAGATTCACCTCTCTGAGCCTGTTTTCCCTATCTGTAAAATGAGCCCAACAATATAAGCTTCTACTCTGAGGGCGGTCAATTTTGGGGATTAAAATAAGTTCAGGAGCGCCAGGCTGGCTCAGTGGGTGGAGCATGTGACTCTTGATCTCAGGGTCCTGAGTTCGAGCCCCACCTTGGGCACAGAGATTACTTTTAAAAAATAAAAATAAAATCGAATACGTTTAGATCTTTAAAGCCTGTGCAATCCGTAAATGTGAGTGCCCAAGTGTTAATTCTATTCTTTCTCAAAGGTCTGTGACCCTGAAAAAAGATTAACCCCCTCCTCTCCGGCTGGCGGTTAATGAGCACTTACACTGCAAGGTTCAGTGTC
Source organism: Zalophus californianus (assembly GCF_009762305.2). NCBI lineage: Eukaryota > Metazoa > Chordata > Mammalia > Carnivora > Otariidae > Zalophus > Zalophus californianus. Next base: position 3,522,884 of record NC_045595.1, read on the forward strand.
TCACACAGGATCTGCTGACAACCTTGAAACATCAAACCCACTTCTCAAACGAGAACTCGAGGCTCGGAGAGCCAAAGGCCCTTGCCCAAGATCACATGGTCGGATCTGAGTCCAGCAAGGTGGGGAGTGGGGGACACGACACATCAAGGCAGGAACCTTTGGCAAAAAAAAGGGGGGGCTACAGCAGTAAGTGCTAAATGTCCCCCCGCGTCTTTTCTCTCCATGTTCTCTGGTATTAGAACCAAAACTTTTAGCAAAGCCCACGGCCCAAAAGACTACATTTCCCAAGGTCCCTTGCAGCCGATGGACCACGTGACTAGGTTCTGGCCAATGAAATGCGAGAAACTGCGCAAACCGTTCGGTCCATGCCTCACACTGGGAGAAGCGAGCTCCTCCCTTCCGGTTCCCTTTTTGGGTACAGTTCAAGTCTCCCAGAGGAGAACCGCACCGCGGAAACATTCAATAAATATTTATTATACTTAAAACACGGTACCCACATCCCCCAGCCCACTAGCCCCACCACCACCCAGGTGAGAATTTGTAAATGCCACACCCAAGTCTGGCCACCCTGCGCGCCAGGGAGTCGTCGGGGCCCATTTTGCACCGTTTCCGGAGAGCGGCCGACGACGTCACGCTCCTCTGCCCCCCCTGGAAGCGGTGGGGGGCGTCCCTAAGGTCCGGGTCCTCGGGCCCAGCCCCTCGGTCACTCTGCTCCTTGCGTCTTGTCCTCGGGCGCCTGGGTCCCTCTCTGGTTCCACATGTGGTTGTTGAGGCCCAGCTGCACCATCTGGGCGTGGTGGATGATGAGGGGCTGCGGCCCGGGGCTCTGAGGGGGCGCCGGGCCGGCCTGCGGGAAGGCGGGGGGCGGCGGGAAGGCGGGCGCGGGCGAGCCGGCCAGCCACGGAGCCTCAGGGGGCGGCTGATGGCCCGGCCAGGAGGGAAAGGGCCGGGGGGCGCCCAGAGGCCCCGGGCCCCCGGGGGGCACCTGAGTCCCAAATGGCATGTGGCTCCCGAAGGCCGCCCGGAGTGTCTCCATCTGCGCCTGCCAGGACAAGCAGTTCTGGACGTCGGCCGAGTAGGCCGCGTTCAGTGCCGCTACCCGCTGCCGCTCGCCCTCCAGGTGCCGGCGCTGCTCTTGCAGGGCCCGCACGTCCTGTTCCTTCCTCCAGTGGGCCTTGCGGGCTCGTAGCGTCTGCGGCTTGAAGGTGTTGGTCACCCTCCTGGCGAAGATCCGGGAGTGCTCGACCAGCCACACCAGGCCGATGAGCAGGCTGGACGTGTGGGAGCTGAGCTGGGCCTGGGAGCTCTCCAGGGGCAGGAAGGGGATCACGCAGTCTTGCCACCCGGGCCGCGTGAGGCTGCTCATCAGCGAATGGCCCGCCTGGTGCTGGCCCAGGTGGCAGTCGAAGTTGGGGGTGAGCAGCAGGATGGTGAAGGCCGAGTGTTCGATGGCGTCTTGTAGGCAGCGCAGCTCGCCCCGCCCGGGCACCTGGAAATCCTCACAGAAGGTGGCCCCATCAGGGACCCCCAGGGCCTCGAGCCTCTCCCGGACCCGCAGGGCAATGTGTTCATCCGCCGCAACGTGCAGGATCACAAAGTTATAGAATTTCTGCTCTGACTCCAACTCGGGAGAAGGGGGGCATGGGCTGGAGGAGGCCAGGCCAGTGGAAGAAGGGGTCGATGATGCAGGGCAGGGAGGGGACGTCCTCAGGGCTGAGGGCGCAGGTGGGCATGGGCTGGCCACCTGGGAAGTGATATCTTCTCCAGGAAGTGGGAGTGGGGGCTGGTCCTTGTCAGGGCAAGTGTTTCTGGAGGGCAAGGAGAGAGATTTGGGGGCTGCCAACACTTCTGTGCACTCCACCGGGTAGTGGGTGCTGATTTCCAGAGCTTTGGGGGGGTCGGGCTGGCCAGGGCTTGCATCTGGGACCAGCTCAGTAAGCCTAGGGGCTGAGCTGTTTGGTAGCGTCCGGGAGCTGGCAGTCTCCCCCGATGAGGGGCTGGCAGTCTCCCCCGATGGGGGACGGGCAGCCTCCCCCGATGGGGGGCTGGCACTCTCCCCGGATGAGGGGCTAGCCACCTCTCCTGATGAGGGGCTGACAGTCTCCCCCAGTGGGGGGCTGGCAGTCTCCATCGATGGGGGGCTGACAGTCGCTTCCGAAGGTGGCCAGCTCACCTCCTCAGGCTCCTGGCAGCCCGTGGGGGCAGGCTCAGGCACCGGGCTGGCTTGGGGCTTGTCACACAGCTTGCTGGGCCCGTGGCAGCTGCAGTGATGGCTGAGAAAGGGCATGGTGGGCGACTGGCTGATTTCCAGATTGCTGGCCAGGGAGGCGGGGCTGCCGGTGGATCTCAGGGAACACCCTCTGCTCCAGTCCGGAAGGTGCCTGATGGGCTGAGGAAGGCTGTGAGTGCCTGAGGGTGACACTGAGGATGGTGGCAGGCAGCCCTGATCAGAGTGAAGGGGCTGGAAGCTCCCTGGGTCCCTGACGATACCCCACCCACAGCGGTCCTGGGCCTCTCCCTGGAGCTCTGTGAGCCGGTGGTCATCCCTGGAGCTGAACGTATGGAGGGCAGCCTGGTAGGCCATGTCCCGCATAGTGACCGGGCACAGCTTCTCCTCAGCGAGCAGGTGGAATACCCGGGCAACTGCCCAGGACAAGTCTGGGGGCTCCTCTGGGGCCTCGGCACTGTCCATGCCGGCCCACTGGCGGGCCACAAGCCGGGCCACCGCATCCGCCTTCAGCGCTTCCAGGGAGATCCTGGCCTCGGTCTCCTGGCCCAACTTCAGGAGCACCATGGCGTGCAGGAGGTCCGCCCCCCGGCAGCCTGGGCGCAGGGTCTTCAGCTTGTGCTTAAGATGCAAGAGCTTGCCCTCACCTGCGGCACCTAGAATGTCAAAGGCGCTGGAGAGCGACAGACCCGTGCAGGCCATGGGCATAGGTGAGTGCGGCCGTGGGCAGCAGAAGCACTGGGTGGTGGAGGCATGTTCCACACCACCTGCCTTCCTGCATGCTCACCTACGTGCTCACCATTCCGAGTCTCATGGGGGACACTGCAGTAGACCTGTGAAGCAAGAGAGACACAGTCACTTCCAGAGAGGGGATAGCTCTGGGAGGTGGCCCAGACACCCCCACCTGCCCACTTTCCAGTGCCACCACCACCTATCAGGGTGACCTGGGGAAAGGTGTGTCACCTCCCCCTGCCTCCATTTCCTCCTCTGCAAGATGAGAGCAGCCAACACTTGCCTGGTGTCACCCAAAAGGTAGACCCTACTATTTTCCCCGTTTGCATGTGAAAAAAAGCATGCCAGAAAAGGGAAGTCACTTGCCCAAAGTCACACAGCCCGTGGGTGACAGCTGGGATCTGAATCCATGAAATCTGGCTTCAGAGGCTGAGTGCCCAACCACAAAACTATACTGCCTATTGGGAATAATAATAAGCTCACTTGTGGGATTGTTTCAGGGAATTGTGCTGCCTTCACATAGGGAAAGTTCTGAGCCTGATGACCAGAAGTCAGTAGGCAGAGGGAACATCCTGGCCTCCTGGCAACTCCGGCCCCGGTCGAGCCTTCAGGTGAGGCAGCCGCCAGCCAACAGCTTAACCGCGACCCCGAGAGAGCTTCTAAGCCAGAGCCACCCAACTCATCTTCCTCCAGATTCCTGACACCCAGGAACTGTCTGAGATGATACATGTTTGTGGTTTTTAAACCACGACGTCCTGGGGTCATTTACACTACACAGCTATAGGGGCTCCAGGTAGTGATGTTAGCGTGAGGAACAATTGCTGGGAGCCAGCTCCAGGCCTGATGGTGCTGCCAAGCCATTTGGAGACTATTCCTTGCTCTCCATGTCTCAACAAATGCCAAGCTGGTTCCTACCTCGGGCTCCTTGCAAGTGCTGTTCCCTCTGCTTGGAGTGCTCCTTCCTCAGACCTTTGCCTGAGGGACGCTAGTCTCATCATTCAGCTCTCAGGCACAATGGCGCCATCTCCGCAGCCCTGCACGACGCCGCTGTCCTTCCCAGTCTGTCTCTCCCACGTCACCTTGTTCCCCCCAGCATGTCACTGGGTGAACTTTTCTTGTGTGTTAGACTTTTTGCATTTGCTGTCTGCCTCCTGGCACCCGTGGATGGGGCTGAGCCTCTCCTAACCCTGCTGGGTTGCTGAACCACAGAGTGGGGACCTAACCTTGTGGAATGAATGAATGCGGCTAGAACTCATATCCTCCCAATGCTGTGGATGAAAAAAACAGGCACAGAAAAAGGCCTTTCGGGGCACCTGGGTGGCTCAGTTGGTTAAGTGTCTGTCTTCGGCTCAGGTCATGATCCCAGGGTCCTGGGACCGAGTCCCGCATCGGGCTCCCTGCTCAGCAGGGAGCCTGCTTCTCCCTCTCCCACTCCCCCAGCTTGTGTTCCCTCTCTCGCTCACTCTGTCCCTCAAATAAACAAATAAAATCTTAAAAAAAAAAAAAAGGCCCTTTCACAAGGGCACACAACAGGATGCTAGGGAGAGTATTCCAAATCCTATAACTGAGGTCACCAGGTGCTCAAAGCACATCATATTCAGACTTAGAAAACAAAAACAAAAACAAAAACAAAAACAAAAACCACCATTTCAGATCCATTCCAGGAGACTGAGAACACTTTATATGCCCTTCAGCTGGGCTGAGACTTCTGTCTGGTCTACCCTAGTGCCCACAACGACACCCCCAGAGCCTAGAGCAGTGCTTCTCAACCAAGAACACCTCTGACCACCAACCACCCCCACCCTTGGCAATGTCTGGGGACATCGATGGTTGTCACGACCGCAGGGAAAGGTGTGCCTGGCATCAAGTAGATGGGGGCCAAGGCTCACTCCCCCTCCCCTGAGCAGTGCCCAGGACAGCACCCCGACAGAGAATGACCCAGCCCCAAGTATTGCTCAGTGCTGACGTTGAGGATCCTGGTCTAGAGCAAAGGCTGACTCATGGATCACAGACCATGAATCACAGACCTCAGTGCAAAAATGATTCAGGATTTTTTTTTTTTAAATCCATTTTGAGTAGTTGTGAGCCACTGGGGCACCAGGGCCAAGGTCAAAGATTCTAGGAAGGTCAGATGCAGGCCAGAGAGAGCATGGGGAGAGCCAGCACTGGGGGCAGAAGTGCCGGGGGGACAGGACTGAGCTGACCCCGGGAGCAGGGCAGAAGAGAAGTGGCCAAGAAGGAGCAGAGGGGGTGGCGCTTGGGGGAAGGATGTAGAGAGGCAAGTGGCGGTCGGGCCGTTTCAGAAATACAAGTGGCCCAAGATGCTGACATGAAGACTTGGTTGGGGGTGAAATGGCACAGACCCCCCCCCCCCGCCTCCAAATGCAGCTGTCTTCCTCCTGTGGAGGACAGACAACCAACAAATGAGTGACATTCACAGCACATCAGCTGGGAATAAATGTTACGGAGAAACATGGGGAGGGAAGGAGGGTCATAAACCCCAAGAATCAGGGGTGGGGTGTTCACAGTTTTAAACAATGTGGTTCAAGAAGGCCTTGATGACAAGAGAGATTTCAACAGGACATACAAATGTGACCCAGGGGGACACCTGAGGGAAGAGAGTTCTAGACAGAGGGAACAGCATGAGCAAAGGCCCTGGGGCAGGACCAGCCCAGAGTGATGGAGGAGCAGCGAGGATGCCCGCTTGGCCGAGTGAGTGAGGGGGAGAGAGGGAGGAGGGGAGGGCAGGGAGGGGACCCGGTGGGTCCTGCAGGGCTGTGCGGGCCATTGGGGGAGGACTTGGGCTTTCACACGGAGGGAGGTGGGATCTGGAAATTTTGAACCACCTTAGACTTGTCTAGATGTGGTGGCTGTGACTTGTGTGTATTGCCATGAGGAGAAACAGCTCCGCAGGACCACATCAGCTAATACTTCAAGAGAAGCCAGAAATGCAGAGTTTCAGGAAACTGCTAAATTTGCCAAGCTGGCAATCAATGCAAATAACTTTTTTTTTTAAAAGATTTATTTAGGGCGCCTGGGTGGCTCAGTTGGTTAAGCGACTGCCTTCGGCTCGGGTCATGATCCTGGAGTCCCGGGATCGAGTCCCACATCAGGCTCCCCGCTCGGCGGGGAGTCTGCTTCTCCCTCTGACCTTCTTCCCTCTCGTGCTCTCTCTCTACCATTCTCTCTCTCTCAATAAATAAATAAATAACAATCTTTATTAACAAAAGATTTATTTATTTGGGAAAGAAAGAGAGAGCACCTGAGCAGGGGGAGGGGCAGAGGGAAAGGAGAGAGAACCTCAAGCAGACTCCACGCTGAGTGCAGAGCCCCACGCGGGGCTCGATCTCATGACCCTGAGACCACAACCTGAGCCGAAACCAAAAGTCAGACGCTCAATCAACTGTGCCACCTAGGCACCCCTCAAATATTTTTAAGAGACCTTGTGAGCTTAAAGAAGAAGAAGAAGAAGAAAAAGGTGGGCCAATATGCAATCTGTGGAGTAAAAACTCCAAACATATTTGTTACGTGATAAGTAATGAAGTGTGTAAGAAAGAGGAAGGGAAACATTCATTCAAGGAGCAATTTTCCAGCATCTGCCAAGTATTGGGCACCACTGAACATACCAGGACAGAGAAAGAAAACAGAAACAGACTCTTTCCTCTTAGAGCTAACAGTCCAATGGGCATGATATTTATATATAATATGTATATATAATATATACATAATAGGGCAATAACGTGGGTATGCATATCTATAATATATAACCTAGTGGATCCCCTTAATTGAGGACTTACTCTAGGCCATTGGTCTTCTTGCTGTTCTTCAAAATCTCCAGGCACGGTCCTACCTCAGGGCCTTTATACTGGCTCTTCCCGCTGCCTGCAACGCTTTTGCCAGGTAAACCCGCAGCTCACTCCCTATCCTCCTGCAGATTTTTTTTTTTTAATCAAGATTGGCTTGATGATGGGGCGCCTGGTTGGCTCTATTGATAGAATATGTGACTCTTGATCTCCGGGTCGTGAGTTCAAGCCCCATGTTGGGTGTAGAGATTAGTTAAAAAAATAAATAAGCCACAACTGCACATAACTGCCTAGAACAGAGACCAATGACACTCAGGACACTGTGCATAACTGCCTTGGACAGAGGTCACTGGGCTGTTTTCGTGTTTTTTGGCACACAGCAGTGCATGGCCACTGTCCATTACTGAGGGGCCGCAGCAGTGACTGTGTGGCCCTTAGCGCTGAAAATATTCACTTCCTGGACCTTTACGGGAAACAGGCTTGATTTTTTTCCCATTTGGAGGGGCAAGCTTGACTAAGATGACACGGCGAGTGACAGCTATTTGGCATCCATGTACGTAACCACACAACCCAAAGCCTCTCTCTCAAGCCCATATAATTATTGTGAAGCATAACGGGCTGTTACTGGCTGAACTGTGTCCCCCTGAAGAATTCACAGGTTGGAGCCCTAACCCCCGGGACCTCAGAATGTGACGTGCATTTGGGAATAGAGTCTTTACAGGGGTGCTGAAGTTAAAATGATATCATTAGGGTGGGTCCTAACCCAGAGTGACTGGTGTCCTTGCAAGAAGAGGAGGGGAGGACACAGACGTGCACGGAGTCATGACCCGTGAGGACACGGCGTCCACACGCCCAGGAGAGACACCTTGGAAGGAACCAAACCTGTCCACGGCTTGATCTCAGACTGCCAGCCTCCTGAGCCCTGAGAAAATACATTTCTGGTGTGTAAGCCGTCCCGTCTGCATTTTAAGGCAGCAACGTGTGGCTACTGAGCATTAAAAATGTAGCCACTCCTTCTAAGGAGAAACCGAATTTTAAACTGGGTTCATTTTTAATTAATCGAAATTGAAATTGATAAGCCAAGGCAGCATGAAATATTCTCTCCCTGTTAAACACAGTCTTGTTCTAGAAAGGTCAGATTTCGCTCTGAAACTGATGAAAATACAGCGTGGTAAAATACACACCAGATTTTGAAGAATTAGCCCCCACACACAAAGATAGGCGAGATACCTCATTAGTAATGTTTGATATCGGTTACACGTTGGCTCTATTGTGATAGATACAATGTATCAAGAGAATGAATTTGACTTGTTTCACTTTTTCCTTTTGTTAACATAGCTGCTAGGAAGTGCAAAATGGCATAAGCACTGCACTTTATGTTTCTGTTGGACAGCAAAGAGTTTAGACGTTGGCACCACGACCCAGTAAGGTTGGGATCATCAGCATCTTTGACACTCGAAGTAGCCTAGGGTCACAGAGCTCCCAAGCAGCATGGCTACCTGGGGACTGGGACACAGGCTAATGCAGGACACACCTAAAGCAGGTGCAGGTGAGCATTAAGACTCAGAGATGGCGTGTAGCTCCTCCTAGCTATGATGTGAGCTCCCCACCAGCTGTGTAAGGGGATAAAAATGACATTCAAGATCAACTCCTGCACAACCCTCAAGTCTTTCTGAAATTAGCAAGATCGCTACTTGGAATATGGTCTGATATCCCCCTTCAACAGCAACGAGTCCCAGATCAACCATTCTTTCCACTTCCCGAGGACTCCTGGGAGCAGCTGTGTATACAACTTAAAAGAAGAAAAACTCAGATGTGTTGGCATGTGGCCTCCAAATTTTAACAGATAAAAAGGCACAGCGGATAAAATGTGCAGAAGCATAGCACCTGGGAGAGGGCGGGGGGGAGGGGGGCGCTGGACGCCATGTTCTGTTTTGTGCTGCGTTCTCTCTGAAAACTCATCAAGTTTGACTTTGGATTTGTGTCCTATACTGAATTCAGGTTTTACGTCAATAAATTAAAAGGAAAAAAAGTTGAGGGCGCCTGGGTGACTCAGTCGGTTGGAAGTCGGCCTGAAGGTCATGATTAGGTCATGATCCCGGGGATCAATCCTGACATAGGGCTCTCTGCCCAGTGGGGAGTCTGCTTCTCCCTCTCCCTCTGCCCGCCCCCCAGCTCATACTCTCTTTTGCTCTCTCAGATAAATACAGTCTTTAAAAAAATAAGAGGAAAAAAATTCTAAAAGAGTTCTCCAACTCCACCACCCGCAACAATGTAGTCAGCGAGAACATAGCAGTGGCTGTCCTTGTCTGAGGGCCAACGTCCGCCTCATCCATGTGACGCCCACCTGAAATGAGTCACCTCCAGGGCAAGAGAGAGCAGTTGGTAGGCAAAAAATGCCCTTGGGGTTCCAATCTCAGCTCCACCACTCCCAAGCTAGAAGGGCAGGCCATGTGTACACGGGTGCCTCAGTGTTCTCATCTCTGAAATGGGTGCAATGAGAAGGCCTATCTGCTAGCGTCAGCATGGATTGAAGAGGCTCACACATGTAAAACCGTTGGAGGGGTGCCTGGCACTCCATGGGTGCTCCGTGGGCGTGACTCCTGCCCCCTTCCAGCAGCCACCAGACTTGGAGGCCCCCCAGGGAAGGCTCAGGCTGTGAGCCAGGCTCAGAAGCAGCAAGACAGGACCACCCCCGCCTGCATTCCTGGAAAATATCAGAAGCCAAACAACCGTTTTCCACCTCCCCACCGACCTGCCTGAGCCCTGACAGTGGCTGCACCAGCTTTGCCCGACTCCCAGGACCGGCCCCCCAGTGTGTTCCGCATCCACCCTGCCCTGCCCAGCTCCCACCCCTACCTGCCACAAACCCGGCTCTCATTCCGCCCCACCCTCCACGGCCTCCAGGGCAGAGTCCACCGCGCACCCCACAGTGTGGACGCCTTGTGACGAAAGTACCAACAGGGGTGGGGGCCTCGCTCTGCCACCTGCCCACTTGTGGAGCCCACTTAGGTCAGTTTCTTCAGACCCAGAAAGTGGTCCTCCCCATGAGCAGGAGCTCAGTATAACAACATAATAACGCATAAGAATAAATAAATAAAATTGGGCAGAACTTATTTTTTTCTCTTCCTCTTCTTAAAACATGTTTAACCACATCTGGCTTATGCCCATTCCCCCCTCTCTCCTCTCCCACAGTCTCCAGTGTCTCTCCGTGCGTCGGGCAAATATTCATTGAGCATCTGCTATGTGTTAAGACCTGTTGTAGGTGCTGTTGCAGCCCAAGATGCACAGATCCCCTGCCCTCGCAGAGCTCACAGTCCAGTTGGGGGAAACCGATAATAGATGAGAGACTGATCCACTGCAGAGAATGAGAAGTTCATAAAGAAAATGAAACAGGGTGTGGTAGTGAGGAACCGGGGAAAGGCTACTGAGGAGCCAGGGAGGCCTCTGGGAGGAAGCGAATGGAAGCTGAGACCTGAAGGAGGGATGAGAGTGATTCAGGTGAAGACCTGGGGGAAGAAAGTTTCAGGCAGAAGGAATAGCCCGTGCAAACGTCCTGGCGTAGGACAGAGGCTGGCATGTGGGAGGAACAATGAGGAGCCCCGTGTGGCTGCAGCAAAGTGAGGAAAGGGGAGAGAGGGACAGGGGTTCAGGACGTGCGGTGGGAGCGGGGAGGTGAGAGCCCTGGAGGGCTGTGGGCAGAGGAGGGCGGGGCCTGACACGGGGGCTCAGGGGCGCCCTCTGGCGGCTGCTTCAGGGAGGACGGACGCGGGAGCAGGGGCAGGAGCCTGGGACCTGGGTGGTGACCACCTGCTCCGGCAAGCAGTGACCGGGGGCTGGACCAGGTGGGGATCTCAAGGAAGGTGGGGAATAGTTGGATTTGTGGATAATTTGGAGAAAGCGAGAGGATCAGTAGGAGGCAAGGAGGGCACCTAGGCTTTGGTCGCAAATACTTGGTTCAGAAAATGTGGAAGAGCCGGTTTGTGATTAGGGCGGAGAAATCAGAGGTGTCTCAGACACGACTCATTTGATGGGTCCTCCCTGCGGGCCCCTGTCCCCTCCCCGCCCTCACCTCCTCCCACTCCCCCTCGCTCCCTCCCCTCCAACCACACTGCTCCTTAAATATATCACACGTGATCCTGCCTCAGGGCCTTTGCATTGGCTGTTCCCTCAGCCTAGGGCACCCTTCCTCAGATGGCTGGCTCCTTTGAACCTCCTTTAGGTCTCAGCTCAAATGTCACTTCCTCATCAAGGTCAACCTTGGCCACCCTGCCTAAAACTGAAGCCCATTCCCACACACTCCTTGCTTTATTTTTCTCCTTCCAACTTCTCCTTACCTGACACTATAGGTTTCCCAACTTACTTTGTTGAGAATGCATCGCTTCCCACCTGAGTCAGCACTGCTAAAACAGGGATGTTCATTTGTCTTGTTCACAGCTGCATTAATGACTGGCACACGGGTGGTGCTTAATAAATACTGATCGACAGGATCAATCAATGAATGGACAGAACAGCACCTGGCACACAGTAAGCGCTCCATAAATGTTTCCTGCTGAATCCTCTCCCCAGCAAGACAAAAAGTCTAATCTGCTCCCACCAGGACTGGCACAGACTCGAGGCGCCGTTCAGTCCTTTTGGCTGATTAAGAAATATTACAAGACACGGAAGGCAAAACATAGCCAGACTGTCCCTGAAAAATATGCAGGAGACCGAAGGGACATTTGTTCACTACGTGTTTACTGAGCACCTACTATGCAGCGGGCACCGGATGAAGCACATGGCAACCTTGGAAGTTAGGACTATTTTGTGCACATCAGAAAGGGAGGCACAGAGAGGTAGAGCCACTTGCCCTGGGTCACACAGGTGGAAAGTGAGGGGGCAGGGATTTAAACCAGGCAGCCTGGCTCCAGGGCCCCCGCTCTTATTCACCGAGTACCGACTCTGTGGGGCCCCTTCCGGTGCCTGGATCTGAGGAATCCTCAAGCCAGGCCACCGGAGAAGCTGCTGGATGTCCACTCTATGCATCGGGCACACATCACCGTGACCATTCACGGTTTTGCTTATTGTCTTGACTGAGGACACTGTGAGGGCACTACTCTGCCCCTGGTTCTTCCTAAATGTTTGCTGAAAGATGGATGCGTGTCCCTATTCAGAGGAGGAAACAGAGGTCCAGGCAGGAGCCCCCTGAACCCACCTGCCCACCCCCACAGGCCAGAACCCACACCCCGACCTCCAGCTTGCCTGGGCGTCACAGCAGAGCCCCCTCCCCAACCTTCTACTTCAGCCACAGGGAAAGGGAAGAAACGGGGGGGTTGCCCTGAGGATCTCCTGGGGCCACCCAGATCTGAGTGGTGACGGCAGAGGCTCCTAGGTGGGTAACAACCAACCCCAAACCCCACCATAAGGGGTGGAGGTGTGAGGCCTGGAGATTCTCGGATCTCCGCTGATGGGGGCTCGAGCCCAGGGAAGCACGCTCCTGCCGCGGGAGGGGGGTCCCGGGAGCCCCTGGGAAAAGTGGTTTCGGGGCCGGAAGGGTCTGGGGGGAGGGGCGGCGCAGGCAGGGCAGGAAGAACTGGGTGCTGGGACAGAAGGCTCCAAGCTCTGGGAAGAAATCAGAAACGTGTGTGTGTGTGTGTGTGTGTGTGTGTGTGTGTGTGTAATGCGGGGAGGGGGGTACTGGAGAGGAATCCGGAGGGTTGGGGAGAGGTACCGGATGTTAGGGAGAAATCCGGGATGTCGGGGGAGGAATTCTGGGTGTGGGGAAGAATCTGGGGGGTTGGGGGGAAGTCGGCGGCGTTCGGAAAGAACTAGGGTGTTGGGGAGGGACCCAGGAGGGTGGGAAGGAATCCGGGAGGGTGGGGTGGCCTTCGAGGTGTCAGGAAGGAATTCAGGGTGTTGGGGAGAGATCTGGGGTGTTGGGGAGCAACACGGCGAGGGGGGTGAGGAGGAATCTGGGTCGGGGAGGACCAGCGCCACCCAGGAGGGCAGCTGAGGGCTGAGGGGGGCACCGAACAAGGGGCGCGAGGGCACCATGAGCGGGGGGGTGGGGGGAGCAGCTGGTCGCGAACCCTAGGGGAAGCAGCAGCCTCCCCAGCCCAACCCAGCAGGCGCTGGTCCCCTCGCCACCTACCCGGGGTCCCGCTCCATCGATCGTCGGCGCGGGGGCTGGAGGCCGGGAGGCCTGGCGGCGGTGCCCGCGGGTGGCGGGGCATTGAGGGCGCGCGGGCGGCTCCACCCCCCGGCCTCCGCCCGCCCCTTCCGCGTCCCGCGGGGAGCGAGGCAGGAAGGTGAGGTCACACTTTCTTCGCGGGACAGGGAAAGTCCCCGAGGCGCCCCGCAGCGACACCCTGCGCCCCACCTCGGGCTGCCATCTTCGGCGACTTTGGGCACATCCCGCGCGGGCGCTGGGGACCACGAGGGACAGAGCCTTGCCCTCGGAGCGCCCGCAGTCTAGGGAGAGAGTAACTACAATTTAAAAATTAGATCATCTCAACTAGTGATAATGCTCTCCACGGAATAGAACAGGGGGATAGGGTAATAATTGGGGGAGAGCTACCCGAAATCGGCCACCCTGGGGGGGTTTGGGGATCGCCAGGTGCCTGGAAGAGGGGCAGCTGAGATGGCATATCTTATGCTGCAAACACAACATTTAAGAATTCATAAGGGACCCTAACCTTTTGGGGGTCCTGAACCCAGTGCACACATGTCCACTGGGCATAGTTAAGATGTGGGACCACCATACTTTTAGGGACCCCCGAAAATGTTTTCATTTCTTTTCAAATGAGAAAGAAAACAATGAATATGGTTCTTCCTGGGTTATATTCGTCTTTATACCAACATGGTTGTAAATATAATTTTTATTCGTTTATTTATTTTAATGGACAAGGACCTGTGAAAGTCGTAATGCCTTTGACCGGGTTTCCTTGTCAGTTTGGAGAAGCTCAGAGCGTCTTCTCAAAATACCATTTGTAGATGCGTAAAACAAAATACAAGAAGTTACAAGGAAGTCCATTATGTTGAAATACATCTATTAAAATATTTCGTTTTCTTAAAGATTTTATTTATTTATTTATTTGAGAGAGAGGGAATGAGAGATAGAGAGCACGAGAGGGAAGAGGGTCAGAGGGAGAAGCAGACTCCCCACTGAGCAGGGAGCCTGATGCGGGACTCGATCCCGGGACTCCAGGATCATGACCTGAGCCGAAGGCAGTCGCTTAACCAACTGAGCCAACCAGGCGCCCATATTAAAATATTTCTAAAAAACGACTTAGTGATCCATTATCACTAAATGGATAAACACAATGTGGTCCATCCATACGTGGGACTATCATTCAGCCTTCAAAAAGAAGGAAATCGGTATCTGCTACAACGCGGATGGATCCTGAGGACATCATGCTCAGTGAAATAAGGAAGACACAAAAGGACAAATCCTGTCTGATTCCACTCATAGGAAGTGCCTAGAAGAGTCAAATTTATAGAAAAAGGAAGTAGATGGTGGGAGCCAGGGGCCGGGGGAGGGGTGGGGAGTTAGTGCTGAATGGGAAGACGGAAAGTTCTGGGGACGGAGGGTGGGGGTGGCTGCACGACAGTGTGAGTGTGCTTCATGCCAAGGAGCTGTGCAGTTAGAGATGGTTAAAGTGGTAAGTTTCATGTTAAGTACATCTTACCACAAATTTAAAATTGTGTTTAACACGTGTAAGATAATCACTTTAAAATCCTTTTGAAATAGAGCTACACTGAAACAAACGAGGCTTCGGGCTACGCCTGTATATTTCCCACCACCTTAACTGACAAGATCTAATAGCCACAGGTGTCTGCCCTATTTCGAGTTGTTTGCCGCAAAGCAATCTAATATGAAAATATCTATGGATTTCTATTGAGGACAAAGTCACAAGTCCTGCTGGTGCCTTCATTTATAATTGAGAAAATGGCAAGTGTCGGTCAGTGAAAATAAAGACGTGATTCCCCCCCCCCCCATTACTTCATGAATTCCATCATCAGGTTCCCAAGAGGTCTGTGGACCCCAGGCTAGAGTTCGTGTAAAGAGTCATGAGAGGAGGATCAAATGGAAGTTAAATTAATGCTAATTCCTCCCCACCTAGTGCACCTTACTTAGTGTGTGTCTCTGGTGGGAGAGAAATTTTATTGAGTACCTACTGTGTGCCACGCACGTCTAGGCTCTGGGGATCCATTGAGGAGGAAGAGAGAAGTGGTCCCTACCTTTGGAGCCTCTGCAGCTAGGGAGGGAGAAAGCTTAAGCCCATCTTCCCGTGCCTCTTGGGTGCCCCGCCCTTGCCCCACCATCTCCAACTTTTGGGAGTTTCATTAGGTACTTGTCCCCACACCAAACACATCTTGGCGGTCATCTGATCCATGTTTTAAAATAGCCTTCCCAGTGGGCGCCTGGGTGGCTCAGTTGGTTAAGCGACTGCCTTCGGCTCAGGTCATGATCCCGGAGTCCCGGGATCGAGTCCCACATCGGGCTCCCTGCCCTCCCAGGGGGATTGGAATGTGCCCATTTTATAGGTGAGAATACTGAGGCTCAGAGAAGGTAACGTGGAGGGGGCATCCAGGCTTCCGGGGGAAACCCTGAGCTGCAGATGAGTAAATCTGACTGCCTGTGATGGTTTCACTAAGCATGGCTGTATTACAACTTACTGAGTCCCCAGTCATTGGACATGCTGCTTGCTTCCACTGTTCCCCGGGAAACAGCCATCACCACCTCCTAAGGTGGTGGTTGTGAACACCGCGCAGGGAATGGCTGAGTGCTGGGTTCAAATCCTCACTCTGACACTTTATAGCTGTGAGGTGGGGCCGAGGGTGAGCCCGCTGAATCGTGCCTCAGTTTCCCTACCTTGTAACCTGGAGATGCTAACAGCACTGTCTCGAGGGGTCGATGACCCCTTAGGTGACTTAGTGGACAGCGTTTCTCTAGGATGGCTGTGGAGAAGGGGAACTTCTCAGACTTCTCAGACGTGGAGAATATACATTTTCACTTTTACTAAATACTGCCCGACTGTTCTCCAAACTAGCTCTCCCTGGTTACACTCCCACCGGAAGTGAACAAAAGGGCTCATTTCCCCCATCACCTCCGCATGTCACTTTCTCTTTCTTAATTTGTATTGAAGGATAAATCATAGACCCTAAAGAGTAAATCTTTTTTTTTTTTTTAAGATTTTATTTATTTATTTCACAGAGAGAGAGAGATAGTGAGAGCAGGAACACAAGCAGGGGGAGTGGGAGAGGGAGAAGCAGGCTCCCCGCAGAGCAGGGAGCCCGATGCAGGGCTTGATCCCAGGATCCTGAGATCATGACCCGAGCCAAAGGCAGACCCTTAACAACTGAGCCACCCAGGCGCCCGGACCCTAAAGAGTAAATCTTAACCAGACAGCTCAGCAGACTTTTGCATCCATATACACTCCCTGTAGCCAACATGCAGATTGAGACATGTACACGTCATTTCCAGCCCCTGGAATGCCCTGAGCCCTGTGGTCATCTCTCTTCTGATTTTTCTCACCATAGCTGAGCCTGTGTTTTGAAATTTCATGGACATGGAATCAGGGTATGGGTTCTCTTGGGTCTGGTTTCTTTTGCTCAATATGGCGCCTGTGAGTTTCACCCACGATATCGCTCTGGACCTTAAAAAAATGAAATGGCCAGTTATTTTACCAGCAAAACGAGCTAATTGAGGAAAAACGGAGGAATTGCAATTTGGGATGGCAAGACATGGCAAATCATAGCCAAGTCCAGAGAACAAAGGGGAGGAGGACGCTGGGAGGGACTGCTTTGAAGGAAAGTCCATTGGAGGAGAGGATGACTTCTCATTGAGCTGTGGTGGTTCTTCATTGGCTGAGTGGTAGTGGTTCCTCATTGGCTGAGTGGTGGTGGTTCCTCATTGGCTGAGTGGTGGTGGTTCCTCATTGGCTGGCTGGGCTGTCGCTGGGCCGGAGAAAACCTTCCTCCTGCTGGGGTAGTAAAGTAGGCTTGTTCCTGCCGGAGGTTCCTGTGTGAGAGCTCCCCCTTTCTGGGTTTTCTGACTCCATTCTAAATGAGGTTTCTTTTTATTAATTTTCTTTTTTAAAGGTTTTTCTTTTTAAACAAGTATTTCTTGATTTTTAAAAAGGTATTTTAGTTATTTAAAGTAGACTGCACACCCAGTATGGGGCTTGAACTCATGATCCCCAGAGCAAGATACCCAAGCTCCACTGACAGCCAGCTAGGCACCTCTTTATTAGTGTTCATATTGTGAATATCAGTAATTTATCCATGTTCTTTTTTTAAAGATTTTTTATTTATTTGATAGAGAGAGACACAGCAAGAGGGAACACAAGCAGGGGGAGTGGGAGAGGGAGAAGCAGGTCTCCCGCCGAGTGGGGAGCCCGATGTGGGGCTCAATCCCAGGACCCTGGGATCATGACCGGAGCCGAAGGCCGACGCTTAACGACTGAGCCACCCAGGCGCCCCTCATCTGCTCTCTTTTGGATACAAACTTGGGTTTGGGGCTATTAAGAATAAAGTGGCCATGACCATTTGAGGTCCTCTGTGTGGACATCTGGTCCCATCGAGCTTGGGTATAAACTCAGGAACACTGAGAGCTAGAACAGGGGAGGTGCCCAGGTTGTAAAGGTTTGTAAAGGTTTGTAAACCTTTGTCCAAACCCAGAGGCCCTGGGAGAAGGTGACAGCATCCCATCACCACTTTGCTGATGAGAAAGCATAGAGGGTCATTTCAGTTCTCTAGTGGGGCTGGAGGGAGACCCCAAATCTCCCTTCTCACGCCTGTGTCTTGGTTGGGGAAGACATTGTACTGGTCTATCCCATTGCTCCAGCACCAAGCATTTGCTTCCCTGCCCCCCAAGACCGCCACTGTTACCCTCTGCTGGAGATGTGCCCACACCCTTAGCCCTAGTAACATAAGCGTGACTCCATGATGTTTAGTTACTGCAGCGAAACACATTGCAGCTTTTAAGTACGGGGAGAAATATTCTTGTCTAAGCAGTAAGACGTGACAAGAAGGTCTCAAGAAGGGGCTGGCAAGCTTTCCATGTAAATAAAGGGTCAGGTAGTAAATATTTCAGACTTTGGGGGCACAGACAGTCTCTGTTGCATATTTCTGTTTGCTTTAACACCCTTTAAAAATGTAAACTTTTGTGAGGCACCTGAATGGCTCAGTGGGGAGAGCATGGGACTCTTGATCTTGTGGTCACAAGTTCAAGCCCTCCGTTTGGGGTAGAGCTTACCTAGATGAAGAAAGAAAAATGTAAACTGTTCTGAGCTCATGGGCCATGCCAACACACAAGCAAACGAACAGCCCTTTGGATGGAATGTGAGGATTTGCGCTTTTGGTCTAAATCATTTTGCACAGTGACTGCATGTAGAAAGTATTCATTACTAAGTTTGAGAGGCAGGTTTTCTGGTGTATCTAATTTTTTTTAAAGATTTGTTTATTCATGAGAGACAGAGAGAGAGAGAAAGAGGCAGAGGGAGAAGCAGGCTCCCCGCTGAGCAGGGAGCCCAATGCGGGACTCGATCCCAGGACCCTGGGATCATGACCTGAGCCGAAGGCAGACGCTTAACCATCTGAGCCACCCAGGCGCCCCTGGTGTATCTAATTTTTATTTTGCAATTGCATCTTCTTTTTCCCATATTGCCCCGAAATGTTGAATCTTTTTTTTTTTTTAATTGAGATATACTTGGCAGAGAGCACAATATTTGTTTTAGGTGTAGCACATAATGATTTGATAGGTGTATATGTTGCAAAATGATCACCCCCAATAAGTCTAGTTAATGTCTGTCATAGCTACAGTTGTTTCTCTTGTGGTGAGAAGTGTTCAGATCTACTCTCTTAGCAACTTTTAAGTTTACAATACAGTGTTGATTACAGTCACCACACTGTTACATCCCCAGGACGGGTTTCCAACTGGGGGTCTGTACCTTTTGATCCGCCCCTCACCCATTTCTCCCACCTTCCACCTACAATGTTTAATCTTCAGATCCAGCAAAAGGGGATACAGCCAATTCTTTTAAGCATCCACTTTATATATGTCCAAACATGCACGAGGCATTAAGAGCAGTGAGCGTGGGGGTCTCAAGAGGGAAGGGGACTGTGCCAAGCCCTTTCTATCCACCAGGCAGAGAAGAGGCTTTTCATACCCACTCTGTTGAGTCTCAAAGAGGTGACCTGGCCAAGTCCCATGGAAAGGGGCAGAGCTGAAATTTTCCCTTGGGGCTGGTTTCAGAGACTATGTCCTTATAAGCTGCTCTCCAATCTCCCCAAGCCAGGCTGGGCTCTTTCCGTATGTGTTTTCTGGACAAGTTGCTGGAGTGAGCTAAGTGGGTGAGAGGAGCATTTAAGGGTTCACTTCAGAGGGTCCAGCTCCTAACGGGGGAGACCAAGGAGAGTGCAAAGCGGCTCAGGGACCTCCCAACCTCCAGAAAAAAGCCAAGGTCAAGATCAAGGTGTGCAGGAGGCCCATCTTGGCTTCTCCTCCTGTACCTGCCATCCTTCCCTTGGCCCTCCCCATTGGCAATCTGGCCACCCACCCCACCCCCCCACACACAATTTGACAAACCAAGAGCTCAGACAAAAGAGAAGACTCTCCCACCTCCCACCCCACCCTTTATTTTAGAGGGGATCTCCCAGGGCCATCGACATATATATATATATATATTTTTTTTTTACATAAAGAAAAGCAGTCTTTCATCTGTCAGAACAGGAACAGACACAGAGGAATAGAATGGATGCTACTCGTGACAAGGGATGGTCCCCTAACAACGTCGTGATGACTTTAGGAAAGAATGGGGGAGGACGTGTTTAAACCCACTAAGTTAGTGCTGACTTGTCATGAATCAAGAGCTAATCAGTACACCCCATTTGCGGAGGGAGCCATGGAGGATTGAAGAGGGGCAGCCCGCCCTCTAAGTTCCTCCAGCAAGTCTGGGTGCACGCAGGAAGACAAGAGCCCAGACCAGCCTGTCAGACCCTTACTGGCCAGGAGACCTTGAGGAAACGCTGACTGCTCCCTGCCTCCGTTTTCCCATCCACAATATCGCAAGCTCAGTGCACCCAGCCCGGAGGGTTGAGATGAGGCGGGAGGTAACGACACGGGCTGGGTGCTCAGAGCAGCACCCGGCTCCCGGCAACACCCAATGCTAGCTTAGCGTTGTTAGGTGCAAAAAGAGATTTGCTCCCTGACAGATTAGTGGGCCCATATGGGGAAACTCGGGGATTCATTTAAGCAAAAACACAGAAAAGGTGTTTGGGGTGAAGCCAGCTGACTTGGTGGTTCTCACCAGGGAGCCATGTCTGAGGACACCCACGGTGGTCACGACTTGGGGGATGGGGAGTGCCTTTGACATCAAGTGTAGGGGGGCTAGGGATGCTGCCCGAAACCCAGGTGCCGAGGGCAGCCCCCAGAGAGCGTCTCGGCCCCGATGTCAGCAGTGCTGAGGGGGAGACCCTAAGAGAACCCAAGGACCAGGTTTCTCAAGTGCGCAGGCCTACCACAATCTTTGCTCTAGATCCATGCAGACGCTGGTCTGGGATGATGCTGCTGAAGGCTAGAGAGGCCAAGGCCCACCCAGGGTCACTCACGAGGGGACCAGGGAGCCGGCCGGTGCACCCATGCACCATCCCCAAGCTGGAGCACGGGCGCCGGCCCTCGGGGACGAGCGACAGACAGAAGGAGCAGGGCGGTGCCGTCATGAACACACCGGGGGAGGCAAGCCCCTGCCCGGCACTGTGCTCCTGTCCCTTCAGCCGTGAAGCGGGGACACCTAGCCCGCAGAGCAGAGGTGATTAAGAGGGTTGGCGTGTGACGCGAGTGGGGCAGCCCTGGGCCAGAGTGGGCACAAGAGGATTTGGCTTCAGTGTTTTCTAAGGAGATGTGAGCACAGCAGTGGGAATACGGCCAGTGACAGAAGGGGACAGAAATTTGGGAATCTCCCAGCTGGGGTCTGTCCAGGGACAACCTGGAGCTCCCTGTGCCCAGGATGAGTACCCCAGGACTGCTCTAACAAAGGAACTCAGACTCAGAGGCTGAAAACACCACAAACCTATCACCTCCCAGTTCTGGAGGTCAGAAGTCTGCAATGAGTCTTACGGGGCTAAGATCAAGGTGTTGGCAGGGCTGGATCCTTCTGGATGTTCAGGGTTGGGGGATCCTGTTTCCCTGCCTTCTCTGGCTTCTCCAGGCTCGGGGTCCCCCCATCCATCTTCAAGGTGAAGAGAACAACCACCCATCTTAAATTCTAACCTCTGCCTCTGTCCTCACACCCTCTCCAACTCACCCTCCAGCCTCCCGCTCATAAGGAACCTCGTGATGACGTTAGGGCCCACACGGACCCATCGGGACCACCCCGCCCCCCATCTCCAGATCCCTCACTGAATCCCATATGCACCGTTCCCTTTGCCACGTGAGGGACTATATTCATAGATCCTGGGGATCCTGGACATCTTTGGGGGGAGCCTGCCATACCATTCCCCGGTCGGGGAAAAGCAGCAGGCCTTCTGCTCCTGCCAGATCCCTTGGACACGGCACAGGGCGCAAGACTCATTGGGGGAGACGAAGGACCCTCATGCCCTGCTCTTCTCCTGTCCGAGAACTTCAAGCCCCGCTCCAGGTCTGGCCCTGTCCTGTTCACATCCTTGTGAGCAGAGCAGGGAAGGGGCGAAGGCAGCCATACAGAGGCCCCGCGTTGCTCAGCTCCTGGGGGAGCACGCGCGCACACACACAGCCCACACTTAGCTGCAGGTAAAATTTATTAAGGCAACACTGAAGCCTCGGGCACCTCAGCCCCCCTCTGCTCCAGAATGGGCCTCAGCAGCTCTGCAGCCACCCCACCCCCAGGAGGCCCACTTCGGAGGCCAAAAGTCCCAAGTCTGTTAGCTAAAGGCTAATACCCAGGGGCCTTGATGCAGAAAAGGAGGCAGGGATATAAGAAATCGTCCCTGGTTTTTATGAAAAAAGAAATTGGAAAACATTTCTTTTTTTTTTTTTTTTTTTTGCTGGAAACCTCCCCCCTAATGACTGAGGAGGTGAGGCTCAGGATGTGCTTCCTCTGAGCGCGCAGAGCGGGAGGGACTGGTCAATTTTCAGCTTCCCGAGGTGGCAGCTAAGATAAGCTGGGGGCATGGGGAGGGACGCACGTTCCAAGTGAGGCAAGGGGGCGAGGGGGCCCAGTGCTCGGGCTGGCCCCTCCGGGAGAGACTAAGTCCCTCGCGCCTCCTCCTGCCTGTCCCTATTTCTTCTCTTCCGGGGCTTTCTCAACGATTCCCGGGGCAAAGGGTCCCACCAGCCACATGATGGGCGTGTTCTGGGCCACGTACTCAACCATGTGGTCAAGGGCCTCTCGGGCCTTGGCCACCTGCTCTCGGCTCTGCATCAGGATCGTGCTGGACAGGTCCTGGAAGGAATGGATGCCAGAAAAGGTGGCTTGGAGGTCCTCCACCTGGTGGCGAGCCTGCTGCACCTGGTCCTTCACGTGGCTGGGCAGCCCCTGGATGCTGGAGCCCAGCGAGGTGCAGGTGCTCTGCAGCTGCTGGACGATGTCCCGGAACATGGTGAGCGTCTGGGTCTCCACCTGCTGAGAAGGGGCGGACGATCACGACCGTGCGCTTTGGGGGCGGCCGGATCGCAAGCCGGGGGGGCGGGGGCGGAAAACGGGGCCTCTGCCACCGACCTTCCGGAAAACCTCTCCCTAGGAGAGCCCATCCAGGACGGTGGTTCGGGGCATCAGCACGGTTGAGTTTTGAACCACGTGACCGAGGTACCAAAGTGAAAAAGAGGCAGAGACATTTCTCCAAAGGAGGCAAGCAGCTGGCCAACAGGCACATGCAAAGAGATTCGACTTCACTGGTCGTCACGGAAACGCAGCCCAGACCCATGAGGAGGCACCCACTGGGGTGAGCGAGATCAAGAAGATGGGAGTGGCAAGTGCTGATACGTTGCTGGTGGTGCAGTCACTTCGGAAGACAGCCTGGTGGTCCCCCCAACTGTCCAACTACAGAGTTGCCATACGACCAGCAACTCCGCTCCTAGGAATCCACCCAAGAGAAATGGAAACGCACGTCCATACAAGGCTGGTTCGCAAGGCATTGCAAACGGGAGGCAAAGTGGAGACAACCGGTATGTCCATCACTTTGTAAACGGGGAAATACACATGACCCACCAACATGCGGGTGCGTCCCTCAGCCACGAGCAGGAGCGAGGCGCCCCAGGGACGGACCCCGAGCCCACGACGCTCAGGGAGGGAACCAGACCCAGAAGGCCACATGGGGCGTGAGTCCACGTGGGTGACACGTCCACAACAGGCTCATCCACGGACGGGAAGGGGGCTCATGGGGGCTGGGGGCTGGGGAGGAAAGGGAGTTACCACTGATGGGGACAAGATCTCCTTTTGGGTTGGTGGGAATGTTCTAAACGGATCGTGTTGATGGTCTCACAACCCTGTGAATACACTAAAAACCACTGAATTGTACAGATGAGTGACTTGTATAGTACGTGAATTATAGCTCAATAAAGCATTTTTTTTAAGTACAAGATACTGCATTTTACATCTCCAGTTTTAAAGTTTAAAAAAAAAAAAAGAAAGGTCTGAAGAACTTTCCAGGCAGAAGCCGTACGTGGTATGAGAGACCGCGGTGTAATAAATCAGGACCTTAACCTCCCTCCCCAGGGGAAGAGGGCAGGCTGGGCAGCAGGACTTGGCCCTGAACCCATGACAGAGCGTTCTAGACTTGAACGTGGCAGGGAGGTGCCGACCAGAGTCAACATCGGCATCATCTGGTTGCCGCACTCAGCAGTGGGGGGAAGGGAGACGGTTTTAGGTGGTTTGGGTCTGAATGCTAACAGTTTTGGATTTAGAGATATTGGTGCTATCTGTATAAGTATCAACTGTGTAGTGCTATGTGTATTTGACATAGCAACTCAATTTTTTTATATAGGAGTATAACACAGATCAGAAAATTCACCCGTTTCAAGTGTGCAATTCCGTAGTTTTTCGTATCTTCACAAGGTTGTGCAACCACTACCTCTTATCTCCAGAACATTCCATCACTCCCCACAAAGAAACCTCACCCCCATTAAGCAGTCAACCCTGCATTAAGCAGGTGATCCGTTCATCCATCAAGGGACACCTGGACCGTCTCCACTTTTGGCGACCGTGAGTCCTGCTGCCGGGAACACGGCGTGCGGGTTTGGCTCACTTTGCCCGAAGAGCCCTGCAAGTCTTTATCCCATTGACAGATGGGGAAACCAAGGCCCAAGGAAGTTAAGCTGAGAAGCTATAGTGCTAGGTCAGTCCTGAGGCCGAGGGACGTTCATGATGGGGCATGAAAGTCACGTAAGGTATTGACTCAAGGAACGTCTCCGTGAGCGACGGTGGAAGCAGTGAAAGTCAGAGCATGGCAGGAGAGGCCAATGCATGGCACAAATGGGAGGGACCAGAGGACATTAGTGAGAAGTTGTCACCAGGAGCCAAGCAGGGGAGGATGGAGAGCTCATGACACCGAGATAGGGGAGCGGATAAGTGAGACATGGCTTAGAATTTTAGTAGGTTGAGAGGTGTCACTATCAAGTGTCCCACAGTTTAGAAGCAATACCCACACCCAAGAGAGGAAATCCAGGCGGGCTTCCTGGAGGTGCTGTTGTGTCCTAAAGGCAGTGAATGGGAGGAGAGGCTGGGGAAAGTACCCCCGGCAGGTAGGTCCACCCGGCAGAGGCATGGAGAGGGAAGTCAGGGCGCTAAGCATCCCACGGGTGCCCCAACCTGGTACCTCTGGTTTGGCGGGGTTCTCTTCTGTGCCCTGGAGCTGCTTCCGGTTCCAGTTGAGCCACATCTGGTGTAGTTTCTCCTGGCCCTTCACAAGCTTCTGATCGACTCCTAGCTTGACGGTTTCCATCTGGAACAGGAGAGCAAGGAGAGAGAGCGACACAGGAGAGAGGCTGCCTCCAGCACCTGACCAAGGTCGGCAGAGCCCCGCTCACGTCCCAGGAGAGGCCCACAAAGTCCTCCTTCTATCCAAGATGAGATGGTCCGCGACGGCGAGGAAGGCAGGAGGAATGCTGTTCTCACACAGGCTTTCCACCACTATGGTTTCATCACCAACGTGCGCATGTACCATCTGCTATGTGCAAAGGAAGTGGCCAAATTTTCCCGCAGCTCCTCCCATTTTGTCTGGTTCTCCTTTTGACTGGGCCCGGGCCACAGGACTGGCTTTGGCCAATGGAACGTAAGCAGGAGGAGCATGAGCAGGGTCGTAAAAAGTGCTCCAGTGGAATGTTATTCAGCCTTAAAAAAGAAGGGACCCTGACACCTGCCAAGAGGTGGAGGGACCCCCGAGGACACTGTGCTCAGTGAGAGGAGCTGGACACAGAAGGACACATCCCACAGGACCCCCCTCCTAGAAGGTCCCCAGAGGGAGTCCCGTCCACACAGACAGAGAGGAGAGGGTGGGAGCCAGGGCTGGGGCAGGGGGTGGGGAGTCCGTGCTTCGTGGGGACAGAGTCTCCATGTGGGGAGATGGAACGTTCTGGAGACGGAGGGTGGGGGGTCGTTGCACGACAGTGTGAATGTGCTTAACTGAGCTGTGCACTGAAAATGGTTACGATGGTGAATTTCATGTTGTATGTAGTTTACCCCAACCAAAAATTTACAAAGAGAGACAGGAGAGAGCACTGCGTGGAGAAAGCTAGGCAAAGAGGAAGATGATAGGAACTCAGCTCCTTAGAGGAGAGGACGTCGGGGGGGGGGGGCGGGGGGCAGGACGTGACTGCACGCAGGCAGGCGGACCTTTCTGGGGTGATGGCAGCGTTCCACTTCTTGACTGGGGTGCTGGTTACATGTCCGTTGGTGTTTGTAAAACTCCTCAAACCATATACTTAAAAACAGATGATTTTTGTAGTCCCCAAATTACACCTCCGTAAAGCTGACTTTAAACAAAACCACCACCAAAACGCTGCTCACGCTCTGCAAGTCATGCTCCTGCTGCACGTCGGTCCCTCAGACGACGGCCGGGAGAGCCTCCGCCGGCCAGCTCACCTGTCGTGGGCTGAATCATGTCCCCCCAGATTCCTCTGCGGGAGCCCTGACCCCCAGGACCTCAGGATCTGCCTGTGGTGGCAGATCCGGTCTTTAAAGATGCAATGAAGTTACGGTGAGCTCACTGCCGCGGCCCTACTCCAATGTGACGCGCGCTGAGGGACGCCCCGTGAGGACGCGGGGAGAAGACAGCCTTCTGCACGTGCGGGAGAGAGGCCCCCCCCCAGGAGGACCCAGCCCTGCGGACACCCTGATCGCAGACCTCCCGCCTGCAGACATGGCAGACAGCCTCTGTCGTTGAAGCCCGCTGGTCAGGGGTCCTCGTAAAGGCAGCCCAGCCGTCCAGGACCGGGGCCCCGCCGGCGGGCTCGGGCAGAGGTGCACCGGGGAGAGGGGCCACTGGGCTGGGGGGGCGGGGCCCCCGGGCTGGGGGGGCGGGGCCTCACCAGGCTGAGTGCCTGCGCCAGCTGCACCAGGGCCTCCTGCGCCCGCTGCCGCGTGAGCTGCAGTTTGCCCAGCGAGTGCGCATAGGCCCGCTGGCGCAGCCGCTCCGAGAGGGAGCCCAGGCGCACGAAGTAACTCTGTTCCTGCCGCTGCTGCTGCACCGAAGCGATGTCGAAGCCCTCCAGGGACGTGGCGAGGCGGGCTGCGGGGAGGAAGGCGGGAGAGGCAGCGTGAAGGCCCGGATGCGGCGGTGCGCGCGTGCAGCTCCGGCTCCCGGGGCGCACACTTCGGCGCGTGGCCGGCGCGGGCGGGGGGGGGGGGGTGGGCTTGCCCCCGCTGCCCGGGGGTTTTCCGTGCCGGGAAGCCTCGGAGCGGAAGAGTGCCCTGCCTTGCTTTTCCCCATCTGCGAAATGGGTATGATGGGAACCGAACTTCCCAGGATTAAGAGGCCTTTTACTAGCGTGAGGGTCCGCAAACCAAGGCCCGAGGGCCACATCTGCCCGGCCTCCAGTTTTGTACCACGCCTGAACACAGCCCCGCACGCTGGTTATCTATTCCTACGGCTGCTTTCAAACTACAGTGGTGGGACGCCTGGGCGGCTCAGTCGTTAAGCGTCTGCCTTCCGCTCAGATCATGATCCTAGGATTCTGGGACCGAGCCCCGCATGGGGCTCCCTGCTCCGCGGGAAGCCTGCTTCTCCCTCTCCCACTCCCCCTGCTTGTGTTCCCTCTCTCGCTGTCTCTCTGTCAAATAAATAAATAAAATCTTTAAAAAAAAAACAACTATCAAACTACAGTGGTTTGTGGCCTCTTGGCCCCTGGACACTGAAATATTCACTATCTGCTCCTTTGCAGAAAAAAGCTGGCCATTAGTACCGGGCACATATTGTATGGTCAATCTTTCACAGGTTCTAGGGGCTTCGTGTGCGTTCTCTTTAAACCCAACAACTCTATGAGGGAGGCACCGTCACCCCGTTTTTACAGAAGAGGAAATAGGGACTCGCAGGTGAAATGACTTGCCTGAGGTCACGCAGCTAGGCAGTGGCAAGTCAGGATTTCAAGCCAGGCCATCTGACACCATGTTCTTAACCATGATACTCGACGTGGGGAGAAGTCTGAGCCACTGGAGAACCGTCTTAACAGCACATAAGGAAAAGTCAGGACTGTCTAGTCCAGAAAGAGCCCATGACATTACAATAGGGCAGGATGAAAACTCCCTGTCCTGATGATTTTATCCTAATTTATCTGCTCCTTTTAAACTTTAACGTAGTAGGTATAAGTAAATAAGCTGATACGGATTGAACTCCAGACCTCCTAACTCTCACTGGCTTTGTAATGCTCTATAGCAGAGGTCCGCAAACTGCAGCCCCCAGGCCAAATGCCACCTGTCTCTATAAATAGTTTTATTGGCACACAGTCACACCCATTCATTTACCTATTGTCTATGCTTCTGTGTTAACAGCAGACTTAACTAGTTGCAACAGAGACTGTCTGACCCAAAAAGCCAAAAATATTTACCATCTGGTTAAGAAAATGTTTGCCATTCCCTGCTCTACACGAAAGTGATTTTGTCAGTAAGCTTCAGTTCCCCCTTCTGTATGACCACCCCAGTCAGAGCTGCCTAAATTGTGAAATTTGGACTATTTCGTACTCAGAAAGGCACCCAAATGAACATTTAGTCATTTTTTTGTTATCAATTTATAGTAGATGGTACGGTGTCCTGTTTTCAGTAAGTGATAAAGTTACCTTTCTAAAAGAATCTGGAAAAGCTGATTTAAAGAAGTATATCAAAGAAATACTAGAAGGAGCAGGAACATGGGACCAGGGTAACACAGATGTGCCCCTGGTCAGGCAAGAAGAGCCTTATCACTTACTGATAAGTGAACGCTCTAGTTCAGCCACATATTTCTGCATCTCCTCTGGCCAGCCACTGTTCAGAAACAAAAGACAGTGGAAAATCAAGGACCAAAATACCACAGGCAGTCACTGACCTGTTGCTCAATCAAGGTGAGCCTTCAATCGGGATTTCAGTTGTTCTTTGAACATTACAAATTCTGAAAGAACATACTTTAACCCAGGGGCTGATGAACTTTTTCTGTATGCAGCCAGTCAGTCAATGTTTTTGTTTTTGGAGGCAGTTATACCGTGCCTCAATGCAAAAACACTCACAGACAACATGCATGCAAATGCATGTGGCTGTGTGCCAATAAAACTTTATTTACAAATGCAAGCAGTGGGCCAAATGTGGCGTGGAGGTAGTCAGACACAGTCGGCTGGGGAAGAGGGTATCATGGAAGAATCATTTCACGATGACATTTAAAAAAAAAATTAACTACAAACACTTGGGACGCTTAGAGGCAGACAAAATAAAAGCCTGCACCTTGAGGAAAACAGATCTTCTCCATTCTCCCACCAAAGGTGGGTTTGCAGAGCCTGACCCAAACTAGCACCGCTCAGAACCTGCCCTGCCGCAGTCCAGAACTTCTTCATGGCCCTCCGGGAACCCGGGGCTCTGCCCTTGGAAGTGAAAGCAGCTTTGTTATTTAGGCCCGGATGTCTGGCAGAGTCCTGGCATATCTGAGCAAGCCAGCAGGGCCCCGTGGAGTGGGCAAGTGCCCTTGGCAAAGGGGAGAGCCCTGAGGAGGGAGGAAAGAGGGCTGTTCTCGTGGGCCGAGCCCCCGAGCACATGTCTAGTTCTGCCCGCTGCTGCAAAAGCTCATACCTTCCCCCACAGACTCTCCGCAGAACCACAAGCACTGGGGTGCACAGTGATTTCATCCTTACTGGGCGGACACAAAGAACAAATACAGAAGCAGAGCTGGTCAGATGGATCCGTTCTCTGCAGTGGCCTCCCAGCCTAGCTCAGGCGAGACCCACAGCTGGTTCTACCTGGCTTCAGCACCTACCAGGGGCGGGCAGCTCCCTTCCTTCCAGAGGTTTGGGGTTGGGTTTTGGACCCTCAAAGGACAAGTGACATGCCACGCTCAAGCCCCACGCTTCAGGGCTTCAGATCACCAGCCCACCTGAGACATGGAGTTTCTCCAGAAAGCAAAGGACAACCACTTTCTACAGAGGATTCCTAGGGAGAATCAGAGAGACTCAGAGCCAACTCGAGGGGGGTCTCCAAGCGGCCAAAAGTAGCGGGACAAGGGAAAGGTCAATAAAATAAGTGTGTAGGATTGGAATACGTCGTGTGAATCTATGCACGAACACCTATAACATAAAAACCCACTACTGACAGTGGAGGAGGCTGGTGAACCAGCCCATGATGCCAAAATACATAAAGGGAGAAAGCTAGCCACCTGCCTTGCTTTTCCTCCACAAGCTGTACCTGGGCTCAGCAAAGTTGCCACAGAGAACTTTCTCCAAGAGTTTTCCAGCTAACAGAGAAAGAAGGGATACTTAGAATACTGATATTTTGCGATCCCAATCCCAGGCAAAGGAGGAGGCAGAGAATGAGGAGGAGGTGCTCAGCCACCAGGGAACCACACGATTCCCTCTGCATGAAGTTCCAGGAGAAGCAGGGTGTCTCGCCCGGGAGGGGATGCGGGGCGGTGGCTGGGGACATCTGTGCTGGTCGCACTGCGGGTGCTCCTGGCATCGAGGGGTGGGGCCAGGGATGCTGCTCTGCCCCCCACAGGGGATGACCCTGCTCAGAACGCCCACGGTGCTGCCATCGGGAACCCCTGATCTCGTCTGTCCTCAGTTTTTTCCAGTTGTCCCAACTGTCTGGCTCCTCGTCCAAACCAACCAACTCTGGCCAAAGTTGGATGGAGCACGGTGTCTAGTTTACACGCAGCTTCACAGGCCCTTGCTGCCGTGGGCACCAGGGTCTGCACTACGGCGTGGCGGAAGTCACAAGAGCTCCGGGTACGAGGACATGACTGTGGACCACAAATATGACGCTGCTTTGTCTCAACAGCCCCATCCCTGGTCTGTCTGTTTGTCTATTCCTGCCTCCACCGGGACCAGCCCCCTTAACACCAGCGGGGACCAGCACAGTCCCCTCCACCCTGGTCCCCAGTCCCACCCTCACCCCCAGTCCACCCTCCCCTCGGTGGCCACCAGAGGGCGCCCATGAGCACTTGAGTCAGGCCCCGCCTTCCTCTGCCCACAGCCCTCCAGGACTCCCACCTCTCTGGGGTAAGTCCAAGTCCTCTCCTGGGTCCCCTAGGCCCTGCACGACCTGCCCTGTTCCCCGCCCCATCTCCCCTTCGCTCGCTCTGCCTTGCTATTCCTCTAACCCACCAGGCAGGCCCTGCCCCAGGACCTTTGTTATCGACACTTCTCTCTGTCCTGACATCCACGTATCTAGCTCGCTTGCTCGCTCCATTCATGGTCATGTCACCTCCTCAGAAACATCTTCCCAATCCTTCTACCTCGAAATCTCTCCTTTAACCTGATTTCCTTATACTTTATACTGTGAATTCCACAAGGACAGAATTCTGTCCACTGCTGTGTCCCCAAGACTTGGCCACACAGCAGATGCTCAGGGAACATCCGAATGGACAAATGCGTGCCTGGGGGTGGGGATGGCAGAGAAGAGTCCGAACGCCTGCTGAGCGCCAGGCCCCGTTCTGGATGTGGGACACAGCAGTGACCAAGGCAGAAGAGGCCGCTTCGTGGAACTGATGATGAGTGCCAGAGACAAAAAACAGAGCCCAGCCAGGAGGGGGTAGGGGCAGGTTTCAGAACACAGTATGGACAAGGGAGGTGGCAATTTTAGAGGCTTCACTGGGGAGGTGGCATCTGAGCAGAGCTGGAGGTAGAAGAGTGTCTAGGGGACATCCAGAAGGATGTCTAGGGGAAGAATGTTGCCAGTAGAGGGAGCAACTGGTGCAAAGGCCCAGGGGTGGGAGCATGGTCAAGATCAGCAAGGAGTCAGTGTGGCTGGAGTAGAATGAATGAGGGGAAGTGGATAAGTACATGGGGGCGGGGGGGTTTACGGGGAGGACTTGGGTTTCTACCCTGAGGGAGGTGGGAGCCCCCAAGGCTGTGGGCAGAGGACAGAACCTGACTCAGGTGCTCACGGGAGCCCTCTAGTGGTGGCTTCAAGGAGCCAGATATTGGGGGCCAGGGTGGAGGCCACTGCACTGGTCCAGGTGGGCGTTGACAGGGGCTGATCCGAGGGGAGGTGGCAGGGTTGAGATGGCACTGAGGGGCAGACTCTAGGTGGCTGAGAGGGGTGGGAGGTCTGGTGGGGGTTGAGGGGGGGGCGTCCCAGGCCCGAGGGCTGCACTCACCCAGCTCAGCATCCGTCATGGGCAGGTGATTGTCTACCCACTCCTCCGACTTGCCCAGCACCGTGTCCACCCCGCTCAGCACCATCTGGCCCACACGGGAGCCCATGACCGACTGGACGCCACTGGTCACCACAGACTTGGTCGCATCCACACCAGTCTGCATGGCACCCCGGGTCACATCAACTGCCTCTGTCACTCGCGTGGCCACTGTGTCCTTGGCGCTGGACACAGCTTCTCGGGCCCCCGACACCTTGGACGAGACGAGCTCCTTGGTGCCGGCCAGAACCTACAACACAAGCCAGCATCAGCATCTCTGTCCTCCCTTTCTCCCTGGGGACCCCCACCCCTGCACCCCAGCCTCCGGGAAGCCCCAAAGGAGGAGTTCCAGCTCCTGGATAACCCCGAAGGGTCAACGCAGAGTCTGGCAGCGAAGACCCCGAGCTCTGGAGTCTGGGGTGAATCCTGCATTGCTAGGTCCCAGCTGTGTGGCCTCAGGCAACTCACTCCTCCTCTCTGTGCCTCCATTTCTTTACCTACAGTATTATGGGCTGCCGTGTGTTGAACCCGAATCGCCAGGACCTCAGAATGTGATTATTTAGAGACAAGGTCTTTGCAGAAGAGATTAGGACACAGAGGGGAGCCCAGGTGAGGACAGAGTCTGCAAGTGAAGCAGGGGCCTCCAGAGGAAGCAGCCCTACCGGTGCTCTGGGACTTCTGGCTTCCGGAACTGGGGGCCAGGAAGTTCCTGGGTAAGCCCCCAGCGGACAGATGTGATGAGTCAGACCACTGCTTGGCTCAAGGGCTCTATCCGTGTGGCAGAAGAAACTAAGATACCCCTGGGCAGTGACCGCCCCATCACGCTCTGAGAATCGTAATCCTGGCCGGAGAGGCCATCCGTGTGCGAAGTCCCTTAGGACAGTGGTTCTCATCTAGTGTGATTCTGTCCCCAGGGGATGCTGGGCACTATCTGGGGACACGTGTGGTTGTCACACCGGGGGAGGGCCTGACGTCAAGGGGGCGGGGCAGGGGACTCTGCTCCGCCCCCCCAGAGAACGCCCCGCCCCAACATCGGTGGCGCTGAGAGGAGAGACCGGGACCACAACTAAAGCGTCACGGAAGATGTACGCAGGTGTCTAAACATTCTGTCTCCACGAACTCCCAATGGAACACAGTAACTACCTTCAACTCCCCACGGCAAATGGGGGTATGTGCCCAAAACGTCACCGCGCTTGTGGACTTATTCCTAAAGCTTGTATTAAAACAGTAAAGACCAACACTCGGGACCAGCCAGGCGCTGTTCTGAGCCTTCAGGTAATGGACCCGCTTCCGCCCTTTAAACACGTAAGGGGAAGGAGCGTACCCATTCCACGCAAGAGAAAGTGAGGCCGGGAGGCTAAGCAGCCTGTCCGAGGGCTGTCCAGGTGTCAAGGGCAGAACCTGGATTTTAACCTGGTACTTCGACTCCACCACCTCTAAGCTGGGTTAGCAGATAGTTACAGGGTTGCTAACTTTCTCTGGAAAAGGGCCACGTAGTAAATATTTTAGCCTGGCAGGCCGACCTTCTCCACGTCAACCCCTTAAAACTCTGCCCCTTGTAGAGAAAGAGCGGCCCTCGAGGCCGGAAACGCGTGGGTGTGTCCACATGCGAGGAAAACTGTATTTAGCACAGAAGGTGCAAGGCCGGACCTGCGGACCCCTGGAACGGCTCTGGAATCCCGGAAGAGCAGCAGCCACAGCACACACTGGGTGTTCTGCATCCGCACCTGAGGTTCTTGAGTCTAAGCCTCTGAGCAGCCCTCTATGTGTAGAGCTCTCCGGAAAGTTCAAAACCACACCACCCCCATCCCCACCCTTCTCAGGTGGCACCCTTCTGAACACCTAGACCTCTCGTGTCCATGGGAATTCATCTCTTCGGGGTGGGAAAAGGTGCCCACTGGGCTGGCCCAGCTGACCACACCACGTCTCACAGAACCGGGGACCACTACCTCCTCCTGGGGCGAGCCGGGGGCGGGGGTGAGGTCACAGGAGTCCAGAGAGCACTGCAGCTGCACCTCTGAGCTGGGAGCAGCTCTGTCCGATGACCTTGTAGAGCGTCACCCCGAGCTCATCCCTTCTATAAACAGAAGGAATGTTGGCCTCGTGTGGCGGCAGCAGGACAGAAAGAGAATGCAAGCGCCCGGCCCTAAGGAGGTGGCTCCGCGGGGAAGCTTCTCCAGCCTTCTGTGAATTGGGCAGTTTCCACCTTCAACGCCCAGCCTGTTTATGGCCTTTGCTGGGGAGACACTCCTCCCGGGCTGCACTGAGTCCTGCATGAGTGGTGGGGGCCTGCCTCCGGCGGGCGGGGAGGTGGTGTATAGCAGTCTCTGGCCAACAGGGGGAGCCCGATAGCGGGGGGGGGGTGCCTCAGGGCAGAGCCTAGAACTGGAGCAGCGGCGGGCTTGCCCCCCTGCCCCTTCGGGGCCCACCAAGTTCTGGTGAGAGAAACCCGGATACGAAGATCGTGGCCACGTGTCCCGCGTGGCCAAAGTGGAGATTAAGCATCTACTCTGCGCCAGGCTAGCTGATGGGCGCCAGACAGTGCAACCAAGCAGTCTGTGCCCTCACCCCACTCGGGAAGACAAACACGCAGTTAAAAAGCCCTTCAGATGGCGTGGAACCTTACAAGCCCATACAACTGGGACACCCGCATTCAGAGCAGCATGATTCACAAGCCCCAGAAGGTGGAAGCAATCCAGTTACAGATGCAAGGATAAATAAACACGGTCCATGCACACACTGGAATACTGGTCAGCCACAGAAAGGAAGGGACCCTGACACCTGCCACGACGTGGAGGGACCCCGAGGACACCGTGCTCAGCGAGAGGAGCCAGACCCAGAAGGACACATCCTGCAGGAGGACCCCACTCCCAGCAGGTCCCCAGAGGAGTCCCGTCCACACAGAGAGGAGAGGGTGGGAGCCAGGGCTGGGGCAGAGGGTGGGAAGTCCATGCTTCATGGGGACAGAGTCTCCATGCGGGGAGATGGAACGTTCTGGAGACAGAGGGTGGGGGTGGTCGCAGGACCGTGTGAATGTGCTTCACGCTGCTGAGCTGTGCACTTGGAGATGTCGTTAAAGATGATAAATTTTATGTTGTAAAAGAACTAATGTAACTGGTACACAAATGTCCAGCAATATTTTAACAGCCAAGTGGGAACCAGCAAAATGTCCATCAACAGATGAACGGATACACACAGTGTGTCCCCCACACATGGGCGTGTCACTCGGCTGTGGACGGGGGCCAGGCGCCCACACGCGCTGCCCTGGGGACAGACGCCAAGCCCATGACACTCGGGGAGGGAACCAGACACAGAAGGCCACACGGGGTGTGAGTCCACATGTGTGACACGTCCAGAACGGCTCATCCACGGATGGGAAATGGATGAGTGGTAGCCAGGAGTGTTTGGCAGGAAGGAGATTAACAGCTAAGGGATGTGGGGTTTCTTTCGGGGTGATGAAATGTTCTAAAACGGGTGGTGATGGTTATACAATGTGACTACACTAGAACCATTGAGTTGTAGACTTTAAATGAGCTCATTGTGCGGTATGTGACTCACAGCTCAGGGAAGTGGTCGTGGTGTGCTAGAGAGATGCTGGCCACGGGCCACGTGCAGCTCTTAAAATTGGTAAATTGAGTTCCTCAGTGACACCAGCCACATTCTAAGGGCTCCGTAGCCACATACAGCTGGTAGCTTCCATACTGGACGGTGCAGAGAAAGAACATGGACATTGGAGACAGTTCTGGACAGAGCTGAGCTAGAAGGACCTTCTTTCTTAATAATTTTTTATTGTTATGTTAATCACCATACATTACGTCATTAGTTTTTGATGTAGAAGGACCTTCTTTAAGAGGGAAAGGAAGGCCTCTGAAGAGGCAGGATTTGAACAGAGACCTGAATGTCTGTTTCATGAAGAAGGAAGTGCACATGCAAAGGGCCTGGAGTAGGACTGGGATGGACGTGTTCACTGAATTTGCTTCCCCAGGCCTCCCCTGAATGAAAGTCCCACAACAGCAGGCACTCTGTTTCTACCCCTGTGTCCCGTCCACACAGGTACTGATGTTCCTCAACACGGACTACAGAGGCTGGCCGAGCTGGAGCAGGCCAGAGGAGGTGGGCAATGAGGGCTGGGGGGCTGTGGGTCCAGATCGGGGCACGTGGGCTGTAAGGACAGCCTTGGCTTCTGCCCCAGGCAAGGTGAGAGACACCAGGGGATTTTGGACAGATCTGGCTGCTGTTTCGATCACTCCTCCAGCTGCCCAATGGGGAGTAGATTCAAGGTGGGGGTGGGGACAGACCGAAGAGGGGTCAGGGAGGAAGCTGTCATATGGGTCTATTCTAGTGGAGGCGGGGGTGGGGCCACAGGCTCCATCCCCCCAGAGGCCCCCACCCCCGCTGAGCCCCGTCCCCCAGGGGCTCCTGATGTCGGAGCTCAGTTACCTGCTCCGTGTGCTGCTGCAGGATGGGCAGGTTCTCCTCCAGCTTGTCCAGCCCCCTGTGGGCATATTCGCTGGCCGATGCGACTACATGGGCAAGACAGGAATAGTCAGTCCCAGCATGTGCGCACCCCTCGGGGCCTGGAAGGCCGGCCGGTGCTGGTTTGCGGGAACAGGGCCAGGGGTGGGGCAGACCCCCCCGCCCGCCCCCCCCAGAGCAGCCAAGAGGTAGGTCCTGGGCTCTCCGGGGCTTCACTCACTCTGTGGTTCCAGCTTGGAGAGGATGGGCTGGGCCCCGCTGACGGCAGCCGCGGTGAGGGTCTTCACGCCCTTCTCGGCCGCGTCGCAGACGGTCTTGACGTGCGGGTGGCTCCCCTTGGTGGAGGTGTAGGCTGCCGACACCATGTTGCAGGTGGAGCTGATGAGGGGCATGCTGGCCACGCGGTCCACCACGCTCGGCTACGGGGACAAGCAGCTCAGTGGGCTGGGTCTGGGCCTCGGGTGCCCTGCAATTTCGATTTCACTCCTGGCCAAGCAACGGCTCAGCCCATGCTTGCCTTGCATCCAAGTGGTTGCACAAGCCCCACGGGCACCTCCTCTATCTTAGCCCTGCCACTCACCTGTTTGAACGTACACTTGACACCCACTGCGTGCCGGGCAGACAAGAGCCCCACTCTCACAGAGCTTTGGGTCTACCACTGGGGTCTGCAAGCTACAGCCCACGGGGCCCACACCTGATTTTCTTATTCTGGTCTGGTTTTTCCTAACAGCTGAACCGAGAAGTTCACAGATCATTAATGCCACCATTTTACAACGCAGCACGACTCCAAGGTTTTTAGTCTTTTCGTTAGGTTGTGCAATGGTCATGGCTAATTCTAGAACTTAGCCATCACTCCAAAAAAAATAAAAAAGGTCACTCCTCATTCTCCCCTCCCCCAGCCCCCACGAGCCCCCTTCCTGTCCGTGGATGAGTCTGTTCCGGACGTGTCACACACGTGGACTCCACCCCGTGTGGCCTTCTGTGTCTGGTTCCCTCCGAGTGTCGTGGGCTCAGCGTCCATCCCTGGGGCAGCGCGTGTCAGTGTTTAATTTTTTTAATTGTGGTAAAATAGACATAAAACTGGGTGCCTGGGTGGCTCAGTTGTTAGGTGTCTGCCTTTGCCTCGGGTCATGATCCCAGGGTCCCGGGATCAAGTCCCGCATCGGGCTCCCTGCTCAGTGGGGAGTCTGCTTCTCCCTCTGACCCTCCCCCTGCTCGTGCTTGTTCTCTCTCAAAAATAAAATCTTTATAAAACAAGACACATAAAACTTACCATCTTAACCATTTCAAGTGCACAGCTCAGAGCCATGAAGCACACTCACACTGTCCTGCAATCACACCCACCCTCCGTCTCCAGAACCTTCTCATCTCCCCAAACTGAGACTCTGTCCCCGTGAAGCACGGACTCCCCACCCCCCGCCCCAGCCCCGGCTCCCACCCTCTCCTGTCTCTGTGGACGGGACTCCTCTGGGGACCTCCTGGGAGTGGATTCATACAGTATTTGTCCTTTTGAGTCTGGCTCATTTCACTAAGGATCACATCCTCAAGGACCAACCACGATGTGGCAGGGGTCATTGCTTTATTCCTTTATGTGGCTAATATTCCACTGCTGGCTGGTTTTGTAAATAAAGTTTTATTGTTACACAGCCACCCCCATTCATTTACCCTGTCAGAGCGGAATAGAGTCATCGAGACAACCCTTCTGAGGCTCAGTTTCCCCACCCATCACATGGGGACTCATTCCTGTCCAGCAGGAGTCACAGAGATCACTCCTATGAAGGGGCCAGCAAGACTCAACTCACAGGGCCTGTGTGGAGAACTTGTGTGTGAACTCACTTAATCGTCAGTCCTGGAGGTGGGGAGCACTCATCCATTTTATGAAAGAGTTAACTGAGGCATGGAAAGAGTAAGTGACAAGTCACAAACCCAGCCAAGTGGCAAAGCTGGGCTTCAGACTCCGCCCATCTGCCTCCAGGGTTTACCCCAAGGCCTCTTCGGGAGTTAATCCCAAGTCTCCCCTGCAATCCAGCAACTCCACTTTTAGGAATTTAACCCAGGACAGGAAACACACGTCCACGCAAGAAGTAAAGTGAATGTTCATGGCAGCCTCATTCTGAATGGCCAAGAAGTGGAAACAGCCCAGATGTCCATCGCTTGGTGAGAGGATTAAAGAAAATGTGGTACAAAGTATGTTTTTAAAAATTCATAGCCTCAGGGCACCCGGCTGGGCTCACTCAGTAGAGCATGCGACTCTTGATCTCAGGGTCCTGAGTTTGAGCCCCACGTTGGGCACAGAGTTTAGTTAGAAAAAAAATTATAGCCTCTAAACGGTCAACAGGTAAATGGAAGATGCTCAGCATCACGGATCAGTAGGGAAATACGCCAACGCAACGAGATACCACCTAACACAGGTGAGTGTGGCTACTATCAAAATGAAACAAATTAACAAATGATGTTGAGAATGGGCAGACGTCGGAACTCTTGGGCCTTGTGGGAGGGAACCTCAAAGGGCACAGCCATTGTGGGAAACAGCGTGGTGAATTACAAAGAAATACAAATAGAAATTACCCCATGAGTCCCCAATTTCACGTCTGCATATACAGACAAAAGGATTGAAAGCAGGGCGCCTGGGTGGCTCAGCTCGTTAAGTGTCTGCCTTCGGCTCAGGTCATGGTCCCAGGGTCCTGGGATCGAGTCCCGCATTGGGCTCCCTGCTCAGCGGGGAGCCTGCTTCTCCCTCTCCCTCTGCCGCTCCCCCTGCTCGTGCTCTCTTGCTCGCTCTGTCAAATAAATAAAATCTTAAAAAAAAAAAAAAAGAGATGAAAACAGAATCTCAAGGAGACCCTTGGACACTCATGTTCAAAGCAGCATTATTCACAATGGCCAAACGGTGGGAACGGCCCGAATATCAGTCGATGGATAAACAGATGAACACAGCGGGGTCCATCCAGATAACGGACTCCTAGCCGGCCTTACAAAGGACATCCTGACACCTGCCCTGATGTGGGTGGACCTTGAGGACAGTGTGCTCAGTAACAGAAGCCAGGCCCAAAGAGACAAATCCTGTAGGATCTCACTTATGAGGGACCTAACGTGAAAGGTTCTACTTTCGTAAAAATGATTTTATGTTTCTACTTACATGAAACGTCCAGGAGAGGTAAATTCATACAGAAAGCACATTAGTGGGTGCCAGGGACTGGGGGGAGGAGGGAATGAGACTAAATGGTAATGGAGATGGGGTTCCCATCTGGGGTGATGAGAAGCTTCTGGAATTCGATGGTGGTGGTGTTCATACATCATGAATGTACTGAATGCCACTGAACACTGAAAATAGTATCTTTTTTAAAGATTTTACTTATTTGACAGAGAGAGACACACAGCGAGAGAGGAAACACAAGCAAGGGGATTGGGAGAGGGAGAAGCAGGCCTCCCACTGAGCAGGGAGCCCGATGCGGGGCTCGCTCCCAGGACCCTGGGATCATGACCTGAGCCGAAGGCAGACGCTTCACAACTGAGCCACCCAGGTGCCCCGAAAATAGTACTTTTTTTGTTATGTGTTATTTTACCATAATTTTAAGAAAGGAATGAAGCACTGACACCCACTACAAAGCAGATAAACCCCCAAATCATGATGCTCAACGAGAGAAGCCAGACACAAATGGCTCTTGAGTGGTTAGGACTCCATTTGAAATGTCCAGAACAGGCAAATCCACAGAGACAGACAGCCGATGAGCAGTTGCTGGGGGCGGAGGAGGGGGGGCCGAGGAATGAGGAAGGAGTACTAATGGGGCGGGGTCTCTCTGGGGGGATGAAACATGTCCTAACCCTGTATGGTGCTGATGGCTGCAGAACTTGGGTCGTTGACTAAAAACCACTGGGCAGCATCCTTCCCAAGGGTGCATCTTATCATATGTAAATGATATGTTAATAGAGTTGTTTATGAACTACATATAGTTGTTACGGAAGCAAAGTTGGGAAGGGAGAGACGAAATGGGGGCTGACTTCCTAGGATGACCCTCCAAAGCACCTGCAGACAGGACAGCGGTGGGGGAGGGGGAGGCAGGCAGTTTCAGAGAGGACCCCGGATCTCCCCAGAGCCTCCAGGGATTCCCAGTTCTGCCCCCACCCCCACCTGTCCGGGGTCTGCGTGAGGGCTCTACATCAGCTGCAGAAAGAGATCGGTTGCCCCTCCCCAAAGTTTGGGGGAGGGTTGCCCCTCACCCCACGGGTCCCAGCCCTCTCTTACCTGCTGGACCGGTTCTTCTGTCGCCTGGGTGCTGGAGGTGGCTTCTGTCCCGTTGGTAGACATGTTTCTTCGAAGCAGGCACTGTGGTGGACAGACGGGCTAGTCAGGGTACAGTGTGCCCTGTGCCTCCTTCCAGGAGGAAGTGCACGTTCACAGCTGCCCTCTGACCCCTCACCCTGCTTCTTGGAGCCCCGCCTCTCAATGATTCACAAGCACCTGTGGGCCCCGTGCAGCGGCCCGAGCTGATTCGGCAGGGCCGGGTGGGGCGGGGAGTCTGCATCTCTAACCAGCTCTCAGGTGATCAGGGCCACACCTCTAGGGCCAACTCCAAGGGCTCCACTTGGCCAATGCTTCGGGGAGACACCTGCAGCACGACACCTCTGCGGACATTTGCCAGTGGCTACCTACTTTCAAGAGTCATCATCCCTGTGACCCGGAAATCTTGAGGGGATGGTCCCACACCTGTACTGCCACGTGGGCAGAGGTGTGTGCCCCTGCGTTGGCCACAACAAGAGTGTGGAAACACCCTGGTTCCCCAGCAGGAGGGACCCAGAGAAACAAGGACCCAGCCCAGGGCAGTGGCCACAGAGTAGAGACCTACGCGTCACTGGCTGGACCAGGCTACTCCGAGACGAATAGCGTGCACGGGGTGAACATTTGTGCTCCGTTTGCACAGGATCTTTGAGACACAGGAAACCGTTAACAGTGGCCACCTTTCAGGGAAGGTCAGGTAGACGGGGCAGGTCTCTGACTTTTGAGCCAGGCAGATAATATTATCAGTTCAAAAAGAAAAAAAGGTTAAGCATTAAAAACAAAACACCCCAAAAACCACGCACGCCAGGGAGACCATGCCTGGCCTTACCGCAGACCAATCGAGTCAGACTCAGGAGGGAGGGCAGGCAAGGGAGGCTCCCAGGTGAGGCTCAGGCACACGTTCATAAGGTACAATGGGAGCCACCATAGGTGCGCTCCGTTTTCCTGGCCAGGTGGGAGGAGGTGGGTAAACTGTCAACAGACTAGACTCCGCCCATGCTGTACAGTGTTGGGCAAAGAGCCACCTCTTCCCTGGCCTCAGTCCCCTCACCTGTACAAAGGAGTTAAAGGTAGAACCTGCCCTCAGGGCTGGTTCCCCTGGTAATTCTGGGGTGAACCTGTTGTGAACCCCTGACCTTGATTCTGAACATTTCCTTCTAGAGGAAGGGGGCCCCGTCCCCCAAGCAGAGCCCAGCGAACTGCAGCTTTGAGAGCACCAGTGCTAGAGTCCAAAGCGGCTCTAATCCCAGCTTGGCAACTCACTAGCAGTGGGAGCTTAAACAGCACCCTCTCAGAGCCTTGCTTGCCCCATCTGTAAAATGGGGATAACCATTCCTAGCTCAGAGTCCCTACAGATTGGCAGAGCGACATGGCGCGCTGAGCTCAGTGCCTTGCACATAGTGGGTGCTCAATAAACAGAACCATTTCACACACGGGTGAAGCCAGCCAGGAATGTGCTTCTGCTTGGTACTAAGGTCCCCAAACTGGGAAATGGAGGGAGGAGGCACACCCCGGCCCGGGTGATCATCAGTCCAGTTATTCCCCTCACCCTCCCTGGAGCCTGAGCTCACCTGGGCATCTTGGAGGCCCATTCTCCCATCCCCTTTGCCCATCAGTCCCTCCTAAAGCAGGTTTAACCAAGGGCTGCCACTGCAGATGTCAGCACCCCATTGAAGTCCTTGGGGTCTGCAAGCTGTAGCGGCCAGAACGAGAGCTAGCTGGAACCGGTTGTAGACGTCCAGCTGCAGCCAGGGCATGCTAAGATACAACTTCCAAAGCTCCCAGAGACCAAGGTCCCAGGCCTGGCAGTTCCGGCGCGATCCTGACAAAGGTCCCCAGGACTCAGATAAGGGACAGGCCTTCCCAGCCGCCTTGAGCAATCCGCTGGCCACACCCACCTAAAGGAAGAGGGCGGGGTCCGCCCGCGAATTCTCCACACTCAGCTGGGAGACACTCGGGCGGGGGAGGGGGAGGAGCTAAGCCCCCGGGCGGCAAACCCATTTGCCGAGGGCGGGGGGGGGGGGGGGGGTCCTCGCTAGGCATAAAGCCCCCTGATTGGGCTCTCTGAGGACCCAGAGAGGGTCGATTTCCTGTGCAGGATAGGCTGCGGCTCGCCTCCAAACTGCGTTTGCAAAGCAAGCACACTTTTAGGAGGGGGAATTTACCACCTTCTTGATATTGCCACCTATAGGGGGGCTCTTTCACGCGCCTCCCCCCAACGAATGTATCAGGAATTGAAAGGAGAGAGTTTGAAAGTTTGACTCTGCTCCAGAAATCGGGTTTTGTTTTGTCTTTTTCGAGCGGGCAGAGGGCGAAGACAGGAAAGTTCAGCCCAAGCTGGAGACCCTTCCCCAGGCCGCAGAGAGCACAAGAACCCCCAGGAAGGTTCTCTCCGCTTCCTCCTGCCTTGGGACACCCAGGGACTCGGCGGACCCCGCCCCCCCACCTCAATCGGGCCCTCTCCTCTCACCGCGGTCAACGAGACGTGCGGGTCTCGACGGCCAGTTCCGAAACCGTCTCGGGCCGGCCCTGGGGAGGCTTTTATTGTCGGGGGGCGGGCGCTCGGGAATGACGGACCGGAGGACCAATCGTATCGGGAGGCTGGCCGCCGCCGGGCCACGCCCCCGCTCGGTCAGGGACGTTGGAGCCACGAGTGAAGTCCGGGAAGGGCCACACTTTTGCGGGCGGCGCGTGAGGGCCGCGCGGTCCCCGACGTCGGGGGATCCCGTAAGATGCCTGAGCCAGCCAAGGGCACCCCCTCCCGACCTAGGGATCCTATGAACTCGGCCCAGGGAGGTGCTATCCGAGTTCTGAGGTCCACCGGTCCCCCTTTTCTCCAGGGACGGTGAGAACTCAGAGATCGTTGCCTGTAAGATCGTGGCATGTGAAAAACATATTGTTTTCTGGAGCCCCCAGCACGTCAGGAGCCACGCCCCAACCCTGGGCGGGAAGGTTATGCAGCCAAGCTCGACCCAGCAATATGAGCAGCCTTCACCACAGCGGTGAACAGATATGGAGTGCTTTCCTCCCACCCTGACCTGCATGGCACCATTTAATCCTCCCAAAACTGTTGTTTTATCATTCCCATTTTACAGATGAGAAAACTGAGGCCCAGAGACGGTCGGCCTAGGGCAGTGCGGGGATCAACTCCCGGATCTAGGACTCCTGGATCAACCCCTTCCTGAAGCAGCACACCACTTGGATTACCCCTCCCCCCATCCTTTGTCCTCTTGGTCTATAAAACAAAGTCCCAAACTCAGATGGCCCCAGGGGCCAAAAGGAAGTAAATGCCTCCTCCAAAGTGTTGGTGGCATGGCAGAGTGTTGCTCTGTGGAAGACCCACCCAGAGATTCCCATATCCATGGGGATTCTAGACTAAAGAAAGTGTCCTGCCTTTTAGAAAACCGTTGGGCCGAATAAAACCCAACCGGGGCCATATTCGGCTCAGGAGCCACCAGTGTGCCACTTCTGCTAAATTATGTGGGGGTGGGGCGGGGCGGGGCCTCTGGAACCTCTGGAAAGAACATGGAAGAAAAGCTGGTGTCTGTGACTAAGTGCATTTTTTGGACAGTGGCTACAGTAGCACCATGCAGTAGAGCTTCCTGAGATGCTGGGGATGCTCTAGAATTCTGCGCCATTTAGTACGGTGGCCAGTGGCACCACAGGGCTTTTGCACATCAAGAAACTGAATATTTACATCTAAGCAACCACATGCAGCTACTCAGATTCTCAAGTGAGTCTGAGGCGCCAAAAGGATTAAAGCAATTAGCTGTAACAGTTAAAAAATTACACATTTGCGGGGCGCCTGGGTGGCTCAGTCAGTTAAGCGTCTGCCTTCAGCTCAGGTCATGATCCCAGAGTCCTGGGATCGAGCCCCGCATCGGGCTCCCCGCTCCGCGGGAAGCCTGCTTCTCGAACCTCTCCCGCTCCCCCTGCTTGTGTTCCCTCTCTCGCTGTGTCTCTCTCTGTCAAATAAATAAATCTTTAAAAGATTTCACACTTGCTGTTGGCCTTTTTTCCTACTCACGCATTC
Organism: Zalophus californianus; assembly: GCF_009762305.2. NCBI lineage: Eukaryota > Metazoa > Chordata > Mammalia > Carnivora > Otariidae > Zalophus > Zalophus californianus. The sequence continues at coordinate 3,567,196 of NC_045595.1, forward strand.
ATTTTCCTACTCACTCATTCAGCAATTTTTACTGAGCTGCTGTGCTGGGAACACAGCAGTGAGTAGAACAGATCCCAGCCTTGTGGTGCTCACCGTCAGTGGCAGAGACAGACAATAAACAAGAGAAATGAGTGAAACGCATAATGCGTCAGGTTCCTGAGAAAAGCGAAGGACTAGGATGGAGAATGTGGGGTGTGATTTTTTTTGTGGGACACCCACAAAAAATGGGGTGGTCAAGGGAGGCCTCCCGGATTGGCATCTAAAAGCAAAAGTGAGGGAGGAGAGGAGAGAGCCACTTAGAGATCTGGGGAAACAGCACATTCAAAGGCCCGGAGGCAGACCATGCCTAGTAAGTTGGAGATGCAGCCAGGAAGTTGATGTGGCTGGAGTGGAGTGAGTTCTTGGATGTATAGAGCTCAGAGAGGTTAAGTGAGTTGTCCAAGGTCACACAGCTCCAAAGTCACTGGGAGAAATGTCTGGTAGCCTTGAGTTTCTGAGTGGCCTTCAGTGCTGGGATGTGGCCAAAACATTCCTGGTCAAGGAGATGTAACTCAATTCTGATCTGCAAAATAAAGTCCTGGTGATTTTGCCCCACATCTTTTCAACAAAAGAAGAACAGCCATACTCACCATCTTTCCTCGTGTGGCACTCAACCCCCACCTCCAGCTCCCTGTGAGTGCAATCAAGGGCGTTTGCCATTGCACATGTGCACATGGTGGGAGAGGGGAAAGGGCATTGCCCCACCGGCCCTTAGCCCTTCCTTTTCAGCACCACTGCCGCCTGCTCCTGGAAGTCTTCCTGCCTACCTCCTCAGTCTCTCCCAAGGTGAAGGCTGCCAGACTAAATAGAGGATGCCCACTTCAATTTGAATTTCAGATCAACAGGGAATACATTGGGGGGTTATAAGTATACCCCATGCGATGTCCGGGATATACTTACATTCAAAAATTATTCCTTGTTGACCTGAAATTCAAATTGAGCTGGGGATCCTTTTAACTTTTCTTGTTTTTCTTTTTGCTAACTCTGACAATTCTACCTCCAAACTCAGATCCCTTTTTCTGCCCCAGCCGTGTCCCCTGGAAAACTGTCACCTCCCAGCCTTGGTGGGCTCCCTGAGGGCAACACCTGTCCAGGATTCCCAGCATGGCATGTAAGAAACATATTGTTTTCTGAGCTATTTTGTTACATGATTCAGAGGCCTCATTTTTATTTTCCCCGTTTTCTGGATGAGGAAGCTGAGGATTACAGAGGTGATTAACGTGCCCCAGGTCGCACAGCCAGAAATAGCCAGCCTGAGTTTGTTTGAGATCTCAATGCACCCCCCTCCTCCTCACCCTGCCTCTTCTCCCTCTCTCCTCCTTCCCCCTCTGTGCCTCTTCCTCCCCACCTCCCCTTTCTCTTCCTCCTCTCTCCTCCTCCTCCATTCCACACTTTCCAGTGGAAGGGCTCTGAAAACTCCCCAGTTCTTTCCCACTGAGCCGAGGGGAAGGAGAGACAGACCAGCATTGTGCCACAAGGGGGCGCTGCTGCTCCCAGATTGGTCTCCTGACCCAGGTGCCCGTACCCACCCCTCCACATCTACCCTCTGACCCTTACCTCCTTCCAACCATCCATCCATTTATCAAGTATCTCCTAATATTGTGAGCCAGGCAATGAGGACCCAGTGATTCACTGGATATGCAGTCATCCAACAAACAATTATTAAACACCTGCTGTCTACCAGGCCCACGCTGGGCAGCCCTGAGGATTCAGCCACCACCTCTACTTTCAAGGCACTCATAATCCAATGGGGAGACATGCACGGGACCAGCAGGACTGCCTTAAGACTTTCACAGCCCTGGGGCGCCTGGGTGGCTCAGTCAGTTAAACAGCTGTCTTGGGCTCAGGCTCACGTCATGATCCCAGGGTCCTGGGATCTAGCCCCATTCTGGGCTCCCTGCTTCTGCTTCTCCCTCTGCCCCTCCCCCCCCACTTGTGTTCTCTCACTTACTTGCTCCCTCTCAAATAAATAAGTAAAATCTTTAAAAAAAAAAAAAAAGACTTTTACAGCCCTAAGGCACTTTTGTCATTGTGGGTCCCTCCCTCCATGAAAAAATACCGCAAATGATCTTTTACAACTGCATTGGTATTATACTCACTATTTTCTTCTGATTTTAAGCTAAATTAAAAACAAACCATTTCCATCGGCCGTTAAAAGTGTCACGGGCCCTGGGTCTCCTGTGTCTGACGCATGAGTTGGCTACGGTGACCACGTGCATAAAATATAGGTGATCAGGACTGTGATGGGAGCTACACATGCATGGGGGTGCCCCAGAGGAGAGCTGGCCCCAGGTTGTGGGTGATGCTGGGAAGCCTCCAGGAGGAAGTAATGTCTAAGCTGAGGCCTGAGAGAGGAATCACCGTCAGACGGGTGAAGGTACTGGAGCGGTATTCCAAGCAGGGGGAAACAGAGAGTGCGCACATGCACAGTGAGGCTGGAAAGTAGCATGTGGCGAGGGCAGGGTGTCAGGGAAGAGAAACAAGATCGGCGGTTTGGCAAGGGCCAGGCTGTCATGAGCCCTGAGGACATTAGGGAGCCACAGAAGGTTCTGAAGCAGGGTCAGCAAGGGCAGGTTGGAGAGTTGGAAAGGTGTTTTGGGCTGCCCTATAGATAAAGGAAATCAGGGAGAAGAAAATGAGCCCACTTGCCTCAGGTAAGTCTCAAAGAAGAGGTGGAAGTCATAGAAAGATGGAAGAAGTGGGGGTGCAGGAAGACATTCCGAGAACCATGATGAATTATTCATTCAGGAAGTATTTATTAAACACCTTTGGTGTGATCTGCTGAATACAGCAGTGAAACAGAGAAAAAGGCTCTCTGGAGGAGGTGTGCTCCGGGCAACAGGGATAGCTTGTGCAAAGGCCCTGGGGCAGCACTGGGCCTGGTGTGTCGGAAGAACAGCGAAGTTCCTAGTGGCCAGAGCAGATTGATCCAAGGGGAGAGAGGGAGGGGACAAGGCAGGTGGGCTAGGAGAGGACTTGGGCTTGTACCCCAAGGGAGGTGGGTAGCCTGAAGGGCTGTGGGCAGAGGAGGGGGGCATCTGACTCAGGTGCGGGTGATGGTCTGTACCAAAGGTCCTGAAAGATCAGGAAGCTTTTGGGGGAACCATGTCTCCTTCTGGAAGAGGGGGCTGGGAACGGGGAGTAGAGGTTCTTGGAGCCCTGCTGGGGAAGGGGCTTCGAATGTCAAGCAGAGGCTTTGGGCCTTTATTGTTGGAGCAGTGGGGAGCAACTGTTGGATTCCAAGCAGGGAGGCCTTGTTTAGGTCTCTGGGGAAGGGGGGTGGAGTCTTCAAGATGCAGAGAAAGGCAGGGGTGAGGGCAGGGCAGACGGGAGCTGATGGCCCATGACCAGGCCTGCAGGAGGTGGGGGTAGATTGGGAGAGACTCCAGCAGGGGGTGGACAGGCCACGCTTCAGAAGGTGAGGCTGACTAGGGCCTCGGGTGAGGGACCCAGGGAGGTGGAGGACATCTGGGCCATCCCCGGGGCTAGGACCAGCAGAGGAACGAGTGTGGGAGGGTGTCGATGGGCTTAGTTTTGCCGCTTTGAGAGCCCGAGGCCTCGGGTTGCAAATTTACCAGATAAAACTACAGGATACCCAGTTAAAGGTGAATTCCAGATACACAATGAACCGTTTTTAGCATAAGTATGTCCCAAATATTGTAAGAGACATACTTATGCTAAGAAATCTTTGTTTACCTGTCTGTTTACCTGATGCAGCTCCGGCCAGCGGCTGGACAATCTGACCAACGGTGGCCCGATGGCCAGAAGGCAAAGTTTTGTCTTCTTGGGCTGGCTCACGGCTCGCGGCGGGAAACCGGGGGTCTTTTAACATGCAGGCCCTGGCCTGTCCCCGCCTCACCGCACCCCCCGCCCTCGTGGCGCCAGCCACCCCCTGTCCCCTGCATGGAGGCACGGGCTTGGGGGAGGGGAGCTGCTCCAAGTCCCACTGTCTGGCCCCTGCGCCAGCCCCTCCCAGGCCAGGCAGGTGCCCCTGGGCACCCCTCGTCCCAGAATGGCAGGTCAGGGGTTCCAGCAGCCGGAAGGGCTCCACGTGGCCTTTGTCCCCCCAGCACTGGTGGCCCGTCCAGCTCAGAGCCAGACGTCTGAGGCCCCGTGGCCTTTCTGTGAAGTCCTGCAGGCAGAGCGGGCTAACTTCCTCGTCAGAATGTACTGGAAGGACAGAGGCCAAGGGGGCGGATGACCAGGAACTAGATCCCTCAGCGCCACGGCCACCCCCTGACCGCTCCCACACTGGGTGGCCTTGTCTGGGGTGGCCAGGGCACGGCCCTCCAAGCGTCAGCTGCCAGGATGTGCCAGTCACGCTGGCGGGGAGAGAACACGCCGTTCTTGGCTCCCCTGGATGCCCCTTTGTTCACAGGCATAGGTGGGGGGCTGTTGTCCTGGCAACCAGCCCCTTCCCCCTCAAAGAATCCCTTGAGGTGAGGATTGAAGGCACCTTGGGTCTGGGGGTTCTGGCCAGGGACGGTGCCCCCTGTTCCCCAGCGGGGGCAAAGGAGCACCCTCCCCCCAGCCGGCCCTGGCTGCTCAGGGCTCAAGTGTCCTGGCCCATGGGGGAGGCCAAGTCACCCCCTTGGGATTGGAATGCCGGAGGTGGCAGCAGTCGGGGGGGAGGACATTCTCAGCGGGGCAGGCGCCGTGGTGGCAGCTGCTGGGCCCCCGCCTGTCCTGTGTCCCCTGAGTTGGAGGCTGCAGCTGGTGCGGTGGCTTTGGTTCCTGGGGGGAGGTGTTATTTTTGGGGCAGGGGTGCGGGAACGTGAGAGGCGCCTCCCCCCAGGGCAGGAAGTGGGGTGGTCCTAGCTGTGTGCTCCCGTTGGCGCACCTGTCCCAGTGGGCACCACAGGCCACCGCACAGGAAATGTTCCCAACGCCCCGCCTGTGTGGCCTCCTGAATCTGGGGCCCAGAGGGGAGGCAGCCGGTGGGGAGGGTGCAGGGGCCTGCCACTGTGAGTCAGAATCTTCCAGAAGCCCCCAGGTGTGGTAACAGCAGTGCCTGTGGAGTAAGCGATTATGCATTTATAGACCGTTTAATGGATTTATAGACCTCCCCCCCCCCCGCCCCCGCAGCATCTTGGGGAAGGAGGGACTAATGATGAATTTGGGTTTTACAGGTGGGGATGCTGAGGCTCAGAGACGCAAGTGACTTGCCCGAGGTCACACAGCATATAAGTAGCAGAGCTGGGAATCTCATTAGCATTTACTATCAGATACACTAACTCAACAATGACCTCCAACCCTATAATGTGGACAGGGCCTACCACCTGGGTTCGATTCTGCTCCCAGAACCCTCAGAGATTCTGTCTCCACTGGGGTGTCTGGAGACATTTTTGGTTGTTCCGACCGGGGGTACTCCTGGCATGGAGTAGGTGGGACCAGGGATGCTACTCAGCCCCCGACCCCCACAGTGCCCGGGACACCCCTACATAGAGTGACCCAGCCCCGCGTGTAGAGTTGTGCCAAGGTGAATAATAGTAATTAACATTTCATAACGATACCAGCTATTATTATTAATCACATTATTTTAAGTATAATAATTACTTACCGGTTTTACAGATGAGAAAACTGAGGTCCAGAGAGCCTGTATTTTGGACCCCCAGCCCTTCTCAGGTACATGAATCCTGGCTGCTTCCATAACACCCTGTCAGCTTTGCAAGAAGGAGACCCGGTGCCAAGAGGGGATATAACGAAGACTCAAACCCACAACCCCAAAGACAGGCTCAGACCTCCCTGGGTCCCCCTCTCGGCGTGGCCACGCCCTGGGGGGCCAGGCTGGCCGTGCCACCCGCCCCAGCTCTGTGACCCTGAGATGGGTTCCTCCCTCCTTAGCTGCAGCAGTAAAAATAAGAGTCTCCGTGGTGCTCAGAGAGGCACTACCGAGGGTGGTTAGGGGATCTCATCCTGGCTTTGCGAGCCTGGGCACCTCCCGCACTTCTCTGAGACTCTGTTGGCTTGTCTGTGAAATGGGGCATTCATGTCCTAACTCACAGATGATGGAGAGGATTAAAGGAAGCAGTCCACAGCTTAGCTTGGTGCCTGGGGCACGGTGAGCACCATATAAGGCTTGGATATTGCTATGATTAAAAACATTTTAATGGTGGCAAAATACACATACATAAGCTTACCTTAATTTATCTTAGCCATTTTTAAGTGCACACCTCAGTGGCGTGAAGCACATTCACATGGTTGCGCAGCCATCCCCACCTATCCCTTTCCAGAACATTCTCATCTTGCAAAACTGAGACTCAGTCCCCATGAAACACTGACTCCCCATCCCCTGCCCCAGCCCTGGTGCCCACCACCTACTCTCTGCCTCGGTGGATGGGACGCCTCTAGGGACATCCTAGAAGTACAAGTAGACAGGAATTTTCCGTTTGAGATCGCCCTACCTCATTTAGCGTAACATCCTCGAGGTTCATTTATGTTGTAGTGTGTGTCAGGATTTCCTTCCTTCCCAAGGCTGAGTAATACTCCGTCACATGGATGGACCACGTTTGTTTATCAGCTCGTCCACCCGTGGACACTCAAGCTGTGGGACCAGCGTGATGATAATGGAAAGAGTAAGAGTCTAGAAGGATATTAAAGGTGGATCCAGGGCGCCTGGGTGGCTCAGTCGGTTGAGCGACTGCCTTCAGCTCAGGTCGTGATCCTGGAGTCCCGGGATCGAGTCCCGCATCGGGCTCCCTGCTCAGCGGGGAGTCTGCTTCTCCCTCTGACCCTCCCCCCCCCATGTGCTTTCTCTCTCTCTCATTCTCTCTCTCTCTCAAATAAATAAATAAAATCTTTAAAAATAAATAAATAAATAAATAAAGGTGGATCCAACGGGATTTGTCAAGGAATTGGTTAGGGAATGTGGTTTTAAAAAATACACCCATGGGGCACCTGGGTGGCTCAGATGGTTAAGCGTCTGCCTTTGGCTCGGCTCATGATCCCGGAGTCCTGGGATCGAGCCCCACGTCCGGCTCTCTGGTCAGTGGGGAGCCTGCCTCTCCCTCTCCCTCTACCCCTCTCCCTGCTGTGCCCTCTTTCTCTCTCAAATAAATAAATAAAATCTTAAAAAAAAAAATACACCCACAAGGGGTGCCTGGCTGGCCTGGTCAGTAGAGCATGTGACTCTTGATCTCCAGGTTGTGAGTTTGGGCCCCATGTTGGGCAGAGAGCTTACTTAAAGTAAAAAACAGAACAAAAAAAATAAAAAAAAACCATCCACAAATGTTCTGATACTCCTTTAAAAACGTGGAGCCTAATTCTCTTCCCTGTGAGTGTGGGCTGAACTGAGCGACTTGTTTCTTAAAAACAAAACACAGCAGAAGCGACTGTGTCAAAAACCTCTGAGACTAGATCATAAAAGTCATCCTGCCCTCCCTGCTCTCTCTTGGATCACCTGCTCCAGAGGAAGCCAGTGGCCATGTTGCGAGGACACCCAAGAAGCCCAGGAGGCGCCAAGAGTTGTGTGGATGGGGCTTCTTGGGAGGGGCTTCTCCAGCCGCAGTCAAGCCTGTAATCACTCTCTCTGGCTGCTGTGTGGACAATGGACTAAGGGGGCTGGGGTGAGAGCAGAGCCACCTGGGAGGCTGCTACCGTGATCATGCAGGTAAGCTCTGATGGTGGCCTGGCTTCAGGGGGTGGCAGGGGAGATGGAGAGAAGTGGACAGGTTAAGCAATTACTTAGGAAATAAAACAAACAGGACTTGGGAGAAGAAAAGGCTGAGGTGGGGTCTTCACAGACATGGGGAACTGAAGACAGAACAGCTGGGGTACGGGTGGGGAGAAGACAAGATGACAGGTTTAGTGTGGCCGCATCGAGTCCACGTCCCTGAAATGTTCAAAGGCCGCCGCAAATGTAGCTACTTGTATGAAAAGAGTAGACTAGTGGCTCTCAACTCAGGGTGATTCTGCCCGCCCAAGGGATTCTTGGCAGCATCTGGAGAAATTTCTGTTGTCACAACTTGGGGGATGCTAGTGGCATCTAGTGGGTAAAAGAAGGAGATGCTGTTCAACATCCTACAATGGGCAGGATTGTCCCCCATAAAAGCAACATTTGACCCAAATGTCAATGTGCAGAGCTGGAGGAATCCTAGGGTAGACCAAGGGCTGAAAGGAGCAATAGTCAATTTCAGCAGATGTTGTTTATTCAATAAAGTTTTATTCCTTGTCTTTGCAACAAGCAAGTGCAGATCAAGTTTCCTGGGCAGCTCCCCTTCAAACATTCCACCCCAAGCAGCTGGCAAAAAAGGGAAAGAGAGAACAAGATTCCTGTGGCAAATTTTTAATGGATCTGGCCTCAAGTGACTTCCATCACTGGGCCAGATCAGTCACATGGCCATTGGCCACGATCACCTTATGTCCCGTTGGCCAGATCAATCACATGGCCACACCTGGCTGCATGGGATGCTGGGAAATATAGTCTAGCCATGTGCCCAGGAGGAAGAAGGAAAGTGTGATGTGATTAGAGCTAGTCCTTGCCATGGTGTTATTGTCCTCATTATTTCTGTTATTATTTAGACCTGTCATCTGCAGCGATGACCCTTGAAAGTCATGCATGTTTCAGGACCTGGTAGAGGAGGGTGAGAGGGGCTGCCTGGTATGGCTGGAAGGCTTCCGGAAAGAGGAGGCATGGATGATGTGGCTTTGAAGAAAGCAGACGCTAAAAATCTGAGAAGTGGGAGAATAAGAACGGTGTGGCATCAGCGAAGTCATTCCTTCATTCCTGACCATGCAGATCCTTGTAGGCCAGGGTGAGTGCCGTGGGGACCCAATGGGCTGAGGTGGCCTGATTTGTGCTGAGAGCCTTCTAGTTGCTTGAGGAATCAGATCACCAGGTAAAATACAGGACACCCACTTAAATTGGAATATCAGATAAACAACAAATGATTTTTTAAGCCTCAGTATATCCCAGATATGGCATGGGACATACTTATGCTAAAATAGTATTGTCCATCTGAAATGCAAATTTAACAGGGCATCCTGGATTTTTATGTGCAGGGAGGACAGAATGTAGCAGACAGGTCAGGTGCAGGTGACTGATGATCATGGATGAGACATGGGCAGATGTGCAAGCCCTGTGTTGGGAGAACTTTGGCTTCTACCCTGGGTGAGGTGAGGTAGCCCTGACAGGCTGTGAGTGTAGGAGGGCCGTGCCCTGACTTGGGTAAGAGGCCCCCCAGACCCAACCCTGGCACTTCGCAATCACCTGCCCCCGTGGTTTGCCCCAGCCCAGCGTCTTTCCCCTTCAACAGTGCTGACATTTGGGGCCAGATCATTCTCTTTTTTTAAGTTTTTATTTTAAATTTCACTTAGTTAACATACAGTGCAGTATTAGGTTCAGGTGTACAATACAGTGATTCAGCATTTCCATACATCATCACAGCAAGTGCATGACTTAATCCCCATCACCTATTTAACCCATCCCCCGGCCCACCTTCCCTCTGGTGACCATCTGTGTGTTCTCTGTAGTTAAGGGTCTTTCGGGGGCCAGATCATTCTTTTTTTTTTTTTTTTAAGATTTTATTTATTTATTTGAGAAAGAGCGAGCGAGAGAGCACAAGCAGGGAGAAGCAGGTTCCCAGCTGAGCAGGGAGCCCCACTTAGGGCTCCATCCCAGGACCCCGGGATCATAACCTGAGCCAAAGGCAGACACTTAACCGACGGAGCCACCCAGGCGCCCCAAGGGGACAGATCATTCTTAATTGTGGGGGTCTGTCCTGTTCACTGTGGGGTGTTGAGCAGCATTCCTGACCCCCACCCACTCAATGCCAGGAGCACTCGAAGTCATGACAACTACAAACGTCCCCAGACATTGCCCAGTGTCCCCTGAGGGGCAGGGTCCCTTTGGGTGAAACCCACTGGGTTAAGGGGTTCTATGGACCCCCAGGAGACTACATTCTATAACCATCTGACCGACTGAGGATATCCTGAGATACTGCATATATTTAAATACACACATTGAGTGGGAGGGAGAGGAGGGAACTCACAGACGCTGGGGGGGTCCCCCTGGTTTCCTTCACTTGATCCATCGGGGATTTATTCTGGTGTTTAGTGTGAGCTAGGGATCAAACTGAATTTCTCCCCCAGTTAATGAACGCACGTTTTCTCCCCGCTGGAGCTATGGACCTTTGGGGCCAGATCATTCTGTGGGGTGAGGCCAGCCTGGGCATCGCGGGACAGTGGGCAGCATCCCTCCCTGGCCCCCATTCACCCAATGCCAGGAGCAGCCCCTGTCCCCCTCGGTGGTGAGAACGAGGACCACCAGACTTTGCTCGTGCGGCTGGAAGGCAGAATCGCCGCAGTTGGGGACCCCGGGTCGAGGCACTGTAAGACCCCAGTACAGAAATGGGTCTGGAGCCCTAACCAGGGAGGAGGCTACTGGAAGACCTTGTCAGTTCCCTTCATCTTCTCCTGGCCTTCAGTAAACTATCTGGGGCCGGGAGAAACTGATGCCTAAGTGGCTGCATTGTGGGAAGTTTTAGGCACGTGCCATCCACACCCCAACCCATCTGAAGCCCGTCTGTGCCAGACAAAAAAAGGGCTGCCCGTAGAGTCTGATAAAGCTTTTAATATTTAGAAGTTGGCGCACTTAATTCTGGTACTCCTGGCTCTCGGGTGATGCTGCCCCCTCCAGCCGTGGGCAGCTGTCTGGGTCCACAGGGGCACTGGTGATGATGATGGGAACCTTGGCCTTCACACTGGTCAGGGACCAGGGCAGGTGGACCGTGCTGACCAGCTCGTAGTGGGTACTCATGATTTCGCCGTCCCGCATGCCGCTGCTCACGGACAGCACCTGCGGGAGGTTGAGGGTGCTGACGATCTTGGTGGTGTTGAAGGGCGTGATCTGAGTGTTGGCCTCCTGCCGGAGCAGCTCACTGCTGTCCACCCGAGACCGCCGCTCTGCACTGGGGGTGAAGCCCTCACATTGCACGTGGATGTAGAGGGCGAAGGTGACCATCTTGATGCACTTGCTGGTCTGGTTGTTGATCTCCGTGGTGAAGACGACCCTCTCCCCCGGAGTAAAAGTGTTCTTTTCCATCTGGATTTGGAGGCAGATGGAGCCCTGGCTGCAGCAGTTGTAGGAGACCTTCTTCTCAGCCTCCACCAAGAGAGGGTTCTAGAAGGGGGGATGGACAACTGTGAGGGATGGTGGACACAAGATCTGCTCGCCTGCCTGACATTCCTCCATCATAGCTCCTGCAAACCTCCAGCTTTTGGGACTTTCCTAAGTAAGAGGCACTGAAACAGGATCTGGAGCCTTGGGGATTTGGCAGCCAAAAGCCTGGCATGATCTCCCGGCTTGCCTTAATCAATACCCTTTGCCTTTCTGAGTACCAATTTCCTCATCATAAGCCTAAGAAATCCACAAGACCCTGGCTTGACCCCCACCTCCCATGTTCACTTGCTGTGTGACCTTGAGCAAGTGCCTTGACTTCTCTGGGCCTTGGTTTTCTAGAAGACAGGAAATGTCTCACAGTCTAAGCCCAAGACTTGGGGCTTACCCAGGCAGTTCAGACTTTAGGAGAAAATATTACGGGCTCTGAATCATGAAAGGAAAACCGTAGCGTTGAAAGTATGTAGTGTGGGGGCACCTGGGTGGCTCAGTCGTTAGGCGTCTGCCTTCGGCTCAGGTCATGATCCCGGGGTCCTGGGATCGAGCCCTTCATCGGGCTCCCTGCTCGGCAGAAGCCTGCTTCTCCCTCTCCCACTCCCCCTGCTTGTATTCTCTCTCTCTCGCTGTGTCTTTCTCTGTCAAATAAATAAAATCTTAAAAAAAAAAAAGAAAGTATGTAGTGTGTTTAAATAAATGCCTCAAAATGCAGCCATTCTATCAACTAGTCAGCTGCTGATTTGCAAATAAAGTCGCACATACATTGTATTTAATGAGTGGCTTCGGTGACATTTTACTTTTTATTTGTGGATAACATGTTAAAGGATTTGATGTGATGTGGCGGGGGGGGCGCGGGGGGCCTTTAGAATGATCACTCTCCACTTTTGCTGGCTTCCGGTGTCTCCTTGTAGAGAAACTTGATACTTTTACAAGCATGCGTGTGTGTGTGTGTTCTCTTTCAGCATACTGAGAGAGAGAGAGAGAGAGAGAGAGAGAGAGAGAGAGAGAGAGAAAATAGTGTGAAAAATACTGCCCAAACTCCCCTCCCACTTCCCATTAGTGACATCAAGTTGTTCACTTGAAATTGGCCCTGATGGGTGTTATTTTCACCAGGGAAATTGGGAAACATGACACATCACGGCTGGTTGTTAACCATTTCCTAGTACAGCACGGCCATATTCCTAAGACCCGCTTCATCAGCATTTACAAATTCTCCTGATTTGTTTCAGACCTCTGCTCATTTACAAAATGAGATTGCAGAGTTGCACAACCACGTGAATGTACTCAACACTAATGGTTAAGATGGTAAATTTTATGGGCGCCTGGGTGGCTCAGATGATTGAGCGTCTGCCTTTGGCTCAGGTCATGGTCCCAGGGTCCTGGGATCGAGTCCCGCATCAGGCTCCCTGCTCCTTGGGAGCCTACTTCTCCCTCTGCTTCTCTCTCTCTCCCCCTTTCTCTCTCCCTCTGTCTCTCATGAATAAATAAATAAAATCTTAAAAAAAAGATGGTAAATTTTATGTTATGTATATTTTGCCACAATTTAAAGTAAAAACATGAGAGATCTGGTTGAAGGCCCCAGGGACCCCCTCCCTAATGCCATCCCCTCATACTCCTTGGCTCCCTTTATCCTGAATTGGGGGTGTATTATATCTGGATTTTTAAAAAAGATTTATGCATTTATTTGAGAAAGAGTGAGCACAAGCAGGAGGGCAGAAAATTCTGCCTCTACCTCGTTGAGCCCCATCATGGGGTTGCTCTCGGCCATGAGTTGGTGAACTTTTTCTGGAAAGGAACTGATGACAAATATTTTAGGCTTTGCAGGCCACACACAGTTATGTGTCATATACTCTCCCCCCCTTTTTTTTTAAATCACAGCTCATGGTTAAAACATAGATTTTAGTATCGTGGCAAAGAACACAAATCTGTATTTTCATCTTCACCTAGATCTATGAAAGAGAAATATGTTTCATGAACTACTACTTATGCCTGCTGGTACATTCTGCTTTATTCCATTTATTGTATTCATTTAAAAATGTTCATTGCGGGGCGCCTGGGTGGCTCAGTCGGTTGTGTCTGCCTTCGGCTCAGGTCATGATCCGGGAGTCCCGGAATCAAGCCCCACATCGGGCTCCCTGCTCAGCAGGGAGCCTGCTTCTCCCTCTGCCTCTCAGTGCCTCAAAATGCAGCCATCCTATCAACCAGTCAGCTGCTGATTTGCTCCCCCTATTTGTGCTCTCCATCAAATAAATAAATAAATAAAATCTTTAAAAATATATTCACTGCAACCCTCTGGATTTGTTTTCCTGTTATGTTTAGTCTTTCTTTATTCTATTATTTTGCTTTATATAAAACCAACATTTTGTAAACATTAGCTGGTTGTAACCCACCAAATTAAATTTGTTCTGATAAATTCTATATTCTACTTATTCACAACTATTATATCCTGTCCAACACATTGATGTTATAAAAACAAAGCTGTTGTAACCCACCATATTTATATTTTGTTTTATTCTTTCATTTTTTAAAAAAAGTTGATTGCAAGGGGCGCCTGGGTGGCTCAGTTGTTAGGCATCTGCCTTCGGCTCAGGTCATGGTCCCAGGGTCCTGGGATCGAGCCCCGCGTCGGGCTCTCTGCTCCGCGGGAAGCCTGCTTCTCCCTCTCCCGCTCCCCCTGCTTGTGTTCCCTCTCTCGCTGTCTCCCTCTCTGTCAAATAAATAAATAAAATCTTAAAAAAAAAAAAAAGTCGATTGCAAGCCACCAACCATATTTTCTTCACTTCCTGTTCTACTTATTTTATTCTCTGTTCTGTTTTCTTATTCTATTGAAAAAAACACACACAATGTTTGCAACCCACAAATTGACTTTTTTTCTGATATTTTCTAGTTTAGTCTTGCATATTCTTTCATTTTATACAAATATACTTGCACCTCGCTAAACTGATTTTGCAGCCCATGATCTGGTCGTGACCTGAGGTTTGAAAAACACTGCTCCAGATTGGATGCCTTTCCTCTTGGGAGACCTGGGGCTGACCCCTGACACCAGGTGACCTCACCTCTACCCTTGCCTCTGGCCCCCTGGCCTCCTCAGCGGTCCCCTCCCTCTCCTCCAGGAGGCTAATTGCAGGCAGTTTTATTCTAAATCCCTCCAGTCTTATTCGAAAATTCCTCGCATGCGTTAGGACCCTGCGGGCATTGAGGAACTTGCTGCCCTAACTCAAGGCCAAGCCGGTAGTCCCGGCCTGTACCTGAGAGAGGGGCCCAGCAATTCCAACAGTGGCCCAGTGGAGACTCCCACACGAGGTCAGGCAGGGTGGCCAAAGCGCCCTGATTCCCAATAATGTCGGGGATACACACCCAACACTGGATTTCCTGGATCTGGGAGTGTTTGGGAGCCCCGCACTCCTTTGGCGTATGTGAAGCTTTGGGGGGATTCATCCAAACAGTATTTATTGTCATCAGCTTGGTGACAAGTCCAAGGAAAACCCATAGCTGTTAAGACGAGCCTGGTCCCTGCTCTGGCGGGGTTGGGGGGGAGGGGGGGAGATGGACACACAGTCGGCTCACTGAAAATGAACCAGGTCATTTCTGTTAGGGACAGTGATGAGGTTGTGGCTGGAGGCAAACCAGGGGTGTGAACTAGGGAGAGGTGCGGTGGAGGCTCCCTTGGAGCCAATGGTTAGGAAATGTCTCTGGGACAAGCTCCTTTCCCAAATGGTACCAGCTGTTGAAAGAGACAACACAGCTCTGTCTTTCAAGATTCTAAAGGTACAAAGAGTAGAGAGGAGGTGGGGATATTGGAGCCCATGTGCAGTGCTGGAGAAAACTTTGTAAAAACAGTCCAGCCACTGTGGAAAACAGGCTGGGGGCTCCTCAAATGTTCAAGGGAGTGATCATCTGACCCAGCAATTGTACTCCAGGTATCTAGCCAAGAGAAACAAGAAGATACATCCATGCAAACATGTAAGGGAATGTGCAGAGGCGTGATTCACAGTAACCAAGAAGTGGAAACAACCCAAGTATCCATCAATGCACGAATGGATACACAAAATGGGGTCCAGCTGGGCAATGGAATGTCATTCAGCCGGAAAAAGGGATGAGACACTGACCGAGGAGGTGAGTGGACATATCGTATGATTCCATTTCCATGAAATGTCCGGAACAGGCAAATCCACAGAGAGAGGAAGGGGATGCGTGGTTGCCACAGCCTGGGGGAGGGGGTATGGGGAATTCGAGGGGTGACAGCTAAGGGATCCAAGATTTCCTTTTGGTGTGATGACAGTGGTCTAAAATCGACAGTTGGTGATGGCCGCACAACTCTGTGAACACACGGGAAGTCATTCAGTTGTACACTTTCAATGGGTAGATTACAAGATATGTGAATTATAGCTCAATAAAGCTGTTGAAAACAATTGGAAGGAGAAAATGTTTGCTCCTCCTAGCTCCCCGGCTCCCCTCCCAGGGGGGCATGTCTGTTGCTAGTTTCTGTGATCTCCTTCCGGACACGTTTGTTACACCTGCAAGGAAGTACATTTCTCACTTGTTCTGAACTTTGCTGTGCTCACTCAACCCAGTGACTTAGTAGAGGTCCTGATGCTAAGAGCTGCCTTGTTCTGCCTCTGTTTCTCTCTAACTTACCTATAGAGCATTCCTTTGAATATTCCTTTGCTACTTTAATTCCCTCAGCAGTGAACATTTAGGCTGATTCCAATTTCTTGCCGCGAAAACATTGCTGTGGGAGGTCGCAAGTGAAAGAATATCAGTGGAAGAAATTTCTAGAAGGGAAATGGTTGGGGCAAAGTGCATGTTCATTTTAATTTGAATAGATACAGCTAAATTGCCCTCTGTTGGGGTTGTGAGAGTTTACTTAGCCAGGTGAGTGCCTACATGGCTTCTGAACAAAGATCTGAAGGATGTGGGGGAAGGATAGGAAGGTCATATTATAGTGTTCCAGGGGGAAGGCAACAGCCTGTGCAAAGGCCCTGGGGCAGGACCAGGCCTGGTATATTGGAGGGAACAGTGAGGAGGCCTGTTTGGCGGGAGCAGAGAAAACGGAGGGGAGAGGGGGCAGATCATGCAGGGCTCTGTGGACGGGGTGGGGGGGGACTTTGGCCTTTACCCTGAATGAAATGGGAGACCGGGAGGGCTGTGGGCGCAGAGGAAGGTCATCACCTGACTGTCTCTGGCCGCTCTGAGGACAGACTGTTGGAGGTCAAGACTCTGCCTCTACCCAGGGGTGTCTGGGTGGCTCACTTGATTAAGTGTCTAACTCTTGGTTTCAGCTCAGGTCATGATCTGGTGTTTGTGGGATCAAGCCCTGCGTCAGGCTCTGAGCTCAGCATGGAGTCTCCTTCAGATTCTCTCTCCCTCTCTGCTCTTCCTTCTGCCTGCACGCGCTCTCTCTCTCTCTCAAATAATTTTTATAAATCTTAAAAGACTCTGCCTCTACCTGGTTGAGCCCCATCATGGCTCACTGCACCAGAGTGGTAACCTCTGTCCTGGTCCCCCAGCTCCTGCCCTCCCTCTGCCCCCGATTATCTATCCTCCCCAAAGCAGCCAGAGGGCATCCAGTGATGACCCCTTGCCCACCAGGGCTCTTACCTGCATCAGGTGAAAGTCCAAGTCTTCCTGAGGCCTCTTATTACCTCCCTGCCCTTACTTTCTTCCCTCTCACCTTCTCCTTCACTCTGTTGCAGCCATGTGGCCCCCTCACTGTTCATCCAACACGCCAGGCACAGTCCTGCCCCAGGGCCTTTGCACAGGCTGTTCCCGCCACCTGGAACCCTCCACCCCAGATATCCCCATGGTTTCCCCGCCTCTGCTCTTTCAGTTCTCTGCTAAAATGTCACCTCCTCCAAAGGGCCTCCCTTGCCCAGTCTGGTTAAGACAGTACTGAGCAGTTGAAAAAACACGCTATTTTCATATCCTCAAAACTTATCTGTAATAACTCCTGTTGCTACTACGATCTTGATTTTTAGATCTTCCCACTTACGGGGGCACCTCCTGGGTGCGCAGACACCGCGCTGAGCACTTTGCGGTCTTCATGGGCACCCATCAAGGGAGGTATTATTCTTCTCATTGTACAGATCAGGACAGTCAAGGCTCTGGGAGGTGTTGTGAATTGCCCAAGGCCATCTAGCTAATGAAGTATCTGTCAACGAAATCTCAGGCTGGGTCTCACCCAACCCCAACATTTCACCCCAGCTTCTGCCTCGTGCCCCCTGCACTCTAGATTAGCTCTGACAGGAAGGCCAGAGAAGGGCCATAGTCTGCTCAGGGTAACACAGGAAGCAGGTGGTCAAGTGGGCCTTGAGCTCGGGTCTGGTCATCCCAGGGCTGTTCCACCCCTCCAAGCATCTGCCCTTCCTGGAACCCTCCAGGACCATCCCAGGAGGTTGGCCGGGCTCGAGACGATCCCTGTGACATATATAATAACACTGGTGGTGGAAGCAGCAAGATTCTTGGGGCCCACCCCCCAGCCCGTGCCAGGCACTGTGGGAAGTTCGGCAAGCTAGGCATTATCTCCCTGCCCATTTCACAGATGAGGAGACAGAGGCACAGAGAGGCAACGTCATTTGCAGAGGATCGCACAACAGGAAGGTGGGGGCTCTGGGATTTTTACCTGGATCTTGAAAACTAAAATCCAACCCCCCCCCCACCCCCGTCTCAGCCACCATGCTCTGATAACAGAGTCCCCAGGGGAGTGACTTGGGGCCAACGTCACTCCACCCACCTCGACTTCTATCTCTGCACCTGGGCCTCCAGGAACCATCCAGAAAACCTCCTCCTCTGCTCAGCAGACCAGAAGCCACCCCTTTTCCTTGCTTCTTTTGATGGGGGCACCATCTCTGTTGTCTGAGGGCTCAAAGACCCTGGAGCGTCACCGGGCATCCAGGCCTCCCAGGTCACAGGGGAGGCCTCTGAACAGCCTTGACTTACTATAGGGTCAAGGACATTGGGGCCCAGTCATTCTCTGGGGGTGTCCTGGGAACTGTGGGGTATTGAGCAGCACCCCTGGCCCCCACCACCTCCATGGCCAACAGCACCCCCCCCCCAGTCCTGTCAATTGTAGATGTTCCAGACACCACGCTGTGCCCCCTGGGGAGGCAGGATTATCCTGGTTGAGGGGCCCCCCGCTGGCTTAGTTCCTACCCCAGTTTCAGATTCACCTTTTGTGAACTCGCTGGACCCCCCGGAGGAGCCATCAGCACCTTTCCTTCTTCCTGGTAGAGGCCAGCTCTGTTCCCTGCCCTCCCACCTGCATCTGGTGAGCTTGGAGGACAAGCCCCACCGCTGCCCCTCCCCCATCACTACCTGCAATGGGTTTTCTTTGTGGAAGTCCGAAGTCCCTTGAACCAACAAGTACATTCTCTTCTTCGCCAGTATGTGCTCCCGGCCCATGCAGGAGGCTTGCACGAAGTAGAAGACGTGGCCAATTTTGCTGACGAAGGTAGAAGGAAGCCTGGGAGGTAAGCTGAAATGGAAGTCAAAGGTGTGGCTGCCTGCACTTAACCAATTATCTGAAAGCAAAACATACCGAGGCCATCAGAAGGTTCTAGAATCTTTTTCCTTTTTTTTTTTTTTTTTTTAACCCCCCCTTCTTTATTTGTTGTCTTGGCAGGGGTTTTGTTCTGGGCCTGGCCCACCTGTCCCTGAGCTAGGCTGAGTTCTGTGCTTTTAGGGATCTGCATGATCCATAAATACTAGGCCTAGGCCTCAGCTGGGCTGGAGGGAGATGCCTGGGTGGATGAGGTGGCTGGGGTGCTCACCCCTACTCTGGGTCTGAGAAACTGGAGGTCCAGCACATCGGTTTAACAAACCCCTCTTGAACCTCTTTCTGTGGGCCAGAGGCTGTTTTAGGCATTATTTTCAGCAGTGAGCAGGGCAGCACAGCTCCCTGCCCTCACAGAGCTTGGCCTTCAGTGCGCAGCATACAGTAGGTGCGTAACATTGGTTGAGTGGCAACTGAGGGCCAGGGAGAAGCTCACACGGCCCCCATTTCTGCAACCTCCCCCATTTTATTTGTTTCTTTCATTCGTCCAAAAGCCTCTCATTATTGTGTCTTGCCCACTGGATGGCAATCCCAGTGACTCCGGGGACCTTGTTTGTTTTATCCATTGCCCCACCCCCAGCCCGTGGCCCAGGGCCGTGTGCAGAAGGTGCTCAATAAATGTTTGCGAAATAAATGAGTGAATCCGTCAGAGGCTTGGGCTTATGCTTTTGAGGGGAAATGCTTGGCAATGGGAAAGGGTGGTACCTGATGCTGGGGGTGTTAGGGTGGGGAGTGTTTGGGTTGAAAAAACACTTACAGAACACTTACTGTATGCCCCACACTATTCTAAGCCCTTTATATACCCTTCAGTCACTAAGTCCTCAAAGCAATCTATGAGTGACCCCTTCTTCTGGTTCCCATTTTCCAGATGGGTTAATGGGACACAGAGGCAACAGGACTGTGGAGCAGTAAGGGCTGGTATGTTGCCATTCCTCCCCTAGACATCTGCACGGCTGGTGTCCTTCCCATCGCTCAGATCTGAGCTCAGTTCCCTTTCCGAAGAGACCTCTCCGTGACCTCCCGATCTAAAAATTTTAAAAGTCTAAAATTAAACTTTGTTCAGCCAGGTGTTGGCCGAGAGTTGTGGCATACCTGGGAACACTCCCATGAGCACATTTTGGAAAGGACATGCGGCTCACAGGCAGCTCGGCCTCCCTGACGTTTGTCCAGACCGTGGGACAGAACCTGCTGGAGTTGGGGCCTGGTTATTCTCTCCCTGGAACGTCTTCCCTGCCTCCTCTCTCTTTCCCTGGGACCATAGGACTCCTTATTTTGTCTCCTTGGCATTTCACTGCCAGAGGGAGATTTATCTGTCAAATAATAAGACAGATTTTTTAAAAAGATTTTATTTATTTATTTGAGAGAGAGAGAATGAGAGATACAGAGCACGAGAGGGAAGAGGGTCAGAGGGAGAAGCAGACTCCCCGCCGAGCAGGGAGCCCGATGTGGGACTCGATCCCGGGACTCCAGGATCACGACCCAAGCCGAAGGCAGTCGCTCAACTAACTGAGCCACCCCGGCGCCCAAGACAGATTTTTTTTTTTTTTTTTTTTTGGCCTTCCCAAGTGGTCATTGGGCTAAGGATAGCATTTTTCCCCCCCAGGGAAACGACTTGGAAAGTTGATTTCGAGTATCTGGGTTCTGATCAGCTCCTCATGTCTTATTATTTTCGTGTTAAAGTGTATCTGATGGTCATTGTTATACATAGCTTCCCTCCTGGGGAGGAACCAGGCCTCTGCTATCCCTGGGGGTTTGCTGATCCACTAGCAGATGTGTTTACCTTCCAGACCCAGGTTCCTATTATGGCTAGAGTTGGCTGCTGGCTTTGTCCTTACCCTCTACTGGGAATGTCTTCATCTTGTGCACGTAGTCGGCCTTGTTGTTGCAAATAACATCTCTGCTATAATCACGGGATGCCCCGATTTCTTCATTCCACTCCACATAACCCCTTCCCACGAGCTCCACCTTCACAATAGGGTCCACCAGGGTGCTGTTCAGGATTAGAACCACCTGCCCTTTTATGCTGGAGCCGGCTAGGTAGACTGCATCCTTGGGCAACACTAATTCGATCGACTTCACCACAGACATGGGGGGTTGGGATGGGAGAGAAACATCCTCCCTCCTCCCCCATGCCACTGAGATTTCCGGTTCCTTTGCCGCAGTGAAGTCACCTGTCTGTGACATCATCCAGCCAGGGTTCTGGGAAGGGGGTCCCTAGTGGCTGGGATGGGAGATGAGGCTGTTGTGCAGGGGTGGGACAGCTTGGGAATTCCAAAGTCCTCACTGGTGTATGAAATGATACCTTACCCCTTTTTCCCAGGATGTAACAGATAAATAAGCCAAACCAACCGCAAGGCCCTAGCATTCCTGCCCCGTAGGGAACACCTGTCATCTTGCCGGGAGGTTAGAGGCCTGGGTGAGAAGAGCTCCTTATGAGCTCTACTTAGAGATGGGGAGGAATGAGGAATGAGCCCCAAGGTCTTTTCTGCTCTATCAGATGGCCCCCAAATGTGGTATGTGCGCTTCTCAGGGTTCATAACACTGGTTAAGCTCATACACAGTCATTGTCATTTTAATGGCTCTCTCTATATACCAACTAGTCCCTGTTAGAAAAAAATTATAGAGGGGCGCCTGGGTGGCTCAGTTGTCGGGCGTCTGCCTTCGGCTCGGGTCATGGTCTTGGGGTCCTGGGATCGAGCCCCATGTCGGGCTCCCGGCTCGGGGGAGAGCCTGCTTCTCTCTCTCCCTCTGCCTGCCGCTCTGCCTGCTTGTACTCTCTGTCAAATAAATTAAAAAATCTTAAAAAAAAAAAGAAAAAGAAAAAAATTATAGATATGGCCAGGACATGAAATCTGGTGTGTCCTGACTGAATGCTTAGAGCATTGTGTCCTCCATCTAAACACGAACACCATCTCCTTACACATCTGACATTTCTCTTTACACCTGTGTCTCCCCCATTGAATGGGAAGTCCTTGCAGGGTGGGACTTAGTCTCTGTAAGCTTTGTGCCCACCAACGTCTGCTTGACTCCGGGCCTGGTTCAGACAAGAGGGGTGGCAATAGGTTTGTTGAGTGACTTAACGACCTTCAAGAATATATCATTTTGCAAAAAGGAAACTGAGGCCTTTTGCCCTCTAATGGGTTTCCTGGTGCCTAACTCGCCCATGGGCTGATGCCTAAGCAGGAGGACCACTGGAGCAGAAGAGGTGTCAGGAAGTGTCCATTCTCCAGACTCTAGCAGGCCTCCTTCATTGTCTTTGTTGTATCTCCCTTTATTATTTCATGTGATGTCTTTTGTAGACATCGCCATCTTGTCTCCCTGAGTGGTTTGTAAGCTTCTTCTGGAGAGGCCTGGCATAGTCTTTCACTCATGTTTGTTAACGAACCTAGGCAACCTCTCCAACTTTCTCAAAATGACTGGAGAAATGGGGGCCTCATTTCTTTCTGCAGGGAAAACCAGACCTCTTTTTGAGTTACTTGAGATATCCAAGGGGCCTGGGCTGAGCCCTGCTCCAAATACACCTGAAGAACGTATTCCCTCTTTTGGTCCTGTTGGGTTTTTGCAATAGTACGTGCAAACAAATGATATGCTCTCACCAGGAATAGGCCAGGTTCCCATGGCCGATTCTCAATGTGAAAGATCTCATCTGCCTCCCAGACTCAGGGAGGCCTGCCTGATACCTGCTCGTCCCTGAGATTGTGGTCTATACTTGGCTGATGACTGTGAGTCCAGAAAGACACTCAGTAGCACAGACGGAGTCCTGAAGTTGGAGAAAGTTAATAGCAAATTCTGGACTTTGGATTTTGGACTCTATCTGTTCCCTATGACTTCTATAACAAATCCCCACAATTTTAGTGGCTTAAAAAACACAAATTTATTCTCCTATAGTTCTGGAGGTCCGAAGTCCAAAATGGGTCTTAAGCAGCTAAAATCAAGGGGTTCTAGGGTTCTAGGAGAGAATCTGTCCCTCACCTTTTCTGGCCTCTATAGGTTTCCCACATTCCTTGTCTGTTGGGTCTCATCATTCCAACCTCTACTTCCCTTGTCATTTCTCCTTCTCTGACTTGGCCCTTTTGCCTCTTTCACTTGTTAGGACCCTTGTGATGATTTTGGACCAGCCTGCATCATCTAGGATACTCTCCCCCACCGGAAGATCTTTAATTTGATCTCATCTGCAAAGTCCCTTTTGCCACGGAAGCTACCATATTCACAGGCTCAGGGATTAGGATATGACAAGCTTTGTTAGAGGGGGGACATTCTTCTGCCTACCACTTGGAAGAACAGCAGAAGGACCAGTGCCTAGAAGGGACTCTGCTCGGGTCCAGAGAAACCTGTACACACAGAAGTTGGAGGTCATCACTCTTCTGCTTACAGCCTTCCCGTGCTGCTCACTGCTCTCAAGAGATAAAAGACCAAAGGCCCCCTTGAGGCCTTAGATGACACCTCTCTGACCTCGTCCCCTCTCTGCCCAGCTACACTGGCCTCCTGGCTGCTCCCCCTACATTTCTAAGCCTTTTCCGGCCTCTGAGCTTGCCCGTCCCTCCTCGACCCATCTGTCCTTGGTTTCTATCTCAGATCTCAGCTCAAATGTCATCCGTTCAGAGAGGCCCACCTCTCCACCTCAACCAGAATGTCCTCTCTGCACACCCCCACATGCCTCTCCAGCTACTGTCCTGTCTTCATCGCTCACAGTGGTGTCTGAAATGATTTGCTTTACTTATTCATTTTTTGCCTGTCTCTCCAGACAAGAAATTACCCTTCTGGAGACCACCAACAGGGTTGGCCTTGCCCATTGTTGCCGCCCCCACCCCCCAGCTCCGAACACTGTGTCCAGGCGCTTTGTAGGTGCCCAGCATGGGTCACTGTGTGCCCGCCAAGACTGGCCAGAGCAGAGCAAGCAGGGTGGAGGGGGCAGGGCAGTCCTGCCCGCCTGGACAGCGGGAGAAGGCGGGAAAACGAGGCGGGAAAACCCAGCAAACAAGCCCTGCGGGTGGGTAGGGTGGGGAGCTCTAGCAGGCCCTGACGCCAGGAAATGGAGCTTGGGGCCATCAGGCTGGCCATCGGGGTACAGTCTCGAGAGGGGCCCCCACATTCTACTGCAGTGTTTAAACATTGATTCCGGCCTTCCCTGCCCTCCTGGTCAGCGCATGCCCGTGCCCCGGGAAAGGGGCTGTGGAAAAGGACTTAAAAGGTCAGGGGGACTCTACCCGGGGTCCCTGCCCAGGGGTATCCCTAGGGCTCCTGAGGGACATGCAGAGTCGGGGGGGGGCCAGCTCCCGCCACTGGGTCGGGTCGCACACTGGGTGCGCCCAGCAGAGCGCATAGGGCTGGGCGGGGCCGTGGCCCGCTGGGCGGAGTGGGGGTGGATGGAGGAGGGGGCGCCCCCCACCCCCTTTCTCGCTTCCCGCCACTGCGGCGGCCAATCACCAAGCAGGAGCCCGCCCCTGGCGCGGCCTCCCGCGGCCCCGCAACTCCCAAACGCCGAGTTTTCGCGGGAAAAAAAATCAGAGCAGCTGGCAGCGCGGCGGGCAGTGGTGGCCGTCCAGGCGCTCCGGGTCGCAGGCAGGTCCGCGCGGGGTCCGGGGCCACGCACGCGTCTCTATCGCCATCCCCAGCCGGGCCAGGCGCGCAGGCAGGAGAGTGGATCGGGGCGGCCGGAGAGGTGAGCCTCCGACTGATCGGGGTGCCATCCTGGGCCGGGGGAAGGGCCCGGCGGCACCGGGCGCGGAGACTTTGCAAAACTTTCGGGAGCGGCCCGGGGACGCGCGGCCAGTACCAGCGCACTCGTGCCCGGTAGCGTGGCTGTTCTCCACGCCGTCTCGGGCTCTGCCCCCGCCCTGCGGCCCTTGGGAATCGTCCCCCGCAGCCCGGGCGCCGGCAGGGGCGAGAGGAACATACTCAGAGCCCCGCGGGGGTCGCGCCGGCCGGGTGGGGGAGGGCCTGGCGAGCCACAGGGGAGGATGTCAGGCTCCGCGCCTGCGCGCGGGCTGCCCTGGGATTCAATTGTCGCGCCCGAGCCCGATTTCGCGCGCCCTTCGTTCCCCGGGCGCGCCTGGGCCAATGGGGAGCGGGCGGGGCGGGGCAGCCGGGCGCGGCGGAGCCAGTGAGCGAGTCGGCTCAAGTGAAGGGGGCGGGACTTGGCGCGCGGGGCCCCTCGGCCTGTCCCGGCGGTGGGGGTGGGCGTGGGCTAGTTGGCGTGGCCCGAGCGAGCGGGCGGGAGAATAAGAGGGGCTCTGGGCTCGTGGGTCGGGGTCCCGGGAACGCGAGCCTGCGCGTGTGGCCGCCGCCGGGCCGAGGTGAGAAGCGCGGCGCGCGCGGGGGCGGCCGGGACGGGGCGGCCGGTTGCCATGGCCACCGCGGGGGCCGGCAGTGTCGCGCACGCGCGCGGGGGGGAGGCGGGGGCCGCGGGCACCCAGGGTTGGGGGCTCCAGGGTCGGGGGGGGTGGTCCTTCGCCTTCGGTCACACTTAGTTGAGTTACTGGGACTTCGGAAGTTCCAACCCGCGCCGGAGTTTTGGGTTCTCCTCTTGCGTCAGTATTAATCCAAGGAATGAATGAATGAATGAATGAATCAATGAACGAACGAAGAAACCTGGTTCCTCGCTATTTGGCTGTGTCCTCCTTACTTCTCTGGATCTTGTGTGTCTCCCCCCCCACGCCCCCGCCGTGAAAGACGGAGTGGGTTGGACTGAGTGGTCCAAGATGCCGTTTGCCTTCCCCTCATTCACCCTCCCCTCCTCGTTCCTGCGCCGTTGCTGGTCGTTAATGCGTTAATTTCTTCATTTACTCCGCGGGGCCCTGGTCAGCTGTGGCTCTTCCGCGGACCAGCGCGCTGGGAGGGCGTCCTGGGAGTTTTCTAGTGTCCACAGACTGGACAAAAGCCAAGATGACCTGAGCATGGCACGGTGTGGTGGCGGCAGCAGCACCACTGACCCAGGGGTCCCGCTCTCTCGCCTTCAGCACCAGCAGATACCATGTGGATCCAGGTTCGCACCATGGACGGGAAGGTGGCCCACACTGTGGACTCACTGTCCAGGCTGACCAAGGTGGAGGAGCTGAGGAGGAAGATCCAGGAGCTGTTCCACGTGGAGCCAGGCCTGCAGAGGCTTTTCTACAGGGGCAAGCAGGTAAACCCGCCCTGTCGGCTGCCGCCCGCCCAGCACCTTTGTTCTTGCCTGGTCCAGGCGTCGTACATATACTCTCCCCGCCCCTCGTCCGGTCCCGCTTCACGTCTCCACAGAAACCTCAAATGCCTGAGCCAGGAACAAAGGCTCCACTCGCAGATCGACATACCGGGCAGGAAGCTGGCACTCCAGTCCGTAGCATTTGGGCTTTTAAGTCTGCCCCCCCCCCCCCCCCCGGTTTTTTGAAGCTTCTCTTAATATAATTTCTAGAAAAGGAAGTTGGAGGTGGCCAATGGAGGACTGATGAATTTCGAGGAAGAGCCTAGAATCCTTTCTCAGTAGGACGGAAGGGACCAGGTTTTCCTTTGAAACACACACCGATGGCCCCACAGCTTGCACCTATTTAGAGTTTGACCCCACAGGGTCTGTTTTCGAGAAATTTGGATCAGCTTGTTCAGAGGCTGGAGATGGCGCTTGCTGGTCAGGAATTTCTGCCAGGAGCTCGTGCTTTCCTTGGGGTCTGCGGGCCCCGCTTTTCTGCGTCCTCTCTTCTTGCTCTCTCCCTGGCCCCTGGTAGCGTTTAAAATGGTCACCCTTGCTTTCTCAGCTGCCCACATTTGGGACACTTTCTCCAGGTGTAGTGGGGGGTTTCCGTTTTTGTCTGTGTCTTTGTGGGGGGCGACGGAGCATCCTACTGTGAGTGGGATTTCCCCTGGTAAGCTAAGATGGTACGGCACAGTCGGTCCCGTCTGCAGGGGCCATCGTGGAGTGGGGTGCACGGTAGGGACAGCGGTGGCTTTGGGACTGTGCCCTGGATTAAAAGTCTTCAGTTGGGCTGCGCGTGCCTGACTTTGTTGTTGTTGCGTTTTGAACTGGGTACTGCCGCCATCTGGTGTCTCCATTGAGAAATAAACACTCTGCGCCCGGCCGGGATTTTTGGGGGCTGGGAGGATCCAGTTTGCTTAACTCGAAATGAGACCTGATGATTAATTTCTTGGGCTCGTGGTGCCCTTGGGGACCTTTCACCTCCTTCCTGGGAGAGACACGATGACTTGAATGTCTTTAGAAGCTGAGTTAACCCGCCCTGCCTGGGAAGGGGAAGCCGGTCCCGCGGACTCGTTGGCCTGCGCGGTGAGCAAACGCAGGGCTGTGAGTAAGCTCTGCCGAGGTGCTCTCTCCCGCCGCCTCCGAGGGCTCATCTTTTGTGGTATCCAGACTGACTTCGATTAGCCACTCAATCTCTTTGTTCAGCAGAAGGTCCTTTCACAGAGTTTCTGAGAACCCTCGGGTGTGCCTGCTAAGCAGGTCATGGTGTGTTTCAGAGGTGGATCCGATCGAGTCCTCTAAAGTGGGAGGATCTGGGAGCGCCTGCCACGTGCCAGGCACTGTTGTCACATTTCCATCCGGCAGAAAAGTTTGCAAGAGCCACGAACCCCCAAGCACCTACCCCTAGAGCTTCCCCCTGACACTCGGCCACATTCCAGTTAGCACGCTTTGTCTGTCCTCCTGTCTGCCCGCCAGTCCGTTGTAGTTTTTGAAGTGCGTTTCAAAGTAAGTTGCAGACACAGGTTCACGCCAACCCTGAGCACTTAAGCATGCCTGCCATTAACTAGGGTCCAGTACGGATTTGTGGGTCTCGTTTTTTTTAGGTAACACATATATAGCGAGATATGCACACATCAGGTGGACCATTTGGAGTCTGGACAAATGTCTACACCCACGAAACCAAACCCCCATCTCCCTTCATTTGTAACACGAGATCCAACCCATACAAAAGCCCTTATGCCCCCTTGGAAAGTTATAAAGCCTGATGATACCAGGAACACCTGGGGGCGGGAGACACGCAGGGTGTACCTTTAATTGGCGGGCCATCAGCGATGAGAGTTGGAGCTTTTGGCGCTGCTTGCTCACAACACGGCTTTCACATTTAGCACAGGCTTCCTGCTTCCCCCGTGACCTCTGTGACTGCCGCCCGATCCCCCGCCTGGCGCTCCGTCCCCACTCGGCAGCTTCGTGAGGGAACGTGCAGTCGTCTCTGTCTTTCGGCCGAGGAAGCCAGGCCTAGAGCGTGATGCAACTTCCCGGGGATGCTGGCGAGGCCCTGGCCTGGCTGCGGGGAGGTGGGACGGCGAGGGTGGGGGGACACGGACAGACAAGGCTTATGGCGGCACCTCCCAGTGAGCCAGTGAGTCGAGTCTGCAAACAGACTAGGCTAACAGCGATAGAAAGCAGCCTAGTTTCCAGTGGGCGGGGCAAGAGAGCTGTTTTTACAGAATGTTCTAGAGTGTCTTCGCAATCCTTTCCCCCCCTTTTTTTTTCTTCCTCCCTTTTAAAGAAACATGTCATCGCAGTCCAAGGTCTGCAGTGAGGTTGATTGAGATGATAAAGCAGAACATAGTTGAGCCTTTCTTCAGGATATGGGAGGGTTTCGTGGCTGGCTTGTTTGGGCTGAATAGGTTGGCGGTTATGTCGTTTGATTGGCGGAAATGCAAGAAGCCAAATGGGGGCAGGGACCCGGGCCGCAGGCCCAGCCTGGGCAAGGGCAAGAGGCATCTGGCGCCTTTTTCTTGGCTGCCCATAAAAATAACAATAGCTGTCATTTGTGGGGACTCCAGCACGTTCAGGTGCCGGGTTCTGCCCTTTACATAATCTTCCCCGGGTCCCCTGCCCAGATGGCCGCGGCCCAAGCTCCGAGCGGCTCTCCCGGTGTGGCTGGTGCGGGGCTGGGCGCAGCCAGCTCGAGGTAGAGGCACGGTGAATCAGCTCCGGGTTTCTCCCCGTCGGCCTTGCTGACGTGGGAGGCCGGCTCATTGTCTGGAATTGCCCCCAGTTGAGAGGTACTAATTTAGTAGGTAACTGACATTAGGAAAACAGCGAAATCGGCTTCACTGGCCTCAAAGGCCATGTTAAGGTCCGTCTGAAAGATCAGGCTGAAATGGTGCCCTGGGAACGGCCTCGTGAGGGTCACCCGTGTCCTAGCACACCACCAGTTCAGAGTGGCTTTTCCTGAGTGCTTGTCCCTGAATTCCCGAAGGGCAGAGCGGGGCAGTAGGGTCCTGTCCTTAGGCTGTGTGAGGGAGGGTCCCCTTCCCCTGGGAGGGCTCCCAGCTGGAGGGCTTGCCCTCTAAGCCAGGCGTCAACAAATGCTTTATGTAAATATTTGTGTCCTCGAGGACGGTTCACCCCTGCCATTGGAGGGGGAAGCAGCCACAGACAGTATGCAAATGAATGGGCATGTCCCAGTCCAATAAAACTTTACCAAAACAGGTGCAGACTAGACCTTCAGACTGACTGTAGCTAGCCAGTTACGCCCTATCGTGCTTCCATCCAGCGTCCTTAGTTGGTGATCCAGGTTTTACTGTGAGGAACAGCACTGCTGTGGAATGTACTAGAAGAGGTCCCCTAGAGCACTGTGTGGCAGGGTGTACAAGGCGTTTGGTCTCAGGACTCCTTTCCCCCCTCCAAAACCAGTTGAAGATCCTAAAGAGCTTCTGTTGACGGGCGCCTGGGTGGCTCAGATGGTTAAGTGACTGCCTTCGGCTCAGGTCATGATCCTGGAGTCCCGGGATCGAGTCCCACATCAGGCTCCCTGCTCAGCAGGGAGTCTGCTTCTCCCTCTGACCCTCTTCCCTCTCGTGCTCTCTCTCTCATTCTCTCTCTCTCAAATAAATAAATAAAAGCTTAAAAAGTTTCTGTTGATGTGGAGGGGTCACATGTGGCTTGGATGTGCTGTCCACTCTGCTCGCTCCCCCCAAGGTGGGAAGTTGTGTTCCCTCTGCCACATCTGGGCTCCTGCTTCATGCAGTTTTCTTCTCTCCCATCTCTGTCCGTCTGTCTTGTCTGCATGTTGGGTTGCTGCCGAGCCTGGAGGCTGAGCAGGACAGGTGAGGGGCCAGGGCTACACCCCCAGGAAGGGGGGTGGAGCTGTTTCCTGCTTCCTCCCTCTCAGCCTCCCAGCTCAGCCCAACAGGCCCTCGTCAATGCTCCCTCTCCTCCTCTAGCTGTAAGTCCTTCTTGGTATGAGGCTCACTGTCCCCTCCACCTCTTGCCAAAACGGCTACTTAGAGCCGACTGACCCAAGAACCACCACGTGCCAAACCGAGGGACGTGTGTTTCCTGCCTCTGGGCAGCACCCGGCACCCTGTAAAGTATCCCTTGAAAATGTTACGAGGGGGCAGAGGGTGGACAGAAACGGTAGACATGGCAAGCTTTAATCTTGGTCTCCACCAGGAACCAACATGCTTAGCTGTCAGATCGTATACGTGTTTACTTCGCTTTTACACGGTGCGCGTGGCCAAAAATTCCAGACGTCCAGAAACGTCCAGAAAGCATACTTGGATTAAAACAGAGAGGAAGACATAAACACTGTGGGCAGTTTTGTCTTTTGACCTGAATCTGCTGTATAGGGTTACGTGCCCCAAATCATACATATGTGTCCTATTAGGTTTGAGGGATTTTTCCATGCAAAGCTTCCTTCTACAAGTTGTCAACTTCAGGTTTAATTTTAACGTCAGGACCTCTAACATGAGGTACAGATCATCTGTCGTGCAGTGTTCGTAGCTTTTATTAATACCGTTACTCTTGGTGGGAATTTTTGGATTTTTTTTTTTTTTTAAGACTTTATTTTTAAGTAATCTGTGCACCCAGCGTGGGGCTCAGACTCACCAACCCTGAGATCCAGAGTTGCATGCTCCTCCAAGTGAGCTGGCCGGGCGCTCGAGAGCTTTCAGATCCTGATAATGAATGTGAATGTGGAACACGTTGGCGTGAGGCAGGCCTGGGCCCGGCGCCCCCCCACCGTGGCCCCCAGACGTTCGTGCACAGCTCCGGGCAGGCAGGGTGGAGGGATAGGGCGGCACAGCGCACCCTCCTGCAGCAAAACCGTCGTGCAGCCTTCCTGTTGACTGCAGGGCCCTTCTGGAAAGTTCTAGAAACGGCCGCAGGAAGCAGCCAGACCAGCTGTACCGGGAGGCAGAGCCCTGTGCCAGCCTCCCCCAGCCTGAATGCCCCCTTCCCTGCCCCGTTTGTGCCTCTGTCTGCGTTCTTGCATCGGCGGGCCCGTTGGCTTCCTCCACGGAGCCTGTGCCTGAGCAAATCGGTACGCTGATGGAGGCTGGCTTCCTGACCCGTCGTGGGCGTGAGGGGCCCGGTCATGCACCTTGTTCCAGCCGTCCCCCTGCCTCTCCGTTGTCCAGCCGCCTCGGCTTATGCTTTATTTCCCGCCCTCTCGTTTGTCCTCGTTTCCCTTGACACATGCGGGAGTTGCGTCTGCTTGGCTGCGTTTCCCTGTCACGTGCAGCTGTGTGACGAGGCCACTGTTTGCCCCGCAGGTAAGGCTGCTGTGAATGCCCTGTGAGGTCCCTGTACGTGTCTCCTGGGCACACACGTGAGGCGCTCTCTAGCTCAGTGGTTCTCCCTGGGGGTGATGCTGCTCCTCTGGGATTGCTTGGCGGTGTCTGGGGACGTCTGTGGCTGTCACATCTGGGGGTGCTCCTGGCATGGAGTGGCTGGGGCTGAGGGATGCTGCTCAGCCGCCCAGAGTGCCCAGGACGGCCCCCCCACAGCGATGTGGCCCGATGTCTGCAGTGCCCAGGGGGTGTCTGCCTCACGAGGTGCTGGGCCCCAGGGTACATGTATCTTGTTCACCCTTTCTAAGGCCATTTGGCCTGCCTTCTGCTGGTTTCCTTGTCCCAGTTACGCTGGGAATGCTCGCGTTTCTTCCTCTTTTTAAATTAACATACTTATTGTGAACTTACATATTTGTAGGCTTACGTATATTTATCTATTTATTTCTGAGTCTTAGGTGCTTAACAGTATCAAGAGGAAGGTTCAGTGATTTCTCCTATATCCTGCCTCCCACACACCCAGTCCCCCCAGCTACCGGCATCCACACCCAAGTGGCACGTGTGTTAACGTTCAACGAACCCACCTTGACCCATAGTTGACCTTAGAGTTCATTCCTGGTGTTGTGCCTCCTGTGGGTTTGGACAGAGGGAGGAGCCTCCCGGCCCTGAAGCGGAAGTCCTCGGTGCCCCACCTTGTCCGTCACGTCTCGTCCCCCGGCCCCTGGCCCCCACTGATCCTTCTGTCTCCACAGTTTTGTCTCTTCCAGAACGTCACGGAGCTGGCATCACATGGTATGCCCCTGTCTTGGGCTCCTTTTTTTCTTTTGGAAAAAAAAAAAACACACAACTTTATTGAGATGTAATTCACACGCCCTACAACTCACCCACTTCCAGTGTGTAATTCGGCGGTTTTCAGTGTCTTCCGAGTTGTGCAGCTGTCACCGTAAGCAATGCTAGTATATTTTCTTCGCCTACATACTTTTTAGTATCCCCTTCTCAGCCCCAGACAACCAGTCACCTGCTTTGCCCGTGGATGAGCCCGTGCTGGACGTGTCAGCCACGTGGACTCACACCCCGTGTGGCCTTCCGTGTCTGGTTTCCTCCCTGAGCGTCCTGGGCTCGGGGTCCGTCCCCGGGGACATGTGTGGGGCACCTCTCCTGTTCGTGCCGAGGGACGCTCCCGTGCATGGGGGACACGTGTGTCCCCCCCGTTGATGGACGCTGGGTTGTTTCCACCCTTAGGCTGTTGTGAGTCCTGCTGCTGTGAACGTGCATGTGCGGGTTGACTTGTCTCTTCCTTCACGTCTGTGTCCCCTCTACCCGTTGTCACCGCTGTCCTTTGTTGGCCCTGTGGGGGGGGGGGCTGGCATTGAGTCTCCCCCACCTGGGCCTCCCCGTGGTTCGTGGGCAGGGCTGGGCACATCGGAGGCTCCCCCCTCACCCTGGGCAAAGCCATGGAGCGGGCCCTAGAAACCCCGTGGCTGTAGGCAAGTGTTGGAGTGTTCAGATGCCTTTTTCTTGGGGAGCGGGGTGACCATTCATCCGATGCTCAGGTTTGTGCTGAATAAAGCCTAGCAGCCACCGCAGTGAAGAGCTTTGGACCCTGGAGCTCGCTTCCCTGTGACCCCAGGGGCTGCTTGCATATTGATGGCCTTCCAACCAGCAACTTTTGGTAAACATTGGGAAGGAAGGAAAGTTGACTATTCGTGTCTTTATTTCCCTTTCTCTTTTTCTTTAGGAAGCTGCTTCTGAACCGGGTAGTGCTGCCCTCAGGGGACACTGGGCAGTGTCTGGGGGACATCTCTGGTCCTCATGACCGGGAGTGCTCCTGTCATCGAGTGTGTGGGGTCAGGGATGCTGCTCCCCCACAGTGCCCAGGACAGCCCCCCGGAGAACAGCCCGGCCCCGTATGCCCCCAGTGCACAGGGCAGAGACCTGCCTTAGGGACATCGGGAGAGAACAAGATGCACTTGAGGGTCCTTGTTGGGTGCCATGGGACAGTTTCTAATAAAAGATAAGTCCTCGGCCTTTTTGCCACCGGGATGCGGCTCAGATGACATAACTCCTTCGCACAACCTTGCCAGGCCACGGCCAGGGTGGCAGACCTGAGCTGTGCCAGCACACAGGATCCTGTCAGTGACTCGTGTGTGGGTGGGATTCGGAGAAAGGCCTTCGTAGAGGGGCGCAGCTGGAGCCAGAGCCGGCGCGGAAACCGGCGAATGTTGGGTCTGTGTCTCCTTTGGTTCATAGCAGCCATGGTCTCTCCCCCCTCGGCACTGTGAACATCAGGGCTGGATCGTTCCCTGATGTGAGCGTGTCTCGGGCACCATGGGAGGCTGGGGCGCATCCCTGGCCCCGCCCCAGTCGTGACAACCAGAATGATCCAGGTGTTGTCAAGTGTCCGCTGGGGGGCAGGATCACCCTGGGTGAGACCCCCTGGGTCAGGGGGTTCCACTGATCATCCCCCTCCCCCCCAGGAGTCTGTGCTCTGTAACCACCTGACGTGCTGAGGTTCTGGGACGTTGCACACGTTGGAATATACACACTGAGTTGGGGGGAGGGGTGACTCTCCCACGTTGGGGTCACTCTGGTTTACACCGTCTGACCCGTTGGGGATTGATTCTGGTGTCTGGTGTGAGCAAGGACTGGACTTAATTTTTTTTTTTTTCCGTAAATAATTAATGCAAAGTTTTTTTTGCCTTGACACTGCAGACGTTTTGAGCCAGATCACCCAGTGTTCCCTGGAGGGCAGGCTTGTCCTCAGATTGGCATCAGTGATAAAGTGTATTGTTATTATAAAAGTGACAAAAGATGGAATATTAAGAAACCCTCCCCTGACATGTGATGGGTGTACCCAGCACGGCTGGTCATGCTGGGTGCTCACAGGACATTCTCCATAGGACGCAGGGAATCCTCATTCGAGAGGCTCTAAAGGTCCCGAAGGATGGGGGGGACTGTGTGTACCCCGCCCCCGGCAGTATTGATCTAGGTCTGCTGTGATCTAGATCCTGTCCTCCACGAGGGCAGACTTGGTCCTTTGCTCGCCGCCTGTTCCTGCTGTCACCCAGAAGGCGAGCGCTAAATGGCTGGCGGGCTGGTGACTTCTGTCTTGGTGTCTCTGCAGATGGAGGACGGCCACACTCTCTTTGACTATGACGTTCGCCTGAATGACACCATCCAGCTCCTGGTCCGCCAGAGCCTTGTGCTCCCTGCCAGCAGCATCAAGGAGAGGGACTCAGAGCTGTCGGACACGGACTCGGGCTGCTGCCTGGGCCAGAGCGAGTCCGACAAGTCCTCGAACAGCGGTGAGGCGGCCTCGGAGGCAGACGGGAAGGCGAGCTTGGCAGATGAAGACACATGGGACGAGACAGAGCTGGGTCTGTACAAGGTGGGTCTCTCGCAGAAGGTTTGGGGTGGAGCGTGCTCCCCACGTGGCCGCTCTCTTCCCCCCCAGGGCCCCGGGTAGCCTGCCCCGTGCCCCTCCATCATCACTGGCTTTCCAGGTGCCCAACTGCAGGGTCAGGCGAGCTGCCCTCCTTCCCTTGGCTGGGCCCCCTGGTCCTGCTGTGCAAATCGCCAGTGGGTGGGCTCCCGAGGCTTCTCTGTGGAGACAGAGTACTCCAGCATCCCTTCGTGATCCTTGACGGCAAGTGTCGTGTCTGGGTTTTGCGGGGATCTCTCTGCCCTTCCCAGTGGAAGGAGAATAAGAAAATCACCAGGCCCCGATGTCAGCAGTGCCATAGCCAGGAAATCCTATTACAGTCACTTGGGTTTGTGTCCCGATCCTGAAGCATCCAACGCCTGAGAACCCAAGCAGTCTCTGGTCCGTGCTGCTGGTCGGACTTGCCTTCTCTGGGTTGGATGAGAGTGTTTTCTTGTTCCTGGCAGGCCAACGAGTATGTGGATGCTCGGGACACGAACATGGGAGCGTGGTTCGAGGCCCAGGTTGTCAGGGTGACGAGGAAGGCCCCGTCTCAGGACGAGCCCTGCAGCTCCACCTCTAGCTTGACTCCAGAAGAAGACGTCATTTATCATGTGAAATATGACGAGTGAGTGTCACTGTGGTTGGGTGGGCCGGGGTGTTGGCTGTGTCCGTGGGACCTGGAGTTTGGCACGGGCTTGGAGATTATGATTAGGATTTAACCACCCGGGAGGTCACCCCTAGAGGACTGACGTCATGGGGACCCACAGCTAGGCTGAACCCCTCCTCAGGTCATCTAGTTGGAAATGTGCCCCCCCCCAACCCCGTTGCCTGTCGTCTTCTGTTCATACTGTGTGTCGCCACTGCATGAAGCCCCTCTAGTTTGTTGTCTGTCCCTTTACTGGAATGCACAAGTACTTAGCGCTTAACTGTGTGCCGGGCACAGGGACTCCTTGTCTGTGTGTGTCGAAGAGGTCTTGGATGGGCTCAATGGCCACCACAGGATACTATAGGCTAGGTGGCTAGATTTCACCGTTCTGGAGGCTGGAAATCCCAGATCGTGGTGCTGGCGGGTTCCTGCTGAGGGCTGTCTTCCTGGCTTGCAGCCTGGCTGTCTTCTTGCTGCCCTCACATGGCTGAGAGAGAGGGAGCACCCTGGTGTTCCTTCCTCCTCTTGTAAGGACTCCAATCCCATTGGACTGGAGCACCACCTCTATGACCTCGTTCAACCCTACTGACCTCACCAAAAGCCCCACCTCCAAATGTAGTCACATTAGGGGTTCGGGCTTTACCATGGGGATTTTGGGGGACACAACTCAGTCCGTAAGAGAGGGCAAGTGGACCTCGCCACTGAGAGCTCACATTCTGGGGGCTATAGGGGCTGCTTCCCTGCCAGTTTCTGGCACCTCCTCAGCTTAGCTCTGCCGAAATTATCGGAGTAGTTGGAGGAATGAGTCAGTCCACGCAGGACTCCCAGCCTCCTGGTTGGGGCTGGGAACTGCAGCCTTGGGGCCGAATCCCGGGATCTGGATTTGTAAAGAAAGCTTTATCAAAGCCCATCTCGCCCATTCGTTTCTGTTTTCACCTGTGGCTATTTTCCTTGGTTATAGAGTTGACGATTTAGAGACCTTCCAGCTCACAACGCATCTGACCCTTTACAAGAAAAGTTCGGCAACCCTTGTTCTTGGTGATTTCCTGGGGGAAAGGGAGTGCTCAACCCTATGGGGAGTTGGCATAGATTAGGGATTCCTCCTCAGCGGAGAGGTTTAACTTGTTCAGAGAATGTTTCTTTCAGTCCAAGTATTTTATGCCTTTTTTGAGGCTGCTAGAACATTCCTGCGTATCTGGAATAATGAATTCCTATTGTATTCTAATATCCAGTAGGTTGTATAAGTGGAATGAGGTGGTAAACCCCTATCCAAAAGCCCCTTCCGGAACAGACCGGTGGATGCAGTGCAGGGTTTGGCCTCCACACATGTCCCATATGTTCGTTCCCCAGGGCTGCGAAAACAAAGGACCTCAGATCAAGTGGCTTGTAATAACAAGTTTATTCTCTCGTTGTTCTGGAGGCCAGAGGTTCAAAATCAAGGGGCTGGCAGGGCACCACTCCCCCTAAAGCCTCCCTCTTTGGCTCCTACAGCTTCTGGTGATGGCTGGCAGTCCTTGGCTTGTGGCCGCATCCCTCCGTTCTTTGGCTCTGTCTTCAGGTGTCGCTCTCCATCTGTCTCATTCACTCTTCTTCTAAGGACTCCAGTCACTGGATTTAGGGTCCCCCCCCCCACAGTGCGACCTCATCTAAGCTTGATGACATCGGCAGAGACCCCGTTTCCATGTGAGGTACCAAGGATTAGGACTCCCCAACATGTCTTTTTGGGGGACACCATTCAACCCACAGCACCTGTAATTTGCGTCCTCTCGGCCTGGGTGTTTTCCGTACTGGGAGATGAGATCTTTGGGGTGACCGAGTAACCCGAACCCAAGTCGGCACAGCCTTTTCTGCCTCGGCTTCTATCTCCCGTCAAGGGAATGAAGTTGGGTGTTGCCCCGGGATCTGATAAGGATGGGGTTTTCCTCCCAGCTACCCGGAGAATGGAGTGGTCCAGATGAGTTCCCGTGACGTCCGGGCTCGTGCCCGAAACATTCTCAAGTGGCACGAGCTAGAGGTGGGCCAGGAGGTTATGCTCAACTATAACCCTGACAATCCCAAGGAGCGTGGCTTCTGGTACGATGCAGAGATCCTGCGGAAGCGTGAGACCCGGACGGCGCGGGAGCTGTACGCCAACGTCCGGCTTGGGTGAGTGGCACACGGCCCTGAGGCTGTCCAGCCAGGGCTCCGGAGGTGAGGCCCTCAGTCCCTCACATCCCTCCGCCTGAGGGACTGTCTCTGAACCCCAGGCCCTGACAGTGAGGTTTTAAGATGCTTTTTTCTCTTTTTTGTGTTGTTTTGAATTTGGTGAATAGGTAATAATCTCAAATGTGTCAAAATCCAGAAAGTACTGAAGGAGGAATATTTTCCCTTATCTATCCCTTGGTCACCGAGTACTCCTTTCTGGAGACCACTCTCTTCTTGTCATCTTCTGGGGATGTTCTGTGTGTAAGCAAGCATAAACACATACAGAAGCAAAGCACATGTAGGATGTACTCCACATCAGGGATCAGCAAACTGCTGTCCACAGGCCAGATCCGGCCCTCTGCCTGTTGTGGCAAATAAAGTTTTATTGGTCACAGCCATGCCCATCTCTTTACTGATTATCTGTGGCTGCTTTGGTGTCGATGAGCGGAGAGAGAGGCTGTGTGGCCCACAAAGCCGAAAATACTGCCTGGCCCATTGTAGTAGGTATTTGCCGAGCCCTATTCTACCCTGCCTCTGGGTGTGTGTGCTAAGATATATATATATAACAGAAAACTTAACCGTCTTAACCATTTTTAAGTGCACAGCTCTGGCTTGAAGCACACTCTCATTGTCATGCAATCACCCCCACCCTCCGTCTCCAGAACTTTCCATCTCCCCACACGGAGACTCTGTCCCCATGAAACCCGGACTCCCCACTCCTTGCCCCAGCCCTGGCTCCCACCCTCTCCTCTCTGTCTCTGGACAGGACTCCTCTGGGGCCCTCCTGGGAGTGGGGTCCTCCTGCAGGATGTGTGCTTCTGGGTCTGACTCCTCTCACTGAGCCCAGTGTCCTCGGGGTCCCTCCATGTTGTGGCGGGTGTCCGAATGGCCTTTTTTGTGGTCAAGTGATAGTCCATCATGTGTATCATGCATATGTACACGAATATTGGGGCAACAGGGTCATGAGTGCAGGCACAGCAAGTGCAAAGGGCCTGGGGCAGGGCCATAGTTGGTGCATTTCTAGCAAGGAAGCCAGTGGGGTGAAGTGGAGGGATTGAGACTGTGGGAGCTTCTAAGCAGCATGGTCCAGAGAGGTTCAGAACTGGTGTTCTTTCTCTTTTGCTGGCAGCCCCTGGAGCATTTGGGTACAGAAGCCACATGCTTTGACCTACAATTAAGAGTTTTAGCTCTGGCAGCTGAGAGGGGAATGGACTGCAGGGGGCAGCGTGGGAACAGGGACACCAGGGTGGAAACCCACGCAGGCATTTAGGGGCAGGGTCCCGGGGCTCAGACCAGGCTGCAGCTATGTTCTTTTTAATGTCTTCTTTCATTGCTTTTCTCT
Organism: Zalophus californianus; assembly: GCF_009762305.2. NCBI lineage: Eukaryota > Metazoa > Chordata > Mammalia > Carnivora > Otariidae > Zalophus > Zalophus californianus. The sequence continues at coordinate 3,605,964 of NC_045595.1, forward strand.
CTTGTTTTCTTGTTTTCAATTTCATTGATTTCTGGTCTCCTCTTCTAAATTTTCTCCCTTCTCCTTTCTTTGGGTTGATTTTTTTTTTTTATTATGTTAGTCACTATACGATATGATTTTTTTTTTCTAATTTCTTGAGGTAGCAACTTAAGACTGTCAATCTGTGGCATCTCCCTCCCTAACGCCTGCACTCAGTGCTATAAATTTAGTCCTCAGCACTGCCTTCACTGATCTCCATGTGAAAGTTTGCTGTCGTATTTTTCTTTTTCTTCACCATTCTATATGTATATATGTATGTGTATACATATATATATTTTTTTTTTCTTTTTTAATTTCTTTTGAGGCTTCCTCTCTGGCTCCTGGCTTCTTTAGAAGTATTGTGTTTAATTCCCAAGTGTTTAGAGACTTGTGCATTGTCCTTCTGTTACTGATTTCTAATGTGACTTGGTTATGGTTTCTTCTATGGCCCCTAGTAGGGTCTAAGTTGGTGACTATTCTGTAGTTGCTTGAGGAGAAACCAGTATATTCTGTCGTTGGGCAGAATGTTGGCTGGTGGTACTCCCTTCTTCGGATTCTTGCTGATTGTCTTTCCGGTTCCCCATCAGGTGCTGAGGGGGTGCTGGGAGGCCCATCTTTGCTGTGAATGTGTCTACCTCTCCTCTTAGCCTCACAGTTGGAGGGCACGGTTGTCTGGTGCACACACACTTAGGGCAGTTATATCTTCCTGGTGGAGAGACCGTTCCATCATGCGATTTCCCTAGCAGTTTCCTTGGCTCCATGTGTGCGTGAACGGACACACCTGCTTTGCTTCTTCAAGTTAATGTTTGCAGGCTGTGTCCTCTTCTTCCCTTTACTTTCAACCCGTGTAGTTGAATTTGAAGTGAGCTTCTTGTAAGCGGCACGTAACTGGGTGCGTTGTTTTTCAGTCCACCCCGGCATCTTGTCTTTTGGTCGGCGCACTCAGACCGTTCACACTAGGCAATCGTTGGTAGGTTACATCCGCCAGTTTGTCGTTTGTTTTCTTTTTGTTTCCTCCGTTTCTCTTTTTCCATCTTTCCCGTGGGTTACCTCAACACATTTTGGGATTCTGTCCTGATTGTGTATGGTCTTTTGAGTGTACTGCTGTGTATAGGTTTCTTTCTTTCTTTCTTTCTTTCTTTTTTTTTTTAAGATTTTATTTATTTATTTGAGAGAGAGAGAATGAGAGATAGAGAGCACGAGAGGGAAGAGGGTCAGAGGGAGAAGCAGACTCCCTGCCGAGCAGGGAGCCCGATGTGGGACTCAATCCCGGGACTCCAGGATCATGACCTGAGCCGAAGGCAGTCGCTTAACCAACTGAGCCACCCAGGCGCCCTTTCTTTCTTTCTTTCTAAAGATTTTATTTATTTGACAGAGAGACAGTGAGAGAGGGAACACAAGCAGGGGGAGTGGGAGAGGGAGAAGCAGGCTTCCTGCTGAGCAAGGAGCCCGATGTGGGGCTCGATCCCAGGAACGGGGGTCATGACCTGAGCCGAAGGCAGACGCCCAACGACTGAGCCACCCAGGCGCCCCTGTGTATAGGTTTCTTAATGGCTCCTCTGGATTTTACCGGTTGTCCCTTTTGCCGGAAACCTATCTTTACTTATGTCCCTTTGTACTCATGGGGTAGCAGACAGGGTTCGGATCTTTATTCACGGCTTCACCTGTGACTTCAAGAATTCCTAAGGAGGGCGCCTGGGTGGCTCAGGTCATGATCCTGGAGTCCCAGGATCGAGTCCCGCATCGGGCTCCCTGCTCGGTGGGGAGTCTGCTTCTCCCTCTGACCCTCTTCCCTCTCGTGCTCTCTGTCTTTCATTCTCCCTCTCTCTCAAATAAATAAATAAAATCTTAAAAAAAAAAAAAAACTCCTAAGGAGGTTAATCTGTCGTATGTGCCCACGTTTCTGCTTTTTCCGTTTTTCTTCTCTTGCTCCTAAGATTCCTTCCTGTATCATTTCCTACCTGTTTGAGGAGCTTTCTCCCTTATCCTGTAAGGGTGTGTCTGCTGGCAATGGTTTCTGTTAATTGTCCTTCACTGAAGAGTGCTACTGCTCCTGTCGTACTGGGGTGGCTCTCAAGCATTGATGCATTTCATCCATACATGCTTTACAATTAGTTTCTTATTTATTTTTTTAAGATTTTATTTATTCAGGGGAGGGGGGTGGGGGGATGGGTTAGCTGGTGATGGGTATTAAAGAGAGCACGTTCGGAATGGAGCACTGGGTGTTATACGCAAACAATGAATCATGGAACACTACATCGAAAACCTAATGATGTAATGTATGGTGATTAACATAATGTAATAAAAAAATTATTAAAAAAAAAGATTTTATTTATTTGAGGGGCGCCTGGGTGGCCCAGTCGTTGAGCGTCTGCCTTCGGCTCAGGTCGTGATCCCAGGGTCCTGGGATCGAGCCCCACATTGGGCTCCCTGCTCGGCGGGAAGCCTGCTTCTCCCTCTCCCGCTCCCCCTGCTTGTGTTCCCTCTCTCGCTGTGTCTCTCTCTGTCAAATAAATAAATAAAATCTTTAAAAAAAAATTTGAGAGAGAGCATGTACAAGTGGGGGGGAGTTGCTGGGGGAGAGGGAGAAGCAGGCTCCCCTCTGATCAGGAAGCCCCACGTGGGCTCCATCCAAGGACCCTGGGATCATGACCTGAGCTGAAGGCAGACACTTAACTGAGCCACCCAGGCGCTCCACAATTCATTTCTTTAAAGTGATTCTTCTTTAAACAGTTATGATGGTATCACAATGTAAAGATTAGTCATAATTTCTTTTTTTTTAATATTTTAGTTTGTGTATTCATTTTAAGTCCTCTCTGTGCCTTGGTCATAACTTCTTAATGACGCACTCAGTCACTGGCTTGTCTTCCAGTTACCTCACTTGCTTTTCCTATCCGTTTGTTCGGTCGGGATGAACGGAGCATGCAGAGTTCGGTTAGTTCAATCTGTATCATTTAAGCCCCTTTTATCTTCTGGTCTCCCATCCTTCCCTCCTTCCCCCTTTCCGTACCAGGTTACTAATTGAGGAAGCCTGGTCGTGCGTCCCACGGAATCTCCGCGGCCTGGGTTTTTGCCTTGCACACCTCATGGCGCCACGTCCTCAGCGCCTCTGGCCCCGGGTTTCCTGCGAGCTGGTGGGACTGTCTGCGCCTGTGCGGCCCCGGTCTGTGGCCACAGCCACTTGTGCTGTCGAGCCCTCGGAACGTGGCCAGCACGGGCCGAGGTGAACCGGAAGTGTAACACACACACACCGGCGTCAACAGCTTTGTGCTGGGAAAGAACGCAAAGTAGCTCGTACATAGTTTGGTCCTAGTCGTCATCCGTGGAAATAGTATCTGTGTACATCAGGTTACGTAAAACCCAGCACGGATTCCATCCGTTTTTACTTCATCAGCATGGTGGTTGGAAAATGCAGAATCACACAGGTGGCACGGGTCTGGGACTCCCATTGGATTGCCATTGTATGCTGTTGATGGAGATATGGGATTGATCCCGGGGTTGGGGGGGGGGTCACTTGACCCTGGAGGAATTTTGCATTCTGAGAGAGGGAGACTGATCAGACTTCACCTTTAGGTTTCGTGTGTTGGGCCTTGTTTCATCAGTGTTGCCTGCTGAAAGGTTAGAAATGATTCTCTCAAACGCATCATGTACTGAAACTGTGGTTTATATGTTGTCTTTGTCTTAGTAGGACTTGAACTGGCCAGGGGAGAAGCTCAGTGAATGCGTGAGGCCCTGATAGAACTAGATAGAACCTGAGGTGTTCCTGTGCTCTGAGAAACGTGTTAGGTGACCGCGTCCCCGCTGAGGCGCCTTGGCAGGTTGGCCAGCTGGAATGTTCTAATGGCTTCTGCCTCACAGGGGTGGTTCTCTCAATGACTGTCGCATCATCTTCGTGGACGAGGTGTTCAAGATTGAGCGCCCGGGTGAGGGGAGCCCCATCATCGAAAACCCGATGAGAAGTGAGTTCTGATTCTGCCCCTCTGACTCCCACGTCGGTTGTGGGGTGGGGGCTCCCGTCCCCGCTCTGCCCGGGCCGGCCGCGCCGGAGCTGAGCCCCACCCCCCGTGTCCAGGGAAGAGCGGGCCCTCATGCAAGCATTGTAAGGACGATGAGAGCAAGACGTGCCGGGTGTGCGCCTGTCACCTGTGCGGGGGCAAGCAGGACCCCGACAAGCAGCTCATGTGTGACGAGTGTGACATGGCCTTCCACATCTACTGCCTGCGCCCGCCCCTCAGCAGTGTCCCCAAGGAGGACGAGTGGTGAGTGGACGGGCTCCTCCTCGCCGCCCGTCGAGTTTCCCCCGGGGGGGTCCCGTATCCCGGCTGGATTTATGCTCACTGTTGGGGGGGGGCGCCGTGAGATTCCTGTGGGAGAGGGGCGAGCGTCTGGCGTCCGGTAGAACGTTCTCGCTCAGCGTTGCCCACCAGGGCACACGTGGCTGCCGCGCACGTCAGACATGGCCCGTGCAGCCGAGGGCCTGGACTTCCTGCTCACCGTTAGTGAGTTGAAGCTGAAACGCTCCCCCTTCCCCGGACCGCGCCGGACGCCAGGGAGCCCGGGGAGAGGGCAGGCGAGGGCAGGAGGTGACGTCCCTGCTGTCCCAGGTATTGCCCCGAGTGTCGCAACGACGCCAGCGAGGTGGTGCTGGCGGGGGAGAAGCTGAAGGAGAGTAAGAAGAAGGCGAAGATGGCGTCGGCCACATCCTCCTCACAGCGCGACTGGGGCAAGGTGAGGCGGCCCCGCGCCCCGCGCCCCTGCCGCCCTGCCTGCCCTGCACGCGCTCACCCTGCTCGCCCCTCTGTTTCTGGATGGACAGGGCATGGCGTGTGTGGGGCGTACCAAGGAGTGCACCATCGTCCCGTCCAACCACTACGGACCCATCCCGGGGATCCCTGTGGGCACCATGTGGAGGTTCAGAGTCCAGGTACCCCCAGACTCCCTGGGCTCTGGGGCTGGGCCGCTGGGGGCTGGCCTCCCAGAGGCCCCGGAGCCTGGGCAAGGACCACCCTGGGGGCAGGTGGCAAGGCTGGACTTCAGGCCGGCGCCTTCCGAGGTGTGGCTCAGACTTGGGGTGTCTGGGGGAGAGGCTCCTGTAACAGGTGTGATGCCTTTGGCAGAAAAGTCAGGCCGCTGGCTTTGGAAGTGGGAGCAAGGAGGGTGGCGTTGAGCTGCTCTGTGGCAGCCGGTCCCAAAGGTGCCGTTTATTTCCTGGTGGTTTCCGTAGGTCAGCGAGTCAGGGGTCCATCGACCTCACGTGGCAGGCATCCACGGCCGGAGCAACGATGGGGCTTACTCCCTGGTCCTGGCTGGGGGATATGAGGATGATGTGGTGAGTGTGGGGGGGGGGGGTTGCGGTTCCAGATTTTTAAAAAATTTGTGTATAAAAGAATTTCATGTGCATAAAATTTGCACTCTCAACTAACTCTTAAGTGCATAACTCAGTTGAGCGCACTCACACTGTTGTACGACCACCCCCACCCTCCGTCTCCAGAACGTTCCATCTCCCCACACGGAGACTCGGTCCCCACGAAGCTCGGACTCCCCACCCCCTGCCCCAGCCCCGGCTCCCACCCTCTCCTCTCTGTCTGTGTGGACGGGACTCCTCTGGGGACCTCCTGGGACTGGGGTCCTGTGGGATGTGTCCTTCTGGGTCTGGCTCCTCTCGCTGAGCACGGTGTCCTCGGGGTCCCTCCACGTCGTGGCAGGTGGCAGGATGTCCTGTTCTAAGGCTGGATTGTATTCCAGTGCGTGGATGGACCGCACTGTGTGTATTGTTCATCCGTCAATGGACAGTGGGGTTGTTTCTACGTTTAGCTGTTGTGAATAATGCTAGTGTGAACATGGGTGTGCAAACGTCTCTTCAAGACCCTGTTTTCACTTCTTTTGGATATAGACCCAGAAGTGGGACTGCTGGGGCAAATGGTAATTTGTTCTTAATGTTTTGAGGAGCCTCCGTGCCGTTGTCCATAGTGGCTGCGCCAGCTTGCACTCCTTCTGCTAGCACGTGTCAGCCCAGGTTCTCCTCATTCTGGGTATTTGACAGTTGACCTCCTGGCAGGTGTGTGCGGTGTTGTTTTCGCCTGAGTCTCTCCTCTCCTCTGTGTGGAGGGTTCAGCCTGCCTTGCTTGTCTGTTTCAGGACCACGGGAACTCTTTCACTTACACGGGCAGTGGTGGTCGAGATCTTTCTGGCAACAAGCGGACTGCGGAACAGTCTTGTGACCAGAAGCTCACCAACACCAACAGGTTTGCAGAAGCAGGTTTTCTTCTTTCTTCACCAGCGGGCTTCTGCCTCGTCCTCTGGCAGCTACATGGGAAGGGGGTTGGTTCTTTTTTGGGGTGTACGTCCAGGAAGTTAGAGTCCCGTTAGGAGTGTGATGGAATGTAGAAATGACGAACATCCGTTTCTTCCCTTCTGTTTGCTAAAGACTTGTGAGTCGTTCAGATGTGTTAAAACTTCCCTGAAAGGCCAGATAATATTTTTGGCTTTATGGGCACCTGGCCTTTGTTGTAAGCACTCAACTCTGCTAGCGTAGCATAAAAGCAGCCTCAGAGCCCACATAAATGAATGAGCATGGCTGTGTTCCAATAAAACTTTGTTTACAAAACCAAGCAGTGGGCCAGAGATTGCTGACCCCAAACCACAGGATGGGGACGGAGTTTGTAAGCACAAAAAGCATCATAAAGCCAAAGGGAAAAGATAGAGATTTGATAACCTAAATATTATAAGTTATATCAATAGAACCCATATGTAAAATGAACAGGCAAATGATTATTTGGGGGATGAGTCTGCTACAAACATGACCTATGATAGTTATGTTCTTCTGTATAAAGAGCTTTGCAAATCAATAAGAAATACTAATCGAGAAAAGCAAAGGACATACAGGACATACAGGTCATCCACAAGAACAATGCAGATCTCCAGTGACCAGGAAAACTTGAGTTAAACTCTGGTCATCAAAGAAATACAAATTGAAGCAATGGTGAGATACTGTTTATTTCCCCTATAAAATCGGCCACAAATTCCAAAATGTTGAGAAATGCCAAGACGCAGGCCAGTGTCCCACTGTTGGTAGAAATACAGACGGGTGCCGTCTTTCTGGAAAGCTCTTTACCTCTATGTGTGAAGAGCCTTCAAAACGTTCTTACCCGTGATCCTGTGAATCGACTTTCAGAATGTGTTCAGGAGATATGGGGGCATGAAAATTCTATACGTGGTGGTATTCTATCATTATCTAAAATGGCAAGAGTAACTAAACACGAAATAGGGGCAGAGAGCTCACGTTAGTGTACGGTTATTTGTCTAGTGGAATATTTTAATTTCGGTAGCTGTTAAAAGCCCACGGTTGGGAAGCACTGGCCGATGTGAGGACTGCCCCGAGCTCACATTAGGGGTGCCAGGGGGGCACACAGCTCCGCAGTCGTCCTGAAGGAGGTGCTGAGCCTGAGCCCCGGTCTGCTTGTCCCGGGCCTCTGTGGCCCTCGGTGGGATGGCCCTGCCCAGGTTCACACACCTCCACCCGGGGTGTGGAACTTATTCTCGCATAATTCTGGAGCCCAGACTCTGAACTTGAGGGCTGGGCAGGGCCGTGCTCCCTCTGAAACCTCCGGAGGGGGATCCTCCCTGCTGCTTCCAGCTTCTGGTGGCCGCTGCTGGTCTCTGGTGTCCTGTGGCTTGTGGACGCGTCCCTCCAGCCTCTGCCTCCTTCACGGGGCCTTCTCCCCATGTGCCCGTGCCTCCACTACCCTGATAGGGACACCACGCTAGTCCCCCCTGGTCTCCTCTGACCTTGACTCCCATCTGCGGTCACCCACTTTTCAAAGGTCACAGTCACCGGTTCTAGGGGTGAGAGTGGGACCCTCTCCTCTGGGGGGGGGGGCAGGGGGAGGCGATCCGGCCTACACCTCGTGGGGCCCCGGCTCTGCCCACAGGGCGCTGGCTCTGAACTGCAGTGCCCCCATCAACGACCGCAAGGGGGCCGAGGCCAAGGACTGGCGGTCCGGGAAGCCGGTGCGGGTGGTGCGGAACGTGAAGGGTCGCAAGCACAGCAAGTACGCGCCCTCCGAGGGCAACCGCTATGATGGCATCTACAAGGTGAGCGGCTGGCCTCGCCCCGGCCGGGCCCCTGCTGGCCCCCTCCAGCCCCGCACGGCGCCGACCTCCGCCACGCTTCCCCGCAGGTTGTGAGGTACTGGCCGGAGAAGGGGAAGTCCGGCTTCCTGGTGTGGCGCTATCTCCTGCGGAGGGACGACACTGAACCTGGCCCCTGGACGAAGGAAGGGAAGGACCGGATCAAGAAGCTGGGGCTGACCATGCAGGTGCGTCCGGGCCACGCCTGGCGCTGCCGGCCCGGGAGCCCAGCTCTGCGCTCCTCGGGCCCGTCCGGCACCTTGTGCTGCACAGCCCGGGCCAGGAGCTGGCCTGCTTTGAGCCTCATCTTCCTGGCCGGTCACTGGGGATTGTGGGAGCCTGCTTTCTTGGCCAGAAGCTCTCCGGGGTTTCTGTGATCTTAAATGATTTCCAGGCACCGAGCTGGTCGCCCCTTGCTGGCTGTACCATTCACATTCTTTAGCCAGTAGATCTCGGCGGTGGGCTGCTGGTGGTTGTCTTTGCACTCAAGAGTTTGAGGGTGGAGAGCCAGACTTCCTTGTTAGAGTTGTGTTCAGGGAGGAGTTTGTGTGAAATCAGCGTGGAATCCGGGATCTTCCTTTTTGCTAGGCTTCACGCCTCCTCCAAGCACGCACAGGCAAACCCATAAAACCGGTGGGATGTGGGGAGGAATGCCCCCTCAGAGCCCTTGCTCACCTCCTCCCAGCAGCTGTATCTCCCAGAGTTCACCGGGTGCGCGGCGTGCCTTTTCTGCACCATAATTATGGTGTTTCTGTTCATTATGGCGAGTCTCTTTACAGCTGATAACTCAGTGTGGGACTATTTAAGGAATCTTAATTGCTACTGAGAATCAGATAGCGCCTCCCCCAGGGGGTCATGAAGTTGTCTTTTGAACATGATGTTTGCACCACGGAGAATTTCAGAAGCTTGAGGAACTGGGGAGAAAAATAGTCGTGGGACAGGACCCACCAGATGCTGGTGGGAGTATTTGTGACTTCGTGTTGCTGAAGACACTTGATGGTTTCTAGATGACACACTGGAAAATCCCACGTAATAGGAGGTGCCTCAGAGATGGGGTTATCATCAAATAATGCCTCTTAGACCCCGGGGGAGCCCCAGACTCCTCAAAATTGGGTTGGCGAGCCAAGGCCTCGGGGCCATGTCTTTGTGAAGGAAGTTCTCTGGAGGCCCAGCCTTGCCCGTCCATTCCTTCCTGGGCCCTGTCCGCTTTGGGGCTACAGCAGAGCTCTGAGGCTTGGCCCCTCGTGGGAAAGCTTGCCTGCCTCTGAACGGACAAATAAGGATAATGATTAGACTCTCTTATTGCTAGATCTGATGGTGAGCATTTTCTGTGTGTTCCCTTGTTCCCTTGTCGGGCGCAGATGGTGCCCTTTGCCCTTTTATTTCTGGTATGTTTGCCGGGTAGAGGTTTATTTGCCAGCGATCCCCTGGAGGCTGAGTCAGGAGAAGGAGTCCCAAGTCTCTGGAGGCGACAGTGGGGACTGGGGAGAGACTGTCAACGAGGTGAGGGTAGAGGGAGGGGGCAGGAAGGGCGCCCGGACCCTCCGTTGCTCCTTATGGCCAATCCCACTCTCCTGCAGTACCCGGAAGGCTACCTGGAGGCCCGGGCCAGGAAGGAGAAGGAGAAGGAGAACAGCAAGAGGGAGGCCGAGGAGCAGGAGATGGAAGAGGAGGGGGCCTTCACGTCCCCCAGGAAGGGCAAGCGCAAGAGCAAGTCCGCGGGTGCGTGTCTCTGCGGGCAGCCTCCCCGGGCCTCCCCGTGAGCATGTCCGGCCGCCTGCCCTCACCCCCTCTGCTCTGTCCCCGTAGGTGGCAAGGCTGGCATTGGGTCCCCGGGAGGGACACCTAAGAAGAGCAAGGTGGAGCCCTACAGCCTCACGGCCCAACAGAGCAGCCTCATCAAGGAGGATCAGAGCAACACTAAGCTGTGGAGCGAGATCCTGAAGTCGCTCAAAGACGGGCCGGTGAGTGCCCACCGCCCCCACCCCGACCCGGCCTGGGCGGCCTCTCCCCTCATCTTTGTTTATGTGGTGATGTAGAAATAATTCCCTGTCATAACCGTCTCTACGTGCACAGCTCAGCGGCATGAAGCACCTTCACCCTGTTCTGCAGCCACCCCCACCCTCCGTCTCCAGAACTTTCTCATCTCCCCAAACTGAGACTCTGTCCCCGTGAAGCACGGACTCCCCACCCCCCGCCCCAGCCCCGGCTCCCACCCTCTCCTCTCTGTCTGTGTGTGGACGGGACTCCTCTGGGGACCTCCTGGGAGTGGGGTCCTCCTGCGGGATGTGCCCTTCTGGGTCTGGCTCCTCTCACTGAGCCCGGTGTCCTCGGGGTCCATTCACGTCGTGGCAGGTGTCAGGGCCCCTTCCTTTCTAGTGCCGAGTAATATTCCAGCGCGTGGGTGGACCGCACCGGGTTTGTCCGTGCACCTGTGGGGGGACGCGGGCTGGCTTGCAGCTCTGCTGTGACCGTCGCGGCTCTGCCTCTCCAGGGCACAGTCCTGGCACCAGGCACGGGACTGCTGGCTCATAAGGTCCGTCTGTGCTCAGCTCTCTGCGAACCGGCTAAACCAGGCCTGTCTTTTTTCGATCCTCCTGCCCTGAGCAGGATGAGTGACCTAGATGGGTCACCGCCTGCTTGGTGTCCTCCGGCCACCGCCCGGACCTCGTGGGAACGGGCTCTCTGTGCCTTCCCCTGCACAGGCCCCTTGGAGTCTGCCTGATACTCTGACGCCCTCTCCCGGGCTCTTGGTCCTGGTCATCTTGTCTCGGGGCCTTGGCCCGCGTGGTCCCCTCGGCCCCGAGTACCCTCCCCCACAGTGCTCCTGCATGGGTCCCCTGCGGCCCCGGTGGCGAATGACCACAGATCTGGTGGCTCCGAGCAACACCCGATTTCTTCTCTCAAAGTTCTGGAGGGCAGAGGCCAAAAATGAGTCTTTCGGGGCTCAGTGCAGGTGTGGGCAGGGCCGGTTCCTTCCAGAGGCTCCTAGGCTTCCCAGTTTCTGGAGGTGCTGCGTCACTGGCCCCGGCACATCCTTGCAGACTGTGCCTCAGTGGTCACACGGGCCTCTCTGAGGGCCAGACCTCCCTCTGTCCCTCTCATATGGTGGGCTCCCTGGGTAACTTAGGATATTGTCCCATCTCAGGGCCCTTAATCCCATCTGTGTGAAGTTCCTTGAGCCACGTGAGGTGACATGTACAAGTCCCGGGGTTCAGAGGTGGCATCTTGGGGGCCATGACCTAGCCAGCCATGTGTCCTCCAGGTCACCTCCTCCACGGAGCGCTGCCTGACCGCTGGCATTCCAGGGACCCCCTCTCCCCCCGGCTCCCTGCTGTCTTCCCCGCCCCCCCAGCACTGCCGAGACGTTTCTGTTCCCACCGGTCTCGTCTTCGGTCTCCCCCGCTGGCCTCCATGCTCCAAGTGGGCCGGGTTTCTTCTGTGTTACCTGCCGATGGGCCCCCACGCCCAGGCCTCACGTGTACTGAGGGAAGAGCCGCTGATAAGCTCACTCTTGACTCTGAGCCGGGTGTGCTCTGGGCCGCGGGTGCCCCTCGGCTTGACTCTGGGCATGGCCTGCCTCTCTGGGCTTCTGTTTTCTTGTCCTCACGTGGGGCAAGAGCTGCCTCCGGCCCCCAGGTGGGGGCGCCGGTTCCGACCCTGTCGGAGGAGGTCTGGTCCACTCTCACGCGCGCTCCTGCAGTTCCAGAAGTTCCTGAGTAAGGTGGAGGAGGCGTTCCAGTGCATCTGCTGCCAGGAGCTGGTGTTTCGCCCCATCACGACCGTGTGCCAGCATAATGTGTGCAAGGTGAGAAGGGCGGCTGTGGGCCGGGGGCGGGGGTTGCTCAGCGGACACTGTCCTCCCCCTCCTGTGCCCCCGCCGTGCTGCAGAGTAAAACGCAGCACCTGGGCCACCCTGCCCACCTCCCTGTGACTTTAAGGCGCACTGGCCCTCCGCCTGGCCCTCCGCCTGTCCCTCCCACAGGCCATAGCCTACCTGCTTTAGGAGTATTCCCCGGTTCTCCCTCCCCTGGAACGTTCTCCCCCAGCCTCCTAGGTGGCTGGGGGTCCAGGGCAGGAGAGGATGGGTGGCAGGCTCAGCCTGAGGTCTGGTTATAATAAATGTTGATTGAGCATGCTGTGGACTGGGACGGTGAGGTGTGAGGTGCTTGGCTCCTAGAGGAGCAGGAGGGAGGGCTTCCTAGCGGAGGTGACAGCTCAGGTGGGCAGAACGGTGTTTGCAGAAGCCTGGACAGGCAGGCAGGGCGGAGCAGCTGGGGCCTGTAGGGGACGAGGGCTGGGAGGTGGGCATGGAGAGTGGTCAATCAGGAGGGCTGGACTGGAAGAGAGACCGGGGGTGGCGACGGTCTCCTCTGCAGCTGTGCTGACGCTGGGGTGGGTCCGTCTCTGCGGGCAGTGACCCCTCCGTGCCAGGATCACCCCCAGTTGTGATAGCTGCAGAGGTTCCCGACACCACCCCGCGTCCCCTGGAGGCAGAATTGCGCAGGTGGGTGCTGCTGGTGAGCAGGAACGGCTGTTTGGCGGTGTCCTCTAGTTAGAGTCGCTCAGTAGGAACTTATGGGCAGTGCAGGCAGGCAGTTGTGGTGGAAGGGACTGTCCCTGCCTCCCAGCCACCCTTGCTCTCTGAGCTGCTGGCCCCCTTTCTTGCCTTGGGGTCATCTCGGTTCAGGCTCCTGTGTTAGCTGTCCCATCAGGGGAGGGACTCCGAGACCATCAGGCAGTGTGGCAGGTCAGGCCCTTCCCTCTTCTGTCCTCGGGCCCTGCCACCCTGCCATGCAGCCCGCTAAGTCCCCTTGGCAGTGTGGCCCAGGAGAGAAGCCTGTGCGCCCCAAGCAGAGGCTCAGCCCCTCCCGGTTGTGTGGTCTTGGAAAGCCACCCAGGCCCTCTGAGCCCCCCGTTGCCTTGGTGCAGAGGAAGGGGGCGACACCCTCCCGGCCAGCTTCTGGGCCAGCACGCAGGCAGAGACGGGACAGACGGCGGGGCCGGCGGGTTGTGGGGAGGCCGCTTCAGAGCATCTCAGCAGAGCCAGCGCGGGTGCCGGGGAAGGGCCTGTGCGTTTGGTCTGTCGCTGGTCGCTGCTGGAACCGCAGCCTCTGAGCCGTCCTAGGAAAATGGCTTTGGCCTACGTATCCCAGCACCTGACTTTGTTTTTACTCTATTAAAAAACTTATTGTAGTGAAATACCCACACAGTGAAAATTGCCATCGTAACCATTTTTAGTGCACAGCTCCGCGGCATGAAGCCCACTCACACTGTCCTGCAGCCACCCCACCCTCCGTCTCCAGAACTTTCCATCTCCCCACACGGAGACTCTGTCCCCACGAAGCACGGACTCCCCACCCCCAGCCCCGGCTCCCACCCTCTCCTCTCTGTCTGTGTGGACGGGACTCCTCTGGGGACCTCCTGGGAGTGGGGTCCTCCTGCGGGATGTGTCCTTCTGGGTCTGGCTCCTCTCACTGAGCATGGTGTCCTCGGGGTCTCTCCACATCATGGCAGGTGTCAGGATGTCCTCACTCCCCACCTTTTTTTTTTTTTTAAGTAGGCTGCATTCCCAATGTGGAGGCCAATATTGGGCTTGAACTCACAACCCTGAGATCAAGACCTGAGCTGAGACCAAGAGTCTGACGCTTAACCGACTGAGCCATCCAGGCGCCCCTTCCCTTTCTTTTTAAGGCTGAATAACATTCCAGTGTGCGGATGGACACTTGGGGTGTTTCCATCTTTTGGCTGTTGTGAATAATGCAGCAGTCCAGAACCTGATTTTTGAACGTGGACCTGAATCTTAGTTGTGTTGAGCAGAAAGAACTGCCTTTGGTCTCTGGAATCAAGGCTGGAGATGATTGAAAAAGGAATGAGGAGTTTTCCAAATGGGAGCAGAAGCCACAGCCCGTGTCCAGTCGCTGGATGTGCGGTGGCATCAGCAGGCTTTCTGCCTTGTTGACCTTTCCCCCCTCACCCGCTTGCCTGACGCCATCCTTCAGGTGTGTGCACCTGCGCGGGTGCTCGCGCACGTGCATGCCCTGTGTCTGCGGGTGGCGTCTTCCCTGTTTCTGTGAGTGGGAAGCTGGCTGTCCAGGGCTTGTCTGCCCCTTAGCTCTGTTCCCACCTGACTTGCTTCTCCAGCTCTCATGTGGTGCAGAGTGGTGTATGAACCCAGAAGGCAGGCAAGAGATCCTGCCTTCCTTCCGTCCTTTCTTCTCAGCGCGTATTTGTTGAACATGTGTGTGTCAGGGTCCGGTGCTCGGTGCTGGCCGGGTCAGCAAGACCTCTTCAAGTGGCAGGCGGTGTCTGGCCTGCCTCATACGAGGACGTTAGTACAAGGTGATTCCAGAAGGTGGAAGGTGCTGTTTTAAGACAAGTAGGGTGAGGGCTGCTTCTGATACTCTGGGGTCATCAGGGAAGGGTCCTCTGAGGAAGTGACTTGGGCCGAGGCATGAGTGACAGGAGAGCCAGAGGACAAACCTGTTAGGTGGCATGAGCTACAAGTGCCAAGGCCTAGAGGCCAGGATGGGCTTGGAGCCTTTGAGGAGCCCCAGGGAGGCCAGCCTAGAGGTAGAAAGTGAGACCGACGGTCAGAGAAGGCCTCTGGACCCTGTGAGAAGTTGGTGATTGTTGCTCACCACATGCTGGGGGGATGCGGGGTTGGTGGTCATTGCTCACCCCCATGCTGGGGGGACGCGGGGTTGGTGGTCATTGCTCGCCCTGCGTCTGGGGGGATGGAGTGGGGGGGTCGGTGGTCGTTGCTCGCCCTGCGCCCGGGGGACGTGGGTGGCTGGCTGGGACAGTGCTGCTCACTCAGCCCTCTCCTGCAGGACTGCCTGGACAGATCCTTCAGGGCCCAGGTGTTCAGCTGCCCGGCCTGCCGCTACGACCTGGGCCGGAGCTATGCCATGCAGGTGAACCAGCCGCTGCAGGCCATCCTCAACCAGCTCTTCCCCGGCTACGGCAGCGGGCGGTGATCCTCAAGCACTTCTCGCCGGCAGTTTTTAAAAAACGTGTCACAGGGGTCTCTGCCCCCTCTTTTGTTTTTAGTGGGTTTAACTTAAACATGTAGTTTTTCCTGCACTCCCTAAAAAGCCTTGTCTTCCTGGTTTTGTTTTGTTTTTTTTTTTAACCTATAAATTTTCAGGAGTTTGTATTATGCTCAAAGAAAGAAAGTTGGACTTCTCTGTGTTTTTATTTTGGTTTTAAAAAAAAATACCAAGCCTGCAGTTTATCAGCAAAAGACAAACAAAAAATTTTTTCTGAAGATGGAATTAAAAACGCCTTGGCGCGAAGGCTGCTTGTGTTCCCAGCGCCAAGTTCCCAGAAGTTCCTGCCGCCGCCGAGCAAGGAGGCGCCCGGCTGCCCGGAACCATCTCTTCAAGGTGTGTGGCTTGGGCCCCCGAAGTTGAAAGCGAGCGCATCTCCCTGACGGCGTTTTGCTGCCTAAAAGCCAGCAAGGTGGTGCCTGGTGGTGGCCCGGGTGTGCCTGGCCCTGCTGTCGCCCGCCGGGAAGGTGGCGAGAGGTCCCGGCCGGCCGGTTCAAACGCCTGTCCCGAAGCCATGCCCCCCAGTCCGCTCTCGTGTTGCAGCTACGCACGCAGAGCCCTCTGCCCGGGTGCGTGGGGGGCCGCCGCCGCCACCGGACTGCTCTGCGCGGGGCTGGGCGTGCGGCCAAGGGCCGGCCCGCCTGCCGCACCATGGAAGCACACGTTCGAAGCCATGTTCAAGTGCCTTGGGGTCTTTCTTTTGTTGTAAACACGAGGCTCTCTTTTAGCACTGAATTGTTGAAAACGCCAGCCAGATTCTAAAACTGGGGCTAGCCAGTTCTTCCTGATACTGGGTGAGTGTTTGGGGGTGATTTCATTTCTGTGGATCCTTTCAATTGAATTGTCAGCTCACCAACTGAGAATTTTAAGAGGGAGATTTTTTTTGTTTTAAGTACTTTTTTGAATGAAATTTTTTGTAGTTATTGTATATGTACCAAGAAAGCTATAACTTAGGGTTTGGTTGTGTTTTTGTTTTTTCTTTTTTGGTTTTGTATTTTTTTTGGAATGATTTGTTGGTTTTTTTTTTTTTTCTAACTTTACCAAAGTTTGCAGCTTTTACCTCAATAGAACAGGAATATTTTGAATCCCATAACTGCAGACAAACTGGAGCGATACTGTTTTAAAAGTTTTTCTTTTCTTCTTATTAGGTTTGTTAATGTATTAGGAAGAAACAACAAAATCCTGTGTAGGCTTTTTCTAAAAAGTTCAGTATTCTTTGTCCAGATTTTAGATTCTCAGAATAAATGCCTTTTACAGATGCATCGGGTTGTGTCTTCTGTTTGCGAGGTGTTTTGTGGCACCTCTGTTCCTCTTCTCCAAAGCCTGGGGACACCGACCTGGCGAGCGGCATCAGTCCTGCTTGGAGGACAGGTCAGGTCGAAGACAGAGTGACGGGCCGTGGCCCTAAGTGCCACTTGGGAGGCGCCAGGCTTTGACCTTAGCAGGATCCACAAACCCGAGCCAAGGGGCCAAATCCAGCCTTCCATCTTGGATGGGGGTCACTTAATGCTCGTTAGGTGAGTGGCGCTGTTCCCCATTTATATTTGAGGAAACAGACAGCCATGATCTCCATTAGGAGATGGACCTGAATCAGCAACCAGGAGTCACATGATCCCGGAGAGCTCTCGGCAGGCCAGGGGATGTTTGGGCACCAAGGGGGTGAGGGTCCCGACGACCTGAAATGCTGGCTCCGCAGAGGTCAGAGGCCAAGGAGGAGGCAGGTTTAACGGTCGACTCCAGGGAAGGGAGCAGCTACGCTCTGTAGAGGCCATTATTCACATCGACCTATTGCCTGCACCTTTTATTGATGGTTAAATAATGATGTGGGCAGATCTGACTTGATAACCAGGAAAAAGTTCTGTCTCTGGGTCCTTTCAAATGTGTCAAGTGTGCTGTTGAAAGCATGCTGTGGGGAGGGCGGGGCGCTGCTTCGTGGGGTGGACAAGAATGTTCTAGGTCTGCTAATGGCTGCACACATTCGGGGATGTACCGAAATGCTTTGAGTTGTACACTTCTTGAATGGGTCAGTTGTACGGTAGATGAATTATGTCTCAAAGAAATGTCAAGTGTGAATGTGAAATAAAAACAGGAATGATGCCCAGCCACGAGGAGCAGAGGAAATGCCATGAACGTCCCCAGGCGGGCCCTACCCCGGGAACGGAACACACAGGGGTGGGTCCCTTGTTGAGATTGGGGCGCCTGGGTGGCTCAGTTGGTTAAACCGCTGCCTTCGGCTCAGGTCATGATTCCAGAGCCCTGGGATCGAGCCCCGCATCGGGCTCCCTACTCATGCGGGAAGCCTGCTTCTCCCTCTGCCTGCCGCTCCCCCTGCTTGTGCTCTCTCTCTCTCTCTCTTGCTATCTCTCTCTCTGTGTCAAATAAATAAAATCTTTAAAAAAAAAAAAAGTCAACTGGGTGGATTTTAAAAGGTAGTTAATCCAGGGGTGCCTGGGTGGCTCAGTCGGCTGCACATCTGCCTTCGGGATTGTGGGTTTTTTGGATGTTTCTCTCATTTGGAAAGTTAAGAACAATGTCATTGTTAAAAATTAGCAAAACTCAGGAAAGTGTACCTGGAATTGCTATGCAAAAAAATCACAATATTAGGCATGTTTGTTTCCTGGTAGGGTTGGGTTGGGTTTGGTTTTTATTGTTCTATAACAGCTTTATTGAAATACACTTCACATTGCCCTAAAGTTCACCCATTTAAAGCGTACAGTTAACTGGTTTTTAGTACGTTCAGAGTTGAGCAACCATCGCCTCTAGTTCTAGAACATTCTCATTGCCCTAGAAAGAACTCCCATCACCATCAGCAGTCCTCCCCCACCTGGCCCCCCAACCCCGCACCTTCAAGCCCCCTTCCTGTCCATGGATGAGCCTGTTCTGGACATTTCACGCACGTGGAATCACACTGTGTGGCCTTCCGTGTCTGGTTCCCTCCCTGAGCTTTGTCCATGTTTTACTCCTTTTAAAGGCTGAATAATAGTCCATTTTATGGATTAACCACCTTTTTATTTATTTCTTTTAAAGATTTTCTTTATTTGAGAGAGAGAGCAGGAGCAGAGCAGGGAGGAACAGATGGAGAGGGAGAAGCAGACTCCCTTGCTGAGCAGGGAGCCCAGCGCGGGGCTGGATCCCAGGGTCCTGGGATCATGACCCGAGGCGAAGGCAGACGTGCAGCCGACTGAGCCACCCAGGCACCCCTGGATTAGCCACCTTTTAAAATCCACCCAGTTGACTTTTTTTTTTTAAGATTTTATTTATTTATTTGACATAGGGAGAGAGAGCGAGCGAGAGAGAGAGCACAAGCAGGGGGAGCGGCAGGCAGAGGGAGAAGCAGCCTTCCCGCGTGAGTAGGGAGCCCGATGCGGGGCTCGATCCCAGGGCCCTGGGATCATGACCTGAGCCGAAGGCAGCGGTTTAACCAACTGAGCCACCCAGGCGCCCCGACCCAGTTGACTTTTTAGTGTAAAGTGTGTTCCTTCTTTTCCTCCACTCCAGGTTATAAAATTGGTTCACATCCTCAGGCTTTATTTATACCTGTTGTGCGCCTGTATGTATGGGTACCACGGTGTTCGACCTCAACAGAGCCCTCCAATATAGTTTTGACTCCTAGCCATTTTGCAGTTGAGACACAGGGAGGTTAAGTGGCTTACCCAAAGACGTGGCAAAGCCAGGGCACGTACGTAGGTGTATACAAATTGAAACACAAAGTGAGGACAGTGCCATATATACTGCCTTATCACAGTTTTCTATTCATTTCAGTTCGTGTTATAAGTGACCACCTTGTCTAGCACCTTAGCAAACAAACGTGAGAAGCAGGCTCCCCACTGAGTGGGGAGCCCAATGCGGGGTGTGTGCATATTTGTGTGTTTGTGTTCAAAAATGGGAAACCTACTATATGTAAGTCTAGTGATGCATACTTTTTTTAAAAAAAAGATTTTATTTATTCATTTGAGAGAGAGAACAAGCAGGGGGAGAGGCAGAGGCAGAGGGAGAAGCAGACTCCCTGCTGAGCAAGGAGCCCGATGCGGGACTCGATCCCAGGACCCTGAGATCATGACCTGAGCTGAAGGCAGACGCTTAACCATCTGAGCCACCCAGGCGCCCTAGTGATGCATAGTTGAAGCAAAATGGAATGTCAGAATTCCTTCTCCTGGGGAAGCTGGGGGGCTCAGTTGGTTGAGCGAGACTCTTGGTTTCGGCTCAGGTCATGATCTCAGGGTCATGAGAGTGAGCCCCGTGTTGGGCTCGGCGTGAAGTCTGCTTAAGAGATTCTCTCTCCCCCTCTGCCCCTCCTGCCATTCATTCTCCCCCCCGCAATAAACCAATAAATAAAATCCTAAAACAAAATGAGCCGGCCCTGGGCTGCTCGAGGCTTGTTCGGGGAGGGGTGCAGCAAGGCTCCCAGTCCCAGCCTTTCATGAGATTCGCACCTGTCTGCAAAGACCTAAAGAAAACCCAGGTGACTTATCCCCCGGAGAATTTGCCCATTTGAGAATTCTGTGTCCTTCCTACTTTGCATAGGACCTTTTTTTTTTAATTAAATGGCAGCTCTTGTACTTTTTTCCCCTAACAATCTTATTATGCAAACTTTCTTTTTTTTTAAAGATTTTATTTTATTTTATTTATTTGAGAGAGAGAATGAGATAGAGAGAGCATGAGAGGGGGGAGGGTCAGAGGGGGAAGCAGACACCCCGCTGAGCGGGGAGCCCGATGCGGGACTCGATCCCGGGACTCCAGGATCATGACCTGAGCCGAAGGCAGTCGCTTAACCAACTGAGCCACTCGGGCGCCCCTTATTATGCAAACTTTCAAACAGAAAAGTTGAATTGTATGGTGAACCCTCAAATACACCCTTTTTCTGGATTCTTATTGTACAATTGTTAATGTTCAATTTTTACATAATAGATGGCATTAAAAAAAATCTCCCCAGACAAAATAAGTTGACAACCTATTTAGGTGCTCCAATTAAAATTTTTTTTTATTTTTTGAGTCTGTGTCATCCAAATACCTGGAACTCACTGTGTTACAGGAGAACAGAAGGCCTGTGTGTATTTTTGGGGGTGGGGGAACCTCCATTGTTGCACGTTGGATACTGTGTTACCAAAATCAAATGCCATTTGTCTCTCCCACAGCTTAGGGAGTTCCTTGGGGGCAGATGTTCTTTCCCATTTTTAAAGTTTAATTTTAACTACATGAGGAGTCTGTGAATATGGTCCCACGAGAAGGGACAATCTCCCTGAACAGATTCAAGTCCCCACAGACTACCCTTTCTTTTTTTTCTTTTTAAAGATTTTATTTATTTACTTGACAGAGAAAGACGGAGTGGGAGAGGGAGAAGCAGGCTCCCCACTGAGCAGGGAGCCGGATGCGGGGCTCGATCCCAGGAATCCGGGGATCGTGACCCGAGCCGAAGGCAGACGCTTAATGACTGAACCGTCCAGGCGCCCCAGATTACCCTTTCTACCCACGTGGATCTCTCCTCTCTCCAAAGATTTCCTTTTCTCCCTTCCGCGGTGGCCCTTCTCTGCATTGTCTCGGATGCATGCTCTTGGAGACCACACGACTCGGGTCTTGGTGTGTCTTCCCCATATCGTAGGTTACTGGACACCGAATTCTGGACCATTCTGCAGCCTGCTCACGAATGTGTGCAGGGGATCATTCCAGGACAGTGTTTGGAGACCGCCCTCTTGTTAAACTGCTACACAGTTCGAAGTGCTGCAGAGTGCCCTGTGCCACAGATTAGCTGGCCAGGACCCTGAAGGTGGGTGTGTAGAGCAACACCTTTGGCGCTGCAGGCGTGAGCTCCGGGGGGTTACTCGGGGTGCCTGACCTCCCTGGGGGGTACAATGTGGATAACACAAATATTACTGGGAAACGCCCTGCTGCCGATTCACACGACTGCCCGCTACCCGGGGCGCACCCCACTGTTGCCTACTGCTCAAGTAGTTAACGATGAAGACAGTGGTGAACCCACTCGGATGAAGCCACCAGCTCAAATCGTTTGTGTGTGGCGTCCCACTCATCCTTGCAACATCCCTTGGGGAGGGGCCGGCGGGGTCGGCTGTGTGTGTGTGTTACCATCCTATCCACTTCACAGGGGAGACTGAGGCCCAGCGAGGTTCCAGTGAGGCGTGGGGCCCAGCTGAGCTTGGAACCGTGGTGTTAGGGACTGCCTCGTGTTAGGGAACTCGGGGGAGCGCACCTAACTACCCGGTGGGCCTTGCCGATTTGCAAAGTTTTGTTGATTGTGATAGGAATAAATTTGGCTTTTGGGGGGGGCAGAGGAGGGACGCTTGCTGCGTGACTTTTTATTTCTCCAGTTCTTAGTTCTCCTGTTTTGCAAAAGGGGTTGCACCAGAGCTGTTTCCCACGTCAGGACTTAATGAACTGGGGAACTCTGCGTCCAAGTTCCGGCCACCGGTCTCGAACCCCTTTCGCGTGCCTCCAGGGCCTGGTGCTGATGTTGTGCTGGGTCTCACGTACTCAGTTGCAGCCTGATAACCGGGGCGGGGCCCGGGCCCTGATTGGCATTCGCGTCAGCCAGTCCGCGCCTCGGGCTCACCCCGTAAGCCAATGCTCACTTGCTCCCGTGCGGTCGTTGGGCGGTCCCCGAGGCGCCCTTGTCAATCCGAGGCCCAGCCACCGTCGGGTTGGTAGCGGCTCCCTTGGCTGGCGTGCGCCGCTTCCAATGAAAACGGAGCCGGTCAGCGGGCACGTGGGTGGGCGCCGGCGTGTCCCGACCGGTCAGCCAATGGGGAGGGGAGGCCAGCCCCTGCGCCCCCCCAATCGAGGCGCGCGGGGGGCGGGCCGTGAGATGTTGATGGACCCGGTGGAGGGGAGGGGCGGAGCTGTCAGCGACAGCCAATGGACGCGCGGGCGTGGGCTCGGGGGCCAATGGCAGCCAGGGCGGAGCTGGCGCGCGGCCTCATAAGCCCCGCCCGGGGCGCCCGCGGAGGGCTCGGCCGCCAGCGACCGAGCGGGGCCCGGCCCGAGCGGGGCCTGGGGGTGCGACGCCGAGGGCGGGGGAGCGCGCGCCGCTGCTCCGGACCGGGCCGCGCGCGCCGCCTCAGGTGAGCCCGCGGGGAGGCGGCCGCCGCGTCCAAGCTCTGGCCCCGCCGCCGCCACCGCCGCCGCCGCAGCCGCCGCCGCAGTCGCCGCCGCCGCCGCCCCCGCGCCGCGCCCCGGGCTGCGGGCGGGCGCCCGGGACTCGAGGCCCAGGCCTCGGGCGCGGCCTGCTCGGGCCGCGGCCGCCGCGCTTTGTCCCGGCCCGCGAGGCGGTTGGGGGCGTTAACCGCCTGGCCCGGGGGCGCCCGCCGGGCCTCGGGCGGGGGCGGCGCGGCCGGACAATGGCGGGGCCGGGGGCGGGAGGCGGGGGCGTCCGGCCCGGGGCCGGGGGCGCGCGCGGGGGCTGGGCCGGGGCGTCCCCGCCGGCCCTGCACAAAAGATGACAGCGTGGGTGGCCCGGCCCGGCCGGCCCTGCCCGGCTGGGCCCTTCTCTTTTATTATTCACAACAATCCTGATAATTAAAAAAAAAAAAAAAAAAAAAGAAGAGAGAGGCAGAGACAGAGAGCTCGCGAGCGCGAGGGAACGGGCGATCCCAGGCCCCGGCCCGCCCCCGCCTGCGTTTCCTCCTCCGGCGGGGTCACCGGGGCGCTGCCCGGTGGCGGCCCCCGACACGGCCATCGCTGCACCCCACCCCCGCCCTGAGACAGCCCGCCGCGCCGTCGCGGCTTCCCAACTCGCTTCCTATCTGCGAGCCCCCTAAAATAAGCGTGCAGTCCGGAATTTTTAAATTATTATTAAAAAACGTATCCACTTGGTATGCACCTCGCAGCTGCCAGACGCGTTCCCTCAGTGCCTCCCCCTTCGAGCCCCATCGCCATCTCAAAGACCCCCTTCTCTGTAGGAATAGATTGTGGAGTCGCTCCCGCGGCGACCCCGGTGGGAGCTTGGGGGGACGGATTCATTTTGCAAGGGACCTGCCCCGCAACGTGCAGGGGCCCGAGTCTGCGCCCAGTGGGCGCGATGACCCCAGGTGGAATGGGGTGCGTGTCCACCTGAGCACTGTGGAAGGTTTTGCAGGAGAGTGTTCTCCCCCTGTGGGCGGGGGAGGCGGGGACTGTTCTTCGGTGTGTCCCATCTGTTTGGTTGAGGGGAGGATGCTTTTGTTTTAATAATTCAGGTGCACCTGGGGAACTGTTTCCCGAGTTATGAAACTAGTGAGAAGGTGGTTCTGTTCAGTGCAATCCAGTGATCCTACAACATGTAAAGAGTGTGTTCTTGTCCATGTGTTCCTGTCAGCTGCATTTATTCAGCAAGTTCCTTTGGGCCCCACTGGGTGCTGGCTGTGTCTTCGGGTGGGAGGGTACTGGGATGCATTCAAGGCTGGGGTGCCCTGCCCCACCCCTCTGCCTCAACAGCTATTTATGTGGTTGTCCCCAGGCTGGAGAAAGCCCCTAAAACGGGCTCATTAGATGACTCTACGTGCTTTTATCTCCGCCATCCGAGAGCTAATGACTCCCCTAATTCTCAAATAATAGCTTCCTTATGAGGCTTCGGGAGGGTTTGTCAACTCGCCGGTCAGCCTTTTCTTGCCACCTCTGCAAGAGCTGTGGACAGCCTCTCCCGTCTTTGCAGCTTGTTTTTTGGAAACTTGAAGGACAGAGTGTGAAAGTCGTGGAGTCAACTTGTGATTATCTGAGTCGAGGGTTTCTGAAACTCGCTGGCCCTCTTTCCGTGTATCTGATTGGATGCTTGGCAAATCTTGGTGTTCCTCCATTTGTGCCGGGGACACCACACCGGTCAGGCTGCCCTGCCCTGGGGGACGTCACTGCTGGGGAGCACACGGGGTGGCCGAGGTGTGGTTGCCCAAATGGCGTCCAGGTGTTGCAGCACGTGCATGCGGGTCCTGTGTCAGTCGCCGCCTGTGCGTGTGTGTCCACGCTCATGTGAGCGTGTAGCTGTTGAGACTTGAAATATATACAGGTCCCAGAACAATTGATTTTTCTCCCATTTTCTGATCCTTTCCTCGTTGGGGGTGGGCTGCTAAGGAGATGTGAAATACTGGCGCTGAAAGGTAGTGCTGATTGGTCCTTTAGGACCCCGCCCGGCCTTTGTTGTACTTTTCCTCAGTCCCTGTGCCATCCTGCAGGAGCCCTCTGGGGTGGTCGGACCCCTCCCCCCAGCCCCACCCCGCCAAGCCCCTTTCCCCCCACCCTGGCCACTCTGTCTGTACTCGATCCCGCATTTCGCCGCCAGGGCCTCTGCTGGTTTCTTGCCCCTGCCCTCCCATGCGCCACCCCCTTCCCCTGGGGGGGGCTCAGCCATCTGTTCCTGGCTTCTATCTGACACCTGTGAGAAGGGGGGGGCAGTGGAGCTCTGGGACAGGTTGTAGAGAATTCCTAACTTGAGGCCTCGGTTCTAGTGGGGGAAGGGAGAGGTGGGGGTCCTGGGGTGTGAAGCCCACCATCCGCAGGGACTGGTTCAGGGAATGGGCAGGGACGGGGGGTGGGTGGTGATGGACTGAGGCGCTGGCAAATGAGCCTTTGCCTTTGTGGCTTTCTTCCTGGGATGTGGAAGTGTGGTGTGTGTGTGTGTGGGGGGGGTCAGAGCTGTGTGACCTTGGGCCAGTCACTTGCTCAGGAACAAAGTTGGGGGGCGGGGTGGAGAGTGAATGAACTACTTGCAGAGGGCATGACCGCGGAGGGCCCCACAGACCTGTTCGGTCACCACCATGCCTCACCCACAGCCTCGGCTGGCCAGGGTTCCTGGCTCTGCTCCAGAGACTTGCTCCGTGGCTACTCCGTGGGGCCTTTTTGCCCCAGCTCTTTCCTGCCCCGCCCTGGTGCCTCGGCTCTGGCTGAGGATGCTGGGCAGCAGAGCGCAGGGCCGAACCTGGACTCCGTTCTGACCTGCTGTGCTTGGCCGTGTCCCTGGGTTCCTCTCTCTGTTCCCCAGACAGGCTTCCAAGTGTGAGGGACCCGGGTTCAAATCCCTTCTCTGGAGCAGGTCACTTCCCTTCTCTGGGCCTCCGATTCCTCATCTGTAAAATGGGTGTAATGAGAATCCATGCTAGGTCATTGTGGGGGATCAAAGGGGATGAGAAGCACTGAATGCTTTGTGTGGCACCGGAGGTTCGGGCTGGCCTCGGTTGATTACTGGTGTGCGGCATCTGCTTCTGTCAGGGGCTCCCTCTGCCTGTGCACATTTGATCGGATTGTCCTCCGGGAGACTGTCCTGGGCACGCGGGGGCCTGAGCAGCATCCCTGGCCCCGCCCACTTGATGCCCGGAGCACCCCCAGTGTGACAACTGCAGATGGCCTCAGACATTGCCGAGTGTCCCCTGGGGGACACAGTTGCCCCTGAGGGAGATCCTGTCACTTAGCCTTTAAGCCTGCAGCGGTCTGATACTTGGCTACGACCCCGCTCTGCCTCAAGTTCTGGCCCCCTTTGTCCCCTTCCGCCCCTCTGTCCTTGAATAGGGAGGGGCTTGTGTTTGCAAACCGTGTCTGGCCAAACTCAGCCTGGCTGTCCAGGTCCTTCCTGGCCGTCGCTCTGCCTCTCCCCGGCCCGTCCCAGCCCGCAGCTTTCCCTCCCGGAGAGGGGTGCACCCGCAGACTTGCCCGTGCCACCTGATGGGCATGGCGCAGGGCTCTTCCGGGGCTGTCCTCACCCGGAGCCCGTGCCGGTGCCCTGCCCAGGCTGGCTTCCACCTGTCACCATGCCCCCTTCCCCCCTCCCCCGGCACCATACCCCTTCCTGTCACTTTGCTTAACAGTTCTCTTTAAGTTGACTTTGGGGTGACTCACTTCTTGCATCTTGCCTCCTCCTGAATAGTAATGTCCATGAAGTCGCGGGGCTGTTCTTACGCTGGTTGCAGACATTTTTATCCAGTGAACTGGATTTAACTCTGATATTAAAAAAAACAGGTTTGGGTCACTGCAGTAGTAAAGCCCGAGAGGATTGATGAATTGATTTTGTTGTTGGATGAGTTGGTTTCCTAGTTTCCTCCCTGATTTGACTTGGCCTCTTCTGGGAGCAGCTTGTTGGTTAGATAAGGTGTCCCCACTGGTCTGTCACTTTTCGCTCCTGCTTCCTCAAGGAGCTTTTAAAAACTTGAAAAGTGGTCTGCCTCTACTCAGAACGCTCCAGTAGCTTCCTGTTCTTCCTGGAAAAAATTCGAGACCCCTTCCCGTGGCCTCCCTGCTCTGTCCTCTGTGGTCTGTCCTTTCTCCTTGCCTTACTGCTCCCCCTCCTGTGCCCGCTCCCTCAGTCATAACCAGCTTGCCTGCCTGCTCTTCCCTGCCCTGCATCAGGGCCTTTGCACTTGCTCTTCCCTCACTCTTCTAGCCAGCTGGCTCCTTGTCATTCATGTCTCAGCTCAGAGGCCATCCCTGGCCACACTGCCTAAACTCACCCTTCCAGCCACCCTCTCTCCCCATCCTGCCTTTTCTTTGCATTCAGCACTAGTGTAAACACACACATTAATCTGTTTATGTATCTATTGTCTGTCTCATCCAGGAGAACAGAAACTCTTTCTGTAAAGGGTCAGAGAGTCAGTTTTGGCTTTGTAGGCCAGTCTGTCCCAACTACTCTGCTCTGCCATTATGGCACAAAACTATGGGAATGAATGAGTGTGCCTGTTTTCCAATAAAACTTTATTCGTGGTCACAGAATTGTGAATTTCACATACTTTTCACCTGTGATGAACTGGTTTTCTTCCTTTTTTTTTCTTTTTCCTCACCCAAACGTTAAAGGTCAAAACCACTCTTAGCTCAGAGGCTGTACAAAAACAGGTGGTGGGCTCGGTTTGAGCTGTGGGCCGTAGTCTGGGAACACCTACCACCAGGGTGTGAGGTCCATGCTGGAGGAACGATGTCTCTGTTGGCTGCTGCGTGTCTCCCCAGCACCTGGGGCAGTTCCTGGCACGCGGTGGGTGTTCAGTCAACGCTCCCTTGCTGAATGAATTTCCAGCTGTCTTATATCAAAGCAGAGTCCTACTCTGTATTAAAAAAAAAAAAAAAAAAAGCATCCCGGGTTGTTTCAAGGGAAACACAAGAAAATGTTATGACCCCGTCCACCCAAATAACCCCAAAATGAAGGAGGAATAAAAAGTAGCTGTGAACAGGGGCAAATACTTCGCTGTCTGCGATGCCTGAGCCTGACTTTTTCATGCCCTTCCCTTGTGTACTGCACCCCAGAAGGTTGGGAAGAAATATTCTCAGAAGATGGGGAAGGAGTCTTCTTGGCCTGAGGAGTTTTGTTTTGGCCTGGCAGAGGCTGAGGGTTTAAAAGGAAGACGAGTTTCCCAATCATTTCGTTTTGTAAGCATCTGACCCATCCTCTTTACCAACACTTGCGCCCTCGTCGGGAGGGGCGGCCGAGTCCTGCGAGGTGGTTTTTATAGTCACCCGCCAGCTGGGTCTCTACAGGGACACTCGGAAGAGGTGGCTTCCTGGGTGTGAATGCTGAGCTTTGTGGGGCGCGTGGATGACAAGGTGACTGTCGGATGGCACGTGGCAGGCCCAGGAGTGTGCCTGGCACACTTGCTCCGTCTTGCTCGTCCCCTGCTACTGCGACTGTGGCAGGACAGCGGCCGACGTGGGATTTCCAAGCCAAGGACATAGTGTGGTAGATTTGGTACCTTCCCAGGAACGTTCTGGCTTGTCAAGAAAGCATGCCGTTCATTTGCGGTCACGCCTTCTTTGGTTGATTGAAATAAACACTCTGGAGAAGGTACCAAATTTGCCTGTTCTTTTTGGACTCTCTGTCTTTCTGTGCCCCTCCATCTCTCCCTCCCTCCTTTCCTTCCCTCCTCTCGCTTCTCACCCCACCTCCGGGGTCCCAGCAAGTGCACATGGGCACTGGTGGGCGCCGGAGGCATCGACGGACCCTGTGTGTGGAGCTGTCTTTGCCCCATGGGCGGCCGTGCTTTTGCTGTCCTGTCGCTCTGGGCTGTGCCTCTTGGGGCTGGAGGCCTCGAGTGGGTTTGTTCAGTGGACAGAGAGTGAGTAGTCAGGAAGCAGGCCGCCGAGGGCCGCCGTGCCCCCCTAGTGGGTCTCCCGGTACAGATCAGAGCAATAACTAACGTAGAATTTGGCCCTGTTTGCTGACACGTGATCACAGTTACATTTCTCAGATGAGCCTGTACAGCGAGCCGTGAAGGGGTGATCTCTAGCTGGGGCACTCCAGATTTTCTCCCAAATGATGGCACCTTCTGGGCAGGTAAGGGCGGAGGTGGGCCCGCCTGCCTGGTTTCGCAGTTGCTTGCCCCGGTCTCCAGGGAGAGAAGGTGGGGAGAGGGAGGATTTGTGTCTGATGAGCTGGTAGTGAGTCTGGAGCTGTGCTCTGTGCAGAAGAAGCCAGGGGATGGGTCCCCGAGGCCTCCTTTGACCAAGAGCCAGCCTGAAGCCACCAGCAGGCGCAGTGATGGCCTGATGACGGGGGTGGCGGGGATCCCCGGACCGCAGGTGGGGTGGGGTTGGGCTGCACGCCCCAGCATTTCTGGGCAGCCCAGACAACGAGAGCTGGCTGGGGTGGTCTCCTCTTGGGCACCCCGAATGAGTGAGGGGGACCCTGGCTGGGCAGCCGGACTGGGAGATTCCGTCATTTTGCTGCTGGCCCCTTCAAATGTGCACTGTTCCCCCACTGTCTCCTTTAAAAATCCCATCTCTCAGGAAGAGTCGGCCCTCGGCGCAGTGGGCCTCCCCTCTTAGGTTGGCGGGTTGCATGGATCTGATTATCATAGTCACGAGTTGAGAGACTTGCTTGGGTCTAGCTTGCGTGTGAGTAAAGCCCCTGGAATTTAAACTCTTGATTCACTGCACTATTCCAACTCAGTCTCCCCAAGGAAGAGTAGGGAGTCAGGAGAGAAGGCTGGTTCAGTGACACCCCTCTGGGAGAGAAGGCATCCTGTTGCACTCTCTTCCGGGGCTGCTCGCGTGAAGGCCAGAGAATGGTCTTGGCCACGCCTGCGTCCTTGTGTCCTGCTTGCACCAAAGGCCGCCCAGAGCCTCGACTCCCAGGCGGTGTTGTTCGTTGAGAAACTGGCCGCTCTGCGCTTGGGGCACCTCTCGCTGGGCCCCGCCCAAGAGAGGCCAGGTGGTGCTTGGACAGGTGGGTGCAGGGAGCTTGCTAGCCGCTAAGACCTGTATGGGGTGGGCCCGGTCAGGTGCAGGCTGACCATCACAGGCAGAGTGGGCAGGGCGGCCTCCGCAGATGCCCAGACGGTGTGGCCCCACCAGCCTCAAGGCAGACATGCAGAATCAAGAACCACAGAAGGCTCCTCACACGTGGCCCTTGGCCTGCTGACCCGTGGCTCACCTCCGTGATCCGGGCCAGGCTGTGGCTTCATCGTGGACACACGGCCATGGGAGCCCTGGGAGGGCATCTGCCAGTATCTGTTGAGGGTGACAGTTGTTGTCAACGCTGCTTGTGTCTCGCCGGGTGCTGGTGGTGGCCGGATGAGCGGCGCCTCCTGCCCACGGGGGCCATGGCCCACGGTGGAAGGCAGAGGGGCTGGGGGCCCAGAGGGGAGCGAGGGAGCAGAGGTGCCAAGATACGTAGAAACTGGGCCGGTGGAAGCACAGGGCACGGGCAGCGTCTGCTAGCTTGGGTGGCGGCCAGGAAGATGGTAGAAGAGTCACCACTTGAGCTGAGCCTTGTCATCATGGGCGATGATGAGCTGGCAGGCGGTGGAAGAGGGGACCTTGTAGGGGGTGCTCGGGGCCATGGCCTGGGGGACCTGTGTGAAGAGCACAGGGGAGGCAGGGAAGCCCGCCTGTCTCTTGAGTGTCTTCCCCGCCCTGCCCCCCCAGCCAGGCCCCAAGGGGTTAAGGGGAGAGGGGGCCCTCAGGGATCCTAGAGTCTAGGACCAGAGCTGTTCAGGTCACCAGGGAGAGCCACAGGACAGCTGCCCAACGACTGGCTCCAGTAGGATGACCAGACCCTGAATTTTCTAGAGTAGCTCTTCGTAAAGTCCTCCCGCCCTGTCGTTTTATACGTATGTTTTCAAGGTAAACCCTGCGCCCGATACGGTGCTTGAACTCATGACCCCAAGACCAAGAGTTGCATGTTCTACTGACTGAGCCAGCTAGGTCCCCCTTAAAAAAAAAAAGAAATTATATATATATACGTACATATAAATATATGTAATTATATAATTATAAATATAAATAAACACATATATTTTTAAAGTCTTACTTATTTGACAGAGATAGCACAAGCAGGGGGCAGCAGGCAGAGGGAGAGGGAGAAGCAGGCTCCCCACTGAGCAAGGAGCCGGATGATGCAGGGCTCGATCCCAGGACCTGGGATCATGACCCGAGCTGAAGGCAGACACTTAACCAACTGAGCCACCCAGGTGCCCCTCATATTTTTATTGAGATATTCACATACCAAAACATTCACTCTTTTCAGGAGACAATTCAATGGACAATTCGTTGTTTTTTAGAACGTTTATAGATTTGTGCAGCTATCACAACTCTCAAATTCCAGAACATTCCAGGACCTCAGAAGGAAACAACATACCTATTAAATAGTCACTCTCCCCCGCCCCCCCCAGCCCCTGGAACCCACAACCCCCCCTCCTATCTATGTATGAGCCTGCTCTAGACATTCCACGTAAATGGACTCACACCGTGTGGCCTTCTGTGTCTGGTTCCCTCCCTGAGCATCTGTGTGGGGAGGCTGGGCCTGTGGGTGTGGGGGTGGGTTCTGAAGATGAGGGAGGGCTGGAACGTCAGGCATGATGACCCAGCTCACCTGCGGGCGGTGCTCAGGCTGCCCTTTGCGTGCCCAGTTCTGGATTCCTGTATTCAGTGGTGAGTTCTCACCTGCCTGCCCTCTTCTTGCTCCAGCCTGGGCTGGCCCAGTGGGTCCCCTGTGGGACCTCTCCGTGCAGAGCAGGGCCTCTGAGTGTCTGTTCCATGGAGCAGCGTGGCCCTGGCCCTTATGGCTCTGGCTTATCCATTTCCTGTGTCCTGTAGGTTCACCTCCTGGTCGGTAGGCCTGGGGCCTCCCTGCCCGGAGTCCGCCAGGGCTTAGGCTAGAAAGGGGTGTCCTGGTTCCTGCTGGCCTGGTTGGCCGTTCATTTTCCAAGCCTGAGTGGGCCTCCCTGGGAGCTTCATGTGGCTCCGGAGAAGCCCTACTCATGCCCTCCTTTCTGGGAGACACCCCCCCCCCCAAGTCTGGCCAGCAGCTTTTAAAGTGAGCTGCCTCCTTTGGGCCACTTTCCTTTCCTGGTCCTCCTGGCCCCGGCCTTACGGGGTTGTGAGTTGTCTCTTAGAAGGCAGCAACCGTGGAGCTAAGTGTCCACTTAGCCCTTATGGGGCCCCATGAAGCCCACTAGCCCGTGAGTTGCAAGGGGACCTCGGTTCCTGCCCAGGTATTCCCCCACCTCCCCGAGTTAAAGAGGTAAGTGGCTGCCCCTTTACCCTCCAGGGGTGGTGGCATCACCACCCTGGGCGATTCAGAAATGCAGCTGGGCTCTCCAGGGAGGGGGAGGGCCTCGAGGGGCGTGGCTTCGCAGCAGCACGCAGCCGGACAGCCCCACCTCCTCCTGCGTGCCTGGCTGGCACCTTCCCTGTGGGGACAGTGACACCCGCCCGCGTGTGTGTGCCCTTCCGGCCCCCTGGCAGAGGCTACCCGTGAGCCGGGGTGTCCCGAGCTCATGGGAGGACGCCCTGCGGGTACATGTGTGAACACTCCCCGAATGTCCGGTGACAAAGTTGGTCCCCCGCCTCACGCCATATACAAAAACGGACTCCTAAAGCCTCAGTGAGCTAAATGTGAGACATGAAAACATGTCTTTCCCAAGGCAGCGCCGTCCAGTAAAGACGCAAAGCAGGCCCCTGTGTAAGTGCAGTTTCTCTAGTAGCCACATTGGAAGGTAAAAGGAAACAGATGAAATTGATTTGACTGATGTATTTTTATTGAACCTCATATACCCGAAGTGTTAACTTTTTTTGTTGTTGTTGAAATTTTATTATTTGACAGAGAGGGAGACAGCGAGAGAGGGAACACAAGCAGGGGGAGTGGGAGAGGGAGAAGCAGGCTTCCCGCCAAGCAAGGAGCCCGATGCGGGGCTCGATCCCAGGACCTGGGATCATGACCTGAGCCGAAGGCAGATGCTTAACGACTGAGCCACGCAGGCGCCCCAAAATGTTAACGTTTTAACATGCGATCACTATAAAAATAGTTACCGAGTTATTTTACACTCCTTTGTGTTTTGTTTTGTTCCGTTGGTACTGAGGCTTCAGCGTGCTGGCTGTATCTCACGCTTAGTGCTGGCCCCCCACGGGCCGGTTCTTTGGGGGGACCTCAGTCCCTGGATGAGCTGACCCCACCCGCCGTGGTGGGGTCAGGGACGCTAGCTGTGGTGGTACCTGGTGCTTAGTGGAGACTGGGCCCTTCCATCCGCCTCCTGTTCCTGCCCACCTTCCTGGTCCATCTGAAGTTCTGGAGCTGTCCGCCTCTAGCTGGAGAGACGAGACCGAGCCAGCATACACCGGCTGTGGCCGCTGAGGGGTGAGAGCGGGAGGGCGCTGACCCACCGCAGGTGGGTGCGGCCAAGGGAGAGCCCTTTGTGGGGGCCCAGGGGAGGCCCTGAGCCTCTCATGGAGGTGGTAGAAATCAAGCCAGTGTTTGGAGGAGGAGGAGGAGGAGGAAGAGGAGGAGGCTGTGGGCCTGACCCAGAGGTCAGGACAGCCTGCCTCGGGAAGGGCCCTGTATCGGGGTGCTGTGGGGAAGTGGAAACAGCCGAAATCCGGGCTCTTGAGATGCAGTGGCTGAGCCACCCTGGCCCGTGGTGCTGCCTCTCCCTCTGGGGTGTTGGGCCCCACGGCCGTGGTCCCGACCCTTCCTGTGCACCCCTGCAATGCTGCCTCTCATGTTTGACAGGCGCCTAGAACGACCTCATCCCGGCTGCGAGGGCCGATGAGTCCTGGTGGCTAAGCCCAGGGCAGGGCATGTGTGGTATGGATGCTGGCTGTCCTGGGGAGCCGTGAGCTTAGAGCTCGAGCTGCTTCCCGGAGGGCCTTGCAGGAACTTGGAACACTGCTTTGGCCGTGGGAGAACCCAGGAGAGAGACTCGTGTAGTAGCGTGGCTGGGAAATTGTACCCCCTAGCTGCAGACCATCTTAAACGGCCTGAGGTCTCAAGGCAGGAGAGCCGAGTGGGATGAGCAGCCCGAGGCTTGTACCCATGCGCCTGACCTGGGTCTGTGTCCTTACCTCCAAAATGGGGATGACAGAGAAGGTCTCTGCTTCAAGGGTGGGTGAAATGAACTGAGTCGATACCTGACAATCCATTCGTGGAATAGTTCCTACCCCAGGGCAGCTGTGCTCCCAGGGGTATGTGCTGGCTGGTGCCTGGGTGACGTCTGTGGTCGCTGCGAGTGGGGGCGGGATGCCACTCCGTTCCCCATGGTGCCCAGGTTGGCCCCACAGAGAATGACGGGCCCGGCCTCGAGAGCCTTCGGTCGATCACAGTAACAGCTTTTCTCTGCACTTCTGTCTTTCATTGCCCGTGCATCAAGGTATTGCAACTGAAGTTTCTAAAACCACTTTCCATTCCAGAGTTGCCCATGGTTTTCACACCACTGTTCTGTATTTATGCTGGGAAGGGAGTTAAGGAACAGTCAAGGTTATTAGAAGGCACCTTGAAAATGTTTGTTTTTTCTTCCTCTGGAGCTTCTTTATTTTAATGGGGCAGGTAGGAGGGTTTGGCTGGGGATTTATGGACCAGGAAGCAAGGGCGCTGTTCCCCGGGGACGCTGGGGGGACCGGAGGCAGCCAGGCCAGAACTCGGAGTCCTGTGGCCTGTTCCACATGCCTCATTGGATTTTCTCCTCCAGTGAACTTGGGGCTGCCATAAAAATGAACTTGGAGCCGCCAGCCTGGAAAACTAGCCTCCTGGGCCAAACGGTGCTCCTCGGGCCCGCGTGAGGGCTCGGGGTGAGCCTGTGGATTTTGCAGAGCAGCCCTGGACGTGAACAGCGCTTGGTGAGGCTTGGTGCCCCTTGGCTGCCACGGCTCAGGCACAGGTGTCCTTGGTGTGGCCCCTGTGACACTGGGTTCCAGCACCTGCACCGTGAAGCCCCAGGTCGCCCTGTATTAAATAACTTAGCCTTTAACCAAAAGAAGGCCTGGGAACGTTAGGGTCAGCCGAGTCACATGGCTGTTTTCCCAACAAGCCTGCCGGAAGGGTCTTTATTATAAACGTAGCTCGTCTTCATGGTAGCGAACTCAACAGTGCCTTCGAGACAAAACCAAAACAGGCAAGGTGTTCTATAGTCCCTGTGAGCATCTGAGGTGTGTGTGTGCAGCCCGGTGGACTTTGTGAGGGTCCCTCTGTGCTCCTGGGGTCCAGCCATCAGTTTGGGGCTGATAGGACTTCCTGCTTGCCCTGAGGGCTGAGGTGGTAGTTGGGGAGGCTGGGGTCCCTGGTGGGGACTGGCTGCATGGACCTGTAGGGGTCCTGTCACGTAGGCTGGGTGCCCGGAGCTCAGCGTGGTCAGGATGGGTGGAGGGCTTGGGCACGGGCCTGGCCCCCAGCACTGAGGAGGGGTGAGGTCGGAGCGGGCTCTCCAGAGGGCAGGGCTTCCTGAGATGCCCCCGCTGCTCGGCTGAACCGGACCCGAGAGAGCCCCACGCTCCCCTTGGCTGGCGAGAGCGTCCAGCCCCCAGGCCAGAGCTGTTCCTGGGGACTCGGCCTGGGCCCGTGGAGGAAGGCCTGGCAGGGGTTCTCCGGAAACTGCCAGAACCCTCTGCCCTTTGCCTCCGTGTGTCTGCATTTGGGATTTCCACCCTGGCCGTTGAACAGTCCCATAGCGTAAAAGGGAGCCTTCCCAGCTCTGGTTGGTCCCCTAAACGCCGGCCTTGCACCCTGAGGTGCACAGCCCCTTGCTGGCTCCTGCGTGAGGCTGGCCTGGAGCAGTGGTGGCCGTGGGACCCGGAGAGGAGCCTGGGCGGGGGTCCCATAGCTGTCCTCACCGCGTACAGCAGTCCCTACCAGTCCAGGCACTCAGGAAGACCTCTCCAGGGGATTTTGGGGGAGAGCAGCATCTCATCCTCCAGACTTGGCCTGGGTCTAGAGCCAGCACTGAGCATGGGACCCCCAGCTCCCAAACCTGTTCTGCCACTAACCTGGGGCAAATGGTGCCACCTGTCTGGGCCTTGGCATCCTCGCGTACTCTCCTTGCTAGAGGTAAACGGGGTGGGGTACATTAAGATGCGCTCGGCGGGGGGGGGGGGGGGCTCTCAACCCCGGCCACCCAGTAGGAGCCTCAGTGCTTAAGTTGAGCTGACTCCTCCAGCCCCAACTTTGTAGAAGACAACAAAGGCACACCACAGCCCTGGTGGCCTGCCAGACATCTCCATGCTCACTGTGCCAGGCTGGGTGCTAAGTAGCCAGCAAGGAAGAGATGGCTCCTGGGTGCTGAAGCGAGGGAGTGATTTGACTGGGAGGTACAAGGGGTGATGCTGCTTTAACTGGGCGGACAGGAATCCGCTCCAGGGAGGTGACATTTGGGCAGAGATCTGAATGACTAGGAGGTGCCAACCTTGAGGAGATCTGGAACAAGAAGTTCCAAGTGGAAGAACAAATAGTACGTGCAAAGGTCCTGAGGCGGAAATGAGCTTGGCATGTTTGAGGATTGGAAGGGGTCCCATGTAGCTGGAACATGATGAGCTGGCAGGAGAGCTGTAGGCCGTGAGGTTCAGAGAGGCCAGGCCGAGTGGCTCGGCCGCTTAAACTGCCGTAAGCCAGACCCCATTAAGGGCAGGGAGAAGCCTGGGGAGGTAATGATGAAGGCAGAGATTTATGTATTTTCAGAGACCCTTCTGGTGGCTGTCAGGAGTAAAAGCAGGGAGGGAACTCCAGCGGTCATCCAGGCGAGCCCTGACAGTGTGGTCTGGTCTGGGGGCAGGGAGGACTGGACTTGGGGGGAATTTGGGAGGCAGTGGACCAGTGAGGCCTCACGAGTGGAGTGGATGTGTGGGAAAGAGGAATCAGTGCCGACTGCCAGGTCGGAACAGCTGGTTTCCAACCCCGGCTCCACCCTTCCTCCCAAGTCGCTTAACCTCTCTGGGCCTCATTTTCCTTATTGGTGATAGGTAACATAAGGGTACCTACCTGAGAAGATTGTTGTCATTGGAGGAGTTTGTACATGGGGGACGGTTGGCACAGTGCTCCATGAATGGGCTTGTCCCTATTTGGATGCTGGGCCCAGAGTGGAAGCTACTGGGGGGGGGGGTGGTGGTGCTGGTTCTTGCTTCTCCCAGGATGACTGGGCAAGGTTGGGCCATATGAGCTCATCCCGTTGGTGGGGTCAACCAGTCTTCCTTTTCTTGATTGTTCTCCCTTAGACATTTTTGTGTTAAGATTGTCTTTCTTTATTTGAGAGAGTGAGTGAGTGAGAGAGCATGGGCAGGGGCAGAGGGAGAGGGAGAAGCAGACTCCCCGCTGAGCAAGGAGCCTGATGCAGGGCTTGATCCCAGGACCCCTGGATCATCATCTGAGCCGGAGGCAGACCCTCAACTGACTGAACCACCCAGGCGCCCTAAATTTTCTTGTTTAGGAAGAGTTGAGACCTTGGTGTGAGAGCAGATCATTTTCACCTGGAAATGGGGGCTCTGAAAAGGAGAAACCTCCCGCAGAATGCAAGACTCCGAAAGCTTTGCAAAAATCCCCTGCCCACGAGCAGTTCAGGTTTCTGCTCTGGAATGAGGGCCTGGGGGGCGGGGTGGGTCCTGGCAGGACTTGTTGCCTTGGCTGGAGGAGAAATGCTGTATGGGAAGTGAGAGCCTGGCGTCGGGCAGAGCTTATTTTAGAGATCATGCGTATTAGGCAGATCTCACGTGCCACTTGGAATACATTATTCAAGGTGGCATTCAGACCGTCCTGCGTCTCTTTAGGGTCTATGTTGTGAAACCCCCAGGCAGCTCTGGTGGCCTCTCTGGCCATTGTTTCTGGGATCATATCGGGCAAAAGGGGCTGCAGTCTTGATGATGGTTCAGTTTGAAGGGTGTTTGTAAGTCTGGATGGAGAAGGCCCTTGTTAGTGGCCATGCATTTATATTTTAAGCTTTTTATTATGGAGACTTGGAACACATACTGAGGTAGACGGAATAGGATAAAGAACCCGCTTGTCCCCATCACCCAGCCCCAAACCATCAACCCATATGACAGTCTGCCCTTCCATCCTGCCATCCGTGCGAAATATTTAAAAAATTTTTAAAAACTTTTTATTTTCCAAGAGTTAACAGACTCCCAAGAAGTCGCAAAAATGGTACAAAGAGGGGCTCCTGGGTGGCCCAGTCGGTTAAGCAGTCGGTTAAGTGTCTGCCTTTGGTTCAGGCCATGATCTCAGGGTCGTAGGATCGAGCCCCATGTTGGGCTCTGCACTCAGCAGGGAGTCTGCTTCTCCCTCCCTCTCTGCCCCTTCCCTCCCCCGGCTTGTGCTCTTTCTCTCTCTCAAATAAATAAACAAAGTCTTTTAAAAAATGGTTCAAAGAGGTCTCATGTACTCTTCACCCATCTTCCCCCAGTGGTGATAATTTACTATAACCACAGTGCATTGTCAAGACTAGGAAATTGACATTGGCATAGTATACCCTGGGCCTTACTGGGATTCTACCAGTTTTATCCTGTGCTCACTTTTTGTATGTCTTAGTGACATCAGCTGCATGGATTTGTGTAACCCCCTTCACACTCAAGATACAGAGCTGTCCCATCAACACGAACGAGCTTGCTTGTGCTTTCCCTTAGGAGTTACTCCCCACTCCCACCCCCAGGTCCCCGCAACCATCGATCTGTTCTTCTCTATAATCTAGTCATTTCCAGAACGTTATGGAATCGTCCATCATGTGTCGCCTTTGGGGATCCAAGTTGTTGCCTGTATCAGTAGTTCATTGCTTTTTACTGCTCAGTAGCTTTCCATGCCAATATTATTTTATAATCCTTTGTATTTCTATAAGGTGGGTGGTAGTGATAGTGTCTCATCTTTCATTCCTGATTTTAGCAACCTGAATCCTTTCTTTCTTGAGCACTCTCCTTAGAGGTTTATTAATTTTGTTGATCTTTTCATGGAACTGACTCCTGCTTTAGTTGGTTTTCTCTTACTCTGTTCATTTCTGCTCTGATCTTTATTATTTCCTTCTTACCGGTTGCTTTAGGTTTAGTTTGCTCTTCTTCTGGTGTAAGGTACAAGTCTTGATTATTGATTTGCGAGCTTGCTTCTTTTCCTATAGGCAGCTGTGCCTTTCCCTCTAAGTGTTGCTTCCCTGTGTTCTGTAAGTTTTGGTTTAGCGTGTCTTCATATTCATTCGCCTCAAAGTGTTCTCTAATTTTGCTTGTGATTACTTCTTTTATCCATTGGTTATTTAAGAGTATGTTTTTTTGGGGGGGGCGCCTGGGTGGCACAGTCGGTTAAGCCTCCGACTCTTGGTTTCAGCTCAGGTCATGATCTCAGGGTTGTGGGATTGAGCCCCACATCGGGCTCCGTGCTCAGCGGGCAGTCTACCTGACTCTCCCTTTCTCTCTGTTGCGCGCATGCGCTCTCTTGAATAAATAAAAAAATGTTTTAAAAAAAAGTTAAAATTAATTTTAATTTAATTAAAAACATTTAATTAAAAATTAAGTTTTTTAATTTCCACATATTTGTAAATCCCCAAATTTCTCTTTCTTTCTCTTTCTTTCTTTCTTTCTAAAGATTTTATTTATTTATTTGACAGAGACACAGCGAGAGAGGGAGGACAAGCAGGGGGGAGTGGGAGAGGGAGAAGCAGGCTTCCCGCAGAGCAGGGAGCCCCATGCGGGGCTCGATCCCAGGACCCTGGGACCATGACCTGAGCCGAAGGCAGACGCTTGACGACTGAGCCACCCAGGCTCCCCTTATTTATTTTTTTATAAAGATTTTACTTATGTATTTGAGAGAGAGAGAGATAGAGAGAGAGAGAGAGAGAGAGAGCGCACAAGCAGGCAGAGAGGCAGGCAGAGGGAGAGGGAGAAGCAGGCTTCCTGCAGAGCAGGGAGCCCCATGCGGGGCTCGATCCCAGGACCCTGGGACCATGACCTGAGCCGAAGGCAGACGCTTGACGACTGAGCCACCCAGGCGCCCCTAACATTTTTGTTTTAAAGCGATGTTGTGTGATTAGTATAATCACTCCAGTTTTCTTACAGTTGATATTTGCATGCTATCCCTTTTTCCATCCTTTTATTTGCAGCCTGCTTATATCTTTGAATCTAAAGAGTGTCTCCTATAGACAGCATATAGTTGGGTCCCGTTTTGTTTTTGTTTTTTCCAGTTTGACAATCTCTGTCTTTTTTTAAAGTTTTTATTTGAGTTCCAGTTAGTTAACATACAGTGTAATATTAGTTTCAGGTTTAGAATTTAGTGCTTCGACACTTCCATACATCACCCAGTGTTCATCACAAGTACGCTCTTTAATTTCCATCACCTATTTCCCCCCCCCCCCCCGCCCAAACCTCCCCTCTGGTGACCATCAGTGTGTTCTCTGTAGTTAGGAGTCTGTTTCTTGGTTTGCCGCTTTCTTTTTCCCCTTTGCTCACTTTTTTTGTTTCTTAAACTCCACATATGAGTGAAAGCATATGGCATTTGTCTTTCTCTGACTGACTTCTTTCACTTAGCATAATACACTCTGGCTCCATCCACGTCGTTGCAAATGGCAGGATTTCATTCTTTTTTTTGTGGGTGGATAATATTCTATTATATATATATATAGGTATCTATATATCACATTTTTTAAAAAGATTTTTATTTATTTGACAGAGACACACAGAGAGAGGGAACACACAAGCAGGGGGAGTGGGAGAGGGAGAAGCAGGCTTCCCGCTGAGCAGGGGACACTGCTCTGCAGGCTTCCTGCCGAGCAGGGAGCCCCATGCGGGGCTCTATCCCGGGACCCTGGGAACATGACCTGAGCCGAAGGCAGATGCTTAACGACTGAGCTACCCAGGCACCCCAATATCACATCTTCTTTATCCATTCATGGGTGGACACACACTTGGTCTGTTTCCATAGTTTGGCTATTATTGATAGTGTTGCTATAAACATCAGGGTGCACGTATCCTTTTGAATCAGTATGTTGCATCCTTTGGGTAAATACCTGTTTCTATTTTTAACTTTTTGAGGAACCTCCCTACTGTTTCCCACAGTGGCTGCAGCAGCTTGCATTCCCACCAACAGTGTAAGAGGGTTTCCCTTTCCCCGCATCCTCGCCAACATCTGTTGTTTCTTGTGTTGTTGATTTGAACTCTTCTGACAAGTGTGAGGTGATATCGTAGTTTTGATTTGCATTTCCCTGACGATAAGTGGTGGTACGCATCTTTTCATATGTCTGTTGGCCATCTGTATGTCATCTTTGGAAAAATGTCTGAGCATGTCTTCTGCCTATTTTTTAATTCGATTATTCATTTTTTGGGTGTTGAGTTTAATATGTTCTTTATATATTTTGGCTACTAACTCTTTATTGAATATATCGTTTGTGAATATCTTCTCCTATTCCCTAGGTTGTCTTTTAGTTTTGTTTCCTTTGCTGTGCAGAAGCTTTTAATTTTATTTATTTTTATTACTATTTTTTAAAGATTTTATTAATTTTTAGAGAGAGAGAGAGTGCATGTGTGCGCCTGCATACACTTGTGAGTAGGGTGGGGGAGGGGCAGAGGGAGAGAAGCAGACTCCCTGCTGAGTGGGGAGCCTGACGCGGGAGGATCCCGAGATCATGACCTGAGCTGAAATCAAAGAGTCAGATGCTCAACCCACTGAGCCACCCAGTTCCCCGAAGCTTTTTATTTTGATGAAATCCCAATAGTTTATTTTTGCTTTTGCTTCCCTTGCCTTTGGAGACATGTCTAGTATGAAGTTGCTACAGCCAAGGTCAAAGAGGTTACTGCCTGTGTTCTCTAGGATATTTATGGTGTCATGCATCACCCTGGGGGTCTTTCATCCATTTTGAGTTTATTTTTGTGTATGGTGTGAGAAACTGGTCGTTTCATTCTTCTGCATGTGGCTGTCCAGTTTTCCCAACACCGTTTGTTGAAGAGACTGCCTTTCCTGCTTTGTTGAAGATTAGTTGACCGTATAGTTTTGGGTCCATTTCTGGGTTTTCTATTCTGTTCTGTTGGTCTGTGTGTCTGTTTTTGTGCCAGTACCGTACTGTTTTGATTATTACAGCTTTGTAATATAACTTGAAGTCTGGAATTGTGGTGCCACCAGCTTTGGTTTTCTTTTTCAACATTCCTTTGGCTATTTGGGGTCTTTTGTGATTCCATACAAATTTTAGGATTGTTTGTTCCAGCTCTGTGAAAAATGCCGGTGGTATTTTGATAGGGATTGCATTAAATGTGTAGATTGCTTTGGGTAGTATAGACATTTTCTCAGTGTTTGTTCTTCGAATCCATGAGCATGGAATGTCTTTCTATTTGTGTCATCTTCAATTTTTTCATAAGTGTTCTGTAGTTTTCAGAGTACAAATATTTTACCTCTTTGTTTAGGTTTGTTCCTAGGTATCTTATTATTTTTGCGTGCAGTTGTAAATGGGATTGATTCCTTAATTTCTCTTTCTGCTGCTTCATTTTTGGCATGTAGAAATGCAGCAGATTTCTGTACGTTGATTTTGTATCTTGCAGCTTTACTGAATTCATGTATCAGTTCTAGCAATTTTTTGGTGGAGTCTTTTGTATTTTTTTTTAAGATTTTATTTATTTATTTGACAGAGAGAGACACAGCGAGAGAGGTGCACACACAAGCAAGGGAAGTGGGAGAGGGAGAAGCAGGCTTCCCGCGGAGCAGGGAGCCCGATGTGGGGCTTGATTCCTGGACCCCGGGATCACGACCTGAGCCGAAGGCAGACGCCTAACGA
Source organism: Zalophus californianus (assembly GCF_009762305.2). Lineage (NCBI taxonomy): Eukaryota > Metazoa > Chordata > Mammalia > Carnivora > Otariidae > Zalophus > Zalophus californianus. Next base: position 3,648,049 of record NC_045595.1, read on the forward strand.
CTGAGCCACTCAGGTGCCCCTCTTTTTTTTTTTTTTTTTAATTTTTTAAAAAGAGTTTATTTGAGAGAGAGAGAGAGAGAGAGAAAATGAGTGGGGGGAGGGGCAGAAGGAGAGGGAGAGGAGAAGCAGACTCCTTGCTGAGCAAGAAGCCTGACACAGCACTCGATCACAGGACCCTGAGATCATGACCTGAGCCTCAGACAGATGCTTAACCCACTGAGCCACCCAGGTGCCCTTGGGTTTTCTATATAGAGTATTATGTCATCTGCAAAAAGTGAAAGTTCTACTTCTTCCTTACTGATTCATATGCCCTTTATCTCTTTTTGTTGTTTGATTGCTGAGGCTGGGACTTCCGGTAGTATGTTTAATAATAACAATGGTGAGAGTGGACATCCTTATCTTGTTCCTGACCATAGGACAGTCTTTGTCTTTTGGTTGGACTGTTTAATCCATCCACATTTTTTAAAAACTTTTATTTATTCTATTTTGAAGAAGATTTTATTTAATTATTTGACAGAGCAAGCACGAGCAGGGGGAACGGGAGAGAGAGAAGCAGACTCCCCGCTGAGCAGAGAGCCCGATGTGGGGCTTGATCTCAGGACGCTGGGATCATGACCTGAGCCGAAGGCAGATGCTTAAGCGACTGAGCCACCCGGGCGCCCCTCCATCCACATTTAATGTCATTATTGATATAGTTGGATTTACGTCTGTGATTTTCCTTTTGTTTTTCACCTCCTGCCTTTGGTTCCTCTCCTTTACTGCCGCCTTTTGCATTAAGTGCATATTTTCTAGTGTAATGTTTTAATTCCTTTAATGATTTTTCCACTGCATTTTTTGAAGTATCTTCTAGTGGCTGCTCTAGGTCTTATCATAAGCATCTTAACTTATCAGAATTTCCAGTATTATTGGAAGCAAGTCTCTGCTGATTCCACTTGAACTGAGCTTCCTCAAGATTAAGTTCACTCGATTATCAAGGACGCTCACATGTCGCTCTGCCTGCATGGCGCCCGTCTTTTGCCCATTCCTCCGCACACTCGCTGAAATTAATGCGTCATAGCCCTCTTAGGGCTGTCGCACCCAAAAGTATTTGTGAGGCTCTAGCATCTCAGGCTCGGGCTTGGGAAGGCCCCGACTCTGTCATCACCCTGCCCGTGGTTTTGGCCTCTTCTCCCTTGCCCCATCTAAGCTGACTGGTTTGTGGCTCTGATCCTGTCACAGGATTTCAGATCTGGGTCAGCATGTCACGCCCACTCGCAGGCAGGCAGGTCTTTGGTCTTTAAGGCGTGCCTGGTACTCAGCCTAGAGACCGATCTGGGAAGGCCGGTGGTGGTGGTGGTGGGGAAGTTGTGACCTGGTAATTAACCGACCCCTTTTGTGAGAGCCAAGAGGGTGGCCTGCTTGGCTGTGTCAGGATGGCACCAGGCCAGGGAACTAGGGGGTAATGACTCGGGTGGCCTCGGTGTTCTGGATGCATTCAGTCGAAGCTTCAGAACAGCATCACAGTGGTGATCAATCTTTGGGGAGCTCTGATGCGTTCATTTTCTGGCTTGGTATCTTTTTTTTTTTTTTTTTTTAATTAATAGCAGCTTTTTTAAGTAGAATTCCCACGTCATACCTTCACCCTTTTAGAGTGTACAAATTCTGTGGTCGTTAGTATATCTCTGCGGTGATAAACTGATCACCACCGTGTGATTTCAGAACTTCACCACCACCCGACAAGGAAACCCCGTACCTTTCCAATAGTCCTGCCCATTCCCCTCCTCTGACAGCCCCAACAACCACTCAGCTGTTTCCCAACTGCGGATGAGCCTGTTCTGCACATGTCACTCGCATGGACTCCCACCCCATGTGGCCCTCTGTGTCCGGTTCCCTCCCTGAGCGTCGTGGGCTCGGGGTCTGTCCCCGGGGCAGCGTGTGGGCGCGCCTCGCCCCTGTTCGCGGCCGAGGGACGCTCCCGAGTGCAAGTGCACACGCTGTGTGTATCCGCTCACCCACTGATGTGCACTTGGATTGTTTCCACTGTTTGGCCACTATGACTAATGCCTATAATGCACGAGATGAACACTCCTGTGGTGGTTTTTGTGTGCACGCTTGTTTTCATTTCTCTTCAGTAGATACCTTGGAGTGGAATTGCTGGTCATAGAGAGACCCCCTGTTTAACACTCGAAGAAACTGCCAAATTGTTTTCCAACGTGGCTGCACCGTTTTTGCGGTCCTGCCAGCGGTGTATGAAGGCTCCAGTTTGGCTAGGTATTTTAAATTTGAATTAGGTAGAGAGAGGGTACTGTAATCACTTTGGTGATGGCTTAATCCCAGGACGCTTCGCTTCTTTCCCCTGAGATTGGTTCCCTTGTCTCCATGATGGCCAGTGGGGCTGCTGGAGGGACAGCACCTCTGGGTATCAGGTACAGCTCACGAGGTGGGCTCTACCTTATTTTTATAAAAGTCGGTATGAGTATTATGACTAAAGACAGAAGTCTGTGTGAATTACAGATGTCCCCAGACTCCCCCCCCTGCCCCCCCCCCCCCCCCGAGAGAACCATCTCTGGCATCTTGGCCAAGGTTCTCCTGGTCATTGACTGCATATGCTTTCATTTTTGTAGGAGTGTGGGTGCTCTTCTCTTTGGGTTATGTGTATTTTTTTCTCTTTAAACAGCACTGCAGTGAACATCCTTGTTGCCCTTTGTTTGAAGTGAGCTTCTGTGAGTGTGGGTACTTGGCCCACAGATGCCTTTTATATCTTGAGGCATGTTGCTTGGTTGTCCCAGGGTGGTGGTCAGGGTTGATGCTCCCATGGTGGCTGGAGGCTCCCATCATACGGGGGACAGCCCCAGCTTCTGTCTGTCTTTGTAACTGTCACCTCCTAATCACCTCTTTTTTTTTTTTTTTTTTTTGAATTACCAGTTCATAGCCATGCCCACCGATTAAACTGGGTGTTTATATTTTCTCTTGACTTATAACAGGATTTCTCGAACTGTTTGATGTCTTGGAACCAGGCCATTCTCTGGGGGGCATCCCAGGCGCTGTGGGGGCTTAGCAGCATCCCTGGCCCCACCCCACGATGTCAGGAGCCCCCCCCTCCCCATGTGACAGCCACAGACATCCCCAGATGTTGTCCATTGTGCCCTGGGGGCCGGATCGCCTCTGGCTGAGAAGCAGTGTTTTAAAACATCCTTTCCTGTATTAGGGCTGTTAGCACCCTTTTGTGTCACACGTTTTTTTCTCAGTTTCTCATTTATCTTTCAGCTTTATTTTTGATGTTGGTACACAGAATGTTTTCAAGTTTATTGCCAAATTTGTCTTTTCCTTTAAAGCTCCTGGTCTTGTGACCTCCTTGGAGAGGTCTCCTCTGCGCCCGCCCCCCCCAAGATTATAAAAACATTGGCCTGTGTTTTCCTGCTTGCACTCTTGTGGAGTTCTTAAAGACTGCAGTCTAGAAGCTGCGGGCGGGCGGAGGGCTCCGTGTCTTCCACACGTCTCCCTGCTGATCTGCGCGGGCTGGTGATCCACGTAGAGCGTGGCTGCCCTGTTGCTAGCTGTGTGGTCTCAGACAAGTCACTCCACCACCCTGGGTCTCAGTTTCCTCATCTGCGAGGTGGGCTGTGATGACAGTGCCTGGGGTTGGGGCTGATCAGACAGGCCAGGTGTTGAGAGCGGTGCCCCCGCGTGGGTTAACTGTGCCCAGAGCGGACTCTGGAGGGAGGGTAGCCTTCCGAGAGGCCAGTAAACCTATGCAGACTCACCGGGGCCAAGAGGGACGAGCAGTTCTTCTCTGGCCACGTAAGGTGCATACCTCTGCGCTGTCCAGCCCCGGCCCCACCCAGCGCCTGTGCGCAATTATAGGGCACGTGGGCAGAGACATAGGAAGATCGTTTTGTTACTGATGATGGTTTTAAATGGTGACTTGTGGAACATCTAAGACCTATACATATGAATAAAGAATGGATGGGTGTTTTGAGCATCTGCCCAGCCCCTGGCTTTGCAGGGAGCTTGGTGGGGGACCCCCCCCCCCGAGGATGCTGGCATCTGCCCCTCTCTCTGTGTGGCTCTAGCCCCTTGCCCGTGGCTGTGGGCCAGGGGGACAGGTGGCCTTTGCCCAGGCTGCTTCCCTGACCCTGTGGAGCCAAGTGAAGGTGGAGGTGGGCTGGCAGACCCAGTGCTTGTCCCTGACACCCCAGAGAAGGTGCTGACAGCCGTGCCCGTGGCCCTCCTGGACTCCCTGGCCTTTCGTCCAAGCAGTCCTTCCTATTTTTATTTCTCCAATCCAAACGCTTCCTTTTCATTGTTTGTAATTCAAGTTTTTAGAGACATGATTTCAGATTTACAGAGAAGTTGAGAGAATAACACAAAGAATTCCTGGATGCGTTTCACCCCGTTGCTTGAGCGTTTAACGATGTACTCATCCGTTCTATTCCTTTTCTCGCTCTCTCTGCATTTTTCCTGAACTGTTTCAGAGAGATGCCCCTTTCCCTCTAAATACTGCAGTGTTTAGTTCTTCCAGACAAAGGATTCTCTTAGCAAATTACCCAAATCAGGAAATTAATTTGCAGAATTCTCAAAAGAGAGTCCAGGATCACACGTTGTATTTGGTTGTCTGGCTGCTTTCATTTCTCTTAATTTGGAACGTTTCCCGAGACTGTGTTTGGAGTTCATGACTTTGACATTTGGGAGAGGACAGTCTGGTGATTCTGCAGGATGTCCCTCAGTGTGGGCTCGTCTGATGGTTTCACACGGTTACATACTTTTGGCAGGAATATCCTGGAAGTGACCTTGTGTCCTTCTTAAGTACATAATACCCAGAAGCCCCTGGTGTCAGTTTGGTCCATTTTTGGTGATATTCACCTCCATCACTTGGTTAAGGAGGTTTCTCTACCCTAAAGTGACTATTGTCCAATTTGTATTGAGTAAGTTTCTGGTGAGGAGGTAGTCTGAGACCATGTGCACACCTTGTTGTTCCTCCAGCATCCAGTGTTGGTTTTAACAGCACTATTGATTCTGGCCAAAGGGTGATTGTCTGACTCCATCATTCCTTTTGCATTTTTTTAAAAAATTTTATTTATTTGAGAGAGAGAGAACATGAGCTGGGTGGGGAGGGCAGAGGGAGAAGCAGGCTCCCTGCTGAGCAGGGAGCCCGACGCGGGACTTGATCCTGGGACTCCAGGGTCATGGCCTGAGCCGAAGGCAGATGCTTAACGACTGAGCCACCCAGAAGCCCCTCCTTTTGCATTTGTTAATTGGCTTTCTGCTGTAAGAACCAGCTAGCTGTCTTCTCTTCCCCATTTGTTTATTTATATCCATGTGGACTCGTGGATTCTTACCTGACTCAGTAGGTTATAATCCATCGCTAGCGTTATGTGTTTGGTTGCTCCAGTGGTCCCAAATTTATCCAGAGGGAGAGCCCCATCATGCTGGCTCCATGTGTCTTTCGACATGTCCTCACCGTTCCCTGGGTGCTTCCTGACTTCCGGACGCAGTGAGTGTCCAGGCCTATCGCGTCCTCTTCTGCCCGGTGCTCTGAGGTTGACCACGGCTCCGGGGAGCCTTGGTTCTTCTTGTGCACGATGGCATGGAAAAACCAACATCTGGTGTTCACTGTGCTCATTGCCGCTGGGGTGTCTTTGCTTCTAGGCCCTCTTATTGGCTAGGGCTGGGAATACACACACATGTGCATATATTGAGCATTCCTATGTGCATGTGTACATATCACACACACACACACACACACACACACACACACACTCAGATGTTTCTGCTTCCGGTCATCCACGTATATGCCGTGGTGCCCATGAGTGTACACTGATGCTTCCAGTCGCAGTCTCCCACACAGGCTCCTTGCTGTCCTCCCCCTTCTTCCTAACTCGCTCTCTGTCCGCAAGAACCCGCCTCATCGCCACGAGTAAAAGAAGCCTGCAGAGTAGAAGTTAATACTTTGTTGTATCTTTATTTCCAGGGTGTATGGCTCCAAAATTGTGTTCCAAAGTGGCCTGGGTTAGTTCTTCGTTTTCTTCTTTACTGTGGTTCTATTATTACCTGAAATATGGTTTGCTTTAGTTGTCTCTGTTCTGTATTTGTTGTAGAATACCCCCCTACCCCCTCGGTTCTCACTGATTTCATTCATTCATTCAGTAGATGGGACATTAGCATGGTTCCAAGTCCGAGTGCACGAAGGCATCTGGAGAAAAGTGCCCGTACTCCTCCCTGCAGGGAATGATCTCACTAGTCGCTGGCTTATCCTGGCTTATGTTTTCTTATATCTCCACTTTTTTCACATGGAGGGTGGCATCGTGGGGCTCGCTCGTGAACTTTACACTTTTCACTGAAGGACACATCCTGGAAACAACCTCACCTGGCCATGGAGATGTCCTCTTCTGCACGGTGTCTGCTGTGGGGCGCAGTTAATTCAGCCTCTGCTGTGTGTGGGCATTTAGGTTGTTTCCAGTGTCTTGCAGATGTAAATGGTGCTGCAGCGAGTGCCCTTGTCTATTAGGTATTTTTGTATTCGTGGAAGAGTATCTTCAGGGTGGATTTCTACAGTGAGATTGCTGGGTCAAAAGTTAAGTGTAATTGTGTTTTGTCAGCTTCTGCCCAGTTCCCTTCCAGAGGGTGGTATGGGTTTACTCCTGTCGGCCCTGTGGGATGACAGGTCTGGTCCCCATAGCCTCACCAGCAGGATGTGCTGTTCTATTTAAAATTATCTGCCAATCTGAGAGGTATGAGAAGTGGGGGTCTCAGTGTGGTTTTAATTAGCATTTCTGGAATGATGAGTGAGGCTGAACAGTATTTAATATGTCAAGGGCCATTTTTGTACCTTTTCTGTGAACTGCTTATTCATGCTTTTCACCTTTTTCAATAGGATTTCTCAACCACCACCCCCAACTTTTATTTATTTATTTATTTATTTAATTCAAAAGACTTTATTTATTTGACAGAGAGAGAGAGAGCAGAAGCAGGGGGAGCAGCAGAGGCAGAGGGAGAAGCAGGCTTCCTGCTGAGCAGGGAGCCCGATGTGGGGCTTGATCCCAGGATCCTGAGATCATGACCTGAGCTGAAGGCAGATGCTTAACTGACTGAGCCACCCAGGCACCCACCATCCTCCCAACTTTTAAAACTTTAGCATACATTAGGGAGATGAGCCCTTTGTCGTATGTTTGTAAATACTTGCTTTGAGTTTCCCGGTTTTATTTTGACTCTTTAAAAAAAGATTTATTTATTTTAGAGAGAGGGATTGAAAGAGAGAGAGCACAAGCACAGGGAGGGCCACAGGGAGAGGGAGAGAGAATTTCAAGCAGACTCCCCACTGAGTGCAGAGCCCGACACCGCCGGGCTCAGTCTCACAACCCTGAGATCATGACCTGAGCCGAAATCAAGAGTCAGACGCTTAACCAACTGAGCCACCCATGTGCCCCTGCAATTTGATTTTTTAATGGTGGTTTGTTTGTTTGCTTGTTTTTAGTTTCTTTTGCCCTGAAGAAGTGTGTGTGTTTTAAGATAATTTGTGATAGAGTCAAGTTTATGGATCTTTCTTTTTTTATTGCCTCTGGATTTGGAATGCTAGTTGGAAAGCCTTTTTGTATGCTGAGTTGGAGGGGAATTCACCATGTTTTTTTCCAGTCCTCATACGGTCACATGCTTTCCAAGCAGACCCCTCATCCATTTGGAGTTCATTCCTGTTGATGGTGTGAGGTATGGGTCCGACTGTCTTTTCCCAAATTGTTGCCCTGTTGTCCTGGTGCTGTGGTTGAAAACCCTTTATTCAGTGCTGTGAGCTGCCACTCTTTTCTCCCTCCCTCCCCGATCTGTGACCCCCAGCCGCCTGGAGGAGGTCACCATTGAGAAAGACGTGTGCACGCCCCTTCCTTTCCAACATGCAAAGCGTGCGCTGTGTGGCCCGCAGAACTGGGCACCTTGCCTCCAGGCATCTCATGGTTGACAACACCCGGGTGGGAACGTCCCCAGTCCTGGTGCTCCCTCCGAAGTCTTTATGTACCCCGCGCCCCCCACCCCTCTGCCAGGCGCCAAGGTGTTGGCAGCCTTTCGCGCTCCAGGCCCTGCAGAGGAGGGTCCTATAGAGGACTCTGGGTGGATGGGTGGGCTGTGTGTCCCAAACGTAAAGGCCGAAGGGTAGCTGGCTGGAAGGAGGTGGGGGTTTTCTAACAAAGAGGTGTTGCCAGATTGCCCTTCAGACACATCCTGCACGGCTGCTGGGAGCATGGTGAAGGCACCTCCCCACCCTCTGTGTCTTCAGATCTGCCTCCTTTACCTGCAGGAGCCACTTCGATGACCAGGCCCCTAATAGCGGACATTGGTTGAGGGCTTATGGTGTGCCAGGGAGTCCTTTAAGCACTTCTTTCAGTTGCCTTATTTAGCTCCCCACGATCGCATGAGTAGGGCATTAACATGGTGACCCCACTTTACAGATGTGGAAACTGAAGCCCAGAAGCTGGGAACTTGGCCCGGGTTACAAGGCTGGAGCTGGGCCCAAGCCTCTGGAGCCTGGGCCTGTCACCCCGACCCCACCACACTCTCCAGGGAGAAAGACAGAGAACGTAGAAGGACATGCTGTGAAAAGTGTAATCCTCACAACGATAAGGCTCTGCCGCCTCGGTAACAAGCCCCAACTGCCCTGTCATCACTTTCTCTGGAGTTTTGGTCTCTCTCTCTCTCTCTCTCTCTCTCTCTCTTTTTTCTTTCTTGCTCTGTCGCTGTGATGTTGAGCATCTTCTCACGTGCTTGTTGGATGTTTATCTTCTTTGGAGAAACGTCCATTCAGATCTTTCATCTATTTGCCAATTAGGTTGTCTTTCTGTTGTCGATCCTTAAGAGTTCTTTATATATCCTGGGTACAAGTCCCTGATGTGATATAAGATCTGCAGATATCTTCACCCATTCCGTGGGTTGTCTTCCCTTTCTTAATTATGTCCTTTGAAGCGCAAAGTCTAATTTATCTGTTTTTCTCTTTTGTTGCTTGTGCTGTTGGTGTGGCATCTCCAAACCATTGCCTAACCCACAGTCATAAGGATCTAATTCATGTGTTTTCTTCTCTGAGAGTTTTATGGTTTTCGCTCCTAGGTTTAGATATGTGATCCTTTTGAGTTAAGTTTGCATGTGGTGTGAGGTAGGGGGTCCAGCTTCATTCTTTTTCACGTGGGTATCCAGTTGTTGAAAAAAACCGTTCTTTCCCCGTTGAATGGTCTTGGCAGCCTCCTTGAAAAATCACTTGGCTTTGCAAGTGTGGGTTTATTTCTGGACTGTCAACTCTCTTGGACTAATTTCTGTGTCCAGCTTTATGCCGCTAGCACACTGTCATGTTTACTGTGGTTTTGTCACCCTGAGTTATATCTGGTCTTGGGGGTGGGAGTTAAGGAAAATGATGTGGTTCTTACATTTCCGTGTAATGAAACCAGACCCTTCTTAGTTGGGATCAAGACAGCCTGGATGCCCTCCACTTCCCTGGCTGAGCCCTCATGACTTCTACAGCGGGATTTCAGCATCCATGAGGATATGGGGGATTTGGTGAGATACTTGTAAATAAGAGGCTCTTTCGCCACTATGCAAAGATTGATGAAACATGTCGCTTTTTCATCTCTTTCAAACAGGAAGGATCTGAAATATGTGTTCGGCAGGTTGGGTCTTTATCAGGTCCTGAAACTAGATGGTAGTGTGGTGTCAGCTTGCTTTTTCTTTTCTTATCAGTTTGGATCTTTTTACAGCCACTCTCCTCTTCCAGCTAAAACCTGCTGTGCAGTGAGCTTCAGAGGACAGAGGTAAAGGTTGGCTTTTTTTTTTTTTTTTTGAGTTTTTATTTTGAAATAATTTTAGACTTACTGAAATGTTACAAAGACAGTACAGAGAGTTCTTGGGTACTTTTCAGCTACCTCCCTAATGTTAGCATCTAATATAACTGGAGAGGAATGACCCAAAGTAAGCAAGGAGCATGGAGGAATAGTATTTGGCCTTTCTTCAGATTCCCCTACTTGTCACATGCATGTCCCATTTCTGCCCCAGAGCCCCGTCCGGGACCCTGTAATGCATTTAGCTGTCAAATCTCCTCCGGCTCCTCTGGGCTGGGACTGTTTCTCCTTCTTTGCTGATCTATTGTGACCTCGACACTTTTGGAGAGCACTGGTCAGGGATTTTGTGGAATGTCCCTCCACTTGGCTTTGTCCGGTGTTTTCTTGGGATTAGATGAAGGTTTTGCAGTTTGGGGCAGGCTGCCTTCTCCGTGCAGGATGTTGGTGTGTCTCTTTGCGGGTGATGTCAACCTCGATCCCATGCCAGGAGTCTCCACTGGAAAGTTACTAATTTTCCCTTTGGGGACTGTGCAAATACCTTGTTTCCTCTCAAACTTTTGCCTGTCTGTGGATTCTCCCTGCCATAGTTGTTACTGTGATATTCACATGGTGACTTTGTATCACCCTCGCTGCTTCTCCATGTTCGAATTAGAATTCCTTTGTAGAAAAGGGCAGTCCCTTCTCCCTCGTTCATGGTACGTTTTTAATTTTGCATCAGCAAAGACTTATGCGATTTATTTATTTATTTTTAATATTTTTGCATTTCCAAAGGCTAAATTTTCTTTTTTTTTTAGGATTTTATTTATTTATTTGAGAGAGAGAGAATGAGAGATAGAGAGCACGAGAGAGGGAAGAGGGTCAGAGGGAGAGGCAGACTCCCCGCGGAGCAGGGAGCCCGATGCGGGCCTCGATCCCAGGACTCCAGGATCATGACCTGAGCCGAAGGCAGTCGCTTAACCAACTGAGCCACCCAGGCGCCCCTTATGCGATTTATTTTATCCTGTGGGTTATAGTCCAGTACAATCACTATTCTGTTGCCCGAATTGTCCTTGCTTTGGTCATTGGGCATGCCTTCTTTGGGGTCCTGTGTCCTTCCTTCATGACCGCATCCCCTGGGGACAGTTGCCTTCCTTCCTGCTCCCATGCAATGCTCAGGCTCACCTGGTATATTCCCTTCCCCAACCCCGGAGTAGACCACTTCTCCAAGGAGGAGTGGGGACCAAGGAGTTCCTTACCTTGGAGAACGATATTTGAACCCTGATCCTGGGTGCTGGTGTGCTCAGTGCTAGGGGGCGTTGTGGCTTCTCTCAGTAGACAGAGCTTAGAAATGTGAATCCTAACCCATGCCTGCATGCCTGTCTGTGTTTATTTTTGTGTCCATCTATCTGTATATGTATGTTTTTCAAAAACCCATGAGTTGGTTCATACTGATCTGATGATAGAGTCGTCAGGTCAGTGGTCCTTCTGAGACTGGGGATGCTTCTCTGCCCTGTGAGGGGCACGTACAGCCCTTGCAGGCTTGGGTGGACAGCAGGGGGTGCCAGGCCCCGTTTGAGGGCCCCTTGGGGTTCGTGGCCATGGAGGAGCAGGCCCAGGTGGACAGTTAACCCTTGTGGGTCAGGTGGCTGAGGGAGTGGGTGAGGACTCCTTTCCTGTCTGGCCTAGAGGCTGCCTGCTCAGCTCTCTGCCTCTCAAAACGCCAGGCCTAGCTCCAGGGCAAGAGTGGGCAGTATGTTCTGGTATGGGCCAGCCCTCCGAACCCACCCTGAGGGTCCGCCCTGGGCAGCTGAGAGCTGATAGGACCAGGGGACTCGGGTACCTCAGCAAGGGTGGGGAGGCCAAGCCCGTGGGGTCCCCGGAGATGCCACCAGCTGGTGGCAGTTCCCAACGCCTCGGCCTTTAGGTATAGCTGGCTCTTTCCCTGTTTCCTGCTCCTGCTGCTTCCTGGCCCCACCTGCCTGCCTTTTGCAGAGGCCACTTTGTACGCTGCTTCGGCGTCTGCCTGCTCACGGTGGGCACATTGGAATAATGGTATCTTCTAACGGCCAGATTGTGCCTTTTTAAGAGAGAAGATGGTCGGACTGTGCCTTTTAGGGGCATCGATGTCTGATGTCTCAGGTCGCCACTGGAGGCTCTTACCTTGCTGCAACCGGACTCCCCGCCCGAGTTCTATTCTTAGCGCCCCAGATTTCCCGGGACCCACAGTGAGGTCAGCGGCTGGGCTGGGCCAGCCTGGGCAGTGGGAGGCATCAAACCCAGCCCGCCTGGGCCTTTCTGTTTTCTTTTTAAATGTTACTGAGACTTTATTTTTTAAAAAACCATTTTGGGATTTGTAGAGAAATTGAGAGTGGGCCCCCCCCCCCCCCACACACACACTGATTCCCCACTGGGCTCTTCTGTCGGGCTGGGACCCTGTTGCAGTTAACGGACCAATGTTGATAAATTCTCAGTAAGCAAAGTCCACAGTTTATTCCGATTTCCTCAGTTTCCCCCAGTGTCCCTTTTCTGTCCCAGGCTCCCATGTGACACGGAGTCGTCACGTCTCCTTGGGCTCCTCCGGGCTGGGACAGTTTCTCAGACTTCCCTGGTGTTTGATGCCCCTTGACAGTGGCGTGGAGGACGGGGAAGGGGTTTTGTAGGAAGCCCCTTCCTTGGATTTGTCTGGGGTTTTTCTCATGGTGAGACCAGGGGGATGGGTTTTGGGAGGAAGACCCCCAAGTCAAGTGCCCTTCTCCTGACGTCACTGCAGATGTTGGCCTCAGTCCCCTGGCTGAGGTGGGCAGTCAGGTGTCTCCACTGCAAAGTCACTCTTCCCAGTTTCCATGCTGTTCTATTTGGGAGGAGGTCACCGTGCCCGGCCCACACTTCACGGCCCTCTGATCCCTCAGCCCCGGACTGCCTTGTGCCCAGTGGGCCTGTGGCCGTGTCTCAGACTGGGCCCTGGCATCCCAGAGCCCCCCGGGGTGGCTGCCGGCCAGCCGTGGAGGGCCTGCATCCCCTGAAGGAGCCGTGGAGGTAGGTGAGCTGTGCCGTGGCCTGGGAATTGGGGCCTGATCCCAGCCCCAGAGCTTCCAGTCTCCCAGCGGGGGCGTCCGTGCTCTTGGCCCCCAGAGCGCGAGGGCAGAAGGACCCATGGCATTGGTGGCCCGGCAGCCACGGGTAGCAGCAGACGGAGGTCTGTCCGGCTGAGAACCACAGGCCCTAGTGGTCTTGTGTTTCAGACCACGTGCTGGTGGGCGTGGCCCGCACAGGGGGACAGTTCCCAGTGATGAGGGAGACACGTGATCCCATCAACACAGGAGTGAAAGGTGGAGGCCGGCAGTCCGCAGCCTGGAGCCTGCACCATCCGTGGAGGTGGAAAGATCCCTCAGCTCCCCTGAAATCTGGGAAACACACTTCCACCTCGAAGCTGCTGTGTTAGTCTCTCTGTGCTGTTGTAACAACGAACCGTGGACTTACTGACAAAACAGTGCATACCGATGATCTCGGATCTGGAGGCCAGAAGCCCCACCTGGGTCTTACTGGGCTACCGTCAGGGTGTGGGCAGGGCGGGATCCGTTCTTCGTTCCTTACCTTTCCGACTCCTGGAGGCGCCACATTCCCCGCCTAACGGCCCCTTCCCCCGTGTGCACGGTGTGGGTGTGTCCGTGGGACCTCTGCTGCTGTTGTCACGTCTCTTTCGCTGACCCTCCTGCTGCACTCTTGGGAGGACGCTGGGCCCACCAGATAATCCGGGATCCTCTTCCCATCCCAGGGCCCTTAACGTAATCCGCCCCGCCCCCCCACCCCCCAGCAGAGTCCCTTTTGCTGTGGAAGGGGGTGTGGCCACAGATCACAGGGATTAGGACCTGGACATCTTGGGGGCTGTGGTTCTGCCAGCCACAGCTCCCTGGAGGGGTTCCAGAGTCATCGGATTCTCAGGCTCGAGCCTTGCCAACAGCAGGGGCTGGTGGGGCTGTGCAGCAGGGAAGGCTTCAGCCGCGCAGGTGGGGGAGGCCGAGGACCCCCCAGGGAGGGCCTTCGGGAGAGCCGCCAGCAGTTGACCTCGCCCGGATGTGTGCAGCCCGAGGTCCAGCAATCCCACAGCTCACTGGTGTCGTTCAACCCTGGGCCTGACCTGTTAAAAGACAGTGAGATCTGTTTAATGGGGTCATGCCCAGGAATTTTAAAAACCAGAGAAAAATAAGAGACAATTCCAGCCTACATTGCACACCGTGGGCCTGTTGCCCAACACCGAGGGGTGTTGGTGAAGCTTGTGTTATGTGGAGAAAGCGTGCGGAACTGCATTTAACAAAGCCACTGCCCCCTGGGGCGAGCTGCCCTGCCCAGGGGCACAGGCCGTAGGGGACACTGGCGTCTTGGATGGCAGGCATATGAAGGCACACAGGTGGGGGTGGGGATGCGGATCCAGGAGATCTTGTGCTAGCAGGAGCTGAGGTGTCTGGAGAGGTGGGGGCAGGGAGGGTGGGAGAGTCAAGGTAGTGGCCATGGCCTGGATCATCAAAGGTCCTGGGGCTACACCCAAAGTCGGGAGTCTTGTCCTGTGTCCATTCAACAAGTATTGGGGGTCTCTGTGCCCAACTGTAAAGTCAGTGGTTGGGACCCTGCCCTCCGTGGGATTTTGGTTCTGTACAGCCCCTGCCATGCTGTCTCCCTGTGCCCTCTGCTTGCTGGGGGCGTGGGCGGTGGCCACTGGGCCATGGTGTTGTCCCTGGGACTTTCCTCCTTTCTGGCTGTGGGGGTTTGGAGGAGGCAGGACTTCTCATAAACCTCTCAGTAGCTGCCTGAACCTTAAGGTTTCCAGAAGCTTCTTTGGCTTAATTTGATTGTTTCATGGAGCCTCTCACTTCCTCTGCTACTGATTTTTAGGAGCTGAGCTTAAAATGGGTAGTCACGGGAGGACTTTAATGGGGAAAGTGCTTATAGCTATGGATTTTAGTGTTCTTGCAAATTGGCAAGGAATCGGAAATGTCTGAATGAAGGCGAGTGTCCTTGGGCTACGCGCAGCTGTTCGGAGTAGAATCTGGACTTAAGGTTTAAGCGTGCAATCAATTTAGTTAATCACGTTTTTATTTTGTGCATTTTAGGAACCATCGCCATTGCTGGGACCTCATAGAAACCCCTGCCAGTTACTGGGGCAGCTCTCATCACGGCCGTGGCTACAACCGGGTGTTCGAAGTAAGTGCTCGGACCCCTGGGCCCAGGTGGCCGCAGGAGAGCAAGGCGCTGCCTCAGGGCACAGCCCCTCCCAGGCCTGCACGCACCCTGGTGGGAGAAGGTGGCTCCTGTTTGGTCCTGAGTTTAGGGGTGTCCAGGGTCCAGGCCGAGGACCCTAGAACCCCCTCTGGGGTTTGTTCTGCGGGCTGTTTCTTCTCTAGTGCACGCGCTCATGTTTGTGCCCTGGTCCTTCAGCGTCTGATGCCTGGGCCATGCTTCACGTTGTGCATTTTGGGGGATGCTGCGATTGCCTGGCTTGAGCTGCCCTGTGTCGTGTGGATCAGGTGGGACAGCGCTTCTGGGCTCAACGAGGGGCATATTCACCCCATCCCATGTCCTACAGGAAATGGTGACCAGTCACAGTGGAGCGGTGGCAGGGATCTTTAAGAATGGAAAATTATTTTTAACATACCTTTCAAAGAATCCTGTTGCCCAGCTGTTCTGGGTTTTATGGCTGTCCACTTACTGTACTTTTTTTTTTTTTTTTAAGATTTTATTTATTTGTCAGAGAGAGAGAGCGGGCGCGCACACACACAAGCAGGGGGCGATTGCAGGCAGAGGGAGAAGCTGGGGACCCGATGAGGGACCCAGTCCCAGGACCCTGGGATCATGACCTGAGCCGAAGGCAGACGCTTAACCGACTGAGCCACCCAGGCGCCCCTGTACTTTTCTAATAAAGGGGGGGGACAGAGGATTTTAAAGAGGTGGCCTCTGATGGTGGTCCAAGGCTCTGGCTCGTAAGAAGAGAGGGCACAACCTAATCACCTCCTGGCTCACATCCACGGAGCGGGGGCTGGGGGGGGCAGTGACCTGTGTGAAGGGTTGGTCAGTGTGGGATGAACAGTCCTGTGTGCTCCCTGGCCATTTCACGTTGGCTGCTCCTGGTGGCCTGAGAATCGTGTTCAGTGTTGAGCTCCAAGGCCACAAGGCTAACTGGGCCAAGCATGGGCTGGATTGTGGCCTTCTCTGTTCCGCCATGATTTAGGAACTCACGGAGATGGACAGTGGAACTCAGGTGCCCCTTTAGGAGGGGTGAAATAATGGTTTTGACTCTCGAAGGGTAGACTTCGGGCATCTAGTTCTGGGGTCAGCAAACTGGTCTGCAGACCAATCCGGCCCACTGCCTGTTTTTGTAAGTAAAATTTTATTAGCACACAGCTAATAAAATTGACATGTCATCTCTGTCAGCTTCCTCCTCACAGTGGTAGAATCTAATGAGCAGTTGTGACAGAGACTATGTGACCTGCCAAGGCGAGAGTATTTACTGTGTGGTCCTGCACAGAAAAGGTGCACCGCCCTTGACCTAGGTTTGTTTGTTGCTTGTTGGGGCTGGGTGGTTCGGAAATGGTCTGTTCTGACTGTGTCTCTAAAGACATTGATTGCCTTTACCCTTAAAGCTTGTGCTTTGTTGTCAGGCAACCAGATCACTAAAACTTGACTGTTCTCTTTGTACCCAGATCAGTGTGACATGTTGTGTGTGTGCAGCTTGCCCCCATGCGGCTCGATTAACCTTTAGCGGTCCCTCGCTGCAGTCATCCTGACCTGTCCTCTCCCTCGATGGGTCCATTTTACAGTTAAAGAAACTGAGCACCACAGCTGGAAGATGTGGGAAGGTTCTTTGGCAGAGGGCGGAGATGTGAATGAAACTACTGGCTCCTTCTCCAGAAGGCCTGCGGCGTTCAAGGAGATCAGAGTCCTTGAGACAAACCAGACCGGTTCACTGTGGCCTGGCAGGTCTCCAGTAGGCTGCTGCAGACTTTGTAAAAAAAATTCGTTTTTATGCAGACAGAATTCATATGCCGTAATAGTCACCCTTTAAAGTGTACAATTCGTGATTTTTAGTATGTTTGCACAGATAGGCAACCGTCACCGCCACCTAATTCCAGAGTATTTTATCGCCCCGAGAAGAAACCCATCTTGTAATGTAACGTACATTAAGTAGTCACTCCCCGGCCCCCGCGGGCCCCCTTCCCGTCCGTGGATGAGCCTGTTCTGGACGTGTCACACGCTGGACTCACACCCCGTGTGGCCTTCTGTGTCTGGTTCCCTCCCTGAGATTCGTGGGCTCGGGGTCTGTCCCCGGGGCAGCGCGTGGAGGGACGCACTGTGTGTAGCTGTCCGTCTGTCAGTGGACTCTTAGGTTCTTTCCACTTTTGGGGTATTACGAACGATGCTGCCGTGAACATTTGCATACAAGTTTCTGTGTGGACGTATGTTTTGCTTTTCTTGGGGGCATGCCTTGCGTGGAACTGCTGGGTCATGGGGTCCCTCTATGCTTCACCTTCTGAGTTACTGCCACCCTGCTTCCACAGCAGCTGTCTCATGTCCCGTTCCCCCAGCCGTGGGCGAGGGCCCCGGACAGCCCCCGCCGTGCCCAGGCCCGCCAGCGCCGACGTGAAGTTGCGGGGCGAGGTTGTCTGTGGGGGTCTCATGTCCAGATACAGCTTCTGTTGACACGGCCCCCACATCTGGCTGCCCCCTGCGGATCTAACACTGCGGCCTGAGGAGGGCGGTTCTTCCTGTTCCGTGGCCCGGGGCACCGTCCACGTCTGTTTAGACTGCGGGGAGAGCAGGGGTTGCAGACCCCTGTTTATAGCTCCGTCCCGTTTTCGATTTTCTAGAAAGTGCTAATGTCTAAGTGAGCGTGGGCAGATGGGCTCGTCTCCCCGAGATGTGCCACGCAGCAGCAGTCTCCAGGTTGGAGGGATGTGATGACTGTTCCTTCTTTCTTTGCATGATGGATTTTTCACATGGCACTTGCTGCAGACTGAACAGTGCTCCCCGAGGGTGCCTGCACCCCACTCCCGGGAGCCTATGACTACATTCCCTCGCCTGGTAAAAGGGTCTTGGCATCTGGGATTTTGTGAAGGCCCCTGAGATGGGAGATGTTACTGGATCATCTGGGGCCCCAGTGTCAACACAAGGGTCGTTACGAGAGCGAGGCAGAGGGTCGGAGTCTGAGAGATGGGCAGACCCTGTGCTGAGGGCCGTGAGGATGGAGGAGGGGCTGCGGGCCAGGGATGCGGCCCCTCTGGAAGCGGGAAAAGGGAGGGAAGCTCCAGAAAGAACTCAGCCCACGTGCAATCCAGGACAGACTTCTGGCCTCCAAAAGGATAAGATAATAAAGTTACGATGTTTTACGCCATTAGGTTTGTGGTGCTTTGTTTTACCGCCACCATAGAAACGAATGCACAGCGTTATGGGTGGTTCTTCCTTTGGGCCTTTTGGACTTTGTATGTCTCTCCGATAAACGTTAGGCTAGTTCTCGGTCTGCTGCTCGTGGTTTCCCACCTCTTCAGTGCACGAGAACCTGGTCCAGCCACACCGCCTTCCTCACGGCTCTTGACCTTGCACTTTGTACTTGGCCCTGGCCTCCTACCTTCCTGTCCCTGGGAGACGCTCTGCCTGCTGTGTCCCCTTCTGTCTCTGTGACCATTTTAGGCAGGCCAGTACGGGGGGAGCAAGTCTGGCACCCTCTCTGGGCTGCGCCCGGTGCTTCTGCCCACTGCCTGCCCTCGTGAGCTCTCCTTCTGGGCCCCTGCTCCCACTGGCCCGTTTCTCCTGCTGCTCGGAGGGCCACACAGAAAGCTCCCCCAGCTGTAGTGGCACGTTCTGTGACCCCGGGGTCGGCAGGTGGTTGCCCCCCCTGCCGGGTGGGCTCCACGAGGTCAGGGATGGTGTAGAGAACCTGGGGCATAGTTGGAGGAGGACATGGAGGACGTTGTACTGTCTTCCTTGCTGCGCAGGGACCGCCCGCAGAGCTGCTCGCGGGACACGGCCCATGCAGGGGGCGGGGCGATGGGGGTTTGAGGGGGCCCTTGTGTCACCTCTGTAGGAGGTTCTGTCTTGATCCCTGGCGAAGGTGTACAGGCTTCTCCAGGGCCCTGCTCCTGCTCGGGGGCCCCTCTGCCGCCAACCCCTACTGGGAGCTGGGCTTTGCTGGCAGAAGCCATACGGAGAGGGGAGCAGGGAGCTCATGGCTGGGCTGGGAGGTGTGAGCTTCATCCGATGGCCAGACCGCCTGGCACGGGGACTGGTGGGGGCAGGTATAGATGAGGGGCCGGGATAGAGAGCTAGGGGAGAGATGCTCCCTTGGGGCAGGGGATGGGCCTCACCGAGAAGGACTGGGGTCCCCAGGGAACTTTGAGACCTTGTGTCATGGAGCCCCTAATACTTTTCCAGTCAAGTGCAGTTAAATGTTTCTCAAGGTTATGCTTCTCTCGCGGTTAACCTTCCTTGTAAGGTTCCATTTGCTCAGAGGACGTACTTTCCAGCATACTGAATGTCAGAACCTCAAAGATGCAGGTCCCGCTCGTTCAGTTTCTGGAAGATGTCTGCCGTTGGGCCTCATAAGCCCTTGGGGTCAGTCTCTGAGCCCATCAGTCAGAAAACCAGGCTGACTCCCGGGCAGGGGCAGTCCTCTTATCTCTGATTCTGGTTCCCATAGAGACGGACAGAGTGTACACTGGCTGAGGGGCTGTCCCCTGGCGGTGGGAGGCCCATCCCTCAGGCATTTCTCACCCACTCTCTGGGGCGGCCCTTGTGACTCAGTGCACCCCCACTGTCAGGATCTAGGGGGGGCCTCTGCCCCAGGGTTGGAGTCTAGATACAGGGAGAGCTTTCTGCTCCCGAGGAGGTGGCAGCTGTGGGGGGGGGGGGGGCGGGCGTTGGGAAGGACTGCCTCCCAGCCAGGCAGTGTGGTGCCCATGGTGTTGGAGGACTCCTCAGGGTGGCCAGAGTGTCCCGTCCCCAGCTCATGAGTCCCTGCATTTGAAGACTATCCCGGGTCTGGTGCCAGTGTAGTTCAGCAGCCCAGGAGGGCTTCCCTGGGTCCAGGTGACTGTGACCCAGAGAACGGCCCAGACTCCAGCAGGTAGCCCCAATCAGCCCGGCCCAGAGTCTCTGCTCTTGGGACACATCCCTGGGCTGACGATGCTCTTGTTTCTCTTCGGGGTGTGGGGCGGAGCCGCCTGGGACAGCCGGGGGCACTGCCTCCGCGCGCTGTGATCGTTGGTCCCAGGTGATGGGCTGCAGGGCGCTGGGAGGGCATTCAGGTCAGGAAACAAATGACCTTAAAAAATGAAGAGCTTTATTGAGAAGTAATTCACGTGTTTGCAGTCTACCCCTTTGGAGTGTGTACTTGCTGTTGTTGGCACGTACGGATACGGGCTCTTAGCCTCAAAATGAGGAGCAGAGACAGGGATTCTTTCTTCTCCTGTTCGAGGTTTTGCGGGTTGGGTCAGGAGAGTCGTAGCCGGGGAACCCACCAAGAGGCCACCCTTCCTGTTAAAGGGTACACCCGGGGGACACCCCAGCTGGCTCTGGCTTCAGGATGCTGGCCAGTCCCTGCACAGGTGGTGGGGCCTGGCCCAGGCCTGCGCCTCCTGCGTGCTGAGCGTGTGGCTGGAAGTTGAGCAATACTCGGATTGAACAGACGGGGAGATGAGGACGCCACGGTCCCCGTCGTGTGAGGGGGCCAGGGCTCCCACAGCCCAGGGAGTCTCATGGGGCCGGCATGGCAATCCCAAAGAGCTTTTCAGAAACACGTTCACCTGAACTCGCGCGAGCTTCCCTGGCCGCTGTAACCAACGGCCGTGAACCTGGTGACTTGATTCTGTTCCACTTCTGGGAGGCCGCGAGTGTGAGTGATTCCTGCAGGCTAAAATCAAGGCACTGGCAGGGCGGCCCCTCCTGCGGATTTCACTGTTTTTCGTGATTTTTTTCAGCTTCAGAGGACTGCCTGCTCTCCCCGGCTTGGGGCCCCTTCCTCAGATCCATCCAGCCTCTGTGCCCGCATCGCATCTCTCGTTTCTCCCTCTTGTGAGGTTCCGGGATCATCCCCATCTCAGGGGCCTTAATTCATCTCACCTGCAAGGTCCCTTTTGCAGCGGAAGGGGGCATAGTCATAGGTCCCTGGGATTAGGATGTGGATGTCGGGGGGTGCATCCTACCGCTCACCACAGCCTTGTCCAAACTAACCTCTCCCACCCGCCACACCCTCTGTCTCCCTCTTCCCTGCACTTGGCTCCTCCTTCCTCACCCTTGGCAAGTTTTGTCGCCTCTGTCCTCGAAGTGCATCCAGTCCCCTCCTCCTCACTACTGTTGTCCCTCGCTCTGCCCTCGTCTGCCAGCTTCCATGCTGGCCCTGCGCAGCCAGGCCTGATGGCAGAGCCTGCAGGGCCCAGGGCAAAGCGAAACCCCAGTGTCCTTCATTGTAAAATGGAGGAAATTCAGGAGGGCGACCGCCAGGCGTTAAACCTGGGCCGGGGCGACTGCCGGGGTCTTGCCCCCACGAGTCCGGCCCTGCCCGTGGTCTGTTTCCCACGGCCAGAGGGGGCTTCCTCAAGATGTAAATGGGATCTGTGTCCTTGCTCTAGACCACCATTGGCTTCCCGGTCAACCCACCGGTCAGTTTCAGAACATTTCCATCACCCCATAAAGAAACCCCAGACCTCAGCCTTCTGTGTCCGGTTCCCTCCCTGAGCGTCGTGGGCTTGGGTCCGTCCCCGGGGCAGCGCGTGTGGGCGCCTTGCTCCTGTTCGCGGCCGAGGGCCGTGCCCGTGGGTGGGGGACACGCCGTGTGCATCTGTTTGTCCGTTGATGGACACTTGGGTTGTTTCTACCTTTTGGCCATTGTGGACAGTGCTGCTGTGAACATGGATGCACACGTTTTTGTGTGGACACACGTTTTCACTTCTCTTGGGCCTGTTTCTACCGGTAGAATTGCTGGGTCATCTGGTAATTCTAGGTGTAACTTTCTGAGGAGCCGCCACACTGTTTTCCTCAGTGGCCGCCTCATTTTCCAAACCCCCCAGCCGTGTGTCAGGGTTCCCATTTCTCCACATCTCCCCAGCGCTAGTTGTTGTCCGTTTTTTTTTTTTTTTTTTTAAGATTTTATTTATTTATTTGACAGAGAGAGAGAGAGATTACAAGTAGGCAGGCAGGCAGAGGGAGAGGGAGAAGCAGGCTCCCCGCTAAGCAGGGAGACCGATGTGGGGCTCGATCCCAGGATCCTGGGATCATGACCTGAGCCGAAGGCAGCCGCTTAACCGACTGAGCCACCCAGGAGCCCCTGTTTTTATTATTTTTTTATTACAATCATCCTGGTGGGGGCGAAGCATCTCTTGTGGTTTTGGTTTGCGTGGCCCCGATGGCTAAACATGTTGATCGTCATTTTGTGTGCTTGTTGGCCATGTGTGTATTTGCATTGGAGAAATGTCTTTTTGAGCCCTTTGCCCACTTTTTAACTGGGCCGTGTCTTTATCGTATCCTGTTGTGAATGTGCCTGCTTTTTGGCACACCACTGACCTGTGAAGAGCACAGTGGTCTTTCTGGAGTGGCCTGCACATTCCCTCAGGGGGCGCTCGCTTGGTCCTCTGCCCCCGCCGTGTTCCCAATAAACTGGGACCTTGGCCCGGGGTTGCTGTTCGCTGAGATTCCTTTTTCGTTTCTTAAGTACGTACACGTATGATTTTATTTGCCTGCCTTCACAAAATGCGTCAAAGGTAGGGAGTGTTGGGATTATAAACCATTTTAATTTTCTTCTTTATATTTATCTACTCAAAACCTTCATTTCAAAAGGCGCAAATAAAGCAGAGGAAAAATCACACATAATCCGCCGCTGAACTGCATCTTGATGATGCCGGTGGTTGGAGTAAAGCGTGTCTCGCCGGTGCGCATGTGCAGAAAACCCACCTGCTGTCTTATCATCTGCTCTTTCCACCTCCTGGATGGGAAACTCATCTCTGCATCATGATTTTTGATGCGTGAGGGAGCTTGTGTGGGCAGGACCCTGGGCTGCCCCGGCTCTGGCTGGGACGAGCTGGTCCCGGGGAGGTGGTGGGCGTACCACACAGCGCCATCTCCCCCCCCCCCCCCCCCCGCCGTGCCGGGTGGTGGATGGGCTGGAGACGGCCCCCACCGGAGGTGACACCGCTTGTCCCAAGGCGCTTGGAGGAGCCTGTGCGCCCTCCCCTGTAGGCCACACGTGAGCTAGCCTGGGGGCAGAGGCAGCCAGCTGGCCAGGATCAGCCAGGCCAAGGATGGGAGCTGTTGAGTGTGGGGACTCAGGCCCTGCCACCTACCTTTGTCGGGCCTGGGCACATGATTTCCCCTGTGGCCTCAGTGAGCTGTGCAAAACGAGCTGATTGTGTGGAGTGGACGAGTCACCCACATCAGTCACGTACATGCTCATGTGCCCGCTGCCAGCCAAGCTGGGCACTGTCCACGGCAGGCTGAGGGCTTAGGACCAGGGGCCACGACCAGGGGGGATCATGTCCAGCCACAGGCGGAGCTGCTCACCCACATGAGACAGGTGGTCGGTGGGGTCCCCTCAGGGGCTCACTGCATTGTGCCATTAGGGGGTGGCAGGGAGTGGGGTGGGAATCGCAGGGTTGGGGGTGGCAGGGAGTGGGTGACAGGGTGGGGGAGCGGGGTGATGGGAGGCTGGTGGGGGGTGGCAGGGAGTGGGGTGGCCTGTGGGCTTTGGGCAGAGGAAGCTGCTGTCGAGTTTGAGCTGGTGTCTCGTGTCTCATCTGACGTCCCTGCCTAGGGAGGTCTCCCCACCACCCCGCCCTTCTACGGCTCCCTCCATAACTGACAGCCCAGCTCAGTCCACGCTGATGTTCCAAGAGTGTCAGAGTCAAGGTCATCCCCCCGGGCCATGAGCTCCCCCAGGACTGACACGCTGTGTCCTGTTGCCAGCCGCGGAGGCCATAAGTGAGCCCCACATGGTGGCATCTGGGCTGGAGGGGAGAGGGCAGGTGGGTTGGGGGCTCGGGTAGGGCTGCAGGTACTGGGCCCTGGCTGCAGGCAAGGGGGCTGGCTTGGGATGGCATGGTGGTCAGTCCCAGGGGCTGGTCAGGGCTCCAGTGGGGCAGCCTGCTGGGTGGGCAGCCTGGCTGTGGCCCAGGTCCTGTGGTACCTGCTGCTCTGAAGGGAGCTTGCTGACAACCCCTTTCCCTTTATTAGGCTGTGTTTTCACGGGGGTTCCCTGTGATTCCACCCAGAGCTATTGTCACACAGTGCCATGCACACTCCTGCTTGGTGGCCATGACCCAAGGAGAAGCCTTGGGACTTGCTGTGTACACAGGGGAGAGGGCCACGGTGGGGTCCCAGCCCAGGTCAGTGATGACCCCCCCCCCCCGCCCGGGGTTGGGGCCCTCAAGAGCCCTTACTGGCAGGCAGTCTGTCATCAGAGCCTGGCCTTAGTGCTGCCCCCCCCTGGTCCCAGCCCCTTCACCACAGGAGGGGGTTGGGGTGTTGAGGGCAGGGCCTGGAAGGGGTGCCTGAGGCCCCCAGAACCTACCCAGCAGATACTGCAGGCCTTCGCAGCCATTCCTGGGCTCATGCTGCCCTCTAGTGCCTGCCAGGGGGAGTGCCATTCGGGGAGGCTGCTGCTGCAACTTGGCGACATGGAAGCCCCCTTCCAGGGCCGGTGGACTTCCTGGGCCTTCTTTCTCTTTGCCCAGCTTACTTGAGGGTCAGAGGAAGTTGGGTTTGGCGAATTGTCTTCCCGGTTCTCAGGTCTGTATGCACTTGGGTTCTGACCTTTTCCAAGGGACCTTTCCCCAGAGTCTGTCCCCAAGCCCCTCCCTGCTTGGGATGGGCCACCGACTGCCTCGCTGGGTCCCCTTACCTGGAACAGGAGGGGGCCACTGCAGCATGTGGCCTCCTCACCAAGAGGAGCCTGATCCCCAGCCTCTCTTCGGATATCCCCAGAATATGAGCCATGCTCTCGGCTCCTATGCAGAAACTTCCAGGCTTGGTTGCCCCCGAGGGTGACACTCGCACACACAGCCTCACTCACCTTCGGAAGCCCGCCACACGGGCTGCTGTCGGTGTGGGTATCTGGCTCCGAAGTAGATGCATTGATTTGAAGCTGATGCCGGCAAACCTAGATAAGAAGTCCCCGATAAGGAAAGCTTTTTCTTTCTCAGGGCCCCTAGATTGAAATTAGTGCTCCGGCTTCCAGTATTGCGTTGGCTTGGAGAACTAGGGCGCCTCTGTTTTTAATTAGTTGCAGTCATTTTGGTTTTTTGTGCCAGTGCGGAGAGATGGAGTTCGCTCCCAGGCTCCTCTCTGGCCCCGGCTTAGCTGCGCGGCCCCTGTCTTTGTCTTCCCGAGGCCGCAGGTATTTTTAGCATGTCCGGACGGGTGGCGGCACTGATGCGCTCACGCTCTCTTGTCCTCCCCTCACAGGTGTGACAGCCTCTCTGCGGCAGCCATGGGGTCTGAGGATCATGGGGCCCAGAACCCGAGCTGTAAAATCATGACGTTTCGCCCAACCATGGAAGAATTTAAGGACTTCAACAAATACGTGGCCTACATCGAGTCCCAGGGAGCCCACCGGGCAGGCCTGGCCAAGGTGGGTGACGCCCCGGGCCCAGCGCCACCTTCTACCAGCTCGGCCCTAAGCGTGCCCCCGGGGCCCTGGGCCTGGCGTGGCCATGGCCGTGGCCGTGTTCACCGAGCTGCTCTGACCTTGTTGTCAGCAGATGTTACAGAGTTCTTCCCGCGTGCCAGGCTCTGTTGTAGGCCTGGCATGCAGACATAAGCCCCGCAGCCCATGTCCCCGCGGGAGCCGATGGCCAGGGCCAGCCTCGGGGGCAGTGGGCGCCTCGGGCTTCATGGTGGCGACACTCAGTGCTGCTCACCCTGCGGCGGGAGGGCGTCGAGTGTCAGAGAAGGCTTCTGGGGAGCTGTGTCTCTTCCGTGGCGTGTCACTCGTGGACCATCCGTGCGTGCGCGTGGTGAGAGCAAACAGACAAGCGCAGTCTGTGTTGCTTTTTACCGTGAACGGTTCGCGGGAAGCTGCGTGCGTGGCACCGCTCGCCCAGTCATTTGGAAGGTGTGTAACCTGCTTGTCTTGCTGCCTGGTGGCTGCCTGTGTACCTGGCTCTTCCTCCGTGGTGCCTGCTTCTCCGTTCTTGAAATTGAGGAATCGACCTTTGTCCACAGAGGGCCAGAGAGTCATATTTTCAGCGTCGCAGGTGGGGCGGCCTCTGTCCCGTGCTCGGCCCCACCACCTTGGCGACCCGCGAGCCAGCAGGCGTGGCTGTGTGCCAATAAAACTTTACTGATGCACGCCGAAATGTGAATTTCACGGGACTTTTGCTGGTCCCGAAACATTTTTCTTTTGTTGCTTTTTTTTCCCTAACCATCTGAAAATGAAAAAAACAACACCCCACATTCTTGGCTCTCGGGGCCATACAAAAGCAGGCGGCGGGCGGGACTTGGCCCAGGGCTGCGGTTTGTTGCCGCCTGGCAGTAGTGGGGAGAGGAGTGTCCCCCCCATCCCCCCGACCTGGTTGGGGTGGTTTTGTTACGGGTATCAGTCCCTCTCCTGGTTAAGGTCATGCCTCTGATGTCAGCCCAAGGAGACATGGCAGGCAGTCCGCTGGCTGCGTCTGCTTCCCTCTTGATTTTGTTCATGTACACGCGCCAGCATGCATACGGCGTTCGACGGTCCGGACAGTCGGGGACCAGAGCCTCCATGTCATGTTAGCTTTGCTCCTCCTGGGAAACTCCGTCAGGTCCCGGGTTCTTGCGGGTTTGGGGGTTTTCTGCCCGGCTGGCCGACGGGCAGGTGTCCGTTGTCGGGGACAGTTTCCTGCCTTCTCTGCCCTGTTGAGGGTCCCTGTTGGGGGGGGGTGTTGTGGGGGGAGAGCCTCCTCTGCCTTGTCTCCTGTCGTTGGCCTGCTTCGACTTTCCCCGGGATGCGACAGCCCTCGTGCTTCTGGTTCAAATTGTCCCTTGTGCTGGGAGGTGTCACGAGTTGCTGTCCCGCACAGCTCTGCCTGGGGCACCGTGAGGCCGCCGCAGCTCCCTTCCCTGTTCCTTTTTTCTGTCTCACTGTCTGGGGCGCCCCTCTCCTAGCCGGCCCCCTGGCCCTGGCCGTTTCTCGAGTTTTCCATTCACGGCGCTGTGGTGGCCGCGGGCTCCGTGTCCCCTGCCACCCAGGCCCCCCACGCCTCTACCTGCCTTTGCCCCTTCCCGGCTCATCTCCCTCTCTGTGCTTCTCCTTTGAGCCCCAGTGTTCCTGCTTTGAGCTCTAATCCCAGTGGAGTCATTTTTGGCTAATTTATTTGGATCTAAGGCAGCTGTTCGGACTGGGTGTTTCCTGAGGCAGGAGTTTCCTGGGTCTGTTTTCCTTCCACCTTTTGTGTGCTCCTTCTCAGCTTCTTGAGGGGGATTTTGTGTGCGGCTTCCTCTGTGTGCGGGGCGGGGAGGGGCGGCGTGGGGCGGGCACGGGTTCTGTCGCACCTGGGTACAGGTTGAAGGACGTTGGCGAGTGCAGAGTCGCGCCGACTGCGCGCGCACACTCATCCCTTCTCTCACCTGGCCGGGACCGTGTGTCGGGCCCTTGAGCCCCTCAGCAGCCTCCCTGCTACTCCGGGGGGACAGGTGGGGCTCGGGAGGCATGTGCCGGGGGCCTTGGGTAACCCCTGTCCTCTCGGATGGGGGCGCTTGGCTCTCAGGCCTGCTGGCCTCTTTGGAGAAGGAACATGGTGTGCTGCTGGCCCAAGCCAGCTCTGCAGGTGCCGATGTCATCTCATCCCGGTCTCGTTGGTCTTGACCGCCCTTCTTTGCGCGTCTGTGTGTGTAGTGCTAGGGGTTTTCAGTTTCATCCCAGCTGCATTCCCCACCCCCCGCAAAAGCTCCGGTGGAATTGGGTGGGGGTGGCTATTCAGCAGGTATAGCTGGGACCAGGGGCCAGAGCCAGGAGAGGCTGTGAGGGTGTGGGGAGCCCCATTTTGGGGCTTTGGGGGCACCCCTGTCTTGTTCTTGGCTGTTCTGTGCATGTCCCTGCCCCCTCAGGCCAGCGCTGCTGGGAAGTGCTCGGGTGGGAGGGAGTGAGGGAGGGGCATGGCGCTGGGTCCTGCGGGAGGGGTCAAGGTGCTTCGGCGCTTGGGTGCATCCCCAAGGACTGTCCCTGCAGGCAGGCGGTGCCCCGGTGCCGCCTCCAGCCACCCGTCCCACCACCTGCAAAATGGCTTGGCGAGTGGGAGGTGTCGGGGGCAGAGGCCGGCCCCTCACTTCATTCCCTCTTATTGAGTCCCCCGCACCTTCTAACCCAGCTGCTCAGACTCCCCCGGCCACCTGCCTGGTGCCACCTCATCCACCGGGGGAGTGTGGCCTTTCTGTCCTGCTCAGCCTTGGCTGAGGCTTGTCCTCCAGGAGCTTCGAGGGCGGGCCAGTGCAGAGCCACGCCATGCCCGCCAGGCACTGAGTCTAGGAGTCAGGATGCTCAAATGTCTTCCAGCGATACCTGTTAGAGGTTGTTCGCCTCGAAGCCTCCCTTCAGACCCTGGTCTCGCGGAGATTCGAGGGCATCAGGCCCCGGCACGTTGATTTTCCCAAGGGCTTGGGGTCCTAGACCCGTTGGAAGCGGCTCTGTGTCACGTGCCTTTTTCAGAACGTGCCGAGTGTGTGTCCACGCAAGTGCCGGTCGTGCGCGCCTGAAGCAGCCTCCTTGGTTCTCTGGCGTCTTTATGCATCAGCGCCCGTGAGGGATGGAAGAGATGGGCAGGGGAGTCTATGGCTCTCAGGAGGGAGCCGAAAATTTGGGAGTGACATGTTTGCTTCATTTTGCAGCCTTTGTTTCTGGGCGGGCTTCGTCTGATGGAACTGGCTGGGTGAACCCCCCCCCCCCGCCGCCGTTTCCCTGGCGAGCATGCGTGGCGGCGGGGGGTGGGGGATCGCCACTTCTCTGTGAAGGGGAGGCGCCACCCATGTGGCTAAGGGGCCGCTTGGAACCCCTTCCTCTGTGAGAGCGTCTCCCACGCTGGAGCCACCGGCCCTTTCGTTTGTATTTCTGGTGCTTTCCGTGTCAAGTGTGTTAGTTGATCGCCTGACTCTTCAGATTTCTTGCTTGACATCTAAGAAAATCGCCGACCAGCAGGCTGACCCCAGCACCCTGTTGTCGTGAGGCCTCATGCCACACGTGGGCGGGCAACTGTGGCCACGGAGTCGGGAGAGGGCATGTCCCCAGAGGGAGCTTTGACCGAGCAGCTGTGTCCCCTTTTAACTTCAGTCAGGGTTCCCAGCCTGGGCCCTGCTGACATGGAGGCAGGTGGTTCCTCTGGGGGCGTCCTGGGTGCCGTGGGGCCTGAGCAGCGTCCCTGGCTGCACCCCTGTGATGCCAGGAGCCCCCCAGTCATGACAGCCACACATGTCCCCAGACACGGCCCAGTGTCCTGAGCCACTGACTTCCTCTTATTGCTCCTGTTACTTAGTTGTGCTCTGTCAGCAAATCGGCGAGGGTGCTGGTGGTGGCAGCACCTCTCTGTTGTTAACTGGCAACCAGGGGATGAGGGTTTTCGTGGCCAAGCAAAACATTTCCTTGCACTGATGTCTGTTGGGGAATCCTTGGGGATGGCAAGGATCTCAGCTGTTCTGGAAGCCGCCGGCAAACTTGGGCATTGGTGTGGTGTTCTTCCCTCGTTGGCCCTGAGCTGGGGGAGGCCTCGGCCTCCCCAGAGTTCTTGGCTGCCGCCCTGAAAACAGGTTGGTTGAGTTCCTTGTCCCAAAGCTCCTGGGTGGCCCGCTGGGTGCCCCGGAAGGAGAGCTGTTTGCAGACACCTGCCCAGGACTGGGAGATACCAGCCCGTGTTGGCCTCAGGGGCCTTCAGAAAAGCGAGCCGGGCACCCGGGAGGCCCCAGCCTGGCCCAGAGAGCACGCTGCGCAGAGGGGGGCAAGCAGGAGGGCGAAGAGGCCAGTCGGGCAAGCTCGGCGCTGACCCGGTGTCCCCCGCCGCGGGCGGCCCTTCCCCGAAGCCCTTCCTGCAGGCCCTCCGGGGCCTGTCCTGGAGAGGGGTGGGGTGGTCCCCCGCGGGACCAGCTGCCACCAAGAAACAGCCATGCTGTTCCTCAGAGGTGACCTTCTCAGGTCTTGTCCCCTCACATTTGTGGCATCATCATTCTCTGGCCTGTGGCGCCTCACTAGCCCTTCTCTGTCCTTTGTACTTAGGACTTGTCCCCTTTCTGCAGTTTTCTTATCCCTTACGGTGCTTACCATCTGCTCGCTCCCACAGTGGAAGGCCCTCATGGGTGTTTGTTGTATGGTGTCCCCCCCCCCCCCCCCGAGGGCTGTGCTTGCCCCTAGGAGGTATCCCGGCCTCCCGGCCTGGCCCGGGTGGTCCTGAGCCAGGCTCGCAGCGCTGCCTTCCGCAGCCGGGGGTGTGGCCGCAGAGCGCCTGAACAGGCGAGAGTGTGGGAGCCCCAGCCCCCCCCCACCGCTTGCTCACTTTGTGATCGTGCACATGCGCATGGGGGCCGACTCCTGAGCTGTGGAGGGGACCGCTCCCAGCCCCCGGAGCCCAGGCTGAGCTGCGGAGGCTTGCCGGGCGGCGTCGGGAGGCCAGCATGGCTGTGCCCCAGCGGGTAGTACCCGTGGCCCCGCACAGGTCACTGTGGGGAGTTTGAGGAAGTATGGAAATGGTTCCTGGTGCCCCTACAGTGTGGGACCTGGACGCGTTCCCAGGGAGCCACCGCCAGTCTCCTGGGCCGGGGGGGGGGGGGCGCGGCTGTGTGTCCTCCCATCTGCCGGCGCCGCTGACTGCCCTCTCGTCTTGCAGATCATCCCCCCAAAGGAGTGGAAGCCCAGGCAGACGTACGATGACATCGACGACGTGGTCATCCCGGCCCCCATCCAGCAGGTGGTGACGGGCCAGTCAGGCCTCTTCACACAGTACAACATCCAGAAAAAGGCCATGACGGTCGGGGAGTACCGCCGCCTGGCCAACAGCGAGAAGTACGTGGCCGGGGGTGAGGCGGGTGTCGGGGGGGGGCCCCTGAAACCCTGTCTCTGAGGAGGAGCCACACCTTGAGGGCTTCCAGGCCCCCTGAAGTGGGGCCCTTGGCGGCTCCTGGTTCTGGGGGTGCAGAGAGAGTGGGACATGGTGGGAACTTGTCCTTGCCTCCCGTCCCTGGGCTGCTTCCCCACACCCTCCTGCGACATCTCCAGTCCGATGGCACCTCCTCGGGGTTTCCTGGGTCACACACGGGGCACCCTCACACGCATTCCCTCGCACATCCCGGGGCACTTGTGGGCATTCCCGGCACACGCCCCTGGGCTCACTTGGGCGCCCGCCTCCACTGTTGACTCTTGCTTGTTCTCTGTTCCCCAAGCCTCCCTGGCTGGCCGAAATTGGTGCATTTCCGGCAGTCTCTTCGCTCTCAGACATAAGCATCCCATGGGGCCAGGGCGTCGTTTGCCTTCTCCTGCTGTCCTGGCCCCCGAGACAGGGCCCGGCCTCTGGTCGGCGCGGCTGCTATTTGCAGAGCAGGGGGCTGAGGAGAACCCTCAGAGCCTGCGTCCCTCACCTGCCCCAGCTGTTCCCGGTGTGTGTTCCGACTCGGGTGCCCCAGGCCCTGGTGACCGACGAGATGGGACGAGTGGGCGTCATTCCAGGGGGGCCTGCTGCCCATCCCGAACCCCCCCAGCCCTGAATAAACGCTCTCCCAGGGCCACATCCGTGTTCTCCGGGCTGTGTCCTGAGATGGGGACCGAGAACGTGTATCCGGCTGCGCCCTGGAGGGGTGAGCCCCACGGCCATGGTTGCTGTGTTGTTCATTCACCAGGTACTGTACCCCACGGCACCAGGACTTCGATGACCTGGAACGCAAGTACTGGAAGAACCTCACCTTCGTCTCTCCCATCTACGGGGCTGACATCAGCGGCTCTTTGTACGATGACGTGAGTACCCGGGGTCCCCGAGAGGTTCTGGGGGAATGAGGGACGCCGTTTCCTGGTAAGCGGTAGAGGGAAAGGTGTGTGAATGGGACTTTATCTTGAAACCCGGATGTTACAATGCTGCGGCCAGCTTAGCTGGGCGTTCTGTCGGGCTCTGGTTACAACCACGTGCCAAGTCTCAGGGTGAAGAAAGAAGGAATTCCACGTGTGTTTCTGATTTGCAGAATCTTTCCTACAAAACTGTCAGCCTCTCCTGCCCTGATCTGACCTCAGGTAGCCTTCAGCTGACCTCCCAGCGGCCTCCTAATCCTCAGTCTAGTACTTTTCCTCTCCAGTTCCTAACACTCTGTCTTGGGGGAGCCTCGGGGCCCCGAGTTCTAGCCCTTGGGAGGGCCCTGGGGGTACCCGGGGCAATGGAGGGGCCTCATGCTGGCCTTGGCCTGTTAGGGGCGTAGACCAGACACTGGTGGAGATGTGATGCAGAGGCCCCACCGAGGTGCTGCTGTTCAGCAGATGAGGGTTTGAGTGGGACCCACACTTTTTTAGGGAACAGTTTATTAATATTTATGGGCCCTCTGATAACCCTGGGTCGGCTCTACCAAGACTGATTGCTTTCTAAGCTCTTGAGTCTGACGTGTGTTCTGCTCTGGGGCTCTCCCCGGAGCGGCCCCGCAGCTGCCATCTTTGCCCCCTACCCTGAATCATCATTCTGAAGATCATCTCTTGCTGGAACATTCTGTCCACTCATCCGTGGTCCTCATGAGAGTAGCTGGGGGTGCCTCCTGAGTCCTGCCTGGGCTTGGGTGGGGCTGGCGTGGGTTAGAATAAGGTCCCCTCCTGAGTAGGGTCAGGACCCTCCTGAACCCACTTAGGACAGACTTGCGTTTCCCAAAAGGTGTTGGAAAGACGTGACTATCGCGTGGGCCCCAGCAGTTCGCCCAGCTTGGGGAGCCTGTCTGACCTGTGGCCCACGGGCCTCCCACCTAGGGGGCCCCGCTTCGTGCTGGGGGCAGGTTTGTTCCTCTGAGCTGGGCACCAAGGGCGTGTCAAGCTCAGAGGGAGCTCACCCCTAAGAACCCGAGGAAGACGCCCTCGCCCTGGGAGGTCAGGGACTAAGCTGACTCCAGGCCCTGGTGTCCCCCTTCTTGGACCTTGGTTTCCCCATCCACAGCGAAGGGTACGGCAGGTGTGTGGCTGTCCTCCAGCAAGGGTGTTCTGGACAAGGAGGTTTAGCTTCTCCCTGGGACCCTGAGCTCATCCACTTGGCTTTGACTCCGCAGCAATGGCAAGCTTGTGAGGCCTCACCCTCTTGAGCGTGCTGAGGGCAGAGCCACGAGCATGCCTTGGGCGTGGCAGGGACAGCAGGGCGGGGGCCCAGGGCCCCTGTTGGCACACACACATCTAACATGAGGGGGCACAGCCCAGTCCCCCACGCTGCCCCTAGCACACCTCAGCTGGCGTGCGGCTCACCCCAGGGCCTCGAACTTTCCAGGACTGAGCGGGTGCCCTGTTGATGGTTACAGAAGCATTCGGCACCATTAGCCAACTTGCCCTTGCGCCTGGCTGAAGGCGCCGAAGTTCCTGTGGCAGATTGAGTGGGGGCCCAGTGGGGCCGTGTCCCTGGGCTTTCTGGGGCCCGTCTGGGTGCCGCCTCCAGACGCCAGCCCTGCCACTGCTCCCCGTTTCTCTGCTGGCTTTGAGGGCTTCCTGGCCCCGCAAGAGGGGCCCAACTTCCCAAGCTCCCTTTCCCACGTCAGGCCGCCAAGGCCTGGAGGGACCCGTCGTGGCAGACCCAGATCAGGCCTCGCCTCCGACCCCATTCCATCTGGGCTCGTGGCACCACCTTGAAGGGCTTTGGCAGGAGGCCAGCACCGGGTGTCCCTGGGGGCCGCACCCCCTGCTCTGCGAGAGCATGAGGAGAGAGATTTTCCTGGCGCCTCTGCGGGAGCCCCGTTCTGGACGTTTGTGACCTTCCGCCCTCCTCCCTGCCTCAGGTGGGGACCTTGGGGCTCAGTGGCTGGGAGCCTTGTCCCCGTCCCCACCCCACTCTCCAAGTGCAGCCCCAGCCGTCGGTGCTCTTGACAAGGCCACGGGTGGGATGAAGCTCCAGTGCTCGTGGGCCGGCGCTGGGCAGCCCCGTGCCGGCCTGCAGTTCTGCTTCCTGGGCTCGGAGTCGTGACTTCTAGGAAGGGACTCTGACCCCAACAGCTGCTGGGTTGGAAGAGCTGAAGTTCCTGTGTTGCGTTTAGGACGAGTGGGAAGTCACACGCCCATTTGTCAGACGGGCCGCTCTTTTCCACCGAGTTCTACGAAGTTAGTGCTCGTGGGGGTCGTTCGCTTGTTTATCCATTGTCTGACCTACGGTGTCTTTCTTAAAGGAAGCATTATTGAGGTGTAATTCACACAGCACACAGTTCCCCCACATAGAGCACAGGATTCAAGTTTCTGCTGTAGTTCACTGAGTTGTGCAGCCATCACCACAATCAATTCCAGAACATTCCGTGAGCCCCAAAAGAAGTCCCTTTCTCATCAGCAGTCACTCCCCGTCCCCTCTCCAGCACCCATGAGCCCCCTTCCTGTCCGTGGACGAGCGTGTTCTGGACGTGTCACACACGTAGACTCACACCCCGTGTGGTCTTCTGTGTCTGGTTCCCTCCCTGAGCGTCATGGGCTCAGGGTCTGTCCCCTGGGCAGCGCGTGTCCGCTCCTTGCTCCTGTCTGCAACCCAGTGACCTGCCCTTGCGTGGTGTTAACCATTCACTTGGATTGTTTCCACTTTTTGGCCATGGCGAGTCATGTGCCTGTGAATGTGCATATGCAAGTCTGTGCAGACGTTATGTTTTCATTGCTCTGGGCACGTCCCTAGGCCTAGAACTGCGCTCCTCACATGCTCATTCCATGTTTACCTTCTGAGGAACGGCCCATGCTTTCCCCCAGAGGTCGCCCTGTTTCCCGTCCCCGGCAGGAGAGTGTCTAAGGGCTCTTCTCCCCCCACCCCACATCCTCACCAACACTTGTTGCTGTCTGTCTGTTTTACCCTGCCCGTCCTAGTGGGTGTGACGTGGTGTTGGCCCTGGGGTTTTGATCTGAGGTTTCCTGCGGGTTAATGATGTCGAGCATCTTTGCATGTGCTTGTGAACCGTGTATATCTTCCTTGAGGAGAAAGGTCCATTTCGGCCCTTTACCCATTTTTTTAATCGGTTATTTTTTTTCTATTGTAGTTACAAGGGCTCTTTAGAGAGGACACAAGTCTCTTACCTGATAGATTGACTCACGTGTGTTTTCTCCCTTTATGTGGATTCTCTTTTTCAGTTTCTCGATAGTGTCTTTTTTAAAGCACAGAAGTTTTAGTTGGATGAAATCCAATTTATCGGTTTTTGTTTTACTCGAGGGCTTGTGATTTCGTGCTTGTGCTCTGGGCTTCTGCCAGGGGCTCGCCTTGCCAGGACCAACCACTGGTTCGGGGACCTTGAACGGAGAGGGTGCGAACGGGACGTGAGGCAGAGCGGGCTTGGGGTGGAGAAAATGCTGACGCTTGCTCAGCGTCTCCGCAGGCTTGGAGGGGTCTCCAGGGACCGAAAAATGGATTGACCTGTATTTTATGAGTTCTCATGGCAAGATGGGACCCGTTTGTGGCATTAGGAATAGGTGAGTCCAGTGGGCAGGGATTCTGGCCTCGTTTGCCTGGTTCTGAAAGCCGTCCCTGTCTTTTCCGGCAGAAGGTGCCGGGAGGGCTGTCTGGCACCTTTGCTGAGCTAGCCCCACTCCACGATTGTCTTCCTCCTTCCACGTCATTGACTTTGAGGCACGTTAATTATTCACGACGAAACCTCAGCCTTCACAGCATGGCCTTCACTGCCTGTGATTAATGCACAGCTCGGCGTGGCATCCAGAGAAAGCCTGCCTGACTGCCTGGCCCAGGCCGAGGGGCTGGTGTCTCAGGGTGGGAGTAGCCCCCGCTGGGGTTCAGACACTGGGGTGGGTGAAGCTCTGACGTGAGCAGGTTTGGGACTGGCCGTGAGCTCTCAGGCCCTCTGTGGGGGGTCACCCCGTAGCCATCCTGTGCTCTGCCACCAACCGTGTGCTCGCCGCCCTGCAGGATGTGGCCCAGTGGAACATCGGGAGCCTGCGGACCATCCTGGACATGGTGGAGCGTGAGTGCGGCACCATCATCGAGGGCGTCAACACCCCCTATCTGT
Organism: Zalophus californianus; assembly: GCF_009762305.2. Lineage (NCBI taxonomy): Eukaryota > Metazoa > Chordata > Mammalia > Carnivora > Otariidae > Zalophus > Zalophus californianus. The sequence goes on from NC_045595.1 coordinate 3,683,952, forward strand.
ACTTCGGCATGTGGAAGACCACCTTCGCCTGGCACACGGAGGACATGGACCTGTACAGCATCAACTACCTGCACTTCGGGGAGCCCAAGTCCTGGTGAGTGTCCAGCTGGCAGCCAGGCCGCGGGGAAGGGCTGCCCATGAGCTCCTCAGGGGCCAGACAGGTGTGGGGGCGCCTTCGGGTGGCCCCTTGGGGACAGGGTCGAGCCTGTGGCCGGGCAGGCAAAATTTGAGGGGCTCTGGCAGCTTGCGATCTATTGGCGCATCTCTTGTTGGCTTCAGGGGCAGCCTTGGTTGGTGATGAGGGGATACGTGTCCCTAGAAATGAGCTTCCTGCTCCCTGGAGCTCACGGTTTGCACCTGTGGTGGAGGCGTCCATGGAGTGTCTGTCGTATTGGGGACTCTCCCTGGGGCCGTGGGCCCCGGGGGTTGGGTGGCTGTGAGCCCTGAGCCTCCCCTGGCCTCCCCTGTGGCCTCCAGGTTCAGGGGTGGCTTTAGCAGCCAGCCCTCTGCTGTCAGGACTGGAGTGGGCGTGTCCTGAAGGCCACCCTGTGAGCGATGGGCCCGGCAGGCTGGGTCGAACATCCAGCGTGATCCGTGTTCTGGAATCTGTGTGCCGAGCACCCCCTCCACATCCAGCTTCTGCTGGCGGGACAGCCGGGAGCTGCCTTCTGTGCAAGGCCGACTTTGTTCACTGTGGTTTCCAGCAGAGATTTCTGAGCTGGGCATTTATATCTCCTTGCCTCTTCCCAGCTGTCTTAGAAGGTTCTGTTGCGGTAATGGTCACAGCTCAGAGGGAGTGGGAGGGGAAGCAGGAGCCCCAGGAGCAGTCGGTGGCTCTCTGGAACTCAGCCAAGCACCTCCGTGTGTTGAGATGGTGGGGGCGGGGGCAGAGAGGCCCAGCTTAGTTGGGGACCCAGGCCCAAGGGTCTGGGGTCCCAGACCCCGGGACCTTGGTGTCCCAGGCTGAGCCTGTGCCCATGGGCAGGGGGTGGGAGGCCACCCCCACTTCCTTGAAGTCACTGGGACATCCTGGAGCCCTTCACTAAGAGATGATGGGAGCAGGCTCAGGAGCCAGCAGGAGGCCCTAGGGGGGAAGCTAGGCCTCCCTGTGCAGGGGTTGGCTGTGGGACCACCCTTTCCTCACCTCTGAGGTGGACACAGTGGGACCCCAGCCCTGTTCTCCGTCAGGGGGCTCTTGCTTTGACAGGGAGGGATGCGGAAGCATTGGGGACGAACGCGGTAGGGGCTGCGTAACAAGTGACCACAAACCTAGGGGCTTAACGCAACACACACACATGTTCTCTGACATTTCTGGAAGCCAGGAGTCTGACTCAGGTCGCACCGGGCTAAACGCAGGCATGAGCAGGGCCGGTTCCTTCCAGAGGCCCCAGGGGAGACCCAGCTCTGGCCTTTTCCTGGCCCGCGGCCCCCCCTCCATCCTCACCGCCAGCAGCGCAGGGTCTGCCCATCTCTGGGACTCCCACCCTCTGCCTCCCCCTCGTGAGGGCCTTGTGAGGACGCGGGGTCCCCTGGGAACCCAGGGTCACCCCCACCTTGGGGGCCTTGACCTAATCCCATCTGCAGAGTCCCTTTACTATGTGAGGTGGCGTCCTTACAAGGTCTGGTGATTAAGACGTGGACATCTTTGGGGCCGCCGTCCTGCGGCCGCCGGCCCTCCGACCTTCGCATTGTCCTGCTTTGTTAGCTCGTGTGTTTGCTGGGATCCTGTTAGAATTCCACGGGCTTCTTGTTTTCAAGCCCCTTGTCTCTGTGGCTTTGCAGCAGCTCTTGATCATCGCAGCCTCTAGCTGGGAGGTATTTACCTTTTAGGAAAAATTTGGAGAGAGAGATTGACGGGGTTGGTGAGGCCCATTGGACAAAGGCCTGAATCTCACACCCCGTGCGGTCCTGAGCAGGTGGGTGGAGGCATATTCTGGTAGGCGGTGTCACCCCAGTGCTGCCCAGGAGGTCCCAGTGACAGCTCGGTTACCCCATCTCCTCCGTCTCCATGGCCAGGCCAGGCTGCAAGTCCGCGGAGGCCCCAGTCTAGGCCCTTGGAGAGGGGCTGCGCTCTGCCCGAACCCCACCGCTGTGAGCAAGGCTTGGCGGTGCAGCTTGTGGGGTGAGATGCTTGTGCCCCTTTCCTGGGGGCTCTGCCCGCCGGCTCCCAGCAGTTGGCGTCCTCCTGAGGGGCCGTGGCAGGCTGAGTGCAGCTGAGGACCTTCTGATCCACAGGCTCGGGCTGTGTGCACGAGTGTGTGTGTGTTTGCACGCGAGTCTGCAAGTCTTGCAGATGTGTTTGTGAGCGTGCGTATGTGTACATGGAAATGTGTACGTGTTCGTGTTTGTGCATACATGTGTGTGCGTGACGGTGCATGAGTACGCGTGCGTGTGTGAGTATGGGCGTGCGTGCGAGTTCCGTGTGTAAATGTGTAAGTGTGCAGTCATGTGTTTGTGACATACAAGTGTGTGCATGTGCGGAGGCCCCAGCTCGCTGGTCTGGACGCTTCCTCTTGCTGGGGGCCCCAGGGCTGGGGGTGGAGGGGAGGGGGTTTCTGGGCCCTCCCAGCACCGCGCCCCAGTCCGGTCCTCGCACGGCTCCCTGAGCACCGCTAGAGGGCGCCCCCGCCCTTCGGCCCTAGAGGCTGCTCCCAGCGCCTGCGGTAATCTCCCAGCTTCTTCCACCCTTTTAATGGACTCCTGGACCCCAGCAGTGATGGCCCCAGAGGCTCCCTGGGGGCGGCAGCAGGAGAAGAGTGAAGACTGCCGGGGTGGGCGGTGGGAACGCCCAGCTCCCTGCCGACGCCCATGTTTTGGCCCAGGTCTACCAGCCAGAGGGATCGGAAAGGGAGAAAAGCCACCTTTACCTGAAAACACAGAACAAAAAGAAAGGAGCCACGGCTAAATCCTGGCACATGCCAGCCAAAGGCAGGTTGAGCTTCGGCCATGGCCCTGCCTGAGGATGCGGTGGCCTCGGGCGACAGGGGCCAAAGTGTGAGCTTGTGGCTGGCAGGGAGGGTCACAGGGCAGGTGACTTGGGAAGTAGCCTGGGGAGCCCAGGGAGGCAGCTGGGCCAGGGCAGTCCTGAGAGGCGGTGGGGTGGGGAGGCTGGCTTCGAGGGAGGCAAGGGAGAGGGCACTGGGAATGTGAGGGGGAGCAGCCCCTGGCTGACAGGGCAGCTGACGGGCAGGACTGATGTCTGGCTCTGCACGCTACCTCCTGCCTCCAGTGGCTTGGGGTTGTCCAGGCTGCAGCCCCAGCACCCCTGTTCCCTGCCGTCCACCCACCCCTCACTTCCACCCCTTCACCACAACCCACTCCGAAGAGCCCTGGGGCAGCAGTCGGCAAGGCCAGCATCGGGCACAACAGCGGTTCATCTGAGGGAAAGAATGTTCCAGAAGGCAGCTTGACCTTGGTCTTGGTTTCTGGTCCTGAAGGGGGATGGGATTGCACATGGGGTTCCTCGTGCTGAGTGTGGCCGGTGGGAAGAGGCTTCTTAGTGCAGCTGTGTAGGATCCAGCTGCTGAGGCTTCCCACCCCCGCCCCTGCCAAGCTCCCTGCTCCCCTAGCCCCAGCAGCTCAGCTCAGGCCCCATGCCCTCTCCCCAGGATCCAGGTGGGGGCCCCAGATGTTGGCAGGGCACCCCATGCTCATATTAGCTATGTGTGACATCGGCGTATCTCCCCATCAGATTGTGGACCCTGGGGGGGGGGGCAGGGCCCTCGGTCTCCCCCCACCCCCACCCCGGGTCCCTATCCCCCAGCAGGGGCCTGGTGCAGAAAGGGGGCTCTCTGCCTATCAGGGTCCTGGAGTGCCAGTGCCATGTCCATGGGAACTGGTCCTCGGGGCCGAGACCTGTCTTGGGCGCCCCTGACGCCAGCCCAGGGGGTGGGTGCGGTGCCTCTCGTCCCTGGGCTGGTGGTTCAGGGGCCGCTCAGTGGCGCCCTGGCTCCCTGCCCTTGCCTGGGACCCCGGGGCTGCTCCCTGGCAGATCGTGCTCACATGCCTGTCTCCCTGATTGCGTCGTTTCTCCCGCGTCTATGGCAGCTTAATTGCAACCATTTCCGAGTATTTCGGTAGCATTTTAAGTGTCGACGTCCTCAGGTTTACAGCGTTTTATGAAGCCTTTCTGGGTCTGTTGCTACTTTGGTAGTGTGATTTGTGTGTCACAGCGGCGTGAACAGCCTGGTGTCGATAAAAGCGTGGAATTGCTTCAAAAGGCCGGCATTAGGTGGTGCTCTCTGGCAGCAAGGCTAAGAATATCTGAAGCGTTTGAGTGCTTCAAAGTCCCTTTTGAGATGGGGATTTAAAATAGACCTGGCACTTGCAACTTACCCCCTCCCTGGCCTTCCCGGGGCCCAGTCGGTCAGCGAGGCCAGGAGGGCGGGCACGCGTGGGCCCAGGTGTGCGGGGAAGGCTGCGTGATTCTACCCCGATTCAAGTGGCGTGGCCTGCAGGGCCGTGCTCGGGGGTGGGGCAGCCCCGGGGCTCGGCATCTGGGGAGTGGCACCCGCCATCCCTGGCCCTCCTGGAGCCCCTGGTGGCCATTCCCCACATGCTGAAGGCCCTGTGGGTCCCAGGCCTTGTGAGCTCCCAGGGGGGAAATGTAAGATTATGGGAATGGCGCTCCCACCTGGCCTGGCTTCTTGCTCAGATCCAGCGCTGCACATAGCATTTCCAACAGCATCTCCTCCTGTTCTCTCTGCAGCTTCCTTGTGCCCATGGGGTGGGGGCAGGGAAGGGCGGGGGAGGGAGAGGAGGGGGAGGACAGGCCTCCCAGAAGCCTACTCCGGGCCCCTGGGTGGGAACAGCCGGCATTCCCTACAGGGTGTTTGTCTGGGCCCTGACCCTGGCCTTCACGCCCATGACTCAGCAGCATTCCCTCAGAGTGGTGGGCACTGGTCCCAGAGTTGAGTCTCCAGCAGTTTTCTGGAGGCTCCCCCAGCCCCTCCCACCCTCCTGCTTCTGTTTACCTGGGATGCGGTCTTTCAGGTCCTCCTGGTGCCCCACAGGCAGGGAGCACGTCCTCCGATCCGCACGTGTGCCACACACATGCCTGCCTGCGCACACGTGTGCAATGCACATGCATTCACTCGTGCAGGCTCCCCGCATGGGGGTTGGGGAGAGGGCCTCTCGGATCGTGCTCCCACAAAGGGCATGGAGACCGCCCCCCCCCACCCTGCCCCGGCTCATGCACCGTCCTGGGCGTGATGAAAGGATCCTTCTAAGTGGAGTTCGTGGAGGGGGGGTGGCGGTGAGGGGATGGTACCAGAACTCCACTTCTCTGACCTCTAAGAAGCCCAGGGGAACAGGGCACCAGGGCGAGCTGAGAATTTTTCCTTTTGATGCAGCTGCACCTAGAGTTTTTCTTTGGCATTTTCCCTCAGGGGAGTTTCACAGGAGAGGGGTTGGGCGGCCTTCTGTTGCCGGGAAGCTTGACTCCCGGTGGGCACAGCCGTCTCTGCCTGCACGTGATACTGTGGGGGCCTGTGTGCGCGTGCACGAGTGTGGGCACACGCTCTGCCAGGGAGGCAGAACAAGGCTCTTTTGGGGAAGGGGGCTGCTAGGCTGCTCCTTTGCCCCTTGGCTGTGTGTCTGCTTGGCCCCTCAGGACCTCCCTGCAGGCCCACCTGAGGCTGCATCAGCCCACCTCCCAGCTGCAGCTCCTTTGCGCATCCATTAATCCCTCCCAGTAAGCCTCCAGGGATGGGTACCTGCCTTCCTCCCTGCCTCCCTGCCTCCCTGCCTCCCTGCCTCCCTGCCTCCCTCCTTCTTGGTGTCCAAAGCAGGCTCCCCAGGCTTGGCTGCAGGGGGCGTTGCTGGACCACAGTGCCGAGCCAGGCACCTTGAGGGCCTCTGCTTAGTCCCCAGGGAGCTTGGGACTGAGAAGTCTAGGTGGTGGATGGAGCCAGGTGAAGCTGCCCTGGGCGGCAGCCCCGAAGGCCCGTGGTGGGGAGGGCCAGCACCCGAAGGAGGCGGCACCTGGAGAAGGCTTGGAGACTTCATGGCTTCTGAGAGCCTGGCTCAGTGGGGACCAGGGGTCCCCATTCCCTGACTCAGGCACAGCTCCTCATCAGGCAACAGGAGTAACTCCTCCCAGCTGCCTGGCTCTGGCCCCCGAGAGGCCCCGTGGTGTCAGGGAGGACTCGGCTCGGCGCCGATATGGTTGGAGATTGGTAGGAGCCTGACAGCTTCACAGATTGGTTTTAATAACTCAGCTTCCTAGCACCATGTCCTGTCACCCGCACAAGATGCAGAAGGGAAATGGACACTCTCCCACCTCTCCCCCTTCCCCCCGCTCCCCGCCCTGGGCCAAACCCCCATTTGGGCATCTGGGGACAGAGCCCTGTGGCAGCTCAGTGTGACCGCCGTGCCTGGGGAGGCTGGATGGAAAAGACCCACCAGGATGCCAGAAGGAAGGCAGTCCATCTGTGCCTTGTTAGCATGCTGGGGAACCCGGCCAGGCTCCGCTTGCCTCAGCCCCAGGTCCTGTGCTAAGGTGGCAGAAACAGCAACAGAAGGAGTGTTTCAGAGCAGGAAGCTCCCCCGAGAGCAGACTCCCACTGAGGCAGGAGGTATCAGAACCCCGAGATTAAAAGGGAATAGATAAGGTGGTGAGGTGGATCACTTGGTGTGTGAGTCAGGGTGCCGGGCTGCAGAGGCCTGCTCTTGGGGCCCTGTGACCACTCCCCGCAGGATGCTGAAATCGGTCTGCAGAGTGGCCCAGCCCTGCAGCCACAGCCAGAGTCCGCTCTCCCCAAACAGGCCACTGGGGGAGTTCCCTGATGGGGCCTAGGCCCCTCCCCGCAGAAGGAGCCCCCTTCTGCAGGAAGATGGCTGCTGTCCCAGATGGCCGGGGGAGGCCCCGAGAGCGCTGAGCTAGACCCACTGAGGCCCAGCTTCCTGGCCTGTTGGTTCTGGGTCGGGACCTCTGCTGCCTGCCGCTGGGCCCACTGTGGAGCTCAGCTTCCCTGTTTGATGCACGGGCCGTGGGCAGGCAGGAAGAGCCTTCTTGGTCCCCCTTCTAGAGTCTCCTCTTTGGACAGTGATTGCAGCGGCTACGGCAGCAGAACTGATTGTCCTTTGTTCCGCTGTGCCTGATCTGTGTGCCCGCTGTCCCCTACTGAGGCCTGTGTGTGTGGGGGGGGTGACCCGTGCAACTTCCCTGGCTTCTGAGCCGGAAGTGCTGCATCCCCGAGCCTCTCTGAGCCGGGCCGACTTCGGGCTCTGGTCACCCTAGAGTGTGCAGGTGTGTGTGCATGTGACCGTGTGTACTCGGGGCGTGCGTGCATGTGTGCGTGCATCCAGGAGAGAAAGGAAAAGTGTCTCCTCCCGCAGGCAGCCTGTGAGTCTGTCCTCTGGGGTACCCCCACTGGTCTGTGCCCAGAAGACCCGGGACCTGGTGCTCCAGGAGGTCACTGTGAGCCACCTTACCCACCTTACCCACAGCGCTGGGGGGCCCCGGCTGGAGCTTCCGCTTCCAGTTGGACTTTGCCCCTTGCGCTCTGGAGCTTGGCATCACGACGTTGGCTCAGTGTTAGGATACGTGGGTTCACGCCACGGCCAGGAGGGCCTGTGCACAGAGAGCTTGTGGGGATGATAGCCATGTCACCCCCACCCGGGTCCCCTCCTGGGCTTCGTAGAGCCCTCAGCCTGACTTCTTGATCGGACCCCCAGGCGTTCTGCTTGTCAGGGTTGTGTAGTGCAAAAACCGAAAACTGATGTTAGCATTGGAAAATTAACTCCTGATCCTGATGCTGGAGAGACCTTTGCGTCTCAAACTAGGGCATCAGGTGTCATTAGACCGCAAGAATGGGATTGTGTCATCAGTTACCATGGCGAGTGCAACAGGCAGTTTTGGAGAACCCTGCACAGCGTGGTGCAGTGCAGTGCGAATTCCAGATCATTCCATTTGTCTGATTCCCTTCTTCGGGGTGTCACACGCCCGAAAGTCTAATCACCTGGCGCTGCTCCAGCAACACCTGACAGCGTGTCACGTGAGAGCACGTGACGTGTGCCACTTGGGGTGGACCAGAGAACCCCGGAAACGTGGCGCATTTCGGGGTGCCCTCCCAGGGGCTCTGCTCCGCAGGTGGTGGGATCTGTGCCCGTGGGCTGGCTCCTTGCCTCTCGCGGCATGCTGGCGGGGACAGACACAGTTGGTGTTTGTTCAGGGAATGCAAAGTGATTTTAACATCGCGCTAAGCGGAGGAAGGTCAGCCTTCTGCTAAGGAAAAATCTCACCATATGCTGCTCTCCTCGAAAAGCCAGCGAGAGGGAGCGGGGGTTCCTCTGGTATTGCGGACGGCCTGACGCCTCGCCACGAGCCTGGACAGCGGGCAGCACTGCAGCTGGAGGGGTCTGGGAATCGGGCTCGGGGTGCCAGAGTGCACCCCAGGCAAACGCTCCACCGCGGGGCGCTCTCCTTGCGCTTCCCGTGGTTGTCATGGGCCCCTTTCCCCACTGTTTTGGCGGCATACTCTCTTTTTTGAAAAAAGATTTTGGTGTTTAGAAGATTTATGGAAACACTGAGGAGCTAGTCCAGGCGCTCCCCTGCCCCCACACTGATTCCCCACTGGGCTCTTCTGTCGGGCCGGGACCCTGCTGCAGTTGACGGACCAGTGTTGATACATTCTCAGTAAGCAAAGTCCACAATTTATTCCGATTTTCTGTTTCCCCCAATGCCCCTTTTCTGTCCCAGGCTCCCATGTGACACAGAGTCGTCATGTCTCCTTGGGCTCCAATGGGCTGGGACAGTTTCTCAGACTTCCCTGGTGTTTGATGCCCCTTGACAGTGGCGCGGAGGACGGGGAAGGGGTTTTGTAGGAAGCCCCTTCCTTGGATTTGTTTGGGCTTTTTCTCATGGTGAGACTGGGGGTTTGGGTTTGGGGAAGAAGACCCGAGTCAAGGACCCTTCTTCTGATGCTCTCTCGGGGGTACGGGGTGCTGTCACCATGGCTTGTGACTGTGGACGTTGGCCTCGCTCCCCTGGCTGAGGGGGGCGGTCAGGTGTCTGCCCTGCAGAGTCACTCTTCCCAGTTTGTATGCTGTTCTATTTGAAGTGTACTCTTAAAAAACAAACAAAAGAAATTTCCACTACCAGAAAAGAGAAGAGAAGAATGAACAGAGTAGCCTCGCACCCAGTGCCCACAGTGGACAGATGTGAGCGTCCTGGCACCCTTTTGTCAGGGAGTTTTGATGTGTTTCTTTTCTCTTAACCTCGAGTGGAGGTGGTTTTGGTTTTCTGTTGCTGCATGGCCAACCAGAGGGCATGTGGTCTGCATTTATTTGCTGTCGGTTCTGTAGGGCAGAACTGAGGCCTGGGCCAGCCAGCTCCTCAGCTGAGGCTCTCAGAGGCTGGAATCGAGGTGTTAGTGGGCCCTGGGGAAGGTCCACCTCTGGTCCCGTCTGGGTCGTTGGCAGAGTTCTGTTCCTTGAAGTCGTAGGAGTGAGGTCCCACGTCCTTGCTGGCTGCCAGCCCTGGGCCGCTGTCGGCCTCTAGAGGTCACTCAGGGCTGGCCATGTGCCCCCCTCCATCCTCAGGCCTACTTGGGATCCCCTCCCACTGGCACCACGGACTTGAAGAGGGGCCCCCCACCCCCTGCTTTTGAGGGCTCACCTGCTTAGGTCAGGCCCACCCAGGGTAATCGCCCTATGTCAGGGTCTCCTGATGTCGGACCTTAATTATTACAGCAGAAACCCCTCACAGCAGCACAAGAAAATGTTCGAGTCACTATGAGCAGGGGCCAGGCGTCTTAGGGGCATCTGAGAACGGTGTCTGTCATAACGCCTTTATTGCCAACTATAGCTCAGTGCTGAGGATGTGCAAAACATGTACATGCCCCAGAGATACGTATTTATGTACCGTTTATTGGAGCCAACCCCCGTGTAATCCCGACAATGTTGGGAAACGAACCTCCCCCCGCCCACCCCGTGCCCCTCCCTCCACGGCCCTCTCCCTGCCCGGAGCTGACTACAGTTCTTCTGCCTCTTCTCCTCCTGACTCGATGGTACTCATGTGGCTGCTTCTGTGGGTCCTTTTCCTACGTGTGTTTGTGGCCCTGGGCAATGTGGCTGAGTGGTGGCTGGATGTGAGCGCCATACAAATAGACTTATTTGTACCTTGCATTTGTGCTGGGAGGTGGGGAGGGAGACACACCCTGTTTATGTGGCAGGAGTTGATTTATTTCTGTGGCTGTAGGGTTTTCCGCTGTACGACTCTGCCTCCATCTGTTCATCTGTTCACGGGTGATGGGCGTTCGGGCTGTTTCTGTGTTGGGCCAGCTGCATACGCCACTTTAGCGTTTTTACCGGGTGCTTGTGTACACAGTCCGTTACTGCATGCGGGGACGCACTGAGAAATCCTGACAGTAGGGGCCACGGGCGGGTGCTTGTTGCAGCCCCACGCCGCCCCCCTGCACAGGTGAGGCACAGGCTGGTTGGACACCTGCTCAGGGCCGCAGAGCTCAGAGGGCGGGGTCGGGGGCCCTGCCACTGCTCCACTCTACCCCTCGAGTCGGGAGGGGTGGCCGCTCAGCCTTGGGGTCAGGGTGTGTCCCAGGTGGCGGAGGTGGCCTGGACGTGAAGGTGTGGGAGGGAAAGGACTCTTTTTTTACAGAGTCCCCAGAACGGTCCCTGAGTCAAGCCCCTCCGAGCTGAACGAAGCTGGCAGGTTCCTGTGGGAGACGGAGACAGGGATTCGGGGACCGTTCTGCCATCTTAAGTGCGTGACTTCGGCAGAGGTCACCCTGGGTGTCCAGGTGGGGCAAGAGGGGGGATGTGTTCCAGAAATTTTGATGGGTGGGCACAGGAGACAGCGCCCCAGGCTTCTGCTCACCTCTTACTGGCCGGTGCCTGATCACATGGCCACACTTACAGCTGGGGAGCCTGGCAAACACTGTCCAGCTACAGGTCTGGGGGGGAGAAGGGAGAGGGGTGGGTGCCGAACAGAGATGGTTTTGTGCGTCAGCTCCTGGCCCAATGGAGTGCCCACTCTGGGTCTGGCATGAAGCACGCCAGGGCTGATGGCACCTGTCAGGATGGGAGCTCACGGTGTGGCCCCACACCCCCAGAGCAGGGCCAGGCTGCGTGGTGGCTGGGCACCCCAGACGGGGTCAGGGAAGCCCACAGGGCTGAGGCCTGGGGGAAGAGGTGGAGTCGGGCAGCCCATGGAGAGGGGCCTAGCGGGAGGGTGGGCAGCCAGGCCAGGGGCATGGGACTGTGGGACTGGCTGGTTGGTGGTGGATGAGTTCCTCCCCTCACCACATCCCAGCAAGAGGATGCATCAGCTGGGAGGGCGGGCCCGGGGCCAGCAGGTCAGACTAGCGCCCTTCTGCTCCACTGGGCGTCATCATCCTCTGTCTCCCTGCCGCTCGTGGACACAGATGTCACTGGCCTGTCCCACCACCCCACCGGCTTGGTCTGGCAGGAGCAGATGGCCTTTCACTTTGGAGTCCTTTGTTCAAAGCGTGGTAATGTGACTGGTGTAGATTAAGAGACGCAGGGATTTGGCTGTGGGGCGCCCCGAGCTCCTGCTCCCAGGCCGGAGTGCCAGGCCAGTAGCTGGAGTCCTCTCTCTGCCCAGCCCTCTAAGAAACTGTTGGTTCTTCTTCTTCTTTTTTTTTTTTTTAAGATTTTATTTATTTATTTGAGAGAGAGAGAATGAGAGAGAGCACGAGAGGGAAGAGGGTCAGAGGGAGAAGCAGACTCCCCGCCGAGCAGGGAGCCCGATGTGGGACTCGGTCCTGGGACTCCAGGATCATGACCTGAGCCGAAGGCAGTCGCTTAATCAACTGAGCCACCCAGGCGCCCAAACTGTTGGTTCTTTTTGAAATGTCGTCACTGGGCATGAATTCCCATCCTGAGACCCTCCCACCCGGCAGCGTTTGGATCAGAAGCTGACTGAGCCCCCAAGTCTGCGGCTGGGGCTGGGGACCCCTCCTCCTGCTGCCGAGCCGGGGCCAGCCTGGCCAGGGTCGCTCCCCCACTGCCTGGTACTGTAGACGAGCCATCAGAGATTTGGGGTCTGCGTGCAGGGTCTGGTTTCCATGGTAAATTTCTCTCATGCTAGTGAGGTTGCTGTCGGCAGATTTCAGCTCCTCTGGAGATGCCTGCAAATCTGTGAGGGGAGAGAGAACGAGTCTTTGTCAACTTTGCTTTAAAAACCTGGCTGTGAATGGGCTCCCCCTTCATGTTGGCACAGTAGCAGCAGGTGGGGAGGCCTTGCGGCCTTCAGACGGCGTGGGGCGGGCATGGGCTGGGCCGGGCGGTGCCCGCATTGCTAGAAAGAGACCTGTTAGCGGCCCTCCTTCAGTGGCCTCCCTCAGAGGCTCGGTCTGCCTGCTCTCTCCAGCCTGATGCTGAGCTGGGCCGACTCAGCCCAGGCGTGAGCTTAACCCTCCCCGAAGCGCCAGTGACCCCCAGTGCCCTGTGGCCTTGGCCTCCTGGACAGTAGGCAGAGACTCACCTGGTCTGACGTGCAAGCTGGAGCCCCTGGGCACCTGTTGATAAAGATGGTGTAACCCACGTACTCTCCAAAGCCAGCCCCGTGGTTAAGAGGGCAAGTCGGAGACACCCAGGGGGCCTCACTGTCAGCGTGTGTCCACACGAGCGTCAGTAGGCCTTGCTGTGCGTGGGTGTGTGTGACAACGAACTCCGATGTGTCCAGGACGTGGGAAATCACTTTAGTAGACCTGAGCTTCCGCCCACGTTGAAGATGTCCTGCTGGCTGTTCTCAGCTTGTGGAGAGAGCTGGACTCCCAGCCACCCTCCCGGGCCCCAACCAGCTTATTGCCATGTCCTGGGCCCATGCTGCTGTGAGTTGGGGTAGCTGACCCTGGCCTATCCAATTCCTCTGGGCTGCAGATGAAAGGGAACTGCCATCTTGGGCTCCTGAGCCACCAGCCCTGTCCCTTCCGAGCTCCTGTGCTCTCACGGACCCGTCCCTGTTCCTTCCCACTCACACCGCCTGCGTGTTTCAACACAGGCACCCCCAGGGGCATCCCTGCTCCAGCCCACGCTGCCGCTGCCCGAGGAGCTTGGTAGCTGGAGCAGGTGGCCTGTGGGCCATAGGTGTGGGCGCGGTGGGAGGCTGCCTCCGGTGCGCTTTATGAGCAGAAATTCAGGCCAGTTCTACGAGGGCGAGACCGAGGTGCTCCGTGGCAGCCCCGTGTCTGGATGCTCCGTCCTCGGTGCCTGCCTTTGGAAGCCTCACCTCAGAAGCGCCCCCCCCCCCCCCCCCCCCCCCCCGCCACCACCACTTCAAAAACATCAAAAACAAGCATGCATGTGACTTGGCATTTTCAGTTCCGTCCTATAACAAAAATAATTCACAGGTCTAAAATAAACCAGGGCTTGGGATCGGATGCCTCCAGTTCGGCATTTAATGGCAGGCTCGACACCACTGGCTTTGTAAAGTCTCTTTCTTAATTAACGTGGGCTGGCCACGTGTGAATCAGGCCCCCAGCGCTTCCGCATCCGCGGTTCCCGTGGGACGGTGCTGGGCCAGCACCCCTTTGTCTCCGTCTGGTAGGCCCGTCCATTTGGCATCCTCGCCACGGTCATCCCATCAGAGACTCCCTGTTTTCGCTGTTTATCTCCTGTGTGCGTTTCAGTAGAAACGTCATTATTTGAAATTCCTGACGCTGCTTGTGCGAGCTACTGAATTCCATCACCTGTTGTCCCGTAAAACGATCCATTAAAGATAGAACCGCCGTGGCTCCATAAGGCTCTTTTCTGGGAACAAGCCACCCTGGGCCTTGGCCGGTCCTGTCTCCCCAGCAAGTGTTTGTGTTCGCTGCATCAAGGGACCCCAGCGCCAGCACAAATGAGGGAGGCTGCCTCTTCGCGGAATGAGGTTCCTTGGGAGTTAAGATCGGATTTCTTGATAGAAATTGGGTAGCCATCCATTTGCCATCAGACAGTCCCGGCTGCCCACTCACGGAGGGGGCTCTGTGGTCCCGGCTGAGCTTCTTGCTGCACGGGAGTCCCCCTGGGCTGGAGGGACTTGGAAATGTGCTCTGGTTTCTCTCCTGAGTGTCTGGGACGGGGTCCTGGTGTCTCTCCCCTTCCAGGTAGACTAGGCTGCTGACGGCTCTTCCTGCTCCCATCGCAGTGGGCACAGGGACCCCAGGCTCTCCATCTTTGCAGGTCTTTGCACCTCTTCCCTCGTGGTTTAAAGGCAAGTCTGTCTGCTGGATGCTTTTTCTTAACGTCTTTTATTTCTCCAGACTGGGGTGGGGGGTGACCATTCACCCCATTTGACCCATGCCACCTGGTATGACCATTATTAGGGCTTCTTTCACACTCCACCCATCGTGATAAGGCCACCCTGCTCACGCCCAGCCTAGTGACCCTACCACGCTTGTGTCATGAGGTCAGTTGGAGCTGGTGTCAGATCACGAGGTGGTCCCCTTAACCTCGTTCACTGAAGGACTGGCTCACAGGGGAGGGGGCATTCTGATACGCGTTTGTGGCTCTCCTGCTCTGGTCAGAGGCTCTGAGTGGTCACGTTGCCCAGCAGCGCCAGCTTTGCTGAGATGCGCATCGGCTCTCCTGGGTCAGACTGTGTGATTCTGTCAGTGGTGGGCACACACCCAGGTTTATGTTTGACCTCCTTTGTGGGGAGGAGCTCCTGCTTCTGGACCACAGACCAGGGCAGAGTCTACCCTAGTGGGTTTCATGGCCTGCTGTGAATGTCTTTCTGGTGCGGAGGACGTCAGGCTGTCCACATGCCGATCGTTCTGCTTCCTTAATGGAATGCTTCATTCTGTTGTTTACCAGCTTGTTCTTAGCTTTCCCAGGTCGAACACTGTGTTGTTTATAAAAGTTTGTCACTTTGGCAGCACATCTTTCTGCCCATGGGTCCTCCTGTCCCTGTGCTTTAATAAAAGAGCTTGTCTTTTCCCTTCTAACTGTTACTGTTTTTTTATCTTTTTTCTTGACATATGACAGTGGCTAGCATCTTCAGTATGGCGCTGATGAGTGCTGTGGTAATGGGTGGCTTTCCTTGTTCCCAACTTTCCAGAATGCCTCTCCTACCTCATCATGAACTGTGACCATGGGGAGGTCCCTCCTAGGCTAGTTGGCTAAGAACTTTTATACTGAATGGTTTGCTATTTTACATAGAGTTTTATTTGTTGGACTGTCTTTGCAACCTTGGGGATTACGAGACCCTCTTGGTCTTACTAATACACTTTGGTGTCTGGTTTTCTAAGATTTTACTTAGGACTTTGCAGCTATGTGAGACTGGCTTATCATTTTCCTGTGTGTCTTTGTCCTGTGTTGGTGACAGGGTTTCCCATTCATTCATTCAAAAATTTGCCAGATTCATAGAAGGAGTTCAGCAGCATCTGATCTTCTTGTCTGTTTGGTAACCATGTGCGTAAGTGGGCACAGCCCTTTTAGCGTGATGGTTTTTTGGGGCTCTCAGTAAAACCACCAGGGCCTGGTGCCTTTTCCAGAGGGCTTATCTATAGGTTTCTGGTTCCCCTGACTGGGCTCATATTAACCTGGTGGATGCCTTGGTTCAAGGCCTAGAAGACACTGAAGGGCCAGGTGCATCTGTGGCACCGAGCCCAGAAACTGGGGCAGGGACTGACCGCTCCCATGTCCACAGGGCTGGGGCCTTGTTAATAGATTTATCAAGGCATAACTTACCTGCCACGCATGAAACACTGGACACAGAAGTCACCTGATGTGCTTGGACATTTCAGTAGATCCAGTTGATGTGGCTCGTCTCAGTGGTCACCAGATGAGGGGTGACCACTTGTGACTGTGTTTCTCTGGGCCCTCCTGCTCCACTAACCAGGTCAGAGATGGTGCCCCGGCAGCTGGGAGGCTTATGGGGCAGGCCATTCCTTGACTAGGTTGTTCTGCTCGGCCCGCCCAGACCACGGGGCCGTGTGCTGGAACTGTCCAGCCAACGTGTGGCTAGAGTGGGTGCGGGCTCTGTGGGCCGATACAGGGTTTGTGTTTGAAGATTGCAGCGATAACGGCTTTTCCGCATGCCCAGCACATGGGGGCCCTGGGCTTGTGCGGGCGGCTGGCTTGTGCCAGGTGGCCTCCAACTTGACACATGGTCTCAACATTTCCAGTAGCCTCTGCCTTCTTGTTTCTGTTTCCGTAATTATAGCATGTTAAACGGCCAGGGGCCTGTCTGCCCAGGCCTTGTGCACACACTGTGAAATTAACTTCCTCACCCTCCAACACACATCAGGCTGAGCTGACATTTCCAAAGTGCTCCTGGCTGGACCCCTGCTCTTGGCATGTGTTCCGCAACAGAGAGGAAGGCCGGGGAGATGAGCCTTCTCATCATGGCACCTGATCGACGGGAGCCTTGTACAGTGGAAGCTGTCAGCCTGGGCGAATGTCACCGGCAGGGAGTCGCATGAGTCTTGGGGGGGATAAAAGTGTCACAGTGTTGCACGTCTTGACTCCGAGCAAGACAGTTTCACGGGGGGGGGCCCCAGCAGGGGCTGAGGGGCCTCACGAGAAGGGTGGTTGGGGGTTTGAGAGCCTTGCCCCCAGCAAGTCTTGTTACCCTTGCAGCAGGCAGGAGAACGTACTGTAGAAATGCTGCTCTCCTGGCAGGGAACCTGAATCCACCTGTAACGGGGCCCTGAAGCCTGGGGCAGCCAGCACATCCGAAAAGATGAGGGGTGGCCCGCCGGCACAGTCCCTGGGCTCTGTGGGGTGGGTGGGGTTCCATCCGCCGGAGTCTCACGTTGCTCATCTTTTGCCCCATGAGCGTGGGTTTTCTTGCTGGTCTGAGAGCCAGCAGTCCCTCTGGCATCGCCGGTCCATGGCCCAGGAGAGGAGAGGCAGAGGCCACCCCCTACCCCCAGCAGCCTTTCTGAGGTTCCATGTGGCTGTCCCCATGGGGGCCGTGTGGGGCAACGACACACAGGAGCCCGGGGCTGCCGGGGGTCAGCTGGGCGCACAGGTGCCGGCACCTGCTGCAGGCACCCCAGTGCCCTCGTTCAAGGCATCCTGCCACCCCCACCCCGGGCCAGGCGGCCGCGGGCACTCACGCCTCTGGCTGGAGGGGGGCCTGCACAGCCCAGAGCCCTGCTCCTCATCATCATTGTAACTAACGGCTCCTGAGCAGGTCCCTGCTCTCCAAGATGGTCTGTGTTCCTCTTCGTGACACACTCATTTAATTTTTAACTCACAAGGCGTTTGCTTATTTATTTTCATTGTTCTTGATAATAATTCTAAGCCATTAGAGGGGAAAATTATATTCAAAAATGCTGTTTCACACTTTATTTGTTTGATGATTTAGAGCGATAGAAAATAGCACATTTGCTGGCTTTTATAGTCTGATAATTATTCACATCCATCAAGCCATTCTGGGGGAATAAACAAAACACCAAGAAAATGACACTATTAATAGCATCTTCCGCGGCGGACAGGAAGACTCTCCGTAGCCGGTGAGTCAGTAAAATGGCGGTGGCCTGTCCCTTGGCCTGCAAGCAGCGCGGGCCACAGAGGACGCCTCTCCTTTTAATTACCCAGCCCTGTCCGGCCCCAAGAGCTGCCCGTCTGCCAGGCTAAGGCCTCCGCCTGCCCAAGCACCTGCCACCTGTCTGGCGTCGCAGGCCCTGGAGTGTATTAGGCCCACCGAGTCTGTTGTGACCCAAGCAGGCAGAAACCTCCTGATGTCTGGGGCCACACAGTATTCCCAAGATGGCTCTGCCACCAGCTTGGGCTCAGGCCTGGCCTCCGCAGGGCTGGCGAGACCTCTCGCCCCCTGGCCTCAGTGTTAGATCAGGAACACGGGGTCGGTCGGATGGTGCACCTCTCTAGCGTCCAGGCTGCACTCGTAGACAGATCAGACCCCCCCGCCGTGTGTCGGGCTGCAGGGCTCAGATGTGATTGCTCACCGCTCTGGACCCGGCCTTGTGGGCAGGTTTGTGGGTTTCAGCTTTGGCTTCTTGGGGTGGCTGTGATCGGAGGGGGTGCATTCCCTCCGAGTACCTCAAAGTGTAAATGAAGGAGCAGGAAATACAGGGAAGGCTGGGGGATGCCCACCGTCCTGGAGCGGCCCATCTGGTCCCTCCCCAGACCTGGGTGTCGCTTCCTTCGGGAACTCGGTGTCTGGGTGCGGGTCTGGCAGCTCACCGTCATGCCTGAAGCGTGTTCCTTCTAGTTGGCTGGTCGTTTGAACCTTGAAACGGCTGGACTGTAGCAGTCTTTCAATCACTGCACCTCATGCGTCTTGTATTCTCACCTGGGGGCCCGGGGCCTGGGGGGTCTCCCGTTGCCTCCCGTGTACCTTATTCCTAATCTAAAACTGTTTTATTTTCTACCCGGGGCCCCTGATGTCTGCAGACAACTGCCTTTCCAAAAAGGGCGTCTGGCAAATGATGCCTGAATCTGGCCCTCTCGGCCTTCTGGGCAATTCCACGGCATTAAGCCGGGAGTTATGGAGCCTATCTGGTCCTGCTGCAGCCTCTGCAGGGTCACCTGGAGTGGTTGCCAGGGATACCGTTCCAACAGTGCCTACTTTTCCAGGACTTTCTGGTTTAGTGTTGCCCAGAAGTACTTAGTGTAGAACGTTCAAAAGCAGAGAGGACATGCAGAAGGGGAAGGGCTGGTGAAATACAGAGATAAAGACCCCAAGCGGAACACTGTGTAGAAAGTTCCAGACTCCTGCCCAGCCTACTTCAGGACTGGGACGCACTGTGTGTCCCTCAGACTGCCGAAGCAAGGAGTCTGAGCGACCCCTCACAGGTGGCCGTTCCTTCTGCAGCCTTCCCCAGGCCCCCCCACGCCCCGCCCCTGCACTCCCCCATTTCTGGTTCTGCTCTCTGAAGCCTCCAGTCTGCTAGCCCTCTCACAGCTCACCAGGTTCCGGAGATTGTTCTGCCCACTTCCTTTATCCAGCTTCTCCAGATTGTTCCACCATGACTTGGGTGCTGGGGCCTCAGACCCAAGCCCAAGCCTGGGGGAGGAGCACGTTGCCAGGTTGCCCTCTCGGGGTCGGACGTGGCTGGCCCTGGGGGAGGTGTTGCACTGTTGGACCAAGGGGATGACATCAGGGCCGATGGGCAGCAGCTTGCGAGGGGAAGCCAGCCTTGCCGGAGGGGTTTCCTGACACTGGCCGAGAGAGGGATGGGGAGAGCCAGGGGAAGTTCTGAGAGGGCTCTGGGGTTGAGCGGGAGTGGGGAGAGTGGCCAGGGGTAGGCTTCCTGCTGGCCACCTGGAATGGACTGGACCAGAGCACCTGGGGAGACTATCTGTCCAAGGAAACCATGCAAGAACCCTTTGTCACTAGCCGACTGGGGCTGCACGTCCAGAGGGGTTTGCAGGCCGGCCAAGTGGATTGATTTTGGCCGTGATGTTTGACCCTGTGTTGGGGATGGAGGTCCTGGGGAGCGAGACAAATTGCCCCCATGTCGGTGACCAATAAAACCGGCTCTGTTTTATGGCCCCGAGAGCTCGCTAACTAATGGCCGGACAGCTGCTCCTGCCTCGGGGGTTGGTGAGCAGACATGCCCCACCCAGATGGCTGCGTGTCTCTCTTTTCTCCCCGAGCCAGGCCTGAGAGTCAGGGATGCCCCCTCCAGGTGGCGTGACGCGGGATGGGGCTGTGACCAGGGTGGCGAGGCTCTGCTGTGGGGGCCCCTTGGGGCCTGGGGGGACTTCTCTCCAGGGGCAAATGTCCGTCCCTGTTGGGAGGCTAGCTACTTCTGTAGCCAACTCACCTGGGCCCCCATTGCGGGGGGCCTCCCAGGGTACCCAGAGGGCCGTGGCATGGAGAAAGGGCTCCATGGGAACCTACAGCCCACAGGGCTCGCAGCCGTCGGAAGGAGCTGTACAGACGGAGCCTTCACTGACCCCCCCGCTTTGGGCAGGCGGCCCAAGCTCGCTCAGAGCTGTGTGTCGGAAGGACCCACGCCCCAGTTCTGCTTGCCTTCCGCTGAGATCTGAGGCTTGCCTCTTGCCAAGGCCCCGGGGTGGGGGGTGGGCTGGGGGGCACATCGCTGGCGTAGGGGCTTCTCGGCACCCTGAGGCTGTCGCTGGGTTGTTCCAGGTGGTGGGAGGACAGCTTTCCCTTGGCCGTTGGAGCCAGAAGTCCCTGTGGCTGTCGGCTTCCCGTCCATCCGTGCTTTATAATCCTTCCAGGGGCCGCTCTTCTGAGCGCTTGGCCCAGCATCCTGCAGTCTGTACTTTCCGATAACAGAGGAGCCACGTTTCAACGTATTAAACTTTTAACATCCACCAGATTCAATTAATCTTATCTTTACAACTCCCAATTACAGGCGGTAATTAAGTGAAAGCAGCATTGTAGACTGGGGATATTGCATTAATCATCACAGCCTTGGAGCCATAAATTAGTTCCTCCTGTCCTCCGGCATCTTCCCAGAAGGACTGGAATGTTTCATTTCCTTGTTTGTGGGGGACGTTAATCCCACAAAGGTGCTTTGGATTGGGATTAACTTTTATCATCCTTAACGTAAGTGATAAAAGGCTGTTTAAAGAAGAGTCACCTCATCTTTGTCCAGACAGTGGAAAATTCTCCGGCGACAACTGAATCGAAGGTGCCGGGCCATCTCCTCCAGGGCCCTGCGGTGTGCCCAGAAATTAATTATTTTTATCCTGGTAGATTAGAGACTGCCTTATCTTTTGGCCCTGCCCCCTTTTATTTTATTAAAAGTAATAACCCTCTCGATTGGTATGGACTGAGCCAGCTGCAGAGTCTGGGCCGGCTTCCATGTCCTGGGCTATTTCTATCCTGCCTCCCGTACTGTGAGGGAGGGTGGAGGGCTTGCTGCAGCATGCGCCCCCATGTCTGACTCGTTCTAGAATGTGAGGTGTGCTGATGCAGGGTCTTTCCCCTGGGCACTGTGGACGTGGGGTGGGTCATTGCGCGGTGTCCCTGGGTGCTGTGGGGGCTGAGCAGCATCCCCGGCTCCACCCCCTCCACACTAGGAGCACCTTGTCCTGCGGTCGTGACAACCACAGATGTCCCCAGACACGGCCCCATGTCCCCTGGCGGCAGGGTCACCCCCGGGCGGGAAGCGCAGCCCTGGAGTTTCTCCCGGACGGGACTCGGGTGTGCGGTAGTAGCTGTGTAGACAGTCTTTACTATGCCCCGTCCTTCTTGGGACAGACAGATGGCCCATGCTTAGAGCTTGGTGGCATTGTGGACCCACACGCCAGTTCTGCCCGCCTGTGCCTAAACACGGAGGTTTTCATCCTGCGCAGTCCGGGGTGGTGTGTCCGCTGGGGTGGGGTCCTTCGGCACCCCCTGCCCAGGCTGTCCCCGTCGGGAGAGAGTCCCCGCCGTCCCAGCACGCCGGCTTCCGCACACAGTGTCAACGGGATGTCGCTCTGGCTTCATCTGTTTGCAAACTTTCACTTTCCATTTTCTTATTTATGATGGAGCCTCAGGAATATTTCAGATGTAAAATGTATAAAAATAAAACTTAGGCAGTGGTGACAAATGAAGTGTTTCTCATTCCTGAGGCTTCTTCCCGGGTGGCTCCTGGGGCTGGGGGAGTGGGAGGCAAGGGGACTGCCAAGGGGGGGGGGAGGGCTCCCCGGTCTCCTCTCCGCCCCCCCTGCAGCGCCTCCCCTGCAGCTCCAATCCAGTGCTCGCTGTTTTAGGTTTTGCTTTTTAAGCCTCATGGAGGTTTAGTGCCACTCAGTGGGGAGCGTGTCCAGCTTGGCATCCGGGAAGGCCATCACAGCCTGTGCGGGCCCCGGACCGCGGCCTTCTGGGTGGGTCCCTGCCCTGACAGCCTCCCCGCTGTCCTTCACCCTTCTCACAACACCCGCGGCGGCTGTGGTTCAGTTCTGCTCTGAGGCCGTGGCCGCAGCCCTGGGGCCCCTCAGATGCGGGGTGGCCACACGACGTCGCGTCTGACATGCCTCCCTTCTCTCGTAGGTACGCCATCCCGCCCGAGCACGGCAAGCGCCTGGAGCGGCTGGCCATCGGTAGGTGTCCACGCCCCCGGGCTGGGGGCTGGGGGCTGGGCCGCAGGCGGGCAGGGGTGGGGGCGGCAGCCCCGTGGTCCCGGGTCTCCCACTTTGTGTGAGTTTTCATCTCTGGGTGTGGTGGCATGCCGGGAAGATGTCACTGTCTGATTTTTCCCATTTCCTGCTCGTGATCTGATCGCGGTGCCCCCCACCCCCGCCATGGGGTTTGTCACATCGGGAACGATGCACAGGATGCCATCGCTTTCAACTCTTTTTCCCGGGTTGTTAGCACGGAGCTGCCAGACGTGACTGCAGGCTCCCGCGGGCCAGGGAGGGCAGCCGCGTTCTTTTGTCTTCCTCCTGGCGCCTGGCGCTGCATCAGGCCCTCCTCTAGGTCTTACAGTGTGCGTTTAGTCTGGAAAACGAGCAGTCCAGTGCTTGTACCCCGCAGCTGCGGGGTGACCGCAGGCTCTCTGCTTGTGTGTGCGTGGGCTGGGCTCCCTCCGCAGACATCCCCTCCGGCAGCCCCTCTGGCAGCCCCTCGGGGATCTCTTGGACTGAGGGGATTTGTCAGGGAGGGTCCCAGGCTGTGTCCGGAGAGGGGGCACTGACCACTTGGGGTAAAGGCAGACCCTCAGGATGTAGGATCCTTGGAGACAAGCCAGACCCCCCAATTGGGTGATGTTAAGGCCCCCGACCACCCCGACAGAGGGGCTGGTGGGGTTCCCGCGCTGCTCCCCATCACGGTGCCCTGCTGTCTGTTCTGACGCCAGGTGGCCGTAAGCACCTGGGATGATGTGAAGAGACCCCGCTGGCCCAAAGAGTCTGGCCCTCACTGGCAGGCAGCCCCCGGGCTGGCGGGGCAGTTGGGGAGCCGGCCCTGTTGTTCAGAAGCCGCTGGGACAGCGCAGGGGCCCATCCGATCACCCTGACCCTCTGGGTAGCCGTGACGGGCAGCCTGACCCCTCTCCCCTGGCAACCACGAAATCTTCCAGAAGCCATCACTTAGCGTTGGCGCAGCCTCCCTAATGTCCTGCTGCTGTCCTTTGTCCCTTCCTCATGCCTCCCCCAAAGAATGCCCACCGTGCTCTTCCCCCACCCCTGTTGACTTTGGAAATGGAAATGGTGGAGCTTTCTGGAAAACGGGCCTCCCGTCCTAGGTGCCCCGGAGTTGCCCATCTGTTCGGCAAAGGGCTGCTAAACACAGCTTCTCCGGGGACAAAGACAGGGGAGGCTTGTCAGAGAGCGGGGCCAGACCCCCAGGCCCGGGCTTGCCCAGCCCCGACGCAGGCCCTGTTGTCGTGTTCACCTTTCTGTTGGAAACCCGGCCTCTGTCTTCACGGGCAGGGCTGAACCCCACTGTCAGGAGCATGCTTATCACCGTGGAAATGCCAGTCATGGTTCTAGCAAAGAGCGATTTCTCTTATTTATTAAGGTCTAAAATAAAAACCAAATTAAAATGTTTTCCCACCGTATTTATTTTAAAAAGCAAATTTAGACCACAGATACTAATTTCAAAGTATAAGTTAAAAAACGTCTTTCCCTGTTGTTTTCTTTTCCTGTCGCCACTGTCACAAATCACCATGGAGTCAGTGGTTCCAAACAGCATGATTCTCTCTGTTTCGCTGTGAACCTGAAACTGCCCTAAAAGAGCCCACATTAGCCCCCCCGGCTCATTCCCTCGTGTTTGGAGGTCAGGAGTCCAACATGGGCCTCGCTGGGCTAAACCCAGGCGTGGGCTGGCCTGGCTCCCCCCCACGGCTCAGGGCAGGCTTTCCCACCTGTTCCGGCCTCCAGAGGCAATGGCTCCAGCCTGTGGCCGGGTCTGTGGTCACATGGCCTCACTCTGCCTTGCTCCCATGGAGACCCTGTGGTGACACTGGGGCCCCCATCTCAGGGTCCTGCACTTAATCCCATCTGTGGAGCCCCTGCCACTCGGAAGAGAACATAGTCCCAGGTTCTGGGGAGCAGGACGTGGACACCTTGGGGGGGGCCACTGTTGAGCTTCTCACCCCTACACAGCCATGGGTGAAAGCGCCACTGAATGGCCCACCCGGCTGCTCTCTGGTGACCACAGGGCTGGCATCACCCGCCCTTGCCTATGTCTCTGCTTAGTGTCCCCTGGGATTTTGCAGTTAGCCACGCCCAGCGTGTTCTTCCTCTCTGTGCCTTTTCTATCAGAAAAGAGAAGTCTTGGATGATCTGAGTGCCACCTAGAAAAGCTAGAACCGGGATCCTTTGGGCCCATGGCCGCTCTCCCTGGAGCTGGGCCTGCTCCCCACGTCCTTCCTGCCCCTGAGGCCCTGCTGTCCCTGGATCTGGCCTGGTTTGCTTTCTGGGCACATGCGGGAGGCTCGGGGGTGGGGGGGCAGGGTGCTGGGAGGGGAGGAGCCAGGAGCCAGAGGCCTTTGGGGGCCACCCCATCATTGCTTCGTGATCAGTGTGGACTCATTAAGTCACTGCTCGGCACAGGGGCCAGGGCTGTCTGCCCTGGGGGAGGGTGGGAAGGCGTGGCGTTGGTGGGAGGGCTGGCCTCATGCTTCCCCTGCGCCCCTCCTCGGAGGGAGGATGGGGAGGGGTTCTAGGGCAAGTGAGTCACTGCCCTCCTCCGTGTCCCTTCCAAACTTTTTGGGGGACATGCGTCACAGACTCCATTATTGAGATGGATGGAATGAGTTTGCAATGAATATGGAAAATGAATAGCCAAGCTCCAAATGGGCTCGCCGGGAGAGTCGTGGAGCCCACGGAGAGAGCATTAATGTGTTGGCGCGTTATTGGTGCTAATCACTTAAAATGTGCGCCTTTATTAGAGCTTTAATGAGAGCCACTTAAACTGTGCATTAAAAAGAGGGACTGCAGAGAGGCCGCGGGCCGGGCGGCAGGGGCTATAACTCTAATTGAAACGCTTTTAGCACTGAGGAAAGTTGCTGGATTCAGTAATCCCTCGCACTTTCTAGAACCTCGCAGTCACAGTCGTGTCCTTGCCGGCGGGCGTCCCAGCCCCCACCCCCGACACTGTCGCTTAGAAGGCCCCCCTCCCCGCCCCCGCCGCCAGCAGGTGTGTGGGTGAGGCCCCGTGTCCGTATACAGCACATGCACACACACGCAAGCGTGCCCTCTAACTGGCCACCCGTCGGGGGTGTGCACTGGCCTGGAGTCTGGGGGCCCATGGTCTGGGTCGGCTCCCAGGAGGGTCCCCAGGCCGGTTGTGCCTCGGGGTCAGTCCTGGAGGGAGCTGGACCCTGGGAGAACAGTCCGCTGCTGTGGCACATCCCAGACCTTGCCGAGTTTGTGAGGCAGCCCGTGTTGGCCGCCTCTCAGTGATGGTTCAAGTGAGGAGCCCAGCACCTTGGCGTGGAATCCCAGGGCTTTTTTTTAACCTCAAGACCTACACGTCATTGGTGGGAGCTTCAGCCAACGAGTGAGTTAGTGAAACACATTTTCTGAGCAAGTAGAGCTGATGGTCTGCCTTCCGTGCACTTAACAAACATCGTCTTAAATGAGTTATGTGGTATATGCTGTGAGACAGGAAACATAGCCCAACGTGAACCACCTTGTGTGTAGCAGACGGTCAGGCCTGGCCGGGCTGCTCTGCCCCTTTCCTGCCACACTGCGGGCCTCGGACGGTCAGTCAGAAGGCGGAGCCTCGGCCTCTGCCTCCGCCTGCCGTGGGGACCGCGTGTGGGAAGAGCCCAGGGGAGCCCGTGCCCGCACAGGGGGCTCCTCTCCCTCTTTGCTGCAGACTTGGTTGTTGGGGGGGGACAGGGCACGACTCACGGCTCCCTGGGTTGAGAGCAGCTGTTCCCGTGTCCCGTCTCCCCGGCTGCACCATTGCCTTGGATGAGCGACTGGGCGCGTGCCACGTGGTGGGTTTTATGTGGGGGGTGCTCAGAGGGGAGTTCTGTGCAGCTGTGCTCTGGCCCGCACCCCAGCTGTGACTTTGGGGGTGCACTTTGTTGCACAGATGGCCCTGGCGCATCCTTGGCTCTGGGCTCACTAACCGGCAGGGTCCTGTGCATTTTGTTCCCATGGAGCCGCAGGCCTGATGGGAGGCAAACGCTGCCCAAAAGAGGCCTGCCCAGCTCTGGCCCGCCAGCCTGATGCCCGTCTTTTCTGCTCCAGGGTTCTTCCCCGGGAGCTCCCAGGGCTGTGATGCCTTCCTGCGGCACAAGATGACCCTCATCTCGCCCATCATCCTCAAGAAGTATGGGATCCCGTTCAGCCGGGTACGTAGGGGCTGCTGGGGCCCCGGCCTAGGGGACCACCAGTGTCCCAGGAAACTGGCTTCTTAAGGCTGCAGAAGGTCCTAGAACACTGGCAAGCCAGTGGGGAGGGCAGGTTGGCTGGGCAGTCAGCCTCCAGCTCCGCTGTGGTGGGGAGTGAGGATGGAAGAGGGGAGAGTCGGGTGGGGTCTTGCCTTATGTAACTCCCACTGCCTCCCACGCTCAGTCCCCTGCCCTGTGTGCTGGGGACTGTGGCTGCCCCCACCTCCCCCGCCCCCGCCTTGCTGGGTCCTACAGGGCCGGGGTTGCAGTGGAGGGGCAGCTCCCGCCGACTTCCCAGGAAGCCACAGGACAACTGGGCAGGCCCCTCCGCCCCCCACTTCGTCCTGATCTCTGGCTGCACCCCATGGCCCACTGCAGACGTCCTTTGCGAGAATGAATACCTGTTTAGAAATGAAATATCTGGCTCTCCCACAGCGTGGAGACTGTGAACTCATTCAATTTGCTGCTCCAGGGAGTGCTCCGCTTGTCCCCGGGAAAGGCTGTGATGAATGAGGCCTGAAGCTGGGCAGTCAGGGTGAGGGGGTGGGGGGGGGGGTAGAAGGCCAGCACCTGGATCTGGGCCTTCATCAGGGGCTCTGCCCTGGGGTGGGGCTCAGCAGGTATCCACCGCAGGCAATCCTTTCCCTGCAGACAAGCCTCCTGGATGGGAAGGTCTAGGCCTGTGTTCCCCAGGGTGGTCTGGACCAGAGGGATGTGCCCAGAACCTTCGGAGAGGCCCGAGCAGACTCTGGGCTGGGTAGTGGGGGCAGGCCGGGGAGAGGAGGCCCCTCCTGGGATTCCGGTTCCTGAAGGTCTCCGTACAAGAGCATTTGTCAGGTACGGGAGCAAGTTCTGCAATCAGATCCTCATGCCGCACTCTTGCCAGGAGTGTCAGCGAGTTGGAAATTGCTTCTGACATTTCAGTCACATCGCCCACAGCATTAGTGCTCAGATCGGAGATTCACTCTCGCCGTCGGGCTCGTCCATCAGGTAGCTGCACGTTCTGCCCTGAGAAACGCAGGTTTCCACGCCTCCCTCTTCTCTCCTCGTCTTGTGATTTGAACACCGCCGGTTACCAGGAACCTCACAGACAGACACGGCATTGCTCCCAGGAGTGAGAAGGACTTGCTTTCCTGTGGGTTGTGGAGAGCATTCTCCCAGGCGGTGCTTCCTAGAGAGAGAGAGGCCGGTCAGAGGCGTCCCCTCCCCTGTGTCGCTCTCCGCGTGGCACTGTGCTTGGTGCACGAAATGCCTGAAAGCACCCGAAGGCGGTGGCCTCCTGGCCCCGGGGCAGCTGGCTCTCAGAGGCCGTGCCCCCCTGCCGCCAGCCCGGCCCCCGGCTGCCCACAGTCCTGCGGGGCGAAGGCCGAGGCTGCGCCAGCAGCGAGCAGGGAGCAGCGTCAGGCTCCAGATGAATGCCCCATCCGGGTCCGTGTGGGTCCCCTCATCTGAATTCCTGGCAGCCCGGTGGGGAGTGACTCCTGCGCTCCGCTTATAAATCTTTGTAATGGTATTTACTTCTAGAAGAAAAAGCAGATCAATAGCAGAGCTTTTTAATAATTAAAAGTGTGTATTTCTGTAATCTGCCGTGGACTTCCTCATTTATCCTGCGAGCGCTGGGGGAAGCAGCTGAATTCAGGCTTCCTCCATGACTGGCATGTGGGCTGGCGTTCCCTGCTCTGCTTATGACTTTGCCGCACAGCCTATCCATCATCCCAAGTGCCTTCTAATTTACTGTCGGGATAATGTGGATGGCGGTGACATGGAGGATGGACACCGTGGGCTCGAGACGAAGCCACCAGGATGTCGGTTTTGTGACAGGAGCATCATCTCCTTGCCGGCCTTACTGAGCACATCGGTTCTAGGCCTTAGTTTGTGGAGGGGTTGTGCGGGAAGGCGAGGCACTGTGGTCTGCCCGAGTGGGGGCCGGAGGCACCTCCCCTCACACCCCGGCTCTCAGAGCTGGCCCCGCGGGGACCCCGCAGCGCGCCCAGGAGTCTCCCTGCTCATGCCGGGCCTCATGCCTGCCAGTACCCTGGTGGAGGGAGGGAGGGAAGGAGGGGAGCAGGCAAGCCGGCTTGGTGGGAGAGCTGGATGATGCTGTCCAAGGTCAGCTCAAAAAGGATAAGAAAATCAGTAATTATATTTTCAAAGAAAAAAAATCCCTACATTTTAATTTTAATTGTATTTGCCACCCATTTCACACAGCCCGGTGCACGGAGCCAGCCCAGAGAATCCTTGCTGTGGCCGGGCGGGGGCGGGGGGCGGGGGGTGCGGCGGGGAAGGGTTGCTGGCGCCTCTGGGACACTGAGTGTTCTCTCTCCACCCCAGTCTCCTGCCGTGCGTGGGCTTCATCCCCCACACGCCTGTCACTTGGACAGGAATTTTAAAATATAACTTAATGCACACTGACTTCCTTTGATTGGTGCAATTCATTACTTGGAAAGAAAAATATCTTCATGTTCTTAAGGACTGGCTTTTCTCCAGGCTGTGTCAGTTTTGATTGATTTTTGACTCCGTGGTTGGCTTTTGGAAGTCTCCCGCCCCCCCCCCAGCCCCCATGCCCCTACCCCCTCAGGGTCTGACTTCTTCTTGGTGACTTAAATGAATCCAGCAATTCCTACTCATCTCTCTGGAGGAATAAATAAAGATTGGCAAGCCTGAGAATTCCTACAAAGCTACAGTAGAAAGATGAACAACCTGATAAATGGGGGCAAAGGAGACACTTTGCAAAAGGGGGTATAGGCACCTGTAGGCCTCAGAGAAAGGGGATCGAAACCATGAGATACTGGGGCCCACCTGGCAGAACACCCCCAAACGCCGGCGAGGAGCAAAGCGATGGGGACTCCCCACCACCACCAGCGTGGATGCTGAATGGGGGGGCTGTCGCAGAAAACTGCTGGGCAGGTTCTCGGGAACCCCTGTGTGCCGCCGCCAGGAGACCCTGCAGGAATGCAGGCATGTGTCTGCAAGTAGACTGGCCCCCACTGCGTTGTCGAACGCTCACCAGAGCCCCGCTCCAGAAACAGCCCACGGTCTGTCGGCAGGGGACGGGGAAGGACCCAGCAATACGTCTACACGATGCGGTTCCCTTTAGGAGCAAGAAGGGACGGAGTACCTGAAGTCACACCGAGGGACAGAGGCAGACACAAGAGCACAGTCCGTGCGAAGCCATTTCATGAAACCCGAGAAAGAAACGTGCTCCTCAGTGACAGAGGCACATCTCACGGTGGGGGGGTTGCTGGGTGGGGTGCTGCCCGCGGTGGTCGGTTCCTGTTCGGGGCGCTGGTTACTCCCAACTGCAGATAACCTGTAATCTGTGGCTTCTACCGAATCTTCAGTCAAGGACTTCAGAGTTACTCTCTCGCCACCAGCCTCGGTTTCCACATCCGTGAACTGGGCCTCCAGCCCCACCTCTCGTGTTCTGGGACAGTGACCACTGTTAACTTGTTGTCCTTTTGGATCCCACATCTTCTAGAGTGCTTGGGTGAAGGGCTCAGTGCCACCCTGGGGGGAGGGAGAGAGGGGGTCCAGGGGGGAGGCTACCGCCCCCACCTTTGCCTCCAGGCCTTGGGGTGGAGGTTCCAGAAGCTTCCGTCTGGGCTCCTCGTGGGCCCTCTTCCCCGTCACTCACACCCAGCTCCTTGGTTTGGGGTCTCTGTTTTGGAGGCCGGATCAGACCATTTGAATAGGTCTGGAACCATCATCAGCTCATTTGACCGAGTTCTGACCTTGACATGGTGTCCTTGTGGCACGCTGTTTCTCCGGCCTCCTTGACTTGACTGGGAAGGAGCCCCTCTCAGGATACAAGGGACAGACATGTGCTACGACAGCCGGAGGACATCGGTCATTTTCCACGAATGTTTTGTATGTGCAGCTAGACCCGTTTTCCTCCCAAGGGCAAGACCCTGTATTTAGAGCACGCCCAGCCCTGTGCTGGCGGGGGGGGGGGGGGGTCTCTGTGGCTGATGCCAGTGGGGTCCATGCTTCCTCAGCAGCCCCTGCGCCGTCTCCGAACATCCCACAGTGGACAGCAGGCGGGACACGGCCACCTGCCTCCAGACCAGGAGAGCCCCTCCCTCCCGAGAGTGCCTAGAGGCGTAGCACTCAACAGGCCCATGTGTCGGTCACCTTGGGGCCCCGCCCGGCGCTGGTGGCAGCTCTTGTCCATGCCACGGCCACACCTACTGCCCCGTGGGAAATCGGCTGGAGCCCTTGGACTTAGGCGGAGCCACCTTCCACTTGGCAGAAGTCCATTGGCTCCTGAAGTCGGGGCTCCCTGGCACTTGCTGGGAAATCCTTGAGTCCACATGCCCCTGCTGTGCTGGCTGGTGGCTCCTGGTGGCGTCGGCCAGCAGCCTCTGCCTGCCCCGGGCCAGCCCTGCTTCCTGTAGGGGAGCCGCGTGGTAACCGCCATTCCTGACTCCAGGTGTTGCCCCTCGCCTGTTCACTCCTGCTCACCTGTCGGCCTTTTCCTCCTCAGATCACACAGGAGGCCGGGGAGTTCATGATCACGTTTCCCTATGGCTACCATGCTGGATTCAATCACGGGTTCAACTGTGCAGAATCTACCAATTTCGCCACTCTGCGGTGGATTGATTATGGCAAGGTGGCCACTCAGGTAAGTGCCCACAGAGCCTGTGAAGGCGTCTAAACGGGGGGTCAGCCCCTCTCAGCCCATTCCCTCGGACCAGGGCCTCTGTGGCCTCTGCTTAGGCTTGACGGGGGCCTGGTCTCTCCGCCAGGGTCTGATTTCTGGGATCCTCAGTGAACTCATCCCCAGAACGTTCCTCACCTGGAACGAGCAGGGAGGAGGCATGGGGCCTGCGACCTGCAGCTGGGGGCTTTCCTTCCCCAGCAGACCCTGCTCTCTGGGCCCTGGTGTCGGGGCCATCCACGGAGATCACTGAAGGGCAAGAGGACTCCTCCGATTCTTTTCCTGGAAATTTGCTGTTCTGGGTCTCAGAGGGCCTTGCTGCGAGGAGGGGCTGTTGGTGGGAACAGGCCTGTACCAAGGATCTTCCTCCGAGGACTGCCACCACGGCCCTGGGCCCCTATTCGGTCTCTGCAGAAGATGGCGCGCTCTTCCCGTCAGGCTGGGCTCAGGCTTTGGCCCAGGGTTTCAGCCCATCGGCCTCTCTCCACTGCAGATGGCCCAGTTACTCATGGGTGTCTCTCTAGCACTGGGGCACGAGGAACAGGAGAACCCCCCTCCAGCAGGGCCAGTGCAGTGTGAAAACAGGGTGCTTCCCGTCAGCCTCCCAAGTTGGAGCCTGGGGGTTCCTCCGAGGAACCGCTTGGCCAGTTCCAAGTCAGCTCCCTGGACCGGGGCAGTTGGAAGGTTTCTCACAAGACCCAGCAGTTGGTGACCCCGTGGGGATCAGCACGGAGGCCACTGGCCATGTGCGGGTGTCGTGGCCTTGAGCTGTGGGGGTAACACACGCCATGTCTGAGGCTCGGTGCATGACTAGCGACACGAAATGTCGCGCAGATAATTGGTTCATGCTGGTTATGTAGGCGATGTTTTTGGATAGGTTGGGTTAAACCAAATTTATCATTAAAGTGAATGTTGCCTGTTTCTTTTCACGTTTTGAGTGTGGAGACTGGACCGAAGATTACACAGGTGGCTTGCGTCCTGCCTGTGGCGGGCAGCGCGGGGCTAGACGGATGGGCTCACCTTTATGTTTCCACCTACTCGCTTCTCTAGCTTCGCCGTTTTAGTGCAGTTCAGAGAAGGAACTGAGCTTTGCAGGAAAGAGACTGGAGAGGCACTCGGGGTTTAGGAGCGTCGGGATTGTTATCCTGGGGGATGCTGTCTTTGGCAGAGACGCTGGGCTTCGCTGAAAGAGAAGGGGTGGGAGCAGCAGGATTTTTCCTTTTCTTTCTTTCTTTTTTTTTTTTTTTAAGATTTTATTTATTTATTTCACAGAGAGAAATAGCGAGAGCAGGAACACAAACAGAGGGAGAGGGAGAGGGAGAAGCAGGCTTCCCGCTGAGCAGGGAGCCCGATGCGGGGCGCGATCCCAGGACCCCAGGATCATGACCTGAGCCGAAGCCAGACGCTTAACGACTGAGCCACCCAGGCGCCCCAGGACTTTTTCTTTTGAGCTAAAGGAACGATGGAATGTCCTGGAGCGTGTGGTTTTGCTTACGTGACTGTGGGGCACCGTGGACGGTGAGACAGTGCACGGAGGATTCCATGGGGCCTGTGTGCGCCGAGAGCCCCGGCCGCGGTGGGAGCTGCGATTGAGTCGTAAGCTCTGGACAAGATTGCAGGCTTGTCCTGGAGGTGCCATCAGCGCCGGAACCGCAGTGGGGCTGGCAGGGACTGCCCAGATATTAAAAGCAATTTTGGGTTCAGCCGTGTGTTCACAAACAAGTGACATTTGGGAAGTGCCGCCTTAGATTGGGCCTCCACGCTTACATTGCCAGGCGGCGTAGCGTGAAATTACTGAGCGAGTGGTGTGCAGCGCTCTTGCGCAAGCTGGGGTTCAGGCGGGTGGCCCGGCCCCGTGCCGGGCTCCCACGTAGAGCCACCCCAGCTGCCCCGACCCCGGGGCAGGAAGGCAAGGGTTTCAGCCGGGAGTGGCCATTGGCAATGGGGCGCCCGGCTGTGCAGTGCTGGATGGCAGCCCGCAGGCTTTTTGGCGGTGGAATGGGCCGGCGGTTTCTGCCTCTTCCAAGCTCTGCTGCCCAGTAACTAGTCGAGGCCGGAGACTCCGCGAAGGCACCTGGCCCCTCGCAGACGGCCACAGCTGAGGTGTGTCAGAGGCAGGACCCGGCAGGGGCAGGGAGATGGTTGAGGTCCGGTGGTTCTCAGGGACCTGCTGGCTCCTTGGCCGCGTTTTAGGGAATGGAGAGTGGGGTTGGGGGAGGATCCCAGGATGCTTTTCCTAAGCAAGGGCTTCTCTCTGCCGGCCCGAGCTGCCCACCCCCATCTGGGCTTGGGCCAGTTCCTTCTGATACCTTCCTCGGAACCCAGGGAGAGCATCTCCACTTTCCAGATTTTATTATTTTTTATTTTTATTACAGATTATTTTTTCTTTATTTGAGAGAGAGAGAGCATGAGCATGGGGGGAGGGTCAGAGGGAGAAGCAGGCTCTCCGCTGAGCAGGGAGCCTGATGCGGGACTTGATCCCAGGACCCTGGGATCATGACTTGAGCTGAAGGCAGACGCTTAACGACTGAGCCACTCAGGAGCCCCAACCACTTTCCAGATTTTAGAGAGTTTCCACTTGGTTCTTTACCTTCTTCGGGCTCCTAGGAAGTTCCCCCACCCCCCCTTGTCCCTTTTCTGTCATGCTCCCTCTGTGCTGGCACATTAGATGCCACATTCTTGCACTTGGCCGGCCTCTGTGAATTTCAGGTATTTGTGTTCTTTCTCCTTCTAGAGCAGGGGTCAGCAAACGGGGGCCCACAGGCCAAATTTGGCAGGCTATCTTTGTGTGGTCCGCAACCTGAGAATGATTTTTACATTTTTAAAGAGTTGTGCAAAAAATCATAAGAAGAATATGCAACACGTCACTTAAGACGAAACTCAGATTTCATGTTGACAAAGTTTTGTTGGCACACAGCCATACCCATTCGTTGACAAGCGGTCTCTGGCTGCTTTTGCCTGCAACAGCGGAGTTGGGTAGTTGCTCCGGAGACCACCTGGCCTGCAAAACTGGAAAGTAGTTGCCTTTTTGCCATGGCCGAGGAAGCGTGCTGGAGGGTTGATGGCCTGGCAGACTCTAGCCTTTCCTGTCAGCCCTGGCTTGGGCCGGTCAGGGCTGACCAGTTGCCTCTTGCACCCTTTCCCAACCTTTTCCCAGGGTCTCTGGCATCAGAGGGGCTGCTCTTTCAAGCCCGTCCAGCCCCCAGTCCTGACCCACACCCAGCGCTGTGGCTGCCGCCTCCGGAGCCTCTGGATGGGCCTGTGAGGGTGCTGGTAGCCGTGGTTGACCAGCAGGCCAGGCCAGATGCCAGCGTGCCGCTGCCATTCACCTGCAGACGTCCCACAGTGGAACGGGAGGCCCAGGCCTTGGGCGCTGGTCTGCCCCCACGGGCCGGAGGAAGCCGCCGGGCTTGCAGCCTCTTACCAGAGCCCTCAGAGGGAGCTCCTTCGGGCCTTGCACCCAGGGTCCACTCTCTGGCCTGGCCTTCCTTTGACAGCATTCACACCGGAGCACTCCCGCCCCCCCCGCAGTCAGCAGGATGCTGAGCTGCCCTGCGGTCACTGTCGAGTTGACATGGTGTTTGGGTGTTTGCTCTCTTCCGTGGTTCTCCTTTCTGAGCCACTTCGTTGGCATTAACCTTCGTGACCCATCGGTGTGCAAGAGGAGAACCACATGGCTGCCTGTACCCTCCCAGGCCTGTTTCTTTGTCCCAGACTCCTGCCACAGTTTTTGGATCCCACAGCCCCATCCCCGAGGCACAGCAGCAGATGAAAACCCTGGCTTCCTGGGCTTCCCGGGCTTCCCGTGTCCTGGGTGCAGCTCTGGGCCTGCATCTGGAGCAGAGGTGGATGGAGGGAAATTGCCCCCAGGGTTTCATGTAATTAGGGAGAAGCCACCTGCGGGGCCAGGGTGAGCGGAGACCCCTGAGAGTGCCCAAGGGTCAGGGCTGGGACTCCCAGAGGAGGAGGCAGTGATTACAGGGACATGGGAGTGGGGGGGGGGGGACGACTTCCTGCCAGCTCCACGCCCCCAGCAGGGGGAACGGAGGGGCCTGGCACTTTGAGTGACAAATGTGTAACCCCGCTATACGGGTGTGCGCGGTGGGGGGGTGCCCAAACGTTGGTGGACGTTAGCTCTATGTGGTGGAATTTGGGTCCCTTAAAAACATACACTATCGATATGGGTCTTTTTTACAGCTGTCTTTAAAAACAAAAACAAACAAAAAAACAAAGCTTTTCAGGGGAGGAAGGAGTGATCTTGCCCTTCCTCGGGGCTTCTTCCGTAAATGCCCTGCAGCCCCCAGAGGGGGAACGTTTGGGCTGCTGTTGTCGTGGTAGGGGTGGTTTTGTTGGTTTGTTTTACAAATGGGAATGATAAACCAAACCAGCCAACAGGCCCAAATCAGGTCACTCCCGCCCAGTTTCCGTTCTCCCCCCGCCACGTCGGGACCGAGGGGAGCATAGAAAGTCACATGCAGACTCAGGCGCCTGAGCACGGCTGAGCACTTGCTGTGTGCGTAGGAGGGACCTGGGAGTGAGCTGGGCTTCCAGGGAGAGGGTGAGAGGTGGAGCAGTGAGCAGGGGTCCAGGGACCTGAGGACACTACAGGGCCTGGGTGCAGAGCAAGTGTGGGGCCTGCCCAGCCCCTGGTCATGTGCTACTGCTGTTTTGTTTTGAGCCCTCAGCTGGATCCCTCCTCGGAGGGAGCACTCCTTTCCCCTGTGTCTCTCCCTCCCTCCCTCCCTCGCTCCCTCCCTCCCTCCTGCTTTACTGGTGGCACCACCCTGCTTCCAGGTGACCCTGAACTTTGTGACCTCGCGAGGGCCAGAGAGGTCAAGTGACTTTGCCAAGGTCAGTGCAGCAAGGACCCAGAACGTCCACGCCCTGCCTGTCTCCCTCATCCCACTCGGAGGCAGGTGCCTGTTGAGAGTTCTAGAATATACCCTTCCTGCCCGCAGGTGTCTCCAGGCTGGCGGCCGTCTCCTGGCAGGGGTCCAGTGCTCAACTGGGGCAGAGGAGTCGCCTCCTGAGGCCTATGCTCCATTTCCAAGAACCGAATTCCCTGGGCACATGCTCAGACGGGCAGGCTTTGTAGTGGGATTTCTACTGGGGGGAGATCAGAGGGATGCGCCAGCTTCGCCCGGAGAAAATAAATGTGCACGCACCGCCCTTTTTAGGTCTGAACTCGAATTAGTCCTACAAGGCTGCGCGCCACATTGGATTAGCTCAGCGCAGCCCCGGCTGCTCCCGTGGTGGGTGGCACTGGGTGAAGCCCGACAAGGGGCTCCTGCCTCCATCGAGGTGGTGCTGGCGTCCCAGGCCACTCCACAAGGCTGGTGCGGAAGTTGACTGTGGATTAAACAGAGCGAGAAAGATTTAAAACCCTGTTTGAGCGGCCAGGAGCCTGGGTGCACTTAACTGATTTTCCGCCAGCTGTCTGGGCCGCCGCCTGCCGAGAGCTCAGCTTCCCTGGGAACTGTCAGCTCCCCACGAGAGGCATCCGGCAGGGAGGGGGCTTCTGCTGAGTGTGGAAGAGGGGAGAGGGCCCCTGGTCCCCCAGATGCACTGCATGCAGGTTGTGGGGCCTCTCCTTGAAGCCCCAGCCTGAGGCCCATTGGTCTTTGTTACTGTAAAATGTGAACCAAATTGTTTAGATCGTGTGCCTTCTATTTTGGTAAGCGATTAACCAGGAGCCCAAGTGGAGGTGGCGGGAGGCGGGCTGGGGTTGACGATGGAGGCGTGAGGAGGAATGGGGAGCCACGACCCACCCGGGTTGGAGGTCCGGCCATGCACCTGCCCTTCTGCGCCTCGCTGACCCTGTGATCTATGGCGCTGGGCAGCCAGGTGCATGGGGCTCGCAGCCAATTGCTGTGTGAAGTATGTGTTCCCCTCGCTCCTTCCCCGGAGCTTCCTGTCACCCTGTCCTTTCCTGTGCAGGTGGCGTGTCACAGCC
Organism: Zalophus californianus; assembly: GCF_009762305.2. Classification (NCBI taxonomy): domain Eukaryota; kingdom Metazoa; phylum Chordata; class Mammalia; order Carnivora; family Otariidae; genus Zalophus; species Zalophus californianus. The sequence continues at coordinate 3,720,751 of NC_045595.1, forward strand.
ACGCAGTAGCTCCAGAGGTCCCCCAGGCCTCTCGGCTTTGTTGTGGATTCCACTGCACGTGGTGTCCTCCTCTGTGGCCTTTGTCAGTGTTGTGGGAATGCGCTTGGGAAGCACCTGGCACTGAGCGCCCAGCGTCCGCTTTATTAATGTTACCGTGCTGGTCGCTGCCGTCGGTGCGGAATGGAGGGGGGAGGGCCCGGGCTGCAGATGGGCAGGAAACGTCCAGGCCGTCCTGGTGGGCAGGGTCACACCTGTGGGCCCGAGAGGACAGCGACACATGGAGGAGGCTTCCTTCACAGAGGAAGGGGAGGAGGGCGACGCTGGAGCCCGGGCCTTCTGGAGGCTGCATTGGGCCCGGTCCAAGGCCAGCGACCTCGCCCGCCCGGCCGGCTGTGGGATCTGCCAGGGGGCAGCCCAGAGTCGGGCCGAGGGGAGCCCTGGGAGCCATGCACCTAATTGTTTTGTTTATGAAGCGCTTCTGAGAGCTTCCAGTGGATTTCCTAATGAACTGGTTTGTTCTGTCTCTTGCTGCAGCGCTGATAATTACCTCAGAAACGGGGGGCCGTGGTGTCTGTGAGCCATCATGAGCAGATGTGGGCTCCTCGGCTTGGTTTCTGCCCCTGTCGGCGGGGGCGGGGGGTGGATTGTTTAACGCTTTGTGGGCCCAAGTGCCTGGTAGCCCGAGTGTTCTGGAAGAGGCACGTGTGTTGCCGGCCGTGCCGGACGTCTGCTGGGCGGAGGGTGGTGTGTGGCTTTGGACGTGCCGCTCTGCAGGCGACGGGGTCATCGCAGGCCTGGCCTCACCGTGTGGGGCCTGCTGTCTCCAAGGGTGCCCCAGCCTCACACGCACTGGCGCGCGTGCGGGCCACTCGTTGGTCGGTGGCCGTGGGCTGTGGGCCCGCCGCCCTGGTTGCCGACAGAGGCCCAGAGCCAGTGCCGCTGCATGGGCGCAAACGCGTGGGGGTCCCTGTGCTCAGATGCCATCTGGGTTGATGATTTCATTGAGGTCCGTTTAATAAAACCCTCTTGAGGCCGGCGCTGCATCTTCTCGGTCCCAGTTTGCTCTTTCACGTGAGCAAACTCCAATGTCAGTTCCATCTTTTTTTAAAAAAAAAAAAAGGTGGCCCCTGAGTAAAGCTCGGTGCTATTTAAATGGGGGAAGCTTGGCAAACAAGACCCCATGGGCTCTGAGGCAGCCCGCAGCAGACCACCCACTGTTGGAGCTCCCACCAGGGGGCGTCTGGCGTTCCAGTTGCTGTGGGTCCTTCAGTGACATGTCCACCTTCACTGTGACCAGCATCTGGTTCTGGAGCCTGCGTGCCACACGTGTCCCAGCACAGATCAGAGAGAGGGCGGCCGGCCAGCAGTGCTGGGAGGGAACGGGGCCCAGAGCGAGACTTCTCAGCCTGGGGCCCCTCGGGGGTCTGAGTGAGTGCCCGACAGATGCAGAATGGAGTAGTGTGCAGCGCTGTGAACCTTCACACGGTGTCCCCCAGGGCCTCCCCATGGCCTGACCTCCAGCCGCATAGAGTGGTCTTGTCCTCAGCAGGGCGCTCGGGGGACCCGGGTGTCTGCCGGCTTTGTGCCCTCACCATGGCAGACTGAGTAGTCGTCGCCTCTGCAAAACGGCCGTTCCTGCGCTAGTGTGGTCGGTGACTTTGACATCGGGCGTCGTCAGGGGTGTCCGTCCCTGCAGGTGAGCCCTGACCGCTCTGGTCCTGGGAAGACACAGAGGGGAGCCTGTAAACAAGCTGAAACATTCTGTGGGAGGGGAGGGGGCCGGTAAGGGAGTGCTGAGTGGTTTTTTTTTTTAAACCAGAATCAGCATTTTAAAGAATGTGGACTGGCACCCATGGGGGTGAAGAGAGCCGAACGAAAAGAACAGAAGCATGTGTCATTCTCTGGAAACCTGGAGGTGGTTGCTGTTAGCAGAGTCACCTGAGGGAAGTGAAGTTAGTAGTTCACTCAAACCGTGATGGTATTAATTTTAGAATATAGAGGATCCTTGAATGTAGAAGATTGGAAACAACCTAAATGCACACCCATCATGATGAGCCAGCCAGATGCTGGAATACTATACAGCCATGAAAAAGGGGTGAGGTGGCTCCTCAAGCTCTCGGGTGGAGCATTCCCCCGAAAATGTGTCCTGGGGAAAAGGCAAGGTGTAAACAGTGGCTGTGGGCTGTCCTCTGTCTAAAAAGAAAAGGCCGTCTTTGTTGTGTTGGTATGAAGAGAACATTCGGGAAGGAGACACAGGACTGGGTGAGAAGCAGGTGCTCTGGGTGGGACCCTGCACTGCTTCTGGTCTTCCCAGGGCTGTACCCTTGTGAAGTGTTGGCAGTCCCCGAAAGTCTCTTCTGAGCTCTGTCTGTGTGTGCCTCGGGTTCCCCCTGCATCAGTGAGCAGTTGCTAGCAAGACGGGAGCTCTCATTCTCTGGTGGGGTCCACCCCGCACATGGTAGGTCCCAAGTTCTGCAGATGGTAGGCATTTAGGGCCCACGTGTCAGTCGGGGGAGGTCAAGGTCTATGGAAGATTTTCGTGCGTTTGCTTCCCGTGGAGCCCCCTGAGGCTGATGGTGCATAGCCCCCGGAAGCAGCTTTCGGGGGAGCCTTGTCTGAAGTCCAGCCCACAGAGACCTACAGAGCGGGGCCCAGGCTCGGAGGCAGAGGAGGACACAGACCCCAGCTGGGCCAGGGCTCCCACAGCCGAGGAGCCACAGAGGCCTCAGGGTCACTGAGGACAGGTGTGTGTGGCGGGGTCAGCTGGTGGAGCTCAGCGCATGGGAGGGCTCTCCATTTGCTACACGATATTAAAGGAAAGTCTGGCTTTCAATTTTTTTTTAATCTTACTTTACAAAAATGCACTGTTTTGTATGTTTTCGGTCCTTTTGCGGGGTAGTTATGATGGGCTGGTAAAGGGTAATTCCTCAGAAGCTGAGAACAAAGCACTAGGCCTAGGAATCAGACGCAGAGAAACGCTTCTGTTGCTTTTCTCTCTCCTGCTAGATGAGTAGCACAGGAAGGGGCTGGAGAAATAGGAGGCAGGGGTCTTGTTTTATGATCGGAAATGCGCCAATGCTGACTGACCTGCCCACCCCAGGCTGGGAGCTTTGCCTGCGTGGTCTCATTTAAAACCCCCGACAGCATGAGGCTGGTCCCCTTCCCCTAGAAAGGTCTATTTAAAATGACTTCCTACATCCCATCCTGTCCCTGTCTCTGTAGGCAAGGCATGGCGCCAGCCTTCCAAGGAAGATGCCAGGCGCATTTCTGAGCCTGCAGGTTGATGCTTTCTTTACATTTAGCAAAAGTGCTTGCAGAGGAGACCCCGGATCCAGTGGGGCAAACTGCAGTGCCCTCGGTGGCTGGATGTGTCCTGGGCCGTGATGGGGAGCAGAGGGGCTTGTGGGGCACCCAGTCCCAGAGGAGCCATGAATCCCTGGCTGCCTGCCAGCTGCTGACTCGGGCCCCGCCCACCATCCCGAGCGGCTGGGGAGCGTCCTGTGAGCAGTGGCGAAGTGCTTTGCACAGTGGGGGCCGTGGGAATGCTAATAAATGAGATCCTTGAGGATGTTGTGGGTTTTAATATTGATTCCTATGAAAAGGTTGAAAAAAAAATTTTTTTTTTTTGCTTTAAAGCCCAGAGAGGGAGAGGTGGAGTTGAGGTGGTGGCCCTCAGTTATCATCCTGCAGTGCGGTCCCCTGTGGGAGTCAGGGTCTCGTGTTGGTGGCCTGGGAGTCCCCGCTGCCAAGTGCCCTGAGTGCCGGGAGCCCCGATGCTGGTCCGGCTCTGTGGGCCCTCTGAGCCTGCCCTCTGCCCCCCGTGGCATGGACAGCCCGAGCTGAGAGTGTCTCTGGGCCCCAAGGGCCCCCTGCTCTGAGCCTGACGACATGCCAATTTCTATTTTTTCATGCTTGGGAAAGAAGAACCCTATTTGTCTCTGCTTGGGGCCCCTGCTCTCATAACCAGAGGCAAACCTCCACCCTACCCTGTTTTCTCATTTTCCTTGGTCTTAGCGGCAAATCCTGGGAGATGTGCATGAATGTCGGGCTGTTTGATATGTCAGTCTTCCAACCTGGGGTGACAGCCTCCCTGCTCCCAGGTCGGTGCTCAGATTAGGCCCAGGGCCCTTTACTAAACTCCGTGGTCGTGACTCTAGTCATTTGTCATCTGGAAGTGACAAGAGTGCTTCTTGTTGAGCCTCTGGCTGGCGCTCAAGATCCCTGGCCTTTCGGGCGGTTCTGTGACAGGAGTGATCCACTGGGGGTCACAGAGGCCTGTGTGGCTGTGACAAGAGGCTCCGTGTTGGGAGCGCCCTGTCTGGGGAACGGCCCGGGCCCTGGCTGGGCTTCTGCCCTGGCAGGCTCCTGCCCGCTTCTTCACTCCTCTCCCCTCCACCTCCCCACCCCTCCCCTCCCCTCCCCTCTCCTCTCTCTCTGTCTCCACCAGCGTCCTCGGGGCCCCTGGTGAGACGTCCAAGGGAGTCAGTTCCTGGGATGGTGAGGAGGCATCCTGCCGCTGGCCCTCCCCCAGGTGCCTCTCTGGTCAAAAGCAGCAGTAACTGGAGGGGCAGGACGAGGAGCGTGCACGGGGGGTCCTTGCTCCCAGCGAGCAGGGGAGGGCTCTGTGTATCTTGTCCCCTGATGCCACCGAGAGCCGCTGCAGGGAGGGCCCGGCGTGCGGACACCACCTCGATTCAGCTTCGCCAGCTGAGAGCACAGAATAGTCCACACGTGGGAGATGGGACCCTCTTGGAGCTCAGAGCCTGAGACCATCTTGCTCCGGGTTTGTGTGGCTTCACAGTGGCTGAATCTGATCTCAGTACCTTAATTCTTACTCACCTACAACCTTAGGAAGTCACGGGCCCCTCGCACCTACGCGCACTCTGGGCCAGACTGCCTGGGCTGCAGGAGGCTTTGTGCCGGCTCTGCTGTTCAGCTTTCCTCTTCTGCTCTAGGCGCAGGTGCAGTGGTTCTGAGCAAACCCAGGCGCCCCAAGGCCCGACCCCTTCATTCCTTAGCTGTCATTTCAGAGACCTCCGTGCTTGTGTTCCTCCGTGCGTGAGTGCCTGGGTTCGTAAGATCAAAAACGCCAGGCGCTTCCAGGCAGAGCATGTGAGATCTGTGGCTGGGGGGTTAGGAGCCAGTGTCTCTGCTACGAGGGGACCCAAAGCCCCCCAGACAGCATGGGGCTGGTCCTCTCAAGCCCCCGGGCACCCTTTGAGGCTGGGTCTGGGCCCCGGCATGGGTGTAGGGCGGCTGGCCCAGGCCCCCTGAGGTCCTTTTGGTCTTCAGGGGAGTCTGTTTTCACAGTGAATGGCCAGATTGGGCTGTAGGTATGGGGGACAGGTAGCCTAGAGGAGGCCGAACCTGAGACCAGGCCTCTGTGCACCAGGCTCTAGGTGCTTCCTGGCACCTGGCGAGAGCTGGATTCTGGAAGCAGCTGGTGGGGAGTGTGCAGCCTGCTATGGTCAGTCAAGAACAGGATTGCGGGAAGTGTGCACAAGGACACCTGTCCCAGGCAGCTCGGGCTGCTGTAACAAAGGACCACGGACTGGGTGGCTTGTAAACAGTAGGAATGTATCCCCCACAGTTCCGGAGGCTGGATGTCTGAGAAGAGGGTGCCAGGGGGCCGGGTTCCGGTGAGAGCCCCCTGGCGGGTTGCAGCCGGCTGCCTCCCGGCTGTCTTGCATGGGGCGGGGAGAGGACTTGGTTTAACTGTACTTACCTCCTGACGTTCCGATCTCCAAAGGCAATCACATTAAGGGTTAGGGCTTCAACCTATTCGGCGGGGGGGGGGGGGGGGGGGGGGGGGGGGGCGCACAGCTCAGTCCACAGCACATGTCTGTAGGGGCTCACACAGTTCACCGAGGTCGGCCTCTGGCACATGCCCCACTGAGGTCCTTAGGCCTCAGGCTACCCTGTGAAAATCATTCTGCCCCTTTAATCAAGGTTCAGCAAACTTTCTGTGAATGTTTGCAGGTGCGTGGGCCACGTGGTCTCCGTGGGACCGCTCTACTCAGCTGTAGCAGCACCAACACAGTGGTGGGTGTGGCCGTGCCAATAAAACTTTATTTACAGACGGGTCATGGGCCACATTTGGCCCGCTTTCTGTCATTTGCCTATCCTCCACTTTTAAACGACATACCTGCCCAATAAAGAGATTTAGGAAAGTCAGTGCACACAAATGGCTTGGCCCCACAGTTGAAAGAGCCATGGTTGGTGTCTGATTAAGGAGCTTGGCTTTTTCTAAAGATTTTTGTTCATGACGGGGCCTTGTACTTGTGAGCACGCGTGTTGTATTTCTTGAGATCACAGATCCGTCCCAAGAACGTTTCTGTCATTTACGTGGTGCCCCGGAACAAGTAGCAGCGGCGCTGGGCGCCGTCGTGCGGATCTGCCCACGGCCATCGAACAGCCTGCTTACGGTTCCTCCTGTGTGCACGTGCGGTGTTGTCAGTACCGAAGGGGAGGCCGGCTCTGCCTGGGCTCCTCACTTCCTCGGGGGAGGTCCCTGGGAGGCGCGGCGCGGGGACCCGCTTGCCTCAAGTGACAGGCATGGACAGTGGCTGCGCCACATCCAGGGTTTGCCAGAGCCGCACCCTCCCGCTCCCCCCTGGGGCTGGCAGCCAGTTCTGGCGGCTAGGGGCTGTGTGCGCTGGCCGTGGTGCAGGGGGCCCCTCAGACCTCCTCCCCACATTTGTGCCCCATTCTCATCAGAAACTTACGACGCGGCCAGCTCCCTTTGAGAGCACACACTCCGTGGCGGGTGCTGATGGGGGCAGGGCATGGGCTGCTAACTTGGGGAGCTGGTAGGAGAGCACCGGAAACTTTCAGCTTGAGTGACTCCAGCAGATTCTTGAAAATGCCTGTCTCTGGTTTGGGAGTGGGATGGGGGCGGGTGGGAGAGGGAGAATGAAAACAGATAGAGCGATTTGCCCAGGCCGTCCTGAAGAGCCTGCCTTGAACTCCCCCCGGCCCTGCCCCCACTCTGAGCCTCCTTCCCGAGCAGCCCCTGCAGCTTGGAGCCTCTGTGCTTGCCCTGGCTGGCCCGGCCACCTGCAGTGAACCAGCAACCTGTGATGGCCCCAGTCACAAGGTAGCCGGTGCTGAGGGCTGTTGGGGGTCTGGCGTGCTTGGCCCCAGGAGGAGAAGCTGGGTCTTCTTTGTCGGCCTTAGCAACCTCGCCTCCCTAACTGGTGGGCCGACGGGAGCCCGTGGGTCCGTGGCGCCTGCCCCACCCGGAGCTCAGCTGCCCTGCCGAGGAGGCGATGGGGCCGTGTCCTAAATCCCAGCGGCTGTTGCTCCCCCTCTCCGGACCCAGTGCTTGCTCCCTGGGTGCCCGTGAGGCTCCGGAATCCTCCCCGACGGGCCATAAGCCCCACTGCAGCCAGAACCAGCGGAGAGGGAGTGTGGCTTCAGCCGGGCAGCGGGGCACGGGCCAGGCTCCAGGCCACCTGGCATTGCTCCTCGGAGCACATCTACGTGTCCCCCCCGGGGTGCACACAGGTGCCTTTTTTTAATTACTTAAGGAAAAGCAATTGGAAAGCTATTCCATACAAATCCCTTAAGCCGCTGTCGATGGGGGCTCTGGGGAGGCCGCGGCCCGGGCCAGGAATCTGAAACACGGGCACCATCTGTGCTCCCGCCACTCAGAAGCCAAATTACACCGCCAGCCTTTCTCTTCTGCACAATTTTTCATTAAATGAATTGCTTTTGCTGGGACTCGCTTGTCCATAAATATTCCCTCTTGCTCGTCGTGGTCAGGTTATTGCCGTCCCCTGGTCCAAGCTCCTGGATCCAGTCCTGGGGGGTGGGAGGGAGTGGGGGTGGGAGCTGGGGCTGCAGAAAATTCCTCAGGACACTTCCTGAAGCCCCTCCCGCAGCCCTGCCACACCCACCTAGATGGGGGTCCTCAGTGATGGAGGGCAAGCATGGAAGGGCTTGTCTCAGGGCAGGGGGCACGGTTGCTGGATCCAGTTACATCCTTTCTTTCTTGCCATTTCCATTGAGACAGTGACAGTGACACAGTTGTGAAGGAGGGCGAGACGTGTGTTTAAAATGGAAACATGTTTTAAGCTATGGTTTTGGAAACGGGCCTCTCCTAAGCCTGTTTATTTGACAGGGAGGCAGAAAGAGGGGCCAAGAACGTTCTGAGCAGGCAGGCATTCAGAGTTGGAGCTGTAGGGGCTGCAGTGCAGGTGTCCCCGGGCGCATCCCTGAAGGGTGGCTGCCCTGAGGCTTCTGGTCAGTGCTCGCAGGACAGGCCTTCCTGGGTATATGTGTCCCCATAAGGAGGCAAGGACTGTGTCCGGTTTAGGCAGGAGGGGCACCCGTGGGTCAAGACCACTTCCTTGGGTCCCCTAGGCCACCTGCTTCCAGGGCTTGCGTTACTCTCCAGAGTCTAGACCAGTCTGCAAACCAGGCCCTGGGCCGAATCCGGCCCTTCATTTGTCTTTGTAAATAAAGTTTTATTGGTATACATATTCATTTATGTATTACCTATGATATTTCTGAGCCACGGCAGCAGAGTTGGGAGGTTGTGACTGGGCCACTGCCTGGCCCTTTATGGACAGTTTGCCAGCCCTGCCCTAGACCAGTGGCTCCTTAGTTTCTCTCCCTTTTTGCAGTAGGTTGATTTTCCAGTCCCATCTTGGTCTCATCCCACAGGTAAGTCGGAGACCAGGGCTGCCTGAGTTCTTCCTGCTGATGGAGGAAGGTCATTGGCTCACTGGCTGGAGCCCAGCTTCTGGAATCTTTAGCTGGCTTTTCTGACCCACGACTTCCCAAGGTGTTAAGTGTCCCTGGGACACCTGCATGCCTCCTGCATGGTGCCCGGCACTGGGGGCCACCACAATGCGATGACATGGAGGAGAGGCCCCAGGAACGTGTGGCTTGTGGGAGTTGTTCAGGGCACAAAGAGGGATGGGTCTAGACGGCAGAAGAGGGGACCAGAGGGACCCCATTTCAGCCTGTCCTCGCCATGCTTGTTTGCCCCACGCTCGAAGCTCCCCGACACAGAGGACCCTCTGCTCCGAGGCAGTATTGCTGCAGGCCCCCCTGGTACACTGTGCCCGCCCCCTGCCTCAGCGGGCCACTCTCAGTCTGAGTTCTGGCCGCCCTGGGGCAGCCGCTGAGTCTCTCGAGTCCTGGCTTCCTCTCCCCAAACCCGCGAGGCAGAGACCAGGAGCAGGCACGTATGCGCCCTTGGGTGCCCTGCACCTTCTTAAAATCGCTGTTTCCTTTTTTGCTCTCAGCCTTTTGGGACTGACCGCTCTCTCCTCTTCCTAACCTTCGAAATGACTGCTGTTAGGAAGCATTCCACATGCATTTTGCAGGGGGCGCGTGTCCGACAGCTGGCAGGTTTTGGTTAGAGCCGACACGTGGGCAGCTGGAGGTTGGACCCTCGTGACCTGGGGCTACTGAGCTGCGTCTGTCTGCCTGCTGACCCCCGGGTCCCCCACAAAGGGTCTGCTGTCATTTCCCTGGGCCTCGTGCTGGGCGGGGGCTGTGACCCCACAGGAGTGGGCCAGAGGCTGCCACTTGAGGGCACGGCTTCCACTTGGGACGGAAAGGCGCCCTTTCCTGTCTGGAGGTAGAGGTTCTAGAAGGGAGAGAGGCCGGGGTGGGACTCACACTGCCCCTGTTTGGCTCGCAAGCCACGGGCTCAGCAGATGTCCCCTGCCCCCCACAGTGCACGTGCCGGAAGGACATGGTCAAGATCTCCATGGACGTGTTCGTGCGCATCCTGCAGCCAGAGCGGTATGAGCTGTGGAAGCAAGGCAAGGACCTGACGGTGCTCGACCACACCCGGCCCACGGCCCTGAGCAGCCCAGAGCTGAGCACCTGGAGCGCCTCCCGGGCCTCACTCAAGGCCAAGCTCCTACGCAGGTGAGTCACCCAGGAGCCTGAGCCACTGCGCCCTGCCAGGTTCTGCTGGTGACAGTAAGTGACTGCTGCCCCAGCCACTCCCACTCTCCACCTGGCTGGTGGCTGCAAGCTGTCCCCCACCTCCCTTCCACCGCCTCCTCCCCCTCCCCCTCCTCCTCCTCCTCCCCCTCCTCCTCCCCCTCCCTCGCCTCCCCTCCCTTCCTCCTTTCCCTTTCCTTCCTTGCTCTCTTCCTCTCTTCCCCGTCCTGTCTCTTCTGCAAATGTGTTTCTCAGGCCTCGACTTCCCCGAACATGGCCAGTGGGCCTGGGGGCAGGTGGTGTCTGTGTTGTCAGGGACTCAGGTTCCCTCCTACTCCTCGTTCACCAGCTCCTGGGAGGCCAGTCGTTTGGCCCTTGGGCCACATGGTTTCCTCTCTGAGAGGACACAGGCTGTCCCCATCATTCTTGTGACAGTCCTGGACACGGGAGCCCTGTTTCTGTGTGGCAGGGCTGCTCGGGTCCCTTCTTGGCTCCGAGCGATGGTAGGTCTCGTGCTGGAGCCTGTGTGGCTGCCGCGCCCCTGCCCTTTTGCGTCTGTGGATGCTCATTTGGCACTTCCAAAATCCTGCTGTTGGATTCGCGATTATGGCCGTGATGCAGCATCCTGCCCCCCCCACGGACGTCCTTTACACCCCCATCCTGGCTCGGAGGGCCCCTCTCTACAGTCTGGACCCCTCCAGGCCAGCATGGTGACCGCCGGGCCACATGCCTGGCATTGGGTGGGGGAGAAGGCAAAGCGACAGCACCCTCTTGGCATGTCACCGAGACTGTGGGGACGTGAGGGGCGGGTCTGGGCTGAGGGGGAGTCAGCTTGGGGCCAGGAATGAGAGACAGCCGGCAGCAGTGCCCGATGGCGCCCCGCTACCCAGGATATTGGTCCATTGGCTTTTTGTGGGAATGCCCGGGCTCCTCGGGTCTGAGTGCTCACGGACAGTGTTCCGCCGGATTCCTTCCTGGTGCCCAAAGAACATTCAGCACATCCTTGCTGGGCCCCCAGCCTTGAGCTGGAACTGTGCGGTGCGGGGCCTGACGGGCTCGTAGCCGCTCGACAGCATGAAAGCTGCTGTAGACAGTAGACGTTCCGTAAACCAGTGCGCGTGGCGTGTCCCGGTAAAACTTTATTGACGGACGCTGAGATTGGAATTTCATATCATTTTCCCCTGCCGCCAAGTAGGACCACTCTTGTCACCTTGTGAACCATTCAAAAGCGTCATCACCATCCTTAGCTGGTAGGTGCTGCCAAATCAGGCAGCAGGTGGATCTGTGCTTCGGGGAGAGCTTTTCCACTTGCAGCCACTCCGTTCCAGCCTCATCTTGTCCCCACTGGCCGTGGATGGCGTCTCGGGAGGCTGGGACAGAGCCCTCCTTTGGGGAGCCGGGGAGCCCCATTGGTGGCACTCCTGCACCCTACGGGGACAGACACCCTTGGACCTGTTTCTGGGAAAAACCATCCTGGCTGAGGGACTGTGCCGGCCCAGAGCCTGCCCCCGACTGGGCTGTTCTTGCTACCCCGTGTCTGTCTGTGAATCTGCGACTCTTGGGCAGTCTCAGCCTCACTGCATGGTTTCCCCACCCTGGGGCCCCTCTCTCTGAGAATGTTCCGGCAGCTCCGGAATGCTTTCACAGCTGCTCCTGACAGCCTTCGTGAAGGTGAGTCTCTTTTTTCTCTGCTTTCTTTTGTTGTCTGTCCTTTTGATTTCTGGCTCTCCCTATGTTCCTTGTGGGGAGCAACTTCTGGGTGAGGCCAGCCTGCAACAAAGCGAGGAGTGAGCTGGTGGAAGGCCAGCTCCCAGGCCAGACGTGCATTTGCATAATGGCTAATTGATTGTGGCTCAGCCTAATTGGTCAACAGAGCGGATTGCCAATAAACGGGCAGCATCATATCCCAGAAATGGAGTGGCATTAGAGGCAGTCTGAAGAGCCTGCCCAGAGGACAAGGGACCCCAGCCGGCCGGTCCAGAACCTTCTGTGCCAGAGGAAGCACCCCCCACCCCCTCTGCCTGGGCTACCCCCTCACTGTCCCAGCACCCTTGTCATACACTCTTGCTTTCTGGAGTCTTCCTGTGTTCCATCTCTCCCTCCCTTGCTGCCGACCAGGGGAGCTGTAGTAACCAGCCAGGGGGACTGGAGTACAAATCAGGCTTGTTCCCAAGGAGGGCATTTTCTTTAAAGCCTTTAGTATGTAAAATATGGCTGATTGCCTTCTTTTTCTTTAAAGTCAGGGGTTGGGGGACCTTTCTCAGAAAAAGCGGGCTGAGGACTCAAGGCCAAGCTGGATGCCCCTGCCCCTTGGCCTGAGCTCAGTGACTGTCATGGAGTCCGATGTGACTCTCTCCTGGTCATGTGGTGCTCTGCCCTGACCAGCTGTGCCAGCTCCCCTGAGCCTCAGAGGGTTTGATTTGGGGGAGGGATGTCTTCCCCTGAGCATCCTTGGCTTGGGCCAGAGGGTGAGGGTGAGGGTGATGCTGGCTCTGTCCCCAGACCAGGTCTCTCTCCTTAGCACTGAGGACTCTGGGGCCGGATCACTCTCTGGAAGGGCACATTCTGGGCACTGTGGGAGGTTAAGGAGTCACCCCGGCCCCCACCCACTCAGTGCCAGGAGCACCCCCAGTTGTGACGACCACAGATGTCCCCAGACACCGTGTGAAATCCCTGAGCAAGGGCATGGCATTGGGGTGGGCTCCTCACGTGCCCGCTGTTCCCCTCCATTCTTTGAGTCCCCCTGTGGCCCCTTCTCCTTCTCTGGGACCTGCAGCTTCTCCTTGGTCCTTGCTCAGACCAGCTTAGCCAGGCCCCTGTCCCTCAAAGTTTCAGCCTTCTGACAGCGTGCCCCCTCCCCCAAACATCGCCTCAGAGCAGAAGCCAGGTGTTGGCCTCTCTGGGAGAAATGATCTGCACCCTACTTGTGGCCCCCCTGAGGATCCACACCGAAATCTGGTCGTGTGAATTGACCCCGCCCCGTGACAAACGCCACGAAGCTGTGACCTTCCCGCCTCTTGATGCGCGGCTCCTTGGGCTAGCATCTCCATGCTCTTCCTCCTCCTGTTCTGAACGAACAGCCCTTTTCCGGGTACACACTGTCTTTTCCTCTTGGCTCCTTGTCACTTCTGACAAAGGCTTTGAGAAATGCCCCCCATCGACCGCACGTTCCGGCAGGTGCGTGATCCACCGGCCACACGCCAGCCTTGCACGACATCCGTGCCGGCCCTGCTCAGCCATCTGCTGACAAGAAGATGGAGAGGGGCACGCTCCCTCGCGGGGACCCACGGGTCTTATCCCGCCGCAGCTGCTGCCTGCTCCTGCTGACCTTGACCCCTACCTGTCCACCTGGGCCACTCTCCACCCACCACCCTCATGTCACAATGGAAACAGGGAGTCCAGGTCCAGCCTCCCACCGTCCGATGCTTGCTGACCCACAGGCGGCCTGTCTCTCCTCTCCTCCCTGTGCCTGACACCCTGAGCCTGGCTGGAGGTTACCACATGTCTGAGCCCGTACCCACCAGCGCCCCGCCCCCGACCCTGGCCCTGCCCTACTCCTGAGCCCCTTCCCACAGACACACCTCCTGGCCTCTCAGGAGCAAGCCCTGTGACCCTGGGGCCTGCCAGCTCCACGGCCCCAAGGAGCTTGTTGCCCTGGTGGCCCACTGAATGTTACCTCGATTTTTCTCCCCCAGAGCAGAGCATGCACCACAGATTCTGAAGGTGAAATCCTTTCCTTGCCGCTCGCCTGCCTGTCTCTGGGGGCAGGCAGTGCTGGGGGGTGAATGAGGAGTGCGTGTCTTGCGGCTGGTGGGGCGGGGGGCGGTGTGGAGAAGGGTCTTGGGCACAGGGCTCCTGGCCCCCTGCTCCCGGATGCAGCGGCCGTGCTGGTTCCAGGGGCCTTGGCAGTCCTGGATGCTCCCCTGCGGAAGCAGAGGCCCTGGGCAGTGGCCAGTCCTGTCAGAGCTGGCTCCTTGGGTGCTTTGGGCCCTCTGTTGACCAGGCCAGGAGCTATTCGGAGCCTGCCGCCTGGGTGGGGGTCCAAGAGGAGCCCCTACACTGCCTCTCCTCCCGTCTGAGGTCCAAGGACACCTGCTTCCACACTGAAAACATTAATGTCGGTTTTTGGGCTTAGTCCCAGTCTTTGGTTCCCATGAACTTACGGCAGTGACCCGCGGTCAAGCCTGGAGGGTAAAGTGCATGGTTTTGCTCTACCCATTCCTGAAACATCACCACGACGACCACACAGGAGTGACCAAGAACAGCAGAGGGAAGGCGGCTGCTGAGCCGTGTCTGCAGACTTGGACAGGAAGGAAAGGGCGGGCGAGCGAGCCCCACCTTTGCAGCACAGAGGAAGCTCAGATCCAAGGCAGACAGGGAGGAGGCTGGCTTGTGCCCGGAACTCTGGAAAGGCCTGGGATTGAGAGACACGGGCGCCTCCTGGGCCAGGGACCGCAGTGGGCTGGAGGCCAAGTGTGAGGTGCTTCAGGGCTCAGGGCCCCCACCCCTCCATCTCCAGCAGAAGATGGGGTGTGAGCGTCTCCAACCAGAGAGAAGAACAGGGCCCACGTAGGAGATGGTGTGGTGAGCCGCCAGACACCTAGCCACCCGGGGGTCACTGAGGGGTGCACCTGCCGGTGAGGAGGAGCCTGCGCAGCTCAGGGAGAGCTGGCTCCAGGTGGACAGACAGGTGGGCTGGGAGTCGGCTTGAGGTGTCTCCCAGGGCCGAGAAGTCGAGCAGAGGACAGGGAGATCATGCCACAGAGGGTTCCTGAGCAGCTGGGGCCTCTGCGAGGTGTTTTGGAAAGAGAGGAAAGAACATTGCCTGGGACCCAAACACTGCATTTCCAGATTAAAAAGTTCAGCACAGAGGATGAAAATGATCCATACAATGTACACGTCACTAGGCAGTTTCACAACTCTTGGGTTAAACAGAAGGTCCCAAAAGCTTCTGAAAGGAACAGCTAGGTCCACATAAAGAACAAGAGATCCTAAAGGCATCGGACATATGCCACAAGCTAACGTGCAAAGGAATAGGCCTTCAAAAATCAGAAGAGAAATAATTTTCAACCCAAAAGGATGTACCTAGCCAAATTCCAAACTAAATGTGCAAGGGGATAAAGATCATTCTAGACACGGAAAGCCTCAGATTTCCCTTCTTTCTGAGGAAGCTACTGGAGGATGTGCTCCAGCCAAACAAGGGTGTCAACCATGAAAGACGTCACATTGAGGGACCCGGATCCCACGCAGGAGCCTCCTAGGCAGTCTCAAGGGGGCAGGTCCCTTGGTGTCCTCGAGGAGCGTGGGACGCCCTGCGTCAGAGGCCACCCACAAGCTTGGAGATCACCAGGAAAGCTAAGCATCTAAGACGGGCCAGTTCCCAACTTCAGGAGGAGCGAGTGACCAATTGTGTCGCTCATGGATGAATGACACCTACAGAGGCAGGAGAAGGGAAATCTGAACGTCACCACATTGACCGCAGTGGCAGACGTAGGGAGCAAGGGGGGGCCTGGAGGTGGCAGGATGCCGGGCCACAGCCTTTGTGCTTGTGGCGGGGCAGAGACACGTGGAAGCAAGTACGAGTGGGGGAGGCAGCTCATCTGGCGCGCTGGCCCGGGGGTGCCGCTGTGGCCACACTGCATGACCCGAAGTGCATGGTGGACGCCTCTTCCTGCCACTCCGACAGACTGGCTACACGTTCTTCCAGTGTACGTTTTCACAAGACGGGTATTTTCTTTGCATGCTGACATTCAGCTTGCTTTTCCCACCCTGCAGGGGCGGGAGGGGGGGTGACCTTCCACCTATGTCTGTCAGTCTGGCTCCGCCCCGTTCTGGGGGTCTCCGCATTAGCAAGGCCTGGTGGGGCTTGGGGTCTGGTACTGCAGCTGGGGCTGCCCAGCGCTCTGAGCCCCGTGGTGCTCTGGGGCCGGGGAAGGTCTAGGCTCTCTGGGACCGACAGGACCGCCCCTGGTCGGCCCTGCGAGCGGCGGGCAGCATCCGAGGTGGCCTCCCAGTTCCCGGGCCGGGGGAGGGGTGGGGCAGGGGGGCTGCAGGAAACCACGGCCAGGTGAGTTGGCAGTAGGAGGACGCCCTACTGGTGGCTGCTGCCTGGGGCCGGCGCGGGTGTTCGCCCGTGCGCGCCCTGTCCTGTGGCATCCCCAGACCTGGAGAGAAGCCCCTCCTCGGGTGACAGCTGGTGACGCAAGCCGGCTGCGCCCTGCTGCCGTCCTGGGGCTTGCTGCCAGGTGGGGCCGCATTCCCCAAAGTGGCTCCACGACGTGGAGGGCCCCCCTCCCTGGCTCCATGGTGGTAGAATGCGTTCTCCCCCCCCCCCCATCCCCTGGCTCCCGTGCCCCCTCCTGCCTGGCTCCTTACCTGCGCGTTCTCCTGCCCCCCCCCACCCCACACCCCCCGCAGTGCACGCCATGATGTGTGTGACGCCATGCCTCTGCCCATGACACTCCCTCCCCCGGAATGCTCCCTGCTTTCCGCCTTTGGTCATTGGAGTGGCTCATGTGCGAGCATCACCCAGGGCTTGTCAGCCTGGCCTTGCCCGGGCTCAGGGGAGATGAGCAGTGGCAAGCCAGGGGCCCTCAAGCGAGGCAGCTGAGCAGTGAGAGGGACCGGCAGCAGTTAGCGTTAGGAGACAGTTAGGAGAGGCCCCCCCCCCCCCCGGGAGCCGGCAGGGGCAGGCATGGGGAAGGTGGTGAGGCACCTCTCAGGTCCCTGCGTCCTGGGACAGCAGGGCTGTCGTGGGCACCCCTGGGTGGGAAATGGGGGCCTGGCATTGGGAGTCCTCAAGGCCTCCCCGGGTCCCCCACCCAGCCCCAGTTACAAGGCCTTGCTTTGCTTGGTGACTTCTTGGTCCTTGGAGGTGCGGCTGCCACGGGGAGCCCCATGGGGTCTCCGTGTCCAAACTGACCTCGCTGGGGCCGCACAAAGAGCCCCTGGAGGGAGGGAAGCCATAGCCAGCGGCTCTCTTGGCATTGCTGACCCTCAGGGAGAAGAAAGGCTACTGGATTTTGAGACTTGAGCCTGAGGCCCCACAGGGGTGTCACCCCAACCCTGGAGGGTGCCGGTGACTTGCCCAAAGCAGGCTTCTCCACATCCCAGCCCCTGTCCCCTCCTTGGAAAGTTCCCAGGGCTGGATAGGGCGGCCCGGGCCGCTGATCTACAGTCCCATCCAGCCTGCTTGTATTCTTTCCTTCCTTTTTAACCGATTCTCTCTGGTTTGCCCTGAGCAGCCATGGCTGAGCCTCAGGTGACTTCTCACTTGGGGCGGAAGGCCGAGGGCCACCCCCAGATGGTCGCAGCCCTGAGCGAGGCTGGGCCCTGCCCCAGCCACCGGCGAGTAAGGGACACGGAGCACGGGTTCGGGCAGGTGCCCAAGGCCAGGCCCTTAGACAAGGCGTCCGGGGAGTCAGCAGAAGTGCTAGAGAAAAACTCCCTGACGTTTACATTCTAGACAAATTAGTCTGAAAGAAAACAGACACTGGAGAAAGACTGAGGAGGACAGAAAGGCCAGTCTAGAAAGGAAGAAAGAGCAGACCAGGAGGCCGGGGCCGCCGTAAGTCCACCTTGTCCCTGTGCACAGGCATCTCCACCTGCCCCCCCCCCCCCCGCCTCCGTCCCCCTACACAGCGGCTCCGAGCCAGCACCCCCCACCATCCCACCTCCCGGCCATTGGCACCGCTCTGCCCCACGCAGCCCCCCTCCACCTCCCTGTCCCCAAGCCAGCGCCCCCCCACCATCCCACCTCCTGGTCATCAGCACCCGCTCTGCCCCACATGGCCCCCATGCCTGTCCCCCCTCCACCTCCCTGTCCCCGAGCCAGCACCCCCTATCATCCCACCTCCTGGTCATCAGCACCCGCTTTGCCCCAGTGGCCCCCGGGCCTGTCCCCCCTCCACGTCCCCCTACTCCTGAGCCAGCTGCGCTGGCCCTGGACCCTGTGACTTTGGGGCGCCGTCCGGGGCTCCATTTTGCAGGCTGGGTGGTGGGGCACACAGATGGGACTTCTCCCAGTCATTTGACCTCCTGTCTGATGACCGTGCCTCTCCAGGTCCCACCGGAAAAGGAGCCAGCCTAAGAAGCCCAAGCCAGAAGACCCCAAGTCGCCAGGGGAGGGGGCCACCGGGGCCACCCTCCTGGAGGAGCCTGGCGGCCTGAAGGAGGAGGCCTCGCAGGAGGCGGACGCCGAGGAAGAGGAGGAGGAGCCCCAGCCAGCGCCACCACAGGGTCGGGAGGCTGAGGCCACAGAAGGTCAGTCAGGCCTGGGTGTCTCCTTCCTGACCCCCAGCTGCCGGGAGGAGCCAGCGGTCACCCTGGCCACAGGGTCCCTGCTCTTAGGAGTCCGATCCAGTTGCTTCGTCCCCCGGCTGACTGGCATTGTGGAGGTGTGGTGGGGAAGGGTCTCAGAAACGCACCCTGACCCCGTACGGGGCTTTGGAGTGCTGGCATAGTGAACTGTGTGAGCTGGAAAGGTGCCCCATGCCGACAGTTTGTGGTGCTGCCGCTTTGTCATTGTCCTCGTTGACACCTTCAGCTGCTCCCCTGTGTGCACACAGCAGGTGCTCCCCAGGGGTGAGGGGGGCCGGACTGGGCTGGATGGCAGATCATCCTGGCAGCTGCATCTTGCAGAGGTCACCAGAAGGTCCCGCCTGGGTCCTCAGTCTCTGTCTTGGTGGCTGGTTGTTGGGACAAGTGAGCCCAGCACGGCCCTGCCTGCCTTGTGCTTGTACTCCGCTGGGACGGCCCCCGTGGCTGCTGACGGAGGTGATGTGACACCCAGGGGACTTTGCCCCGGGGCGCAGTCTGAGGCCTAGATGAGGTGCTGCTCAGCAGACTGGCCGCGGCACCCCCAGTGTGCCCACGGGCTGGTGGTAAGGCTCCCGGTAGGGAGCAGCTGTGGGTCTGCCTGCAAACAGCGTTTTTAAGAAGATGCCACTTGTAATAAATGCAACCAAAAAGTAAAGTTCCTTGGAATAAACCCAACGGAAAACGAAAGATCTTTACTGAAAAATTAGAGACTTTTTGTAAAGGAAGAATCGCCTTCATATAAATGCAGCGACGTGTGTCGGAGAGCTTCCTGCTGGGAAGACACGGTTTCCTCCCAGTGCTCTGCCGGTTCACACAGCCCCTTCAGGGTTCCCAGCCGGGTTTTGGGGTGCTGACCCCAGTACAGATGGAGGGCAAGGGGTCCAAAGGAGAGGGGTCAGCAGAGGCCAGCCTGCCCGACCAGACAGGAGACTGGCCGTTGGCAAGCAGGAAGGACGGGAGCGAGGGCCCTTGGCCGTGCAGGTGGCAGAGATGGGGGCCACCTCTCTTTGTCCTGGCGGGTGATGGTGACTCTCAGACGTAGCCTTGGATGTCACAGGGCACACACCATTTGTTTCAAGTTCAGAACACACGCCCAGCTGGACGGTGCCCTGTGTAGGGGGTGCTCGGGTCCGCGGAGGCGGCCGTAATGAAGACCCTGGACTGCGGGCTTCCGCAGCAGGAGTTCGCGGCCTCACAGCTCTGGAGGCCGGAAGTCCGAGTTCCGGGATTAGGACTTCACAACGGGAATTGGGGGAGCACAGGAAGAAAGCATGGCTGAAATCAGTGGAGAAAACACAGTGCCGCCCCCCACCCCCACCCCAGCCGCCCCAGGTGGCTCCCTGCTGGTAGGGGTGCGGGGCACGTGGGTGTTCCTGAGCAATGGGCCTCTAGGCCCAGCACCCCCGTCGTGTGTGCCCTGGGACCTAAGAAATGGGTGTGACCAAACACATATCCCGTCACATGGGTCCCGTGGCCAGAGCCAGGGCTGTGTTGGGTAAATCATGATTTCTCTGAGCTGGGCTCTGGGGTCCAGAGCCTGGTGTCTCATCAGGTGTTTGCATCTGAACCTGGAGGCCATGCAGCCACAGGGAGAGTAAGGGAGGAGCGTGCCATGTGGCCCATTTGGGGCTCTGGCCTGAGGAGTCGGGAGACTCCGCAGGCCATTGCGGGCGGGGCCGGGGAGGGCTGGAGCAGTGAGGGACCTGTCCTCTGGGCCTGGGCGGGCGGTGTGGGCTGGGTCAAACGAGGGACATCCTCCCCGATGCCAGGGCACAGGGTCAGGCTGGCTGAGGGACAAGCCGCCCGTGGGGGTTGGTGGTAGGGAATTCGGTTCCAGCTTGACGAGGCTTTTTGCCTGAGTAGGAATGGCTCACTGAGGCCAGGCTGGGAGCGCGTGGGGACTCCTCAGCTGAGCGGGTCGGGTGGTCAGGAGAGATGAGGGTTTCAGTGGGGCCCTCCTGGGGAGCGTCGGAAGGAGACCTCGCAGCCAGTGGCATCTCTGCTCCCTCCTGAGCAGACTGGCCTGAGGCTGGCCAGGGGACAGCCCGGAGAACATGCACCAGCGCCGGCCGACCGCGCTCGCCCACCTGCTTAGTGAAGGAATGGTGGCTCTCTTCTGCTAACGTAATTTTACCGGATCTTTACCCAAATCTACTGACTCTTTAAAGACAACCGCCTCCCACCCATGCCCACCACCCACTGCGTGGGCTGTCACCGGTTCTTGGCTGTCCGTGCCCAGTCCCATCCTGGGGGCGCCAGGGGCCTCGTCTCCCCGAGTCTCGGGATTCCCAGCGAGAGCTGGCCCGTCGAGGCCCCTTTCCCAGTGAGCCTCTGGCTCTTCTCCCATTTTCCTTTTCTGAGGTGGAAGCGGGGGGGGCTCCATGTCCCCCGAGAGTAATCCTCTCAAGCTGCAGGCTGCCCGGAAGGGGCCGTGCACAACAGACGCCTCCTTCCGAGCATCTGCAACCCCGCCCTGCCCTCTTCCCCAGTCTCACCCTGGGGCCCCATCAGCTTCTCGGGGCACATGGACCCCAGGAAGGGCGGGGCGGTGTCTGCTCAGGGCCGGCACACTCCCCCATTCCAGGCACGCCGTCCCTGCTCCACGCCAGAGCCTGGAGGAAGGGGGATCGGGGCTGTGTGGCCTCCTTAGAGAGGAAGCGGTCTGTCTGGGCTGCCGGCCGTGGCGGCCACAGCCCTGTGCCACAGGCAGAAGCATCCCGTGAGCCATCCTCAAGCCGTGGGAGGGAAGCTAACTGAATTCATTGAATAAATGAGTGCTCGCAGTCAGGGGCGATGGCAAATACATGTCCGGGGAACGAGTGGAAGATTTTAAAGTGCTTTCTAGGCTTCTTTTAATACCTGCTTAATGTCCCTAAAAGCTCTAAGTGCTGAGGATCGTGTTGTGCACGAGCAGTAGGCATTTTGTTTTGGGTTTGCACAGCGACGACCGTGAACGCCGTTACTTCCACGCAGCACGCTGGGGGAGGTGGTGGGCAGGCGTGGAGGTGCCTGGGGCTCTGCATGGGATGGGGCGGGGACTGACCGTCCCCAGGAGGAAGCCTCCTCAGGGCTGCAAGGGGCCAGGGCTGGTTGCTGGGGTCCCCCACCCCGCTTTCGCGGCCGGGTTGTCCGGGAAGAGCCCTTGCCCTGGGGCACCTGGGCCAGCAGCCTCCTCCCACACCCACCCCTGACCTCGGGGGTCTGGAGCCGAAGGGAGAAAGGCAGCCCCTGTCCGCCCTGGTTTGCTGGGTCAGCAGGGGCCCCCTCCTCCTGGAGGGTCACAGCCATCTCACGGGAGTTCATTCCCCCCACCCCGTGGCTCGGTACAGCCGCGGTCCCTTCTCAAAGTGGGGGCAGCGCCAGGACCCAGGAGCGCTGGTTCTACCACTCTGCTGTCTGTTGTCCCTCCCAGGTCGAGCATGTGGCAAGGGACCCCACCCTGAGGTCCAGACTGGCTCTAGACCCTGGGCCGTCACCTCTCAGGGCCTCAAGGAGCTTGGCCCAGCCCCGGGGCTCGGGGGCAGTGCACAGTGATGGAGCTGCGGGGGTCCGGAGTGGCCTGACCGTGTGTGGTGGATGTTTGGGCGGCTACACCCAGCAAGGGGTGGAGGCCGGGCCTGAGTGTATGAGGGGCTGTGCGTTATGCTTGGACGCGTGTCCGGTCACACGGGACACACGTCCCCAGCACAGTCCAGCCAGGCCTCAGCCACAGGCGTGCCCTGCCTCAGGTTCTGCAGGGGAAGAGTGTGGCGTCGGTGGGGGTGGCCTGGGCTCTGGGGACCAGAACCAGGTCTCCCAGGCGGGGGTGGGGGGTCCCTAAAGTGGGCAGCAACTTGGGGCACCACCCTGCTGGTTCCCTAGGCCTGCTTCCATGAGCAGCATCCCTGCAGACACTGAACTCAGGGGCCTGCACCTACCAGGCGCTCTGGTGCGCTCCCATTGGTGAACTTTGGGGCCATAGAGGTGTACTCCCCAACCAGGCAGGCCTTTCACATCTAAGGCTGGGGTGGGGGTGGGGACTTGGCTGTGATTTACCCCACCCCTCAAAAAAAGTGCTGGAGGAGCCTCAGCTTGAGTGTGTGGGGTGGTCCCTGCCATTCTCGGGGGAGGGAGAGGCTCACGTGCTGGAGAGACCCCTGGCTGGGACCCTCAGCCCTGTCTGTGTGACTGTCGCCTGCGCCATTTCAAGATTTCCTCAGGCCCAGGCAGGTGAGGGGCTTGACAGGGTCCCAAGGGTGAGACCCGTACCCTGGGCCTGTGGTGGTTCCCACGGCGAGGACAGAGCCCCGAGCACCCAGGTGTCCTTCCCTGCCGTTGGCTTGTCCCCTAAAGGTCCTCTGGGTGTGTCCTCCTGTGGTTTCCCAGAGTCTAGGACATGGGAAGAGGCCGGGCATGTTGCTTTTTGACAGCAGAGCCTCTTGCTCCAGAGTAAACAAGTAAGTAGGTCCCACTGTCCTTAGGCAGGGGAGAGCTCAGCTTGATTTCCATTCGAGAGAGGTCAGCCCTATCAGGGCGGAAGGAGTATCAAGTTTCCTTAGAGAACAAAGCTGTTTATTGGAAAGTGCCTTTTACACAAATAGGGCAGCCTCATTGCCCTTTCTGTAAATTAGTAGAACCGCCGACCCGCCTTGCCACTCGCCTGTGGGGCCTGATGTCCTGGGGCCCTGCACCATCCCTGCCCCCATTTCACCCTCCAGGCCCGACTCTCCCCTCCACGTCCCCCCTCTGCCACCATGTCTCCACCCCCCATGTGACGGCTCCCCCACATCTCTCCCTGCTCTGTCTCTCCCCCAGCACCCCCACACCTCTCCCTCCGACATCTCTTCCCGACCTCCACGTCCCCTGCCACACACACACGTGCACACACCTCTCCCACCTCCACAGGCTACCTTCCATTTGCAGGGGGCCATCCAAGCCCAGCATTTATAGGGAAGAAATGGTTTCGTCTCAGCCAGATTACTATTTTTAAGGTGCAGGCAGGAGGGGGTCCTAGGGAGCAGTCAGGGTCCCTCTAAGCGGAGCGGCATGGGCCCCTGTGATGTTCAGGACCTGGGGTGTGAGCCAGGCTGGGGCAGGCACCCCCTCCTACTTAGGACCGGTGGAGCCTCTTGAGAAACACAGGGTGTGTGGTGGCCGAAGACAGGAGGACAGTACAGCCTGGGCTGTCCCAGCAGACAGGGCAGGGCTGCAGCCTGCAGATGGGAAGCAGTGGGGAGAGGTGGAGAGGGCCAGGGGCCTGGCCCGGAGCCTCGGCAGGCTGACCAACTCATCCTGGGTTCACCAGGAAGCCCTTGGCCCTGGGCAGACCAGATGGTCACTGCCATCACTCCTTCTGTGATTCCTTGCCCCTGGGAAGCTGGGACGTACAGACGAGGGCCTGAGCTAGTGTGCCCATTCTCCAGTGCGGCAGACTGGGCCCGAGGGTTCCAGGGCTCACTGTGCTGTGGGCTGTGCACCCCAGCAGGCCACCAGGCTGGTTGTCCCTGAGGGCAGGGGTCCCCGAGGCCGTGCATGCCTTGCCCTGAGCACGGCGGGCCTCACGAAGGCCACCACCTCCGGAGTTCCTGTGGTTGCTGTGACCGTGACCACAGACTCACATTTATGCTCTGACTCCGGGAGGTCAGCGGCCTCACGTGGGTCTCCCAGCTCTGGGCAGGGCTGACCCCGACCGGAGGCTCTGGGGGGAGACTGCGTTCCCACCTTTCCCAGTTTCTGGGGGCAGCGCATCCTTGGCTCGCGGCCCCTCCTCCATTGTCAAAGCCAGCAGTGCCGCAGTGAACCTCCCTCTGACCGCAGCTGGGAGAGATCCTGGGCTGTAAGGATCCCAGTTAGTACACTGCGCCCATCGGGTCCTCTGTCGTGCCGAGATCCCTAACCCCGTCTGCACGGTTCTCTGCTGCCATGTCAGGCTCCGCATTCACAGGCCTGGAGCTAGGACCTGGGCATCTTCGGGGACTGAGATTCTGCTAAACATACCGCCATTCACTTTTAACTGATGTCCCGGCCCCCAGTGAAGATGCCAATGCAGACATGCCTCGCCTCCCTCCCTCCCTGCCCCGTCACCTGTCAGGAGTCCCCCAGCATCGGCCCTCCGCGGTGGTCCTCCAGGCCTATCTGGTTCTTGTGTTCTGCTCAAGCGACCACTTCTCATGGTTTGCTGGTTGAGGTTTCACTTTTTAAAAACGGTACAGGCTGCACACGGGAACTGTGGTAACTTACAGAACCCGGATACCATCTTCCATCTGCCCCCCTCCCCAGGAAGGACACTTGGAGCGGGCCCCTGCCCCCCAGTCAGGAGCCCAGAACCACAAAGCAGCTCCTCCCAGCTGCTTCCTCACTCCTAATTCCAGAAGACCCTTGGAGCACCGGGCAGAACCAGGAGGACAGGGACCAGGGGCCACCCCAAGGCTCAGGCATGACTGGTTTCCGGCCACCAGCAGTTTGAACTTGCTGGAAGCATGTGTTTTGTGGAGGGAAGGTCACTTTCTGCCTCGGCAGGGGAGCTCGCAGGAGAGTGTGTGGCTGCTGGGCTCAGCTCTGACCTGTCTTTCCTCTTTGCCCGCAGAAGACGGGAGGGGCAAGTTGCGGCCAGCCAAGGCCAAGAGTGACAGGAAGAAGAAGGGCTGTGGCCCTCCGCACCCCCACCACCCCCTCTTGCCCCAGCTGCCACCGCCCCCACCCACCCAGTTCCCTGCCGAGGAGGCGCCCAGGCTGCCGCCCCCGCTGGAGCCCCCGGTCCTGGCCCCGGGCCCCGCGCCAGCTGAAGGGAACCCCCCACCACCACCTCTCAACGTTGTGCCCCCCGAGGCGCCTGGCGAGGAGCCAGAGGTGAAGCCGCGCCCCATCATCCCCATGCTGTATGTGGTGCCGCGGCCCGGCACGGGGTGTGACAAGGGCCGCGTGTCCTGCCAGCAGGCCTTTGAGCACTTTGCCCAGAGGGGCCCCACCTGGAAGGAACAGGCGGCCCCCATGGAGCTGACGGGTCCTGAGGAGGAGAGCGGAGCCAGCGAGGTACAGGTAGGGGAGCTGCCGGTGGAGGGCCCTGGGGCCTGGGGGTCCCACTGCCCCGTGCTCCCGCCCCGGCCCTGCTCATCTGAAATAGACCCCATGGCTCATCACAGGAAAACCCCAGTAGCTCCCGGCCATCCCCTTCCAGGGGCCCTCGCACCCACGACCAGGGACACAGGCCATCCACTTTGCCCCGAGGGACCAGGCACTGCTGTGCCTCCGAAGACATGCCCCCTGCCCACGCTCCCTGTTCCGCTTTCAGGCGCCACCCACGTTCTCCAAACTGAAGATGGAGATCAAGAAGAGCCGGCGTCACCCCCTGGGCAAGCCGCCCACCCGCTCCCCGCTGACCGTGGTCAAGCAGGAGGCCTCGAGTGACGAGGGTGAGGCCCCCAGACCCCCTCCCCCACGCGGAGCGTCAGCCCCAAGGGCCCCTGCTCAGGCTGCAGTGGTCCCCTCAGCCAGGCCCTGGCCACCCCGCAGAGCCACCCCAAGGCGTGGCCCCCACCCTCATTCGCTCCACTTCCCACCTTGGGGTGCTTGCTTTGCCAAAGCTGGTCCCGGGGCCTAAAACGTACACCGTGGCCTGTGAGGGGCAGGCTGCAGGTCACGGGGGCTCAAACCACAGCCTAAGACCACGGGTGCCATTCACCTTTGTGTGCCTCAGTTTCCCTATCTGGAAAATGGGGGCTGCCACTCCTGTGAGGCGTCCTGCTGGGAAGATGCATGGAGCCAGTGCCTAGAAGGCGCGCCGTGTGGTGCCGAGCCCATGGCAGGTGCCGGGAATGCCGAGGCTGGGTTATTGCCCAGGGGGCTGTTTGTGCCTGTGGTACCTGCCACGCACCAGCTCTCGTGCTCTGCGAGAACCTCTTCTGTCCCTGCCGGGAGCCCCCTCCCCCAGGCCTGGGCTGACTGCCTCCACGTCCCGCTCCCATGGCCCCTGTGCGTCCACATCCCTAGCTGGCGCCCAGGCAGGTGAGGACTGTGCCGCCTCCTCTCACGGGCTCGGGATCTGCTGGGATGCCGGGTGCAGAGTGGGCTTCCAGAACGTTTACAGAGCGGGCCAGCGAGTGAGTGAGCCGAAGGGCATGCCTGTGCCCCATGTGCCGGCCGCACCCCCGCATTGGGGTTTGAGAAGTGACTCAGAGCTAGAGGCTCGCAGGGCTGGGCAGGCCTGAGGACTACCCCGCGGACGTGTCCTGGCTCTGCGACCCTGGTGCCCATATGCGGGAGCAGCGCCGCAGCTGCTACCCGGGCCTCGTGACCTGACCTGTGGCCCGGCCACCCGCTTGGCTGGGCTCTTCCTGGTGGCCCTTGGTGGCCGTGGGGAGGGTGGAACAAACGTGATGTGGAGCTGGGGCCGGGATGCCGCTGAGAGCCGGAGGCGCGGGCTCTTGCAGAAATCCTGCTAAGGCAGCATCAGCCTTTTGCATAAGATGCCTGTGGAGTTTGCAAAGCATCCGGATAGCTCCTTTCGTTCCAAATTGGATTTGAGGGCTAGGGCGAGGAGGGGTTCTGGAGGCGCCTTCGATCGCAAGGCCAGAGCCCCCAAGAGCAGGGGGAGCTCACTGGAGGGCCAGATGCAGCCAGAGCCCTGCAGGCAGCTAAAGGCGTCATTTCCAGAAGGGGCCTCTGAGGCCTCCCCCACCCCCACTCCGCGGGCCCCTTGGGTGAAGCCGCGGTTGTTTGCTGTGAGACCACCGAGGGCCCAGAGCCCAGCACGTGTCCTGGGATCTTTGGTGACAGAAGGCAGGCCCACAGCGCTTGTCACCTGCAGGGGGCCTGAGCCTGCGTGGGGCCTCCTCAGGCAGAGCAGTCTTGGCCCTTGAGTCAGGCCCAGCCCCGGGGGTCTGCGCTGACCTCCTCCTCCCTCTCGGGAGTCCCAGGTCCCACGCCCAGGACTCCAGGCTCCTGTCTGCTTTCTCTTCCCACCGTGCCTTGCTGGCCCAGCGGCTGTGAGGGTTGGGGCCTCAGGAACGAGAACCCCGCTTCTCGGGGTAGCCTCCTGCAAGGCCCTGAAGCTCAGCCCCGTGTCCTCAGGAAACACAGCAGTGGGACTTGAGGGGGCTGGGGTGTGGCTGGCTGGTACGTAAGGCCAGCAGAGGCCAGCCGCAGCAGGTGACAGGCGAGGTGGGGGCACGTCCGTTTGTGGCCGTGACACTAAGTCCCCGAGGGTGTTGGAGTGACACTGCTCCACTTCCAGCCGTCGTCCTCTCTGGGCTCTGTTGCGCTCGGGGACCTGTCACCACCGGTGCTCGCAGCAGTAACGGGCCCGCAGGGGTGGGGTGGGCAGGAAGGAAGGTTCCTCTGGGCCTGCAGCCATGCCGAGGTTTCTCTCCGTCCCCTCCCGCCCTCCTGTTTTCCTCTAGAAGCCTTCCCTTTCTCCGGGGAGGAGGACATGAGTGACCCCGAGGCCTTGAGGTCTTTGCTCTCCCTGCAGTGGAAGAACAAGGCTGCCAGCTTCCAGGCCGAGAGGAAGTTCAATGCGGCGGCTGCCCTGACCGAGCCCTACTGCGCCATCTGCACCCTATTCTACCCTTACAGCCAGGTGAGCGCCGGGCCGGCCGTGGGGGCGGGGGGGGGCGGCGTCGGTCTGCGCTGGGGCACCTGTTCGCCCCCCCCCTTGACGGAGCCCCGGGGAGGGGGGTGGAGACCAAGAAGCCGTTTGCTGGAGGAGCCACCGTGGGGGTCAGTGCCGAGCTTGGCCTGACGGGAGGCCTGGGGGGCGCCGGATAGCCGCAGGGCAACGGCTGCGGGGGAAGCCCTGGGCATCTGGGGGCACGTGAAGCCGAAGGCTCCCTTGGAAGGGCTGTAGGGAGAAGCAGAGAGAGCTTGGTGTCTGAGTTTTACCGCAGACGGACTTATTCTGGGCCTGAAAACAGGGCCATCTCGTGTCAGGGAGGGACCTGAGGCAGCCAGGAGGGGCGTGGGGCTGGGCCATGATGGGTCGAGCCGAGGGGTGGACTGGGTCCAGGGCAAGCGCCCTGCCTCACCCAGTGGGACGGACCCCGTGAGGAGCCCCCAGGTGGCCTCTGCCGAGCCAGGCACCTGTTCCGAGCTGAGTCCCGCTCTGCCCCCCGTTTCCCAGGTTCGGGACCTGGCCTCTCCCTGGCCTCTGTCTCGCGCTGTCAGCCACCAGATCCTGCCTGCTTAACCCTGTCGCCCCCTCACCCCACCCTGACCTGCCTTCTAGCTCTTTTCTCCCTCACCTGCCCTGGCAGGAGCCCTTCCTGTTGGTTCCTCACTGAGGCCCGGGCGCATGTTCGGAGGCCACGCCGGTCATGTGCTCCCTGGCTGGAAACTCCACCAGGCTCACCATGGGCCCCGGACTCCCAGTTTGCCCCCGAAGCCTTCCTCTGCCATGGTATCTGCCCCCGACCAGGCACACAGTGACAGAGTGCTCCCTGCTCACCCCCAGGGTCCCAACCACCCACCTACCCAGCCCCCTGCCCTACCAGACAGATTTCTGTTCATTCTTTGAGTCTGCTGAGCTGCCTCCTCTTCCATGAAGCCTTCCTGGACCTGCTGTCCCCAGGCACACCGCCCCCCAGGCTCTCCCCCGCAGCTCTGCTCTTGTCCTGCTGTCTGTGTTTATCAGCCCCTGGACTGTGAGTCCCTGGAGGACAGGGCTCAGTCTCCAGGCTCCTAGCCTAGTGCCCCACTTAGCTGAGCCGCCCCAAGGTCTGTGCCCCGAGCCGAGGGCAGCATGCTCGTGTCAAGGGCACTGCTGCTTCCTCTGCCTGGCGTGCCATCTCCATGCAGATGTTTGCAGACAAACGGGACAAAACACACGGCTTCTCCAGGCGTCGCCCTTTTTAGTGCTGCTGGGAGTCAGGGTGCTGGGGCCGCCAGCCTGAGATGCAAATCTCCTTGAGTCCAGTGGCTAAGTTTCAATGTGCCCACAGCGCCAGTGGGCTTCTGCTGTCAGAGCCCTCGGAGTCAGGGACCAGGCCTCACTTGTCCCGTGAGGGTGGCCAACGTTGCGTGTGGACATTCTGCCTGTTTGGGAACCAGCTGGTCCCTTAACCCGAGGTGGCGGACAGGGTGCCTTCCCTCCTGGGTCAGGGGAGTGCAGAGTTCTCCTGCCACGCCTCTGTGGGTGTCCTGAGACAGGCCTGGAGGGTGTGGGACCTGGGTGCCATGGGCAGGACGATTTCATCATGATCTGTTCACGTGAGGGGATCTGGGGGGCTCAGCGAGGACTGGGGTATGGCCTTTATGGGACATATGTCAGAGGTAGGGAAAACCCTGGGTAGGTTCACAGATAAAACAGTGTCCGGTCATGGTCAGGATCCCAAGAACACACAGAGCAGGGCTGAAGGGCTGGGGGCCCCTGGTCCTGTGAGCAGGCTGGGCTCTAGAGCACACATGAGTAGACATCTGGACGTTCCTGGCAGTGGGAACGGCACAGGCAAAGGCCCCGGGGTGCGATGGTGCCTGGTTCCTGGGGTGTTGGAGGCCGAGTGAGGAGACTGGTGTGGTTGGAGCTGAGCGATCGAGGGGCGTGAGGGCAGCAGGACATGTCCGTGCCAGTGTGACCCTAAGTGGGAGGGTTTTCAGTGGGGGCGGGACAGGGTCTGACTGTGTTTGAGGAGGATCTCTTGAGGGCTCTTGGGTCAGGGTTGAGGGCTGGGGGGGGGATGGGGCAACTGCAGGGGAGAGTGAGGAGCAGGCCCAGGGGATATTTGGGGCGGTAGAGGGCAGAGTCAAGGGCGGCCATGGTGCCTGGCCTGCTTTGGCCACGTCAGGTGTCCCGCCCGCCCCATGTGGGACTCCCCACTGAAGGCAGCCCCCTCCTCCTGCAGTCCCTACAGACCGAGAAGGAGGCCCCCCAGGCCTCCCTCGGGGAGGGTCCCTCGGCTGCTCCTCCTTCCAAAAGTGGCCAGAAGACACGGCCGCTGATCCCCGAGATGTGCTTCACCTCCAGCGGTGAGAACACGGAGCCCCTCCCCGCCAATTCCTACATCGGGGATGACGGGACGAGCCTGCTGATTGCCTGTGCCAAGTGCTGCCTGCAGGTGCACGCCAGTGAGTACTGGGTCCGCGCCCGCAGCCGGGGGCGGGCAGCTGTAGGCCCTGTGGCCCCGCCCCTGGTGGTGGCCCCCTTGCTTCACCCTCCCTGGGTGGCCACCCTTGGGCCGGTGGAGCCAGCTGGCCCCTTCCCTCTGGGCTGCTGTTTGGGGGCTGTCACAGGACCTGGTGTCACGGGGTGGCCTTCCCCCTGGCCGATTCTGACAGTGCCACTGAGGCATGTTGTCCCCTCTGAGCAGCAGCAGGAAGAAACAAGGTGCCCATCGCTTCATTTGAATGCGCTGGGACACTTTTAAACGGCGCCCTTTGGGACAGGAGTCAGAGGGTAAAGCTGAGATTCTAGAGTGGTCCAGGGGATCTGATGTATCTCTGCCACAGGCGACCACCCTCTCCCAAAGCCTGAGGGCCCGACTTAGCCCGAGACAAGAAAATGGCTGTCTGCCCCTTTCTCAGGCATGAGGGGCAGCAGGTGCGAGCTTGAGCCTCCAGGACGGGAAGGAAGCTTTCTGGAGCTGTTTAGCCCCGTGGGCTGCCCAGCAGAGGAAGGCAGCTGTAGATCTCTATCCAGCCCCTGCAGAGGCCTGCCCAGAGCTCATCTTGTCCCCTGGCTAGGAGCCTGTTTGCTCTGCCTTGCTGGGCCCAGGTGTGAGACGTGCTCCTGGGCGGGCAGGCCCCTGGGGGACAGCAGTGCAGGCCCCGGCCGAGCCCACCCTCTGGCGGGGCCTTGTCGGGCTGCACAGGCGGGAAAGGGGGGTGGGGGGTGGGCAGAGGCTCAGCATTGTTCCTTGAGACCGGGCACTAGAGAGAGGTGGAGCCCCCTCTTCCTCCAGGAGTCAGGCCCCCCACTAGGCCTGGAGCTTGGCTAAGTGCCCCCCAGGGCTCAGAGCAGGGGGCCGGGCTCTGGCTCTCGCACGCTTTGCTGTCCCTCAGGGCCTCTGTGGGGACACAGCAGAAGACCACCTCTCTGCCACCCTGCTGTCTCCCTGTGTTCCCCCTGGGGCCCTTTGGCACTGGCCACTGCCCACTCCAGCCAGCAGAGCCCCTGTTGGCCAGGTGACAGTACCCCAGCCGGCCGAGGGTACTGCTGGATGATGACTCCAGGGCATGGGTTCTTGACCTTCTGCCCACCTCCTCCACGCCCTCCCCCCCATTTCTAAACCAGGACCAAGGTCCTAAGCAAACCTCCATCACCCAGAGCTTCCAATTGCTGGTTTCCTAAGTAGTGATTCTGCCTGAACACAGGGCCCAGCTGGCTCAGCTCTGCCATCTGAACTGCAGCATCCACAAGGCCCTCGTCTAGTCGCGCACAGCTGCAGGGTCGCTTTCCTGGCTTGCCAGCCTCCCTGGCCTGCAGAGCCTGGGCAGGGCCTCCTCAACTAGACTGGAGACAGCAAGGGCTGCCCGGGCTGAGCAGCCCCAGCAGGGGGCCCTGCTCTCCTTCCCCCTACTTGTGTTCCAAACGAGCTGTTTCCAGACCGTTCCCGCTGGGGCGCGCAGTGGCCTGGATTCAGGGGGAGAGAGCGGGGAGAGCAATTGCCCTAAATGCTGCTGCCGAATTCCAGGAGGCCCCATCGGCTCTGCATGCGGCCTGGCAACAGATGCCGCCTCGTCTCAGCTGCCCCCCTCCCGTCTTGCAGGTTGCTACGGCATCCGCCCTGAGCTGGTCAATGAGGGCTGGACGTGTTCCCGGTGCACGGCCCACGCCTGGACTGCGGTAACTCACCCCCGCAGCTGGGTGGTGCTCTGAAAGCCTTTGAGGCCTGGGGGGGGGGGGGAGCTGGGCCTGGGACCCCGGGTGACCTGGGCTGGCTGCCTCGCCTCCCCTCCCCTCCCCGGTCTCGGTTCTTCAACCTCGGCAGCGAGGGGGTGGAGCCTGATGCACCCCCCGCCCCCCAGCCCCGGCCAGTCCCTTCTATGGCCGCTGATTTGAAATGTAAGCACTGCGGGGCGGAGGCCGGAGCAGGTCCTAGGGCAGAAACCCCCTCACCTTGTGGTTGTCTGGTTCCCGCAGGAGTGCTGTCTCTGCAACCTCCGGGGAGGAGCCCTGCAGATGACGACCGACCGGAGGTGGGTGGCGGGGCCTCTTCCTGGGTGTGTGGCCTCAGGCCTCGAGGCATGTGGGGGGACCAGGGGGAGCCGCTGGCCCAGAACGTCCCTTAAGGTCCTGTAAGCCCCAACCGGCTGGCGGCGCTTGCCGGGGGGTGGGGGGGGGGGCGGAGGCAGCAGCTATGAGATGACCCCAGGGCCCAGGGGTGGGGTGCACCCGTGAGTCCTGACCCCAGCCTGCCCCCCGCCCCCCGACCAGGTGGATCCATGTGATCTGTGCCATCGCCGTCCCCGAAGTGCGCTTCCTGAACGTGATGGAGCGCCACCCCGTGGACATCAGCGCCATCCCCGAGCAGCGGTGGAAGCTGGTAGGTGCCCCGGCGTCGTGCCCCCGGGGGGTGCAGGGCGGCTGCCCGGGAGCCGGATGCCACTGATTTCAGTTTGGCCAAACCAGTTTCTTTTCGGAGGTACAGCATGTCCCTGGCTTCCGGGGTCTCCGTGCAAAGACAGAGTGCAGCGTGCAGCTCGTGCTCTCCCGCGTGGGGGAGGCTGCCCTCGCTCTGCCCCGGGCTTGTCTAATTACCGTGAGCCCCGCACTCTGACAAGCCTTCCGGCGCACCGGACAGCGTTGCTGACTGCGGCACCCCGTCATGCGGCCGGCAGAGCACGCGGCTGGCTCATGGTGCGTGACTGAGTGTTGCACGCCCTGAACCACCTGCCTCCCCCCCCCCCCCCCCCCCCGCCCCTACAGCCACCCTCCTGCTCTCTGCATCCCGGAGTTTGACTCTTGAGTGGGGTCACGCAGGACGTGTCCTTCTGGGCCCGTCCCTCTCGCTGTGCGTAACATCGTCCGGGCCCGGCTGTGTGGTTGCCGACGGCAGGATTTGCTTCTTTCTGTGGCCGAGTAGTAGTCCGTCGTGTGGACACGCCACATGTCTATCCGTTCCTCCGCTGGTGGACACGTGGCTGTTTCTGTGTCTTGGCCGCTGTAGACAACGCTGCCATGAACACGGGATGGCACATACCTCTCTGAGGTGCTGTTTTCGTTTCCTTGGGTCAACACCCTATCGTGGAATTCTTGGATCGCATTCCATATTTTTTAACTTTTCTTTTCTTTTCTTTTCTTTTTTTTTTAAGTAATCTGTATACCCCACTCAGGGCTTGCACGCACAACCCTGGGACCAAGAGTTGCATGTTCTACCAACTGAGCCAGCCGGGCGCCCCTGGTGGTGGTTTTTCTAACTTTCTGAGGCACCTCCGTCCTGTTTGCAGAATGGCTGCACCAGCTTGCATTCCCATCAGCAATGCAGGAGGATTCCCCTGTCTCCGCATCCTCGCCAGCATTTGCTGTTTTTGGTGTGGTTGATTTTAGCCGTTCTGACTGGTGTGAGGCGGTATCTCGTTGTGGTTCTGGCTTGTGTTTCCCTGACGATGAGGGACGGTGAGCATCTTTCCATGTGCCTCTTGGCCCCCTATCTGTATGCCTTCTTTAGAAAAATACCTGTTTAGGTCTTTTGCTAATTTTTAAATTGGGGTTGCTGCTGCTGAGTTGTAGGAATTCTGTAGCTGGCCCCTCTGGATGCACATGGCACTTCCCTCTGCAAGGCCTTGGGTGGAGTGTGGCCTCGAGGGGCTCCCACCTCCTCCTCTCACCAGTGATGGTCACCCTGGGGGAGCCTCGGGGGCAGCAGGCCAAGTGGGCAGAGTGTGACTGTGAGCAAGCCGCTGACCGGCCACGTGACTTTGGACAGCTCCCTTGGCCTCCGTGTATCTCGGCCTTCCCTTCTGTACGGTGGGCCGCTCGTGGCCTCCTGCGTGGCCAGTGGTAACTGGGCCCGGCCGTCCGGCGCCGGCTGGGCCGTCTGAGCACCCGCTCCTGCTCTCAGGCCCCTCCTCGCCGTGACCTCACCACTGCTTTGCCGCGGAAACAAAGGGGGGCTCTGCCAGGCTGTCTCGTGGCACCCGACAGCATCTGGCTGCTTTTCCCAGCTTGTTTATGCCCCGGCGGCCGGGGCATTCCGAGGGTGCTGTTCCTCCAGGCTGCGGGCGGACCGGAGGCAGAGAGGGCTTCGGCCAGTGGGCCTTTCGGGGAGTCCTGTGGGGACGCGGTGCTCAGAGCCCACAGGTGTGGGGCCCCCTGGCAGGGCTGAGTGGCCAGCCGGAGGAAGCCTGTGTGGGAGGGGTGGGAGGGGCGGGGGGCCTTGGCCAGGGGGTGTGGGGCGGCCGGCGCCAGCCCTGCCCGGTGCGGACAGGTGATTAGGAAGAGGCTGGTGGCCTGCAGGTGACTCCTCCAGGAACGCGGGCGTAAAAGGCTTCATTATTCAGGTGGAGTGACGGCGCGGTGCGTGGTGCCTGTGATAGATCCTCCCTCCCAGACGCTTTATGGATCATCTGACATTTCCAGCTTGCAGCCTCTTCATTACCAGCACTTGTAACGATGAATTAAAAATCCTTCTACACGAGGCTCACTTGTACTGCCTAATGGAGCCTCGCAAGGAAGCCAGCAGTTAACTCCTGCTTGCCCAGCCGCCCGCCCACCTTCCAGAGCCACATGCTGGCCACAGGCTCAGGGATGGTCACTCCTGGTCATCTGTCCGTCTGTCCCCATGACTACCTGGCCTCTGGCCCTGGGCGCTGCAGGTGTCCTGGCTAGCAGGGGCGGCCCGTCCATACCGTGGCCGAGCCCAGATTACCTATCAGGTTAGCCAGGTTGGCGCCCATGCTCACCCCTTGTCACCGGGCTGGGATGATCCCCAGAAGAACTTCAAGGTCTGGTGGGGACTCCTGAGTGGGAAAGATCAGTTTGTGGGGGCAGTAGAGGGAAGGCTGGTTGGGGGCAGGCACTTTGAATCAGTTCTGCCCCCTTGTTGGCCCAGCTTCAAGGTGGAGGGGCCATCAGTCAGTACGAGGAGGGAGGGCAGGCATTTGCCCAAGCAGGTTGGCGGGTGGGCGTGAGGGGCAGGCTGAGGATATGGGACCTGGTGTGTGTGTGTGTGTGTGTGTGTGGGTGGGTGTGGGGGGGGTGTGTGTGTGGGCGGTGTGTGTGTGGGTGTGGTGGGGGGAGGGTGTCTGCAGGTGGGGGCAGCCTCCCCGGCCAGCGTCACACCCACCCGTGGCCCCTGGCTCGCCCAGACTGCTGCTCTCCACCAATGTCTGCCGCCCCCCTGCCCCCCTGCCTTCTGCAGCCTCCAAGGGAGACCCAGATACCCAGCACCAGGGGCTCCTGACAGATGGCATGGAGGGGGCCTGGCCCGCATTCTAACTGATGGGGAAGCTCAGAATGAGGGGTCGCCACGCACGGGCTGAAATGTTCTGTGCTGTCAGGCGTAGCCATCGGGTTCCCCTGGCTCTCCACCATGGGGTCGGTCCGGCTCCGGCCCAGCTGCAGCGGGTGCAGCATGACTGTTCGGCGCCCCACTGGCTTGGTGGCCGGACTTCCGCTCCCTGCGCCGGGGCTGCTCCCTGCCTCCCTGCGCCTTCCCGTCCGCGCGTACTGGAGGGTTAACGCCGCTCCCGCCTGTGGTGTCCACGCCTGTCCCCGCAGGCTGGCGGGGATTAGGTATTGACAGTTTAATAATGAGATCTCATTGCCATCGATCGGCGTTGGGTGCGTTCCTGTGGCGCCCTTTGCTGCGCTGCTTATCTGGCTTTTGAACGTGGTTTACAGGGCGGTAAAGGTCCGCTTAGTAAATGCTCAGAGTGACGGCACGTGGGGGGGTAGGGCTGTTCCACAGCGCGGGTGGGGGCGGTGGGGAGCAGCCTCGTGGAGGAGGCAACCCCACAGTGCCTTATATTCAAAATGAAGGTAGAATTCCTAATTTTAGTAGTTTTTAGTACATTCCCAGAGTTGGGCAACCATCACCGTGATCTAGTTCCAGAACATTTCATCTCCCCCAAAAGAAGCCCCTCCATCAGCTGTCACATCCCCTCCCCTTCCAGACCCTGGTACCCACGAGCCGCCTTCCTGTCCGTGGACGTGTCACCCACATGGACTCACATCCCGTGTGGCCTTCTGTGTCTGGTTCCCTCCCTGAGCGTCGTGGGCTCGGGGCCTGTCCCCGGGTCAGCGCATGTGGGCACCTCGCTCCTGCTCACAGCTTGGGGATGTTCCCGTGGCTGGCTCTTCAGTGACTGTCCCAGGCAGCCCTGCAGAGAGGGTGTGTGGAGAAGAATCCAGAAGTGCTCCTGGGGGAAGCTGCTGGCTGGGTTTGGGGGACGCTCTACCAAGGTCGGGACCCCCGGCCACACGGAGTTCTGCGGGCTTTGCCCCCGGTGCCTTCCCCCGATGCCAGCCGCGGGGGCCACTGCCTTGCAGCCCCAGGTCTCGAGGGCCTTTCCGGGGAGACCTCCCAGCCCTGTTTCGTCTGTGTCCCCCCAGAAGTGCGTGTACTGCCGGAAACGGATGAAGAAGGTGTCGGGAGCCTGCATCCAGTGCTCCTGTGAGCACTGCTCCACGTCCTTCCACGTGACTTGCGCCCACGCCGCCGGGGTCCTCATGGAGCCGGACGACTGGCCCTACGTTGTGTCCATCACCTGCTTCAAGCACAAGTCAGGGGGCCACACCGTGAGTGCCCCGCCCGCCCCCGCCCACCCTGCCGCCACCGCCTGTGCGCTGACGCAGCCCCGTGCCCGCCGCCCGCAGGTCCAGTTCCTGAGGGCCGTGTCCTTGGGCCAGATGGTCATCACCAAGAACCGCAACGGCCTCTACTACCGGTGCCGGGTCATCGGCACCAGCACGCAGACCTTCTACGAAGTGAACTTCGACGACGGGTCCTACAGCGACAACCTGTACCCGGAGAGCATTACAGTGAGCGGCGCGGGGCGGGCACGGGGAGGTGGCCCCGGGAGGTTGCCCAAGGCCACCTGCAGGGGAGGCACCGCCCTGTTCTGCAGACACAGAGCAGAGGGCAGTCAGTTCTAGACGATTCTGCAGCCGGGTGTCCCCCCTGCCCTGGCCCCGTGCCCACACGCTCACCTTGAGAGTTCAGGCCCAGCATGCTCCCTGCCTCCTCGCCCTGCCAGCACCCAGCACGTAGCACGGATGAGCATGCCAGGCATGGCGTGGGGAGGCGCTGGTGCCCCACCGAGGTCAGGGGCGCCAGGGGCCTCACCTCCTGCCGCCTTCTTCCCCTGCAGAGTAGGGACTGTGTCCGGCTCGGACCCCCGCCCGAGGGGGAGTTTGTGGAGCTGCGGTGGGCGGATGGCAGCCTGTACAAGGCCAGGTTCATTTCCTCTGTGACGAGCCATGTCTACCAGGTGAGCGGGCGCCTGCCCTTCGGGCGGAGGGGCCGGGGGGCCCTGGACAGCTCCTGTCTGCCCCACGTAAACGGTCAGGGCTTGTTACACGTTTAAGCTGGAAGGGGCCTCAGTTGTCCGCTGTTTTTCTCATAGAGGTGTCTTCCCAGTTGGGTGTGGGAAACAATACACGTAACGTAAAATTTACTGTGCTAAGCATTTTTAAGTGTACGGTTCAGTGCCCGGATGTTTTATTTAACCTGGATGGTTGTGAGTTTCTTTCCATGACTGTGGAAGAGAAATTACTTAGTAGGCTGAAATCTCGGAGGGAAATCACCCACATTCCAGCCGCCAAAGTCAACGGCTGCTCATCCTCAGCTGTTCTGCTTTCTCTCGTGTTTGCCGGCACCCATATCTCTCTGTATTGTACCTCTACACCCCTTTTCCTCTTGCTGCCCTTCCTTGAGTGGGGACGCCCCACAGCGGTGCCCCTCGGCGGGAGGCGGTGGAGACCACCCCTGAGAACTGCATCCCTTTGCAGGTGGAGTTTGAGGACGGGTCCCAGCTGATGGTGAAGCGTGGGGACATCTTCACCCTGGACGAGGAACTCCCCAAGAGGGTCCGGTCGCGGCTGGTAAGTGGTGTGGCAGAGCCAGGTGGGGGCGGCTGCCCCCCAGAA
This sequence comes from Zalophus californianus, assembly GCF_009762305.2. NCBI lineage: Eukaryota > Metazoa > Chordata > Mammalia > Carnivora > Otariidae > Zalophus > Zalophus californianus. The sequence continues at coordinate 3,758,975 of NC_045595.1, forward strand.
GCCCTTTGTGGTCCTCAGGGAAGTGGCCCGTCCGAAAGGCCTCGGCCTCCCCTTCGTCCTGCTTCCCGGGAGGGAACCTGGTCAGTGGCGGGAAGGACGGGTTGCAGGGCCGGTGACAGCCCCGCCAGGAGGAGGCAGACCCGCGGGAGCCCGGCCCCCCGGCCATCGTGCTCCGCGGCGGCTGCCTGAACACAAAATCCGAACTCCGACGTTGGCGGCGCCAACAGACACACTTTGGCAAAGCTCGACCCTTTTCAAAGGGAACAGTGAGTCCCAAGGTTGAGGGACGGTGACTGGCCTTTTTCCCCAGCCCTTCTGCGGTCGTCTTTCTTTCGTGTCTGATCCAAAGGCAAGGTTTTGAGGTGCAGGCAGCTGTGGTGGCCGGTGAACGAGCTCAAAGTGAGAGCCGGTGCGAGTCGCACCGCTGACCTCAGGCTGGAGGTTCCCGCGGGGAAGGACGGGGCTCGCCAGACGCAGCCAGGCTGCAGTGCTCCCCCTAGCCCCCGTCGGGCGGGACAGACGGGGCTCGGGCCGCCTGCTGTCCCGGGGGCCGGTGGCCCCTGTCCCCGGGCCCTGCCTGCTGGGAGGCTCACACGCAGGACTCGGGGTTCGTGCAGAGGCAGGAGCGCTGAGCAGCCACCCCTGGCGACCGGTGTCACTCTCAGAAGGTCACTGGATGAGGGACAGTGGCGCAGGGCCCTTGGCCCCCAGCGGGGTGGGCGTGTACCCCCACCGGGTGCCCGGGTGGAACCCCCCCGGTCAGTCTGTCGGGGCTGCTTACGGTATGGACGGCGTTTCTCGCGGTTCTGGAGGCTGCACCTCTGAGCTCAAGGTGTGGGCAGAGTTGATGGCGGGCGACCGCGGCTTCCGGTTCACGGACGCCTCCTTCTGGTGTCCCCTCGTGGCTGGAGGGAGAGGGAGAGCTCCGTGGGGTCCTTGTGATTAAAGGGCACTGACCCCATTCCCAAGGGCCCCCCACCTCTGATGCCGGCACCTCGGGGGTAGGGCTTGGACAAATGAATCTGAGGGGACGCAGCCCTTGGGTCGGCAGCCGCCCGCTGCCACGCTAACCTGTGTGCTGTCGTCTCCTGCAGTCGCTCAGCACGGGGGCACCTCAGGAGAACACCTTCTCGGGGGAGGAGGTGAAGGCCGCCAAGCGCCCGCGGGTGGGCACCCCGCGCGCCCCCGAGGACTCAGGGCGGAACCCGGACTACCTAGCGTTCATGGAGAGCCTCCTGCAGGCGCAGTGCCGGCCCGGGGCCCCCTTCTAGGACAGCCGGCCGCCCGGCGACCCCTCGGCCCAGCAAGGCAGGCGGCGGCGGGCCCTGGCGTTTGCTTGCTGTGAATCCTGACCTCGCCTCCTCCGGCCCCGAGAGGCTACCTCCCCGCGCGGCCGCCCCGCTCTGCGGCGACAGGAGCGAGCAGGACGCCGGCCCGCGGCCCGGACTCAGGGAGCAGGGCCATGCGGGCCCCGGGGGGGGGTGGGCCGGCCGGGGACTCGCGCCACCCCCACGACTCAGATTCGTAAACCATGTCAGCTCTTCTTCTCGAAAAGGTGCTACTGCATTGCCTGCTTCCTGAGCAGCCTTTGAGATTGTGACTCCTGTACATACATCACCTTTGTGAGGCTCTTTCTATAAATACCTATTGTTTAAAAAAAACACACACGAGAAAAAAAGGAAAACAGAGACCAGGAAAAAAAAAAAAGAAATCCCCAAAGTTGTTTTCTAGATTTGTGGCTTTAACAATGAAACAAAACAAAACAAAAATGTTCTTTTTCTCAGAACCGAGATATGCCGAGGGAGATAAAAGCATCTCGTTTTTTGTTTGTTTGTTTGTCGTTTTAAAACCTCGCTGGTCTCGGCGAGCGGCAGGGAGGTGCCCGGGAGGCCGGGCAGGGTGACCAGGACGTGTGTCGTCGGCCTGGGCGGCTGGTACCGTCTCCTTGGCCAGCGCCAGCCCCGTGGCTCTCTGCGCCGACAGGAGGAGGTCAGCCGCGCCCTTCGGGGGTCCAGGAGCCCCCCTCTGGTCCACGCACGCCTTCACAAAATAAACAGTCTCTCTTCTGGTTTGCTCCATCTTTTGCTTCTATCCCCTCATGAGAACCACTGCACGGCTGCGGCCTCCAGTGTCTGCAAAAGGGCTTGGTGCCCACGGAGTGTCCCCCGCGCCGCCCGGGCCTCCCATGGCCCTCCCGGCGGGTGCATGGCTGGCTGCCTGTGGCCGTCTGGGGAGGGGCGACGCGGGGCCACGCAGGCCTCCCGGGTGGCCCGCGTCCAGCCGTTTCCCTGTGTGGGCGAGGCCTGTGTCCCCGGGCTCTGGCCACCCAGGTGCGCCACGTGCGCAGGGGCACCCACCTTGGACCCCTGTGTCCCATTTGGGAAGCATGGATTTGTGTGTCTGGGGGACAGCAAGAGAGAACCAGACCCGCCTCCTGAGAGCTGGGGGTCAGATTTGTGAGAGCGTGCCTGCGAGGGGCTTGGGGCCCCCGCCCCCCGCTGTCCTGCCCTGGGCCCGACAGCATAATTTTGCTTGTGTAAAAAAAAATTAAAAATTAAAAAAAAGAGGGTTCTGATGGCTATCAGGCCAGAAAGAACTATTATAAGGAGAACGGAAAGAATGTAAATGAGCCGAGAACCTTTCATTTGCTTGGTGGGGGGCGGGGGGGCAGGTGCCCTGGAGCAGGGCGGGGGCGGGAGGCCTGGAGGGGAGCCAGCAGGGGTGTGGGGGTTTCCCCCTGCACGCAGCGGCTCCACCCGATGCGGCACTGTGTTCATATGTAGTTTGAAAATGCTATTTATATTGTAAAGAGAACAAAAAGCGGGCTGGCCTTCTGGGTCAGGGGGGTAGGGGCCAGACCCAGGGGGTCTTTCTGGGTCGAGGGTGACGTGCAGACAGGCCGCAGCTCAACAGGGGGAAACGCCCATCTCCCCACAAAGGTATATCCGCGTCTATGTACAAAAACGAAAAACAAAAAAAACCCACCCACCCTGATTTTTCTCCCACCCGAGATTAAGGATGCGCTGTATTTTTGCCTAATTCCCCTGCCTCTAGGTTCATAATGAATTAAAGGCTCGTGAGCACTGCGAATTACAGTTCACTGTCGTGGCAGCGTCTTCATTTCTGGGTGGGCACCGGGAGGCGGGAGGGTGGTCTCCCCGCCGGGGGGTGGGGGGCGGGCTGCCTGCTCCCAGACAGAGCTGAGGGGAGGCCTCCGCAGGGCCGGGCAGGGTGGGAACGCAGCCTGGCCCCTCGGCTCCTGCTCCCGGCCTCCTGATGGAGGCAGTTCCTTCCCCAGCCCACAGCTGTCGCGGCTTGTGTCCCCGCAGACCCTTCCCTGGAGGCTGTCGGGCTCCACTCACAGGTAGGCTGGGGGCAGTGGTGGCTGGGGCAGCGGGTCCCCTCTGAAAGACAACTCTCTTTGACCCCTTGCTTGTCTGGGGCCAGTGGCCACCCTCCCCCTGCTCTCCTGACCTCCCGGTTCCAGTGGCGTCTGAGCCAAGGAGCACGCCAGACCACGGGGTCGCCCAGGCCTGGGGTGAGACGGGGCCCCCTGCCCTCATGGATGTGCCACTCATCCCGCAAGTCCTGGGCGTGTGGCACCAGTGAGGCGGGTCTGATCCCTGCTCTCGTGCAGCCAACAGGACTGGGAGAGGCAGCCAGTAAGTATGGCTCATCAGGTGCGGTAGAGCAGAGTGGGGTCTTGAAGGAGACGATGGAGTGTCAGCAAGCATGGTCCGTGCAAAGGCCCTGGGGGCAGGACCAGGCCTGTGTGGTTGGAGCAGAGTGGGGGAGGGAGAGAGAGAGGAGGGGAGGGCAGGGAGGGGATGGCGACGGGTCGTGCAGGGCCTTAGGGACCCCAGGGAGGACTTGGGCTTTTCCCTTGAGGGAGGAGGGAGCCCTGAAGGGCTGTGGGCCAGGAAGGGCAGACCTGCTTGGGGCGCTCATGGGCCCCCTCCGGTGGCCGCTATGGGGAGGCTGGCGGGGAAGGGGGGTGCGGTGAAGGGGGAACTGCGCTGAGCACCTGGGAAGGCGGTTTTGCCGCAAACTGGGATGGGGCAGCCAGGGGCGGGGGAGACCAGCTTAGACCCGAGTGCGGACCCCGCATGAAGACCCACGACTGAACGCACCAGTCTGGGGACCGGGGAGGGTGGTCCGGGGGGCTTTTTAGGAGATACCAGCGGGCGGGTGATGTATTTACTGGACGTTTGAGGCGGGGACCTGGGACTGGACCCTGAGGAGCTGGTGCAAGACAGTGGGGGCGAGCAGCCAGTGGCCTGGGGACCCCAGACGGGGGGGGTGCCCGTCTCTGGGCCTCGGTCTCCCTCCCCAGCATGGGTGTCCTTGCAAGGTGGTTGTACCCTGAGCAGCAATTTCCTTTGATAAAACCTTCCGGCCACCGCAACCCGCATCCCACGTCTCACATCCTCCTCTTCAGGGAGCCCCTGCCTCCAGCATCCTCTCAACAGCTCCAGGACTCAGTTTCCGCATCTGTTACAGGGCCCTCCGCGGCCCTGACTGGACAGCTCAGCATCGTCCCCGGGGGAGCCTCCCGGGGGCCTGGCAGCCACGCTCTGTTCTCAGCCCCGGGGAGGGGGCCGCCAAGCCAGGTGGCCTGGCACGGCCACAGAGGGCCCACTGCCTCCCCTACTCCGATGTGCAGCTGCGCAGAGCCCATGGGGGCCCCGGGGGCCCTGGGCGCCGGGGCCTGTGCCGGGCCCTGCGAAAGAAGCCCGAGGACCGGGGAAAGAGCTGCTGCTTCTCGGAGTTTGGGGTTCAGGAAAGCGGGGGAACCACGGAACAGCTACGACACAGGCCCCCACGGACCGGAACAGGCCGAGACGCGGGGTACGCTGTCAGAGAGGATGTCCGGGAGACCCTTCTGGGAGCTGCTGTCTGAAGGATCTGACCCCTCGAGGGACGGCCCCTCAGAGAGACTCCGGAAGGGTGCACAGTGTGGTGAGTACACTGTCCTAGGACCAGGCTCGGCCACCAAATCTGCTCTTCCACCGGTTCAGGTAAATGAAGTTTTACTGGTGCACAGCCGTGCACTTAAGTTGTCCTCTAGGTGGCTTTTGCCCCACAGGAGCAGAGCGGAGCTGTGGCAGCGGAGACCGGCCCGCCTGCAAAGACAGACATAGTCAGCATCTGGCGTCCTGCTGAAATGTGCTGCTGCCAGACCTAGAGTGTGCGGGGAGGCTGCGGTCGCCACGCCCCCTCCGTGGCTACTACGCGATCACTCCCCCGTGGGGGCAGCCCGCCCGGCCCAGACCCGTCCCGTCTCTCAAAGGCCCCCAGTGAGGCCACCTGTGCCCTAGCCCCCCCGCTCCCTCCAGGAGCATGGTGGAGAGAGAGACTTGGACCAAAGACCCCCCCCCCCGCCCATCCATCATCCATCTGCTGGGGGGCTCTGGCCTCTAAGCCTCGGCACCCAACTGTGGCCCATGCCCAAGCTCTGCAAGCTGCCCCCCACCCTCCAAGTCACCACCTTTGGCAAAGAAGGACGGGCCTCCATTGGCCTCCGCGGTCTGGGACCCCTGCTGTCACAGTTCGTGGCTTTTATGATGGTGCTGGAATCTCTGCGTGGCTGCTCTCTGCCCCCAACCTCGTCGCCAGCCTCCCCCCACACCTCCCAGGCCGCCCGCCACCCCGGTGAGGCCCCTCGGGGACAGAGCGTCACAGCCTCCAGGGAGAGCAGCCTCCCAGAGACCCCAAGGCCCCAGAGGCCCGGCGCAGAAAGCTGGGGGAGGGATGCCTCAGAGCGCTGGGGGCCACTCCCGCCCGCAAGCATTATTTATGGATGAGATTTACTTCGTGCGTTTGCTGTTAATGGAGAAAATAATTATTTGCTGCCACAGGCAGCCCGAGGGACTACGCATGGCGGCGGGGGCGAGGCCAGGGACAGTGAGGGCCCAGATGCCTGGCATCCCCTCCGTGTAGCTTCCATCCTGGCCACTCAGCAAGCGACAGGGACAGTGACGCCCTCCCAGCAGCCTGCGCAGGGGAGAGGTAGGAGGGGCCTCTCCCGCTCACCCCCCCCAGCCCCAGCACCCCTTTCCTATAGAAACACAAAACCCAAGACGTGCGTGGGAAATGGGGTGTTTGAAGTCGTTCCTGTGGCACTCGGACCTTCCGAGGGGCCGCTGGACACTCACGGCTCTGTTGTCCCCAGATCAGCTTCCTGGGGCCCTGGTCACCAAGGACCATGAACTGAGTGGCTTAGAACCGCAAACACATATTCTCTCGAAGTCCTGGGGCCCAGTTGTCTGAGATCCTGGTGTCACGGGGCCCCCTCCCGCCCCCCCCAGAGGCTCCCGGGGAGGACCTTTCCTGCCTCTCCCCGCTTCGGGGGCCCCAGTGTCCCTTGGCTTGTGGCCGCATCGGCACTTGACCGTCTCCCTGTGTACCTACGTCTTCCCTGCGCTCTGTCTCCCATGTCCGTCAGCCTTTCTCATGTAAGGGCACCAGGCATGGGATTTAGGGCCCACCCCTCTAACCAGGGTGCTCCCCCCATCTCAAGACCCTAAACTACATCTGCAAAGACACTTTTTCCAAATAAGGTCAGAGGCACTGGAAAGTAGGGCGTGGGCATATCTTTTGGGGGCCCCCCCAGCCAAGTCACTCCAGCACTCTGTCCTCCGCCACGAACCTGATGGTCCCTGCTGGGGGATCCCACCCCACGGCCATCCCATGACTGTCCCCCCAGGTGAGTGTGAGCCCCGCTTGTGTAAGGACCCGCCATGCTGGACCCAGGGCCTGGCAGGTGGATCTTTGAGTCCCCGTGTTGGTGGGTGGGCTCCGGAGAGCCTTGGGAGGCTGGGCACCTACAGGGCCAGGTGGGAAAGGGTCCCAAGAAATGGGGCGTGGGAGAGAGTAGCAGGGTGAGTGGGTGACCTCTGGGCATGCCCTTCAGAATAGCTCAGACTGACGACAGCACAGTCCTGTGTCACGCACCCCACATGGTAGCTGATTCAAATCCGGGTGTGGTGGGAATCCCAAAATGGAAACCACATGAACTACGCATGTGCTACAAAGGGTATTTTGAAACTAGTGTTTTGCCTGGATACCGTTTGGCTAAAACCAAAGATACCAGGCGCCTGGGTGACTCAGTCATTAGGCGTCTGCCTTCGGCTCAGGTCATGATCCCTGGGTCCTGGGATCGAGCCCCGCATCGGGCTCCCTGCTCGGTGGGGAGCCTGCTTCTCCCTCTCCCCCCCGCTTGTGCTCTCTCTCTTGCTCTCTGTCTCTCTCTTAAATAAATAATAAAGCCTTTAAATTTTTTTTTAAAAAACAAACATAACTACACAGCGACTCTACACTCTAGTTAGAAAACCATGTCCCTGCAGCTTAGCCATCCTGGAGCTGCTTTCTGTAAATGCAGGGGTTGGACAAATGGGTAAATTAATGGTACACGATGAGGGCCTGGTCTCTCCGTCAGAGAAAGAAATCGCAAATAAGTCAAGGGCTGGGAGGAACTAGAAATGAACCTTGTCCTGGGTTGGAATCAGGCGTGTCGGGACAAACTCACGGTTTTCGTACTCGGAGAGACTGTAGGTGTGGACAGATGGACAGGCAGCACGGACAGGCACGGAAGTGAGCGTAGGAGTGTGCACGCACGGGCGCCGTGATGCCCGCAGCAGTGAGCACACTTGGCACCTGGACTCTGGCTTCTAAATACCGTCCTGCCATACAAGAGACCAGAGCTCATCGGGGAGATCATTCACTGTATGTCTGGGGCAGGGAACACACAAGACAAATTTGGAGCATCTTGTGTTGGCAGAGAGCAAGGAAATAGCCAGAAAAGGACACGGATGCCTGGAAAGGCCACTCCCAAGGGCCAAGGCCAGAATAATTGGAACAAAAAACCCAGGGATGGTAATGGATTATAACCTACAGAATAAAATAAATAGCCAAACTCCTATATTTCTTTATTTTTAAGATTTTATTTATTTATTTGAGAGAGAGAGAATGAGAGAGAAAGAGAGCACGAGAGGGAAGAGGGTCAGAGGGAGAGGCAGACTCCCCGCTGAGCAGGGAGCCCGATGCGGGACTCGATCCTGGGACTCCGGGATCATGACCTGAGCCGAAGGCAGTCGCTTCACCAACTGAGCCACCCAGGCGCCAAACTCCTATAAATAATTGAATGAATGAATGGGTTAGGGGGAGGAGAAGGGACAGCTCTTCCTTGCAGATCCTAATTACTGAACAGAGGAGGGAAGAGAGGAAGGGTGTTTACGTTCAGGTCGTTTGCCTGCAGTCACTCCCCAAATGCTGATGATGCACCTTTCTCGTCCTGGCTCCGTTCCAGGAGCTTGGGCTACCCTGCGAAAGAAGACAGGGAAAAAAATAAAACCTCCCTGCCCACAGGAGCTCACAGCCTCTTGGGAGGCAGATGGGGGCCGGGGGGTGAGTGCATAGAGGGCATTCAGGGTCTTGCTCAGAACGTGACATTTGAGCAAAGACCCGAAGAAAGTGAGAGAATGAGCCGCGTGTACATCGGGGGGACGAGAGCGCCATGTGGAGGGCACAGCCCGTGCAAAGGCCCTGGGGCAGCATTGGGTTTGGCATGTCGGAGGAGCAGCAAGGGGGCCCATGTGGCTGGAGCAAAGTGAGTGAGGGGGAGAGAAGGAGGAAAGGAGGGTGGGGAGGGGGGTGGAGACAGGTCCTGCAGGGCCTTGGGCTTCCCTCCCCCAACCGAGGCAGGTGGGAGCCCTGGAGGGCTGTGGGCAGAGGAGGGAGAGACCTGACTCTGGTGCGCACGCGCGCCCTCTGGTGGCCGCCGTGGTAAGGACGGATTGTCGGGGCGGGGGCGAGGGCAGGAGCCTGGAGTCTGGGACGGAGGGGACGGCCCTGGTCAGGGCAGGAGATGATGGGGCAGAGCAGGTGGAAGCCGAGAAGAGACCATTCCTCGGGGTTAGCAGCGTGGAGGTCCCTGCTGACCCTGAAAAGGGGCATCAGGGTGGGGCAGGGGAGTGAATGTCTGGTTGGAGGGAGGTCCGCATTTTCAAACACAAAATTCCCTTGTTCTTTGGTGAAAAGTAACACTCCATTATACAGATGGAACGTAATTTTAATAAATCAATCCCCCGTTAGTGGACACTAAGGGTGTTTCTGGTTTTTCCCAATTAGGAGCCATGCTGCAGTGAAGCAGGTTTTTTTCTTTTTTTTTAAAGATTTTATTTATTTATTGAGGCGCCTGGGTGGCTCAGTCGTTAAGCGTCTGCCTTCGGCTCAGGTCATGATCTTGGAGTCCTGGGATCGAGTCCCGCGTCGGGCTCCCTGCTCAGTGGGGAGTCTGCTTCTCCCTCTCCCGCTTCCCCTGCTTGTGCTCTTGCTCTCTCTCACTCTCGCTCTCTCTCAAATAAATACAATCTTTAAAAAAAAGATTTTATGTATTTATTTGAGAGAGAGAGAGTGCATGGGAGGGAGGGGCAGAGGGAGAAGCAGACCCCTGCTGAGCAGGGAGCCCGACGCAGGGCTTGATCCCAGCACCCCGGGATCAGGACCCGAGCCGAAGGCAGATGCTCAACTGACTGAGCCACCCAGGCGTCCCCAGAGTAGGTTTTTGGTACTGGTGTGTACGTGTCTCTCTAAAATATGTTCCCTTCAAAAGTGTGGGGTGGGGATTGGGTGGAAGCATCTGGAATTTCATTTTTAATTCCTTCAGCCAGGTGACCCCCCCTCATGCCCAGTGTCCCGCTGTGCCATGCGGGTTAATGCCACTTCCCAGACCTCCCGGATGGAAGCTGTGACCCAGCCGGGGACCTTTGTCTACGGGATAGGTGAAAAGCGGCACCCAGCCATGGCTGCAACATTCCTTCGCCTTCTAATGAGTCGGGTTGAGCATCCTTTCACGTGATTGATTAAAAGCTTTTTGTGAGAACTGTCTTGAGACGTGTTATTTAAAAAATTCCCCAATGACCATTCCCGTCGGGGAGAGGGCTGGTTGGATGTTCAGTCTCTCTCCACGCCATATCAGACCCACTCGGCGCCACTCCCTGAGCCCCGGGCCAGGGGCCACACCCAGGGCCACTCTTCTCTTACTCGGTTCTGTGAAATTAGAAAAACCAAGCCCATAATTACTGTGCAGAGAGAGTAGTGGCGAGCGGCGGGTGGCTGGACGTCGGCTCAGACTAGGACCCAGAAAACACAGACGTCTTGCCAAAGAGCTCTTTCTTGCCATCCGCCCGCACAGCTAGAACGGGGGACCTTCCCATCAGCGGGGGCAGCCACACACTCCGCACCCCAACTTTGGTCCCACTGACTTGCAAAGAATCCCACATTTGGGAATTGGGGTCTGCTGAACATTTGGGTGCTGTTTTAAAATTTACGCCCTGGGGCGCCTGGGTGGCTCAGTTGGTGAAGCGTCCAACTCTTGATTTCGGCTCAGGTCATGATCTCAGGGTCGTGGGATCAAGGCCCGTGTCTTCGGGCTCCGTGATCCTCATGGAGGCTGCTTCTCCCTCTCTCTCTCTGCTCCTCCCCCTGCTCATGCTCTGTCTCTCTAATAAAGACATAAAATATTTTTTAAAAAAGCTTCTCTTTCCCTTTCCCTCTGCCTCTTCCCCCCCCCCAAGTGTATATATATATATACACACACACTCCCTGATGAATCATCCGTCTTGTGCCCCAACCAGAAAAGAAAATCACCCTATATCATTGAAGGCTCAGACGTCTGGTGACAGAGCCATTTATGCAAAGGCTCAGCCTCCGAAAGAAACCCCAACTTGTTCTCGGAGTTGGGGTTGTCAGCCCCAAAGGGGTGGCCCCCCGCTTCTCCCAGTGGCAGAACACCCCCCCCCCCCGCCCCGAGCCCCATCTGAGATAGCAGCCGTGAACGTGGCTGGAGCACCGGTGTCACCAAGAAATGTCCTCCCAAAGCTCAGGTTTCAAACTCTCAGGCGAGCGCCCCTTCCCTGGGACACCTAAGTCCTCCAGCGGGCAAAGCTTGAAGTCTTGCCACCGCTGCCTCACTTGTCCCTCAGCAGAAGAGTGGGAGGGGGCCGTGGTCGTCACAGGCTCCTTCTGCCTGTCTCCCAAGCCAGTGGGCTTCCCCTACCGGCCCCACCCACCTTCCCCGAGCTTCCCTACGGCTCACAAAGCAATGCTAAACTGGACAGACCCTCTTCCTCAGAGAAAAAGTTCTTGGTGACGAAACAGGGCAGATGCTATGACAGGAAAACCCAACAGATATCCCCACCTGCTTTTCCCTTGTCCCTGTCCTCCACTGAAAAGCCTGGGAAATTCAAAACAAAACAAAACAAAAAAACTTGCCTTCCCAAACTCTCTTACCTACTCGGGGTTCCATGACATGGTTCTGGGGAATTGGGGGGAAGTTTTTTTAAATTTCCTGCTGAAAGGGACAGTCAGGGCTGGTGCTGCTCCCTTTTGCATTCTTCTCTCCTCTTCCTCCCAAATCAAATGTGGGTGTGATGGCTGGAGCCACAGCAGCCATTTTATAATCACCAGGGAGAGGTTGAGAGATGTCCCTGACATCACTCACTTGCTCATTGGATTGATAGTGTCTGCCTAATTCCATGGTGCAAAAATCCCACTGTGGCCAATTTCAAGTTGTCAACAGGATGTCGCTGAATGCAGGGTTGGAAAGAGAAGCACAGTAGCTCACCATTATATAATGTTTCCATCAAACAGATACAATAATCATTTAAGAAAACCTCCAGAGCATCCTTTCACGTGATTGATGAAAAGCTTTTGTCAGCACTGTCTTGAGGGCGCCTGGGTGGCTCAGTCGGTTAAGCGACTGCCTTCGGCTCGGGTTATGACCCTGGAGTCCGGGGATCGAGTCCCACGTTGGGCTCCCTGCTCGGCGGGGAGTCTGCTTCTCCCTCTGACCCTCTTCCCTCTTGTGCTCTCTGTCTCTCATTCTCTCTTTCTCAACTAAATAAATAAAATCTTAAAAAAAAAAAAAAGAACTGTCTTGAAAATGTAGTAACATAATTTAAGTAAAGTGATGAGTTTGGGCTATTTATTGCTTTGGTTTTAATATAATGTATATAATTGTAAGTTTATATAATTTTATTTTTCATGCTGGCTGTATCTGGCAACCAGTTCGTGGAATTCGTGAAAAGTCAACGATTGACTCTTGCAGGCTGGGATGAGCTGGCTCCCCTGAGGCACAGGTGACTCGCGCAGGCTTTTGTGTGAGCAGCACGATGAGGAAAGATGTCTCCCTGGTCTGGTTTTACTCCCCGTCTCCGGCAATCAAATCGATCAATTTGATACCAGAACTGCATTATTTTGCCCAAGTTCAAGAGGGGGATAAACACATTTGGTTAAGCCCAGAGGTCACTGCGTTTTGTTTGGAAAGGATTTGGTCGGGTTCTGCTTTATTTGGGGGCAGCTCAGATCACGAATGGCATCACTTCATCTTTCAAGGGCATTTGAACCAGGCTCGAGTAGCAGAAGATCCCACAGATGGCGCCTGGTCACTGCACTTGGCATTCCGCGATTTCCAGAGTTTGCCAGAGTTCTTTACCCCCACAACGTGACGCTTGCGGGCACACACGGTCTCCATTTCCTGTTTGGGCTGACCCACTGCTCATGCTTACGGTGTATTTCCAGATCGCGGTATTTGCCTTACGATTTTTAGCTCAGCTTTTATACCTCAATGAACCACTTTCAAGCCACTGATTCATTTTTTTTTTTAAGTTTTTATGGAAATAAAACACACGTACAGAAAAGTATGTTTAAGTGAATGACTTGATGAATTTGGGCAGCTGGAGCACCTGCATAATCAGCCCCCAGATCAAGAAGCAGAACATATCCAGTCTCCCTGGGGAGTGCCCCTATGTGCCCCTCCTCGTCACTACACCCCAAGGGGGTGCCCACGTCCCCCTATTATGTCACCCCAGATTCACGTCACCTGTTTTGTATTTTCTATGTATATGGAATCGTGTGGCATATTCTCTTTGTGCCTGGCTTTCACTCAAAATTGTGTCTGTGAGATTCATTCATATTGTCTATATCTGTATGTAGTTCATTTTTTAAACTTTGCATAAAAATATGTGATTTTTGCATATGCTAGTGTCAGAATAAACCATGGTGCATTTATCTACTCTACAGGTGCTGGGCATCTGGGTTCTTTCCACTTAGGGTCTCGTGCGCAGCAATGCTGCAGACTTTCTCAAACAGATGCAAGTAAGCATGTCCGCGGGGTGCAGACCCAGGAAGGGGATAGCTGGGTGCAGCCTTCATCCGTTTTTATAAATGAGGACAACAGCACAATGCAAAACTAGCCATGAGACCTGCTTATCCTGCTCATCCAGGGACCGTGAATGACAAAAGCAAAAAACAGCAGATGGTACTTGCTGGCACGTACTGGCCAATGCTGTCTTTGAAGCACACTCATTGTCCTTAAGGGGCAATCTCACAAGATTCTTGGGAAATGGAAGGATACATTTCAAATCTGTAAACTGTATGCAAAGTCATTTTGTTGAGTCTTCCTTGGAAGTAACCCACCCACCTGGAGCCCACACTCGGAGTGACCTGGTCTCTAAGTCCTAACTCCTCAGCCCAGCATGGCTGCTCAGGTGCAGCATGGCCACGTCCCCGTGGGCCTGGACCACGTGTCCTGTGCCGGCTCACCCTCGGGCCTGTGCCCAAGCTGTGCCCACCGCACGAAGGGCCCTCCTCATTACGGAAAGTCCATCTCTTACCTTTCCAATGGTGTGCTGTGGCCAGACGCGAATGTCTCTCCTCCAGCGTGGGTCTTCTGACCCTGGGTCAGAATTAAGCCCTTCCTCTCCTGTGTTCCCATTCCTGCTTTAGATACTGGTGGTCTGTCTTCACCCCACTGGGGAGACATCCCAGAGGGCAGCTCAGGGCCTGGCCTGGGGCTAGTATTACAGGCTATTTAAGTTAGCAACCGACAATACGGACAGAGAGCTATCACTCTTTGAAGACTCACCCTGCAACAAGGTTTTTTATGTGGCTTTTCTTCCCTGATCTTTGCAGCAACCCTGCAAGGCATGTTCTCATTTTATATAGATGGGGAAGTGAAAGCACAGAGAGGTGAAGTAACTTACCGAAGGTCACACAGCAAGCAAGTGGCAGAGCTGGGATTTTAACCCAGGACACCTGGGCCCAGAGCCCACATTTGTGGCCCCTTTGCAGTGGTGGTGCAAGGAATAATCTGGTAACAATTGCAGGAAATAGGGACGGGGGGGTGGTCTATATCAGTGCATTAGGTCTGCTATGACAGAATACAGACCGGGTGGCTTATAAACAACCCACGTTTATTTCTCACAGTTCTGGAGGCTGGAAGTTCAAGATCAAGGGGCCAGAGATTCTGCAGCTGGTGAGGGCTGCTTCCCGGTCCGCAGTCCACTGTCTCTCGCCGTGTCCTTTCCTAGCAAAAGGGGCACGGAAGCTCCCCATGGTCTCTTTCATAAAAGCACCGATCCCCTTCATGGGGACTGTACTCTCATGACCCAGTCACCCCCGAAGGCCCCGCCTCCTCACGCCATCACCGCGGAGGTAGGCTTGAAATATACGAATTTTGGGTCGTTCCGTCCACTGCAAAGTTCTGTAGTCTGCGCGACTGGGATGTCATTTGCTTGTCGCTGTTTTTGCAAACTGGCTTTTTCACTTGACCTGACACTTGTGGATGTTTATCACATCATTAAATATTCATGCCCCACATTTTAATATCAATTCAGTATTATAATTTTTTATTTAGCCATAATTGACATTTCCTAGACATACATGAAGTTACACAGCTCCATAAGCTTGGCAAATACATATTCTTGAAAAACCACCACCCAACACAAAACATGGACTATTTCCCTCCTTCCAGAATATTCCCTCATTAACCCTCCATGCTCAGAGGCAACCACTGATCTTATTTCCTGTCCCTATAGACTAAGGTTGCCTCTTCTAGAACCTTCTGGAAGTGGAATCATGCAGAACACAGGCGTTTGTGTCTGGCTTCCTCCCCGCTGCGCAAAGCCTTTGAGATCCACCCACGCTACCGCGTATTCCCGCGGCGCATTCCTTTTGCACTGCTGTGTCGTATTCCACGGCATGGCTGGACCACCGTCTGCTTGCAACGCTGATGGGCCTTTGGCAACTGCAAGTGAAGCCTCTGTGAACTCATTCATACCTGTGCCTATTTGTAGATACTTTGTGAGAATTTATCCTTGGGTTTCGCTCCCTCTCGCTGAAACTTCTCCCGCTGGGGGACACTCAAGGGGATCTCCAGTATGGGGTGCGTCTGAAGAATGTTGCAGTGATGGTCCTGGCACCCGATCGTAGGGCGGAGAGGGGCCAGCACGGGGGGTGGGGGGTGAGGGGCGCTCTTGGCCCCCAGGGTGGCTGGAGCAGGGTGAGCAACAGGAGCCAATGGCCCAGGGAGGGGTTGGGGTTTTGCTAGCAGAGCAGTGGGGGGCAATAGGAGGATTCGGAGTGGGGAAACTGGAGGACTGGCCTAGGGTTTGTTGCGGGGGACAGGAGCGGAGGTCAGGAGGCCCTTGCGCATCTCCTGAAGGGCCACCATGACGCACTGAAGAATGAATGGGCTGTGGGCAGCCCTCGAACCCTTGCCTCCACTGGGAAAAGCGCCGTGACACCAAGGGCCATGACCATCTGATAATAGGATCTGCTCGGAACAGCTGCCTGGTGACAAGTATAATAAAGCGTATTAATGAGGCCATTATTACTCCCTAATTAAAAGCTAATAACTAAGAGTTAATTGGCTTTAAAAGATGAAGCAAGGCTGGGCTGGGATTTATCTCTGTTTGCCTTTGCTTGCCTGGATAGGCTGATATTTGGGAACTAATTAATTGAATCAAATCTTAAGAAAACTAATAATCTCCTCATGCCGTTTGGGCTGTGAATTAAAAGGTGTTTGTGGCGTGTCTGTGTCTTCATCTTAGGAATCCTGCGCCCTCCCTTCTTGCAGCGGGAAGCTTGGGGGCTTGGCAAGGGCGAGGCAGGCGTCTGGGGGCCGCTCGTGCCCGTGGTGCTTGCTCGCCCTCGGCTGGTGGGGCCCCGTGTCCACGCGGCCCCGGGCAGGCTGCCCAGAGCTGCCCGCAGACCAGACAGCCCAGCCAAGGCTGTGGGCACTTCCCGTGCTAATGGCCCTGCTGTGACCTGTCGTGTTGAACTAGCTTCCGACTCACAGGAAGTGGCAAAAAATAGGGCTGTGCCCACTTCACCCAGCCCCCCACGATGTCATTTTACACCGGCCTCGTGCCTTGTCGAAATCGGGAAATCGGCATAATCTGATCAACTCGGACAGCAGCCTCATGCAGACCTTACCAGGTGTTCTCTTTTTATTTTTTTTTTTAAAGATTTATCTATTTATTTGAGAGAGAGAGAGAGAGAGAGAGCAGGGGGAGGAGGGGCCGAGGGAGAGAGAGAATCTCCAGCAGACTTCCCGCTGAGCATGGAGCCCCACGCGGGGCTCGATCCCAGGACCCTGAGATCATGACCTGAGCCAAACCCAGAGTCAGAGGCTTAAAAGACTCAGCCACCCAGGCACGCCAGGCATTCTCTTTTTAGAGACTTGTTAAATCCATGTACATAAAACAAATAAAAAGAAATAAATCCATATATACTTTCTTTTTTCAATCTTGGAACATAAATCACATATCAGCAGGTTCAGCCTTTTAAAATGTACAATTCAGTGGCTTCTATTGTATTCACAAGGCCGTGCACCCACCACCTCTAGGTTCCAGAACATTCCATCACCCCAAAAGAGAAGCCCTGTCCCCATCGGGGGTCACTCCTCATCCCCCTCCCCAGGCCCCGGCCCCCATAAGCCCCCTTCCTGTCCACGGATGAGCCTGTTCCGGACGTGTCGCCCGCGTGGACTCACACCCCACGTGGCCTTCTGTGCCTGGTCCCCTCCCTGAGCGTCGTGGGCTCGGGGTCCGTCCCCGGGGCCGCGCGTGTGGGCGCCTCGCTCCTGCTCGTATACAAGTTTCTGTGTGGACGTGTTTTCAGTTCTCTCAGGATCTGTATTCATTTTTAATTGTGGAGTTTTTAAATTGCACGCATAAAATGCAAATGTGCCACTGATCACTGTGAGCAAAGCTCGTCTCTCTCCACCTCCCCCCCAACCCCCTGCCCTCAGGGGGAGGCCCAGCTCCTGCAGCGCCGCCCTCAGTGTGTCTGGAGACTTCTATGCGCCCCCACAGACGCGCACGCACCAAGATGAAATCTCGGTTCTAGTGAAATTTGGCTGTACTCCCTGTTTTTCCAGAAAATCCCCATAGAGTTGCCTCCTTCTTTTTCTTTTTCCTTTGCGCTTGTGCACTGAGTTATAACTTAAATACAAAACGGCGCCTCTCTCTGTATCATATACACACCCCTGGGACGCCAGCACCCTCTGGCCCAGCCAGATGTGGCCCCCGGCCTGTTTGGTAGGACCTGAAGGTGAAGACGGCGTCTACATTGTTAAATAGATTTTTTAACATCGAGAAAGAAGAGGAATATCTCACCCCACACAATTGTATGAAATTCAAATTTCTGTGCCATCAGCAGAAGTTTTCTGGGGACACAACCCTGCCCGTTCACGTCTGTATTGTCCGCGGCTGTGTGCACGAGACGAAGACAGCTGAGCGATCGTGACAGAGACCCTCTGGCCTGATGGATTCCTTCTCTGCCCCTTTACAGAAAATGCTGGCCACCCCTGCCCTGTGAGGCCTGATTGGCGGGTCCTCTTCCCGCCCTGAAGGCTCGGAGTGGTCCCCACAGCCAACCCCCTCCTCCTTTGCTCCTACTTAGTAAGATCCGAACTTCGGGTCATTTATTTGTGCAATAGATAGGTAGTGGTGTCCCTGTGCCCTTCTCGTGCGGGTTGAAACTGGGGCCCCCGGCCTGGCTTTTATGGAGCCCCTAGACTGGGAAGAGAGAGAGCCAGAACCAGACACTCCTCATCCTATGGGGTCGAAGCTGGGGCCCCCAGAAGCCTGCTTGGGGAAGCTGCTGATGGAGCCAGGCTTTGGAGGACGAGAAAAAGTAGTATGGGGAGGAGAGCATCAGGTACAAAGGTGCCATGAGGCAAGGCAGGGGGAGGTACCCCGAGCTCTGAGGGGAGCAGAGGTGCGGCGGGACCTTGAACGCCAGGTTAAAAGAATGCACTGCAGCAGAGAGCGACAGGGATCTGTCCCAATCACAGAGCTGGTGGTGCCCCTCAACTGCTCAATAGCCTTGCATGGCTCCCCATTGCCCCCAGGATAAAGTCCAAACTATTATGAGCACGGCTTACAAGGGCCATCGGCATCTGGTCCCCCTTGATTTTCTGCCTCGAGTCCATTAACTGTTGGTAGGTAAACTAGAGCTGCAAGGGAACACCCCGTCGTCACCACATTGCAAGGGCTGACTCTGAGTATTTACCATCACCAGCGAGGTTCTGCTCTTAGGCCTACTAGCATTCTCGCCCGCCCGCCCCAGAGCTCCCTTCAGCATTTCTCCCGACGCGGGTCGGGCGCTGAGGACTCCCTCCGCCTCTGTTTGTTTGGTAAGTCTTTAACGTGCCTTCATTTCCGAAGGGACAGCTTTGTCAGGTATAGACTTCTTGGTGGACGTTGTTTTGTTCTTCCAGTCTCTTGAATAGGCTGCCCCATTTGTTCCAGGCTGAGGGGGTCCTCTAGTCATCTGGGGGCTCCCTGGCACGTGGCTTGTCTCTCTTCTGCGATCAGGGTCCTCCTGTGGGTGAGGCTGCAGCCAGAATGTCGGGGTGGCCGTGGTGCTGCTGGCTGGCTGGCTGGCTTCCCCGCAGGTCAGGCTGTAGGGTGGGGGCTGCCTCTCCCCCCCCCCCCGCCCCCGCACCTCAGCTGTGCCTGCTCAGACCTGTGGGTCAGGTGGGGCTGGCGCCTACCCTGGCGGCCCGCCAGCCTGCAGATCAGCTCCCGCATCTGGGCTGGGGCGCAATGCAGGCCAGGCTCCACTATAGCCCGAGGTCAAGCTCCAGATACGCCCCTGCACCCCCCAAGGGGATGAGACCGGAGTGGGGGTTCCCAAGAAGTGACCCACAACACCGGGGGGGGGGAGCTGGATGCCCACCCTGGACTTCCTTTACCCCCTGAAGCAGCTGCGGGTTCCGGAGAGACCCCGCGGGTGGTGCTGCACCAGCCTGGGGGAGGGGCAGCGGGGTCTGTGCAGCGAAGGGGGTGCTGCGGCCTCACCCCTGCCGTTCCAGGATTTTCTCTCGTGCTGTCTTGTCCGAGAGTCATTGTTACTTGTTGTTCTTGTGAGGGAGCCAAGTCAGCAACGACCTATGTCCCATCTTTTTTATTTTTAGGGTTTTTAGATTTTTATTTATTTATTTGAGAGAGAGCGTGAGCATGAGCAGGGGGAGCAGCAGAAGGAGAGGGAGAAGCAAATTCCCTGCTGGGCAGGGAGGCTGACCCGGGGCTCGGGACTCAATCCCAGAGCCCTGGGATCATGACCTGAGCTGAAGACGGACGCTTTACCTGACTGAGCCAGCCAGGTGTCCTGAACTCTGTCCCATCTTGGTGACCTCCCCTCTCCAGTTCTCTGCTTTTACCTTCCAGGCAGGTTCCCTCACTCGCCTCCTCCAGGCTGTGCACGAGCTGCTCCCTCTGCCTGCAGCACCTGCCCCTTTACCTGTCCCCCCTTCTCTTTATCCTTGGGCTCTCAATTTGGATGTCCCCTCCTCCAGGAAGTCTTCCTGCTCCCTGAGGGCACTGTCCTGTGCCCGGCTCTCGTGAACTCGCTGCCAAGGACAGCTGTGTTCCATGCCTGGCTCTTGGTCTGTGGGTGTGTTTTCGAGTGTGCCCGAGTAGCGTGAACTCCTTAGAGGTTCCACAAAGAGAGGGAGATGTATTTGTAGACTGGGGTGAAATCCAGAAAGGGCTTGGCAGCACGGCAGGACCAGCCCGAGCACAGTCCCGGAGGCAGGACTTTGCCAAAATCGGCGTGAGGGGGCGGAGTCCACGCCGAGTGTGTCGGGGCTCCTGTGGGCCCATCACGATGCTTCGGTGCCTATGTGCACCTGCGCCACAGGGCCACCTGCCAAGGGCCCCGAGTGTGGCAAGAACAATTCGTGAGTGATGGATTGTGCTTCTGCGGGTCTTGCCGTTGGCAAGGCTGATTGTTTGTTTGTTTGTTTGTTTTTAAAGATTTTTGTTTATTTGAGAGAGAGCATGATGGGGGGGGAGGGTCAGAGGGAGAAGCAGACTCCCTGCTGAGCAGGGAACCCGATGTGGGACTCTATCCCCGGACTCCGGGATCATGACCTGAGCCGAAGGCAGATGCTTAACCGACTGAGCCACCCAGGCGCCCCAAGGCTGATTGTTTAAATAAAGCTTCTCCCAGGGCCGTGGGCCAACGAAGGAGGTGGTGTTTCCCAACTCCTGGCCCCACAAAGTTCACGGTGTGCCCGATCTCTGCGGGTGGCACGGTGAGCTCTGCAGAGGTCCCCTGAGCTGTCTCGTTCCTAGTGCTGTGGTCTCTCAGGAAATCATTTGATCTCTGCTTGCGTCTTTGCTGCTGGGGAGGTCTGTCCTATAGAAGACCACAGACTACAGTCCATTTTTCTTTTTAGCTTTTTATTTTGAAATGATTCTGGAGTGATAGGAAGCTGCAAAGACAGTGCAGAGAGCAACTCTGGGCGACACTGGGCTTCCTCTGATGGTTTGCATCTTACATAACCGTGACTGTTGTATCCACCAGGAAACTGACATGGGTACAGTGTGTCTAATTCTGGGCGTTTCTATCCCCCGGGCAGCTGTTCCATCTCCTTTGCAGTCACTGTGCTCCTAACCCCTGCAACCGCAGACCTCCTCTCCACCTCCATAATTTTGGTTCTTTCAGGACTGTTATATAAAGGGGATGATACAAGTATGTTGCACTTTGAGATCGGCTTATTTCACTCAAAGTGATGCCCTTGAGATTCATCGGAGTGTCCTGTGCGGGAGTGGTTTGTTTCTTTTCATTACTGAGTACTATTCCGCGGCGGCGCGGATGTGGGGCGGGTTGGTTTAACTCTTCACCCGCTGCGGCTTCTGCCTGCTGTGTATAAAGCTGCTGTGAGCAGTCATGTCCAGGCTTTTGCGCGGACGTACGTTTTCATTTCTCTGGGATAAATGCCCAGGAGTACAACTGCTGGATCGTATGGTAAGCGTTTAGTGTTTTAAGAAACTGCCAAGCTGTTTCCCAGAGGGGCTATACCAAAGCAAAGCATGCGAGCTGGTGTCGGTGTGTTCCAAGCATCTTATACCTCCCTTCAGGCTTGTCCTAGAAGCCCCACACCCACCTCTTGGGGGGTTCCCGGGCCTCTGGGGGAGGCCTTGGAGGAAGAGAAAATGTGGGCTTGTGATTCTGTTTCAGGAGATTGACTTAGCCTTCTTTCTCCCTGGAGTGCGCTATGCCCTGAATGTGTGCATCACCCCCCCGCCCCCGGGATGGGATGGGTATTTGGAGGTGAGGCCTTTGAGAGTTAGTTGGGTTTGGATGAGGTCTGGAGGGTGGAGCCCCCAGCATGGGATTAGTGCCTTTGGAAGGAGATGAGGGGACCGGAGCACGCCCTTTCTGAGCCATGTGAGCGCGCAACGAGAAGCTGCACCTGCACACCGAGACCGGAGAGCTCTCGCGGAACCCGACCTCACCGGCACCCCGATCCTGAACTTCCAGCCTCCAGCACTCAGGGAAAAAGGTGTCTGTTGTTAAGCCACCCAGTCAACAGCATGTGGTTACGGAGTTTGAGCCAATTATGACAGGCTGGGAAGCTCCCGGCCCCGGAGTGCCAGCCCCTCCAAAGCATACAGGATCCAAGATGCTACCCAACCACCAGACAGGAAACCCACCCAAGTCAGGCCCTGGAATTTGAAGCAAGAGTTGGAGGGTTCGATGAGCTTTATCCTAAAAAAAAAAAATAAATAAACTCTGCGATTGGCTTTATTTTATTCTGTGATCGGTACAGTTTTACAATCACAACTGTGTGTGAATCCTTAAAATGAACACATGGTCAAGTGTTTGCAACAATTTTGGCATATTTTTGTCCTCCCCCGCAAATCACACCCAAGGATGACACATCTCTCTCTCTCTCTCTCTCTCTCTCTGCCCCTTTGATTCTGCAGCACAAACAATCAAGGGGGCATTTCTCGGGGGAAAATCCATAAGTGTCTCCAGGAGTCTCTTAATCCATTGCTAATCAGATCTTTCTCTTTGGGCTCTTTCACCTTTTCTTTGGAAATAATTGTAGACCTCCAGGAAGTTGCAAAAATAGGACACGGAGTCCCGAGTAGACTCCTGCAGCGGTGACCTCTTCGATAGCCATGGGGCGTTGTCAAAACCAGGTCAGTGCTGTTAACTAGACGACAGATAGTCAGACTGTAGTTTTTCAACACGCATGCGTGTGTGCGCACACACGTGTGTGTGGTGCAGTCTATTCCATGTGTGGATTTGCGTGCCCATCACCACCAAGACGGAACCACTCCGTCTCCTGGAGGGATTCTATCAGGCGATCCCTTCACGGAAACCCCACCTCCCCTCCCCTGTCCTCAGGAAACCGCGAATCTGCTTTCTGCCTCTCTGGTCTTGCCCTTTCGCGAATGCCGCACTCGTGAAGTCAGGCCGTGTGTCACCCGGGATCCACTGTACCCACCCTGCCTGCTGACTTCGAGTCTGTCTGTCCTGGTGGTGCACATCTCAGTGGTTTTTCTCCTTATTGTGGTCAAGTAATATTCCAAGTACGGGCTTGCCAGTTTGTTCAACCATTCAATCATCAAAGGACGTTTGGTTTCCAGTGTTTTGTTGTTACGAATAGAGCCGTTAGGAACATCGGTGTACATTTTTTTGCATGAACATATGTTTTCCTTTCTCTGGGATAAATGCCCAGAAATGTATTTGTTGGGTGGTATGGCAGCTACACGTTCCGTTTTGAAAGAAACTGCTGATCTGTTTTCCAGAGTGGCTCTACCCTTTTATATTCCTGCCAGCAACGCAGGAGACATCCAGTTTCTCCACATCTGCCCCAGCATTTGGTGTTGTGACGACTTTCATGTTTTTGCTCTTCTAATAGGTGCAAAGAGGTGCATCACTGTGGGTGTAGCTTGCATTTCGCTGGTGGCTAATGATGCTGAGCATCGCTTCGGTGGTTGTTTGGCATGAGATCATTCTCTTTCTTAAAGAATTGAAGCTTGGGGCGCCTGGCTGGCTCAGTGGGTGGAGTGCGCGACTCTCGGTCTCACGGTCGCGAGTTCGAGCCCCGTGTTGGGTGCAGAGCCTGAATGAACAAATAGTAAATGGAGGCTTCCCGTACAGTAACGAGCATAAATCTTCAGTGCAGATCTCAATAAATGTTTACGTTTGTATTGAGCCTTGGGACCAGCACGCAGACCAAGACCTAAGACATGGCCAGAGGGCCAGCCCTCACAAGCTTCCCTCGTGCCTCCTCTGTTTCCCCTTCTGGGAGCAACGAGGGAGCTGATTTGGCTTGCAGTGGTATGCAGAATAAGAGCTCCCCACCCCACCCCCAGAGATGTCTATGTCTAACAACCCCTGGAACCTGTTAGGTTGCAGAGCAAAGAGAAACTAACTTTGCGGATGGAATGAAAGTGGCTGGTCAGCCGGCCTTAGAACGGACCAATTATCATACATTATATAGTTAGGCTCAAGGTAATCTCCAAGATGCTTAAAAGTGGAAAAAGGGGAGAGAGAGAGAGAGAGAGAGAGAGAGAGAGAGAGAGAAATGTGATTTGAGAGCCATTACTGCTGGCTTTATAGAGGCAGGAAGGGGCCACAGGCCAAGGAACTTCTAGATCCTAGAGAAGGTGAGGGTGGATTCTGCCTTACAGCCTCCAGGAGGAACTGATTTTCACCTGGGAGAGCCGTTTGAGAATCACTAACCTCCAGAAATGGGGGTGTGGGGGTGAGGAAGGGGGGAATAAATCTGTGCTGTTTGAAGCCACTCGATTTTTGGTAGCAATAAGACACGACCGTGTTGCTCTAGGTTAGTATGTTCTCGGCTTGCAATTTATATAAATGCAATCACAAAGAATGTGATCAATTGCATCCAGCTACTTTTATATGGCGTGTTGTTGAAATTCGTCCCTGCTGTATGAATAACTCATTCCTTTTAATTGAAAAGTGGTATCCATTCTATGGATGGACCGGCTGGCTCGTGCATTCCTTCGCTAGTGGACAGACAACTGGGTGGTTTCCAGTTTGAGGCTCGTTGAAATAAGGCCACGGTAAATATTGGCGCGTAGGTTCCCGTGTAATCAGACGTTTTCGTTTCTCTTGGGTAAATACCTATGAGTAGGAGGTCGGCGCCATGAGTACGCAAATCATTAGCCTCATAAAAATCATTTTCCAGAGCGGTTTTACCACATTCTGCATCCCCACTGGGATGGGGTGTTCATTTCTGATTGCTCACATCCTCCCTAACTCCTGATGTCAGT
Source organism: Zalophus californianus (assembly GCF_009762305.2). Taxonomy (NCBI): domain Eukaryota; kingdom Metazoa; phylum Chordata; class Mammalia; order Carnivora; family Otariidae; genus Zalophus; species Zalophus californianus. The sequence goes on from NC_045595.1 coordinate 3,783,367, forward strand.
CTTTTTAAAGTTTAGATATTCCAAAGCCACACCGTCCGGTACAGCCACCACTGGCCTCATGTGGCGATTTAAGTTCGCATTAATTCGAGTGAAATGAAATGTAAAATCTGGGTCTCATGCCCGTCACATTCCCTCGTTCTCAGCAGCATGCAGCTGGTAGCTCCTGAGCCACACGGCACGGGCAGAGAGCATTTCCATCCATCATCGCAGAAAGTTCGATCAGATGGTGCTGTGCTGGTGGGTACGAGCAGGCATCTCATTATGGCTTTGATTTTTCATTTCTCAACATCATCTCATAAGTCTCCTTTTTTTTTTTTCTTCTTAAAACCCTCCAGTGTGGGATTCTGTCACCGTCAGCCATTCAGGAGCTCTGACTGTCCTGGGCACGGTCCCATTTCCCTGCCCCCCCCCCTTGGGCCATGGCCAGGATCTCCGTCTCTCTTGCCGCCCCCAGAAGCAGTCCCTTACCGCATCCCACATCCCGTGACTCTTCATCCCCACACCTCCCCATGCCCGGCCACCACCTCCTCCGGTACTTTCTCTGAGCAAAAGCCAGATGGATCTTTTAAAACCTAAATCTGATCATGTTTCTCAGTTGCTAGTCTGTCAGCGTCAGGAGGGTAAGGATCTCGCTCTGGTTTGATCACTGTTGAACGTCAGGTGCCTGGTATACAGCAGACGCTCAATAGGTGCTCGCCAAATGAATGAATGAACAAATGGCTTACAACTCTTACAGCAGAGATCATGACTGACCCACCCAAAAGCCATTCTCCCTCTCGTGTTTAGTCACAGAATCCTGGGTTCATGTGGGGGACCCATGCATCTTTAACTACATGTCGTTAAAAGACTACATTTCTCAGTCTCCTTTGCAACTAGATGTGATCTTATGATTACATTCTGGCCACTGAGATCCTGGCAGAGGTTTTGTGTGGGATTTCTAGGGAGGTTTTAACGTTTTTGTTTTTGTTTTTGTTTTTTAAGAAGCTGATTCAAGGGCGTCTGGGTGGCGTCTGCCTTCGGCTCAGGTCATGCTCCCAGGGTCCTGGGATCGAGTTCCGCATCGGGCTCCCTGCTCGGCAGGAAGACTGCTTCTCCCTCTCCCACTCCCCCTGCTGGCGTTCCCTCTCTCACTGTCTCTCTGTCAAAAAATAAATAAAATCTTAAAAAAAAAAAAAAAAAGAAGCTGATTCAAGTGGAAACTGCATCATTTGTTCCCTCCTCCCTCTCCCTCACCCCTTTCTCCTGCCTGCTGCCTGGAACGAAGGCATGATGGCTGGGGCTCTGGCAGCCACTTTGCATTCTGCAGTGACTCTGAGAAGGGTGGAGAGAGAAGAAGAATGAAACCTCGGACCCTGATGGCCACAGATGTGCTAACCAGCTCCGAGTCGCTCACCTTCAGATACCTTGTTTATCTTGTATGAGGTGCTATCACTTTGGCAGTTATGATTTATCCTGGATTGAGCTCCCCAGAAGGAGACGCAAAGATTTGGGGGCAAGTAGCTAATGTGGCAGGTGATCCCGGGAAGCCTTGGGAGGGGGTGGAGAATTGGGACGGGAAAGGGAGGGAGTCAATACACAGAGCAGTCGTGGGGGGGTGACACCTGTGAGTAAAGGGGGCTCAGTCCCACCGGAGCACCCGGAGGCCACATAGCGCACCACCCGACTCGTCCCACCCAAAGAGCATCCTTGTGAGTGAGGGGTGAGTGAGGCAGCCTATCTCCAGCGCCCCTGGCTCACCCTGCACAGTCCCGCAGCCGGAGCAAATCCCAGGAGCAGAGTCGGAGATTTCCAGTTAGCAGCCTTTGGTGTGTTGAGATGAGCATGAGAGGATGAGGCTGGGGTGTGACCCGTATCCACTGACCTCACAGTATCTGCCTGGGCTCCCCGTTGCTCTTAGGACGAACTCCTCAGCGTGGGTCTCCGAGTCCCGCATCCCATGCTTCCATCTCTTGAACCTTGTCCCGCGTCACACTCCCCACCCCCAAATTCCGCAAATGCCCCAAGCCCCTTCCACCCTGCAGGCCTTTCCCCAGGCTGTTCCCCAGAACACCTTTCACCCCTCCTACTCATGGCCCCAACTTGTATTCATCCTTTGGGTCTCACCTTACATGACACCTCCTCCAGGGAGCCTCCCCTGCTGCCACCATCCAGCTTGATCTCCCTGTTGCAGGTTTCCACACCTCCTTGTGCTTGCCTTTGGAGAAATTCTCACGGTCATATTACATGATTACCTGTAGGTGATTTAGGGGTTTGTCTCCTCTGCCTGCTCCCCCCAAGGAACCCAGCCCAGGACATGGTATACAGTAGGTGCTCAGTATCTTCCAGGAAACTCAGGTCGCCAAGGGAGGGAAGTGTGGCCCAGATCACACATCTGAGCCTCCAGGCATCTTTCCCTGCTGCCTCTACGGTCCCCTTGGGGGCCCCTTGGCCCTTTACTCCAGAACTCTTGTAATTGAAAGCAAATGTTCTCTCCAGAAATTTACCATATCTGTGTTCATCTCCTGTGTTGGGCTAATTTTATTAAAGTTCCCCAAAGAGAGAATTGTAAATTCATTAGCGTGCATCTTGGACCAGACCCTCCTGTACGCCGGGTAAAAAAAGATTAGAAGTCAGCTGGGCCCGGTGATAATGAAACAGAAGATGCTCAAACATAATTCTTAATTAAACTGTAATGAGATAAGAAGTTGTCGCCGGCTTGTGGGCCTGGTCTAAGTCGTCCACGTTCTCAGCCTAACGCAGTGATTTATGATTCTCTTCCCTCAATGATGTAATTAGTTTTTCTCCCCTCTTAAAAAAAAAAAAAATCCTAAACATTGCCATTATATATATGTATATAATATAAACAAACCCTGGACCACAGTTGGGGGTTGTTTTTATCCTAGTGGAATATTAACTTCTACTGAGCAAAACTGAACACAGGAGAGGCTGAGGGAGGAGGGGCTCCAGGTGCGAAAATGGGGCACGGTAGTGGACTCGGTACTCCCGCCAGGGGAGCCCTCATGTCTCCGAATCAGGGTCATCCGAGGGCTCCTGTCCGCCTACCCAGCCTCAGAGCCGGCCCTGGTTTGAGGTGAGCATCGCCTTGTGGCAGGTCCTGCAGCCCACATGCAGGGCTGTTTGGGGTCAGCCTCCCAGTCATTGAGCTCTGGGATCAGGGTGGGCTTGGATCTCCCAGGATAACTGGGGAGCAGGTGACAGAACGACTTGCAGCTGTCTTGGAGGGGATGGACTTCGGTGGCAGGATATGGACATGGGGGGCATTTACAGAATGGAAATGGTGAGACAGTTAGGGCTGTCTCCCTCCCCTCGTGTTACTTGTTCCAAAGTGCTAGGAGAGGGTGACCCAGCCTAAACCCATGACTGCCCCTTGGCAGAGGGTGGTGAGAGGGCATCGAGACACCCCCAAAACAACATGCAGTGAGGAACTCTGTGACCCAGAACCAGGCATGATTAAGCATGAGGGGCATGGGGCTGCTGCAGGACTTAAGACTGGCTGTTTGGAGAGGACAGTGTGTAGGGGGGTCTGGGACCCCAGCCAGGACATCTCATCCCCCTGGAGCCCGGTGCCTCGCACCCAGCTCTGCCTTTGGAGAAAGTATCTGCCTGGGTTCCCCGTCGCTCTTAGGACAAACTCCTCAGCGTGGGTCTCCGAGTCCCGCATCCCATGCTTCCATCTCTTGAACCTTGTCCCGCGTCACACTCCCCACCCCCAAATTCCGCAAATGCCCCAAGCCCCTTCCACCCTGCAGGCCTTTCCCCAGGCTGCTCCCCAGAACACCTTTCTTTTCACCCCTCCTACTCATGGGCCCAACTTGTATTCATCCTTTGGGTCTCACCTTACATGACACCTCCTCCAGGGAGCCTCCCCTGACAATGACAGGAGTCATCAAAACCATGAGTATTTGCCAAGCCCCCTTTATGCACCTGACACTGGGGCCAACAAGTGTATCAGTCAGTTATTGCTGGGTAACAAATAGTACCCAAACTTCACAGCTTGAGAAAACAACATTTATGGCATGGTTTCTGTGGGCCAGGGCTGTGGGTACAACTTGGGTGGGTCCCCCGCTTGAGGATCTCACAGGCTATAATGAGGTGTGGGTCTGGGGTCGAGGAAAAGCTTCTGCGTCCACACTTACAACCACGGCTGTGGGACTGAGGGCCTCAGTTCCTTGCTGGCTGGTGGCTGGGGCCACACTCTGTTCCTTGCGCCATGACAATTCCATGCGGCAGTTTGCTTCATCAGAGCAAGTGAGCAAGAAAGCCAGAGAATGGGAGCAAGATGGAAGTCTCAGACGCTTACGACCTCAGCTCGGCAGTGACATCTCATCACTTTTGCCTTATTCTGTTGGTTCAAAGGGAGTCAGTGGGTCCTGCCCATCACGTGGAGTGTGACCGCCAGGTGGCAGAGGTCCCCAGGGGCCATATCAGAAACCACCTAGCTGTGCTGTGTTTGTCTTCTGCGCCCATATCATTCGCCGCTGTGCCCTTATGCTGGACACAGAGCCTGGCACATACTAGGTGCTCAGTTAACACATGTTTGGTCAATTCAGTGACATCCATTACGCTTCTGGATTAATTCATTCACTCTTTTGCCTCTCCAACAAATATTTACCAAGCAACTCCTAGATGCCAGGTCTGGGGTGCTGACACCTGGCGGTTCTCAAGAGAGACCAGACCCCTGCCCCTGGGGGACCTCACACTCTGGTGGAGGGAAACTAATGCTCAACAAAGACCCATACATGGAAATATCACCAGTGTGGTCAGTGCTGAGAAGTCAGGGAGCTGGGAGGGTGTCTTAAGGGGGTGCTGACCTGGTTCGCAGGGCCTGTGGAGCCTTCTGGAAGAAGTTTGACCTGGGGCCTGACTGGCGAGCAGGAGATGCAAGAGTGGCCAGGGATGGGGGGAAGGTTCCAGGCAGAGGGAACAGCCTGGGCAGCCCTGTGAGGTGGGACAGCAAGAGGGGGTGGCGGGGGGCTGGGAGGGTGGAGTCTGGCTTGGGAGGCCCTGAAGGTCTTATTTTATTTTTTTTATTATTTTTTTATTTTTTTAAAGATTTTATTTATTTATTTAACAGAGAGAGACAGAGTGAGAGAGGGAACACAAGCAGGGGGATTGGGAGAGGGAGAAGCGGGCTTCCCTGCAGAGCAAGGAGCCCGATGTGGGGCTCGATCCCAGGACCCTGAGATCAGGGCCTGAGCCGAAGGCAGACGCTCAACGACTGAGCCACCCAGGCGCCCCGCCCTGAAGGTTTTAAAAAAGAAGTTCTCTCTGAGAGAAGTTACATAGCATAAACTCAACACATAAAAGTCTATAACTCAGTGGTTTTCAGGACATTCAGAGCTGTGCAACCATTGCCACCCTCTCATTCCAGAACATTCCATCACCCCAAGAGAAACCCCATCCCTGTAAGTAGTCACCCTCCACCCCTGAAGAGCCCCTGACATCCACTAATCTGTTTTCCGTCTCTATGGATGAGCCTGTTCCGGACGTGTCACGCAGGTGGACTCACACCCCGTGTGGCCTTCTGTGTCTGGTTCCCACCTTGAGCGTGGTGAGCTCAGGGTCCAACCCCGGGGCAGTGCATGTGGGCGCCTCACTCTTTCTGTGGCTGAATAATATTCCAGCGTGTGGATGAGCCACGCTGTTTTTCATCCATTTGGCATTGATGGCCATTTGGGTTGTTCCATATTTTGGCTCTTAGAATCACACTCTTGTGACCATCTGTGGACAAGAATGCAAACATGATTGACAATCAAGTGATTGTGCAAACATGTTTGCATTCTCTCGGGTGGACACCGGGGCACGGAGTCGCTGGGTCACGTGATAATCCTGAGCTTGACCGTTTGGGGCAATCCCAAACTGACCCCTCTGATGCCCTCCCCGGCGGTGCGCTCTCATCAGCACGGGTGACCACGTTTAGCCATCCTGCTGTACGAAGCATGGGGTCACTTACCCTGTGGCTCTCAGGGGTAAGAAACCTGGAGAGACCCTGGTGGATCATCGTAGGAAGTCACCGTGGACGGAGCTCCCAGCAGGTGGGTAAAGCCCTGGGCTCTGGGATGGGTGCACCTGACAAGTTCCCCAGGCTCAGCTGCTCTTTTGTCCCGTGTCCTGGGTGAGGGCGCCTCAGGGGCGGAAGGGAGGGGGTTAAGCCAATCCAATCATCCCAGGACCGGGAACCATCCACAGGGCCCCAAGACAGCAAGGTTGGCTTTTCAGGAGGTTCATTCAGCCGAGCCCCTTTCTAAAAGGGCCAGAGGGAGAAGAGGCCGTGCCTCCGCTGGGGAACAAAGCTCTGAGAGGAGCAGCCTCCTGTCTTCCTTTGTAGGGTCCAGCCCGCTCTCCATCTGGGGGGCTGCGGGGGCGCGGGCAGCCTTCGCCTGGAACCCTCCGGCTGCAGCCGCCCATTGTTTGCCCTCATTGAAATGCAAAGAGAAAATTAGAATTCACCCACTTCCTTTCCCCTTTCTTCTGGATTTTAATGAATTCAGCAGTTACAGGCTGAGCTGGGGGAAAAAAAACTGGCTTTTGAGGGTTTTTTTTTTTTTTTTAAAGACCAATTTTCGTTTCAAGCCTGGTCCTCACCGTTCGTTCATCATCATTCAAGAGGACGTTCCCTAGGTGTTCTGTGGCCTGGACAACCCTTTCCTGATTCCCGGCCCGCCTGCCTCGGCTCTCCATCAGCTCACTTCATTTTGATTCACAAGGAGACTTTCTAGAGCCACAAATGGGGTTATCTGTGTACATGACAGACCATCATGAGAATAAATACGTGGGAGAATATATTTACAGGACCCACACATACCAATGACTCTTAAAACTTAACCATAAGCCCCCATCAGAATCAAAACTGAAAAGGTAGGAGCTTTTCCTCTAAGCTCAGGAACAAGACAAAGATGCCCACTCTTGTCATGATTGATTGATTGATTGATTTTATTTATTTATTTATTTATCTGAGAGAGAGAGTGAAAGAGAGCGTGAGAGGGGAGAGGGTCAGAGGGAGAAGCAGACTCCCCACTGAGCGGGGAGCCCAATGTGGGACTTGGTCCCGGGACTCCAGGATCATGACCTGAGCTGAAGGCAGTCGCTTAACCAGCTGAGCCACCCAGGCGCCCCACTCTTGTCATTTCTATTCGACATCATCCTGCCGGAGCAGTCAGGTGAGAAAAGGAGGGAAAAGGCATCTGACTGGGACAAGAAGTCAAGTCGTCTGTTTGTAGACGGCATGATCATGCCTACAGGACCCCCACAAGCCTACCAGGAACTTGTTAGAACACAAATGAATTCAGTGAAGTTGCAGCATACAAAATCAGTATACGGAGATTGGTTGCATTTCCATACACCAACAATGAACTACTCAAAAAAAGGAGTTAAGCAGACATCCCATTACAATAGCATCAAAAAGAATAAAATACTTAGGAATCAATGTTACTGAGGGCGTGAAAAATGTGTGCCCTGAAAACTATAAGGCACTGATCAAAGACACTGAAGACACAAACAAATGGGAAGATATTCCGCGCCCGCGGATTGGAAGAATTAATATTGTTGAAATGTCCATAGTACCCAAAGTGACCTGTAGATTCAGTGTAATCTTCATAAAAATTCCAGTGGCGTGTTTTTTTGTAGAGATAGGAAAAACAATCCTAAAATCCATAAGGAACCACGCAAGTCCCTGAATAACCAAAGAAATCTTGAAGGAGAAGAACAGAGCTGGAGGCATCACACATCTTGATCTCCGACTATCCTGCAGAGCTCTAGTAATCAAAACAGCATGGTACTGGCATAAACCCAGACACACAGTTCAGTGGAACAGGAGAGAGAGTCCAGAAATAAACCTACACTTATATGACCGACTGATCTTTGACAAGAGTGCTAAGAACACACAACAGGAAGGGAAGTCTCTTCAATAAATGGTCTTGGGAGAACTGAACAGCCACGTGCACAACAATGAAATCAGACCAGTATCTCATCCCATACACAAAAATCAACTCAAAACGCATTAAAGATGTAAATGTGAGACCTGAAATTGTAAAATGCTAGAAGAAAACATAGGAGAAAACCTTCGTGACATTGATCCGGGCAATGGTTTTTTTCAACATGACACCAAGAGCACAGACAACAAAAGGAAAAATAGGCGAATGGGATTTCATCGAACTTTTAAAAAGCTTCCGCACAGTAAAGGAAGCCATCAACAGAGTGGAGTGACAACCTAGGGGATGGGATGCAAGCAATACATCTGATAAGGGATTCATCTCCAAAGTATAGAAGGAACTTGAACAACTCGGTGGCAAAAAACCTAATAACCCAATTTTAAAATGAGTGAAGCATCTGAATAAACATTTCTCGGAAGAAGATACACAGGTGACAGACACATGAAAAGATGCCCAATGTTACTCATCATCAGGGAAATGCCAATCAAAACCACATGAGCTATCACCTCGCACCTGTCAGAATGGCTAAAATCAACAGTGCAAGACAACAGGTGTTGGCGAGGCTGCGGAGAACAGGGAACCCTCCTGCACGGTTCGTGGGAATGCAAGCTGGCACAGCCACTGTGGAAAACAGTACAGAGGTTCCTTAAAAATTAAAAATACAACCACCATATGATCTAGCAATCCCACTTCTGGGTACATACCTGAAGGAAATGAAATCAGGATCTCAAGGAAATATCTGTGCCCCCATGTTCCCTGCAGCATGATTCCCAATAGCCAAGCTATGGAAACAAGCTACATGTCCACTGAAGGATGCGTGGATAAAGATGTGATATATACATGCAATGGAGTATTATTCAGCCTTGAGAAAGAGGGAAATCCTGTCATCTGGGACAATAGGGATGAACCTGGAAGACACTACGCTACATGTATTAAGCCAGACACAGAGAGAACAAAACTGTGTGGTACTCACTTCTCTGTAGAATCCAAAAAAAGTCAAACTCCTAAACGCAGAGAGGAGAATGGTGGTTGCCAGGGATCTGGGGCGGAGCAGGGGTGACATGGAGGAGGCACTGGGGACAAGTCACCTGGGATGAGTACGTTCTGGAGATCTAGCCTACAGCAATGTGAGTATCACTGATACCATTATAGAGTTGAAATTTGGTAGGAGACTAGATCATAAATGTAATCACTACACACACACAGGGCAATTATGCGAGGTGCTGGGTGCATTCATTGGCTTGATTGTGGCTCATTGGCTTGATTGATCATTTCACAATAACCTATATCAAAACAATCATGTTGTTTACCTTAAATAGATACTATCTTTATTTGTCAGTGATATCTCAGTGAAACTGTGGGGGGACAAAACAATAAGAAAACAACCAACCCAATTAAGAAATAGGAAAAATCCTGAACAGACACTCCACCAGAGAAGATCTACAGAGGGCAGATAAGCACATGAAAAGATTCTCCACACTTTACGTCATCGGGGAAACGCAGTAGAGATCTCAGCGAGACACCACCACACACCTATGAGAACAGCCAAAGTCCCAAACACTGACAACGGCCAATGCTGGCGAGGCTGTGTAGCAAAGGGAACTTTCATTTGTTGCTGGTGGGGGTGCAGAATGGTCCAGCCACTCTGGGAGGTTAGTGGTGTCTTACAAAACTAAACCTATTCTTACCATATGACCCAGCAGTGGCACCCTTTGGTATATTTACCCAAAAGAGTTGAAAATCTATGTCCACCCAAAAATCTGCACAGAGGGTTATCAGCTTAATTCATGATCGCCAAAATTTGGAAGTCACCAAGATGTCCTTCAGTTGGTGAATGGATAAATGAGCCATGGAACATCCAGACAGTGGGAGATTACTCAGCGCTAAAAAGAAATGAGCGGTCTAGTATCCAAAATCTATAAAGAACTTATCCAACTCAACACCCAAAGAACAAAAAATCCAATCAAGAAATGGGCAGAAGACATGAACAGACATTTCTGCAAAAAAGACATCCACATGGCCAACAGACACATGAAAAAGTGCTCAACATCGCTCGGCATCAGGGAAATCCAAATCAAAACCTCCATGAGATGCCACCTCACACCAGTCAGAATGGCTAAAATTAACAAGTCAGGAAACGACAGATGTTGGCGGGGATGTGGAGAAAGGGGAACCCTCCTACACTGTTGGTGGGAATGCAAGCTGGTGCAGCCACTCTGGAAAACAGTATGGAGGTTCCTCAAACAGTTGAAAATAGAGCTACCATACGACCCAGCAATTGCATTACTGGGTATTTACCCCAAAGATACAAATGTAGGGACCCGAAGGGGTACGTGCACCCCGATGCTAATAGCAGCAACATCCACAATAGCCAAACTGTGGAAAGAGCCAAGATGTCCATCGACAGATGAATGGATAAAGAAGATGTGGTCTATACATACAATGGAGTATTATGCAGCCATCAAAAATGAAATCTTGCCATTTGCAACGATGTGGATGGAGCTAGAGGGTATTTTGCTGAGCGAAATAAGTCAATCAGAGAAAGACAATTATCATATGATCTCCCTGATACGAGGAATTTGAGAAACAAGACAGAGGATCGTAGGGGAAGGGAGAGAAAAATGAAACAAGATGAAACCAGAGAGGGAGATAAACCATAAGAGACTCTTAATCTCAGGAAACAAACTGAGGGTTGCTGGAGCGGTGGGGGGGGGGGGTGGGAGGGATGGGGTGGCTGGGTGATGGACATTGGGGAGGGTATGTGCTATGGTGAGCGCTGTGAATTATGTAAGACTGATCAATCACAGACTTGTACCCCTGAAACAAATAAAACATTTTTTGTTAATAAAAAGGAAAAAAAAAAAACGGGTGCCTGGGTGGCTCAGTCGTTAAGCGTCTGCCTTCGGCCCAGGTCATGATCCCAGGGTCCTGGGATCGAGTACCGCATCGGGCTCCCTGCTCCGCAGGGAGTCTGCTTCTCCCTCTCCCGCTCCCCCTGTTTGTGTTCCTGCTCTCGCTATCTCTCTCTCTGTCAAATAAATAAATAAAATCTTTAGAAAAAAAGAAAAAAAAAGAAAGGAGCCATCAAGCCGTGAGAAGACATGGAGGAACCTTAAATGTATTTGACCAAGGTGAAAAGCACATAGTGTAGGATTCCCACTACGACATTCTGGTGAAAGCAAAACGGTACAGAGTGTATTAGAGAAAACATCAGTGGTTGCCATTGGTTGGGGGGGGCAGGAAGGAACAGGGGGAGCACAAGGGATTTTTAGGGCAGTGAAAATACTCTGTGTGATACCATAGTGATGGATACAGGTCATTATATACTTCATGTACAACATCCAGAGTGAACCCCAATATGATCTCGGGACTCCGGGTGGTGAGGCATCCCTGTGAGTTCATCGACTATAACAAATGCACTGTTGTGTGTGGGGGGTGCTGATGGTGGGGGAGGCTGTGCATGAAGGGAGGGAGTCAAGAGGTTAATGGGAAATCCGTGCTTTCTGCTCAATTTTGTTGTGAACCTAAAACTGCTCCAAAAATGACAGTTTGTTAATTTAAAAAGTATAAAGGAAACAGTTATGTTCATAAAAATTTGCCTACCCGAGGACTTGAACCCCAGGCCTGATATCCTTTAAAACGAAAGAAGAAGAGGGACGCCTTGGGGGTTCCGTCAGTGAAGCGTCTGCCTTCAGCTCAGGTCATGCTCCTGGGGTCCTGGGATCGAGTCCCGCACTGGGTCCTGCTTCTCCCTCTGCCTGCCGCTTCCCCTGCTTGTGCGCGCGCGCTCTCTCTCTCTCTGACAAATCAATCCATCCATCCATCCATCAGTCAAATAAATCAGACCCCAAAGAAAACAGGCCACATGATTTCATTTCTAGGAAGCTCGAGAACGGGCAGGACTAATTTACGGTGATAGAAATCAGAACAACGGTTGTCCCTGGGGTGGAGACTCCCCGGGGGTGCTCCCTCTCTCTCTCACTGTGGCGGGGGGTCATGGTCTCAGTCCGTTGGGGCTGCTGTAACGGAAACCAGGGATTGCACAGCTTATAGATAACAGACATGTATTTCCCACGGTCCTGGAGGCTGGAAGTCCAAGATCCAGACGCCAGCAAGTTCATGTCCGGTGGGACCCCGCTGCCTGGTTCATAGCCGGGTCCTTCTTGCTGTGTCCTCGGGTATCGGAAGGAAGAGGGAGCTCCCTGGGAGCTCCCTCTCTCTCTCTCTCTTTTATTTTTTAAAAAATATTTTATTTATTCATTTTGACAGAGAGAGAGAGAGAGAGACAACGAGAGAGAGGGAACACAAGCAGGTGGAGTTGAAGAGGGAGAAGCAGGCTTCCTGCGGAGCAGGGAGCCCGATGTGGGGCTCGATCCCAGGACCCTGGGATCATGACCTGAGCCGAAGGCAGACGCTTAACGACTGAGCCACCCAGGCGCCCCTCTCTCTCTCTTTTAGAGATTTTATTTTTCTATTTGTCAGAGAAACAGCGAACACAAGCAGGGGGAGCAACAGAGAGAGGGAGAAGCAGGCTCCCCGCTGAGCAGGGACCCCCCCCCCCACCGATGTGGGGCTCGATCCCAGGAGCCCGAGATCATGACCTGAGCCGAAGGCAGATGCTTAACCGGCTGAGCCACCTAGGCTCCCTGAGGTCTCTTTTATAAGGGCACTATTCCATTTACATGGGCTCCACCCTCACGACCTAATCACCCCCCAAGGTCACACTTACTATACCATTTCACTGGGGAGCAGGATTTCAACATATGAATTTGGGGCAGGGGACACCGTTCATTCCATAACCCCTGGTTTAACTCCATAGAGAAGCAGAAGATCAGGCTGGCTGGACAGCCAGGGTGGAGGCGTCCCCCCGGTGGGTGGGGAGCACCCAGCTTGCGGTGGTCCCTCCCTGCAGCACTCACACCGCCCCCTGCAGCCGTGTTCCCTTGCTCACCTCTGCATGGCTGGGCCTTCTGCCCTACGCCTCCATGAAGACATTACATCCCGCTCACCTTGCATCCCTGGGAAGTCTTTCCAACCCCTCCTGCCTACTTCCCAGCTTGTGTTCTCCCTGGCAGAGTAGCATAGAAATTTCATCTGTGGGTCTGTTTCCCCCACTTGGCACCAGACCCCATGGAGGCAAGGGCGGGGGTTGGGGGTGGTGGTCGCGCATCTTGTTCACTCTTGAATATCCAGTCCCTGACACGAGGCTTGTTCAATACTGCAAACACTCTCGAGCCGGAAGGTCCAGGTTCAAATCCTGCCTCTGCCGTTTTCTGGCTGGGTGATCTTGGGCAAGTTAGTTAACTGGCCTGTGCCTCTGTTTTCTCATCTGCAGAATGGGGATGATGACAGTACCTTATCACAGCTGTGTGAAATACGACAATTATCACTCAAAGGGGAGTTGCTTTTTGTGATAGTGACGGGGCCCCAAGAGGAGACAGCATCATTAGCAGGATTTCACGGTGTCTTCATTCTCCCAAGCTGCTGTGAAGTCTTTAATAGGCAATAATGGTTGGAAGGACTTTCCTTCACTTTTTGAATTCATTTTTAGTCATATAATCACCACACAGATGCGTTTTCCATCATAAAACCAGAAATCTTGGGGCACCCGGGTGGCTCAGTTAAGCATCTGACTCTTGATTTCGGCTCAGGTCATGATCTTAGGGTCATGAGATCGAGCCCTGTGTTGGGCTCTGTGCTGGGCATGGAACCTGCTTGAGATTCTCTCTCTCTCCCTCTCCCTCTGCCCCTCTCCCACCAATGACTAACTAATTAACTAACTAACTAGAAGTCTTGCTGTAAAAACCAAAGTACCAGTCCACCCATATTTCATTCTGGCCGCATTCTGGCCCTCCACTCTAGTTTGTGTTGCAAACTTCCCACGGTGAGCACCAAGGACTCTATAATGCTGTGGGTCCCGATGCTGCAGGTCGGTCATCTGGACCACGCGGGCGGGGGCTGGTTTCCATGGTGTGATTTCCGGGCCCCATCAAACAAGCTGGGGTTGCAGACCAGGGCACCCACATGGGGCCTCTCCACGTGGGTGGGGCCTCCCCACCATACGGCGGGGACCCACGGGACCTTGTCCTGAGGAGCAGCTTCCAAGCGAATGTCTCTGAGAACCAGGTGGAAGCTCATGGCAATTTATGACCTCACCTCAAGGATCCCTCAGCACCCTGAATCCCGCAGGTCCAACAGTCACGAGCCCACCCAGAATTGAGGGAGGGGACTCGGACTCCCCCTCCCAGTGGGAGGCCCATCAGAGAGCATGTGGTCCCATCTAGTGCATGGGAGAAGAGACTTGTAAAGAATATATCTGATAAGGGGTTGGTATCGAAAATATATAAAGAACTCCTACAACTTAACAACAACGACAAAAACCAAACAACCTGATTAAAAAATGGGCAGAAGACATGAACAGACATTCCTCCCAAGAAGACATCCAGATGGCCAACAGACACATGAAAAGGTGCTCAACGTCACTCATCATCAGGGAAATGCAAATCAAAACCACAGTGAGATATTACCTCATACCTGTCAGAAGGGCTAGAATCAACAACACAAGAAATAACAAGCGTTGGTCAGCATGTGGAGAAGGGGAACCTCATGCATGGGAATGTAAGTTGGTACAGCCTCCATAGAAAACAGTATGGGGGTTCCTAAAAAATTAAAAATAGAACCGCCATATGATTCAGCAATCCCACCTCCCAGTGTTTGAGGAACACAAAAACATTAATTCGAAAGGATACATGTACCCCTATGTGCACAGCAGCATTATTTACAATAGCCAAGATATGGAAGCAACCTAAATGTCCAGTGATGAGGAATGGATAAAGGTGTGGTGCGTGTACATGGTGGAATATTACTCAGCCATAAAAGGGAATGAAGTCTTGCCATTTGTGACAACATGGATGGACCTAGAGGGTATTATGCTAAGTGAATTAAGTCAGAGAAAGACAAATACTATATGATGTCACTTATATGTGGACTCTATAAAATAAAACAGAAACAGACGCATAGAGAACAAACTGTTGGTTGCCAGAGGGGAGAGGGGTGGGGTCTGATGGGTGAAATAGGTGAAGGAGATTAAGAGGTACGAACTTCCAGTTATACAATAAATAAATCATGGGGGGTATAATGTACAGCATAGGGAATGTAGTCATAATACTGTAATAACCTTATATGGTAGGGGCACCTGGGTAGCTCAGTTGGTTGAGCATCTGAGTCTTGACTTTGGCTGAGGTCATGATCTCAGGGTCCTGGGATCGAGCCCCACATCAGGCTCCATGCTCCGCGTGGAATCTGCTTGTCCCTCTCCCTCCCGCTCTGCTGCTCCCCTCGCTCATACTCTCTCTCTCAAGTAAATAAATAAAATCTAAAAAAAAAAAAGACTTTATATGGCGGTAGATGTTAATAGTTCTGATCCAATTGTGGTGACTATTTCTTTTTTTTTTTAAGATTTTATTTATTTATTTGACAGAGAGACACAGCGAGAGAGGCAACACAAGCAGAGAAAGCGGGGGAGGGAGAAGCAGGCCTCCCGCCGAGCAGGGAGCCCAATGCGGGGCTCGATCCCACGACCCTGGGACCATGACCTGATCCGAAGGCAGATGCTCAATGACTGAGCCACCCAGGCGCCCCTGTGGTGACTATTACATCATGTATAAAAACATCAGATCACGATCATGTACATCTGAAGTTAATTTAATATTGCATGTGAATTATAATTCAATAAAAATTATAACTATTTATTTTGAAATAGTTTAATACCCACAAAGAAATTACTAGACTAGTAGAGAGTTCCTGTGTAGTCTTCACTCAGCCTCTCCTAATACTAGCATCTTACATAAACAGTACATTGACTGAAACCAGGAAATTAACATCAATACTATACGAGTAACTAATCTACAGACTTCATTCAAAAAAATTTTTTTAAAGATTTTTATTTGAGAGAGAGAGCACAAGCAGGGGGAGCAGCAGGCAGAGGGAGAAGCAGGCTCCCCGCTGAGCAGGGAGCCCAATGCAGGACTCGATCCCAGGACTCTGGGATCATGACCTGAGCCGAAGGCAGACGTGTAACTGACTGAGCCTCCTAGGCATCCCTCTTTATTCAAATTTAAGCAGTTTTGCCTCTCATGTCTTCTTTCTGGTCCAGAATTCAGTCCAGAACCCCGAGTTGCATTTAGTCATCATGCTACCTTAGTCTCCTCTGGTCTGTGACAGATCTTCATTCTTTGGTCTTTCATAGTCTTAACACTCTAAGAGGTACTGGTCAGTTATGTTGTAGAAAGTCCCTTGACTTGAGTCTGCCTGGTGTTTACTCATGATTAGATTGAGATGGTGCCTTTGGGGGCAAGAATATCACAGAAATGATACTGTGTCCTTCTCAGTGTGGTGTATCAGGAGGCGTGTGATATCAGTATGTCTCATTGCTGGGGGGCGTTGATTTTGACCACTTGGTTAAGGTCTTGCTGGCCAGGCATCCCCACTGTAAAATTCTTTCTTTTCCCTTTGCAATTAAAAGGCATCTTGCGTGTAGATACTTTGAGACTCTGCCAATATCCTGTTTTACATCCATTTTTTTTCACCCACTAACTTAATTATTGTTGGTGTCATTATTAATTTCCTCCCTTGTTTCCTTCTTTCCTGAAGCATCTATCTCACAGCTAACTTTATGCCAGGTAATACTTGCACACATCCTAGTGATACAGCACAATAACTTAAAAAAAAATCCCTTCTTTCAAACAAGTACTTGCAACCCAGAGAGAGAAGGCTGACTGGCTACACACAAAGGGTAGAGAAGAAGCAGTGAATTCTGCCTGACTTTGCATAGAGAGACAGTCGGGTTCAAATGCCAAGTGTGAGAGCATGGTGGGCCTCTCTTTTTTATGGAAAATTACTTTTCTTCTGGCCTGTGGGTATACGGTCATAAAGGTCTAAACACGAGCATGCTGAGCAGCTGATAAGAAATTGGATCAGGGGCACCTGGGTGGCTCAGTTGGTTAAGCGACTACCTTTGGCTCAGGTCATGGTCCTGGAGTCCCGGGATCGAGTCCCGCATTGGGCTCCCTGCTCAGCGGGGAGTCTGCTTCTCCCTCTGACCCTCTTCCCTCTCGTGCTCTCTATCTCTCATTCTCTCTCTCTCTCAAATAAATAAATAAAATCTTTAAAAAAAAGAAATTGGATCAGAACTATCTGTGGCTGGAAGTCTTAGTTGAGCTGCACCAACTTCAGAAATAGACTTTTTATGGTGGCTTCATAATCGGTATTTTGTTGGATTTCCTTATTGTTTCTAATACAATTTAAGACGATTCTTTGGAGTTGTCTGGGTAGGCAGTCACATCTTTGGCAATATTAAAACTCCATCTTTTTCTTTTTCATACTTGTACCTCATTTCTTGTTCTTGTCTTACTGCATTGGCTGGGTCTCTAGTATTACATGAAATCATTGCTATGGTAATGGATACTCCTTGCCTCATTTCTGAATACGATGGACATGTTTGTAAATTTGGGATTGACATGTTTCTAAATTATGGCCTGTGGGCCAAAGCCAGCTCACCACCCATTTTTGTAAATCACATTTTATTGGAACACAGCCATGCCCATTCCTTTTGTCTCTGACTGCTTCAATGCCATAGCAGCCCAGCTGACTAGTTGCACTGAGACCTTCTAGTCTGCAAAGCCTAAAATATTTATGTGAGGTTCTTTACAAAAATATTTTGCCAATTCCTCTTCTAAAATTTCAACATTATCAAGTTATCAAGTTAAAAAAGTTGTTTATTTTTATTTTTTTATTTTTTTAAAAGATTTTATTTATTTATTTGAGAGAGAGAGAGAATGAGAGATAGAAAGCACGAGAGGGAAGAGGGTCAGAGGGAGAAGCAGACTCCCCGCTGAGCAGGAAGCCCGATGTGGGACTCGATCCCGGGACTCCAGGATCATGACCTGAGCCGAAGGCAGTGGCTTAACCAACTGAGCCACCCAGGCGCCCAAAAAAGTTGTTTATTTTTTAAATCTGATGCTTTGGGGTGATATTTCTCCCTTTTTCCTTTGATAGATTTATTATTTTATTATTCCTGATACACAAAAGTGATATAAAAGCATATCCTTACCACCTAACTTAAAAAGTAAAACACTAGACATAGTTGGATGTACCTATATACCCTTAGCTGAATTTTCCTTTCTCCAGCCGAAAGGGAGCAATTATTCTGCATTTGTTTATAAATGAGTTTTTAGAGTGTCATAGTTTACTTGTTACATTTAGGTCTTTGAGCTATTTTGAGTTGATTTTTGGATATGGTGTGAGGTAGAGGCTCAAATTTCATTCTTTTTTTTTTTTTTAAGATTTTGTTTATGTATTTGACAGAGAGAGAGAGACAGTGAGAGAGGGAACACAAGCAGGGGGAGTGGGAGAGGGAGAAGCAGGCTTCCCGCTGAGCAGGGAGCCCGATGCGGGACTCGATCCCAGGACCCTGGGATCACGACCTGAGCCGAAGGCAGGCGCTTAACCACCTGAGCCACCCAGGCGCCCCCCCAACTTCATTCTTTTGTATGTGGATTTCCAATGTCCCAGCACCATTTCTTTAAGACTGTTCGTTCTTTGGGGCACCTGGGTGGCGTGGTTTGTTACATGACCGACACTTGGTTTTGGCTCAGGTTGTGATCTCAGGGTTGTGAGATCCAGCCCCACTTTGGGCTCGGTGTTCAGTGCAGAGTCTGCTTAAGATTCTCTCTCCCTCTTCTGCCCCCCCATCCCCGTTCTCTCCCTCTAAAAAGATAAATACCTTTAAAAAAGAAGACTGTTCATTCTTCATTGAATGGTTTTGACACCCTTGTAGAAAATCTACTGGTCATAGATGTATGGGTTTTCTAGATTCTCAATTCCATTCCACTGATTTATATGTTTATGCTTATGCCAGTATCACAGTATTTTGGTTGGTGTAAGTTTTGAAATCAGGAAATGTGAGTCCTCTAAATTTATTGTTCTATTTCAAGATTGTGTTGTTTATTCTGGGCCCTTTGCAATTCCAGAAGAAATTGAGACTTGACTTTGCCATTTCTGCCAAAAAGATCTTTGGGATTTTTATAGGGATTGCATTCAATCAGTAGATTGCTTTGGGTAGTATTGTCATATAGATGAAGTTTTTTAGTAAAGATTTATTTATTTATCTGTCTATCTATTTATTTATTTATTTGAGAGGGAGAGTGGGGTGGGGAGGAGCAGAGGGAGAAACAGGCTCCCTGCTGAGCAGGGAGCCCAACACGGAGCTTGATTCCAGGAGCCCAAGATCATGACCTGAGCCAAAGGCAGACACTTAACTGAGCCACCCAGGTGTCCCTAGATGAGTTTTTATATATTTGCTGGTATGTGGTTATCCCTGGCTAATATATATTTGCTTTATGTGTTTTAAAATGTTCCGTGTTACTTAGTGTTAATGAAATTACACTAATATTTCTTCCTGGGGCCTGCTTGTTTTGCTCAGAGTTAATTCTGAGACTCATTCATGTTGTGGTGCATTGTTCTAATTGCTTCATATTCGCTGCTGTGTAGTATTCCATTCTATGGCTTACCATACTTCTTTATAATTATCCTGCTGATGGACGTTTATGTTGGTTCCAATTTTGATAAAATTAAAAAAAAACTGGTTCCAATTTTACATTTATTTTTTATTTATAATATATGTATTATATATTATACATGCATTTTAAAAACTACAATCTCAGGGCGCCTGGGTGGCTCAGTCGGTTAAGCGTCAGCCTTCGGCTCAGGTCATGATCTCAGGGTCCTGGGATGGAGCCCCATGTGGGGCTCCCTGCTCGGCGGGGAGTCTGCTTCTCCCTCTCCCTTTGCCCTCCATTCCCCTCCCCCAGCCCCCTGGCTCGTGCTCTCTCTCTCTCTCAAATAAATAAAAAAAAAAAAAAAGACCAACCCAAGGAAATTCTAGGGAAAATATTAACAAAATCAGAAATTAGGGGCACCTGGGTGCCTCAGTCAGTTGAGCCTCTGACTCTTGGTTTTGGCCCAGGTCATGATCCAGGGGTGCTGGGATTGAGCCCCGCGTAAGGCTCCCTGCTCAGCGGGGACCCAGGACCCTGAGATCATGACCTGAGCCGAAGGCTGACGCTTAACCGACTGAGCCACCCAGGCGCCCTGAGATTGTAGTTTTTAAAATGCATGTATAATATATAATACATATATTATAAATAAAAAATAAATGTAAAATTGGAACCAGTTTTTTTTTAATTTTATCAAAATTGGAACCAACATAAACGTCCATCAGCAGGATAATTATAAAGAAGTATGGTATTTGAGAGAGAGAGAGAGCATGAGCAGGGTGAGAGGCAGAGGGAGAGGAAGAATCAGGCTCTCTGCTGAGCAGGGAGCCCCACGTGGGGTTCAACCCCAGGACCCCAAGATCATGACCTGAGCCAAAGGCAGATGCTTAATCGACTGAGCCACCCAGACATCCCAAATAAATAAAATCTAAAAAAAAAAAAAATAATACAATCTCACTATGGACAAACCTGTATATGCCTTCATACCCACCCTGCTACAGTGTTTATAAGATATGTATCCAGCAGCGGGATTGTTGAGTCAAGGTTAGGAACATCTTCAACTTACTGGATACCGGCAAATTGTTCTCCAAGGGAGCAACTGATTCTCACTCTGGTTTGAGTAGATTTTCTATCTCCTTCCCTACTGACTCGTAACATCCTATTCTTTTAAAAAGATGCTAGATTTGTCAGTATTTTCTTAGCATTTTTGCCTCTGGGCACATCAGCAGGATGTCCTATTGTTTTTCCTCGGGTGTTGTAGTTTGAGTACCATATTTTTATAAGCTGACATAGTTTATAAAGGATGCAAATCTTCTCTTCCTTGAATAGTTGGCAAAACTCGCTCACCTGAAAAACCATCTGGGAAGGTGACTGTATGGGGAATAGATCTTCGCCCATCATTTCAGTATTTCCAAAGATAATTCACTTTCTTGTGGCTTCGTTTTGACTTTGATATTTATTATCTCAGGTTCTTTCTATTTTATCATTTCATGCATTTAGTGGCATAAAGTTGTACATACGTGGTATATGCTCATCCTGCAAAAGGAGTTGGTCCCCGTCACCTCTACTGTTTATTTGTATCTATGGTCTTTCTGCCAAAGGTCTGCCTCTTTCTATGGGTGTTTCCAAAGATCCAGCTTTTTATATTATTTTGTGTTGGTTGCTCCTGTAGTTCCCCTTTTATTAATTTGATTTTCTTTTTTTTAAAAGATTTATTTATTTTAGGGAGAGAGAGAGAGGGCTTGTGAGTGGGGGGAGGGGCAGAGGGAGAGGGCGAAGCAGACTCCCCGCTGAGCAGGGAGCCTTACGCGGGGCTCAATCCCAGCACCCCTGGATCATGACCTGGGCCAAAACCAAGAGTCAGAGGCTCAACTGACTGAGGCACCCAGGTGCCCCTAATTTCTGATTTTGTTAATATTTTCCCTAGAATTTCCTTGGGTTGGTCTTTTTTTTTTTTTTTTTTTGTAGATTATTGAGGTGAAATCTTACCTATTTTCAGTTATTTTCCTCATAAGTTTATATAAAGGCTACGTATTTCCCTCTGAGTCCTTCTTTGGCTGCTTATTTCATTTATATTCAGTGATCTCCCTCCCCCCATAGATGCATTTTAGACTTTAAATTGACCTCGGAGTGCGTTTTTGCATTTCATTTGCAATGGCTTATCAACCAACCCTAAATATCTCGTACTTTAGGTATGATTTACCTTTCACTCCTATTTAAATTCTCCTGACTCTAGGGTGCCTGGGTCGGTCAGGTGGTTAAATTCTCCTGACTCCATGGACTTGAGGAACCAAGGATCAACACTGATTCATAATTTTAATTGCATTGGGGCTAGTGCATGAAGTCTCAACGTTGTGCTCGCCTTTATGGCCCCACACGGGGTCTGGTTTTGTGATGGCTCCAGGTGTTTGGACACAATGTACATTCCTTGTTTGTTGGGTACACAGTCCTGTACGTATGGATCTGGTCACGTCTGCCGTTGCGTTAATCATCTCGAGATCCTGACTGTTTCGTCAGCTTGATCTCTGCATTCCTGAGTTAGGTTCAGTCCCCTGTACTGCTGTGGTTTGAGCTATTTCTTTCTCAGGGATGTTTTTGCTTTAAACGGTTTAAGGTGGTGGTGTTTAGGACACGCCCTCCCACCCACCGCACCCCCGGCCCCAGAGCCCTAGAATGCTTTGGCCCTTTGGTGATGGGCTTGGTGATGGGCTCTGCTCTAGGCTCTGTCCCTTCCAGCCTGGGGCTCCTCTGTGTGGGTGAGGCTGGCCACGGGCAGTTGGGAAATGGGCAAACTTGAGAACTCTGGGGGTAGGGGACATAGGATTTGATCAATCTATTTAACTAAGCTTATTCGTCACATGAATCCCAGCCCCACTTCAAGCCCACTGTGTGACTCCGTGGTGGCCGCCCCTCTGAGCTTTCGGTTCCTTATCTGTAGCTTGGGCTGATGACTCCCACACCTGAGAGAGGTGGCCCACGGCAGATGGCCAGCCATGGTCACAATTATCACTGAGGACGTGAGGCGGCCCCTGGAGGACCAGAGCCTCGGTTCTGGGCTCCACTCCCACTATGGCCCCTCAGGCCCTGTGTGATCTCAGACAAGCAACACCACCTCTCTGGGCCACTTTCCCTACCAGACTGTTTACACGACGGAACGAGAACGCATGAGCCCTGCAGGCGCCCGCCCGCCCCAGGGATGGACGGGGGCAGGACAAATACTCCACCATCGGCCGGGTCAGACGATCTTCCTTTAATACAAAGTCGATATATCTACATACGCAGAGGTGGGAAAACCACCCAGCTGCTTCCGTTTGAATAAACAGTGTTGAAAGCAAACGGCAGATCTGCTCTTGTACAAAGAGAAAAACTCAACTTGCTCAGGGGTGGGGGCGGGAATCCCATCCTTCTGCTTCTGCCCCAAAACTGTCCCATAGTCCCAAGGGGAAAGGGTCCCTGATCCGAGCAGAACATGGCCTCTCTCTCCCGGAAGAAGCAGGACCCCCCCGTTTTGTTCAGTCCTCCTCCTCGGGGGTGGGAGACTGGGGGGGCTCAGGCGGCGGGGTTCGGGGTGGGGGTCACTGCCCTCTCCTCGGCGGTAGCAGCCACGCCAGTGGGTCTTTGAACCTGACGCTGGTGGGCCGGAGCCCCGTCTCTCCACCCCCCCGCCCCGCCACCCCACCCTCAGACTGGTCCTTGATATGTTTCAGAATTAAAAAAGGAAAAAAAAGAAAAAAAGAAAAATGCAAAAAAAGGGAAGAAACCAGGAGCACAAGGGCCTCCTGTTCTTGAGCGAGGCACACCTTCCGAGGACGGTGGCGGGAGGAAGCCAGGCCGCCCGGGGCGGGTCGCGGGCCCGCGCACCTGCCAGTGCAGCCGCCTCACAAGAGCGTTCTCTACGGTGAAAAAATAGACTTGTCTGTGAACGGAACAGGAATAAGCAAAGTTCTTTTTAAATTTGTTGACTGGCGAGTCTTTTTTTTTTTTTTTTCCTTTTTCGGTTTGTTTCTTCTTTAAAAAAAATGAAAAAAAATACACTATTTAAAAAAAGAAATGTCACTGGATACAGTTACACAGAGTCTGAAAAGAAAGCTGAATTTTGCACCCCCCGGCCCGGCGGCGCCCCGCAGGCTGCAGAGCAGGAGGGCCCCCCCCCGGGGGCAGGGGGGCAGGACTGGGGCTCAAGCGCACGGCCCTTGCCCTCCTCTGGTTCCAGGGAGAACCCCTGTTTGCTCACTGCCCCCCACCCCCCCCACCCAGGAATCGCTCGTTCGGAATCGGAAGGAAATGAGGAATGTGCCAAGTATCGGAAGGTGGCTGCCAGTGCCAGGGAGGCTGCTGGGCACTGCACGGGGGGCTCGGGGGGCCGCACTGCTCCTGGAGGTCGTGCAGACACGTGGCCGCTCCCTCCTCCCGCCCTGGCCGGGGGTCCAGGCCTCCGGGGGCCCACCCGGCAGGGGCAGAGGCATCCGGGGCCGGTGGAGTCTGGCCAGCGGCGACCATGGCTTTAGGTTGCATAGTGGTCAAAGCTCCCGAGGTACTCGAGCGCGGCCTGGTAACAGAACTGGTACTCATCCTGCGGGAGGGAGGGGGCAGGGGCTCGGTCAGGGCCTCCGCTGCCCTGTGGCTTCCCGAGGCTCCCCATCGCCCTCAGGAGCCAGCCCGCTGCAGCGTCACATAGGCTGGGCTCTGGCCCCGGAACGGCCTCCCCTCTGCCTGCCTGGAAGCCCCCGCCCCCTTCAGCAGGGCCCGCAGGGCTGGGGGTCCGACTCCAGCTTTGCCTCCCTAGTGACGGAAAGGGACAGCCTTGAGGACACTTGGAATGCCCAACACGTGATCCCAGGGACGTCCCTTCTAGCTCTGGGCCTCACTTTCCCCATCTGGGCACGGGGTGGGTTGCTGGAACTCTGGCCCGTGTCAGGGTCCTGGCTGAGCCATGACCTTGCTGTGACTTTGGAGCTAGGACGGACGCCTCTCTGCCCACTCTGTGGGCTGCTTCTCGGCTCTGGATTTCACCCAATCTTGGGTCGAAAGGTATGACTAATCCCCTTCTGGCCCCAAACGGCTGTCGAGGAACTCCTGCCCGCGACAACCCAGAGTCGAGGTGGACTGCGCCCATCTCACAGAAGAGAAAACGGAGGCTCAGGGGGGCAGAGGTGTGGGGCCTGGCAGCTGGGGCCCTGCCCGCGGCTCTCACCTCCGTCTGCACCATGGCCGGCCTCTGGGTCCGCAGCATCTTCACCGTCTGGAAGATGTCCACCACGCCCTCGTACCGCATACGCTCCAGCACGATGCTGAGCGTGATGAAGACGCCCGTCCTGCCCACGCCGGCACTGTTGGGGGCAAGCGCAGCCGTTCAGGGCTGGGTGCTCCGGACAGCCCCCTGGGACTGCCCGACTCCTCAGGCACGAAGGGAGCCCAAACTCACGAGCCTGGCGGAGGCTCGAGGCCGTGCTCACCGGGCCTCGGTTGCCCCAGCTGGGCTTGAGGGACAGCTCACCTGCAGTGGACGGAAATGGGGCCGTCCTGGCCGAACTGTTCCTTGGTCTTGTGCACTTGGCCGATGAAGTCAATGAAGCCCTCCCCCGACTTTGGCACGCCCTGTTCCGGCCAGTCCGTGAACTGGAACTGCCGGACCGTCCGGGACTGGCCATCCTGGAACGAGATCAGCGGCGGTCACGGTCGGCTTCCCGCCCGGGCCGGCCTCTGGTCCCGTCTCTGTCTCCAGCCAACGCCACCCTCCAGCGTTCCCCATCCTCAGCCCCGTTTCCTGCCGCCTGCCCTGGGGACTCGCTGTCTGTCAGCATCTAAGGGCGCCAACGCCACACTCCTCCCCATCCACCAACCTCTGCAGCCAGCAACGGTGCCATCTTATATGCCACCGCCCACCGCCCGCCAGTCCACATGTCCGGTGCCATCTGCCGCGGCCAAAGTGACATCCAACACCACCGTCGGCCTCCGTCCCGCGGTGCGCCCGACACCTGCCCTTCTCAGTGCCGTTCTCTGCCTCCGTGCTCCTACACCCTCCTCCACTCTACCATCCGGAGCTCCACGCCATTCCGTCCCCTTCCTTCACCACCCAACACCACGCCGTCAACCACTGTCTGCCCGTTACTCACTCTCGTCTGTCACTTAAAAAGCACCACCTGACACCATCATCCCGCCTCTCACCACCCACAGCCGGTAACTAATCCGTGGCCACCACCACCTACCCTCCACGGACTTTCTCCATCCCCCCTTCCCACTCCCCGGCCGTGCCCGTCAACACCGTCGCTCTCTGCCGGGCTCCAGCCACGGCGACCCAATGGCCCCATGTCCCGCAGTTCACCACTAGTAAGCCTTCACCCTCACCACCTGTGGGCGTGGTCCTCCACGGACCTCCTCCATCCTTCACTCGCTCCCTGGGTTCCCAGTCAGGCTCTCTCCACCCAAATGGTGCCATCCAGCGACAACCCCTCACCCCGACAGCCTCCGTTCCCACCTTCTTTGGTCTTGTACCATCAACGGCACGAGTAGCATTGGTCAGTGAATGCTCATCATTCCCTGCTACCCAAAGTCATTTTCCATGGATTTTCTCACCTACCACGGGCCAAAGTGCTTGCCCTTCTCCCAGCTCCTCTTCCCCCGCCCGCGGCTGAGAACACCTCCCCCTTTGCCGACCTGGGGGACCACGTTCCGCTGGCATTCTCCACCCTCTGTCACCCGCATTCACTCTCCAATCCTGCCTGCCTCCCACCCAACACCGTCCATGCTTGTCTCCCTCTGCCGCGTCCATCAGCACCATCCACGGACTCTCCAGTGCCACGTCCGACCGATCCAATGGCACCGTCTTGCCCCACCCAAGTGCCGTGACCAACCACACTGGTGGTTCATCGGGCTTCGCCACCCACTGGCAGCGTCGTGACTGACCCACCCCCTCTCCCACCTCAGAGTGATCCTTTGTCTTCCCACCGGGCCACCTGCCACTGCCAGTCTCCACCAGCTGCCGGCAGACAACCCCCCTCTCCACAGAATCCTCACCTGCCAACACCGCCTACCCTCCGTTCCCCTCTGCCCGCTGCGTGCTGCAACCCGACCCCACTATTCAAGACCCTCTTCCAACCCACGGCTCCACGGCCCACCCCTGCACCCTCTGTCACGTCTCCCCCACCCCGCTTGCAGCGCTGCCACGCCATCCTCCACAGGGAACACCCCTTACTCACGCCCTCTTACACCATCCCCTTGGACCTTGCCCCCTAGTGAGGGGTGCTGCACATGCCCCCAGGGGTACACTGTGGGGTCAGCACCGGGATGCAGTGCTCTCTCCTACCCGTTTGGTGCTGGAGGGATTGGTCCACTTTGACAACCCAACCCCCAGTGCTTATTCCTACCCCCGGGCCTTTGCTTCTACCCCCAACTAGGGAAGCCCTGTCCAGATCACGAGGTTCTGAGCAGCAGGACCAGGATTCCAGAATCTCCCAGCGATCCCTCCCCACACTCACCCGGGCATCCGTGACCTTGAACTCCCGGAGGATATACTGGGGCATGTTGTATTCTGCCATCGGATCCACCACAAAGTACTGGTAGCGGGCGGAGCGTTCGGCTGGCCAGTACTGGTGACATTTTTCCTGTGGAGGAGATGGCAGCTGCGGTCAGCCTGGCCTGAGCCCCAGCCCCTGCCCTGGTCCGTGGCTCACCTGCCGCCCCTGGTCCGTGGCTCACCTGCCGCCCCTGGTCCGTGGCTCACCAGCCCCCCACCCCTGGTCCATGGCTCACCCACCACCCCCACCTCCCGTCTGTGGCTCACCCACTGCCACCACCCCTGCCCCCGGTCTGTGGTTCACCGGCCCCCCACCCCTGGCCCGTGGCTCACCGGCCACCCCCACCCCCGTCTGTGGCTCACCTGGCCCCCCCCCGCCCCTCGTCTGTGGCTCACCGGCCACCCCCACCCCTGCCCCCAGTCCGTGGCTCACCCGGCCCCCACCGCCCCTCGTCTGTGGCTCACCCGCCACCCCCACCCCCGCCCCTGCTCCGTGGCTCACCTGGCCCCCACCCCCCCATCCATGGCTCCCCTGGCACACACCCCCCCCTCCGGCCCCTTGGTCCGTGGCTCACCCGGCCCATCTCCCGCAGCTTGGTCAGCATCACTACGATGGTGGAGTTGTTCTCCCACAGCATGCGCCAGAAGTCCTCCGTGGTTTCCGCCAGTGGCCCCTGCGTCGCAATGTAGGCCTTCTGCTGCCTATGGTGTGGGGCGTGTGAGACCAGGGCCAGCGGGCAGATGCAGGGCCAGGCGGGGGGCCGGCCTGATGCCGCCTGGCGGGTCAGGGCCCCAGCAGCCACACCTGCCAAGCCCCTGCCTCCCCGGGAGTCGCCGGCCGGTGCCCCGTCCCCCTCCCCGTCTCGCCAAGCCTCTCCATAACCCTGTTTTGCACCCGGGGAAGCCATCGGCCTCAGGGGAAGTTCTAGCACCTTGAGGAGGCTGCAGGATGTCCCCTGACCTCTCCTGCCTTGCCCTCCACCCCCTAGAGGGCCAGTAAACTCCTTCCAGGCGTCTGCACGGGCTAAGCTCTCGGTCACCCCCAGCCTTTGCACAGGTGGGGCCTTCTGCTGCAACACCATCCCTCAGCCAGGGGTTCTCAACCTGGGCACTGATGTTCGTGGCTGCATCGTTCTCTGTGAGGGGCACTGTGGGGTGCTGAGCAGCATCCCCGGCCTCCGCCCGCCCCCACTCCCATTATGACAAAAATGTCCCCAGACACCGCCCAATTTTCCCTGGGGGGCAGAACTGCCCAGACTGAGAACCACTGATGTGAAAAGGACAGATGGAACCACGTTACAGATGGCAGGCATCCGTTAAATACGCAGCTCAAGATTCCCTCCACCTCAGCGGCGACCAGAGGAGGCTGGTGGGGTGTCCAGCTCTGTTTCCCACGCTTGGCTGGGGACCGCCGGGGCAACGCGCGGGTACCTGTAGCCATCGATGAAGCTGGCGTTGACATAGTCGGAGCCCTCCACCCCACGGATGGGCTGCAGACAGACCCGTGTGCTCTCGTAGGGCATGATGTTTACCAGGCGGTTCTTGAACTTGTTACAAGGCAGATTGGCACTGATGAAGCGGGACGTGTGGGCTTTGGAGTTGGCCAGCCGCTGTGGGGACAGAGGAAGGCGGAGGTGGGGGTCACCAGCGGGACGGCCCCCAGCGGGGGGCCGGCGGGGCTGTGTGCTTTCCTAGTGCCCCGCAGCGCGGAGGGTGGAGCGTGTGGGGGCGGGGGGCGGGGGACAGCCCCGACCTCCAGGTCCTCGCCACGCCCCGAACGCCCACCGGGAACGCCCCCAACCTTGAACTCGAGCTCCATGCCGGTGACATGCTCGCCGGGCTCCACCTGCGCCAGCTTCTGGATGTAGGCATAGAGACTGCGGGCGGGCACCTCCGTGGTGCCACAGCCCACGGCCTCCAGCAGCGCCTCGTGGATGAAGCTGTACTGGTCCTCGGTCTGCACCATGTAGTTGCGCTGCGAGCGCATGAGCGTCACGTGGCCGTACACGTCCACCGTCTTCTCTGGCTTGATCCGCTCCAGCATGGCATCAATGACGATGAAGCAGCCGGTGCGGCCCACGCCGGCACTGCGGGGACGGGCACGCGGTCAGGAAGCCCGAGGGAGGCCCCGGGGCGGGAGCGGGGGGCGGCCGGCGGTACCTGCAGTGCACGACCACGGGGCCCGCGTCCGGCGGGTTACAGGTCTTCACTCTCCGCAGGAAAGCCAGGAATGGCGTCGGGTACTCGGGCACCCCGTGGTCCGGCCACGCCGTGAACTGGAACTGGCGGACCTCACGTTTCTCACTGGAGCCATTCTGGGGGTCACAGGGACACTGCCGGTCACAGCAGCGCTCCGTGCAGGCACAGAGGACGCCAAATTCACGCCCAGGGGCCTGGCTGCCTCACGTACACGGCGGGGGGCGGGGGGGGGGGGGCGGGGAGAGACCCTCACCGGGTGTATCACAGTGTGGCCAACATCATGCCCCGACTTTCTCCCCAAATCCGCCCCCATCTCAGCTGGAGGCGGCTCCATCCTTCTAGGCGCTCTGGCCAGGACTCAGGAGTCCCCCTTGGTTCACTGCCCCTCCCACATCCAACCGGCTCTGCCTTCATCTATCCCAAAACCTGCCCGCTTCTCACCCTCTCCGTGGCGGCCTTCCTGGTCCAGTCCCCTCCACCCTGGACACCCCCTCCTCTGGCCCTCGCCCCAACAGT
This sequence comes from Zalophus californianus, assembly GCF_009762305.2. Classification (NCBI taxonomy): domain Eukaryota; kingdom Metazoa; phylum Chordata; class Mammalia; order Carnivora; family Otariidae; genus Zalophus; species Zalophus californianus. The sequence goes on from NC_045595.1 coordinate 3,813,084, forward strand.
CTTGCCCTCCCCACAGTGGCCACCAGAGGGCGCCGGGGAGCACCTGAGTCAGGTCAGCGCCCCCCCACCCCCAACAGGGCTCCCATCCACCTTAGGGTAAAAGCCCAGCCTCCCCTCCTCCTTCTCTCCCCCTCACTCACTCTGCTACAACCATAATATAGGCCTCCTCATTGTTTCTCCATCATGCCAGGTACGGTCCTGCCCCAGGACCTTTGCACGGGCTGAGCCTCTGCCAGGAATGCTGTTTTCCCAGACCTCTTGGCTCCCTTCCTCACCATCTCTAGGTCCCCTGACATATACTTTATTTTTCTCCTTCTACGTGTAAGATTTGTCCTTTTACATACTGACTGTCAATGCCTTGTCAACTAGAGCAAGCTCCAAAAGGGCAAGACATTTTGTCTGTCTTCGTCTTTGCTGTGTCTTGGTGCTCAAATCAGGGCCTGACACACGGTGGGTGCTTAGTGTGACAGAGGACCTGGCTGGAGTCTGGGGAACACTGTGGTGTCCGCACCCTCCCCTCCCCATACTAACAATGAAAAAATGTCCTCCGGATGGCAAACTGCCCCAGTCGAGAACCAGTGACATAGAACACAGATGGACCCATGTAACTGACAGCAGCCATCAGTTAAACACACGTCTAAAGATTCCCTCTGCCCCAGGCCTGACTGCCCAGACTAGCAGGGACTCTCTAGCTTTGTCTCCCACCCATCACGGGCCTAGGCTGGGTGAGGCCAGAGGGCGAGGAGGGAGGGAAGGCCTGGGACGTAACTGATGGCAAGGGGACGACAGGCTCATTGCTACGTTGGGTTCTGCTGGTTTTGTCCTGATGTGGCTGGACACAGGAGGTCCCTCCTCTGAGCCTCAGCTTCCCCACCGATGGGGAGCTCCCAGGACAGAAGCTGGAGCCTTCTGTCTGCCTCTTCTGCCCCCATTACCCCCTCCCGCAGGCCCCAGCCCCAGGCTGGGCCCTACCTTGTGCAAAGAGAACGTCCGGACACAGAACGTGGCCAGCTCGATGGTGTCCAGCAGCGTGACCTGGATGAAGCCATACGTCTCCGTGCCCCTGTTGGGCCAGTACTGATCACACTTGATCTGTAGAAGGCGGGAGAACGGAAGTGAGCATGGGCTGGCGCTGGCCGGGGGCGCGGGGGCCGCAGGGTCCGGGCCCCACCCGTGATTTCTCTTCTAGCCGCGTCATCATGACGATGGTAGCCGAGCGCTGTTCCCACACCATACGCCAGAAGTCGCCGAAGGTCTCCGGCAGCGGCCCCTGCGTGGCGATGTACGCGTTCTGCCGCCGATAGCCGTCCACGTAGTTGGCGTTGATGTAATCGCTGCCCACGATGCCTACAGCAGGGACAGACACCAGAGATCAGCGGGGGTGCCGCTGTCCCCTACATGGGTTCTCTCTGGTCTACTGCTTCCTGGGAGCCCTCCTGGACTGCCCCAAGCTGCCCCCACCGGAACCATGGAGCCAGAATGTTGCGGTTTCTCTGCCCCCGCACTACCGTCACTGGGGGCCAGACTGCTCCCTGGGCGGGCGAGGGGCGGGGGTGTGTGTGTGTGCTGTCCCTGTGCACTGCAGGGTCTGAGCGGCGTCTCAGATCTCTAAATGCAGTTAGTTCCCTGTCCCCCGGAACACGAACACGAAAATGCCCTCAGTCATCGCCCAACGTTCTCTGGGCACTGAGAACCACTGATGCAGAGGGACAGATGGAAACGTGTTATGGACAGCAACCATTAGTTAACCACGTATCCAAAACTTCCCAGTAGCTTCTGGCTGGAGCTGGAGCTGGACCGGGCCTGTGAGCAGCATCTGGCCTCAGTTTCCCTAATCTGTGCCCTCGCTCGTCCACACTGGCCCTGCTGCGTGGCCAAGTGGAGGCACGGTGTCCGTGCGCTCTCTTTGGCCTGGGGAAGGGCGGGATGGGGCCTGGGCAGCTACCTTCAATGGGCTGGAGGATGACGCGCGAGTGGTCATACGCGATGACGTTGGCATAGCGGTTCTTGGGTTTGTTCACTTCTAGGTTGGAATGTTCCCACGTGAACTGCTGGCCCGGATCAATGGACTGTAGGGCGAAGGTGAGGTGGGAGGTATCAGGGTGGGGTGCTGGGGGGCCAGGGTGGGGGCAGGAGGCGGGGGCTAGCTCACCTCGTACTCCTGGGAGAGCTTGAGGCTGTCATTGGCCTTGAGGCGTTCCGTGTGCTCTGCCATGTCTGCGATGGGGATCGGGGGGTGGCTGAGCATGCCTGTGGGGAGAGCAGACCCCACGGTGCGGCCGGTCATGCGGGAGCCAGCCTGGGGTCCGGGGGGCGGGGGGCGTTCTACAGTGTGAGTCTGTGATGGACGCGCTGTGGTTAGAGCGAGTGGCGGGGGAGGGGAGGGTCCGGGACGGCCCACGCTGGGGCCGGGAGCCCAGGCCTGCGGGTCTGTCTGCAGGTGGAGCGTTCGAGGAGCGGCTCCCGGCTGAGTCTGACACCCCCGGCTCGTGAGGTCCGCCTATCCCAGTGCCCCCAGTCCAGCTGGGGGTGCAGGGCCCGGGGAAGGGTCGCCCTGGAAGACTCCAAGCTCCTAGTGCCTCGTGGCAAGGAGGAGGCAGGTGACACAGAAATGACGAAGCAGAGGCGGCTGGCTGGGCCTCTGGAAACCTCTCTCCCCAGGGCACGGGCCGGTGATGGACACCCCTGTCTGACCCTCTGGGATCAGAGGGTCTGCAAGATCTGCTGCCAGGGAGTGCTGAGGCACTGGGGAGGGGAGATGGTGTCTGTGTGTGAGCTGGGGGGGTTCCCCATCTCTCTGTGTGCCTGCATCATTTCTCCAACTGGTGCACGGGATGGCGTGGGGTGGGCCTGGCTCTTTCTCCCCAACGTCTGGGTCTACAAGACCCATCTCCTCCCCTGGGGCACAGTGGGCTGAGCTACATGCCGGCCCAGAAGTACAACATGGCCAGGCCAGCTGGTAAACACCAGCGTCCCCAGCCCCCCCGGGCGCTCCCCAGGAGCCCTTACCTAAAGGAGCGAAGCTGGGGTCCTGTCACGCAGGATGACCCCCCCCCACACCCCCACCTACGCGCAGTCACAACCAGCGACCTAAGGGCCCAACAGACCAGACCCCCGACTCCCCTGAGAAGCCAGCGCAGGACAGGTGGACAGAGATCAGGAGGCGGGATGGAGAACCAAAGATGAAAACAAACAGGGGGTGGGGGGGGCGCGAAAGGAGGCCGAGAACAGAGAGACACAGGAACTAACTTTCAAAGTGAAACCCCGGCTCTCTGAGGGGGCTGCTGAGGCCCGAATCTGCAGAAACAGCAAACAATAAATAAATGAAAACACACGGGGGGCCCCCGCCTCCCCCATCCCTCGCTGGATGCACGCACAATGGCCGGCCAACAGACGCAAAGGGCGGAGCGACTGCAATGGGGGACGCACGCTGCCCGGGCCCCACCCCGAGGACCTACGGGAGCTGCTGTGGATCCCTCCTACCGGACTGCACCCAGTCCTGGTTTTCAGCTGTGACTTCGGGAAGATCCCAAAGCTCTCGGCCTTTTGTCAATGTGTCCCCTCAGACCAACCTGGCCTTGGGTCCCCTGTTGGGGTCAGCAGAGGAGATTTCAGATGAGGTGCAGGAGGGTGAGGGCGAAACCTGGGGGCAGGGGAAGGACCTACGGGCCCATGCCATGAGCTTTAAGAAGGACGGAAACTATCAGTTAAATATGGGTGTTAAAAACCCTCATTTGGATGAAAATAGAACTGACATGACCTGGTCCAGAGACAGAAAAGAGAAGGGAGTACATTAGGGGTGCCATATGGGACCTTTCGTGATCCCTTATGGCAGACTGCTGCCATCAGTTACACTTGATCTTAGCCAGAAGGCCGAGAAGTGACAGGAGCCATCAGTTAAATATAAGTGACCAAAATCCTCATTTGGATAAAAACAGAACTGATGTGAGACAGTCCAGCAACAGGAAAGAGAAAGGAGTATATTAAGAACAGCACGTGAGGCCATGCATGAGCCCTTAAGGAGGACTGCAGCCATCGGTAACATACAAATGTTTAAAATCTCTGTTTGGTTGGAAACAATTATTATGTGACAGGAAGGAGACAGGAAGTTCAGAGACAGGAAGTAGAGACTGGATGCAGGGAGAGGGACAGATGGAACCATGCTGTGACCTCATAAGGAGAACAGCAGCCATCAGTTAAATGGAAACCTCCTTATTTGGTTGGAAGTAGTCAGCATGAACCCATTAAGAGGGACAAGATGAGAGAGTATGTGGATCACTGTACGTGAAAATGATCAAGGACAAGACCCTGGTTCATTCAGTTCTCCCTCCAGGCATGGCAGGTGACCTTAGGGGACTCGTGTGAACCTACAGGGAACAGTGAAGAGGTAGGCGAGCATGAGCATCTGTGGACGAGAGACATGCAGGGCACGGGGGAGGCACAATCTCTGTACCTCGCCAGGGGGACATCCCACGGGAGTGTGGGGAAAGGCCAAGGAAAAACCTGAACGCCCACCCCTGAGTGTCCCTAAGACCAGTGGGCACCGGAAGCATAGCTCCTTCTGCTAGAAGAAAGGAGGGTTCTTTGGCTTGTTTCATTTTTAAGGAGTCCATTCTGCTCAGATGACCCCAACCACCAGTGAAACGCAGCTTTGCAAAAGCCTCACTTGGTTGTAAACCAGAACCGGTCCACGGAATTTCTAGATCCACAGAGGGATTTGGGAATCGGGCATTTCGCTGCACCAAACCACTCAGCAGGGGCAGACGAGGTTCCACCGAGGGGGCCACTTCCTCATCTCTCATGCTCCCTGCCCCCCGTGGTGTTGATCCTGGCACCTGGGATACACACGTACCTGGTGTCTGGAAGTTAATGCGTCTCATTTCTACGGGGTCCTTGGGGTGGTGGGGGGCGAGGTCAGCATTGTTCAGGAGGCATTTGGTGCGGGGCTCTGAGTCCTTGCGTTTACTTTGTGGGAGCAAGCAGAAGACTCCCTGAGTACCGGCGCGTGTCCAAAGACGCATGCGTACACACGTGAACGCCGATCGGGTACCGCAAGCGAGTGACCCAGCCAGGGGGAAAGGGGCCGTGTACCCGCACGGCTGGGGTTCCCGGGATCGCACATGGACACGCGTGCAGCCTGCCGGCACAGCTGAGCACCCCCTCACCCCACGGGCACGGCACCACCCCGATCCCCCGCCTCGGCCTCTTGCCTGCAGCCTCCCAAGGACGGGGCCGGTTCTTACCTGTCGGGTTTGCTGTTCCCGAAAGCAGACACAGGTTAGGAGGAGGGAAAAGAAGACAGGTGAGGGCGTGCTGGCCACAAGGCACCTGTTCTGTGATGGCGGGTGGCCTTCTTAACCTCCCAGAGCCTTGGGCTCCTCCGGAAAATGGGGCTAATCCTTCCTGCTTGGGCCCCCACCACAAGGAAGAATGTCTCGGCCTTCCCTTTCTAAGGTGAGACGTGGCCCGTGTGGCCACCACAGCTATTCTCCTTGCTAAACTGGACAGAGGTGGCCTCCACCCCAAATCATCCTGCCGAGTGGCGTGCGGACCTCGAGAGGAGTCAAGTCACTGGCCTGGTCTGCGTGACTTTGATCCAGTAGCTTAACCCCTCTGAGCCAGGGTTTTTCTATCTGTACGGCAGAGGACCTCCGTGGTCATCCTGTGCCAAGCAGCCTTCCCTGGGCCTTCCAGACCTTCCTTCCTTTTCCAGGGAGCCCTCCCTCCCATCAAGTGGGGAGTGCAAAGGGGCTCACTTCTTGTAGAGCAAGATGGCGATAACAATGCAGATGATGAAGACCACAGCGAGGACAGGCCCGATCACCCAGATGAGCCCCTCCTCGCCGTCCACGATGGGCTGCGGGTCTGGATTATCCAGCTGGAAGGGGTCTGAGAAGGGGCTGGCTGCAAATGTCTGCGGGAACAGGATGGGAGGGGCCTCCGTCAGCGTCCATCCTACTCACGGTGGCCAAAGGAGTCTTCTTCCAACACAAACCTATGTCCCTCCCCTACTCTAAATCCTGTGGTTCCCGAGAACGCTGACCCTGGTACCCTGCATTGGCCTGGCCCTTTGCCAACCTCTGCTCTCCCCATTGCTCCCTGGGCTTCAGCCACTCTGAGGTCCTTTTTGTTCCTCTCGCACGGCACCTCTAGACCTCTGCGCGTGCAAATCCTGAAGACATCTTGTCTTGGTTGAACTCCTACACAGCCACCAAAGCCCTAGGTCCCAAGTCCCTTCCTCTTTAGAGGTCTTTTTAAAGCCTTCCCCTTGGGGTACCCCCAACCTCAAGTCCTTCCTCCTGCCCAGCACTGATCATGGGAAACTGGCAGGGTCTGTGTCTGGTTCTGAGGTCGTGGCCCCGGGGGCTGAGGCTACGTCAGGGCCAGTGCACTCGGAGGGTGGGGCTGGACGAGGGCAGACACCCCTTGGGACTTACAGGCTCGCTCTTCTGCAGCACTGCAAGCACAAAGAGGACGTATCGGTGGCCGGGCTCCAAGCCCCTGTTGTCAAAGCCACCGTACTGCTTCTGGTCGCCGGGGTGAAAGGTGGATGGCAACATCGAGAAGCGAGCCGCAATGTAGGGGCGGGGTGCCTCCAGCTGGCGAGAGTGCCTCAGGCTGCGCCTCTGCAGCCGTGAGATGTCCTGGATGAGCTGTGGGAACAGAGGCATGGGGTGCTCAGAGGCCGGCCGGCAGCAACAGGGCTTCCAAAAGTCAGGACAGGGTCTGGGCCAGGCAGGTCTGGGCCCCACCTCACCTCCTCCAGATCCATGTCTTCCGGGCTGCCCAGAGGGGTCAAGAACTGGCCACCACGAGACTTGCGCAGTGGCACCATCACAATGAAGTAGTTCCTGTAGGGAGATGAAGGGTCGGGGGCCACATCCAAAGAATGCCTGCTGGAGGTGGGTGGGGGAGTCCCTGTGCTCTGAATCTTCCCTTCTGCTTCTATGCCCCTAGAACCCAGCCATATGGGACTACAGTTCCCGACTCAAGCCTCCAGGCTTTTGAGTATGTGGTTCCTTCTGCCTAGAGAGGCTACCCCAATTATATTTCTTGAACTCCTACACATCCTTCAAAGCCCCAGCTTCCACAGCCACACATCCTTGTAGTCCTTAATTCTTCTCTGCTTCCCAGAGTCCTCCTCTCCCCACTGGGGACTCTCAACCCTGGTGCCTCTCACTATCACACCACAGGTCTGAAAGTGTCTGTTTCCAGTTCTGTCTCCCCACCAGCCTAGGAAACCAGACCCCAACGAAGGTCAGGTACACAGGGGTATCAGAAACGTTGGAGGAGAGGCCACATTTAGTGACGGTGCCCATGAGAAGCATCTGGACAACCACACAGGCTGGGGCTGACGTGACCCACATTTTAGACACAGGTGAGGACGCTGAAGCACAGAGAGGTCAGGTGGCTGGCTGGCCCCAGTCACAAAGCTGGCTAATGGGAGAGGGGGAGGAATCCTTGGGTGCAGTGGGGTGGTTTTGATCATACTGGACAGGCACGGGGCTCTGGCCGTCAGGCAGATACACCATGATGAAGCCGTCGGAGTCAGGCTTGGGGGCCACGCTGGGCTTGGCACTGAGCAGGTTGAAGGCGGTCCAGGCAGTAACGGTCTGCTGAAGGCCACCCAGGCTGCTGCCTCGGTTGGTCAACACGAAGTTGTAGAAGGTGTTGGGCTTGAGGTGCGTGATGAGCTTTTTGGTGGTACGGCCGTCCACGTCCAGTGTGAGCCCGTTGTACTGGATCTGCGGGCCAGGGCTGGCTCAGTGGGGGGTCTGCGCTGAGCCCCTGACCCTGAGTCTTGATCCCAGACGGAGCCGTGATCCCAGCTGAGCCCCAACTCTAAGCCCAGTGTTGACTGAGCCCTAATCCCAGAATAAGCCTCAGTCCTAGGCTAACTCCTGACCCTAGACAGATCCTCAATCCCAGCTGAGGCCCAGCTCCGAGCAGGTCCCAATCCTGACTGACCCTTGATCCCAGAGTGAGCCCCCATCCTAGATGGGAGGCTCAATCCCAGCTGAGTCCCAACTCTGACCAAGCCCTAATCACAGACTGAGTCCCAATCCCGACTGAGCTCTGACCTCAGCCTGGCTCCTAGGCTAAATCTCCGTGCTAGGCAGATCCTCAATCCCAACTGAGCCCTGACCCGACTGAGAACCAGCCTTGAATGAGCCCCAATCCTTATGAAGCCCTAATCTCAGACTGAGCCCTAATACCGAACTGAGCCTCAATCCCAGGTTAAGTTTTGACTACAGCCTGCGTCTCAATCCCAGCTGAGCCCTGATCCCACTCAGCCCTGAGTCCAGCTGATTCCCAACCCCTAACCTGGCCTGCCTGCTCCGGGGGCGGGGATGGGGGGAGCTGCACCTTGTAGGGTGTGGGTGAGTTGTAGTTGTCAGGAAACTCCCAGCTGAGCAGGACTGATGTCTTCATGATCATCTTCACCTTGAAGTTCTTGGGTGAGACTGTGCCGGGCAGCAGCCGAGTGGGAGAGAACAGAAAAGAGGCCCCGTGAATGCTGGGGGTAGCGCAGGGCAGGCCGGTGGGGTGGGGTGGGGCGGCCCAGGCGCTCCCTGTCCTCCGCTGTGCCTGTGCCCATGGCCTTCCTGCCTGGCCCTGCCTGGCCCTGTCCCAGGTCCCTGCCGGGGTGGGGGGAGACGGCGCTGCTGCAGAGAGGAGGAGCGGGGGGGGGGGGGGGAGGGGGAGGGGGGGCGGTGGGGGCGGCGGTGCCACCTAGGCACGTCCCACCTTTGCCAACGCCGGAGCCTCGGGGTCCGGACTCGCCTCGAGTGTCCACAAGGAAGCAGAAAAGTGACCACTTACCTGGGCGGGGGAGAGGGAGGGGGCTGGGGTAGGGGTGGGCACGAGGCCCGGTCCGGCTCTGGTGCGGGGATCGCCGCGCGCCTACCTTGGTCCCGCAGGAATGTCCGGTAGCGGACGGGGGGGCTGTAGGGGCCGGGGCCCTGGCGCGTGTGGGCCCGCACTTGGAGGTCATACGCCGTGTCGGGCTTGAGGCCCCGCAGCGTGAGCACATTCTCGGCGCCCGGCTCGGCCGCCGCCGGCAGCTCGGTCTCTCGGGCGGGGCCCAAGGCTCCGGCCTCCCGCACAGCCACCGTGTACTTGACAATGGCCCCGTTGCGCTCGGCGGGCACAGGCGGCAGCCAGCGGAGCAGGACGGTGCCAGCAGAGGCATTCCCAGCTGCCTCGAGGATCTGCGGGTGGCCACGGGGAGTGTCCTCGGGGATGCTCAGGACCTCGGCCGCCTCCTCGCCCAGGCCTCCTCGGCTCCGGGCCGCCAGCCGAAACACGTACGTGGCCCCTTTATGCACACCCAGCGCCGTATAGTGGTCCTCGGTAGGTGGGAACTCCAGTGTGGCCAGGGGCGAGTCCTCACGGCCGAACTGCAGACGGTAGCCCAGCACCTGGTCCTCGGCGGTGCCGGCTGGGGGCTCCCAGTGTGCCAGCAGGCTGCCCTCGGGGGTCTGCTGCACCGACAGGGTGGGGCGGCCCAGCACTGCGGGGAGACAGGGGGCGTGTCAGGGCCACGTGGCCCACCCAAGTCGGGCAGCAGGGGGTGGGGCTGCAATTTTTGTTTATTTTTTAAGGTTTTATTTATTTGAGCGCGCGCGCGCGCGAGAGAGAGAGAGAGAGAGAGAGAGAGCGCACAAGAAGGGGGAGGGTCACGGGGAGAAGCAGACTCCCTGCTGAGCAAGGAAGCCCGATGCAGGGCTCGATCCCGGCACCCCAGGATCATGACCTGAGCTGAAGGCAGACGCTTAACTGACAGAGCCACCCAGGTGCCCCTGGGGCTGCAATTTTTAAAAGCGGGTCTCAGGGACGCTGAGCTCCAAAGCAAAGACTTGAAGGAAGCGAGGGAGGCAGGGAGACCTGAGGGAAATGGTGTTCCAGGCAAGGAACAGCCTGTGCAAAGGCCCCGAGGTGGCACTATGCTGGGTGAGTGGAAGGCAGAGTGAGGAGGCTGGGGACTCAGAGAACCCGATAAAGGAAAATGTTTTCAGATGCCAAAGCAAGCCCTCATAGGTTTACCTCTTCTTCTCATTCATGTCACTCATCTCTTATCTCACTGATTTGCCCCTTGCCTCCTGCTGGCACATGATTAATACCCATGGGACACAGGAATGTTTCAAAACCCTGCCCCACGGTTCTCACGGTCTGGGTAGTAATCAATGTGCCAAAGTCCCGGTTAAGTCCTGCAGGAGAGAAGCCCTACAAATAAAACCAGTCTTCTCCTCTTGCAGGACTTATCAGGACCTTTCAGAAACCGTGCTCTGAGCAGTCACAGCATATGCAGAGGGTCTGCTTGGCAAGCACGGCTGTAGTGCAATGTCCCCGGGAGAAGAGGGAAAGATCGGGGAGGCTTCTTGGAGGAGGAAACGTGGGTGCTGGACACCGAAGGATACAGAGACTGGGCAGACGGAGGGAACAGCATGGGCACAGACCGGCAGCAGCACGGGGAGGGGCTGTGTCCAGCTGGCCTGGAATGTCGGGCTCTGTGGGCTGAGGGGGGGGTCCCTGGGGAAGGGGTGGGTGCGGGATGTGAGGTGGAGGGCTCAGGGCCTATCACTCCTGAAACACCTTTGCCTGGGCTGTGCCATCTGTCCACAGCACCCTCCCCTTACGTTTTCACGGCTGCTTCACCCCCTCCTCAACGTTGGCTGAGGTAAAAACCAGTCCCCTGGGACTAATGGTAGGGGCCTGGTGGGGCCAGAAAGGGAAACTGAGGCAGGGCTGCTCGGAGAAGAGGCTTCATGGTGCAGTGGGGGCGATGGGCACACCACCTCCAAACAACCCACCCCGGGTGATCAGAGCTGTGATGGGGGAAGGGGGGTGCCAGGGCTGCCCAGGAGGGAGCACTGGACCTAGACTGTGGGCAGGGGGCAGGGTGAGGAAGGGTATCCGGGCAGAAGGAACAGCCCGGGCGAAGCCGGGACGGGACGGAGGCCTGGTCATGGTTTCCATCCGGCTGGAGCTAAGCAGGCAGGGAAGCCGGTGAGGAGGAGGTGGTGGGACTGGCTGGCCTCCTGAGTGGCCCCCAAGCCTCTGATCTCACTGGCCCCGCTGCCCCAGCACTCTCTCCCTGCATGAGCTCAAGAGCTCCGTGGCATGCTCTGGGGGCAAAGGGCCATGGTGGGGCGGGGGGGTGAGACAGGGACGGGGGGAGGATCTCCTACCTGCTCCCTTGGTCACGACCACCTTGGGTTTGCTGCGAGCACCATCACCTTTCATGGTGTAGGCGGCTACCGTGATGGAGTAGGCGGTCTCAGGCTGCAGGTTTGTGATGACCATCTCCTGCAGGGAGGGATGGGGGTCAGCGATGCAACTGGGGTTCCGACCGGCCCTGCCCAACCCCCTCCCAGGGCTGGGGTCAAGCAAGGTGGACGTGGGGCCTGGTCTGCAGGCAGAGGCGTGCATCCGAGCTCATGCACAGACCCCAACACACCGCACGTCCATGCGAAGACGGGCACACGAAGCCTCACACTCCATCACCTTCCACCTGGACCAGCGCTGTCCCCTCCGCCTCCCATCCCCTGGCACCCGCCCTTGCCCCCAGTCCGTCCTCCCCGCAGAGGCCACCACAGGGCGCCATGAGCACCCCAGTCAGGTCCCACCCTGCTCTGCCCACAGCCCTCCAGGGCTCCCACCTCCCTGGGGTAGAAGCCCAAGTGGTTCACTACCTGCCCCTACCTCCTCCCGCTCTCCCCCTCGCTCGCTCATTCTGCTCCAGCCACCGGGCCTCCTCACTGCTCCAATATTCCAGGCACACTCCCACCCCAGGGCCTTTGCATGGGCTATGCCCTCTGCCTCCACTACACCTGCTGGTGTGCTGGAGATTCCCTCTACCAGGCCAGAGAGCCAACATTAAATTCCCAGGAATTTTGCAAGCCAGTATTAAACACAGCCATTATCAGAAAGTAAATTATATAAACATACTGATAAGGGAGAACAAAGGTAATAAAAACTCAAAACCCACCCTCTGATAATTGTCTTACTCCATTTCCCTGTAATCGATGCTCTGGAAGTGATTCTGTCTAGTGTCTGAGGCAGAAAGCTACAGGGTGATGAGCTACTGCACATCCCACAGGGCACTCGAAATTGACACGGTGGGACAATTTCCATCCCAGAAAGGGGGGGAAGCTACAGATCAGGACTGCCCACCCCCCAGCCCAAAGAGCTCATCGGTAAACCTTTACACCACCGTCTAGACGCCGCCCCAGCCCGAGCCATCACTGGACACTACAGTTGACCTTGGACAACGTGGGGGCCAGGGGCGCCGACCCCCGTGCAGTTGAAAATCTGCATAGAACTTCAGACGTCCCCAAAAACTCAACTACTATTAGCCTCCTGTTGACCACAAGTCTTACCAATAACATAATTGACAAATACATAGTTTGCACGTTATACGTGTTAGATTCCGTATTCTTATGGTAAAGCAGCTAAAGAAAACAAAGAGGTGGTCACGAGGAAGAGAAAGTACATTTACAACACCGTACTGCGTTTCTCAAAAGTAAATGGGCAGGTAAGTGGCCCTCCGCAGTTCAAACCCGTGCCGTCCAAGGGCCAAGTGTATTTGTGTCTTGTTCCAATTAGCTGTCCTGACCCCCCAGGAGGGTGGGCTCAGGTCTGTCCTCAGGAAATTACGGCTTGTCCCACAAATGTCCAAGCCACCCAAGCTTGCACACGTTTCGGCATCTGCCCTCACAGTCGCATGTGTGCCCAGGTCCCCACGCATGCACACCCACAAACACGGTCCAGCATGCCTGGGGGCTGGGAGGGTGGGCCCAGGTCAGGAGCATGAGGAGGGGAACAGGGAGGCACGAAGAGAGGGTCTCCTGCCCCTGAGCCTCACGTTCAGTCCCTCCCAGGGTCTTGGTGGGTGGGAAGGGCTGAGCTGGAGCCCTTGGTGGGAACTCACCCCTCCAGCCAGGGGTAGGGAAAAGGCAAAACCTATGTGAGTGCGTGAGTGGGGCTGGTGTCAGTTTAACATCAGACTTGGGGGGGCATCTGGGTGGCTCAGCTGTTTAGTGTCTGCCTTCGGCTCAGGTCATGATCCCAGGGTCCTGGGATCGAGCCCCACATCAGGCTCCTTGCTCAGTGGGGAAGCCTGCTTCTCCCTCTCCCACTCCCCCTGCTTGTGTGCCCTCTCTCGCTGTCTCTCTCTGTCAAAAAATAAATAAAAATCTTTAAAAAAAACCAACAACAACAATAAAAAAAAAAAAAACATCAGACTTGGGGCTCTCAGAAGAACCGCCCCTCTGTGTTAGGGCAGGAAGACAGCCCAGGGAGAGGCAGCAATTTGCCCAAAGTGCCACACAGCCATGCCGACTGGTTCAGGGCCTCCCGAGAAAGCTGGGGTGGGGGGGTGGGAGTGATGGAAACAGTCCTGCAGGCCTCCTTCCCCACCTACCCCAGGGCCCACTGACCCTCTCACTACTCAAGGGCCACAATGAAATGGCTGCTTTGGCCAGAGAGAGAAACTTCGAGGTCAGAGAAGGCTGAGACAGGTGATAAAAGGGTCTGGTCTGGAAAGTGGCCTAGTTTGGATCTGCCAGGCCTGGGTCCAACAGGGGAGGTTGTGGGGTGCAGGGATGGGCTGGAGCTGCAGAAAAATCTTGAGCAAAGGTGTGGCGGTGAAAATCGTGGCCAGGGCAAGGCTGACGGCTGGGCAGGAGGAGCACCGTGTGAGCCGGGTGGGTCGAGGGCCCATCCAAGTTAAGAAGGCTAATGTATATCCTCCGGGTCCAGGGCCCCAGCAGGGCTCCTATGTCCATTTGCCTGATTGAAAACTGAGGCTACAAGCTCAAGTAACCAGTAGGCATCTGGGGCCCAGGGGAGAAGATCCTCTTACAAGAGACGTGCGGGGGTGGGGTGGGGGGGGGGTGTCACATCACTGCACGGCCCGTGGGAGAACACTGCAATGGCCGGGCAGGGGTGCTACTTACATATTCGGCTGTGTCGTCCATCTCCCACTGAGCGTGGGAAGAGGCGGCAGGGGAGAGAGGAGTAGGTGAGCAGGTGGCCAGAGAGAGAGAGAAGCAGGGAGAAGGCAGGAGCGCAGGGTCTGGGTGCCGCCCCGCCCACCCGGAGCCCCGCCCACCCAGGCCCCGCCCCGGAACCCCGCCCACCTGGGCATCGGCCAGCATGATGTCCTTGATGCGCGGTGGCCCGCGGGCCTCGGCGCCCTCCATGCGTACGTAGTGGACCTGGTAGCCGCGGATCTGGCCGTGTTGCCGGCCGGGCGCGGGCGAGCGCCACAGCACGCGGATGGCCGTGGCGTTGAGCGCCTCCGCCTCCACCTTCCGCGGCGGCGCGCTGGGCACTGGCGGGGGCAGGGGAGGGGCGGGCAGGGCCGTTACTGGGACGCCTGGCCCTGCCCCCGGGCAGCAGCGCTGCCCGATGCCAGGGTGCCAAGTGGCTGCCGGTTAACTTGCTGGTCTGGGCGCTCACCACCAGCCGGGAGGGCATGCCTCCTTCATGGCTCCCACAAGCCCAGGGGGGAGGGGGCCCGATTGTGTGCCCCATTTACAGATGGTCAACTGAAGCCCCCGAGAGCCTAAGCCACCTGCCCAGGGCCACATGACACGAGTGGGCCCTGCACGCCCCGCTCCACGGTCATTACCCACCTGCCTCCATCCTAACAGCATCCCTTCTAGGCAGGGGCTCTTATTCCCATCTTATGGATGGGGAAACAGGCCCGAGAGTCGGGCCCTCGATCGCACGGTTAGTAAGAAGCAAAGTCCGGGTCTGAACCCAGGCAGTCCAGCCGCATGCTCCCATGCATCCCAGTATGCGGCCAGCCCCACGGATCACAGCTCTTCCTACCCAGCCACACCGCACAGTCTGGCATGAACAACTGCTCCATCTCTTCCCCACTCTTCCGGCCCAATGTGGGGCCGCTGACCGGACCTTTCAAGGCCATGGCTCGGAAAGCAAGCCGGGTTCCCAAGGCCAAGGAATCGCAGTTTTGTTGGAGAAGCTGCTCGCCTTCATTTCTCCCCACGCCCCAGCTTCTACCAACTGACTCCAGACCAGAGCCTCACCTCACTTTGCAGCTCAAAACTTTCTAGCTGGAAAGTCAGCCAACAGTGGGGAGGCTGACACCGCAGAAACTGGCCATTGCTACAAATCGGGCTCTGTGCCCCAGAAGCTGGTTGTTAAACCTCACCAGCGCGCTGCAGCCCACCTACTTGCCAGATAGGATGGCTCGGACCAAGGACGCTGCAGATCCCGGCTTATCCCCAGAGTCTAAAACCTAGGTTTCTGGGGGTCAAGGACCCTACGTTTGTTGCAAGTGCTGCTGGCCGTTTCCCACACTGTTTCCATTCCTTCCACCATTGGACCAAAACATATACAGGGCTGCCAGCTTAAGTTCCCAGGCACAAGGCTCGGGAGAAAACACTGCCCAGAAGGTCTAGGATGGAGCATTCCAGGATCAAGGAGCCCAGGATTCCATGGGAAGGCTGCTTGCTTCATGTCTCGCCCTCAAGACTGTGGCTTCTACCTTTTGACCACCAGCCAGCCCTGTTTTGCAGAGCCAGAAGGTGCTGAGGCGCGGGGCGGGCTGGGGCCTGCGGGGTCCCCGGCCGGGGCCGGTGCTTACCGTCCTCGTCGGTGCGGATGACCACGGGCGAGCTCTCGGGCCCTGGTCCCACCTCTGTGTGAGCGACAGTCGTGATGCGGTACTCGGTCCACTTGTCCAGCGCCTCCAGCAGGATCTGAGTGGTGGTCGGGGGGATGCCGTTCACCTCCTTGGGTTGTGGATCCTCCGAGCCCAGCGGTCGGTAGCGGACGCTATAGCTCACCAGGGCCCCGTTGTGCGTTTCCGGCGGCGGTGGGCGCCAACTTACCAAAATGGCCGTGGAGCGCGTGCTGACACATTTAACGTCTTGAGGGGGGGCTGACGGTTCTATTGGAGGGGGGAGAACGTGGGGGCGGGGAGGGGAGGCGGGATGGGCAGGGGAGGGGACGGGGAAACAAAAGATGGGAAAGAGAAAATAAAACAGAAGATGATAACAAACAAAACAGAACCAAACCAAAGAGAAAGTCGAACCCAAAAGAAGTGGGTGTCAACCAAAGGTGAGATGGACGGGTGGGGGTGGGGCCGGGAGGGCTGGCCAAGAACACTGCGCTCAGCGCCTGGGGCTGCACCTGCTGGGCACGTAGGAGGCCCTGCAGAACAGCGGTAACATCCCCGTTCATAAGGCACCTATCGTGCGCTAGGCACGGTGCTGGGGCATCACAGAGTACCAGTAAAAGCATCTCTTTATCGAACCCCTACTATGTGCCAGGCACCACGCCAAGGGCGTCACTGAAGACCAGTAATTGGACTTATTTATTGAACACCTACTGTATGCCAGGCCCTGTGCCAGAGGAAGAGCGAAAGCTCCATCAGGCACCTACTGTGTGTCAGGCACCATGCCAGGAAATTGCAATAAAAGCCCCATTTATCAGGCACCTACTGTGTGCTAGGCATAGCGCTGAGTTTTTTATAGGATAACAGTAAATGCATTTATTGGCTGAACACCTACTGTGTGCCAGGGGAGTGGCACTGCCAGGGTAAAAGCAGTAGACGTCCCATTTATTGGGCACCTGCTGTGTGCTAGACACGGTGTAAGAGTTGCACAAGTTAACGGTAAAAGCATCTATGTACTGAACACCTGTTCTTTGAGGGGCCCCGGAGGCCACCCCATGGCTTACTTCAACTTAGGACCACCCTCTCAGCCTCACCTGGAAGACAAAATAATGCCCGTGTCTTGAGCACCTCCTGTTTGCCAATTAGCATGCCAAGGGCTCTGTATGGTAATAATACAAGTGCCTGTTAGCCGGGCACCTCCTGGGCTGGTCCCAGGCTCAGGACTTTACAGATGGTACAGCCCCGATTAGCACCTACTGTGTGCCAAGGTTTTTACAGATCATAGTTCCTCTGGCACCACACTAAGGCCATCGTGGATGGTGGCCAACTCTTATTTATTGAGCGCCTACCATGGGCTGGGCATCAATAGCCCTCCAAAGATAAAAACAGCAGTTGCCGTTTACACGGAACCTACTCCATGCCAGGCACTTTATCAGATAACAGTAACAGTCCCCACGTAATGAGGACCTACTACGTACCAGGCCCTGTGCTAGAGGCCTTACTGAAAAAACAGCAACCGTCCCTACCTACTAAACACCTACTATGTGTTAGGCACTGTGCTAAGGGCCTTGTAGAACATTAATAGCCCTCGCTTCTTATGTACCTACTGTGTACCAAGGTCTGTGCTAAGGGCCTTCTATATAAATGGTAACAGGTTTCACTTCTTGAGCACCTACTGTTTGCACACCCAGTGCCAAAGGCTTTGCAGATAACAAGGTCACGTTTTGAGCAAAACCTGTATACTCGAAACCACACTAGGACCTGTCAGACGGACAATGGCTCTTATCTGAGCACCTACTATGTGCACAGAGCCAGGCCAACCTCCTTCAAGAAAGCGCCACTTATTGAGCACTTACTGTATGCCAGCCATTCTGTCAAGGGCTTCACAGAACAATACTCATCATCCCCGTGTTTGGGGCACCTACTGTGCATGGGGCACCAGGGAATACTTGTTATAAACGACTAATGGCTTTCATTCATGGGTGCCAATTATGTGCCTCGCACCATGCCAATCCGTGCTTAGATTTAAAAGAGCATTTAGGACACACCCGTTGTGTGCCAGGCAGCGTGCTAAGGGCTTTGTTAAATAACAATGATAGTTCGCACGTATTAAGCACCTACGGTGTGTGTTAAGGGCTTTATGGGAATAACATTAAGTCCTCATCTGCTCAGTACCTACTATGAGGCTGTATTAAGGCCAGTCCTGGTAATAAACCTCAGAGTCTCTGCATCGCATCTTCTGCACACCCCATACCCTAAGCCCTTTATGCTCAAAATGTGTCCCCCGATGACACATCATTTAATTCTCAAGACGCATAAATGGCCAGAATTATCACCCCTCCAGCCTCATTCCATGTTACACGTGGGGAAATCAGTTTGAAAGCCCAGCTGCCTGGTTTTCTATGATCATCGGTTATGTACCTACTGGGTGCCAGACCCCACCTACCCTGGGTGCCCTTTGCATATCACCTCACACTTTACAGATGAAGAAACTGAGGCCGGAAACAGCAAAGTTGCCTTGCCAAGGGCATGTGGCAAGAGCCAGGATTTGAACCCAGACTCAACTGTCGTCCAGGGGCTGTCCTGAGTTGAGAATGGGGACTCGGACCTCAACCTCAGGCCAGCTGAGGATGGCTGGAGCCACATTACTTCGACGGCCCATGGCTCCAGAATTTGCCTTGCCTGCAGGGAGGCCCAGAGAGACCACTGGCTTTGCTTCATGTCAGGGCACAGAGAACCCTTACCATGCTGGTAGCCCCATTTGTTCACTGAGCACGTGTTTAGACAGTACTTGTCTCGTGCATACCCCATGCCGGGGCCACCCAGAGAAGAAAAAGAGGCTGCTCTCCTGAAAGACACCAGACTACCAGATACCTCAGAGGCCTCTCCAATGGCTTATTTCAAATAGAATGACCCTCTGGCCTCACTAAAGCGAAATGCCGGCGTCCCCTCTCCTGATACCAGACACTTGGGGCCCTCTCCGCCCATTTCTTGACCAGCCACCCCAACCAAAAGTGCCTGGGGGAATCAGGCAGGAGGGGGAAAACCAACCAAAGAATGTGCCGGAAGGAATGGATTCGCTGAGAAAGAGGGAGGAAAAATAAAATCAAAACCATAATAAAATAAGAAACAACGGTGATGGTGATGATGATGAGAAAAACCATAATAAAAGAAAGAAAGACGCCTTCCAGAAAACTCCCAGTCTGGTTACCTACCTTCCACTCTTCAACTGCTAACTTATAAGACTTTCTTACGAGGGAGGGAGTGGCCGAGTGCTGAGCTATAAGGCCAGACCGAGCTCTGGGTGGGTCTCTGGATGCAAGCGGGCCCAAGCCCTGCTCCGGCCCCCAGTGTGGGCACGCCGCAGATCCAGACTGGTGCCGACGAGGCGGGAAGGTGAGACGGTGTGGGGAGACCCACGGCTGAGTGGTCTGGCCTCCACCTACCCTTGAGTTCAGCCTAAGAAGCCTGCAGTCCCCAGGGGGATATGCCTGGCCCTGAGTCTTGCTGCCAGTTCTCTCGGGCCCCACCCGTCTTGGCGCGAGAAGTGGGGAGTCCCTTCTCCCCCACTCCCTGTCCTGGGCCGCCCCGGAGGTTCGAGTGGCTGGGCCAAAGCCGCTTTCTTGACGACCATGGAGGCCGCCTCCTTCACAATCCGGCCCAACCTGCGTGACATCTTGGGGGATGGGAGGAAGGTGTGACGGACCCACGGACAGGCGTGGTGGGCAGGTAGTTCCAGATTCCCCATTTCTGGGCAGTCGTGGCTCTTGACCGTGGAGTAGAAAGTTGGGGGGGCTGCTCAATTTGGGCTCTGGACTCTGCAGCCCAGAGCTCCTGGAGCACAGGCTGGGGAGCACGCAGGGTGGGCCGTTTTTGTGAACCTGCTTGAGACCAGCGCGTACTCACCTTCGCGGCACCTGTGCCAGTCTCTCTCACGTGGCTGCCCAAGCCACAGGACACCCTCACTGATCGCCTCACGCACAAACACGCCCAGACGCCTGGGAGCTGCAGAGCGCTCGGCTCGGCGCAAGGGAGTAGGGAGGAGGGAAGGGGGCTGGGGGTGGCAGGGGTGCTGCGTCTCCGAGGCCCCTGATCCCAGCGGCTCAGACACCCAGGCCCAAGCTGCCATCACTTGCCACTGACCGGTGACCCCCTGTGTGCACACACCGGGGGGAGGGGGGGGACTTGAAGGTCTGAACACCGAGGCTGCTTCCGGAACAAGGCCTGGGGTGGTGCACTGTGACTGACTGAGAAGGGGGAAGGGAGGGAAAGGGGGCCACGGCGGTGGAAGCCATGCCGGGCCAGGGTGAGCGCAGAAGAGGGGCAGAGAGAGGAGGGGAGGCAGGGAGACAGCAGGATCAGGGGCCTGCCTAGGCCCTGAGCTCAGAGCAGGCAAGGAGGGCAGTGGTAGGGGCCACAGCGTGGCCTAGAGCCAGCTGCCGGGTGCAGTGTTCTGGCCAAAAGGTGACTTGCCTGTGACAGGGAGGCAGGGCAGGCCCGGAAAAGAGCTCCAGGGATTCAAGAGCCTATCCTGGGGCCTGCACCCGCCTCCCCGTCTGCTCCTGCCCCTGGCAATGGGGGACCTTGTCTGGGGGGGCAGGGCCATCTGGGGAAGTGGTTGGTCTCTGTGCGCTGTGCTCTCTGGGAATGATGGGGTGTGATCTGGGACAGCCTCACATAGCCGCCCCCCCCCCCCCCACCGCCCCATGCCTAGGATCAGGCACAGTGTGGCTGTTCCATGAGCCTCAGGAACAGGACGGGGAGCAGGGGGAGGAGAGAGAAGGTGCAGTGGACACGTGTCCCCGACCTAGGGGGCGAACCTCGGGCCCCCCCCGCCCAGGGCTCCAGGCCCAGGGAAGCCGGGGGGAAGCAGGGCCTGCGGGAACCCCCAGCGCAGCTCAGGGGGGCACGTCCGAGGCCAGGCGCCCCCCCCACCCCCGCTGCGGCGGTGCGGCCAGGGTCAGTGTGCGCTGGGGCCCCCCCCGCAGGGAAGAGTGGGCTCCGCGAGACACCTACTGGACTGCAGTGTGCGCTGCCGCACCACCGGGGTGAAAGCGCCCAGGCCCTGCGGAGAGCGGGCCGCCAGGCGGAAGGCGTACTCCGTGTTGGGCTTGAGGTCGTCCACCACGAATGCCGTGGCCGGGTCGAAGGTCCTCCCCACCTGGGGGCGGGGCGGGGGGGTCGGTGGAGACAGAGAGGCAGAGACAGAGCGCGAGCCAGGGAGACAGAGAGACAGAGACACGGAGATCGTGAAAAAGACACAAAAAGGGCAGAAGAGACAAACGGAGACACAGAGACAGAGACAAGGGAGAGATGGAGAGATGCGCAATCCACCGGTGGCCAAGAGCAGGGGGAAGAGAGACATCCGGGCACCAAGTCAGTGAGACCTGAGGGCGCGCCGCCCCGCCCCCTCCCGCTGCCCCCCCACCCCCCGTCCCGCGGACCCCCCCCCCACCCCGTCCGGCGCCCCCCGACCCCGTACCTCTCTGCCGTGGTCGCCCTCCCGGAACAGGAGCTCGTACTTGATGATGCTCTCCTGCCGCGGGGGGCTCCACGAGAGCCCGATGCTTGTCTCGGACTTGGCCTCGGCCCTGAAGTTCATGGGCTGGCCAGGCACTGTGGGGGAGGGGGAGAGGAGGAGAAATGGGGGTGGCCGGGGAGGGGTCCACTCCACATGGGGTGCCCAACCCACCAGGCGTCCCCATTCTCCCAAAGAAGAGCCCCATGAAGCTCAGCGCTGCCCTGGGGGTAAGGCTGCCTGTTCCCCGACGCTCCTGGAATGTTCTCCACTGTTCTCATTTCTCTTCTTTTCCCGGGGGGGCCCCTTGCCACCCCTTGTTGTCAGGGGGCCCACCTCAATCCCCCCACCCTCTCTGCTTCCTCCAAATTAAATGGCAGAGAGACTGTGGGGGTTACGTCTCAAAACACCAGTTCCCCATTCTGTGTGTGCTCTCTAGCAGCACAGTTCTGACCCTGCCCTTTCGTTTGGGCAGCTGCTGAGTCTTCTTGGCTTTGAGGTTCTGAAGCCTGAGGCCGACGGGAAAGGACGGGAAACCCGGAGAGCTGGGGCCCCACACACCTAAATGCCCCACCCCCACTCTGCCCCTCGACCTGAGCCGGCAGGAGGCCAGCCCGCTGCCTTTGGGCAGAAGCGCTTTCCCTTTATAATTTCAAAGGAGGTGGCATCAATCTCTCCGATGAGAACGGAGAGCAGGGCTTCTCAAACTCAGACACAGCTGCCGGGATCTGTCTGGATGTCCAGTCATAGCCCCGTGGGCTTGCCAAATCGAATTTCCCAAGAGAAGACAGAAACGTGGGTTTTCTGGGACAACTTCCTGCGTTTGAAATGCTAGCACGAAAATATTTTAAAGCACCATGCAGGATGAACAAACCATTTTGTGGCTTCCAGGCAAGATCAGCTAGCTGCGTGCTACGAGATACATGACTGCCCCCCACCCCCCCGGCCCCGCCGCCTCCTCCTGTTTCCACGAACCCGAATCCTGCTGTCCCACAGAAGCCGCACCGCCCACGGGCAGCTCACCTCCCTGCTGCGTCTTGACCTGGATGGGGTCCGAGAGGGGCCCGTCGCCCACGGAGGTGAAGGCCAGCACGCGCACGGTATACGTCTCATCCTCCAGCAGGCTGCCCACGGTGGTCAGCAGGCTGTCATCCACGTTGTGCTTCTGCCAGTTGCCCACGGGGTGCTCGGGCTCCATGGTGTAGTAGATCCGGTAGCCCCGGATCAGGCCGTTGGGCTCCACGGGCTCCTCCCACTGGATGATCATGGTAGTGGCGCTCAGCATGCGGGCCTGCACGTTCCGGGGTGCGCTAGCTGGGGCCTGTTCGCCCGTGCGGGTGACCACTGACTCACTGGGGGGCCCCTGGCCGATGGAGTTGACAGCGGACACCCAGATCTCATACTCCGAGTTGGGGCTCAGGCCACCGATGCTATAACGCGTCGTGGTGATGTCCTCTTTGATCTGGTAGGGCCCATCCTGGCTCTTGGATTTATATTCGATGACATAGTAGGACACAGGGTCTGGGTTGCCGGAGTCCCATGTGATGGTGATGCTGGTGGCTGTGTTCTCTGTCACCACGGGAGTCCCCGGAGCTTTGGGGAGAGCTGTGGGTGGGAGGGAGGGTCACATGTCAGGCACACTGGCTGCAGACCCCGGAGGCTCTGTGACTTTCAGCTACACGACCACTGCCCTCGCTGAGCCTCGACTTCTTTGGCAGTGACCACAGGCCTAATGACCCCCGTGCCATCATCTATAGCAGGGTGCGGCAAACTATGGCCTGAGGACCAGCACCTGTTTTTGTAAACAAAGTTTTATTGGAACACAGCAGTGCCTGCATATTGCAGATGGCTGCTTCTGGCAGAGCTGGGGCGGGGGGGCGGTGTCGCAGAGACTAGACGGCCCGTAAAGCTGAAAACGGGTGACTCAAAAAAAAAAAAAAACCACTCCTTAAGAAAAATATTTACCCTTGAGAATCTGAGAGGTCTGTTCCTCTCTCTGTGGTCCACTCTGCTCAGCCACACTGTGTGTTCCCATGTAACACCTGCTGTTCCCTGTACCTGAAATGCTCCATCTCCAGAGGGCCACATGGCCAGCTCCTTCTCATTCCTTAAAGCTTCCCACACACCACCCTGGCTAGAGGCGCCCTTGCCCAGCGCTTAGCAGGGACCAGAGTCTTGTTCACAGCTGTCCCTAGCACTTGGATAATCGTGACTTTCTCTCCCACTCGTCCCAAGTTCTTACGCCACAGAGGCCCCAGGAGAAGTTCGATCCCTCTGCAAAACGACCAACCAACCAGCTGGAGCTGACACTTTTTATGGCCCGAGGGCAGGGCTTGGCAAACTGCTTGAAAAGGGCCCCACAGTAACTATTTTCAGCTTTGTAGGCCAGAGAGTCTTCGTTGAGACTACTCAGCTCTGCCCCTGCAGCCCAAAAGCTGCCACACACAAGACATGGGGGAATGGGTGTGGCTCATCTATGTGCCAATAAAACTTTATTTAGAAAAACTAGAGGAGGGCCAGATCCAGCCTGCAGGTTATAGTTTGCAGGCCCCTGTTCTAAAGCTAGAAAAATATTTGGGGGCACCTTCCTCTGAATCTCACCACAAACCTGAGACGTCAGGAGAATCTATAGTCCTCCATCCTGGCCCCATCTCTCTGAGTCTGGACAGTCCATTTCCTTCCCTTAGAAGTGTTCTCCATCTTCTCTGGCTCATTCCTGTTCAACTTTTTTTTTTTTTTTAAAGATTTTATTTTTACTTATTTGAGAGAGAGAGAGAATGAGAGATAGAGAGCACGAGAGGGAAGAGGGTCAGAGGGAGAAGCAGACTCCCCGCTGAGCAGGGAGCCCGATATGGGACTCGATCCCGGGACTCCAGGATCATGACCTGAGCCGAAGGCAGTCGCTTAACCGACTGAGCCACCCAGGCGCCCTCCTGTTCAACTTTTAATCTTTCTCTGACCTAACTTTCCTCGGATGTGCGACCTTTACTCTGGGGGTCTGAACAGTGCCATGGGACCCCCGTCACAATCCCAATCAGGCTGTATCACAGCTGCCTGGCTATGCGGGTGTTTCCCACGCTGGACTCTAAGCTTGGCAGAACGAGACCATGCCTCACCCCTAAGGGCTGGGCCCAGAATAACATGTAACCAATAATCCCCGTTCACAAAACAACTGTCCCCTTTGCAGCCATGAATGACCAAAGCCAGAATGGAAACTCGGAGCTTTTCCACCTGTACCCCTCAACCTGTGCCCCCAGGAGAGGGGTGTCAAGAGATGACCTGCCTTCCTGGGCCCCATGGGCCCCGCTTACATTTCACTGTGATCTGGGCCACGGCCTCGATGACGCCCAGGCTGGACATGGCCACGCACGTGTAGTTGGCGGAGTCCTTGACGTCTGTGAGCTCCAGCACGTTCCGACCCACAGGCATGTCGTCTTCAGGCGTCAGGTCTTCGGCCCCCTGCATCCACTTGACGTAGGGCATGGGCGAGCCCACGGCCACGCAGGTGATGTTCACGTTGCCACCTGGCATGATCTCGTGGCTCATGGGCAAGATGGAGAATCGTGGAGCCACACGGCGGACTGGGGGTGGGCGGCGGCGGGTGGGGGGAGGGGTGCGGGGTGCGGGGTGGGGAGACGGGATGCAGAGGGGAAAAAGAAAGAAAAGCAGGAAGAAAGAAAGAAAGAAAGGAAGGAAAGAAAGAAAAACAGAAAAAAAAAAGTGGAAAACAATTTAAATATAAACAGGGCTGTTTTCTTCCCCCCAGCTGAAAATTTTTTTTCTTCCAAATGAAAAGAAAACCAAAAAAAAAAAAATTAAAAAATCAAATTCCAACACAAAGAAACCAAAACTTCAAAGTAAGGTACTTCACAAACAATATAGAGAGAGATATATCGATATATAATAAAAAGAGACATGAAGCATTATTTCGTAGCAACAGGGTTTCAAGAGACCAGAGTGGCTGGTCACAGCACAGTTACAAACACAAAAATTTATCAGCTGTTTCTCATCTTTGCTGACAGACGTGGCTTCAGGGAGCAGCCCCTCCGCCCGCTCTCCCAAGTGGGGAGCTTCAGAAGATTCTGGGTGCAGGTGTGTGGGGGGCGTGGCTCTGGGGAAGTCGGGACGGGGAGCGGGGAGGTCACGGAATCCGCCGGCCCCAGGAGGCAGAGGGGACCAGGACCTCGGCCCCCGACCCCCGTCCCCTCCGGAGACTCAGGGGCCCTGCCCACTTCCCGGGGGGCCCTCGAGGAAAAGATGAGAAACTCTAATGAAATTTTTGTGGTTTTTGGGTTGAGAAACCCTTCTAAAAGCTTCTGTCGGATCTGACAAGTTTCCATTGATAGATGCAGCTCTCAGAGTCACAAACAGCATGCAAAATAGGTTGGTTGAGAGAAAGAGAGAAAGAGAGAGAGAGAGAGAGGGAGAAGGCGGGACCGAGAGAGAGAGGTAATGCAAGGGAAGAGGCCTGGGTTTCAGGGGCCTTCAGTGCACGCT